>NC_090931.1:1136945651-1138253984 GCF_040938575.1 Ambystoma mexicanum | reverse complement strand
TGATCATATGTATTTATATATATATATATTTGTTTTCAGTTAGAAAATGTTGCACCTGCACTCACCAATGTGACATAGCCATTAGCACATCAACACTAGTTGAACCACGACAAAGCTCTCCTCGTTACACCCGTCACAAGCTCCCACGTCAATGGCTAACCAGACCCAAAGCACTGTACTATATTAGTTCTTAGGAGTTTGCCTATGAAGAACATATTTCCAAGTTACTCTGCCAAACCCATAGAAAGCAGACTGGCACTCAGGAACAGGGTACTTCCGTCCTGCACCCATCAATACCACATGTGTCGGCTCAACCTGTCCCACTAATGAATCCCACACCACTTTTTTCTTACAGAGCAAAGCGCAGCGAGGCCCCCAATATTGGCAGATGGGTGCTATACAAGACCACTTGCATTACAAATAGAATACAGAATAGTGTGACATTACAACACAAACCCAGGTGGTATTGATTACCTTCATGAATTAAGCTCATGTTATCGCTTTCAGAAAATGCTTTTTGAACAGTGAGCTGTATATTAAAAGCAAATCTCTTAAGCAGCGGCGCATCCCCCCCGATTTCACCTATAGGCAGTAAGGGAGTTTGAGGCCATGTGATTATTAATGAGTGGCTAAGAGCAGATTCATTATCAGATCAAATCAACACATTGCCTTTAGTCACAAAACGAGGAAAAACTCTTAACATGTTTTGCTGCATCCGGAAAAGAGCATTAGGGAATACAGTAGGAGAGAATAAATGTTTATGGCCAGCAGAGGAATCATCGACCAAATGTGACCTCTTTGCATTAAATAGGAGTATATTTTTCAGGATCCAAGTCAGTCGATTCCGTTCACAATATATTAGTCATAACAGCCAACAGACCCATCTGCCCTTTTGCCACAATTAGCTCACATTGAAAGGAACAGGTTTAAATATTATGATCACTTTCAGTAGTCTATAAAAAAGTGAACACTATTTTGAAAAATAATATTTGGATGAACACACAATTGTGGAGGAGGATAAACCTCTATTCCAAAAGCACTTTGAGGGAATGTCACCCATAACATTGTCATTGAGTCTAGTGAGATTTCATTCATACAAAATCCGAAAAATACCACAAGACAGAAATGATGAAATTCCACATAAGACATTATTAAACTTATCTGAGAATTCGGGGCCCACAAGGTAGGTACTATTAAAATTCCCAGCAACAATTACATTTCCACTATCATTATTACCACACCAATCAAACAAAATATTATTTAGAGTCCCCAGAGGTTTTCCGCATACAGAGAAACTTGGATTAAAATAGACATTAATAATAAGGAGGATATTGAACAAGCCCATATCAAAACCCGTAATGACTCAGGTGATGAGCCCGGGAGTTTCGTCATGTACAACTTGAATAGAAAAAGGGAGGGAATTGCAGATGGCTATTAGCAGGCATCCAAAAGGTCTACCTTTATGACCCTTCAGGGCTGTTTGCAAAAAACCATAACCGTCTATATAACTATGCTCCCTAAACCATACCTCTTGTAAAAGAATCATTAATTGTAAGCATATCCGTCCGATGTAAATGTGAAAAAATCTTAGTGTTCCAATAGCATCTTTTCATTAAGCAAGTGTTAAAGGTTAGTTTCAGGTTTCGCTTGACAATTTTTCTCCAAAATCAAGGCGTAAGGTAACCATAACCAAGGGCTGCTGTTGAGGTGCAGTTCCATGATTCATATGAATATTTTGCTTACCAGGTGCAGCATTATCACAGCAAATACTGAAAGAGCCATTCGCTAGAAGGCCCTTGTCAGAATGGTTTGCCTCCATTTCTCCAGCGGAAATGAAATGCCTCTCCGATGGTACAAATAATCATACCTACATCTTCCTTAAAACTTCTGATTCCTTAGAATTCATATACACCATTTTAGATTGAAATAATAAGCTCAATCATTACGAGTATACTAGACTAAATAAACAATCAATATCATCAGATATACTGGTTCGGAGACATGGTATTGTGTGAAGCATTGTGAGAATATTGCCCCGATTCAGAATAATGGCATGATCTGTTTTAAAGATAAATTCAATGCCAAAGCACAGGGGCAAAGGAGCAACTCTATAAAGGTTCATGGGTGCACTTATCATACAGATACTTCCTAAAATAAGAATGGTTAATTTATTTTTATTTATTTAAATATGTGCTTAGCCATCACTGGCTTTACATATTACAGACATATACATCATACAAAGTTTACTTACATCAATTTCGAAAACCAATTCGAAGATATCAATTATGCAACTAAAATACCAGTAGACACATTTTTTTAAAAAAGTTAAAATTAACTCATAAAATTTCATCATATGGAAGATTAGATTAATATCATTACCTTGTAGCAGACACTGCCATGTCACTTCATCATCTATCAAACTAGAATTATTATATCTTTTCAAATACATGTATCGCAACTGATTAAGGCTTTCACAATAGCACATAAGGTATTTGGCCGTTTCAATATTTACAGTCCCACAAAGTCTGCATAATCTTGCATTTCTAGCGATACCAAGTTTAGCACCTAAAATTTCCATCGTGTCACATTTGTTGAATTTAAAAAGCAGATAAGACCTGACAATAGTATGATGCAGAAATGCATATTGGTATTTAGGTATTTTGTTATCTACCAATGTTCTAAAAATTGTCCGTTAGTAGACTTACAGGCCGATTCATGGAATGGATGTGCGCTGAAAAAACGGCGCACGCGTGCGAAAACGTGCAAATTGCAGTGAAATAGGGAAAATCGCAGTGCAAGTGCGATTATCGCATAGAAAACAGCGCACATCTATTCATGGAAGTCCGTGCACGCGCAAAATGTGGGATGTGCGATGAAAAATTGCACGGCGCACGCTGGCGCACAGGTCATCGAACGCCGTGCGATAAGGCCACAGCGAATTCGCACATAGCGCGGCGCACATAACAAAAGTAGGCATAACACGGGGCGTTACACGCAGAATGGGGAACAACTCGTGAAAATGTGGGCGTCACGGGGGAAGTACAGGAGGCAAGTGCGCGGAACGCCCACACGCTCGCCTACAACACGTATTCATGGAATGGAATAGGGAAAAACAGCGCACGGCCAAAGACGCGCACAGGCCCATAATGTCCGGCACACGAAAGCAGGCGGTAGCATCCCTGCGCAGGAAAAAAATGTGCGTGTATTTCAGAGGTGCGCGAGAAGTTCCACACGAATCGGGCCTGGGGGAGCATGTGCGTGTATTTCAGGGGTGCGCAAAAAGTTCCACACGCGATTGGCCTGGGCGCGTGTATTTCAGAGGTGCGCGAGAAGTTTCACACGCGATTGGCCTGGGTGCGTGTATTTCAGAGGTGCGCGAGAAGTTTCACACGCGATCGGGCCTGGGGGAGCGTGTGCGTGTATTTCAGGGGTGCGCGAGAAGTTCCACACGCGATCGGGCCTGGGGGAGCGTGTGCGTGTATTTCCGGGGTGCGCGAGAAGTTCCACACGCGATTGGCCTGTGCGCGTGTATTTCAGGGGCGCGCGAGAAGTTCCACACACGGTTGGCCTGTGCGCGTGTATTTCAGGGGTGCGCAAGAAGTTCCACACGCGATCGGGCCTGGGGGAGTGTGTGCGTATATTTCAGAGGTGCGCGAGAAGTTTCACACGCGATTGGCCTGGGCGCGTGTATTTCAGAGGTGCGCCTGTGTGCGCGATTCCATTGGACCAAAGGCCCTGACAGCGCAGGCGCGTCTGTGTCGTGACACGTGCGGGCGTTTCCCTGTACCCGGGGGAATGTTACAAGACCAAAAACTGCACGTCCGAGTGTCAGCCCGCGTAATTGGAGGATAGGGCCTCAGTGCGTATACGCGGAAGTGACGTTGGACATGTGGTGCGGTTTAAAAGGTACGTGTAGTACATCATTTCCTTGTACGTGCTTCTCGTGGAGAGCGAGTGGGTGAAATCTGTACTTCTTGTTGGTTCACACGCGATTTACTTCACAGCGTTTCTAGTTCGTACTCCGTTACCTCTGTCAGTATTTTTCTGATTTTCTCTTCGACCTGTTTCCTCAAACAGCATTGACTTCTCCTTTTGTCCTGTCTCCTCAGACAGTGTACAAATCTTCTTTTGACGCGTGTATTTTTCATGCTCTTTTGCCAGGCAGACGGTGATTCGCGCACGTATTTACCAACTGTGCTAGCCCCGTGTGTAGCGTACCCCTTCAGAGGTCATTGTAGGCTGCGTGTGACATGCATACGTTCATTTTTGTGTTTCTGGGTGCCACAGCGTAGTGCGGGTTCCTTTTCCCACGCACGTGGTCTACGAGGGGTCGCGGGCACGTCATTTTCTGTTTTAGGGGTGCCTGTGCGTTGCGTGACCCGTCATCTTTCCCCAGGGGTTCCATACAGCCTTGCTAGAGCACTTGGGTACGAATTCCATCTAGTACCCTACCCCTTTGACCCCCAATTGCCCAGGACAATTGTCTACTGCAACTGCCATACGCACAACTCCATCAGTGCCATGGCTGGGAGGCGAGCAAGCGGTGGGCGTGGTGGGCGCGGTAGGGGACGTGGCCAGGATTTGCAGACTACCCCTAGCCCCCCACGTGTGGAGGACCAGTCAGGGACACACACCCCCCCCAACCCCATGGTTGAGGGAAACGTGGCTGAGACCATCCCTGCTCAGCCCTTGTTGGACTGGCCCGTTGTGGCACCTGACCTAGCACAGGGTGACTCCCAGGCTGACTTCCAGGTCGCCAAGTCTAGGCCACGGGTGGCAGCGCAAGCCACTGTCATCCAGGCCACGTGGTACAGGGGCAGCCATGTCATCTGCTGCCCCGAGTAGGCGGGGTGGGGAGGCTGCAGGGGCAGCTGCAGCTCCGTCCACCCCAGCTCTGACTCTCCCAGCCAGGACAGTGTTGGTCCCGGTACATCAGACTGAGGTTCCCCCTGCCATCATCACACTTCAGCTAATGCCTGCAGAAAGTCATGTGGTCAGTGTGCCATTGCACACTACTACTACACAGTCCACCGGTGCTCCTGCCTCTAGTGTCCAGAGCGGCGTAGGGCACTCTGGATCCCCACCACCCACAAAAAGAAAGAGGAAGAGTGCTCGTCCAGTACAGGCTGATGACCCCGACACGGCTACACGGTCCGGCACGCCAAGGAAGCATAGCTTCAATGATGCCAAACTGGATGCACTTGTGCAGTATGTGTCCGAACATGACGCCGAAATGTTGGTCACTTCAGGGTGTAGGATCACACCTGCTTGACGTCAGGCACACTGGCAGTCCATCGCGGACAGCATATGTGCCCTTGGGTTTGTGAGGCGCACAGCTGTTGAGTGCTACAAGCGCTGGAACGACCTTAAGCGCAGGGCAAAGAAAAAGCTGGCCTCAAGTCATGCCGCAACTCTGGTGACTGGAGGTGGGTCTCCACAAGAGGACATTGAACTCACTCTACATGAGCATGTTGCTGGGACCTACGTCACAGAGGAGCAGATCCAAGGTGTGGGAGAACTACCAGATTACGAGGCATTGTCCGGTGAGTGCACATGCATGTGTGTGTGATCCATATGTATGTTGTTTGTGGGAGGGGTTCTGGTTGAGTGCCAGGTCAGGGTGTGTGTGCCTGAGTGTTTTGGGCCAACCATGTGCTTCATCCAATGCATTCGGCGCCCCGGGATTTGGGTATTACAGAATCCCTTCTGCCCACAGTAGGCATTTTGCACTACATCGCGCCAGTTGCCCTTGAAGTGGCATCTTGCAACAACATTGTTCCGTATTTAGCTGTGTTCATTCAGGTTGATTGTTGAAATTCACCCGGTTCTACTGCGTATCACTCTGCCCTATTGTCACATATATGTCACATATATGACAAGCCTATGGTACATGCCATCTGTGTGATGGCATGTGTCATTTATGTGTATTGGACATGCCACTCCCAGGCCAATGTGTGATGGCACTGCTAGCCAGCATGCAGCTAATGTGTTGCTCTTCCATCTTGGTGTCATCAGTGTCTGACATTTTCCTCCCCTTCCAACTCATGGACAGTGCATGCATGGGAGGGTTATAGTCATGTGGGACATGTGTAAATCAAGTACTGGTATTATAGCTTGTCTGGCCTAATTGCATGCCATGGTGCCTGTTTCCATTTTTTGTCTTTCATGTTTTTGCAGAGGATGACGCACTTGATGCTGTTGAGGGTGAGGAGATGGTGCAGGCCCAGGAGGGATCTGAAGCACGACCAGGCACCAGTGGGGGACATGGTTTGGTGGTGGGGGAGAACCCTCTCTTGCTGCAGGCCATACTGTCCAGGGGTGTCCCTGGCTGCACCTCCCCAGAACTCTTTTCAGGTGTTGATTCGGATGAGGCCTATGTGGATTCGCAGGTATGTGTTCATGGAAGGGATACTGTTCTGTCCGACCCACCTGCACCAGGGGTAGAGCCCACTATGGGGATGTCAGTGTTGGTAGGTGCGCCTGTGGTGGTTACAGATGCAGGGCCACACTCCGCAACATCTGATCCTGTTCCTGGGCCAGCAGATCAGAGGGGAAATGCAGTCCTGCAGCCTCAGGCGGTGCCGACACAGCAAGGCGCAGTTCACCTTGCCCCAGACAGGTGTGGTGCCCGCCAACGCAGTGGCTGTCCGCCATCGGGCAATACCGCATGGGAGCAATCCATATACGGTATGGTCAACCAACAGGCAGCATCATCAGAGATGATTGCTCAAGCCATGGAGAGGGTGGCCACTTCAATTGTCCCCCCAGAAAGGCAGATGGAGCTACTACAGCAGGCAACAGACTCCATTTGCCAATCAGTCAGGGAGGACATGTTGGCGTCCAACAGGGCCAGACAGGCGGCCCTGGACAATCTGAGGGAATCAATTTCTCTAAATGCCCAGGGACAGAAGGAAGCCCTGAGGGGAGAGGTCCGGCACCTCAGGCAGACTCTTGTGGACCTTGAGGCTTCTACTGTCACCAGGACGGAACAGCTGCTGGAGCGCATCACCCGTACGCTCTCAGCAGAGATGCAGGCAACTCGGGCGGAGGCCCGGGCAACTCGGGCGGAGGTCCGGGCAACACGTCGGGTGTTGCATGGGGATCTCTGCACCATATCCCTCCAGAACGAGGCCTTCCACACCCGCATGCTTGCTGCCATGGAGGACCAAACTAGGGCTTTGCGTGGGCTGCCTCCCATAGCACCACCACCTCCTGTGGCAGCAGCAGCAGAGGTTGAGGAGAGCGAATCCAGCAGTGAATCTCCCACGATTTAGTAGCCGTGCAGGCCATGAGCCCATGGAGGTGTTTTTTTTCCCCAACATTCACACAGGTGGCTGTTGGTGGACACCCTGTCCTCGGACTTCCTGGGTGGCCTCCCCCACCCCCCCCCTTGCCCACACATGGCCATTTTTGATTTTTGATTTTTTGTTGCAGTGTGTTGCCTTGTGTGGCTCCCGTGGGCATCCACTGTATTCCGGCTGGGCACATGCAGGCTTGTCCTGAGTTTGGGTTAGATGCTTGGGTTTGTGAGACACACACCCCTCCTGCTTCCCGTTTCCATGGGCTTGCAAAGGGTGTGCCCAAGTGACAGTGACTTACACAGTGACGTTGGACTCCCACGACATGTGTGGGCAGTCTGTAGTCAATGCTGTGTATACATTCCTAGTGCATATTGTTGTTGTATTGTGCACTGCATGGTGTATTGAAGTGTGCTTGTGCATCCATGTCTCCCTCCTAATTTGCAGGTTCATTCCTCATGTCTTCACAAGGCCGTCCACTTTGGAGATGGAGCTCATGTTGTGAGCAGTGGACTTCCAGATGTGCGTGGCAACAACACTGTACAGTTGGAGGTGGTGGATGTGCTGGCATTCTCATGTTTTAAGACTACATATCCTTTACCTTAGTACTGTCATGTTTATGCTTTGTCGATTGTATTGTGGTAAGTATTTGGTCATGTGTGTTGTTATTTCTACATTTATGTGGGCATATTGTGTGTGGCCAGTTTCCATTAAGGACACTGTACTTTGTGACACGTGTCATGTTTGGGGGATGACTTTGTTTGCTCTTACATGGCATGTCATGCCATGGTGTGTTGGGTGGCGGTGCTGGGGAGGGGTTGGGTGACATGGCACTGTTGTCATGTTGTATCTTGCAAGGGGGTAATGATTTTAGCAGCATAGAAGTGTGTCTTTTGAACACAGCATTGGTGGTGTTTGTGTAGGTAGGGAAGCACACAATGGAACACTTCCAGATGTACAATCTCAGGCTGGTATGGTTCTGACAGTTGACTGTCCATTGACACATCATAATTGTCAGTTACAATCATCATTGATTGTCAGCTGGTATGTGCCAGGGCTGTGTGCACTCCACAGGGGTGTGATTTTATGTCAAGTAATTAGCCACGAGCTGCGTACCGGCTGCCTCACCCCGTGCCCTTTCCCCTCCCATGCGCAGCAGGCATGCATGTGGTTGGGGATGTGGGGGCACCACCATGTCCACGGCCAGGCCCCGGCGTGTTGCAACGTTGTGCAGGACACATGCTGCCACTATGATCCTGCACACTACTGGGGGAGCGTATAACAGCTGCCCGCCAGAGCGGTCAAGGGAGCGGAAGCGTGACTTGAGCACTCCGAATGTGCGCTCCACGATGCCCCGGGTTGCAATGTGGGCTGTGTTGTATCTTACCTGGGGTGGCGTGGTGGGGTCCCGAATTGGCGTCATCATGTGGGTGCTGAGAGGGTAGGCACTGTCCCCTGGGGAGGTGGTGATGGGTATGATTAGTGGGGTTGTGACATTACTCAGTATCTGACATGCATGCATACGCAGTGGCATTTATACTCACCGAGCAGCCATATATCGGCATGCCGCCCAGCTTCTATGTCCCGGTTTAGGGTAGACATTCTGTAGATGAAACTGTCGTGGGTGGAGCATGGATAGTTGGCGTATACTGAGGTGATGATTCCCTTTGCATCACATACTACCTGGACGTTGATGGAATGCCAGTGCTTGCAGTTTCGATAGATGTGCTCAGTTGCCCTGGGGGGACGTAGAACCACATGGGTGCAATAAATGGCACCTAGCACTTTGGGGAATTGTGCCACCCTGTAGAAATCCTGGGCGACAGCCTGCCTTTCTGCAAGTGTTCTGGGCAGGTATATGTGCCTGCGGACTGATGGGCGTGCAGTGATGATGGCCAAGTCCTGGTGTAGGCAGCGTGACTGCGTGGCCTGTGACACCCGCCCCCCACTATGGCACTTGTCCGCTGAAATGATCCAGTGGCCAAGAAGTGCAGTACAATGAGGACCTTCTCCAGGGGGCTGAGTGCTTGGGAGCACAGGGTGGTTGATGTGAGGTCATCCTCCCACTCACTGACCAGGTTGAGTATTATGTGAGGTGGAATCCTGTACCTCCCATACACATGGTCATCAGGCATCCCAAAAAGGCTGGTTCTGTGTGTACAAAATCTGGCCCCGACTATCCTCCTCCTCCTCCTGCGCCACTGCTGCTAGGAACGGTATGTTCATCCTGGCGTCTGAGCTTGTTTGTTGTTTGCGTGCACTTTTATGCTGTGCGGGTGGACGTACGCCTACTTCCTGCTGGCGTAAGTGTTTCCGGATTGGCCACGTTCGATTCCATGAATACGTGTTGTAGGCGAGCGTGTAAAACTTCCTGCGCACCCCTGGAATACACGTACCCAGCCCAATCGCGTGTGAAACTTCCCACGCACCCCTGAAATACCCGCACCCAGCCCAATCGCATGTGAAACTTCTCGCGCACCCCTGAAATACACGTACCCAGCCCAATCGCGTGTAAAACTTCCCGCGCACCCCTGAAATACACGTACCCAGCCCAATCGCGTGTAAAACTTCCCGCACACCTCAGAAATACACGTACCCAGCCCAATCGCGTGTGAAACTTCTCACGCACCCCTGAAATACACGCACCCAGCCCAATCACGTGTAAAACTTCCTGCGCACCCCTGAAATACACATACCCAGCCAATCGCGTGTGGAACGTCTCACGCACCCCTGAACTACACGCACACGCTCCCCCAGGCCCGATCGCGTGTGAAACTTCTCGCGCACGCGTGTTCCCAAAACCCGTAATACACGTTCCCCGCTTTGCGTTTGCTGTTTGCCAGTCCGGTGAACTAGTCCAGGGTTGGCGCAGCCCTTGGCGATGGTTTTGCGATCTTGATGGCTTTTCCTTGCGCGAAGGCGTTCTTGGGGGCGTAACTGGCGCTGCTGCAGGCTCGCTGCGCCACGTCTACTTTTGGAGGCGAGAATCCATGAATACGCTGTGCGCGGAAATTGATTTTATCGCACGCGGCTGGCGCAGACATTCGCACGGGCACGCTGTGCGCCAGCCGCGTGCGACACTTTTGTGAGGAATTACATGAATCGGCCTGTTAGTTGCTAAATAGATCATGTCTCATTCTTTATCATAGCTGTGAATAGACATTTTAAGTAAACGTTTCACCTTAGCATGGGAATAATACAGCATTGTAACAACATTCTCTTTAGCCCATCAGATATAATGAATAGATCGATTTTAGACTACGATAGTTATCTCCCTCATTAAATGTTCACATCAATTCCACCAAAAATGTATTATTAGTGAGGGTACAGTTTCACAAATAGCATGGCAGATTTATATTCTAAAATGTCGCTGGCATATCTAAAATCACATTCTAATTAAATATATTCACAGGATACAGCTGTTGGCAGTCTAAAAAGCCATTTTAAAATTTTTCCTTCAAACTTACTAATTTCATTACTAAACTTTTTACCCCATATCTCCGCTGCATAGAGAAGACATGATACAATTCTGGTAGAGTATTATAATAAAATAGTATTGATGGAAAAATCACCCTGTCTACCGATAAAATGACTCAGGGCATTTGTCGTTTTTTTTATACATTTCAGTTTGGTTTCAAGCCAGTGTTGTTTCCATGTTAATTTATGGTCGATAATAACACCAAGGTATTTATAGCATTCAACAAGCTCGATTTGTTTATTCTCAACGCACCACTTATAGTTGTTGGATCGAAATACCCAAAAATGCCATCACCTTGGGTTAACAGATATTTATCTCCAGGCCATTTTTTTCCACAAATTGTACCAGACTATTTTGTAAACCGTTGGCCGTATAATCAAGCAATACCAAATCATCAGCATATCCTAACCAGCATACCTGTAAATTGGCAATCTTAATCGCATCGATAGATAAAACACCTATCTCATTAAAACAATCTGCCAAATAGAGATTAAACAGCGTTGCTGCTAAAGTGCATCCCTGTTTAACTCCGCGCAGGGTAGGAATCACTTCAGATAGTCTGCCTTCCCCATCAAGGCGAATTCTGACTGAAGTATCAGAACATAACAGTTGAATCATATAAAGTAAGCCCGGCGGGATCCCCCATTTTCTTAGCTTAATCCACAGCTTTTCTCTCACAATTGTATCAAATGCTGCTGTGAAGTCTATAAAACTGCATATGCGGGGAGTTTCGGAACTACCCATGAATACGCCACAGCAGACACTAAATTTATGATGTTGTGAATAGTGGACAATTGGGTTCTAAACCCTGCTTGGTTGATTGGGAGGATGTGATTTTCGGATATCCACTCATTAAGTTCAGTGAGCAGAACTTTTGCAAAGATTTTTGCAGGTATATCCAGAATAGCGAGCATTCTATAATTTCTAGGTTCTTTCCACTCACCTTTCTTATGTTTCGGGAGAATAATGCTTTCACGCCATGACTCAGGGATAATACGAAATGTACCTATCCAGCGAGACAGGATGAACAATGCCTTGGCCCTTTCCTCTGGGGCCATCCGCAAAAGCACATTACAGGGCCCATCAGGGCCAGTTGCCCTAGAGGTATGTGGCTGTTCTATCAAAATCATTAAACTGGCCACTGTATAGCTACCATACCATTCAGCCTTCACTACATCACTCACATCATCGCTTATCACCTGTGAAACCAGAATAGCTTTTACATGGGCGAGCCATACACTTTCAGCAGCACCATTGATAGGTAGACAGCTCTTCTTAGCACCATTTATTGCAGCCCACATACCCTGGTGATTGTATGTCTGAGCACATGTAGCGATGGAATGCAATGTTTCTTCTGCCTTATGTGTTTGATCATGGTGCAAACAACTTGCATATTGTATTTTTCCTGTTTTATCAACACTGTGGCATCATTCTTTTGTGTATTTAATATATCTTTGATAGATTGCCCAAATTGCTGTTTCGCCTTGTATATATCCCAATCGAATGGCTTGTGTTTTCCATGTGAGAGAGTCCATCTTTCACTATTGCTGACATACTTCCGTTTATGAGTAGAGACTTCTTTAATTTTACTGACCAAGTGTTCAAATTTAGTTATAATTCCATTTGTGCATTCTTCTGCTATAGTAGTCAATTGGTCTATAAAATCTTTCAGTTGATTTTGGGAACTCCCTTTCGCTTTTACGAGATTCCATATAATCCGATTTGCAGCATTATTAATGTCTATATTGCCATTGAGATGGTATGATGTCTCTACTTTGAGTTTGTCATCAGCAAATAAAGTGGAATATGGCCACTTTCTTCCTTGTACCCTATTGCCATGTCAATCACCAAGGTGTTAGCTCTTTCATACACCACCATGGTGTCTATTGTATATAGACTGGAGAATCCTACACGAGTAGTGCTTCGATTAACATCACCACTAGAATTGCTGTTAAGCACTGTCAAATGGTGTTTTAAAAACAAAATAGCCCAAGGTCTACCATATCTATTAGAAAATCCATAGTCAATACGCCCAGAGCACATCTCATCTGTTACTGAATTATCAAGTAGCACAATCTTAGCATTAAAATCACTGACTAAAGGGGTGTGGCCAGCTAGCGAGCAATGGAGACGTGAGCCCAGGGAGCTCCGGCAGGCGCCGAACAAATCCTGCACAATATCCTGATTTTTTGTGTGGAAATGACTCACAAATGATCCGACCCGACTCCTGACCGCCTGGTCCCTCTACAAGCCAAGTTTGGTACATCAACTCGGCGGTATCCCCGAGAAATCCCCCGTGGCGAAACAGACCCAGATACGTCCGCCGGCGGGAAGATCCAAGATGGCCGGCGGCACCCGAGGACTGAAGGGATCCCTGCCCCGCTCTCAAAAGCCCGCGCTCTGGGGATGGCCGCTGTGCAGCGGAGGAAAGCCGGCACACACAAACAGATCCTGTGCTTGAGCTGGGGCGAGAACATGCAGCGACGTGCCGCACGGTGCCTGGCCGGGAGTGTTGCTTCCCCCGACGAGCTGCAACGTGACCTGCGGCCTCGGTACCCTCGGTGCCTCCGGGGGCAATCGGCGAGTGATGGCCCCGCTGCGCCGTGGGGGGAGCGGCCCCGGGGCTCAACTGCCTGGAACACTGCCCGGCTCCGAACATTACCCCGCAGCGCCGCGGTGCCGCACTGAAAAAGAGCCGCGGAAATGGCCCAAGACCCGAGAGGGGACGCCCCCCCGGACAGTGCACTTCGAGGGACCATCCATATATTTGGCGGAGGGAGGAGCACGCTGCCGCCGACACCAGCACTAAGTAAGTGCCCGGGAAGCTCTGAACACTACTCCGCAGAACCGTGGCGCTGCGCTGAAGGAGAGCCGCGGACACGGCCCTGGGCCCGTGGGGGGAACACCCTCTCCCTCCCCACCTACTCAGCGGAGAGAAGTGTGCGCTGCCGCCGACACCAGCACCAAATAACCCTCCGGGGGAGCCCTTTGCAGCGGCGTGACTGCCCCCCCCCTCCATAGGACACCGAAGGAGAATTTGGAGGGGAACGAGACCCACCCGACGCGGTGACCCCCAACACACAGCCGCACTAGGTGGGGGATCAGAGGACTACTGAGCGACAAACGGGAACGGCACCAAGCGGAGAAAACTCATAATTAAAAGAAAACCTCCTGAAACTAATGAAAAACGTGCCCTGGCACGGGGGCCCACCTTAATACATCCGGGGAAGAATCCACTGGGTGCACACCAGAGATTCTTCCCATACGGAAGGTGTGGAATCGGCTAGGCACAAGATTGATCACACAGACCCGATTCCCTCCTGGAAAGGCACCAAGATATAAACGACGCTGAAGACTCCCTCAAGACCTGCTGTTCTTGACCCGCAGTACTAGTTACTAAACGTGCGACCTATCCCACGCCTGTGCAACGCCCCACTAGCACAGAGAGTCCTAACTGCAGGAAAGGGACGATTCAAACGGGAATACTGGTACTGAAAACCAGAAGAAGACTGGAATCAAGGGGTGAGGGAGTGTTCCGGGGCCCGAAACCACAGTTGTTTTTGCACGTACCTCCGCAACCATAATAAGGAACACCCTTACAACAGTGAGGCACAGAAACCACGCTGCCGGTGCCATGGGAAAAGATAGACAAAAGAAAGCGTCCACGCAGAGTAGCATGGATCAATATGCGGTCGCCACCACTCCGGCACCGATGGGCCAAACAACGCGGCCGACATCTCCCACAGGCGAGGACAATCTTTCGCTGAGGGACGTGATGGCCGCTATTGCTGGCTCACGCTCCTCCATGGAGATTAAAATGGACAGTATCGCGGCAGACGTCTCCTTTTTACGCCATGACCTTCAAAAACTCACCTCCCGGACAGGTGAAGCGGAACACTGCATCTCTGAAGCGGAGTCAACCAACAACTGTCGCAAGCCATGACCTGCCTGAAAACCCTGGAATCTAGAGTCGATGAAGGAGAGGGCAGATCTCGCCGCAACAATGTGCGCATTCTTGGGCTACCAGAAAGAGAAGAAGGGCACAGCATGGAGCTATTCTTAGAACAGTGGCTTGCAGATATCTATGCACCCCATTCTTTCTCTAAATTTTTTTCGGTTGAAAGAGCCCATAGGATTCCCTTGGGGAGGCCAATCCCGGCAGCGCCACCCCGCACAGTGATCGCTAAACTGCTCAACTACCGGGACAGAGACGCCCTCCTCCAGATGTCGCGCTCGAACGAGACAATTACCCACAATGGATCCCGAATCACATTCTTTCCTGACTATACCCGAGAGGTTCAACGGGCACGGCAATCCTTTGAACCACTTAAGAGACAGCTAGCCCTCATGAACGTCAAATGCGGGCTGCTCTTTCCAGCACAGCTTAAAATTTATCATAAGGGATCCACAGTACACTTTGCCGACCCGCAGGAGGAATGGAAGTGGGCGGAAACGCACATCGAAGGCGACTGGAATGCGAGACCGACGAGACACAGAGTGAGACCCTGGCCAGGACAGGACCGTCCCTCACCCGTAAGAGATCCTGGAAGGTTAGAACCGGAAGCCCCGGAACAGGGGGCGAACCAGAATGAAAGATGAGCAGACAATGATCCTACACCAAAGGAGCTTCATGGATCGCAGCTATGCAACAATACGCTGTTCCTCAAACTTGCTTCATTGCTGGGCAGATTGCTCCAACACGAGAAACTCGACCGAATGGCGTAGGAAATGGGGCAGACTGTTTCTTCTCTCCATTGTTCCTGACATTAGTTAAAGTGTGACCTGACCCCCTAAGGTTTGGAGGGTCAGTGATGTTCGGGCGACAGGTACTTCAAGTTGGGGTGAAGTATAGGGAGGGGGGAGGAGGGGAATGTTTTCATGATGTTTTGTTAGTCGGGATATGGCATGCTCAAACAATCACCCAATCACAACCCTGTGCACATTACACCCTGCAGCACCACATATCGGGATCCTACTCCCGCAAGATATACCAATGGAAGGCAGCTCTCCCGGCTAAGACATCCTTCAAGCCCTCCAACACGAGTTTTAGATGGCACAATCACAAACCCACTCAACACCGGCTGACCGCCCCAGATCCCTCAGGTTGCTCACCTGGAATGTGAATGGAATGGGCTCTGGAATTAAGAGACACCTGAATAGACAATTCTTGAATGTCACTCTCCCGATGTGGCCCTGTTATCTGAGACACACCTAGCGGGAACACACTGAACCCTTTTCCAGAGAACCAACTACCGGGCCGCATTCCACGCGGGGTACACAATGTGATCCAGGGGCACATTTTCCTTATAGACAAAAGACTCCCGTTTTCCCCACAGGTCGTAGAACAGGACCCTCGAGATCGCTATGTATTCATCCTGGGTTCACTCGGGGGGGAGATATTGGCCATTGTGTCGATATATTCCCCGGCCGGATTGGGCCAGGACTTACTGGATGACCTAACCACTCTTATGGGAAAACACCAGCCAGATCGGTGGATACTGGGAGGAGATTTCAATGATGTTGTGTGCAATACCATAGATCGTACCCACATTAGAGGGCGCAACCCGGATACCCCCAAGAGGATGTCTAACTTTGTGTCCGCCCTGGGCCTTCTCGATGTATGGCAGGAACTACACCCCCGAGACAAAGGTTACTCGTTCCACTCGGGTGCCCACGGCTCCCTCTCTAGACTCGATTACCTCTTCCTCCCGAACACAGACCTACACAGGGCGATATCCGAAGAGTTCCTCCCCCGTGGAATCTCGGACCACTCCCCCCTAATAACAGAAATGCGAATGCATGGCACAACCCCTCCTAGAACATGGAGACTAAACAACTACCACCTTGGGTTCCCCGAACTGGTTGACCACCTGTGAGGATGTGAGCAGGGTGGCCGCCGGAATGCGGGACGCCCGGGTAGAGGAGCCCGCTGTACCGCAGGCGTGTACGACGCGGGCGTGTGCGGCGCAAACGCTGCCAGAAGTCGCGCTGATGGGGGCGCCAGGGAGGTGTCCCTGTCGACGGGAAAGCCTTGTCGGCGTTCTGCGGCGGTGCCGGCGTTGCAGCTGCAGCGCCGCGTGCGCCCACGAGGACCCGGGCCACTAGCGCTGCGGCTGAGCAACCCAGGAACACGGCGTGCATCGGCGGCCTCTGGCGGCGAGCGGCGGCGGGGCTTGGGAAGTCGAGAGCCCGGCTCGTGCCGACCGCTCGGCGTCGGAGGAGCGCCATGCACGTGGTCAGGAACCAGACAGGGGGGGCAAACCAGAACCCCCTCCTTACCTCGAGCAGGGCAGACCCCTAGTAGCAGCATGGGGCCTCGAGCAGGACGGGCCTCCGGGGAGCATGCCTCAAGGGAGACACCATGTTGGGGGGGCGGAGCCTATGGAGAGGGCGTGTGTCAGACACGACCCAGGTGGGATAGAGACCAGGGAGTGGCTGACAACAGGGAGGGGGAGCCGGGACCAGGCAGCCAAGGGAAAGGAGGAGGGGAGGGGGCAGCTCTACTCATAGAGGGTGGGTGCCTAGCGTCCCCACCAATCGGAAATGGGGGGAGGGAAGTTGTCCCTGATTGGCCCTCTTTCCCTCCAGCACCGGGTATAAAGGGGACTGGCCTAATGGCAATGTTGTTGCTTTTTGCAGGGAGAAGGAGAGGAGAGTGAGAGCAACTGGTGGTCCGTGAGAACAGGAGACACTTCAAGGGGAGAGGAACTCCTGGTGCCTTTTATTCACAGTGAAGTAACTGTGGGAGAACCTGGAGTCCAACCACCGTGGTTAAGACATTACATTTAACCAGTGTGTAATAAAGGTCTGCAAAAACTCCACATCGGCTACTGTCCCGATTTCCACACCACCTCACGAAAGATTATGATGAATATTTTGATATAAATGAACTGGCAGTGGACAACCCAGTATCGGTGTAGGAGGCTTACAAAGCAGTGCTGCGTGGAGAAATAATCTCCTGGGTAGCGAATAAAAAGAGGGAGAGACTCCAAAAAATAATAGAGGCAGAAGGGGAAATGATCCAGTCCGAGACCATGCACGCTCTTGACCCTACCTCGCAGACCCAAACGTCCCTTAAAATATCCACGGAGAGCCTCAGAAATACCATGCTGGATAACGCCAAGCAAGCCCACTGGGACTCCAGAGCGAGGATATATGAATTGGGGGGATAAAGCAGGCAAAATGCTAGCCTGGCTTGAAAGAAGAGATGAGGGGAGACGCTACGTCTGGGAAATCGTTACTCCAAGTAATGAGAGGTACCAGACGGATGCTGAAATAGCGGAGGCCTCCGCCCAATTCTATGCAGAAAAATACCGAGCCCCGACATCACCACTCGACCCAACTCTGCTAGACGATGTAGTACTCACATCACTGACAGCACAACAGCGAGCGGAATTAGACTCGGATCTGTCTGAGTCCGAAATAGCCGAAGCCCTAAAGCAACTCCAAACGGGGAAAACACCAGGCCCTAGCGGTTTCCCGGCCGAACAAAATAGCAACTCCCCTCTACAAAATGCTCCTCGGCACCCGTGACCAAGGTACCCTCCCACCAGACCTATGTAAAGCCACTATTGTGGTCATTCCCAAACCTGATAAAACCCCGGAAATGTGCGCCTCTTACAGGCCTATCCCACTAATTAATAGTGAAGCCAAGGTCCTGCCAAACTCCTAGCCAATCGACTGCAGCCAGTGGCCCACACCCTGATCCACCCGGATCAATGTGGCTTTATGCCACACAAATCGACCCGAATGAATCTGCGTCGACTCCACTTGGCGCTAGAGCGGGCCCCAGTCATCGACACCCCTCTCGCTTTATTGGCAATAGATTTCAAAAAGGCCTTCGACTCGGTCTGGTGGGACAGCCTCTGGGAAATCATGAGACGCATGGGGTTTGGCGACGGCTTCCTGGGATGGGTAAAATTACTCTACACGAATGTTCAGGCGGAGGTCAGGTTGAATGGTTGGCCCTCTCGGTCCTTCCCTCTGGGGAAGGGCACGAGACAGGGTTGCCCCCTCTCTCCCCTTCTCTTTGCCCTGGCAATTGAGCCAAAAGTGCAGCCTGGACAGAATTTAGATGGCCTGAAGGGCATGAGGACCGAATTTCCTTGTACGCAGACGACCTCCTGATATATCTTGGGGACCCAGCCCGGTCCTGCCCTATAGTGACACAAATGCTTATCCGTTTCGGTGAATTTAGTGGGCTTAAAATTAATTGGGGGAAATCAGTCCTCTTCCCGGTGAAAGGAGGTGAGCAGGTCCACCCACAGGAATGCCCGTACCGATTGGAGCCGCAGGGCTTTCGATATTTGGGGATCTGGGTGACAACGGACCTTACTGCTTATGCAACACATAACATTCAGTCCTTGACCATTTTGTCAGTGACGTCCACCACTGGAAGCTTCTCCCCCTCACACCCGTGGGTAGAGCCGTGTTAGGCAGAAACCTGTGCAGTTCCCTTAGGGACCACTGCAAAAGATTTAAGACTACAGGTGTTTGGCAGTAAACCCACTTGGTAGTAGTCTGTACCACACAGATTCACTTGGTAGCTGTGGCTGAGCAGTCAGACTTCCCTCAAGAAGAGTTAGGCAGTATATAGAGTATAGAGGTACAGTAGCACAAGCAAACACTGACCAGAGCTTTGGTGTAAAAGTATATAGTTATTTATTTAAAGACACACTTGTAGATTACACTAGCACAAAGAGAAAAGTAAATTCAGCACACAGTCACTATTATATATATACAATCCTAATTACTTATTAGACAAGTCTTAATGAGAAACACCACTTATTTTCAGACAGAGGTGAGCGCTTAACATAAGATGGCACTAGTTATTAAAAAGGAAGGGAAAAAGGCAGAGTTATGGAAGCACACAAATTTCAATACTTTTAAAAGGACCACAGTAAGGCAGGATAGGCAGAGTTCTACTGGAGAGCAAGGAAGTCAATTGCCATGCCCACTCTTGGAGAGAGCAAGCAGAAGGGGTCCAGGTTCACACAGTGGGGTTATGCCCAAAGAGTCTTGTAGATAGTTCGCACACAAAGAATGAAATTAAAGTCAGGAGAAGTTAGCTAGGTTGTCCCAGGCCAGCCCAGGTTAGAAAGTCGAGGCTTTACTGTCACCCCGAACGATCTGTCGCAAGGGAAGCCAGGCGGGATACAGTACCTTAAGTGTGAAGGAATCTCCAGCGGGGGCAGTTGTTCCTGGCAGCGGGTGCAAGTCGGTGTTTCGTCCAGAGGAAGAGGAGGTCTTGCCGTGGAGGAAA
Organism: Ambystoma mexicanum; assembly: GCF_040938575.1. Lineage (NCBI taxonomy): Eukaryota > Metazoa > Chordata > Amphibia > Caudata > Ambystomatidae > Ambystoma > Ambystoma mexicanum. The sequence goes on along the minus strand of NC_090931.1, from coordinate 1,138,233,946 downwards.
GATGAAGGTCGTTGCACTGCCAGGAAAGAAACCAGCCGCGGAGTCCTTCGGTTAAAAGGTACTACCCTTCTCTTCGCGGTAGTGGTAAGCCGTGGTGTTCCGGTTGCCAGGGTGCTTGGCACGGGAAAGGCGGCCACGAGATGCTCAAGGGAGGTGAAAAGAAGGCAAAACTGGTTATCCCCACCAGTCAAAGGAAGAAGACTCTCCGGACTGGAGATCCCTTCTGTCGTCGGGAAAAGTGGTGAGACGGTTCAGCAGGGCTCCACCGGTGGTGTCGTCGTTGCAGGTCGGCTCAGCTTCTCCCTCCTCGGATTCTTAGGTCCTGTGGCGACTTCTGAAGTTCCAGTCCCCAAAGCCCTGCTTTTATGCAGCAAACCCCCATTCATTCAGCCTAGCTGTCAATCAAACATGCTAAGTGGTGAGCCAGCCAGCTCACCACTTGGGCCAATCACACAAGAGTGCGACTTGAGTTGCCAATGCAACTCAGTCCAGGGTACCTAAACCCCCTCCCACACCCTCTGTGGTACCCAGACAGAGTGGCACCACTTTTGGAGGCTTCTGTGGAGAAGCCCGCCAAAAAGTGGAACAAAGGGCTCGACTTGGGTTGGAGTCACAGAAGAGAACACAAACGCCATTTTAGAATAGAGTTCTGGCAAAAAATACCAACCGGTGAATTAATATTAAATAAATAACCCGGCGGTATGTTCGAGGCTATAGGAATTAAATAATTAAAGTTGGTAGCCACGAACAATGGGAAAATACCATAGAGATATATTCGCGGTCGAATATAAAAAGTAGTATCCACTGCCACCAGCCAAAACTCGATCAGGGGGGACGGAGATGTGCCCCCTCGAACAACAGACCCCGGGGCAATCGAATTGCCCCGACCAGTACGTCCACAATATGATGGTTTGTACTGGTTTCTGTTCATAATTTGGGACTAGTAAAGCCAATGGTGACTTTACATGCCCTGGGAGACAGTCAGTCCCAGGGTATGGAGTCTATGTTTGGGGGTCGCTACGACACCCCTGGGTTACGACACGGAGGGTGCTGTGTAACCCACATCAAAAACACATGAGACCCTATGGAATAAAAGACCCCATAGCCCATAAAACACCTGGTAAGACAAAGGAACACCTCAAATCATGTCTAAGAGTGGGAGTAAAAGAGTCTCACTCTTAGCAGGAGAAAAAAAATAAACCCCAAAATCCAGCAAAGCTGCTGGGGAATTCACTAGGTTTGGGAAATTAGCCTTTACAGAGAATTCTCCCTAACAAGCCGCACTCTTTAAGATGATGACTCTCCCAAGGTTTCTCTATGTCTTACAGAATGCCCCACTAAAGATCCCAGACTCCGACTTCGATCGGGTAGAAACCCTCCTTCGGTAACTCATATGGGGTGGAGGCCAACCAAGGATAGCGCTAACCACGCTCCAAAGATCGATCTGGGAGGGTGGGATTGGAGTTCTGTTAGGCAGAAACCTGTGCAGTTCCCTCTGGGTCCACTGCAAAAGATTTAGGACTACAGGTGTTTGGCAGTAAACCCACTTGGTAGCAGTCTGTACCACACAGAATCACTTGGTAGCTGTGGCTGAGCAGTCAGACTTCCCTCAAGAAGAGTTAGGCAGTATACAGAGTATTCACAATAGGTCAAGAGTACACAATAGAACAAGTACACACGGACCAGGGCTTGGTGTAAAAGAGAGATAATTATTTATTTAAAACCACATCTAGAAAAACACACATGCACTAACAATAAGCAATTCAAAAACATGGTGACTAAAAGATATACACTCCCTTAAAAGAATATTAGGCAAGTCTTAAGTAAAGCCCCACTTATTTTCACACAGCGGTGAGCGCTTAACGTAGATGGCACTCTAATAGTTAGTTTAAAAAAAAAGGGAGAGAAAAGCAGAGAACAATTGGAAACAGATCCCAACACTTTTTCAAGAACACCACAAGAGAGGAAGGCAAGTTAAACCATGAAGTTAGGGTTCAGGAGGCCGTATCCACTTTCAGAGGATCCAAACGAAATGTGTCCAAGGTCACATGGTTGCAGTGCACAAAAGTCTTGTAAAGGTTGAAAAAGGAGTTGGACCACAGAAAGGGACCAGTTAGAAGGTCAAGGCGGCAAGCCCAGTCCAGAAGGTTAAGGGGTTATTATTACCTTGTAGCAATCTTTAGAAAGGGAGGCCTGGCGGACACGGTACCTTAAAGTGGTGAGAAAGCTCCAGCGGGGGCAGTTGTTCCTGGCAGCGGGTGCAAGTCGGTGCTTCGTCCGGGGGAAGAGAGGATCTCGTCGTGGAGGAAGTCAGGAGTCTGTTGCAATGCCAGGGAAGAAACCAACCGCAGAGTTTCTCAGGTACAAGGAACGGTGCGGTGATTTGCGGTTCAGTGGTGAGTGGCTATCCGGCTGCCGGGGTGCTTGGCACGGGCAGTTTGACCACAAACCGGGCTGGGGTGCGAAGAAAGAAGGGAAAACTGGTTGTGCCCACCAGTCAGGGGAAGAAGTCTCTCCAGCCGGGAGATCTTCTCTGTCGTCGGGAAGTGGTGAGTCGGTTCTGCAGGGCTCCATCGGTGGTGTCGTCGTGGTAGGTCGGCACAGCTTCTCCCTCGTCGGATTCTCAGGTCCTGTGGCGACTTCTGAAGTTCCAGTCCCCAAAGCCCTGCTTTTATGCAGAAACCCCCATTAGCTCAGCCTAGCTGTCACTCAATCATGCTGAGTGGTGAGCCGGTCGGCTCACCACTTGGGCCAATCACACAAGAGTGCGACCTGAGTTACCAAGGTAACTCTGTCCAGGGTGCCTAAACCCCCTCCCACACCCTCTGTGGTACCCAGACAGAGTGGCACCACTTTGGGAGGCTTCTGTGGAGAAGCCCGCCAAAAAGTGGAACAAAGGGCTCGGCTTGGGTTGGAGTCACAGAAGAGAACACAAACGCCATTTTAGAATCGAGTCTTGGCAAAAAATACCAACTGGAGAATTAATATTAATTAAATAAACCGGCGGTATGTTCGAGGCTATGAGAATTAAATAATTAAAGTTGGTAGCCTCGAACAATGGGAAAATCCCATAGGAAAATATTCACGTTCGAATATAAAAAGTAGTTTCCACTGCCACCACCCAAAACTCGATCAGGGGGGATGGAGACGTGCCCCTTCGACTAACAGACCCCGGGGCAATCGAATTGCCCCGACCAGTACGTCCACAATATGATGGTTTGTATGGGTTTCTGTTAATAATTTGGAACTAGTAAAGCCAATGGTGACTTTACATACCCTGGGAGACAGTAGTCAGTCCTAGGGTATTGAGTCTATGGTGGGGTGTCACTATGACACCCCTGTGTTACGGCACAGAGGGTGCTGTGTAACACACATAGGAAAAACACATGAGACCCTATGGAGTAAAGGACCCCATAGCCCATAAAACACATTACCAGTCAAAGGAATACCATAAATCATGTCCAAGAGTGGGAGGAAAAGAGTCTCACTCTTGGCAGGAGGAAAAAAAACAAACTCCAGAAATCCAGCAAAGCTGCTGGGGGACTCACTAGGTTAGGAAATTCAGCCCTTAGAGAGAATTCTCCCTAACAGGTTCCCCGCCTCCAAACCTATTATTGGGCTTCGCAACTTGCCATGGTCAATGACCTGCTCCGCGGAGACAGGGAACTCCCCCACATCGGGGCTGAGGTCGCCGCTCTGCATGGCACCGACCCACGGCACTTACTATATCAAACCCTCCCGAGACCCCCCCACCAACGAACACGACTCACATTATTGCTGTTTGGAAGCAAGCGCACAGATTCGTAGGGTGGGAAAATAAAATAACCACGGCACAACCCCTGTGGGGAAATAGCAATCTGTCCGAGATAAGGAGTCTTGACCTGTGGCCCTGATTGGGAAGGACCAGGATTCTGAGAGTTGAAGACATTCTTGATGAGGGGGAACTGTCCTCGTTTGAAGCCCTCCAGCAAAAAATCCAACTCCCGGGTACCGAGCGATACCACTATGTACAACTGGCCCATGCCCTGAGAAACCATATACCTGTAAACGCCAGTATCCCAGACTACACACCAATAGAGGGCAACATGCTACCAGCCTTCATCCCCACCAAGTGCACCTCCATTCTATACAATGCTATCACATCCTTTGCCACACCTGAACTGACGGGGTAAAGGCCAAATGGGAGGTGGACGTAGGGGAGACAGACCCAGAAGACTGGATCCAAGCACTAATGCATCCAAGGGAGGTGGCCATCTCCTCCAGGCTTCGGCTGGTCCAATTGAAAATCTTGCATAGAGTCTATTACCCCAGATCGATATTATATAGGTGGAAGAGAGCCTTGAACCTGAACTGTCTCCGATGCGGAGAGGAAAAGGGGACCTTTTTTCACATTCTATGGGCATGCCCCCGAATCCACACTTTCTGGAACGAATGCTGTAATGAACTTAATAAGATCCTTACGTGCCACGTACCACTGGACCCAAAGATTCTCATCCTGGGTATTCCGGACGAGATTGCCCTTAATATATGGGAAAGGTTGCTCCTGAACACAGCAGTGGGACTGTTGAAGCGTAACATAGCGCAAAAATGGGGAGCCCCGGAGTCCCCAACAATGGAGCAATGGGCAATGGACATGGACATATGTGCAATGATAGAACACAGAATATACACCACCAGAGACTGCCCTGTAAAGGCGGACAGGATATGGGGGAGGTGGGAAGTGGAAGGACCCTAGATCCCGCTAGACGCAGCGGGGGTGATGAGGTTTAATCACACTAAAGACTTGGGGAAATGTTATGGGTGATTGACAACAAACCTGTTAATGATTGAGCTTTGACGAGACATGCTAGTCCCTACACGTTGTTGTTGTTTTGATGTGATGTAAAACAATAAAAAAATGTTTTATCAAAAAAAAAAATCACAGACTAAGATGATAGGTATAGGTCAGCTTCTAATATTTTAGATACCGTAGTAAGATTAGTTTTATTACAAACTCCATTGGAAGGATGGTATATAATAACTAATATAAGAGGGGGATTCAGGTAAGTTGGTTTTAACAACCACTGCTAGCACCAACCCGGTCGACCAACTAGTATTATACACAATCCACAGATGTTTGATAGCCGTTAACAGGCCGCCTTTCGGGCGTCCTCTTTGTCCTTTATTTGCCAGGCTTTGCATGGTGCACCATCCATCAAGATCACCGGGTTTATAGAGCCAGGATTCTTGCAATGCAATCACACAGAACCAATTCAAATTAGCTAACAGCCCTTCTTCCCCTGTATAGTGTAGGTTACCCCGAGTGTTCCAGGATAAAATCACATCGATCTCATCAGGGACATTGTTCAAAGTGTGGTTTAAAGGCCATAGGTAGCCATTGCCAATAGCCATCTGTCATTAGACCTCCTCTTGGTTCTGGTGGATAAATATTTTATATATTTAAATTTCCGGTTCTATTCATAGCTGACTGATTATCAATTACCGCCTGACCATCGTATTTAGTCAGCTGCTGGACATTGGCGATTGGCAAAGCATCCATTACAGCAGGTCTACAATTTTCCGGAAAATTAGTAGCAATTGGCAGTCTCTGATTCTTCACTTTACGTATCGATGTTTCTTTACATGTGTAGCCCAACTTATCAGTCACAATGGCTAAGGATGAACTCCAAGGTAACAGTGTCCGCACATCACACATTTGAAGTTACCAACATTGGGGTAACCAATTGATCCACTATCCTGAAATCCTTGGATGTCACCATCCGCAAGGGGACAATGGCTGCACAAAGATCCAAGATGCGGCATCTATTAAAAACCTGAACTGAATCGGTCCGCTTAATGGCCTGGTATTGTAATGCTCTAGTAAAGTTAATAGGATCTTTCTTATAGGTAGGGTTATTATCATCCAGTACCACTGTATCTTCAAATGGCACAGATTTATTTAGTGGTTTATCTTCTTTATTATTTATTATTACCACTTCAGGACTACTATTAGAGCCCAGATTATCACTCTTCTCTATAATGGGTTCCTTTAATAGTTTTTGAATGTTTTTCAAAACTGTATTAGATATGCCGCCTTCCTTATTTATTTTTGTTTTAGTTCCCTTATTCTTTTTTGCGATTACTAGCCAATTGACTAATGTCGGCGACATGGTAATTGTTGAGGAGTTAACAGTTGGCACTTTACATCTAGGTTTCGATGTTTTCCTTACCTTATTTTTTATATTCAATTTCTCAGCTGGAGCATGGATTGCCACTGTATGTACACCCACAAAGATGGGTTCCTTGGTTAAATGAGTGGGTTTGGGCTGACCGGGTAATGAGATGGTAGCAGACGATGGAATTGGCATAAGGTCCGCAGCAATATTAACATTGGCCGCTTCTTTGACAATACAGACATTTTTACCTTTTCGATTAACACCGCTACTATACATAGCAGCTTGGGACACTTTTGCCTTCCTCTGTTTCCTAATCTTTTTCTTTTTCAAATGTTTGCATCTAATATCATTTTGATTTATCATCTCCGAGATTGTATAGCCAACTATGGAATTGCTAGGTGGCCTATCCATGTCTTGCTGAGCTAGGTCATCTTGCTAGGGACAACTTGTAGGCAGCATCACATCACTATTGACACCTACTTCTCGGAGTGTCCTTCTTCCTCTATTAAAGCTTTTATGTAGTAGGACTGAATGGACATTTAGCTTCCGTTCAATACTTTCACATTTATCTACCAAATCAGTCAGTACATTCTCTAGCGCCTCGAATAATTCCTCAGTATTCATGACAGCAAAACTTACATTATTAGATACGGAGTACTATTAGCAGGCAGACTATTGATGTGTACAAGAAATAGAAAGGTAGAAAACCACCTTCATCAACAGTTGTCCTGTATTCAAAAGAAGCCTATAACTTGCGTATAATCAGAATTAAATTTTATGAATGACTTTCAAGATAAAAACTCTCATCACATGACAATTACAAAATTGATTATAAAAACTTTACAAACATACCAATGTAACAATGACAATACAGATTTCTAATAATAGAAGGTGTGAATGTTAAACTACATCCATTAAAAGGAGCCTCAAGATTCTATCCTTTCTATTGAGCTTCAGATCTAACAAAGATCTCTACAAAAACATTTAATTTTTTATTTTTCATTTTAAGACCTGGTATCAATCCAAATCACAGACTCTGATGTGTGACAACGGGGTTTGCGAACAATCTAACAGTTCTTCAATCAATGTGGGATCCTCTGTACATATTATTAATCCTGTTACTGGGTCTACAGCAAATCTATCCACTTTACTGTGTGGGGTTGTATCATGGCCCACTTTATCAGGTGAGACAGTGCACTTTGGCACATATGTCGTTTGCCAGGCTGGACAAAGAATCACCCGGATTAGTAGTCTAACACATTCAAGTAACAGCTGTCTTGACATTTAGCAGATATTTTCAACATATCACAGGATATATTATTGCATGTGGGATCATAATAGGATTTTAGATTAGATAGATTGTTTCTCCCAAATTGCAATCGCCCGTCATTCATTCGCTGATTCTGTGGGGCTTACCTTATCCTCTTTTCCCAGTACATATTTCACTAGATAGATAGCAGCTTAGTGCCAATACTGAGCAGTCTCAGCATTAGCTCTTCAACTATTTAGTTTCTACTATTTTCTTTTTCAGGGACAGTCATCTGTGAGGGGGTTATTCGAGATGTGCTCTCAATCAAGCTTTTCTTCTGGTAACAAACCCGGTTTACAAAAAACATTGCGTTTGCACGTTCTACTTGGCCTTTTCATAATATCAGCTGCAGGGGCGTCAGCTTTTAGTTTCATGTTACGCTTAACACAAGAACATAATTCCATAGACTATTACATTAAGACTTTTATACCATGACAATCACATAGCTTACTCAGAATGGGGATACGTCACATGGCGATCACCAATGACTATTTCTGGTCACCTTGATATGAGTTTATATGTTCCCGATCCCAGGGTCACACTCGCTGCACGCAAAGCAGCAAACAGCAAACAGCTACTTCGAAAAGCTACTTCCAAAAAGCACACATGCCAAAAAGCGCGCGCACACCCTGCTTTATGTAGCTTCCTATTCAAAAAGGGGGCAGGGCTTCAAGTCACAGTATCTACAATTAAAAGTAATACTATTAAGATGTGTCCATTATATGCAATCGTTACATTTATCCAAAGTTAATGTCTTCAGAAGCTTAAAAGTGTCATTATATTCGCTGTAGGTAGACGTTGTACCATTCTTAAACGCTCCACTTTAACATCAGAGAATCCCAACAGTGTGGCATCACAGCATACAGCTACTTCGAAAAGCTACTTCCAAAAAGAATGGTTAATGGACTTGGGTGAAATCGGCCCTTCGGAGAGGGCCCTGTTAGTAATACACAGGGCCATAATCTCAGAACAGTTGTTACCAAGAAGATTATCGGCAGATGTAAGAACTTGAGGAGGAGGAGTTGCAGTTGTATTGTAAAGAGTAATATTGGAATAGTCAGATGTGTAGACAGAAGTATTCAAAAGAGCTTCAATAGAGCTATGACCTTCCTGTACGTCCTCAGAGATTAAGCCGTCCTCTGAAGGTTTCTTGCTGCTAACCAAGAATGGCAGAATGTTACCATCTGAGTGTCACAAGCGCTCGCTGGTTGTTCTGGCACAGATGGAAAGGAACATGGCGTTAGCACATCACGTTTCCTTTAGTTTCTTGGAGTGCCGATTTAGTCATTTTGAACATGGCACCCGACACAGCTTATCAAGACAACGCGAATGGGGCTTGCCATGTTGCAACCCTCTGTGTTTTCTCACTAGTGCCTTGGCTCGCTTGCCAAACCTGTTCCTTGCTGCCTTGCTTCCTGCTTTTGCCCCTTCCTTTACTTTGCACTTATTCGTCTCCCACCTCTTGCCGTGACTGCTGTTTTTTCCGCTTTTCACCTGGCACTAATTCAGTCTGCTTGAGAACTGCTACTGTCCCATTTGTCTGCCGGATTCTGCTTTAGCCTTCATGTTCACAACAAAGGAGATTCTAGACTGAAAGGGTTTGTTCCCTGTATTGTGGGGTGCTCCTCCTGTTCCACCACAGAGTCATTCTCTGGATTGTAAAGAGAATCGACCCTGGTGGCTGGGGAGGAACGGCCTTATCTGTTCTCCCAGAAACTATGGGAAAGAAAGACGAAGAAAGGGAAGTCTCCTAGCAAATCTCAGCGGAGAAATGCTGATGATGATACTTCCTGTGAGGAAGTTCAATCAGTTGAGACCGAGTACATAGAGTTTGAAGGCATGGAAGACAACTTTTTTTTTTAGATTTCGTCTTAGTTTTTGTTCTGAGGCACATCATGTTGTCCTTGATATTCCCATCATGCTGTTATGTTAACAGGATTTGCAGAGCGCACGCACGCCTGAGGACATCATGGCGCTAAGAAAAGCCAGGACAGCTTAATACCAGTATAAGAGGAGCGTTCTTGAATAATAAGGTTTTTAGTTTCCGCCGGAAAGTTACTCAGTTACCATAACATCCTCATTAAAAATAACCACATGTTGGACCTCCAGGGCCTTTCCCTTGGGTAGAGGCACGCGGCAGGGCTGCCCCCTCTCCCCTTCTCCTCTTCGCCCTCGCCATTGAACCACTGGCACTGTGGCTTCGTCAAAGCGGAGCATGGAAGGGATTCAAATGGCCCGAAGGGCATGACGACCGCATATCTCTTTATGCTGACGATCATCTACTGTACCTGGCTGACCCAGTTTGGAGCTGCCCCATAGTAACTCAGATGCTAGTCCCTTATGGGGAATTCAGTGGGTTGAAAATTAATTGGAAGAAATCCGTAATGTTCCCAGTGAAGGAGGGGGAGCAGGCAGAGGTACCAGGATGTCCATACGGGCTCGAACGGCAGGGCTTTAAATATTTGGGGATTTGGGTAACACCCGACCTCACTAGATACACAATACACAACCTCCAGCCGATCGTGGATAGGCTGGTCAACGACGTCCGCCATTGGAAACTCCTCCCTCTGACCCTTATGGGGAGAGCTGCGCTCTTTAAAATTATGTCATTGCCAAGATTCCTCTACGTTTTGCAAAATGCCCCGCTTGCGATCCCTGCCCCCGAATTCAACCGTATAGAAACCCTTCTTAGGGAACTCATTTGGGGGGGGAGGCCACTCACGCATTGCACTAAGTACCTTGCAGAGGTCAGTCTGGGAGGGTGGCATAGGCATACCCCGTCTCCAGACTTACTATTGGGCTGCACAACTCTCGGTAGTTAACGACCTGCTTCACGGGGATCGGGCGCTACCTCACATTAGGGCAGAAGTGGAACCCATACAAGGCACGGACCTGTTGCAGGAACTGTACCAACCTCCGGGTAGGCCCCCCCCGCTCACAACTAAGGCTCACATTACTACGGTCTGGAGGCAGGCACAAGTGTTTGTTGGGTGGGAAGACAAAATAAAAGCAGCAAAACCCCTATGGCACAACATCAACCTGAAGGAAATCGAGAAACTCGAACCATGGCCACGCTGGGTAAGAGCGGGAATCCTTAGAATTAAAGATGTCCTAAAAAAAGGGAAACTAACCTCATTTGAAGACATCCAGGGTAGATTCCAACTGCCCAACACCGAGCGGTACCACTTTACACAACTGATTCACGCCCTACGAACCCAAATGCCCCCAGGTGATTCAATCCCCGACTACACTCCGATCGAACGCAATATGCTACTCGAGTATATCCCCAGCAAATGTACATCCACTCTCTATAACGCTATCACCTCCTTCGCGACTCCCGAGCTATTGAGATTAAAGGCCAAATGGGAAAGGGAGGTGGGGGAAATAGACCCTGAGGACTGGATCCAGGTCCTAATGCACCCACGGGAGGTAGCCATCTCCTCCAGACTTAGACTGGTGCAATTTAAAATCCTGCATAGGGTGTACTACCCTCAAACTCTTTTATATGGCTGGAGGAGAGTACTGAGTCCGAACTGTCTTCGCTGTGGAGAGGAGGAAGGCACCTTCTTTCATATCCTCTGGGCATGCCCTCGGATCCGTGACTATTGGACTGCATGCTGTACGGAATTGTCCAGAGCCCTTACTTGCCCTGTTGAACTAGATCCGAAGGTCTTAATATTGGGTGTACCGGACATGTTTGAATTCAATAAATGGGAAAAACTGCTATTGAACACTGCCATGGCCCTAGTGAAATGCAACATTGCCCAAAAATGGGGAGCGCCTGACCCTCCGACACTGGAACAATGGATACTTGACATGGACCCATGTGCCATGACGGAGCACCGAGTCGATCGTGCAAGAGGATGCCCGAATAAAGCATTCACGATATGGGGGAAATGGGAGGAGACTGGGCCTTGACGTCCTAAGCAGTGGTGGTCTCCACATGAACAGAAGGTGGGCGGGATGAGTGGCCCGCGACCCACGGCGATGTGAGATACTAAAATACCATGTAAACACATGACTGAAGAAGCTGTACTGGAGTGCTCTTAATGTGTTGTCCCCTCTTTTTTCGTTGTTTTTGGCCCCCGATTTGGTGGCTGTTTTGGTTATGTCAAAATTAAATAAAAATGTTTTATCAAAACAAAAAAAATAACCACATGTGGCAAATCATTAGTAAGCGGTTTGGACAAGAATCCTAGAAATGTTTGAGCCATAGCGATTAAAATATCACGTTTTCATGTTTTTATCATGATTTCTAGGTAAATTTCCTGTACATTTCTTTGTTTATTTCTTACTACAGAGCTGTGTGGCTCATCAATAAAGTGATTAGAGTTTACAGTGTTGCATTCATGAAGATGTAAGGGACAAGAGGCCTCATCAATAGTAGAGGATGGGGCAAAAAGACAGTCGGATACCGTAGTTCTTTCGTCTTTTAGGTTCCTATTTGAATGCTTTTGTATCTTCATCTCGTTATTGATGTTATCGTAGAGTCTGATAAGGGAATTAAGTACAAAGTTAAGCGGCATGATGGACGAGGAACCCAGGTTGGAGGCCATCAATGGAGAACGTGTGTAATGGCGTGAAAAAAGATGATCCGGAATGCTGGCGCCCAAACGAAATTCACTAGATGTGTCAGGAAAAGGCAGAGAATCGGGGAGCAGGTCAGCAAACAGAGAAGGGCAAGCCGTTCTACCAGTTAAAGGATGAAAGTGCATCAGTGGTAGATTGGTGGTCCTCAGAGTTCGAACTGGTATGCACACTTGAATCGGAAGTGACAAACAGAGCCGGGATGCTATTAAAGAGTAGTCATTAGAAATTGCAGAAAACACCAGATTTGAAACAGGCAGATGATTTCCCCAGAGGTTCTAAAACATACTGCTAGTTGGCCATGAACTGAAGCTGTGATAGCCGACACAGGACCTTGCTGCAATGAGCGAACAGTGTGACCCTTTGAGTCCTTGGGTTTCTTTAAGTGATAAAAGTCTGTAATCCTAGAAGAGTTACTACTCATTGTGGCAGAGAGGGAATTCCTATAAGGATGGGATGGTGGTCGAGTAGTAGGGACGGAGTCCAAGGTAATGGTAGAGACATAGGAGTTGACTTCAACTGCGTATGATATAAGGGCAGCAGTCAAAGATGGAAAGGGCCGCAAGTCAGTCGAGGGCTGGTTTTTACTCCCAAGATTGTACATATTATAGAGCAATAAAAAATAATAATGAGTAACTTACCTGCCACAAGTTGCCACAAATTGCTAACAACTGCACTTTGTGTGTTAGAGAATATTTTCCTAAATGTGAATAATCTTCCTGACCTGTGTCAACACCAAAACCTTTTGCTTGGACATAGTAATTAATTTTCCTCTTTCCAAGGTGAATGGGAATCTTTTTCCCCTGTCAACTAGTCTTAAACCAATTGCAAAAAAATAAATAAATAATAACTAGTCTTGTTTTATGAGTGACCTTTTTATATCTCTCCATATTGTGTGTTTGGATTTATAGTTTCCTACAACATTTTGGCTTGGGCTTAGGCTGGGTTTCCCGTTTAGGCTTCCTTTAGTAATTGCTCTTTAATGGACTTAAATTGGGTTAACTACTGTTCCCAAAAGATAAAGTGGGATTTACATTCCTTTTACATAGTGAGCCAGCACCCCCACCTTATGTGAAATGCTGGGGAGATGCACTGAATCCTATTTCTTACTTACGAGGTAACATGTATCTCACAATCATGAGTTAACTTGAATGGCTGGAGACAGTGAAACTACTTTCATGACTTTTATTTATTATTACTCACAGGATGTCAAATCAGTCACGGTAATGCACAGGAGGCTCCTTTTTTGTCATTTCTCATTTGCTTGTTGTTTCTTAGGTATTCTTCTGCCATTTGAGGCAGGAAAGATCTTGGCTGAAGTTCTGTCTTTAGAGGGAATACTTTGTAGTCCATGCCGAGGCTTCAGAGTGTCTGAGAAGGCAGGAAGGGAGGGAGGAGTCCAAGATTCTGCAGCCCTTTGTCTTTTACCTTGCCTGGAAGGAACCAGTTTCGGTCAAAAAGACCGAATCCAAATGACCTAACCAACTGGGGCGCTGGCTGTCCTGATTGGACAGCCAGACTACCGCTTTCTGTAAACAGCAGGGAGAGTTTGCGGAAGTTGTGCTGTAGTTCCTGATAAATACTCTGATCCTGGTAGCTGCTGACAAGTCGACCACTGAAAGCTAATCCAAAGAGTATGAAGAAACAACGGCTGTAACCACTTCCAGCGACTGGAGAGCCTGCTGTGTAACCAGAGCCAGAAGTAACCCTTTCTCCTACCAACCAACCAACTCCTACCAAGAGGCTGATGGGACCCACTGGTCTCAAGAAGAGCTGCATTTTGAGCCTTCCCTCGAAGTGCTGCGACCTTCTTAGGCTGGAAACAGCAAATACCAGGGGACTTCGAGCCTGAGTGCAGTGCAATGTCTTCCGAAAGACCGATATCATCCGAAACTTTGGTGGACTCCTGCTGGGCCACCAGAGGCACGATTGGAATTCCTGAAGCCCCCTCACCAGAGTGCAGGACCAAGAGAGTGAAGAGATTCCGACCAGCGATATTTGTTCAGGTAACTGTAAAAGGGCGCCAAATACACAGAGCCGTGAGAAGCTGTAAATAATCCCTTGTTGGAAGCCTCCCCTGTCGATAACTGCAACCAGTGTTCCTTCAGTGTCCATTTGTTCAGTCTCCAGACCAAGTACCCAAGGACCGGATCCTGTGCTGCTGCATCCTAAAGGCATCGACCCAGAAGCTCTTCTTGGCTTCGGTAATACTTACCTTAAGTCTTGGGTGAATCTTGGGAGGCTGAGTGGGTGATTTGAGCGTTTGGGAGTTTGCCCTCATCATTCGCCGAGGCCTAAAAAGGTAACATAACAAACAAGTGCTATTGCTTGGTTAGCCATCAAAAGAAAGTCATCAAAATTGTGCACAGCTGCAGAGTGAAGACCCAATGGGTAACAACTTCATCAATATATCGCGTACAGGGTAAGAGCCAAAATAGTAAAACATCTCCGACACGCACATTATGGAATTTTCGGGAACATCCCCTAGCATTATAAACCCGCATCTGAATGGACATGCATCTGTCCACCTCAGCTGTCCACTGAATGGGTCTTGGGCCATTCGCCGAGCCCCACATCACCGCGATAATCCTCATTTCCAGCCCCCCTGCCACAGGCAAAAATGTTTTCATACTTTGTGAACCCTGTCTCTCCCCAAATCCCGAGCAATACTAGTTTCGGATCACCGGGCACCTGAGACCCCAACAGTGGTGTCAGCCTACGAATACACTTCCCCCCAGAAGGCATTCATTTGCTCACATTTCCATAATATGTGGAAAAAGGTACCTCCCTCACTCCTACATCTCAGGCAGGTGTAACTGTCTACTACGCCCCAGTTAACCAATGTTGTCCATGAGTAGTATACCCGATGCAGTATTTTATATTGGATAAGGTGGAGCCTGGAGGTGACTTCCCTGACTTCCCGTGGGAACATGAGTCTCTACCCACTCCTCAGGGTCCAAAAACCCAACATCCCATGCCCATCTGTTCCTAGGCTGGGTCAATTCCTTAGCCCCGAATGCTGTTAGTATTCAATATAGCGTCGAGGTGACCTTGGTAACAATGCTGTCAGGAAAAAGAATAGCTTCTAGGGGTGAACATTTCAGAACCTCTTCCAATGAGGGAAACTGAGCCCCCACCACATGGGCCAGTTGCATGTAGCTGTACTGCTCCCTGCCCAGTAGGCCATAAGTATCCTGCAGAGTCTGAAAGGGGATAAGCTTGGCCTCTTGTAAAATGTCAGCCAGGACGCACACCCCGTGCTCCACCCAAATTTTGAAGTTACCCATTTTAAGTGGGTGCAACTTATTCCACAAGGGTTGGTGAAGAGTCAGTCACCCTACCCAGCCTATCTGTTGGTGTGTGCCAGACCATATCTGTCGGGTGTGTCTCAGCATAAATGGTGGGGCCGGTTTCCCCTTCTCGCTCCTATATAGCAATTACTTGGGTGGCAACCCTCCCATCAGCTCCCTTTCTATCATAAAGTGAGGATATCATAAAGTGAGGAAGCCTGGGGTCCCCATGCAACCAATCATTCACCGTCCCCAGTTGCGCAGCCCAGTAGTATCGTTACAGGTTGGGCAAGCCTATACCCCCCTTCCCAAATCGAGCACTGCAGAATTTTGAGAGCAATGCGTGACAGCCCCCCACTCCTCCACATAGCAACCCGCAGTGTAACCTCAATCGAGGCAAAGACTGCCTTGGGAACAGAGAGTGGGGTGTTCTGAAGCACATAGAGAAACTTAAGGAGTGTCAACATTTTGAAAAGAAGAGACGCCTTACCCAGCAAAGTCAGTGGGAGAGATTGCCAATGTAATGTATGTGAAGCAAATGTGTCCATCACTGGTTGAAGATTAAGCTGGAAGAAGTCTATTAGGCTGGAACAAGTCTGAGGGGTTCGGACTCATATGAATGCCCAGATATGTGAACCCAGCAACCGAGACGGGATAAGGGCAGTCTTGGGGGATGGCCCTCTTCCCCTCCTTGTAGTGGGAAGAGGACTGACTTCTGCCAGTTCACTTTGAGCCTGCTAAACCATTGGTACTGGTCCAGTATGCTGGACACAGCAGGGCAGGAAGATGCATGGCTACTCATGTAAATCAAAAGATCATCGGCGTATGACTGAAAACCTTTGACCTCACTCGTAAAAGGTTTGGTCCGAGTGAGACATATGAAATCCCCTGGGTTCTCTTCCCAAGAATAACTATCATGTGATCTTGAATATGAATGAGGTTGAAAGATGTAAAAGATGTAACTTATAGTTGGGTGAGACAAGTTCCCATAACTAGATAGGAGAAGAAACATTCTCCATATCTAAACCCGTTAAGGGCACATGAGAAAGAAGCTATGTCTGTCAGTCCCATCTTTGTATACCCTGTAGGGCCTGTTACCAGTGAGTGTAGCAAAAAAGCTGTTGTCTTAGACGCAGCTGAGACACCTTGTAAAAAGGATGAGGCTCTTAAACGTGAAGCAAGACAGGTCACATTAGGGGAACCCTCCTCAGAGATAAAAAGCATTAACTGCCACTCTGTAGGGCACTTGGGTGTAGAACCCATAGCTTCAAATAGGGACCAAGCCCCTAGACCCGCAAAGCTAAAGGTCACTTCTATGACCCCACCTTTTGCTAACATTGTGAAAGAACCCCTCGAAGACCTACATACAGTAGAAGTGGTTCAAACTGTAGACAAAAACTGTCCCACCCCTAGTATGGTGTAATGCCATTAAAGAAGTCACTGAGGAGACTTCACCTTTAGTTAACCCTAAGGTGATTGAACTATCTGAAAATCTGCACACTGTGCAGATGGTTCACATAGTTGTTAAAAACGTAAGTGTTGCTATTAAACTGGTACTTTGGTGTACTACCACTGTACAGGTCACTGAGGCTAAGGTGACAAAATCCCCTGAAACCTCACAGGCTGTGGAGGTGGTCCTTGAATCTCAAAACCTGGGCCATTGCCCACAAACTGTGGAGGCTGACAAGAACAGAGGCTGACAAGAACTTGGTTGTTTCTATCACACAAAGGCACTGTCAGTTAGCTCTGATTTGGCTGAACCACTTGAAAATCCACTTACAGTGGAAGTGGTTCATAAAACTCTAAAGCTGGATACTCCTGAAAATCCACTTACAGTGGAGTTGGTCCAGGGGGATGACCAGAACTTAGGTGTTCTTGGCCAACCCGCCAGGGTTAGGTGTAAACTTGACCCAAAAGGTAGGAATTACATTTTCTCCTTTATTGGTTCAGAATGCCCAGAAGGAAACATCCAGGCCTGAAAAGCTGACCAACAAAGAGAGTTCTAAGAAACATAACTTTACTACTAGGCCTATTAAAAAGCCTGTGAATCGAACTTCTCTTCATTGAGAGATGGATAGGAAATCTGTAAGGGCTAGTGTCTCAGTTTCAGGAGACAGCTCTAAAACTGTGGATTCTCTACAGAGGATCCTACTGTAAGTTCTAATGTTAGCAGGGCAACCTCTAACAAAGGCAAACCTAAAACTAGAGTTAAAGGGAAATGGGAGCCTAAACCATGCTCTACTATTTCAACTCCTAATAAGCGTTTGACCCACACTGCTCCTGACGGAGACGTGGATAGGAATAATGGAAACCTCTCTGTTGGAACTGAAGGCGTTCAGGGCAGACGTGCAGACCTTGATGGGTGCCATCACGGCTAGGGTCATGAAGGCTGAAGAGCGGGTAGAGGCCTTGGAGCACAATCAAAGGGCCGTTGGCGTTTTCCCTTTGCCCTCTCGTGGGGGAGCACTATGAGCTCAAGCATGTCGAGCAGGCAGCCCAGCTGCTGACGGAACTTAGGAGGGACTTTTCAGGAAAAGGATGGCCAGCACAGGTTGCGAGAGCAGTTTAACAGTGCCTTTGCGGAGCCCAAAAGTCGCCGGAAGGAATCGGTCTCCAGAAAATCAAAGAAATTGCAGGCAACCCAGTCAAAGGCCCCAAGTTGAAGAAGGGGGCTTGTGACACAACTGTTGATTACCTTATAACATGGGGGTGGGGGTTTTGTGGTTATTGACGTTGATGTTGGGGAGCGGTGGGCTTGTCGTCACCCTAGTGAATTGGTGATTCCCAGGTGTCTCAGAGGAGTGGGGCTGAACACCCTGGATGGGCACTGTTGCCCAAACAAGTAGAGTTTACCGATTGGCGGGGGGGATGAGGGATTTACAGAGGATTCAACTGAAGCCCGATAATGGTTAATTAGAAGGTTGCCACACTCAATGTAAAGGGATTAAATTCCCCAAACAAGCGGTCACTAACAGCAGGGTTGTTTCGCAAGGTCCAGCTAGAGGTTCTCTTTTTACAGGAAACCCACTACAGGCAAGGGGCGGAACGGGCATTGAAGGAGGAGAACATTGGGCAGGCATACTGTGCCTCACATAGAGCCAGCAAGGAGGAGTGTGTGGGTATTGTCCTTGCACGCTCCGTATGGCTGACAGAGGTGTAGGTCGGGAGGGGCTTTGGAGGACGCTTTGTGGCAGTTAAGGGTCGTTTGAATGGGAAGATGATCACGCTGGCGTCCCTATATGCCTCCAACATGCATCAACTGGCCTTCCTCAGAACGGTTTTCATGGTACTACATTGGTGGGAGGTGATTTAAATGCCATCATAGACCCGGCGGTGGATTGGTGGTCAGCACGGGGGATCGAGTTAAACCACAGGGGAGGGAACACAGAGTGCTTGCACAGTTCCTTCAGGACCATTTCTGGGAAGATGTGTGGAGGTCTAAATACCCTCAAGCGAGTGGTTATACTTTCTTCTCCACACCAAACCTACAGGAGAATTAACATTCTGTTGGTCTTCTGGGAACAAGTGGCCATGGTAGAGTCCCCGAAAGTGGAAGCGGTGATCTGGTCAGATCATGAGATGGTAGTAGTGGATTGGTGGGTGGAGCAAAGATGGCGGGGGACCCCAAGGTGGTGGTGTAACGACAGACTCCTTGGAGAAACGGTCTTCAGGGACCACTTACAAAAAGAGATTGGACACTTCTCTTAAACCAATGCCATGGGGGAGGTGCATTGGAAGATGGTAAGGCAACCTTCAAGGGCTTCCTCATAAAGGAAGGTGCCTGGAAGAAACGAGAGAGAGGGCTGATTGAGGCAAGGTTGAGAGAGGACCTAAGAGGGATGCGGGCACAGCTCACACAGGGGTAGACAGGGAGAGATTGTTGGCCTGGATGAGGGATAAGAGATAGGAGTTAAACTCACTGTTGATTGGGGAAATGCTGAAGAAATGATGCTACGCCAAACAGAGATATTATGAAAAGGGAACTGGGTGAGGAAGGATCGGTATGGGGGCCCGCTGGATGGGGTGGGTCGCTGCTTTTTACTCTGCTCCGCAGGCCAAAGTGGTAGTCATTGGTGGAGTGTCAAGGGCGATAAATCTGCATAGGGGTACCAGGCAGGGCTGCCCCCCCCCCCCCTGTTATATGTATTAGTGATGGAACCCTGGGTAATCGAGCTGCAAAGCAATCCGGAAGTAAAAGGGGTCCACCTAGGGGGAAGGGAGTAAAAAGTAAGTCTGTTTGCGGATGATGCACTCCTTTACATCACTTAACCCAGGACCTCGGTCCCAACACTTTTCCAGGGTCTCCGAACATACAGGCAACTATCTGGGTATAAAGTCAATCTTGAAAAATCAGTGGTATTTCAGGTGGGAAAGGGAAAGGGGGAGTATGGGGAGTTCCTGAGGGACATGGGGTTTAAGATACAAAAGAAGTGATTAAGATACCTGGGGCTTGAAATCACAAGAGAGATGGCAGATCTGTTTGACAGGAATTACACAACGCTCTGGGACAGGGTAAAGTTTGTGATTAACATGCACTAAGTTAAACACAATTCTGTGCAGCTTTCTCCTTAGAATAAGTTGCCATGGTAACAGATGTTTCATGGATCCTCAGACATGCTTATCCTTCTGAGTGCGCTGGCGTGCGCACACACACCTCTGCATCCGCCAGCTCGCATCTATAACTTTCATTTCAGCAAAGGTATGAACAAGATCTCTGGAGTTCCCAGTTGAACATTTATATGCACACTACGATCTCAAGCTGATCGAATGCAGCTAATTAAGTGACACGCGCGTGTGTTCTTTTCTCTCACAGCACTTTCATCAATCCTTGGCATAAAGTGCAGCACAATCATGACCCAGGCAGGACAAGCGGCCACGTTTAAAAGTTCTGCATGACAGTGCCTTTCAATTGAGATGTATTGCACCTGTGTCCTGACAGTGTAACCTCTTTTGCAGGAACTACAGCTCAGTGCATTAACTACATTGGACAGAAAAGTTTAGCTCCTCAACA
This sequence comes from Ambystoma mexicanum, assembly GCF_040938575.1. Classification (NCBI taxonomy): domain Eukaryota; kingdom Metazoa; phylum Chordata; class Amphibia; order Caudata; family Ambystomatidae; genus Ambystoma; species Ambystoma mexicanum. The sequence goes on along the minus strand of NC_090931.1, from coordinate 1,138,213,594 downwards.
GGATCCATATTCTTTTAAATGCCACTAGGTAAGATTGTACTTTCATCCACATTGGCAGCATGGCAACAGACCACATTAAGAGTATTTTGTTCAATATCTCCACGTAATGCTATCTATACTTCTTGACCAAGAGACCAACCAAGAGAGAGAATATACCAACCCACTGGGACTACCTGATACATAAACTAAACTACAGGGATTATGAGAGATATAACTCACTAACCAAAATTTCTGCTTACTTAATTCACACAAAACCAACACAACCACCTCTCTCACAGCAAACCGCACAGACTTCACCACACCACAAAAACAACCAACCAACACATAGATCAACAACAGCATGTGAGGTCCCGCTTCGATCCTATTTGCACACCCAAGCTCAGCGCACAGTGAAAACCGAACTGAAGCTGCCAACAGTACACCATCTCTCACTTTCCTACACCCTCTTCACCCACTAACCCACCCCGTCCACCTTTCTTTACAGATCTGCCTGAGCGCCTGTAGACCAACTCCGTTGGTGACGGTGCGCTATATAAATACCTTTAACATTAACATTAACTACAGTGCCTTTAGTTATGCACTATTGCTTTACAGGGAGTTCACAGAATCAACACCAAAGTCGATTTCCAGAGCAGCTTCAATACTAGCCTCCTCCTTATTAGATAGCAAAGAATGCCAGTCTTCTTCTCTTCTATAAAACTGGTATGACACAGTCCCTGAGCATGAGGCATCTATATTGTTTATTAATAGTGTTGAGTAGAAGTGTACGCAAGAGGTCAGGCTGTAAGAATATGTACTATATTATGTATTTGTTGGATTCTATGTAATTTCATCAACATTTTTTTCCGAGGGTTTTTAATGAATATTTTTCAACGAAAAAACTCATTGAATTAGATTCTTTTCTTATTTTATTTTTGGGCCCCCCTGACCGCGTCCCGTATTGTTTTTCCTCTATTCACAATCTCCCCATCCCTTATATGTACTTTACCACCCCACCCCTATATTTTTCTATGAGTTTTTTCGCTGAAAATATTTAGTAAAAAAAACCCATCGAAAAAAAGACTGTCGATGAAAGGACATTGTACCATTTATAGAACCTGCCCTGAAGTTGGACATTTCAGTCCGAAATGCATCTGCACGGGTCTCTGCAATCAAACAATTAAAATAAAAGAAGAGCAGCACGGAAAGAACTATGAGCACTTTGTGTTTATTTTGTTTGTTGTACAATGTTTAATTATATGCATTAATATGCAGTAGTGTTCACTACACCTAAGGTGTCCCCAGGTCTAGTGAATGTCACACTAGACATTTTCTGTTCTAGTTATTTTCCTGATTTAGTGCATTTCAGGTTTTCTGGAGGACGCCTTTAAAATAGAGTTATCTTTTTCTTAACACCACACACTTGAGTGGTGCCGAGCCCATTCCCATACTTGTTTCCTGTACCTGAACCCTCCTATCCTGACCTGTCGACAGCTCGTTCCTAGACCACTGGGGTCCCACTTCTGCCTCTTAGAAACATCATGCTCTCGACTAGGGAAGGACTTTGATGATAAGGCTTCTGTCATGAAGAAAGTATAACCAGTGTAAAAGGTACTTACTTGCTAAAGATGTTAGTGTGGTAACTGTATCTCTATAAAGAGAATAAGTTACAAAGTGTCCTGAAGTTTATACTTACCTTTAAGTTGTTGGCTGCCCCTTGTTAGGCAGAAACCTGTGCAGTTCCCTTAGGGACCACTACAAAAAGTTTAAGACTACAGGTGTCAGCAGTAAACCCAATTGGTAGCAGTCTGTATCACCCAGATTTACCTGATAGCTGTGGCTGAGCAGCCAGACTTCTCTCAAGAAGAGTTAGGCAGTATATAGAGTATACACATTAGGTACAAAGAGACAGTAGCACAAGCAAACACTGACCAGAGCTTTGGTATAAAAGTATATAATTATTTATTTAAAAACACTTGTAAAAATACACTGGCACTAATATGTCAAGCAAGTTCAAACACAGTCACTAGAAATATATACACCTCCCTAATTATTTGACAAGTCTAGGTTAGTACACCACTTATTTAGCAAAAACCGAGGTGAGCGTGTAACCATAGATGGCACTCCAATAATGATTTAAAAAGAGAGAAAAAAGGCAGAAATAGTAAAACACACAATACCAATACTTTTAAAGAACCACAGCAAGTCCAGAAAGGCAGGGTCTACTGTAGAGCAATAAGTTCATAGGCCAGGCCCACTCTTGGAGAGAGCAAGGCGGAATGTGCCCAAGATCACAAAGTTGAAGTACACTTTAAAAGTCTTTGCAGATAGTTCAAAAAGGAGTTGGATCAGTTCAGAAAAGTTAGTTAACAGGTCAGAGGTCACCCCAGGATAGAGAGTCAAGGATTTACGGGACACCTTGGACAGTCTGTTGCAAGGGAGACCAGGCGGGACACAGTACCTGAAATGGTGAGAAAGCTCCAGCGGGGGCAGTTGTTCCTGGCAGCGGGTGAAAGTCGGTGCTTCGTCCAGGGGAAGAGAAGATCTCGACGTGGAGGAAAGCTGGGGTTCGTTGCACTGCCAGGGAAGAAAGCAGCCGCTGAGTTTCCCGGTTAAAAGGTACTACCCTTTTATTCGCGGTAGTGGTGAAGCGTGGCTATCCGGCCGCCGGGGTGCTTGGCATGGGCGATTCGACCACGAGACGATCCAGGGAGGCGAAAAAAAGGCAAACTGGTTAACCCCACCAGCTCAAAGGAAGAAGACTCTCTTGGAAAAAGATCTTCTCTGTCGTTGGGAAGTGGCGAGTTCGGTTCAGCAGGGCTCCACTGGTGGTGTCGTCGTCGGTCGGCTCAGCTGCTCCCTCTTCGAATTCTTTAGGTCCTGTGGCGACTTCTGAAGTTCCAGTCCCCAAAGCCCTGCTTTTATGCAGAAAACCCCCATTCACCAGTCCTAGCTGTCACTCAGACATGCTAAGTGGTGAGCCGGGCGGTTCACCACTGGGCCAATCACACAAGAGTGCGACTTGAGTTGCTGAGGCAACTCAGTCCAGGGTGCCTATTCCCCCCTCCCACACATCCTGTAGACCCAGACAGAGTGGCACCACTTTTGGAGGCTTCTGTGCAGAAGCTCGTCAAAAGTGGAACCAAGGGCTCGACTTGGGTTGGAGTTACAGAGGTGAACACCAACGCCATTTTAAAACCGAGTCCTGATAAAAAAATACAACCGGGAAATAAATTTTAAATAAATAACCCGGCGGTATCTTTAACATTGCACCAAAAAAAGTGGTGCGTTTAAAATGAATGGGAAAATCCCATAGGAAATATTCTGGTGGAATAATTTGCATGGTAACCACTGCCACTAGCCAGAAACTCGACAAGGGGGTCCTGACAGTGCCCCCTTGAAAAACAGACACAGGGGCAATCGAATTACCCCTACCAGTACTTCCACAATATGATGGTTTGTACTGGTTCTGTTCACAATTTAAGACTAGTAAAGTCAATGGTGACTTTACATGCCCTGGGAGACAGTAGTCAGTCCCAGGGTACGAAGTCTATGTTTGGGGGCCACTATGACACCCTTGTGTTACTGCACTGAGGGTGCTTTGTAACACACTGACCAAAAACACATGAAGCCCTATGGAGTAAAAGACCCCATAGCCCATATAACACATTACAAAGTCAAAGGACATTCTCAAATCATGCCTAGGAGTGGGAGAAAAAGAGTCTCACTCTTAGCAGGAGAACAAAATTAAACCCCAAAAATACAGCAAAGCGGCTGGGGACTCGCTAGGTTTGGGAAATTAGCCTATACAGAGAATTCTCCCTAACACCCCTTTAAAAAGTATAGAAGTTATTTTACTTTAAAAGGTGTCACCCCCCCACGCACCGTTCCTAAAAGTTATGTGTTGGTACTGTTTAAACATTGCTTAACTGAATGAGTGTAAAAGCTTACCTACCTTAAAGTGTAACATTGGGATTTGCATTCCCTGGTCTGCTTCAGTGCATTCCTAAAACAGTCTTGTACTTAGTACGTCCCTATGAATTGCTGAATGCCCCTGTTAAAAGTATATCAGGTTTGTTACTTACCTTGAAATACATTCGGCCTCATTACAAGTGTGGTGGACCAGAAATAAGGGTGCCGGTCGACCCGTACCAGCATCCTTTCTGGACCGCCACACTACAACTCTGCGGGCGGAGGCTGTATCGCCCAGCAGGTCTGACCTGCCGGGCATACCGCCAACCGCCCGCAGAGTTTTCATGGAAGCACTGACACCGTTAGCAACAGTGCCGGTACTTCTGTGTCCTCATTCCCATGGAGTCCTATAGGACTCCATGGGAATGGGGATTTACACATTCCACCACGCGCTAGGGAATTTCCATCACCGTATCCTTCAGTCTGCTTGCCAGGTTTCTCCGCTGCCCATGACGCGGGAAGGCCATACAGTCTCTTTCGCTGATTCTCAAGTCCCATTCACATGATACAGGCTGGGAATCCTTGGTAAAGAAAAAAATCAGTTTCAGTTTCGTTTCTGAACTGTCTTTCTCCCAATAACCTTCTTCTTCATCTTAATTACTGAATGCGTGGGTGGACCCATGCAGGCGCTTCCCCATCCGATAGGATGATGTGCACTCCTAATAACCAATCACTGGTCTCTGGGTCATACTGCCTCCAGCTAATGACTGCCCTCAACCTAAGCCCCTCCTCTGGCAGCCATCCTCAGATTTGGTAGCACGTAAAGTGGCAGTAGGACCAAGTGAAGAGCCGCAGAGGGGTAGGAGGGAGGGTTTGCATGTGAATCCATGCCAGACCCATGCTGGAGAACAACAGTTATAGGTAAGTAACTTGTTCCTTCTCCAGCATGGGCTCTGGCATGGATTCACATGCTCATGAATACAAGAATACATAGCAGTATACACATGCACAACCACGGGAGGTGGCAAGGCTCAACATTAAGCATATCATCAACTCAACATTAAGCATCTCTTACCTCCTCACCAGGCCCACCTTCAGGCGAACAGGTTGCGCAGCACTGCCTGGCCGACTCTGGACTCCTCCCTGGAATCCCGGTCGACGCAGTAGCAGCCCTGAAGATGTGCAGCAGGGGCAGACCAGATAGGAACGCCATGGTACCAGCGATCGCTCTGGTCGACGGGGCTCTGAGACGGCCGGGCAACTGTCGGTTTGCCAACCAGTGACAATGCATGATGCCCTCCAAACTCTAGTGCTGCAGGAGCCAGGCCTGCAAGTTCAGTGACCCGGGTCGTGGTGGAGGATGGCGCCTCCTTCTCTGGCGAGGAGATCTGCGTCTGTCGGCAGTTTGACTGGGGGGGGGGGCGCTGACATGTCCAGAAGGTCTGGAAAGGAACCAGATCTGTCTCGGCCACGCCGGTGCGACGAGGATCATCCTGCACCGGGACCATCTGAGTTGGTTGATGAGTCGCAGCAGCAACGGCAACGGTGGGAACGCATAGAGGAACAGGCCATCCCAGGGGAATGAGAAGGCACCGCCCATGCTTCCCGGCTGGGGAAACCTGCTGGCGAACCACCGGCACTTGGTATTCGTCTCTGACGCGAATAGGTCGATCTGGGGATTGCCCCATCGTTGGAATAGCAGATCCACCTGATCCTGCCGCAGTTCCCACTCGTGGCACAAGTGCAGCTCCCTGCTGAGTGAGTCGGCGATGGTGTTCTTTATTCCTGCTAGATGGAAGGGTACCAGAAACATCCCTTGGGCGACGGCCCAGTGCCACAGATCCTGGGCCTCCTTGGATAAGGCTGGGGATCTGGTGCCTCCCTGCTTCCGGATTTAGAACATCGTGGTGGTGTTGTCAGTGAAAATCCTCACCACCTTGCCCTTGAGGGACGGAAGGAACGACCTGAGGGCCCAAAACCTGGATCGGAGCTCCAGGACGTTGATATGTAGTGACTTCTCCTCCGGGAGCCAAAGGCCTCTTGCGTGGAGATCTCCGGTGTGCGCTCCCCATCCCTCCAGGGAGGCATCCGTTGTCACCGTCTCCTGATGTGCCGGGGTCTGGCAGTCCGTACCCGCCGCCAGATGTGCGTGGGTGCCCCACCACCGGATCGCTTGGCAGAAGGTCTCGTTGAGCGAGATCCTGTCTTCGAAGCTGCCCGCTGCTTGCATCCAACGGGCGTCGAGGAACTCTTGCAGTGGACGCATCCGCAGCCTGCACAGTCGCACGAGGTAGATGCAGGAGGACATCATGCCGAGAAGGGACTTGATGGACCTCACCCTGGCCACATCCATGGTCCACAGCCGCTACACCTTGCCCAGGATGGCCTTCGTCCTGTCCTCCTACAGAGAGGCCAATCGCGCCACTGTGTCGAGCCTGGCTCCCAGAAACAGTGCGACCTGCGACGGAACCAAGTGGGATTTCACGAAGTTGATGGAAAATCCCAGATCCGTGAGCAGTTGGATGGTCTTCGCTGTGTGCTCGACGGCGAGTTCTCTTGTCTTTGCTCAGATGAGCCAATCGTCCAGGTAGGGGTAGACGTCGATACCCTGCAGGCGCAGCCATGCCGCCACTGGTGCTAGGCACTTGGTGAATACCCTGGGCGCCGACTTCAATCCGAAAGGAAGGGCCTTGAACTGGTAGTGCCACCCTTGGACTACAAATCTAAGAAACTTTCGATGTCCTTTAAGAATGGGGATGTGGAAGTAGGCATCCTACAAGTCCTGCGACGATAGGAAGTCGCCTTCCTCCAGCTGCCCCAGCACCTACTGGAGGGTGACCATCCAGAACTTCTGGGACTTGATGGTCTTCTTTCTTACGAGGAAGTATCGTGAGTATACTGCGGAACCCCGGAGCCTCTTTGGGTCAAGCTCAATGGCTCCTTTCTTCAGCATCGCCCTTACTTCCAGCAGCAGTTGAGGGATGTGGTTTTCCTTCCTGGCCACGGGAGATATGCGGGGGCACTTCTTTAGAAACTCAAGAGTGTGTCCGCGGACCAGGGCATCCAGCACCCATCGGTCAGTGGAGATGGACTCCCACACGCTGATGAACTTCGCCAGCCGGCCTCCCACCGGAGTGCTCAAGTGGGGGCCCAACGCTACAGCCGGTTCAGTCCTGCTTGGCAGCGGCCTTGCCGCCTTGGCCTCCTTGGCGAAGACAATGAGATCCTCCTGACTTGCCGCGTCCTCTGTAGGCCTTCTGCGACAAGGAGCGGGCCACCTGGCGGTACGTCGACGAGCCACTGCTGAATCCTTTGGAGGCACCTTGCTTGCCTCCTGAGTTCCGAAAGGGCTGTCGTTTCTGCAGAACTCCCAAGGTCCGAGCCGTCTGCGTGTCGGCCTTGATGGCCTGCAGTGACTCGTCCACTGTCTTGCCAAACAGGTTGTTCCCCTCGAAAGGCATGTCGAAAACTCTGGTTTGCACGTCCTGGCAGAAATCGGCTGCCTTAAGCTAACCACGCTGGCGAAGGCAAACACTGTTGCCCATCTGGCGGAAACCGGTGTCAGCAATGTCCATGGCCACCGTTATGGCGTGGTCTGACGCCACCTCACCTTCCTGTAGGATCTCCAGGGCCTCAGCCCTCTTGTCGTCTGGGAGGAAGTCCAGCAGAGGAGTGATCTTAAAGCACAGCTCCCTGTTGTAGCGGGCCACAATCGCGAGGGCGTTGGCCGCTTTAATCGGCGTCCCCGCCGACGAGATGACCCGTCATCCCGTGGCGTCCAGTTTCTTCCCTTCGCCGTCCGGTGGGGTGGTCGAAGTTGAAGCCGTCGCCCCCGCCGCTTTCTTCTTGGCCGCCGCCGAGACGACCGAATCCGGGCTCGGCTGCGCCCTAAGGCACACGGGGGTGGAATCCAGGACCCAGTACTTCTTCTCGTACCGGTCTCTCTTGGCCCCTCGTCCCAGATGTCGTCAAGTAACGGGACCGAAAGGACCGTCTTCCTCTGGGCCTCACGCCGTTGATAGAGGAAACCTTCCTTCTTTTGTTCTTCGGGGCAGAGTTGGAAGAACTTGGACGCCCTGGCGATCATGGCATGGAAGGAGCCAATTTCGTTGGGCGGGGAGGCCCGTGGAGGTGGTGCTGGAATACCCATCCCGTCGTCACCAACGTCGTCGTCATCCATCCCCGTCGTGGCCGTCTCTGTTCCCGTGTCATCCCTCGGATCAGGGGTAGGAGATGAAGGCTGTGAGGGCCGCGAAGGCTGGAAGAGCGGGGGGGATGAATTCTCCTCCACTTGCTTGGAGGGCTTCTCGACGGTCCAGGCTCTATTGGGTCGCCCGTTGGGGGTAAGGGCAACCTTGTCCTTATCTCCGTACACAAGGCCTGGATCGCCATCATGATTGCTCCTGAGTTGTCCTGTGGCCCATGTGCCGGCTGCGATGGTTGGGGAGTGGAATCCTCTGCCTCCACGGGATACTCATCGGCACCACCGTCGCTTTCTACGTCCGCCTCATCAGGATCCCTCCCGTGGGACTGGACCTCCTCCAACTTCTTGTTCAGGATCTTCCCGACTCCAGTCAGCTACTCTTCAGAGGCTGTATCTGTGTCCGTGATGGCCACCGGGCCCCCCCTCTTTTTCCACTGGGGTTCCCACGGGGTTCTTATCGATTGGCTGAAAAGAGGATTCCCTTCACGGTGGCAGGGAAACTTTTGGCCCGAGGTCGCCTCCACTGGGGTAGCCTCCACAGGCTTCGCCAGGGCCACCACGACTCCCTCGATAGAGGCCTTAGCTGGGTGAATCAAGACCTTCATGACTTTGGATGCACTTGAGGCCTTCACCTTGGGGGGAGGGTCACCGCCTCGCTCCCCCTCGGCTGTCTCCGTCGGGATCGACCGGGACTTCTCCTGAAGCTTACCCTGGTTCTCTGATTTCCTCTTCCCGAAGCCAGAGCGTTGGCTCGTGGTTGATGGCGTCGGTGAAAGTGCGCCCTGCCTGGCAGCCGAGGAGCCCGACCGATCGGCGCTCCTGGTGCCCGCGGACTCACGGTGCTTTGCCTTTTGTTGGGCCCCTGTCGCCGGGGCGCCCTCAAAGGTCTTAGAAGACCGCTCGGACTTCTTCTCACCTACCGCTGGGCTCTTCCCTTCCAGCCAGTTGGTGAGGCGTATACGCCGATCCTTCATAGTCCGCTTTGTTCTTGCAAAACGCACAGTCCTTCTCCACGTGCGTTTTGTCTTCGTGAAGGCAGTAGAGGCATCTAGAATGCTCGTCCTCCTTGAAAACATTCTGCAATCCGCATCCAGAGCAGCTCCTGAACAGCTTGGATCCGGGCGTCGTGTTTCCTTTGTCCTGGGCCATGTCCACGCGGGTTAGGCCTCAAAGATCTTCTGGAATCCTCCAAGAAGTGGAACTCAACAAAAACTTCACCCTTGAGGGGTGTAGAAAATTCCAAGACGGGTCCCCTTTGATCGGAAGTAGAAACAGTGGAGCTTGAGGCTCGATTGACCGAGAAAATGAGATTAAACTCTTTGAAAAATCGCAAAACGCAGTAAAAGCTTGAGAGCTATAGCACGAGGACTCCCAAAACTTGAACGTGTGGTAAATATCTGAGGATGGCTGCCAGAGGAGGGGCTTAGGTAGAGGGCAGTCATTGGCTGGGGTCAGTATGACCCAGAGACCAGTGATTGGTTTTTAGAAGAAAGACAGTTCAGAAACAAAACAAACTGAATTTTTCTTTACCGAGGATTCCCAGCCTGACAACGGGGAATATTCATGAGTATGTGAATCCATGCCAGACCCCATGCTGGCGAATGTCAAAGACCACCCTTATTTGTGACTTTAATAAGCGCACGTGTATTACTTATAAACACAATCAATATCCAACCATGCTGCAACCAGTCGACTAAGTAACATTTCCTTATTTCCCCCTCAAAATCCCATCATATTTATTTAGGCCAAACGCTCCCCAACCGGAGTCTCATCGGACTGCCTGCCCTTGTAGGAGATCCTGGGCTGGAGGAGCACCGTTCATGATGGGGGTTGGGGAGCTGAGCTTTTCTCTTTTACTAAGGCCCACTCGCCGGCTGGCCCCAGACGGCGGCTCACCACGGGAGAGGCAAAAACCCCTCCCGATTATTGCCAAGCTCGCTTCTTTGGTCGTTTGTATACCGCCACGCCACAGAAGGGTCCAAACCCTTCTTTGGCTCCCACCATGCTGTGTCTCAATCACACTTCCATCAACCTGGTGGTTGCGTTCCATAGGAAAAGGTTGGTGCCCTTCTTAGCCAGGTAAGTGCCATCTTCTATGTAATATTCAGTTGCCTCCAAGTTAATTAGCCCATGGCATATCTGTGTGAATCCCATCCCTTTGCAAAACTTCGCCATTGCCTTATTCACTTTTTGAAGGATTTTTCAACTGCCTGGTGCAATTGAGCCCCTCTCCATTTTAATCTAGGAACAAACTATTACCAACCACATAATCTCTGTGCCCCTCCCAAGCTCCCAAAAGCAGGCCACCAGTTTCTACAAGGTTCCCATCATGTCTCTTAGCAGTTCCCTCTTCCCACACTTGTTAGGTCATTGCCCCCTAGGTGTATTACGAGGATCTCAGTTTGTTACCCTTCGTAAAAGAGTCAACGCGATTCTCCAGCTGTGCCCATCTCATTTCTGGTTTCCACCACCACTAGACTTTGAACGCTTGTACCTCCCTCCGGCAGCTCCATATCGATTTGGCCCTTGTTACGATTGAGTGGCCAACTACCCAGACCAATCATCTGGGCATCTTCCAGCCACATGAATGGGGGTGGAGGGAAGGGAAAGGAGGGCAGTATATTCAGACCTTGTTCAATCTCACGTACCTCTTATAATAGTCGAACCTCCCACTTTCTTAATCCCTTCGGGGCCCGTGCCGGCCCCTGCCCCCGTCATGGCGGCACAGATCCTAAAAGAGTGGGTGCTGAATTCCCCTGCTGTCAGTCCTATTTTCTTAAGCACTAGATCCATTACCCCTTTAAACTGGAACCAGCTCAGCAAAGTACCATCCAGGTGTAGCAGTAGCTTCCCTAAGGCTGGGGGCTCTCAGTGCCAAATACTGCCTTAAGCAGCACACCGGGCAACACAGGCTGCCCTTGATGCAGTATAGAGTTATTGTTCTACCTTTTAGACGCTGATCTATTTTTGATCTACGCAAGCACATCTGCACTGTCCCCAGTTACAGCTACGTCTTCCATTCTCAAAAAGCCTGTATCCTCCCCTTTATATTTGTATGGTACCAGTTCGCTAACCCCGACTGCCCCAAAAAAGGCAAGGCCGAATGCCATCCCAAACATGCCAGCTTCAAAACTGTCCTTGTATAATTTCTCCAGTGCCATGATCATGTCCTGTAGTTTTACCAAGTCTACAGAGCGCCTAGCATCCTTTCCATGTCCTTCTTGTCTCGCCCATCCTTTAATTGTCATCTTTACATAGTGTTCCTTCGCGGGGTCCGCCTCGCCATCCGGCTTGTGGTAATGTGCAATTGCAGCCAAATGATACACTGTCCAAACTCTAGACTTGTGCAATGCCAGGCCCTCCCAACGAATGATCTCAGTGGCGCATCGGCCTGCTTCCCTAGTGTTAGTAAAGATTTCCCTTAGGTGCAATTTTCCCTCCATTTATGGACCCGTCCTCCCCCCGCAAACTCTTTGCTTTTGTTTGGCTTACCTTACCTGACTTTTTCCAGTGGAGCACAGCCTTCAGATGCACTCCTCTGGGCTTTCGCTCATTTGTTATGGGGAAAATGACACGTCCTTCTGGCTGTCAGTACTGGGAAACTAGGTTTCCCTTAGTCGTTGACTATGTTGCGATTTCTTGGTAACTTTTTATCTATGTGCCAAGTACCTAACAGCAGCACGCATATGGGTCCTTTTGTTTTATAGCCCTAGCCACCACCCTCTAAAGATTTTTTAGTGTTTGTACAATTGTGCCTAGGACGAACTGGTGGCAGCAGTTTACTTTCAAAGCAGACTCATGGAACTGCCGGAGACGTGGTGGAAGGTTTGGCACCCTGACCCCGCTGTTGTCCTGTCGGACCCCTGCTTTTTCATTGTACCAAGAAGGTCTGCAAGAGCGCTTTCAACCCTTTGGAGTAGTGTGGCCAACTACTCCCGGCACCTCCTGTTTACCCTTGCAAAGAGCCTCTTTGGAAGTGTTCCTGGGCCATCCAGTGAACGGACCAGCACGAACCCATTGTATCGCACAGGAGCGCTGCCGTCCCTAGTTGAGACTCAAGATTTTGGGCATCGCTTACATGTGGTCCTGAGCAATCTCCCACCAAAACCCGTTGTCTTAGCTCCACTTGGTCACGCTTCATAAGAGTGCGCCATGCTGTAAGCATTTACGGTCCCAGCTGAGAAAAGACAACTGTTCTGCCACAGACGATCGTCCCGTCCCAGAACCGCTCGGAGCCGGAGCATCCTGTAACTGCAGGGGTAAAACCTACTAGCAAAGTGGACTATACTGGCAAAGTTTGGTCTGGACTTAGTCGAGGGTCAGTGAGTACTTTGATCACTTACCAGTGGCACCCTGGCACATCCATCTGTTTTTACGCACGAGAATCCCTTAAAAGATACTCACCTTGGCTGGGCTAACCTGCGCTCCCCCAGCTATTCCGGAACTCCGAATGTCGCTCTATCTGCAAGTGTAGACCCGCCTCAAGGATTAGGGCTTTATTCTTCATTGCCTCAACCCCCTTCCTTAACAGCTACAGATCCCTTAGCAGAACCAGCTTTTCGCTTTACGCACGACTGCGTGTTGTTAACGCACTGCTTTACTTTGAGCATAAGGCTCCTCACTACTTAGGGCTGGGCTGGACTGCAGAAGATTGGGATCGACTTCGAAGAACTGCCTAATGCAATATTGGTGTTGAGCTTACCCCTTTCTGTTGCAGGCTGTGGTTATTTTCTCCCCTTTGATCAGCATTAGGCTAAACGCATTTTGCATATATGTTACATAGTGAAAAGCGTGCGTGGTAACTTTTATTATTACTGTGGTTTAATTGTGTTTTGTTATAAAGGCCTATAATAAATGTATTTTGATATACATCTATCTAAGAGTAATCTGTGGAGTTTTACTGTGTGTGCTCATTGTAGGCTTCCGATCACTCTCACCCCACCTGAGACTTAGTCTTGACCGCCTGCCAAGCTACCATAGATTGGTCTGGTTTGTCCAGAAGGTTCCCCTGTTCCACTAAACTTGGATGGCCTCCTAAACCTCTGTCCACCAGGTCAGAGTTTAGAAATCCATCTTAACACCGGCCAGGCCCTGTCTGAAGTTCAGAAACGTGTCCCAGCACACTTTGTAGCTCTTCGCTGTGTTTTGTGCTAGAGCACAGTCAATAAGCAGCATCAGATCTTGCCAATTGTTTCCCACAGGTACTCTTGGAATGGAGTCATCGACTCATCGGCTTCTGGCATTGTCTCCCTGAATTCTGACCACTGCAAACGAGAGAGAGCGCCAGCAGCTGCGTACCGTACCCCCGGGATGTGTCTGGCCCTCACCAACATGTTTATTCTAAGCAGATTTTCTGTTAGTGTCCTGAGTAAACGCAGAACTCTATTGTATGCCCTCTATTTATGACCTGCACAACTGCCAAGTTATCTAAACACAACATCACTCTTTTGTTTGTGAGCTGGTGTTCCCATAGATGAAAGGCTACAATGATGAGAAACAGTTCCATTAGCGTAATATATCGACTGTAATGCCCCCTCTGTGCCATTCTTCTGGCCATGCTTGGGCATACCACTTGCTCCACAATATCACCCCAAACCCATGCCTACCTGAGGCGTCCCTCCACATGAGCACACCACTGAACCTCTCCAAAAACATGTCCAACATCCTCAAATCCTCCTTTGTCAACACCCCCTGTCGTACGTGTGCCCTTGTTTTTTCTTAGTGACCACCCCCAGTGGGGAAATTATTAGGTTGGCTAATGGGGGGTGTGGGAGGCAGGAGTCAACGGGGGTCGGCCACTCTATGCAAACTCAGTTCTTTGTAAATTGTTTGTCTCACAACCTTGGGTGTTTCACTCTCGCCGACTTGAGGTTATCTGCCTCCCTGCTCCCGGTGTAACCAGAGTATGGAATATTGAAACCCAGGGAAAAACCCTTCCCAAATTATCCTGGTATTTTTTATATTGTGGTAAAGATTAAGTAATGGGAGCATTTTGTTCAGTCTTATGGAGGAAGGGAGGCTGTTGGGTGTGTCTATCCTGGCTGGCCTAACGCTGTTTGGGTGACTATATTTGGCTCCTGGCACCTTCTTTCTATTCTCGCAGGAAGAAGTGCTGTATGCTCCTGTTCATTTGGTGCTTGCGTGTTTGAATCTACAAGCTTAACCAAATGGACAGGTCCTCTGCTCAAATTTCTAGCAAGTGGCTTGCTCCCTCTGGTTAAAGCCGGGCTTGTTAATCCAGGAGAAACTGCCTCGAAAGGAGCCCCTTTTCCCACAATCTCTCCCTCTGCCGAAATGGCTTTTTTGTGGGCTGTGCCTTGTTTCCAAACTCCTTTGCAGCAACCATTTGTTCGATGTAGCCTGTTACATCCACATCATCCCATACCATCCCTGATCAAATTTGCATTTTTAGCCTGAACCCCCCCTGCCGTATTTGAGCCAAGCCTTGTCGCCCTAGGTTAAGTATGCATTATATATGTTCTGCTCATAAACCCATAATGCACCAGCGTCACCGGGGTATTTCTCCACTATGATGGATGCAAGCATCCGGAACCCAGCTAGCCAATTATGAAATCGTTCTTTCCTTTCTCAATCTCTCCTTTTCATTTCCGATAGCTGCTTTATATCCAGCCCAATCTGTTCGAGCTCCAAGAGTGTGAAAATATCTATGAACTCCTTTTGCCACATCCTTTCCTTAATGTGAAGCGGTATGTGCCAGACCAATATGTTACGTTTTGACCTTAATGAATCAAACCCAGCATTGCCCCTCCCAGAAGCGCTGCCACTAAATTCCTCACAACTTTGAAATTGGTTAAGGGCTGGACTTGGTTGTGTTGGCTGCGTGTTCTGCACCTCTAATTGTACTGTTGCATTACCCAGGTGGTTAACTGGCGTATCACTGAGCCCCAAGTTTACCTTGTTATTAAACGCATTGGATTTAACTGCCGACCATTGCTACCCCTGTCCCAAGCCAGTAAACATTGCATCACTATACCTTTCATTTGATCCAACGACGCAGCTCCCTGCATCCTATCTGCTGCTGTGTTGGGTTCAAGCATGCTGGGCTCAACACTGCTTTGCTTTGGTGAGACATTCCAAGGGGCCGCCGTATTGGCTGCAGACCCCTTCCCGCCTACTCTGCCTCTGTTCCCTACTGTCTTTTTTATGGCTTCTCTTTTTCATTGCCTCCTTTTGTTGCCTGATGGCCATTGCTTTTGCCGTCTTTTGGCTACTGGCTCCTACTCTCCCAGATTAATCAGTTCTTCCAATGCTTGCTCCTCTGTTGACACAGGGAACAGTAAAGGGGGGATTGTGATGTACTCATTGATGGTCCAGCCCTCTCTCCCGCTAGATCAGCCGTCATCTTTGAGAACCAACTGAAGCCTTTTTACAGCGACTCTTGCCATCTGTAGAATTTGCTCCATCTCCATATGCGCCCCTTCACTCACACACGTGGACTCTGTCCGCTCTACCTTCAATTCTTTCTTGTGGATTGCTGCAATTTACACAGACTTCGTTTGGCAAGCCGTGGTACCCAGCCCGACCCTGCTGCCTTCGGCAACATTGTGAAACCCCCCCCAATTCCACTCCAGGCTTCCACTCTGCTTTCTCTTGTTTGTTCAATACTTTTCGCTTGATGGATGTTTGTGTGTGCCGCAGGGCTGGTCTGCGATGCTGAAGGGGACTAGGGGGTGGAGTGGGGATATGCTGCAGACTCTGCAGTTTTCGTTCACTGCCTTATAGCCCCACACAACTCCTACTCCTAGCCGACAATCTTCCCTGCACACTGCTCCTGGCAGCCCATTTTTCTCCAGACTCCACACACTCAGAATCTGTGGGCCCTCACGCGAGCATCGCACGTGCCCGCGCCCGCCCCTTCCTGCGCTTCGGCCAAGCAGCTTTTCTCACGGTTGCCGTGTGTTTCAGGGCCACCCTGCACCGTACTTCCACAACGTGGCTGTTCTCCAGGTCACCGTGAGTGCCTTAGCTGACCTCCGATCGCAGAAAGCACTTGAATCCTTGATCGTATTGGGCATCTGGGCAGGCCCGCCCTGCAGTAACTTCCCAAAGCAGCTGCTCCCGAGTCATTGTGCGACACGCTTCCCTGCGTGCGATGAGCAAAAAAGAGGCTCCTGTAAAGGGGGGGGGGGGGCTTTTATCCTATTAGGTGGTCAGCCCTGCTATTGGTTGTTTTCCCAGCTTCCTAGTCCTGGAGCCAATTAGGTTTGTTTGGCAAGGCTTTGCATTACCTCAGAGACCAAGACATGCACAGGATTTCTAATAAAGCCATAAGCATCAGTCTTTATCAGTCTTTATATTCTCATTTTAGGCAATGCTGAATTTAAGCAGCTGTCATGATGCCTACCCCCGGGGACCCAGACCAAGTCCAGCAACCCCGGAAGCAGGCATCAAGTTATTCCAAGCAAGCCCAAAAACCCCTGCTAGGGGCTATTTGGGTGCAGTCCTGGCGTCTATGGCGCCAGGCTCATATGGAAAGTCAGTTCTGGCGCCAGGCTCATAGATTAAAACTTACCTGATGCAGACCATGCTGCAAACTTACCTGATGCAGACCATGCTGCAAGAGCTCCAAGCCAAAAGAGGCTTGGAAGGGACTACTTTACCTAGGGACTATTTTTTTACTCGGGTGGGGCTGGGGAGGAATACTTACCTGGGACTACTTTGGAGGCTATTTAAACCACGCCCGAAGAGCAGCACACGCTTTGCGTTATTCTGCATCCAGCAGCGTAACGCTCACCGTGCCTGCAAGTCTGCATCCAGTCTTCTGCCACGCCCGCCTCGAGTCTGGAGCTCCTAGTAAAAGGGAGAAAGAAGGAGAAAAGGTTAGAACAAGAGCAATACCTTTGATCCTTACCTGAATTCCCGATCCAAAGCCTTCGAGCTGGAAGAAAGAAGTTAGTTATTTTATGCGCATCGCCTCGCCTGCTGCAGCGCCGCGCTGAACTCACCGGCCTTCGCAACATCTTCACATTCCATCGCATCCTTCTGCATGTTCCCGCCGCACTCCGGCACCTAAGGGGAACACAAGAACAGCAAGGTGAGCCAAGGGAATAAACAGAGGCAATATTAGTTACCCCCATAGACTTACCTGATTTTACCACCGGGGTACTATTCCTCTTCACGGGTCGGCGCAGCCTCCAATGCATCCTCGCCGTACCCCGGCCCCTAAGGGGAACAAAAGGACAGCAAGGTGAAACAAAGGGACAAACAAGGGGAAACCTCCTCACCACAATAGACTTAACTGATTTTACCGCCGGAGGCATTATTCCCCGAGACTTCATACTTTCTCTCAGCGCCTGAATAAGGAAGAAAGCAACAGGTTACATACTGACATTATTTTATCGAACTGTGTTGGATAATACAAATCCTTACCTGAATATTACCGGTTGCCACGGGGAACTCTTCGCTAGGGTCAAGCTGCAACCTGCAAGGAATCGGACAAGAGTGAAAGTCAGACATTTGAACTCTTACGAACTACATACTTACGGCGTCTTGCCGGAAATCTCAGAGTCAATATTGTTCTGGAACTCACCAATTCCTTCGAGTCAGTGAACCAACTGGTTATCTACGCCCCCCTGCGCTCAATGCAGAATGGAGAGCTCATCTTTCCAAACCATCAGGTGAGACTATAAGAGTGGACATCAAAGGTGATCAGTGGGGAGAACAGCAGGGGTGGAGGGGGTTAACGCTCAACTCCACGGGTGGTTAATTCCCTTTCTCCATTTGCAGAAGAATATTCCTACGGGCCAAGCAAACGAAGCTAGGTGGGCCAGTCCAGTCCGTCATATCGGCACTACGCGTCACATTGGTGGAGACCGCAGCTGTCCAGTTCAGATCGACACCCCTGTGGGAGCCAGGTGAGCTAGCAGCATCACACACAGTCATTACCTCCATGTAACTCTTCCTCGTCCAAGTACTAATCATTGATGTGACCCGACTCCGACAGGAACCATTTTTCACTTTTGTACTCCCGCCTCCCACCTCCATCCCTTTTTGTGTGGGGTCTGGGGATCTACCCTGTTTAGTTTCCGGTGCCCACTGTCCAGGTTTCGCTGTCTTTTTCGTTGCTGGCTGAGGCCCTGCTCCTTCCTGTTCGGGAACTTCTGGATGGACTGTCGTCAGCTGTTTGTTCTGTTGTGTGGGACTTGGCCATCCTTGCCTTCTGAAGTCTGCGGGTTACAAGTTCAGTGTCCCCCTCTGGTCGGTTCCTGGGTGGGTTTTGCGGTTGCACTGGGCTGGGCCCACTTCCGGTTTCAGCCGCTGCCGTTCGGACTCGCTTCATCACTCTGTGTCTTGTCACTGTGTTGGGGCTGGTTGAGCCACCCTTCACCTGCGGGAGCTCAGGTGTTCTTGGCAGGTTTGCTCCTCGTGACCCGATCGGGGCTCTCCATCTCCGGCTTGTGGGATCCACGGGCACCTTCCTTGGGCTCCCTTGTCTGGTCAAAGACTTTTCTGCGGCCCCCCGGGTCCTTCCGTTTCTATGAGCTGGGCTCTAGTCAGTGGATGATCGGGTCTTCCTTCCGCTCCAGTTGTGAGGCTGTCTGGACCATCTTCCTGAGGAATGGCTATAGCCAGGGCTTCCTAATGGTGCAGGGGGTCCTGGCATGTTGCACCTGCTGCTCCGAGTTCTCTGGTTTTGAAGGGACTCCTCCCTGGCCTTTTCCGACCCATTCTGGTGGCTCTGGAGCTGTGGGGTTCTGACTGGCTCTGGCTCTGCTTGCCTCTACCCTGTTCTTTGTTCTTTTCCTGGTTGGCTTCCCCGAGGGTCTGAGGGTGGTTACCCTGTCCACACGTGTCAGTAGGGTCTTCTGTGCGCTCTTGCTCCCCTCTGCCTCTATTAGTAGGTCTTCCTCTGGCTTTGGTCTCTCCCTTGGGGTTGTTCAGGTGGCTCCTCCCTGGCGCCACTGCGGTTGGTTGCCTCTCCTACTGGTCCTTGCCATTTCTCCTATCCTTCCCCTCTCAGGGGCCTGGACCTGGTGCTCAGCCCCAGGGTGGTGGGTCCGGTTCCCTGGTCTAGGGGCCTGGACTCTAGTTGTCCTCGCCTGAGGTCTATGTGGCTCACGGTGGAGGTGGTTTCCTCCATTCTGCGAGCTGGGCGTCCTTCCTCCTTGAGGGCTTCTGTTCAATGCTGGTGGCGCTTCTGGTCCTGGTGTCTGGCACTGGGGTGTCCTTTATTTTATTGAGCATTTGTAAGGCGCTTTATACAACAGAATTGTGTTTCAAAGAGCCACTTGGATTTGGGGGCTCCAGTTTGCGGTTTGCGGTTTCTCCTGATGTTCCCCATGCCGCTCTCTCAGCTCCTTGGGGGACCCTGTCTCGGGCGCGCCCCTTGTTGGGGTTGGTGGGGTGGCTCTTGTGTTGTTCTCGTTGGCTGGGCCTGTCTCTGCTCTGGTGGCTCGCTGGGTGAAGAGTAGCCTCATTTATTAGGCTATAAAATTCTAGCACAGTGAACACTAAAGCACTTTAGCCTGACATTATAGTATGAGGGCTGTTTGATATGAATTATGATTTGTCGTTATCTTGTTTGTCTGTAAATATTGTTGGGTATGCACTGTAAACTGATTGTTTTACATCAATGTATGTATTGTGTACTGTTTTATGAGGCACTGAAATGAGGGTGTATTTTTGAACTAGCTTAATTTTTAAACTGGTATTCGTTTTTTAAAATCAATAAATTGACCATTATTTTTCGACTAAAGCAATTGAGAGGAATTGTAATTATTTTCCCTCTTTACCCCTTATCCTGCGGTATCTTATATATATGGAAGGTATGCACCAGATCTTTGTAGTTTGATATTGTTCCCCTGGGTTCTCCCATTGGTCCTACGGGCCATGCAGTCGTCTGCCTTTGAGCCTCTGGGGAATGAGCCTGGTCTCGCTTAACGCCTTTGGCCCTGTCTTCTTGGTGGCCTTCCCTGCGGCCCGGTGTGTTTGGTACTCTCTCCTGTGGGTGGGGGGGGGGCTTCCCTGGGGTCTCTCCTGATGCCCTCTTTTGTGTGTCACTCCTCCTTCAACCCTGTGGCATTTATCTTTCATCTTCCCCGTCCCCTTCTTTCCACTGGGGGCGTGCTGGGCTTCCTTTGATGTTGCTGGTCTGTCCTGGTGTTTCTGGCACAAGGCTTGGTCTGTTGTTCCTCCTCCTTCCTGTTTGTTGCTCTTGGGGGCCCCTCTCCTGGCTGGGGTGCAGGCGGGTCTGTGCAAGACCTGGCTGCTTCTTGGTGGCAGCGTGTGGTGTTGCTGTTTGAGGCGGTTGTAGGCCTACCGCCTAGGCGGACCCTGACACGTTGTTCTGCGCTTTCGCCTTCCCCTCCTCTGCTAGGAGGATGGGGCTTTCGCGTCTGGGGTTTGTGTGTTGCTCTTTTGGTAGGGTGACCAGACGTCCCGGTTTTCCCGGGACAGTCCTGAAAAATCGCCCTCCGTCCCGGGAGTTTTTCAATTTTATAAACCCTATCCCGGGATTGGAAGGGTGGGTGGCTACAGTCCCGGTTTTTGCCGGGAACCGATTTCGAAAACTCGAAATCGGGCCCGGCGCGACTCTTCCTGCACGAGTGGGAGCGTGAATGCTTTTCACGCCCCCATATCCTCCCCCTTCCCGCTCTCCTCCAACAAGAGAGGTGTGCCTGTGAGCACACCCCCCGCAACAGGCCAGCGACATAGAAGTAGGGCTACCGTTTTATTTGCGTTTATTGTAATCCTACTTCTAGGTCTGTGGCCTGTCCCTGGTTCTTTTTTTTTATCTGGTCACCATATCTTCTGGGCTCTACTTGTTGGTGCTGCTTTTTTGGACTGTGCGCTTCCATGATCTGCTGCTGGTCGTTTGCGTGTCTCCAGCTGGTCTTTGGGTCTTGTTCTGGGCCCATTCTCCTTGGAGTTGGCATTCCTCAATTATTAGTACTGTGACGATGAAGAGGGACGTGGAGGTAATGCCCAGATTACTTACCAGTAATCTTCACTACTCCTAGTCCTACTCTTCCGTGTCCCGGTACAGCTTTCCCGCCTCACCCTTCGTTGGGCCTTTCTGGCAGTTGGTATTAATTTACTGTTGTGGCTTGGGGGAGGCAGGACTACAAAAGTCGAAAGTAAAAAAGGGTTCCTGTGGGAGGTGGGTCACCTCAATGATTAGTAATGGGACGAATGAACATTACCGGTAAGTAAGCTGGGCGTTAATCTTAATTAAATTGGGCAAGAGACCTGCAAAGTTCCATGAGACACCCCGAATTTGGTAATGATTCAACTAAGTCATGAAAATGATTGTGTGCAGTTTAAGGGCGATGTTATCTCACCGCTCTTCGGGATTGGTACACACCCATGTATAAGATTGCAAGTTTCTTTCCTCTACTTATTTACTAACCGATAGAACACCCATCTCATCCTCCCCAATAGAGTTCAGAAATTACACGGACTTTTCCTTCGTCTGACAGTGAAGATATGATTTTAACAAAGGATAGTTATTATTGGAATGCTTGCAAGAGCGAATGCAACATACATTCTTAGTTTCAAAAGTTTGCTCATATTTTGGCTCATCAGATTGACTGTTTTTGGGGGAAAAAAACAGACCTAGGAAAATATTCAATCTATACACGGCTATATGAAATAAACGAAAATTTCGGTAAATGATAAAGTGAAAGAAATATATGTAATAACATGTTTATTATTACTTACCACTCCCACAAGGAAAGATTAAACTTTTCTCTTTATAACCAAATAAAAAAAAATGAAATGACACAAAAGTAACAGCAGAGGGCAGCCAAATACCATAAAATATATGAAGCAAGGCCCTTATGCGATTCTTTTACATTGAGCGGGAGGGAGCATGTAATTTATTCACCTTCATATTCTAAAAAAATGGAAGCGGTGTAGTGAATGAATTTCAAAATAAAACACTTATAAGCAGCAATAACTGGAGTGAAGGCATAGAAATTGAAGCAGCAGTACATCGATTGCAGTGGGTTCTAACTATGATGACAGTACCATGTTATATCGGGAGGAGTAACCGAACACTATTTGATGCGCTGATCTTGCAGCAACACATTTTCACAGAGAGACGTAAATAAGATGTTGTATATATTAAAGAAACAACAGCAAGCAAGGGCAGGTAAGAACGACAAGAAGGCCACGTGTTTGAAAGGCGGAAACGAAGTGTCCCGATACTGGGCAGAGACCGTAAAGCCAAGGCAGAGGGGTTAGGAGGGAACCCCGGAGGGAACACTGCAATAGGTGCAAAAGCACCTGGGAGGAGGGGGGAGCAGGAGGAAGGCCTGTATGTAAACAGGTCAGGAATACGGCTAGAAGCAGGAAAATCGTGGTCAAGCTGTGTTGGTGTGAATAGGGGCACAGGCAGGGGCGGAGTCCAAGCCTTTCACCCATTTCATTTGAAAGGGTTTCCAGGCTCAGCCATGCAGCTTTAATTCCGACAGGTGTTCTTTGCTAATTGAGTATGATAATCTCTGTTCACCCTAGTTCTACACGTCATCACGATTTACATATTTAAGGAGGACCATCTTTCCTACAGACAGGGTCGGACTGGGCCATCAAATTGTCTCGGGCACCAATGAACATCCGTGAAGACCTGCTCTCCAACCTCGATTCCAACACCCCGTGTCCTCATCTTACTCGATCTCTCTTCTGCCTTTGACACGGTCAACCATGCCATCCAGCTCAACAGTCTCCATGATAACATGGGTATCACCGATCAGGCCCTGGCTTGGCTGACTTCTTTCCTCTCCGATCGGCCCTCCTAGGTCCAACTTGGGTCCTTCCTCTCCTCTATCTCTACCTGTGGTGTTCCCCAGGGGTCTAATCTCTCTCCCTGGCTGTTCAACCAATACCTGGCACTTCTTGCCCACTGCTTTGCCGCTCTCTGCCCCAACTTTCAGTGCTATGCGGATGACACTACGCTCATTTTCAGGCTCCCTTCAGCCATCTCTTCTCCTCTCATCTCATCTCTGACTGTCCGCCATTCAGGAGTGGTGTGCCACCAATGATCTTTACCTTAATGCCACTAAGACCAAGATTCTCCTCATCAGCACACCGGCTCCCTCCTTTCCCGTCACTCTCTGGCCGGCCTCTCTTGGCCCTCTTCCTGCTCCCATCTTTGAGGCTAAAAACCTCTGTCATCTTTGACTCCGCACTTTCCTTCTCTCCTCACATCTCTGACGTCTCAAAGAAGTTACACTACCAGCTGCACCTCCTCAGAGGTATTCGTCCTTTCCTCTCCTTCCCCTAGAAGCTCATTGTCTCCAGAGCTCTGGTTCTCTCTAGGCTGGACTACTGCAACAGCCTCTTTCTAATTCTGCCTGCCTCCACTCTCAGCCTTCTGCAACTCATCCAAAACAGGACTGCAAGACTTGTCCTTGGCCTCAGGCCCAGGGATCATATCCTCCCAGGACTGAAATCTCTGAACTGGCTCCCAGTGGCAGCGAGGATTAAGTTCAAAACCCTGTGCATTGTCCACAAGGCCTTCTGCAGCATGGGACCACAATACCTTCAACTCTCTCTTCCTAAATATCTTACTTCTCGAGCTCTTCGCCGATCCACCTCCAACTCCCTCAGGGTCAGTCGCTTCTCCAAGCAGCGAGTTGGTGGTAGATCTCTTTCTTCTCGTGGGGCATCCCTCTAGAACAGCCTCCCTGCCTCTCTGAAACTTGAGGAGAACCATCTCCGGTTCCAGAAGCACCACAAGACCTTCCTCTTTGCTTCTGCTTTCTCTCCCCCTCTCCCCTGCTGACCTCCTGGCTGAATCTGAAATTGCACTGGTTGCCTGGCTACCCTCTGATCTCGGGCCCAGGTCCCTTCCCCACCAGTTGCACACCTGCACTGCCCCCCTGGCAACCCTTGAACTCGGGAGCTGTTTCTGTATCCCTACAGCCCCCTACCAGCACTTGACACTGACGTCTGCACTTACCCTTGCACTTGCCACCAGCTGGCCGCACTTTTATTGATTGTCTTTATTTATTTTACTGCTATCCTATGTACCGCACTGCCCCTTTCCCTTTCCCCCAGCACTTGCGCGATCTCAATATCACCTGGCCTAGTAGGATCGCTGTCTGTCTTCCCCCCGTTTCCCCTCCCTTGCCTTGTCGCACCTTGAAACTTGTGTATAGGCACGTTATAAATGCAGTATCATATCAATGAAAAAGTGGCCCACAATTGCAATCGGCTATTCATTGCTTTTGTGACCCTGAATAGTAACCAAGGGGGAGTATTTTTAGTTATTTATTTTTCGTTATGAAGACTGTATACCGGCTGCAACATCACCCTGCAATCTCCACTACCAACCTGCCTCTGCCAATTCTGTTGTAGATATGATTGGTTGTTTTGGAGTCTGGTTGCCCTTGCCTCTGGTAGAGATACCACCTCTATCCTGACCCATGGTGCTATGTTTCAGTGCAGCGATCGCCGCACTATAGATAAGGTGTGTAGCTAGTGTGCTGTAGCACTTTTTGGACGTGTCAATGCACAGAATGGAATTACCATAACAAATAATCCTGGACCCAAATAACCAGACAGACTCAAAGAATATGGCAAAGTACTACTTTATTATCTGCTCAATATATTATCTGCTCAATAAAGTATGGCAATCTGGCGAACAACAGACTGTAGTTCACTCACTCTCGGTTACATTTCAGGTACATAAAGCCTTTATACCTTGATGTACGCCAGCTATGACATCCTACGTGGCAAATAATAAAACCTATCTGATGGGGGGATTGGTTAGGGGAACAGCTCTACTTATAGGGTGTATACATGTCAGTAACCTTATTGGCTGCCCCTTCTCTGGCAGGCAAGTCTGGACATTCCCACTAACTACATATAATACAGATTATGGCAGTATAACAGTAGCGTATTGGCTTCTGCAATAATGTACGCTCACCATTGCATAGGCCCTGTGATTGGTTGGCATTCGCTCCCAACCTTGGACACACTGCTCGTTAGCAGCATGTAAACTAAACGAAACCCAGGTGCAGAGAACAACGTCAGACTACTGCCCACTTGCCCAATTAGTCTAACATCTCTCATCGGCCGAGCCTTCAGCCAAGGCTTCTCCTTTGGACGTGACCTTGCTGGATGTTCTCTTCTCTGGTACTTTAAGGGGAGTTCAGGTACATCCTTATCTCTGGCTGAAGCTTATGAATAGGCCTTGTTTCCTGGTCTTTACATCACGTCTGAAGAGCCGTGATTTTGTCAATATTGCCTTTTGTTTTGTTTTGTTTGTTTTGTTTATTTATTTGTAATGTGCGCCGGGCACAGTGAGGAGAATATGCAAAGCTTACAATATTACATAGAATTACAGTGTTACTTAGAGTTGCAATGTTACAAATTTACAGTGGTAGAGGGATAGGTATGTACAGACTTAGCAGGAGGCAGGTCTGATAAGGGATTGAGGAATTGCTATACAGCAAGGCAATCGGTTATATACAGTGTTACTATAATTATTTACATTTGTGGTATATCTCTAATAATACATATATACATTCAGATGAAGTAGCGTAGCACAAGTGTCTAGCAGTATATTACATATTTTTGTCAATGAGGTGTTTAATAAGATTTGATCTAAAGTGTGAGAAAGAAGGTTGGTTTGTTCTCAGATTGTGTGGCAGGGCATTCCACCATTTAGCAGCTAGTATGGAGAAACTGGTGCCGCCAATTTTAGCAAGTTTAAATCTAGGGATTTCCAAGCAGTTGGAGTTGGGGGTTCCTGTAGGCCTACTGGAGATTTTTCTTTTTATTTTGTTCATCAGATAGCTGGGAGCAGCGTTATTAAGGGCTTTGTACATCAAGGAGATCATTTTTAGATGGATTTTATTGTCGGTGGAGAGCCATTTGTATTGGTGTCTGATAGAAGAAATATGTTCCCTTTTATTTATGCCAAGAACAGCTCTTAAGGCATTATTCTGTAAAATGTGTAGCCTTTTGGTGATAGTTTTGTTGGCACCACTATAAAGGGCATTACAGTAATCAAGTCGGGATAATATTAGGGCTCTCGCTAGGATCATGCAACTATCGTTAGATAAGAAGGGTTTGCCTGCTCTTATTAATTTAATGGTATAGGCTGTAGTGGAAGCTAAGGAGTTAACTTGTTTGGTGAAAGACATAGTGGAATCAAGATAGAAACCTAATGTGTTTACTTCTCTCAAGACCTTAATGCTATTGCCATCTATGTTGAACATAGAGTAGTCCTTAACTAACTTGTTGATATTGGCCTGCGTACCCAATATGATCAGTTCAGTCTTATCATTGTTCAGGCAGAGGCCATGGGAAGCCATCCATGCCTGAATAATGAGGTACACCCTATTCACCAACTCCCTATCTCTGCTGTGATCCCCAGAAAGCGGGAGGAGAATATGTGTATCATCTGCATAATTAGTGTAGGTGATACCTAGAAGGTCCAGATGATCAAATAGAGGTTTAGTGAATATGTTGTATACGGTCGGTGAGACACAAGAGCCTTGAGGGACTCTGCATGTGATTGGTGAAGGGTCGGCTGCTGCCGAGGGGGAGAAGACTCATTGTTCTCTCGCTCAAAAAGGATTCAATCCATTTAGTGGCATGGGTGGAGAAGTGTGCAGCAATGTCTAAGTGTTTGCAAAGGACCTTGTGGCCCACTAGATCAAAAGCAGCTGAGAGATCAAGTAGAAGGAGTGCTGTCTTACCTTGATCTCTCAGTTCGTCTATTTGGGTCTTTAAATCAATGAGGGCAGTTTCAGTTCCATGGAGTGGACGGAAACCAGATTGTCTAGCTCCCAATAAGGAACAAGTTACTTACCTGTAACTGTTGTTCTCCAGCATGGGTCTGGCATGGATTCACATGCTCATGAATATTCCCCGTCGTCAGGCTGGGAATCCTCGGTAAAGGAAAAAACCAGTATCAGTTTTGTTTCTGATCTGTCTTTCGTAGTAATAACCAATCACTGGTCTCTGCGTCATACTGACCACAGCCAATGACTGCCCTCTACCTAAGCACCGCCTCTGGCAGCCATCTTCAGATTTGGAAGCACGTGAAGTGGCAGTATGACCAAGTGAAGAGCCGCAGAGGGGTAGGCGGGAGGGTTCGCATGTGAATCCATGCCAGACCCATGCTGGAGAACAACAGTTACAGGTAAGTAACTTGTTCCTTCTCCAGCATGGGGTCTGGCATGGATTCACATGCTCATGAATAAAGAATACATAGCAGTACACACATGCACAACCACGGGAGGTGGCAAAGGCTCAACATTAAGCATCACATCAACTCAACATTAAGCATCTTACCTCCTCACCAGGCTCACCTCAGGCGAACAGGTTGCGCAGCACTGCTTGGCCGACCCTGGACTCCTCCCTGGAATCCCGGTCGACGCAGTAGAATTTCGTGAAGGTGTGCGTCGACCTCCACGTAGCAGCCCTGCATATGTCCAGCAGGGGCACACCAGATAGGAACGCCGTGGTAGCTGCGATCGCTCTGGTGGAATGGGCTCTCGGACGGCCAGGCAGCGGTCGGTTTGCCAACCGGTGACAGCACATGATACAGCCGGAGAGCCATCTGGAGATGGAAGCCTTCGAGAGAGCCTTCCCCTGATTGACAGGTCCAAAGTTCACAAAGAGTTGTGACGTCTTCCGAAAACCCTTCGTGCGGTCCACGTAGAACTTCAGCGCTCTAGCTACATCCAGCGAGTGCAAAGTCCTCTCAGCCGGCGACGAAGGCGACGGGAAGGTAACACCAAGGGTTCGTTGAGATGGAAGTCCGACTGTACCTTGGGCATGAAGGAGGGGTGCGTCCTGAGCACTACCCTCGTGTCGTGGAAAATCAAGTACGGGGCCTTGCAGGAAAGGGCCTGGATCTCTCCCACTCGTCGTGCGGAGGTGATGGCCACAAGAAAAGCTGTTTTCCACGATAGAAACTTCAACGGGGCCGAGTGCAGAGGCTCGAACGGAGGTCCCATGAGCTTGGTCAGCACCACGTTGAGCTCCCACGCCGGGGCCGGCGGGAACGATCTGAACAGTCCCTTCATGAACTCTTTCACCAGACGATGAGACCACAAGGACGCCCGCCCCGTGGTTCTGGTGTATCGGGAGATCGCAGCAAGATGAATCTTGATGGACGCGTGTGCCAGACCAGCTTTGGCCAGCGTCAGCAGGTACGGCAGTACTTGGGGAACCGTAATCCGTAGAGGGTTAATCCTCTGTGCGTGGCACCAGACAGAGAACCTCTTCCATTTGTGTCCGTAGCATTTAAGAGTCGAGGACGCCCTGGCCTTTGCAAGAACCTCTCTGCAATCGGCCGGTATGTCGTATCCTCCAAACTCTAGCGCTGCAGGAGCCAGGCCTGCAAGTTCAGCGACTTCGGGTCGTGGTGGAGGATGGCGCCTCCTTCCCTGGAGAGTAGATCCGCGTCCGCCGGCAGCTTGATCGGCGGGGACGCTGACAAGTCCAGAAGGTCCGGGAACCA
The DNA here is from genome assembly GCF_040938575.1 of Ambystoma mexicanum. Classification (NCBI taxonomy): domain Eukaryota; kingdom Metazoa; phylum Chordata; class Amphibia; order Caudata; family Ambystomatidae; genus Ambystoma; species Ambystoma mexicanum. The sequence continues at coordinate 1,138,185,056 of NC_090931.1, read as the reverse complement.
TATCTGCCTCGGCCACGCAGGTGCGACGAGGATCATCCTGCACCGTGACCTCTTGAGCTGGTTGACGAGCCGGATTAGCAGAGGCAAGGGAGGGAACGCGTAGAGGAACAGGCCCTCCCAGGGGAACGAGAAAGCATCGCCCATGCTCCTCGTCTGGGGAAACCTGCTGGCGAACCTCCGGCACTTGGTGTTCGTCGCCGTCGCGAACAGGTCGATCTGGGGTGTGCCCCACCGTCGGAAGAGGCGATCCACCAGATCCTGCCGTAGTTCCCACTCGTGGCACGAGCGCAGCTCCCTGCTGAGTGAGTCGGCGATGGTGTTTTTTATCCCTGCCAGATGAAACGGCACCAGAAAAATCCCTTGGGCGACGGCCCAATGCCACAGGTCCTGCGCCTCCTTGGACAGCGCTGGGGACCTGGTTCCGCCCTGTTTCCTGATGTAAAACATGGTGGTGGTGTTGTCGGTGAATATCCTCACCACCTTGCCCTTGAGGGACGGAAGGAAGGACCTGAGGGCCCAAAACACTGCACGGAGCTCCAGGACGTTGATATGCAGGGACTTCTCCGTCGGGAGCCAGAGTCCCCTTGCGTGCAGATTTTCGGTGTGCGCTCCCCACCCTTCCAGGGAGGCATCCGTGGTCACAGTCTCCTGGTGGGCTGGGGTCTGGAAGTCCATGCCCGCCGTCAGATGCGCGCGGGTGTCCCACCACCGTATCGCTCGTCGGAAACTCTCGTCGAGCTTGATCCTTTCCTCGAAGCTGCCCGTCGTCTGGATCCAGCGCGCATCCAGGAATTCTTGCAACGGGCGCATCCGGAGCCTGCACATGGGAATGAGGTAGATGCAGGAAGACATCATCCCGAGGAGGGACTTGATGGACCTCACTTTGGCCGCGTCGGCCACCAACATCCGTTGCACCTTGCCCAAGATGGTCCTGGTCCTCTCCTCCGACGGGGAGGCCAGAAGGGACACTGTGTCGAGCCTCGCTCCCAGAAACAGTGCGACTTGCGCGGGCACCAGGTGGGATTTGGCGTAGTTCACGGAGAATCCCAGGTCCGTGAGGAGTTGGACGGTCCTTGCCGTGTGGACCACGGCGAGCTCCCTCGTCTTGGCGCGGATGAGCCAGTCGTCCAGGTAGGGGTAGACGTGAATCCCCTCGCGGCGCAGCTGCGCCGCCACCGGTGCGAGGCACTTGGTGAATACCCTGGGTGCCGACCGTAGTCCGAAGGGAAGGGCTTTGAACTGGTAATGACGCCCTTGGACCACGAATCTGAGGAATTTTCGGTGCCCCTTTAGGATGGGAATGTGGAAGTAGGCATCCTCCAAATCCAACGACGATAGGAAGTCTCCTTCCTCCAGCTGACCCAGGACGTGCTGGAGGGTGACCATCCGGAACTTCTGCGCCTTGATGAACTTGTTCAGACGTCGCAGGTCTAGGATGGGGCGCCATCCTCCCGTCTTCTTCTTCACGAGGAAGTATCTCGAGTAGACTCCGGAGCCCCGAAGCCTCTTTGGGACGAGTTCGATGGCGCCCTTTCTGAGCATCGCCTTTACCTCCAGGAGAAGTTGAGGGACGTGAAGTTCTTTCCTGGCCACGGGAGGGACGCGCGGGCACCTTCTTTGAAACTCGAGCGCGTGGCCCCGGGCCAGGGCGTCCAGCACCCAACGGTCGGTGGAGATGGACTCCCACACGCTGACGAAGCCCGCCAGCCGGCCTCCCACCGGGGTGCTTCGGTGGGGGCCCGACCCCACGTCCGGTTCAATCCTGCTTGGACGCGGCCTTGCCGCCTTGACCTCCTTGGCGACGACGGCGGGGTCCGCTAGACTTGCCTCGTCCTCTGTAGGCCTCTTGCGACGACGAGCGGGCCGCTTGACGGTAGGAAGCGAAACCGCCGCCGGAACCTTTGGAGGCGCCCTTGCCTCCGCCGCTCCGAAAGGGCGTCCGTCGTTGCTGCAGGACTCCAAGGGCCCGGGCCGTCTCAGTATCCGCCTTGATGGCCTGAAGGGAATCGTCCACTGTCTTCCCAAACAGGTTGTTCCCGTCGAAGGGCATGTCCAGGACTCTGGTCTGTACGTCCTGCCGGAAGTCCGTAGCTTTGAGCCATCCACGACGTCGAAGGCAAATGCCGTTGCCCAGCTGGCGGAACCCAGTGTCGGCGATGTCCGTCGCCACGGTGATGGCGTGGTCCGAGGCCACCTCACCTTCCTGCAGGATCTCCAGGGCCTCCGCCCTCTTGTCGTCCGGCAGAAAATCCAGCAGGGGAGCTATCTTGTACCAGAGCTCCCTGTCGTAGCGGGCCACGATAGCCAAGGCGTTGGCCGCTTTAATCGTCGTCGCTGCCGACGAGATGACTCTACGTCCCATAGCATCCAATTTCTTTCCCTCGCCGTCCGGCGGGGAAGTCGATGTGGAGGCCGCACCCCCCCCCCGCTTTCTTCCTGGCTGCCGCGGAGACGACGGAATCCGGGGTAGGCTGCGCCCGGAGGCATAGGGGGGCCGTGTCCGGGACCCGGTACTTTTTCTCGTACCGGTCTCTTCTAGCTGGCGTCGTGGAAGGGTTCTTGAGGAGGGAAAGGCCCTCATCCCAAATGTCGTCCAACAGAGGCACTGCGAGGACCGTCTTCCTCTTGGCCTCGCGCCGCTGATAAAGGAAGCCTTCCTTTTTCTTCTCCTCAGGGCAGAGTTGGAAAAGCTCGGAAGCCCTGGAGATCATGGAGTGGAAAGATCCGATCTCGTCGGGCGGAGAAGCCCTGGTGGGAGGCGACGACGGAAAATCCTCGTCGTATGCCTCGTTGTCCGTACCCGTCGCTGCCGTGTCAGTCCCCGTATCATCCCCTCGGGTGGACGGGGAGGAGGGCTGGACGGGGCGCGACGGTTGAAAAGGAGGTGGTGGGTGGATCCTTCTTTTCTTGGTAGGGGGAACACCAGAAGGTCCCGGTTCTGGATCCCCCGACGGGAGAGGTTCCTCCGTCGGTAACGGTAGCCTCGTCCTTATCTCGGAGCATAAGGACTGTATGGCCAACAAAATGGCCGCCGAGTTGTCTTGCGGCGCTGGCAGAGGGGAGTCCGACGGGCGAGCAGGGGCCCCGTCGGTATCCTCGACGATGTCGTCGTCGTCACCTGCGTCGGGGTCCATTCCGACGGGCTGGCCTTCTTCCACGCCTAGGCCGTGGCTTAAGACCTCGATCAGCTCCTCTTCTGAGGTTGAGGCCGAATCTACGACGACGCCCTGCCCCCTTCTTCTTCCCCACGGAGGGTTTCACGGGGGTCCTATCGATGGGCACAAAAGAAGACTCCCTCCGAGGAGGCAGGGAGATTCTGGGCCCTGAGGTCGCCACCACTGGTGCAGCCACCACAGGCTGAGCCAGGGCCGCCGCGACCGTTTCGATAGAGGGCTTGGTCGGATGGATCAAGGCCTTCACCACCTTAGGTGCGCTCACCGCCTTATCCTTGAGGGAGGGGGCACTGCCACGCTCCTCCTCTGCCTTAGAGCTCGACCGGGGCCTCTCCAGGAGCTTCGCCGGGTGCTCGGCCTTCCTCTTACCCGACCCAGAGCGTTGGCTCGTGGTTGATGGTGCCGGGGAGGGTGCGCCCTGCCTGGCGCCCGTAGAGCCCGACCGTTCGGCGCTCCCGGTGCCAGCGGACTCGCGGTGCTTGGCCTTATGTTGGGCCCCCGTCGCCAGGGCGCCCTCAAAGGTCTTAGAAGACCGCTCGGATTTCTTCTTCTTCTCGCCAGACGGGCTCTTACCCTCCAGCCAGTTGGCGAGACGTTGATGGCGGTCCTTCATGGTCCGTTCCGACATGTTGCCGCAAAACGCACAGTCCTTCTCCACGTGCGTCTTGTCCTCATGAAGGCAGTAAAGGCAGAAAGAGTGTTCGTCCTCCTTAAAGACGTTCTGCAGCTGGCATCCAGGGCAGACCCTGAACAGCTTTCCGGGCGTCGAGCTTCCCTTCTCCTGGGCCATCTCCGAGACCGGGCCTGAGAAGCTTCTGGAGTCCTCCGAAGTGTAGCTCGACGAAATCTTCACCCTTGAGGGGCACAGATAAATCCGACACGGGTCCCCGTTGATCGGATGTAGGATCGGTGGAGCTTGAGGCTCTTTTGACCGAAAGAATGGAAGTTTTTTGTGAAAAAGCGCGAAAAATAGCACTAACGCTCGAGAGCAATAGCACGAGGATCCCAACACATGAACGTGCGGTAAAAATCTGAAGATGGCTGCCAGAGGCGGTGCTTAGGTAGAGGGCAGTCATTGGCTGTGGTCAGTATGACGCAGAGACCAGTGATTGGTTATTACTACGAAAGACAGATCAGAAACGAAACTGATACTGGTTTTTTCCTTTACCGAGGATTCCCAGCCTGACGACGGGGAATATTCATGAGCATGTGAATCCATGCCAGACCCCATGCTGGAGAAATTATGTAATTCGAGGTGTCTTTGAATTTGTGTGTAGGCAACCTTGTCTAGTATTTTCAGTAAGAAATGTACCATAGAATTGGGCCGATAGTTGGTGGGAATGAGGGGGTCTAGAGTCTGCTTCTTGAGAAGCGGGAACACCCAAGATTGTTTTAGATTAGCCGGGATGTTACCTGTGGCGAAGGAGGCGTTTATCAATTTGGAAATGAATGGTGAGAGGTCTCTGGCAGCGTCTTTTATTAGTTGCGCTGGGCAGATGCCACCTTTGCAATTCGAGGGTTTGAGGGAGAGGATAATTTTTTCTACCTCTAACGTGTTAGTTTTAGTGAAGGAGAATTTGTTGGTAGGGTCGTTGTTGGTGTCGTTGGGTAGCGGCTTATTTTGGAGGTTTAAGGATTCTTTTTTTAGTTGGATTTTGTTTTGCAGCGTGGTAATTTTGTTTGCTAGGGCAATTTGGATATCTGTACACCAAGTCTGGTCCTTAGTACAGGTATCTGGTATGGCAATGGGAGACTCAAGTTCTTTCAAGATAGAGAAGAGTTCCTTCATGCTTGAGTTAGAGCTGGCAATGTGATCATTATAGGAATTACGCTTTGCTAGGCAAATTTCATTTTTGTAGTGCCGAGAGATGTTGGTTAAATTAACTTTGTTCTCCTTGGTTGGACAGAGATTCCAGTCTGATTCACATTTTCTTTTGGTCAGGCGCAAGCCTTTAAGTTCCGGCGTGAACCATTTGTTTAGATGTGCCTTAGGTTTACTTGTTCGCATTTTGAGTGGGGTGACTTTGTCCATAGTGGTACGCATGATATTATTGTATTCGTCGACCAATACACTAGGGTCGAGGTTGTCTGGCAATGCATTTAAGGTTGGAAGGATCAGGGGAATAATGTTATCCACTGGAATATTCTTTTTGTTTCTTGTGGGGCAGGGTGGAGCCGCCTGTAGGGCTGGGATGAGTGGTTTAGTGGTGAGTAGGTTAAAGGACACCAGGGAGTGGGTGGTCCAGGATAAGGGCGTAGTATATGAGACTATGGCTGAGCAGTTGGAATCAGCGATCCAAGTATTCTGCCCTTCACATGGGTAGGGGTGTTGACTTTTGGAGTAGTCCTAAGGTGTTGAGGGTATTGGCAATAGTTGATCCATGAGCATCTGCTTGGTCATTGAAACCAAGGTTAAAGTCCCCTAGTACCAGCAATTGTGAGGTAGTTTTGGTATTGCTGGACAGAAGGCTGTGCAAATCCTCCTCGAAGGTTCCAAGTGGACCCGGTGGTCTGTAAATTGTTTATAGGGATTTTAGCAGTAAGAGTTTCACAAGATTGCATGGTTGTGGCAGGGGCTAAGCTTAATGATAGGTTTATTTTGGATATAATGGTGATTCCACCTCCACGGGAGCCTTCTCGGTCCTGCCTGGATATGGTGTAGCCGTCCGGAATGGTCAACATGAGTGATGGGCCTGCCGCATTATGTAACTAGGTCTCGGTTATAGCAATAAAATCTAGATGTGCAACTCGTTGGGTGGAGAGGAAGTGACAGGAGGAGGCTGAGACCGGAGGAAAGAACGAGCTGCAACCATGTCCGCCTTCGCTTACCAGTGATTCTACGTGCTACGTTCTGCGAAAGCACCGTGCAGGCGCGGAGCGGTGTGCGGAGCAGTGTGTCTTGTGAGGAGTGAGGACAGGACTCTGCTGGTTACACCCTGATTTTCTTTTCCAGTCCGCCTTCGCTTACCAGTGATTCTACGTGCTACGTGCTACAAAAGCACTGCGCAGGCGCGGAGCGGTGTGCGGAGCAGTGTGTCTTGTGTCGGGAGTTGGGTTGGAGGAAAGATACTACCGGGTCCGCCTCCCTCAACCCCGCTGCCACTCACCCATCATAGATGGCTCCACTATCACCCACGGAGGACGACATCAGCCGACGTCTACGCAGTCGCAAAACAGGCCAAGACCTACATCCAGACTATCAAGACCTTACAAAAGTGCCTGATAGGGCCCGGAAATGCGAGAAAGGGCTTTCAACAGCAGCTACCCCCGCCAGTAGGGAAAGAGCCCTGCATAAAATTTCCTCGGGCGTGCTCCCCTCTCCCGCTCCCTCGGGATCCCGTCGGACGAAGAAAACTGGGCGGGAAGGGGCGCCGGAAGACGCGGTTTCATCCAAAAACTCCTCACCATCGGTGGCTAGTACGAACAGCCCATCTAGCCCGGTTGCAAGAAGGTCCTCTATGCCCGGTCCAATCACCGTCTCGACGAGTGATTCCTTGCCGGAGGCCGTCGGAGGACGGTCGCGGCTGGGATCTGATCGGCCGGGCTCGATGACTCCAAATCAGCCACACAAAAGGCTTGACAAGAACAATCACCCCGATCATCTCGACCCTTCGGCGGGCTCGTACGCTTCACCGCGCCAGCTAAACAGCCCAGACAAGAAGACCGAGAGAAATCTAAAGGACCCGTTGGCCAGCGTACCAGCAGCAGCCGAGACTCGGCAAACTGACACCCGTCCCATAGCTACTACAGTTCAGATCCAAGTACATCACACAGGCCTCTCAAGGGGGTCGCATCATTACAGGCCGAAACCTACCACCCGAAAAATTAGTCCGATTGACTCGTGGGACACGGAATCGGAGGACAAGGTCTTTGCGCCTAACACACAGCTGGAGGTGTCATAGGTGTCAGAGGTGGATGCCGAACCAAAAGCGGCTAGCACCACAGACCCCGAGTCGGCCAAAGACCCCCAAGTCAACACCGAGACCTCAAGGTCAAAAGTGGCGAGTGAACCTCCAGTCCAGGATCGGGACTCAGTTATGAGAACTCATACACCAAACCCGGCTGTAGGCACGCCTCCAGTTGTGATCGAAGCACAGCTGAGTGACACTGAGCAGCGGGGACAAGCCCCTAAGAAATCACTTCAGGTCCCAAAGACTCTGTTCAATAATGGGAGCTCAAATCAGAACCAAACAATGGGGAATACTAGGTCAAAGAAACAGAAAAAATTCACCGCAAAGTCCCAAGGGGAGCACAAAGGCAGTTTGAGTTCGACGAACCTGAAAACTCTCAAGGAATATTTTCTGAAGCAACATAAAAGAAAATTAGGCCAAGAACCTGAACTGTCAGACGCGGAAATCTTGGAGGCTATCCAAGATAACTCACCATCGAGCAAAGCCAGAAAAACCGACTCAACTCTCCAAGGGCGAATACAGACGGCACCACCACGCGAAAAACTCGGCACCGCACCATCACGGGGCTTAGATTCAATGAGACCAACACCATCAAAAGTCTTACATCAAGAAATAAGCCAACAGGACTCGCCTTAAAAGGAAGCAGATCTTGCCAATAAGTTAGTCGAAGACCCCCAAAGTCTGTCAAAGACATCAAATGCAACTCTTCCAAACCTTTCGACCACCCCAAGCTTACCTAAGCCGACCCAAAAATTCCGCTTCAACCAGCAGACAGATAACTTTGCGTGGACCCGGCCACATATTCAAGGAAACCCGAATCAAATGTTAGAAAATCTGCCGCAGGCAATACATCCCAATACATTAACTTCAGAAAGAAGGCTCTCGGAAAGATTCACGGTACTCCAGGGTTCCAAAGAATCAAATACCCCGCTTAAAAACAGATGCCCTACTAATGCATCAATCACGTCGGAAAGTGACTCTCCCTCGAAAAAGAAAAAAGACCTTCTGTCAGTGATGTTGGCATTCTCAATCGCCTTAAATCCCTTTGGAAAGCTGTATGAATCGATACATGAGGCCTTGAAAGACAATACGTCAATGATCAGCGAACTAAAGGACAAGCTGATTTTTGTTGAAGGCTATCTAACAGCCACTGAAAGAAATTCAAACTACATATATGCAAAATTAGAGGAAAAAATTGACAATCTGATCACAGAACTGCAAAAGAGAGGTGGTCTTTCAAACAAAAGCATAGAACTCTTGACGAAAGCCACACAGACCACCCAGACTGAGAAGAACATAGAAGTAGCCCCTATCTTCGCAAAAATTCCCCCAAAGACCAAACTGCATTCGGTCACAGCAGTGCTACTGTCCCCGCCAAAGTCTTTACCCAGGGAGAAGGCGAAAGAAAAGAGAAAAAACTGCACTAAAGCGTCCGTGCTCCTATGTGCGGAGGAATCACCGCCAGAAACTTCGCCTACACGGAGCTCTATCAGGGGAACGGAGATGTCACTAAACCAAGGGGAAGCTGCTAAAAATTCAATGTCTATAAACTTGGAGCAGACGGATATGGCAGACACACCTAGAATAAGTGTGGACTCAAACTCATCCTCAGACCTGCAAAACATATCACAGTATTCAAATGCTAGGGAACTGGATTCACCATCTCCGACGAAGCGAGGTGACCTACCAAAACAGTCCCAAGAAATCCACCCACAAGATCTTGACCCTACCCAGGAAGGGGGGAAAAAAAGCATGACAAGGTGTCTAGCGACTACACTGACCAACGATTACGCTCAAACTCCCCGTCTACTGCACTAGAAGCTTTAATAAATCTAAAGAATACAAATGAAAATTTTAAACACGAGTCACGAAAAGACCAAGACCAAAAATACAACAGATCACATCACGCCGATAGACCGCGACTTCATTCTAGGAAGGAGCCGAGACGTTTCCAGGAGGCTGTCGCAAATAAAGACAGAAAACTCGAAGGGGCACTACTCTTCAAACTGGAACAAATTTCGGCGAAGGACAGCTACCTGGTTCTAAATCGCAGAACAGTCTTAAATAGACTGGGAAAAATAGACAAGCTCCGTCACCTAAGATCGGACGACTTAATATTGGTCGAACCTTAACATCGTGAACATAGAGCGAAAGCTTACCTCCACGTAAGAAGTAAAGTAGTGATGGCGCTCACAACGGAAGTCCAAAAAGACCTTCACAAACTGGGCCTCAAACTACATCTCCTCCAGAAGCCACCAAAGGACAATCCTGACAGAACGAGAGACAAAAGGGAATGCTCAAACCAGGGCATGGAACGACGGAGAGAAAGATACGCACAGAAGACCCCGAGAAGTGAAAACCTGCCATATGGCACCGAACGGCGATGGCGATATAACCGAACTACTCTACCCATTACCAGTCCAGGCAAAAACCATGTTACATTAAAAACCCAAGAAAATCAGGAGAAAAGAGATCAAAGAGAGTCTAGGACTGAAAATACAAGAGAGATTAGATCCAGAAAAGAACTGATTGCGCCATCTGCACCCAAACCATGGAGATGGATCACAGACACCTTCTCTCGAAACCAAAAGAAAAAGCAACAAACACAGGGACCGAATTCCACAAAGAAGCTCAATACCGGTCCCTCAAATCTTCGAACAAAGAGCACCCTACACATGGCATCCTGGAATACGAGAGGGTACCGGCACCTAACTACGCCAAGTGATGTAAACCTGAGCACGTTCGAGCTGATATGCTTACAAGAAACATGGTTGGTTCATAAGCCCTCCATGGACGGCTATGTAATAGAAGCCTCTGCAGCATACAAGTCTATCCTAGGCCGCCCCTCTGGAGGCGTACTAACAGCAATCCGTCTAGGCTCCGGGATCACACCCAAGGGAAAAATAGCAGAGGCCTACGGAATGCTAACTACGCTGACTTCATGGTTCCACCAAGATCAAACCAGAGACGTTTGGATAAACTCGGAACTAGGCATAATAAATTTGTACTGGAACCCGGCTAAAACTAGTACTACTGAGTTCTATACCATGGTTGCCAACCAAATTGATGACCTGACAGTGGAGCGAAAAGTTCCAAATATCATAATCTGTGGCGACCTGAACGCCAAATGCGAAGGAAAAATGAAAGACGAACAAAGTCCCAAATCAACGATGGATGAAAGAGGACGGGCATGGTGCCTCCTAAAGAAAATTAGAAAGTTCCATAACGTGTCATCTCTTCGAGACCAAGGGTCCCGAATTCCAACGTGGGAAAGATTAAGTTCGGCCGCCACTCTGGATTATATTTTTATCACAGAAGGGCTGATACCTTATTTCAGCGACTTCACAGTTATAAAAACAAAGGCAAGTGATCACAATCTTCTCAAAATGTCGTGGAGCGGGACAGCTGTAACAAGATCTCTTTACCCAGCAGCCATTCAGTCAAACCAGCGACAAAACAGACTTTGCCTAACATCCGACAATGTAAGATCCTTTGCGTCCAATATTTCCATGAAATTTGCTCAAGCAAGGGATGAGAAATGCGACAAAGTGAACTTTGCGGGGAAAAATCCCGGTCAGCCCACGCACACGCACTCATTCAATAAAGAAGTGGCGACAAAAAGGCAGAGAGTAAACCAACTAAAAAAAATGGCTCTAAAAACAGACTCCCCAGAAACCTGGACCGCATATCTATCAGAATGTAGGCTCTACAAATCGTGGCTAAAACAGCAGCGACTGCAAATGTACTAGAACGATGCCGAAGCAATGCTACACACTTGGGCTACAAGAAACACTCGTGACTTTTGGTCGCTATTAAAATCAATAAATGGACAAAGGGCAAATTCACTCTCTAGCTGCGTCCCTGAGCAAAAGTGGATCCAGCATTTCACGGAGCTATACCGCAGTCCCTCGACCTCATCTCTGTCGCAAGCAGCTCTCCCTGATTCTCCATGGATCCCCTTATCATCTACCGACGACATTAGGGAAGTGATCATGAATCTCAAATCTTCGAGGGCCAGACGGCCTGACGAATACTGACCTGAAGAAACATCCACTGGCGTGGGCACGAGCTATTGGCGAAATATTCAATCAAGCCCAAAAAATCAAACAAATTCCCAAAACCTGGACAGAGGCTGTACTGGTGCCCATCTACAAAAAAGGCGACAGAAGTACCCCGGCCAACTACAGACCCATAGTCTTACTTGATATCATAGGGAAGATTTATGCGTCGCTGCTACTACGCCGCTTTAAGGACTGGGCTAGCTCCTCCCCGGCAGCCGACATCTTCCAAACAGGCTTCCAGAAGGGAGCTGGGACGGCGATCAATCTGCTAATCTTGAACATAATCAAAGCAAAATCAAAGAGAGGAGCACCGAAGGTCCACATGGCAATGGTGGACCTTTCCCAGGCCTTTGACTTAGTAGATTGGGGAAAACTGTGGAAAAAGCTATCTACCTGGAAATGTCCGGCTCCGATTCTTGCACCGATAATGGCACTTCACGCAACCACTTCGCTCAGAGTCCGCCTAAACCAGCAAGGAGTACTTTCGGATCAGATTTTCACAGAATGCGTAGTAAAACAGGGCTGCCCCCTGGCCCCAGCCCTGTTTATTGCCTTCATCGGGGACTTCCACGACTCGGAAAAAAAACACTAAGATCTTTTCCCCCTCAAGTGGGCACATCGAAAGTCTCAAGACTCTGGTACGCAGATGACCTGATCTTGATGGACCAGACTGCGATTGGCCTCCAAAGACAACTAACAAATCTATCCAAATACATGGAAGAAAACAACCTCCAAATTAACAAAAACAAAACGAAAATCTTGTCCTTCTCAAAAAACGCAAAAAAAGCCAAGATAAGTCCCAGCTGGTTCCTTGAGGAAACAAAAATCGAAGTGGTCGATGAATTTAAATATCTGGGCGTGCAATTAGACAACTCTCTGAATGAAAACTCACTTCAAGCCTCACTATGGGCAAAAATGAGAAACCTAACAGCCCAATCTCGAGCAGCAGACAGAAAATTCGGCAAGTTCTCATGGACACCTGTACTACAATTCTACAAAACCAAGGTAGTCCCTGAAATAACATACGGCATAGCAGCCAATGTAAACCTACCTGAGGAATTCTGGTCGAGACTTGAAGGCTATCTTTGGAAATCGGTTTTGGGTCTTCCAGCTTCAGCCCCCATGCCAGCCATTCGTCGCGACCTTGGCCTCCAATCACTAGCCTCGGTAGTACTCCAAAGTGCAATTCTACTCTACAGAAAAATACGGACTTCTGACACCCTCCCGATATTTCGAATAGTAGAAGCTGAATTGAACAAAGGAACCTGCTTACCACTAATGAATTGGGCAAAAAAAATTGAGGAAAAACTAGATGAAGTCTTCTGCAGCGAAGACGACCTCATCTCAAACCCTGGACGAGTCAAGCTAAAACTTTCACAAGACTGGATACATACCAACGAAAAAATACTCCAGTATAAATCTCTAAAAGATCTGCCACCTACTCACAACTGGCCAAAGGTCCCGCTGAGATGCTGTGAAAAATTCCCTGAGAAAAAGCTGAGAAAATTACTTATGCGGGCCCGCTTAAACCTACTTCACACTAGAGAAATCCTGGCCACCAGAGCACTTACAGAAACATCAAACTGCCGGGTTTGTGGCCTAGCTGACCAAATAGAGTCAGTCCGACATCTCCTCACCTCCTGCGCAGGACTCGCGGCAGAAAGGCGGGCTCACCTGGCACCACTCGTCACCTGCCCTACGACACTTGATGAAGAAACAATATGGTTTCGACTGATTGCAGGCGATTCTACGAGATGGTCTAGAGCGGCAGCCAAAGTTCTCGAAGTAGCCCTTGCGAAAGCAAGTGCTCTTGGCCCCGCTTCTTCCATTTCGTCAAAGCTGACGCCCGAACCTGAACGTTAAACCGGACCTGCGGACCTTTGAGTGGTGTCCTGAGTAGCCTCGATAAGATGAAATACAGTTCGCCATGGCACTTCAATTTTGTAAAAAACCCAAATTGGGTTAATAAACAAAAAAAACAAACAAAAAAAAAAGTCTAGATTGGCTTCTCTAATTAGGTCAGCTAGGTCGATGGCGTGTGCCACTAGGGATCTTACATTAAGGAGAGCTCCCTAAAAGGAATGTTCTTCAGGGTCCACTTTAGTTAGGGCAGTATTAGATGAATTAGTATTTGTCTTAAGTTTGAGGGTTTGGATATTTATGTTCACTGGTAAGGAGTGAGGGGGATTGGGGCAATTATATATCCTAGTATGTTGGCCTTTCATCGTGCGCTTTATAGTGGGAACGGATCTTCTAGGTGGTTTGTGAAGTCTGTGGAGTCTGGCCCGTAATTTGAGGTTTCTCTCGTGAGTTGGAGTGGGCTGCGAGGTAAAGGCTAGTTGGCCTGGTATGGCCTGGTACACGGGGCTAATGTGGTCAGAGTAGTTGAATGCATTACGAATAATAGATGGGAGAGGAGGCGCAAGAACTGACTTGCTTAGGAGGACTTCAGTGTGGCACTTCTGAGTGCTGGGGGCGTGGAGCGCGGCCATGACCAAAATAGTATGGATATTGAGTAAGCATGACATGGTGCAGAGCTATCACTAGTGACTAACAGTGCCACTTGGTGTGAGCAGACTAAGATTTCCGGCAGTCTAGGTTGCTAAATGTCGGATAATTCTATGACTAAGAACAGGTAGGTAAAATGGCTAGGAACATTTACCAAGTGTGGCAGAATCTATGCAATCTAGATACCATTCGCTAGTGGGGCACAAAACTATAAAGCGTGAACAGGCACGTTAAGGTGCTAGGTGCAGTTTACCAGATGTTGCAGAATCTGATCAATCTAGATGCCATTTACTGATAAGGGCACAAATCTGCAAAGCACAAACCGGCAGGTTGAAATGCTAAGGAACATTTTACCAAGTGTGGCAAAGTCTAATCAATCTAGATGCCCTTACTAGTAGGAGCACATGTCTACATAGCAAGATCAATCACGTTAAAATGCACGTATGTTTACCAAGTGAGGCAAGAAGATACATTCTGGGTGGCATTACTATGGGACTGGTTCTGGCGATAGTTTGTATGCATTATGCAAGGCAGCAAGTGCTATGGATAGGGAGTATATTGGGACATTCGGTGTTACCAATAGTGTAATGGCGCGTTGCTAAGCATGTAAACAGATAAGGTCAATCCAGCATGATTACGGCATGCAAGAACAGTCATTCCCTTGCCTTCAACCCAGGAGCAGGAGCTCCAGGACCAGGACCCGCCTAGATGGAATAGCGTGCCCCCCCACGACCTCCTCAGCACTCTAAATATTTTTCTGAGGTAAGCGCTGGAACCGGAGCGCTGTATCACAAGTCGCTCCTTATTCAACGTAAATTTAGCATTTGATGCACTACCTCCAGCGAAGGAAGAACAGGCTGCCTTTCTGCCTGGAAGCAAGTGAATTAGCACCTGCTTCGTTGCGGCGCCATTAAGGTACACGAGGTACCGAATCCTTTCAAAGATGGCCGCCCGCTACTGATGGGTGCCTTCCGAGCCTATCCAGGCCCCGATACAGCCACGCGATTGGCTGGCAAGCACAGGTCTACCCTGATTGGGCATCGGCAGGCGTAGCCGGCCCACCTCATGCCAGGCCCACAGAAGTAAGGCTCCTTCCTGTTTTTGCCTGTTTATGCCGGTATTTGCCTTTGCCTGTCCCTCTTGCATCTGCGCTGCCTTTGACCCACCTGAGGTACGCTCCCTCATTCTACAAAGTACTGGTATGGTATTGGCCTCGATCTAACATTTTTATCTGTAAACATTATGTGCCTCGTATATTGACCATGAGCCAACACGATCACTATAATTATATGCCTGCCAGCCCAGCACTGCCCATTTTCAACCTGTCCACGGATCAGCACAGCTTCTAATCGTCCACTAACCAGGACGCGGGTTGCCCGCGGCCTCCGTCACTCATCCAGTGCACGAGGCTAGACGCGCAGCACACGCACCTTTGACTGTTTTTATTTAGTGTTTATTTAGTGCCATTTGATTCAATTATCCTGGGTGCCATTACCCTCTTCAGCCTCTGGAGACTTGGATGTTCCGTCTCACATGTGCTTTTCTGCATCTTTAATAGTCAATACTTGGCATTTGCAAATGTTCACTCATTTATTTAATCTAACAGAAATATGTCCTGCATACATTGCTTATCCTCGTTGACTCCCTTTAAACCCTTCAGTAGCTTCTCGTTGTGGCATCATTGATCTCTGGCCAACAGCTATTCTTTGCTCAGGCACACATTTGTTTTTCCATCTTCTGTCAGCTCTGCAGCCCTGGTTTGTCTCCTTTAAGCCTTTCACTTACTATCATGAGAGCCGGCATCCATCTTTTTAATATGGTTGCTTCACCCATATTACATTTTCTACTGCAGCAAGTTTCTATGTAACTCCTCTATCTTGCGTTTCTACATATATACATTTACTACTCATCTTGTTACTTATCTTCTTTGTACATATGGTTTCTTCATACTTGTGGTGGTTGCAAATCTCCTGCTACTGATTCAATTCAAGTGTACATTCGGTACGGTTGTTTGAGTGCATAACGTCTCTCATACACTCAATGCAGTATTGGAATTATACCAGGTGTCATGCACAGTTTCTTCTTGTTATTCATCCAATAGGTCAGAGGTGAGGGGGTGGGGCCTGGGGTCTATCAGTGACATATAGAACGACTTCTTCGGGATCCATATCTTAGTAACCCCCTCAGGTCGCCTGCATTCCTGATGTGTTCAACCACACTCCAGGTCATATGGCAGCACTCACCAGTTGGTTGACAGAACACCTAATGCCCTACATAGTTCTTATGTTCCTTTGGGTAACGAAACCTTGTTCCTGGGGGTGCGAGAGGACTTTATTTCAGGTGCTCACGGGAGGTGTTTTCGGTATGTATGTGCTCATCAGTCACAGCATTCACATCAATCACCATCTTCTTCCAAATTGCTTACTTTGCTGTCTTCTTGCATGGTACTATGACTATTCTTATACGACAGAATCCCAGTGACACTAACACTAGTATTGCTCCAAGTAGTTTCAAGGTATTTGCTAACTAGGTTGGAACCGATGAAAACAGGGACGAAAACCAATCTTCAGCCTCGGTTTTGTCTACTTTATCCATCATCTTCGTATGCAGGGTTGACAGCATAGTTGTTGCTTTTGTCAGGGTTCTATTTTCTCCATCATGGACAGTTATGAATGTATAGCAAGAAGGCCCGATCTTGGTGAACACGCCTCCTTCCATTGCTATAATTAAGTCCAGGACCTAACTGTTCTGGAGGGTAATGAGTCTGATGGCCCCCAGTTCTTCTCTGATCGTACTGAATCCTTTGTCATGTTGATTGTTTGTAGCAGCGGCCACCTAGTGATCTGTAACCACTTGGCATTTGCTGAAGCCTGAATGCCTGGCATGAATATGGCAGTAAATATCACTGCCGTTATACTGAACAATTTATGCGCATCTGAAATGCCATGATAAGATTCTATTGAAATAGGTCTCCCTCTTTTGTCAAAGAGGCTAAGCAATCTTTTCCTTCTCTGATGTGCATCAATTTTTGGAAAGCTGTCAATATGGAGATCACTTTGGCGAATCACCAATGCAGGAACATGATCACCAAGGAACATGTTCTTCCCCAATTTTTAGGCAACTGCATGTAGGCCTTAAATCCACAAGCCCAATAATGATCCATCAGCACAGCAGTTCCTGCATTCATTCCTGGTACATCAATTATTTGAATACATCCTTTATTTTCTCCAACTGAGATCAGGCCTTTGTTTCTGAAACACAGCGTCACATTTTTCATTGGTAATATGAATACTGGTCCTGCTTCATTTTCAACCCATGTGAGTAATTTCGAATACTTGGTCCATGACTTTAGGCATTCATCATTCACTATTTACACTATTTTTACTGGAGTTGTCATCAGTAAATATGCACTGCGCTAGCATTGCTTCTTCCCATCCTGTACTGATGGCAACTCACCCATACACCAATAGCTGAGGTCTCACCCAGCGTCCTGGTGTTTCCCATATATATATATATGCACAATTCAACCTCTTTTGTTCAGCAATCCTTATTTGTTCTCCAGTCATGGATGACTACATGAGCATTCTGCTCAACCAACCTATGTCTTTTTTTCCATCTTATGCTTTTTTATGTAAGTATCTTCATATGGAAATTATTTCTTCGATCGCCATAGAAGGGTTGCCCATCTTACTTCGAATTGCCCTCTTGTTGAGCTCGCTGCTAGATGGCCGAGAACCTTTACATCATGTGTGGCTATTACTCTTGCAATGAATATTCTGGCTGCGTTCATGGCATATGGGATGAGAGAACATACGTAGCAGCTTTCATCCGACTTTCTCCTCTCCACCTCTCTCATGTGTTTATACCACATGTTATTCTTTAAATGGGCCGAATTGTCAAGATATGAATGTATACCTTCATTATCTTCCCAACATCCCTTCCCAAAATCGGGCAATTTGTACAGAAATTTCCGAAACAATATCCCTTGTGCCTTTGTCAGAGATAAAAAGAGATGTCTAATTCTTCAGTATTTCACTTGAATTATAAAACAATATCTCACGAAATGTAAGGAAAATATAAAGACAACACATAAGACAGAATGTAGTTGTAAGAAGTATTGCCACAGTATTCAAATGCCACATAATCTCTTTTGGAGTAGATGGTCTCCTTGTTAGGGTCGGTTTCATATACTGCAAAATTTCCATTTTTAATTTACTGTGTTCACCTTTAGTCACTTTTCACATGTGTACATTTTATAACAGCAACTGGATTATTATAGCAATAATAGCAACTCTGCGAATGATAGGTCTGTTTTTAGGAATTCCAAAGAATACAACAACATCCACGTTTCGTCACACTGGAGATGGATATGTTCAGAGTATGCAAACAAAAACAGCATGCAAAAATGCATGCAATCTATCAGGCAACATAGAATATGTCGTACAATTTTCACATCATGTCTTCTATGTATAGTTTTTAGTTTACTGAAAGAGTCTCTGGAAATGCAGCAAGCCCATTCATTCCCTATTAGATTTAGGAAACGTCAATTTGTTCCAGAGTGTTTTTTTAAAATCCATTGATTCTTTATCCTTGACCTTGGTAGTCGATCAGGTAGGCATGTGTGGAACTTTTTCTCTTGCTACACTGTCACCGGGTGACCGAGGGGTCAGGGCCTCTCCTTTGTAGAACTTCATGTCGTTCAAGTACAGCCAGGCTATCCTCCCTTGTAATTTCACAGCAGTGGGGTTGACCTCCTCTACTAGGAATGGTCCCTCAAAGCGGGGCTTATTCCAAGTTCTAACAAAACTCTTAATGAGTACTTGGTCGCCTGGGTACAAACTAGGCTGCTTAAGTGAGTCTATAAAATCAGTTGGTTGGTTGTCTTCCTCAATCTTCTTCGACCCTTCCCTCTGATTGTTGATCTGTTTAGAAATAAAAGAAACACTAGCAGTCATACTTGTTAAATAATCATGCCTCATCACCTAATGTTTTTGCTACACTGTAGGCATCAGTTTGTACGTGAGTGGGAGGAGCAAGGGGTACTCTCATGCAGCATCCAGTCACCAACTCATGACGAGTTAGGTGGTGATCCATGCCAGGCTAGTATCTCAGGGCAAATGGAGCAAGTGGTAGGCAATGTAGCCATCCCTTCTTCAGTCATTTCTATTTTAGCTGTTCTTTCTTTGAGACGCCTGTTCAACCTCTCACAGACATCATTCCCCTGTAGGTGATAGGCAGAGGAAAAGGTATGTTTATAGTTAATAAAAGAAATATCTGTTCAAATAACTCATTTACAAAATGCAGGCCATTATCAGACCGCAGGACTTCGCACATGCCGCATCTAGGAAACACCTCACACAAGAGAAATTTAGCAGCGTATGTGGCATCGGAGTGCATGCATGGACCTTCCTCGATCCATCTGGAAAAGTGACATACTACTACCAGTATCTGTTGCATACTTGTAACAGACCTACATAATCTATAAGTAGGTGCTGAAACTGATCACTGGGCACAGGGATTGCTGCTCCTCACTGTTCGCAGGGTGTGCCCTGCTGTAAATTTCTGGCACACAATGCAATTTACAATAAACTGTGCCATATGTTGTAATAAATTTGGTGTGAACCAGTCTTCTGCGATTGTTGCAGCAAGACTCTCTCTGGTGGTGTATGCAGGGTAGTGAAGCTGCTCCAGCGCCACCTTCAATAATGCTAGAGGCATAACTCGCTTTTCAGTGCTATCGTGTCTCCATAAAGCCTCAGTGGGGGATAAAGAAAACCTGTCTCTTCCATAGATCCTGCTCTTCCTGTGGAGCTCAACCTTGCAGCCCAATTAACTGTACAATGAATAACATTAAATCCTTCCTGCATCAGCATACATCATTCGTATCCTTGCTTAACATCCTCTAATTTGAAATCAGCGCATTGGAAGTGCGCTTTGAAAGTGGCTGTTTGGCTGTGGGGACCTCTGCTGCCTTGTGATTTCTGTGTTCCAGAGTAAATGCTGCCGTCGGCGTGAGGAAGGATCTTTGTGTTTCAATTTGCTGTAACACGGCAGGACTTCAAGTGCCAGCATACAAGTAAAGGACACATTATTTTGGACATTCTTTATTCTGTGTTTGCTCACCGCGGACCACAGTGGTGTTCTCTACTGCTTCTGAACTTATTTGAGTTTACTTTTCTTCTTGCAGTGCTTCTTTTGGCCATGCACCCCCCCGGCAACTTCCGCTTGCATTTCCTACATTTTGTGAGGCTTGCGTGCATTGCGCGCGCGCATTGGAAGTGCGCTTTGAAAGTGGCTGTTTGGCTGTTCGGGTGTGAGGGGTGATCAATTCATATTTCTCTTATTGCTTTTCCTTTCTATATACATTACTTGCACGTTTGATTCTGTTAGTCCAAATGCAGTGAGTAATCTACACGAACTGTGGGCATTGATTGGGTTACTGATTTTGCGATGAGGAAATTAAAAATGCCCGCTATTCGGCAGGATAATGGGGCCAATTTCTTTAATGCGGTCAGTATGAGAAGAGCCAGTCTGGCGCGTGCGGCAGCGCTTCCCCTTCCTGTGCCTTGCGCGGATGAGGAAGAAATGCTGCAGTGTGCCTAGGACAGCTCTGTGGTTTTGAAAATCACGGATATTCATATGGATTCCTCTCAACCTCTATTTGGTGATGATTTGAATAGTGCTGTCCCCACAGTCGATCCTTTAGTGGGGAAATGTAGTGTCCATGATGATCTTGATGCAATCACCCTGGCTATTTTCATTTCTGATGACACTTTTGATGATTCTATTTATGATATTGAGTTGGGGGGTAGGGATGAGTCTTCATTGGGTGATGAGATGTCTACAATGTTGGGCATCTTTAATCGGGCCATCCTTGTGGAATTCAGGAAACAAACGGAGGCTCTTACCAGGATTGTCAAGGTTACAGACGAGCTGCCTAATAGAATGTCTGAGTTACTTGTTCCTATACTCAAGGAGAGTTTTGTGGGTTTGGGTATGGAGCTAAAAGTGGTGCCCAATATTTTGGCAGATTTACTTGTTCCTATACTTAAGGAGAGTTTTGTGGGTTTGGGTTTGGGTATGGAGCTAAAAGTGGTGCCCAATATTTTGGCAGATTTACTTGTTCCTATACTTAAGGAGGGTTTTGTGGGTTTGGGACTGGAACGGAACGTGATTGACTCAACTGATGGGAGCAGTTTTGAGAAGGTTCAATCCAACTTTCCGGATCCTCAAAATGTGAAAGTACTAAATGTGAACATTTCTGCTCAAAAACTTTCCGAAGTGGTTGCTAAAAAGGTGCAAAAGTGTAGAACGATGTCAGCTAACATTGGGGCGAATGATTCATCAAGCACTAAATGTACGGGTGGAGTGGTTCCTCCTTCCATTGTGCCTCCTTCTATTGCGGCTCCATGTATTCCCAACTCTAAAGCAGCCAAAAAACAGGCTAAGAAAAATAATAACAAATAAAAAAAAGTGATCTGAAAAATAAATCATCCAGAAAGTTCCTGAGGGATCTGGACTTTAAACATCAGATTGAAAGTGAAGGGTTTCATTCAACAGTTCATTGAAGCTCCCAGTGTGATGTTACCAACGATAAAGAAAAAACAATATTCCGGATGATAAACATTCTTCTAATCAATCCACGCAGAGTGAATACCAGGACGGGGCTGAAGGGATGTAGGAAACCATGAAAAAAAAAGGATTCCTCTTATTACCAATCAAACAGTCTTGAAAGTGGCTTAAGTGATATCTTTGACATTTTTTAAAATGCTGTAAATAACTCTGAAAAAGATCTTGAAGAGTTAAGTCGGAACAATCATGTTTTGGTCTCTAGTAAGTTGAATGACAAGGAAGTGGGTAAAAATAATTGGTTCCCTAGAGACACTGAACCCCTTTCAAACCCAGGTAAAAGATCCATTCTGCAGACTGTGAATAAGGGCCTTTATCATAAGGACCCAACGGCTTGTAACATTCTGCCTTTTACCAATCTTACTATGGTAAGAGGGTCTGAGAATGGTAGGGGGGAGTCAGTCACTCTGCCAGTACATAGTCAAGTTCTGGAAGAAAATGCTAATGTGTCCCCTGCTAATCCACAGATAAGAGTGGATTATCCATTGAGGAATGTTCATGACATCTTGAACAAAAACAAACTTTTGAAGGAAAAAGGGAGATGGGAGGAATTATCAAATACTAAAAATGATATAAGAGGCGAGGAAACCAATAAACCGAACCAGTGTTTTAATGCGATCGAGTGTGAGAAGGTGGGGTCCCAGAGGGAGAATATAGAAATAAGTTACGAACATGATCTCAGACCTCCTGCATTTGCTAATCAACCAGGTCTGATACTATGCTCCTTGTTTAATGATGGTAGGTTCCAACCTTTAAACAGACCTTGTATTCTTTCCCTTTTTGCATCGATTCCAGAATTGAGCCTTATTACCTCAGCTGATATTAGATTGGTTGATTTTCTTCACAAAGAACGATTTGACTTCGTTAGCTTGGTAATCCCGTCACCCTTGGTGAGATCTATGTTGCTGAAAGAGGCAGAAGCCCCTCAACGCATGGGGTTTGATCTTTTTCCATTCAAAGATCAGACTGTCCCTATGCAAGCATTTGATGGTGGAGGACTCAGATCCAATGGTCTTGTATAAGAAAAGAAGGAAACTCAGTCTTATCTCAGAATGGAAGATGGGCTACACAAACAGGATTGGAGATGGCTGGCCATTTCCTTACATGATGCGATCAGTAATCTAAAACAGTTAGGCAAACCACTTTAGTAAGAAGCCATAATTTGAAATCGATTAGTTGGAAACTCCAGAGGTTGTTACCACCTTCTTAACAATGAGAAACTCATGAAAGATATGTTCACTTTCGATCTTATTCTCATCCAGGAAACATGGTTAACTTCTCCTGTGGGCTGGGAGGGGTTTGAGGTTAATGAAATATGTGCAGTCAGGGGTTTGAGGGGCAGACCTAAGGGTGGCCTGATTACAGCCTTTAAAGATTCTCCCTGCCTCATAAAAACAGGTGGCTGGAACAACGGTCAGTCCTTTTTACTAACATCATTTAAGGAGGGGGGGGGCTGTTGATGCTTTTCCTTTACTGCTAATATATATATAATATATATAATACATGTTTATTGTAACTTGTATGAACTATCAGACCTGCACTTGGAAAAAGAGTTAATTGACCTAGGAAAAATTATTGATTCATGGTGTAATGAAAGCATAGGGGGGTCAAATAATCATTGCTGAGGATTTAAATTCAGATTGCTCAGTTGACAGGTTGGTTGGTGACAAACTTTATCTTAATAGAGCCAATGTTTCCTCTAGAAACGCAAAGTTAAGGGGTGCTCTGTGGTTATTATTTGGGGACTTTTGGGGTCTCGAAATGGCTGCTAATGACCATTTCACCTGGAAGACTAGGGGTTGTTCTTCCAGAATTGATTTTATTTTTTTGTCAGCAAAACTGAGTAATTCCCTGGATAAATTTGAAGTGATTGAGGTGCCCGAGAGTGATCATTGTATGCTTAAGGTTGAATTCTTGTTTAAGGTTCAGCAGAAAGACCATAAGACCTATAAAAAGGGACTCTTATTAAACTCTTCTAAGAACAGGATCAAATGGTCCTATAATCTAACTCAAAAATTTACATCAACAATTATCTGTGAATATGAAGAAACCCTGTTAGATCAGCGCATGCTTGTTATGCAGAATCCTGTGCAGTGCCCTTAGAGACCACTACACACAATTAAGACTACAGGTGGCAATACAAGTTTTAACTTTGGTACAAGCCTGTACTACTATGTCAGAGTGGTAGCAGTGGCGGAGCAGCCAGGCTTATCTCAAGAGTATATGAGCAGTAGCAGAGATTACACAAAGGGACCACAATTACTGTGACTCAAGCAAACACTGACTCAAGGTTTCAGGTAGAACAATATAAGTACATTTATTTTTAAACCATTTGTTATAAACACAACACTTCTATTAAATTCAAAAAACCACATGTAAAATATACTACAACTAACCAATTCACTTTGTACAGTATGTCTCAAGGTAAGTATACTGTGTTTGAATGGACCGGTGTTACGAACAAAACACGTTACCGCGAATACGATTGCGATCACTTTTTGACAGTTCGGTCTACTAAATAAACGTGTATCCGTGACATGAAATGCTACCGAGGCAAAAACACATTTAGCACATGAGATACCCAGAGGGAGTTGGAGGCAAAAATCACAGGCAATATTTTGGTTAGGCAGACAGAATCGAGAAACACTCAGAGACAGAAGTTCAAGAGTCAAAGGCCGGAGCCAGGGACAAGTGACACCGGGGGCCTGTTGTCGAAGATCACACAGTCAGATAGTTCACGATTCAACCTAGCCAAGAACACTTCCGATATTGTCAATGTTCGGAAGCAAAAGTTTTAAGAAGGAGAGAAGACAAGGGCAAACCTTGAAGAAAAGGGATTCACCCCGTTTCCTCAAGCAGAACACAGTACCTTATTCCAATGGTGCAGCTGGTGCCCTGGCAGTTATTCCTGTTGGTTTCCCGCAGACCCACGGTTCCCAGAGCTTCGAGGTGAAGGACGTCGTCTGAAAGGGGTCTGCACCACACAGGGATGAGGCCGGCAGCAGTGACAATGAATAAAAGGTGTGCTCCTTAAAAACAGGAGAGGCTCTTGAGGTGGCTATCCGGACCACTACAGCAGTGTGCAGCGATTTCGACCAAGGAAGAGGATCCCCTGGCTGTGGAAGATGAGCTGATTATCCCCACCAGGCTCAAGGGAAGAAGACTCCGGACTGGATCTTCTCTAGTCGTCGAAGGGTAGATAGCTCAGGACTGCAGCGGGGCTTCACCGGGATGGGGTAGTTGTAGCAGTCGTCGTTCTCTCCGTTTCTCTTTGGTTCCTTGTAGTTCCAATGGCGACTCTGACTTCTAGCCCAAGAGACCTGCCTTTTCTGCGCAAAACCCCCAATCACCCAGCAGGCGGGGTTGTCCAGCCTGGACAACCACCTCAGCCAATCATGGCAAAGTGCGACTTGGGTTTCCTAGGATACCCTGTCCAGGGGGTGACTACACCCCTCCCTCACATTCAGCCCACCTAGACACCCAAGCGCTGGTGGAGGGCTTCTGAGCAGAAGCCCGCCAAAAGACTGAACAAAGAAGGAGAACCTAGTTTGCCGCACAAAGTAAAACACAAGAAGGACTTTGACAAAAAGAAATGGCAAATAAACCCAACCGGAGCCAAAAGAAAGACAATTTGGTCAAGCGGGTTTATGTTCGAGGCTAATATAATAGCCTAAACAATACCACGTTTATTTAATATAATCGCGGTACAAAAGTTAGGGTAGATACCACTGCCAACAGCCAAGTCTAAATGTTAAAAGAGCGAAACAATGCACTACGAGGTACAGATACAAAGGGACACTAAGTAACCCTTTTCGGTACTCCATGGAAGATGGGGTGTACTGGATCTATGGTAGATTGACTAAGTAAAGTTAATGGCAACTTTACCCTTTTCTGGGGGACGGTAGTCAGCTTCACAAATGGAGGCGGTGGGAAGTCTCAAAGACAACCCTGTGCCACGGCACTGAAGGTGCTGTGTGACACACAAAAGAACAGGGCTACTGAAGTGGTGTACTCCAGAGTCCACAATCACAAAAACAGAGAAATACACATGGCAAAACACAGGTAAGAGTGGGGTAAAAGCTCACACTCTTACCAAGTGGAAAAAAGTAAACTCCAGAAGTCCAGCAAAGCTGCTGAGGGACTCACTAGGTGAGGGAAATTAGCCATCAATGAGAATTCTCCCTAACAATGCTTATGTTTTCTGTGACCTGCTTTGAATCTACTATTGGTAATAGAATCCAGAGATTGTGTGATCTAACTTCTCATAGGGGTCGCCCGAAGACTCGTCACAAGCACTCTATGGATCATGAGGTGCACGTAAAAAAGGTGGCCCTTCAAAGGGAGGTACGTAGAATTTGCAAATTGGGGTTGTTGGATCAACTATCAATGGACTTAATAAAAAGGTTGAAACAATCGTATAAGAACTGGTTGATTAATCATCGCTCTAATATTGCCCAACGTGATGGTGAAAAGATGTTAGGAGCAATGATGGGTGTATCATCATCCAATGTATGGCAATTGATGAACAAAGTTGATTGTCCGGAGGCTGACTGTATGCTGAATCCAATTCCGGAAGTGGTATGGGCGGGTCATTTTTCAAACTTATCAAATCAAGTAACCAAGTGTTTCAATATGTGGGGGTGAAGGCTCCATCTTGGCCCATGTGTCTGGTTGAAGATGTTAAATGTCTGATAATCATTTATCAAATCAAAAAATACTGGTGCGCCAGGCCTAAATAATCTTACTAACAAAGTCCTAAAATCTAATCCTCTGTATCGGGCAAATATTTTATGTATTCTTTTTAAAGGTGTGTGCCTAACTAAACCCATTCCCCAGTCTTGGAGGGTTTCAGTAGTTATTCCCGTGGTCAAAAAGGGATCACGTATGATGCCAACTAGCTATCGCCCGATAGCGATAGCAGATTCTGAATCTAAAATGTTTGCCTCTCTGGTGCTGGTTGACATACACAAATGGATGGATGCCAATGAAATCTTGAGTTAGAATCAAGTGGGCTTTAAAAAAAAGTGTGGCACTGATTGTGGAGGTCTGGTCCTTAAATGCTTACAGAAGAAAGCCATGATAAAGGGTGCAAGATCTACCTTTGTGGCATCTATGGACCTTAGTATGGCCTTCGATTTAGTTGACAGGCCCACTTTATGGAACAAACTAAAATCTTTGGGTATCCCGTCCCACTTGCTTTAAATCGTGATTACCTTGTATACTGACACCAGGCTGGTGATATGACTTAATTCTGAAGGTGGGCTATCTTCGCAGATGGAAACTTCTAATGGTTTGCACCAATGATGTATGCTGGCTCTGACTATTTTCAACTTATTTGTCAGTGGAGCGCAACAGTGTTCTTTAATAAGGGTTTGGTTTCCCCCAAACTGAATGGTATGTGCATTTCGTGGCTTGCGTATGCAGATGATTTTCTTTTGTTAGACAATACCAAAGTGGGTCTGCAGCGCCTTATAAAAGAGTTCGAACTATTCATAAGCCAACTTCACTTGTCAATAAATCCAACGAAAACAATCATTATCTGTACGGGTAATCCTAATAGGAAACAGGAGTCTTACACTTGGTTTTGCGAAGGTAAACACATCAAGCCGCAAAAAGCCTTCAAGTGTTTGGGGTATTGTTTTTTGGGTACTGATTCTGCTCCTTTGATTAAAAATCAACTCAAACCTAAAGCAGAAATTGCCTTAGGACAGATGAGATTGATAGAGAGAAAATTTGGGAGATTCACTATGAAACCAATTTTGGAATTCTATTTGAGAAAAGTGGTACCAAGGTTAATCTATGGTCTGGAATTGTTTGCTACCAACCTTATGGACTTTTTGAAAGTCCTTGAAGGTATAATCTGGAGGGGCATTATGTTCTTTTTACCCAAATGCATTCCAATCGAGACTATACGTTATGAATTCGGGTTGCAATCTCTCTACTCATTGGTAATAGGTAAGAGGCTCCAATTGTGGAGAAAATGCATGATGTCCGGGATAAGTAATTTGTATACATATGCGGGAAGGGACCTTACTTGTCCGTTTATGATAAGAGTGAACAAGGATGTTGAATTGGCGTTGGAAGAATTGGGTATTGCAAAGAGTACTCTTCTGAATAAGCCTAATAAGTGTAAATTAATCATTTGTGGGACCGATTGGTCTCATACAATGAGTAAAGGGGTTGAGTCTAAACTTTAAAATCAAGCGCACTCATTTTGGAAGTTTTTCCTGAGTATGGAAAATTATTTGATGAAATATCCATCCAGATCTATCAGAAATTCTTTTATGAGATTCAGGTTGAATGTTATGCACACAAATTTCATTTTAAATTTGAGAAACCCATTTGGGGATAGGAAATGGTGTCGATTCTGTAATCAGGTGGGGGTGGATGAGACTTTATTTCACATCCTGTTAATATGCCCAATGTTGACTAAGCAGGGAACGGATTACTTTTTTGAATTGTTTGCCTCAAATGTATGCATTGATCGTCAGTATATTTGGTATAAAATGAGGCATGGAAACTCTCCCACTTTGAGATTACGCCCAATTATATTTTTAAAATTAGTTTGTGAGTTAAGTTAATAGTGATTGATTTATCTAATCATGCTTACTTAAGGATGTATCCTAACTGGACTTTCTATTTGACATTCATGAGTTTGCAGTTCGGGTTAAGTTATTATTAATGTCCTGGTGATTTATTTGAGTGTTCTTATTTATGGGTAAATGTTAATTGTGCTTTCTATTCTGTACTTAAGAGTTTGTAGTTTGGATCTTATTGCAATGAATTGTTCTTTTAAGATGTATATGTTTTAAATTATTTTCTCTTTGCTCTATTTTGTAAAGGTTTATAACAAACCAAAAACAAATAAACAAATAAAAAAAGAATTGAAACCAGAAATATTTCGAATATATGCTGCTCTTTTTGCCTCTACATCTGCTGCTTCGTTACCATGAGAAATTTGGTCCACCCCTTTCGTATGGGCTGCACATTTCACCACAGCGATATCCAATGGGAGGTTTAGTACCATAATGAGCTTGCCCAATACAGACGCATGTTGCACTGGAGTGCCGTCTGCACAGAGGAAACCCCTCCTCTTCCAATGCGACAACCCTGCATGTACGGTTGTTATCACATAGGCGGAATCAGAATACACTGTGACCTTCTCATCTCTGAAGTGCAGCGATAAGCGCCACTAATTCTGCAGTCTGTGCTGAACAATGTGAAGGCAATCTGACACTTGTAACTACTTCAAATTCACAATTTTTTAAAATTTCACTACTGCCGTCCCAGTATGCCTTTCACCAGTTGTTTGGTCAATTTTAGAAGGACCATCAATAAAGAGAACTCCCCCTGGCCCCCCCCCCCGAGAAATTTCCTCTAACATGGGGAATATCATCATAAAATTCAGTATGCGTTGTGCAGATGTATACATAGTCATCCTTTCCTACTAGTTCTGCTATAAATGTGGCTGCATTCACTATTCTAAATCTAACAATTTTGATTGCTGGATTCGAAAATAATCACTTTGTATCCAGACACTCTTTGTGCAGTCAATGTACTTTTGGGTTTCTTCAAAATAGCAAATGGGGAGTGCTCGACAAATAACATTATTGAGCATCCCATATTAATAGTGGTGGCTTTACCAATTGCGAGAGCAGCAGCCGCTAGCGCTTGATGGCAATGATAATGTCCTTTCATTACTGGATAGAAAATCCCACTAATAGGCTAATAGTTTGTGTCCATGTCCTAAGGTTGTCTTCTGTGTAAGAACTGCTGTCATCACTTCTCCATTTGAATGAGAGAATAAGTAAAACACTTCATTATAGTCTGGCATTCCTAACACTGGGGCTGTGCAAATTACCTTTTTTAATTCTTTGAATACTTCAGTGGTATCATCTGCCCATGTTATCTTACTTTTGCTTATCTGCACTTCCTTGAGTCCTTAAAAAATGTCAAATGTACGTACTGTAGTCAACAACCCAGACCCTACAATAACAACATAGGCCTATGTAACTGCTGCATTTTCCTTACTGTCTCAGGTTTCAGAGTTCTCATGATTGCTTTGACGCTCTCAGGTGTCACTTTTCTCCTCCCTTGAGAGATAAGCTGTCCTTTGTACAGGACCTCTTCCTGACAATATTGTAGCTTCTCTTTGTCTACTTTGTATCCTTTCTCTACTAGTATTGTCATTAGTCAAACTGAGTTTTCCCTGCATCTTTCCTCTGTTCCACATCCACGTGCTGAATTATCGTGCTCTCGAGCTGTACATTGCCCAAGTCCATCTGAAGGACTCTATTAAAGATTGATGGTGACTCACAGTACCCCTGAGGCAGTCCTGGGAGTTTTAGTTGCTGATTTCTATACGAAAAGGAAGTCAAATCATGTGAGTCTTTATGAAGGGGAATTGAAAAGAAGGCTTTTTTAAATATATGACTGTAAAATATTTGGCTTTAGCAGGGATTTTACGCAATATTGTAGCAGGGTTCGGGACCAAAGGAAACTGCTTCAACAATATTGTTTAAGGGGCGGAGATCCTGAATAAATCTCCACAACCCCCAGTTGATTTCTTCACTGGATACACAGCAGTGTTACATGGGGACTCTGATCGCACTAATATTCCCTGCTTTATTCAAGTGGAAATGGTCTCAACTATGCCTTCATCTTCTTCTCTGGACATAGGATACTGTTTTGCATGTAGCAACATTGCTACTGGTTTAGTATGATCGTCACTACTCCTACTCCACTCACTAGACCCACATCACATGAACTGTTGGTCTATAAGATGCTTGGCAGTGTAAGGAGCTCATGCTGGCAACCGTAAAGACAGACACAAGTGATCACAGTTCAAGGGTGTTTAATAAACTGTAAATGCAGGGTGAAAAACGCCTAAACTAAACCTAAATCTAAGAAGGGAGCAAGCTTTGAGCATCAAATGAAAAATAAGGCTGTCCTTGTGGCAATGTGTCAAAACGAAAAAGAACAATACTAAAAAAACCTATTGCCAAATCATTACAGAAAGAGTGTGGGATAGGGTTTTCAATAAAGAAGAAAGTGTTCACAAATAATACGTCATGATGTGAAGGCAGAGGTCTCCCTTCCCCATGTTTTGAGCACGGGACAAAGTGGATCTCCTGAGCACAGCACACGCTTGAGCCTTACCAACACGAGACGACAGTTCCATACTAGTTATCATGTTCTTCGATGGCCAAGTCTTTTTTCAATAAAAAATCTGTTGCCTTCGAGGCCTGAGGTATCAAACAAAAGAACAGTTCTGTTTCAAGTATACTGATGGCTTCACCCTCTTCCAGACACAGACCCTTCACAAATAGTATTCAACAATCCAACTAAACAGTTCCTTTTTCTATCAACCTTGGGTGGTAACTTTCTATCCCTGGATCTCACTCATTTTGGCTTGTAGCCCTTTCAGATGTCAGACTCCCTCTTTCGGGTTCACTGTGGACAACCCTCTGCCGGGTTCACTCTTGTCAACAGACTGTTCAGACTGTGCCCCTTTTCATCGGCATCCCTCTTTTGGGTACACTCTGGCCAATCTTTGTAACACACTGTTCATAGGCTAGTTTCACCAAGCGGGATTCATTTCCCTAAGCTTCACATTCCTCTGTTGGTCAAAGACTTTCGATGGTAGAGAGGATTTTACAAGACCCCTGTATGAACACTTTGACCTCTTTTGGCCTCTTCCCAAGGGCTTCTGGATACAGTAGTTTCTACCATCGGGTAATCACCCAGAGTTTCCTCCGTGAACACCCACATGGTGCCAGACTCCTCCGTTGCTGGCTTTCCAAAGTTCAACTTAGCCGTGTTACGCTCACCTGGTCTCTGCGGAGGCGTTGGGGCACGGTTGCAGCCCTCCCGGGGGTGAGGTTGCTCAGGTCTGACTTCTCCCTCTGCGCTTATGTGGTGACTGGTGGTAATAGGTGATGCTGCTCGGGACTGCTCCTGCGTGGAGAATAGGGGGCGTGAGTATGCCAGCTTGTGCGTCTGATCCCCTTCCAGACCCCTTCTCCCAAACCGCAATACCAGTGGGATGCGCTGTCCCTGGAAAGCTCACCGGTTGATTCGTTTTGGCGAGCACTCCATCCAGCTGCTTCTGGCAGGGGCGCTTGATGATCTCGACAGACTTCCTTCACTGGTCCCTTGCACGTGGTAGTCCAGTCCTGCTGTGACTAAGCCACTATGCTTCAGGTAAGTGTTCCTGTTTGCCTTTGTCTTTCCTCGTCTGTTTTTGTTGTATTGTAAAGTTGGTTGTCTTGTATTGTTGTCTGTTCCACTTGTGATGTTTGCTCTTTTGCTTTCTTCCCTTGCAGCTGATGTTGCCGGCCCGGCAGAAGCTGCGGAGCTCGAGGCGGCAGCCGGAGGGAATGAGGAACGAAGCTGCAGCAGTACAGTAGCTGGTAAGTTGTTAACTAGGGGGCGCGCAGGGTTCAAATGCGGCGCGGCCCTAGGACGGATGTTCTAACCTTGTCTTTCTTCTTCACAGGGTCCGAGTTTGTGGATGTGGAGTGCATTGCTGCGGCGTCGGGATCAAGATCACTGGATGTCAGCAGATGAGTCTGCAGATCAAGCGATGAAGCACCTGTTTCCTGGAGGTGAGTATGCAGGAGAACGCCTGGTTTCAAAGGTAAGTAAACTGGTCCAAGCGGCGGTGAGCATCACGTTGAACGTGCGTGCACAGTAACACGAAGCACCGGCCTTAAGGATGGAGCAGCTTATATAGCTGAGCTTCGGAAGCCACGCCCACCAGGTTCAGCCTGCCTGCCACACCCGATGAGTCAGCACATGAAGACCAGGCCTCGGGAGCCACACCTGATGAATCAGCACCTGAGGATGTTCTCTGGAATAAAAGCTTTGTGCTCCTGGAAAGTTCTTGTAAAATAAAAGCACTCCTGCACTGAAATAAAGTGTTCCTACTCACATCTATATATGCGCCAGTGCCCCTGTGTTTTATGGGTCCCAAAGGGACATAAGTGAGTCAAGTGACCCGTGCCCCCATTACTAGATGGTGTGGTTTTTGTGTTCTGGTGCCTGTGGCCATGACAGCCGTTGGCTACTTTACGCTCAACACAGCTTGGTTTGTCATCGATTCTCCCCTTGACTCACCGGCTCTGATGAACCGCTTGGATTTCTTTATCCTTGAAGTTAAGGTTGGTACCACCGAGACTAGCGTCCTTCCCCTGCTTCGTTATGAGCAGAGGAGGGTCTCGTGTAACAGACATCTGCTGTAACACACGCTGGCTATTGTTTGCAGTCTTAGGATTCCTTCTGCAGAAGTTTCAGGGGCCTTGGTCGGAAAGAGCAAGGTTGCTTCTCTCCTGGTCACCCCCTCGGTATGCGCCGTCTTTCTCCTCCTCTTGAACTGCCATGCTGAGTTAGCTCTCACATCATGCGGTCTGCCTTGCTTGTCTTGTGCTCCACCTTTTATCCCTGGGAAGGGAAAGGGCTGTCGGGTGTGTGTGTGATTCTGGTCAATTGACTGACTTTGCCTGACCCTTGTATTGGGACATGTCAGGTAAACGGCTCTGGTGTTAGTCCGTTGTCTTGCGTGTTGTGCGTAAGTGTTCTCGTTGAAAAGGGGGCAGTGTTTTGTAATATCCTACATGGTAGGATGGGGAAAAGGTGTTGAAGGAAGAGGGATGCCGCGTTTCACCAGTCAGTGTCCCACTCCCCAAGGACACCCCATCCAAATGTTCCTCCCTCAGTGGTCTACCCCCAGGAACTGGATCCAATAGTGATGGCCGTGTCCTGGCCACCTGGATGACTTATCACCAGGGACTAGCTAGAGAGACACCTTCAGCTTTCTCACAGGATCTTCTCCAAGTCTTCCTGGAAGAATGACCGTTTCTTTTTAACAAATGCCATTCTATATGGTATTTCTTCATTCTCAATTTTCATCCAAAATGAGAGACTTATGAAACATACTAATTAATTATCTGAATATGCATCCCTAAACAAGTCTTCGTCTGTCAAGTCTGTCAATCTGTATCTGTATTCTTCCTTGAGGGCTATCACCGTTCTCCATGCTCTTCCTTCATTATCTGTCCCATTAACTACCCTTTCTCTATTTACCGCTGCTGCCTCCAGCTCTATGGGAATAACCAGCCCCTCATCATCGATGGGGATTTCTGGTCTGAATACAAATTCATCAGCTATTCTCAATATTTTCCCTGCAAGTCCAAAAAGCCATGTCAACAAAATATTTACTTCATACAAAAATATTCCTGGTTCTAAAGGGACCCCTTGTAATACTTTCTGGCCTGTAAAGGCTAACATAAATTCCCTCACATTCATGTAATGTATGCCTGGAGTCGAATATACTATTCCTTTGTCAGTAAAGGATATCATCATGTTTAGTTTATCAAGTTAGGTTCTAACACGTTAACTGGTGTCTGCCGAGGGAATAATAGCAGCATCGATACGTCATGTTCACCTACAGAAAGTTATAATTTGTCAGTAAAAGGAACCAAACTTGTGGCCCCAGATAATCCCTTCGCATTCATGGTGATCCCAGACATTGGGTATTTTCCCTCTCAAACACAGGAACAAGTTGCTTCAGTGTCCACAGGGAACGAAAATGTCTTGCCTCCTATCGGCACACTGGTCCTTGGTTCCTCTTGTGGGTCTGGTGTCACAGATTGCACTGAACACATCAAGTCGCTCTGTGGGCCTTCCGACTGTGGATATGAAAGTATCCCTGTACCCATAAAAGGATTCCCTCCTACTACTGTCACACTCCCTATCCTGGATGTGGACGCTTGTGGAGCTCCTGTGCTTGGTTTCCATTGTGACACGGTTGCTTGTTGCACCGGTGTGTACTGTGGCTGATGTGCTTGTGATTGTTGTGTCTGCATGGGTGCTGGCTGTGGTTGCCCTTGTGGCACCTGCATTTGCAGTGGGATCTGCTGTGCTTGCTGTATTTGCGGCGTGCTTGTCTGATATCACGTGTGGCCATAATATTCCTATGATTCTGTATTGTACTGCAGAGAATCGCCCATGCCCCCTCTTGGAGCTCACCAGTTCTGTTACATGTCGCCTTCTCTACTTCTACATGTTCAGGCTGTATGTCCTGTTCTCCCACAATTCCAGCATTGATGTAGCTGTCTGCCATTAAATCCTGCTCCCCCTTAAGGGTTTTGAAATCCCCCTTGCCCCCACTCCGATTACTTGTATGTGAAGGGCAGGTAACCAAGTTGACTTCAGGAGCTCCCGCTCTGTTTTTAAAAACATATTTCCTTCGTTGGCACCTTCTTCACTCACCGCTTCGCGGCCTGCCTGCTCCGGTGCTTCCTGTCTCTTCCTCGTTCCCTCCCCCCTCCCTACCCTCTCCAGCCCTTGATTGGTCGAACTGCCCCATTTAACTGTTACTTCTAGGGCAGCCCTACTGCCCTTTGCAGCTTCCTGCAGCAAAGGACCCAGAGGCAAAGGACAGCTCATTCAGAAGCAGCGCCAGTTGGTGTCTGCCAGTGTCAGCCAGGGAAGCAAGGAAGCCTGCAGCCGTCAACCTGCTGTGACTGACAAGGTAGGTGCAGTGCCGAGAGAGGGGCAGCAATCACTGCACCCCACTAGACTGTCCCACCCATCCAATTACTCTTATTTCTCTTATCACACCACCCTTAATCATTTCAGTTAACTGTATTGTTTAGCCTTCCATCACATCTCTCCAGGAAAGGTTGCATTCTTGCACTGCTGTTGTGTTAAAACTAGGCCTTTCTTGCCTGCGTTTAGGAAATTTGAATCTGGGTGTTTGTGCAGTGAACTGTCCCCCTCCTGTCCATACTGCTCCTGCGTTCTCCTGTGGTGTGTTGTCTACTTGTTGCCTCCTGTGTTCCCCCTTCTGTGGGAACCCCCCCTTCTGGTGCTTCCTGTGGTGTGAGGCTGTGGGCTGTGCTTCTTTCCTCCCTCACGCTCCCCTCTTGCCTCGCCTTGCACCACTTATGGTGCTCTCCATTTCTCCCATCTTCTCAAACTGCTAGTATATCTCCTATCCTATCCCTCTCTCTAAGTCTGGAAGGAAACGGTTCAAGAGGGATATCCTGGTCTCCAACCCAGGCCTCCCTATCGCTGATACCCACCTCAGCGCTTCCTCCAGACAGACTCTCACCGACATCCTTTGTCGTTCCATCTCCAGACCTATGGACCCCTCATATAGTTTGTTCTCTCTCCTTTCTCCTCCTCTCCCATTAATGGTGGCCCCCGGTGGGAGGTCCTTGTGACCATCTTACAAGAGCTCCGTTTGAGGAAGCCTCCAGAAGACGAAGATCCTCTCCAGAACTTTCTCAGAGCTCCCACTCATGGGAGGCCAACGTTTGTCTGCTTAGAGCATCTGCAATAACAATCTCCACTGGCAGGATGGGCCACCACTAGGTACACAATTCTTGAGAGCCCAGAACTGCAGTCACATTGTTTCACTGCACAAGGACCACAACTTCACACCTCCACACTTGTTGAGGTAGAACATGGCCGCTGTGTTGTTCATCAGGACCAACACACACACTTGCCTCGCACAGCAAGGAGGAAGGCAATCAGGGCCAGCCTGATATCAATAGCTGAAGCAAATTGAGGCGTTACTGAGCTTCTGTCAGGGACCAAAGGCCACTCACTGTAAGTAATCAATTGGGCACTTCAGGTGGGCAATGGTTGCTGAAACGCTATTGCCAGTATGTTGTCTCGCACAGGAGGTCTTGGGACAGAGTATCCAAAAACCTGCTGCATGGTCTTGGATACTCTGTCCCAAGACCTTCTGTGTGAGACAACATGCCACCTTAGCAACTAGACCACTAACCCAAAAGTAGTCACTGGAGTGACCTCATGCTCAATAGGGCCTCCGCTATCTACGGGATGCATGAGACTGTGAGGTTGAGTAGGTGCAGAAAGACAGAGGCCAGAACAAGCCTCCCGGACTGAAAGAGTTGGACCATCTGATAGACATTTATGACCAGATATTTGGCGAGGGAAAGCATTGCCCAGACGAGTGTCCACGATCACTCCAATGAACTGGAGGAACCAAGATTGTCAAACCTGGAACTCTGTGGTACGGGAAGAAGCCTAACCTTTACAGAAGCCCACATGTGCGGCATAAATGCCCTGAAACCAGTTACAGGCTTGAATGGGACAATCGTTCAAGTAGGGAAGATGTGAATCCTCTGCCTCCTGAGAGAAGCCATCACCATCAATTTGGGGAAGACCATGGGGGCTAAGGTAAGAATGAAAGGCAGAGCTCAGAACTGGTAGTGGCCATTTCCAGCCACTAGCCTCGGGTACCTTCTGTGCTTGAAATGGATTTGCACATGCGTCCTTGAGGTCCAGAGCATAATAATCTAGTCCTGCAGCGAGAGGGCCTGTAGGATCTGAGCCAGGGTAAACCATCCCGAACTTGTCCTTAGTACAAGTTCAAGAGCCTCAGGTCCATGATGGGTCGTAGGCCCCACTCTTTTTTGGGACCAGAAAGTAAAGGGAGTACCAGCCCTTCCCACTCGTTCTGAACAGGGAACACATTCTATAGCCTTATAGCCGTCTTCTAAGCATGCCAACGGGCCTCCTACAAAAGGGGAGCATCCAGAGGCCCCAAACTGGCTAGAAGGAGGGTGGTGAAGTGGGCATTGAAAAATGGGTTGCAATAACCCCGAAGTGACGCCTTGTAAGGCCCAAGCATCAGCAGTCGTGCAATGCCACTCTGACTTACAGGGACAGCCACCCTCCCACTGTAATTAAATGGATGAAGTCCAATTAATTGTAGCTTAGCACTGGAAGTTGCTGCAAGCACAGCAGAGGTGGCAAAGACCTCCGCTCTGGGACCATCTACCTTTCTGCGGTGGACGGTGCTGTGGCAGCTCGGCTAAGGGTAACTGGCCCCTGCCATGCTGGGCAATGAGGAATGATCGAAAAGAATGCCCCATTGGAGTGAAGGTAGAGATGCCTGTTGCAAAGCGGGGGCGAAAGGACAGGACTGTAGATTTGGAGGCTTGGAATTACTAAAGGGATTTGTCAATCTTAGCAACACACAGGTTATTTTCATTGAAGAGCATAGCTAAAAGCTTCAACTGGAATTCAGGCATGAAACCTGAAATAGTCAACCATGCACAATCAGCCATGCCAAAAAGCCCAACTAACATATGGTGCGCACACACCAGAGGCCAAATGTGCACTTGGCTAGGGCACAAATACCATTGAGAGCCCTGAAATCCAAATAGTCTGATGCAAAGATATTTCAATCCATGTCGTCCAGCTTCTTGGTCTTCCAGTCTGGGGCCAAAGAGAGAAAAGTCGTGGACTTCAAACCCACCACCGCAGCCTGCACTACCAAACTCCATGCAACAGTGGAAATGAAGCCAGGATCCAAAAGCGACGTGAAATTGTTCCTGGCAGGATCCATGTCCATAGCAGGAATCCAGGATTGCTTCTCCCAAGTGATCACCACAGAAGGCGCCACTGCCGCATTAATTGGAAACAAGTTCTCCTGTGGCGGACTGTCGGTCAAGATGTCTATAAAGTCATACCGGTACTTAGGGCTGGTGGGGGCAGACAACCCCAATGACTCCACCACTTTGCTATGGAAAGAACAGTGAGACTTTCTGGGGATTGGTGTAGGAAAAATGTCCAGCTCTAGGGACAAAACCAAGCCAGAGGCCTTCTGCAGATCCACCAGATCATTCGCTTCACCGGAGAGTTACTCAGGGAAGTTCTAATCCCACCGGAGTAATTGGATTCCAACACAAAAAGGATGGGATTCTATTCCTCGAATATCACAGACATCTTCTATAGGAACTTCCTTCTCCAAAGGGGGGTGTACTCCTTCTAGGTGCCAGCGTTGATAGTGCTGAGCTATGCCAAAGGCACCGAGGCAAGGGGGCCCAGTGCTGAAGCATCAACATCTGAGGTTGAAGCAGTATGGCGGCAAGGCAGAGCAGTGTCCAACGCTGAAGCCAGAACAGAACCAGCAGGCATATGGTTGGAGTCCAAGGAGTAAACTCTACCAGTAAAGTCAAGCATGGTTGGGCTTGGGAAAACTGCTGTGCAGAGGCTGAAGCTGCCGGCACCTTGCCAAAGATGTCTCGCATCTGCTTCCTGAAATTCTCACAACTTTGGAATGTTAACTGATAATCTGTTAACCCTCTTAAAACAGACTTCATTCTCTTTTGTCCTACACATCTTCTCAATGATCCAATCAAACCTCCTTCTTTCCTTGACCGTTGGAACAGTATTTCTTTTTCTGATTCAGTGAAGGCCAATATGAACTTTAATAAAGACATTGCTGAGATTCTTCATGTTTTAGGTTGCAGCAATGGTGACTTTTTTTTAACCTCAATCTGACTTGGCCACTGTCACTTGTGTGCTGATTAATTACAAACTGGATTATGTTAACTCACTTTCTTGGCCTACCAGAATATCAATTTGATTGTCTACAATTGATTCAAAATGCAGCAGTCCGCCTTATTCATCATCTTTCCAAGGTCAATTCTTTCTCGTCTCCACGCAAATATGACATTGGCTCCCCATTCAAACAAAATGCCACTTCAAGATTCTTTGTCTTATATTGAAATGTTTACATGGGGAATCTTCTTCCTATTTGACAGACAAGTGCTGTTTCTACTCA
This sequence comes from Ambystoma mexicanum, assembly GCF_040938575.1. Classification (NCBI taxonomy): domain Eukaryota; kingdom Metazoa; phylum Chordata; class Amphibia; order Caudata; family Ambystomatidae; genus Ambystoma; species Ambystoma mexicanum. The sequence goes on along the minus strand of NC_090931.1, from coordinate 1,138,146,166 downwards.
CCACCTGCATACTCTGCTCCTCTAAGTTGCTTCTACTTAGGGTATCTAAAACCATATTAGCTACAAGAGGGGACAGAGGTTTGCAGTTGCAGGACCTCCCTCTTGACATTCAAGCCTCTCCAAACCGATTGGGTTTTCGCAATACAGTGAAAACCCTTTTCTGTTAATTTCACCTACAGTTGATTTAGGTTAACATTCTGCGCCCAGATGCAGTTAATTCTTGCGATATGTGCATTACAAATACACTCAAAATTCAATAAGGAAAAGCATACACAGACCATGCTAACCTCTGACAGAGGAATACTGGGAGAAAGATCCCAGGTAGAAGCACACAGCTCAGGAAAGAGCCTTTTTGGGACCTCAACAGGACAACCCCTCTAGTGTGTAAACACAACAAAGGCCAAAATGGCCTAGATAGTTAAATGGTGCCTTAGAACCCAACACAAGACCCCCAGTGGAAACACAAATAAAGACCAAGGCTGGCACCAGGAAACCTACTTAGGATCCTGTGACGAATCAAGGGAATTTGTCCCTTCTCCACAAAAGGGTGTGTGGGGGCCCTTCGCCCTGTGAGGCTAGGAAGGTGAGCCCACTCCGCAATACCCTGCGTAGGGATTGAAGCAGGGGGGACCTCACTGGGGGAGACTCCACATTAGTGGACAAGGACTCCCGTTCCTGTGAGGAACACCCTAAATCATTTCACATGATGGCATACATGGGACTACCTAATATCCAAAGTAGTGTCAAGTCCTGAGACTTGGCTGGAGAGAAAGATACGTTATTCCATCACAGGAAGAAAATGTGTCTATAAATATGAATCTCCAATCAACAGTGGTGAGGAGGTTTAAGAAAGAGTGTAGGCCGAACAAAGCTGGGAGCATAAGAGCTGGTGGTTGTAGAGCTGGAGTGAGCCTGCGATGTTCAGAAGTGCAATGAACATGGGAAACTAAAGCTGGAAGATGGTCAAAGTGACAGTGTTATGACTACCAGGACGTCATGGTGGGTAGGCTACCCGTCTAAGAACGCCAACTTCGTTCCGATCAGGAATTGGCAAAGGCTCCGGTCACACGTCAAGATACCGAGACGCCAAGAGAGCCAGAGAACAACAAGGAGAAGACGAAGGCGGAAGAGAGCCGGAAGAGAAACCGAGTGAAGGACAAGGTCGCTCGCCAGTACAGGCCCTGGTGACATTCTCCCGGCAAAGTAGAGGTAACGGGGAGAACCGGAAGGCAGAGCTGGACTCATTACACAAGCATAGAGACTCGTCTCAGTACAAGTGACAAAATTGTAAAACTAAATCTGATGGACTTGAACAGTGTTAATGTAAAAAGAAGGATCACAAATAATCCTGACAAAAGTATCAATGGAACATGGGTCACACCACATCCTACAAAGAGGAGTAGACTCCCAGATACTCAAGGAGCATTGAGCGTAACGCAACCAAAAGAATGTTATATAGTGAAGGGCAGAGAAGCCTCAGAAATAAAATGATATGCAATACAGAATATGCCAGGAAAGGTTGAAGCGTAATTGCAAACACATAGGAAAAGACTTTCCACACCTTTCCGCGCATCGGAAGTGGGCTCGTAAGTGACTTGTTGGGCTGTAGCTGCCCCTTACTCTGCCACTGCCTTGGATCATCGCCGTCTGCAAGAGGAAGCATTTCTGTTGGCGCAACACGGCGCTTCATGACCTCGTTTGGATTTCTCCTTGGAGTTTAACCAATTTGCTCCACCCCCAGGCTTCGCCTCCCACCTCCCGCGCCCTTGGCCCTGCATCACTTCCTATATTTAGCCAGATCCACGCACATCGCTCCTCCCGCGCCCTTGGCCCTTCATCACTTCCTATATTTAGCCAGATGCAAGCGCATCGCGTGCCCGCATCGGAAGTGGGCTTGTAAGTGGCTGTTAGGTTGTGGGGTGCGGGTGAGTGGCTTATTCAAAAAACATATTTTGCTTTTTCAATTGTTTTTCTAAAAGTGTGCACTTTACAGAGAGTTATGGGCTTTCTCTAACAATTGAAACTTATAACGTCCTCTGCTTAATACTGCCAAATCTAGCCACTGCTTACCAGTGCATAGGTTCCTCTTTCCTTTACACCCTCTAGCAATGGTTAACGGCCTACGTAGTGGGCGTAAGCTTACCAGAACCAAACTGGCAACCGTTGATTGCCGTTTAACCACTAACTCATCTCTCGTGGAGTCCACTGAGGGAATACTAGTTACTGACCCCATTGTTGTTGACTCCTGCTTTCCAACTACTGCAAATGTAACCAGCTCTGATCCCGTAATTCGGGGAATCACTGATGCTTCCACTGAGGCCCCCTTTGTCTTAGGTCCGACCAACGACTCTAAGCCATCGTCTGTCCAGCTTATTTCCCCTGCGTAAAGGGTCTGGTGACCTAGATATTCAGTCTATAGCTTCACCTTCCAACATTGAATCTCGTTCCAAGGATAACTGTCCTATGAATTCATCATTAGACAACCAATCTTCCATGGCTGTGACAGTTCCAACTGGACTGTGCAAAGTATTGCCCAATGAAGTACCAGCTCTGGGTTCTTTAACCATAAAAGAGGCAAATTCTATCTTGCCAAGAGGATGGATGAACGATAGTGTCAATATGGATGACAGTCTAGTCAGAGATGCAAAAAAATGGGGATCGAATGTTTCAAACACCATCTTGCTGATTTTTCAATTCCCCCCCCCTGCCATTGAATCTGAATTGGGCAGGCGAATCAGACTTTCGCATGAACCATCTACTCCTGTCACACAAAGAAAATACGGTGTTGAAAATGTATTTCTTTTCAATAATGCGCCTAACTATTCATATTCTGTACCTTCTCATAACATTGCACCTAGGGATGATTGCAAAATCGGGAACATATTCACCCCAAGCATATCTTCCATGACTGCACCGCCTGCGCAACATAACAGTTCTCCCATTTCTGAAAAGTCAAATATACAACTCCCACAAGCTATCAATTCTCATGAATGCTCTCCTTTGCCCCAATTCGCCACTCTGGGCCATAATCCTGCTGACATGGATCCAGCAAAAGCTCTCCCTTCTAGTGACCTTCCATTTAGTCCTGAGGCCTTTCCAATAATCACTCGGATCTTGAATCTGTTAGACAAGGGTCACAAACAAACACACGAGGAAGTAAGATTTCTCCATTTGCAAATCACAGATCTGTGTGCTAAGATAAGCAAAATAGAAGGGATGCTCTTCACTTGCAATGCGATCTCCACTCTAACACAGAACCATGCGATGATGCCATTAACTATCAACAAAGCCACTCAGACAAAAACCTTTGTGGAGGCAGTAGCTGAACGTCCCACTACAATGCCACGAGACGTAATAGCCCCGGATTTAACGCTCCCGCAATTAGTGGCACGCAATGCGGCAAATATTGCTGAACTGTTAATTTCAGTCAAAGAGGTAACTACTAGATCTATGGTTCAACCTTATCTGAATAATGTTGATGCATCTCCTCCCCATGATCCTTCTAAAAATGTAACCCCAGATAGCCCCTCGGTCCTAACGGATCTGATCTATCTGGTGATGATACGGAGTTGAAAGTAACTTCTGAAGAGCCTACTGCTGTCACTTGTTCTGACGAGACGACCCCTGCTGTTCTTACTAGAAAACAAAAAGGAGCTTATGCTAGAGTGGAGAAACGTAAAGCACTCGACAAAAGAATAAAGCTAAAAATAGATTAAAAAAACCTAAAATCAAGCGTCAGTCAAACAAGATCAACCCAATACTAACATTAAAGAAATATGCAACCTATCGGGTGGCGATGTCATCATTGATCTGAATCAATTAAACGAAGAGTCAAAAGCAGTGCTGAACTTATCTGGGCCTATTTCGTCGGCTCCAACACTTATTAAGCATGATAGTGAATCGAAAAACTCTTCTGTATCTGATCGTATGTTGGGAAAATCTTGCCTGAGTTCAGGTAAAGATGAGCAGAAGCAATCTACTAAAACAAAGAAAGAGGCTGTGGGTGCCTCCAAAGAAAAATCAACCTTGAATATTTTGCCTTCCATTGACAATTCCATACATGCCCCCAAACAATCTGTGTTATCTAACTTTTACCCTATGTTAACTCTAAAGAAAACTGACACAGTAATAATTGGTCTGCGTAATGACCAAAGTCCAAAAGGCCTATGCAAATCTTCAAAATTAAAAGACAATGGGCACAAATCCCGTCCCATTGTTGCCTTGGCAAAAAGAGGAGAAATGCATGACAAAAATGAAGAGATGCCACATGTTGTGTTACCAGTTCATGGGACTGATAATAGCTGTCCACTGACTGTCCCTTTGGCGATCGATTCTAGTCCCCTACAAAAAATCCCAACCCACAACGCCGCATCCAACTTGGCTAATGAGCTCCAATCGGCTGTTGTAATGGGTTGGGAAAGTGATCCAAATCGCCATGGTAAAGGAAGGCTGAATCAATCCTATTTTACAACCACTCTACAAGAGATTCCAGCGTTAAGAACTATAAGATCAAATGATATAGAAGGGGTCAAACTGGCATCTGTTAATAACAACAAAATGATTTGTAGATTCAATTCTTCACTCATTATGAAACTAATTTGGGAACAAAAGCAAGATCTGAAGGCCATCGGTTTATTACCCTTATTGTTTAATTCTATTGATGATGCTGAAGCATACGTTAACACTCCTATTCCAGCAGAGCAAATTTCTTCCAGCCAGATTGCTCAAGGAGGGCTCTCTAAAATTGATGACAACACATTAAAACAATTGTTGGCCTTTGTGTCTGCACTCAAGGGTATCCAATTGATGGAATCATGTTCCGTTCAACCAGATCAGCAAGCCGGTTCGCTAGGAGAATCATAGCTCTGAAGACCTAAATATTATCTCATGGAATTCTTGTGGGCTAAACTTCTTCAGAACTTGGTTTAAGCATTGTAACTGTCCTCTTCCAGACGACGTTTTTCTACAGGAAACCATGTGCCATTTTCCCTCCATAATTGAATGATTTTTTGCGCATATCCAGGAGGCAACGCGGGGTCTAATGGGAAGACCCTCAGGAGGGTTGGCCATTTTGATGAACACAGGATGTAAGTGTTCTCCAAAATTGTTCAGTAGCTCTCCCGCACTCTTGGCTGTTGAACTTATTCCCAATGAAAATCCTTCTACTGTTTTGTTGGTATGTATCTATTGGAATAAGTTATCCACCCCTTTCAACCTCATTCTCGATGAAATGAATTTTTTATTAGTCAGCCATTGCAGCCAACTCTTCTGTAAAAATAATTGTTGGTGGAGATTTCAATGCTTTTTGTTATGATGTTTTGCTTTACTCTAATTTTCTGACACCAATTCATTCGGATTCATCGAAAAGAAACGGGCAAATTTGGTAAGATTTTTTTTGGAATGGGACATCCAATCTCCTCTCACTATTCTGGCACCCTATAATTATACCTGGCATAGGGGTAACCATAAATCTTTTATTGATTTTTTTTTCATATCTTCTAGTCTTCATCCATTTATCGCCCCTGTTAATATTCTTAATCTGGGTCTTGGTGATCACATGATCATTAAATTGGTCTTAAGTCTACCACTTGCCCGTTTCTCCGAGAATCTTAGCTTAACATTGTCCAAATCGGATAGACAGTGTTTATCTGTACCTTGGAACTTCAAATTGTGCCAAAAGGTCTTGAAATATATTGCGGCTGATTGTAAAATTATTACTAGATTAGATGTAAGCCGCCTTTCTTTGTTGACAATTGAAGCAAGCAATGCGTGCCGCATTAATTTTCATTTAACCAAGCTGGCTTTAGAAAATAAGTTGCAAGCCTCCCAGTCTCCCAGCCATGCTCACTCATATAACTCCCTGCTTGCTGGTTTAAAGAAAGAAAAAAATTGTTATATCAAAGAGTTATTAAGATCCAACCTCCATTCTAATATCATAGCTGATAATCAAAAAATATTTTTCATTGACTAAAGCATGACTCTAGACAAGTGTGGTCGATTTTGCGCTCCTTAAAATCAGACCACACGCCTGAAATACAATCTGTTATTCCTGCAGACATTTGGACTAGCTACATAAAGCAGAAATACAAGATGCCGGCACGCTTTGCCTTTTTTAAAAGGTAGCTAACCCAAACTAGCCCTTGGTATGCAATCGAGATGGTCCATATGTGATGCCATAGAAAAACTGAATAATTCCAAGGCCCCTGGCCCTGATGGACTACCTCCTTGTGTCTACAAATCGGACCCCTCCTTTTGGGCACATATTTTGAAGATTCGTTTTGACTTCATTCTGCAGACAGGCATTATTCCATCGTCTTGGAGTTCGGCCCACATTATCCCTATCTACAAGAAAGGTCACCCTGATCTTCCAAACAACTATCGCCCCATAGCATTAACCGACGCTTCTTCTAAAATCTTCTCTTTACTGCTGTTACATGAGCTACAAGCTTTTATTGACAAACATGCCCTACTGTGTCTCTATCAGGTGGGCTTTTGTAAATGTATTGGCTGCCCGGTTAATGCCACGATTCTTGCTCATCTTCAAGCCCAAACATCCAACTCTCATATGGGACCAGTTTACATGGCTAGTTTAGACCTTACAGCCGCTTTTGACAGCATGATTCGTGAGACTTTATGGACCAAAATGCTACATCTTGGTATTCCTTCCACTCTGGTTGCCCTGATTGCCCTATTGCACCAACACACTACTTATCGCATACGCTTAAATCGCAATGGAGCGCTTAGTAATGCCATTTCTACCAAAATAGGAGTTAAGCAGGGATGTAACATGGCGGCAGTCTTTTTTAACTTGTATTTGCATGGTATAGATATGCTTTGGCAAGAGCAATTAGTTTTCCCCGCTAAACTGGGGCCCATCAAGCTGGACTGGATTGGCTTTGCTGATGACATGTTGTTTTTTGACAGAACCCCCATATGGCCTGCAAAAAAAACGATCTGTTTGATACCTTTACATCGGCAAATAACTTAACAGTTAACCCAGCGAAGGCATTCATTCTAACTTTTGCCAGTGGTCGACGTAAACCTATTAGATATCTATTGTCCTTACATGGGATTGTCATTACCTATGCGCAGTTAATTTGGTACTTAGGCTATCCACTTACAGACACCTACTCTTTAATTATGTGGAAAACTTACCTCAACAATAAAATTAAAATGATCTATTACAAACACTGCATGTTCTCCTTACTTCCTCTCATTCAGTTCTACCTGTTAAAAGTAGAACCGATTCTTCTACACTCTCTTGACATATGTACCTATGAAATTGACGTATTTCTAGATGGATTACAGGGCAAATTGTGGAGGACCGTTCTAGGACTAGCTCAATCTATCCCGAATGTCATTATATGTCATGAGATCAATTTACTTCCACTGTCTGTAAAGAGAAATTGGAGAAATATAAAAAACCTTATGAAAATGATTAATCCACCCAAAAATACGCTCTATGTTGAGCTCAATAAAATTTTGGATAACCCATTTATTCGCTCACTGAAAAAAGCAACTGACAAACTGAAGTCCATTCTTAAATTGATTAATGAAACACCCGAGACAACGTCTATGCATCTTCCTGCACAAAAGAAAAAATATGAAACTTTTCCACTGGTGAATTATGTCTGACAAGATCAGAACTTACTTATCTTACTCTGAATTTAATGCGTTCCGCAGGAAATGGGGGGACCAACCAAATTACCTTATTCAATTTCCCTCCTCAGCTGGAAGGAAAACATACCTTGGCTTCCGATTAAATCAATTACCAACATATGCAAGAACTTAACAATGGAAGACATTGAAGGGAATTATTGGATCTGGCTGCTGCCGCTTTTATGGCTCTGATGAGGAATATGAAACTCTTAAACATTTGGTAATTTACTGTTCATATTTTGCAGCTCCTCGAGCTCTAATTTATGAGGTGAGTCCCCAGTCCAAACACATATTACAATGGAATCATTATGGAAACGTTGTATGGGAAGTACCAGTCAATGTCTTATCTTTAAACTGATTGACTTTCTTGCTATCATTGAACAAAAATTATATTAATTCTTATCGTCAACTCAGACTATGTGAATGATCTCGTATATTTAATGTATTTCGCTTTATTGGACCGTAAAGTATTGGATCCGCAGTTTTTTTTCTTTTATTTCTTCTATTTTTCTTGTTCTTGTGTGACTAAGATGTAGAATTTACTTTCCTTTTTCAATTTTAGGCGTTTCCAAAAATCTTCATATTTGTTAGAAAACTGTGAGTTTGTTTTAGGCCAGAATCAATGTTTACTTTGGTTATTCTTTTCTCTTTATATTGTATCAAAACTCTAATGATGCTTATTTTTGGAAAATGTGATCTAATAAATACCATTTCTTAATCTTTACACTTTGGCCAATATTCAGGATTGTTTTAACGTTTGTTCGCTGATTTTTGTCTTAATATTTGTTTAAATTAGTTTTAATGTTTTGTATGCATTTTTCAATTTTGTAAAGGTTTTTTAAATTTGTAAATAAACCAAATACAATAAAAAAAATCTAAAAAAATAAAAGACTTTCCACAGTTAACCAGCGCACATTAGCCTGAATCAAAGGACAAAGAAAGTAATCCTTAAAGAGGATAGGAAATGAGAGCCAAAAGTCTGCAAAGAGAACTGCATGAACTGGTACAGAAAGTAACAAGAGAATATTTGAAAATTGAATATTAACAAGAAACTCCAAAGATTAATGAAGAGAAGTATGAGAGGCATCCATCAGGAGAAGGGAGCTATTCTCCTGCCTGACCTTAGTTTGTTAGAATAGTGGCAAGGTCAGTGAGCATTGGTTTAGTTACCAGCATGTGTTTCACTGAACGGAAACACACTGTGTAAGCTTGGGGGACCCTCTGTTTCACTAGGCCCATGAGGAATTAGTAGTATTGTATCCCCAGCTGTTAAATCCCTTGACGGCGAACAAAGTTCGATGAATGTTAGGGTCACCCACCCAAAGGGCAGAAACACGAACAGAAGTTCATGGTTCATAAGCAAGAATTATATATCCCTGAATAAATGCAGTAAGAATGACCAAAAACATCCTTAAGATCGCCCATGGGCGCTTCCAACGCCTTCGTCCAGGCACTGGGTTTAACAGGAGGCACATCATTTGCTCAAAAGGAAAGGCGTTGAGAGCATCAGTGACTAAAACAGAGTGAGAATTAAAATCCCAAACATGCATTGCAGGCAGCCAGTTTGGGCCGTGGTCAGGCTACAAAAGAACATCCCAACTCAAGGCATGTCACTGGGAAACTGAGGAAAGAGCCTTTCTCCGATCGCTACATGGGAGCCTGCAGGCAGACCTGCTGAGCTCAACAGTCAGAGCCAATGCCTGCAAGAGACCATTCGGGGCAGACTCTCATTCTCAATGCCCTGTGCTACTTCACAGTTAAGTATTGAGTTGGGGGAGAAACAAAAGAGGAAAGCCAAGCAGGACACACCAGCACATTCAGGAATTCTAGATCTCATTTTAAGGTAATACACAAAAGGCTGCATGCTCCACTTGGCTCTCTATAAACTCCTCAAAAGAAAATGTTATTCTGAAATAACTTTGAATGCATGAACTGACACACTCTTCTCCTTGCTGCCTGAAAATGTCTTGTGTGGGCTTGGTCAGTGTTTGTGAAAAAGAATGTGCATTACCACATATTTTAAATCTAATCTGCCTGGGTCTTGAAAGGGTTGTTTTAAGGATTTCCCAGGTCACCTACTGCCCAAACCACCATTTATCCTGCTGCTGGCAGAGGGTGTAGGTCTGGGTGCCAGCCTTGGAGTAAAACAATTTTTTACACTCTTAAAATTCTGTCTGTTGGACACAGTATTCTTCCCAAACATGATCAGTGCTAATGAATGCTGACACTGATATGCAGGAATGATCACATATTCAGGAACATACATTACAGACTGTGGCCAGACTCACCAGAGCCTATCAACTGACAGAATATAAGCCAAACACAAACAATTCCACAAAGAACTTTACAAGACAAATGTTCCATCATGACTCAACTACGTACAGAATATATACACAGGAGAAAACCTATGAAAAACATAACTCCCTCTGAAACCCCAATAAACTTTACTAAGATCAAAACACATCTCCCCTCCTAACTAATGGTCCTACAGAGACTCAAACACCTTTAGCAACTCAGCCATACTTTGCAACTCTCTCCTTGCTCCACATCTCATCACTCTTCATTCTCACGGCATTACAAATATCCTTCTCTACAATTCTGACCATTGAAAACCTCTCACCATATTTCGTCCCCTTCCTTGTCAAAATAATTCTCACTTTATCCCCACACGTAAATGCAGTGACTCTACAACTCAGCACCCTGTCCTACCTGCATTTCGTAACCTCTCCATTTCTCAGTATCTGACCTCTAACCATTTTCCCATCCACACTCACTAACTTGGATTTACCAAGTCACCCTAGAGTGAGAAATGTATTAGACTTCCTCCCTCTAAAAAGTAAAAAAATTATTGCACAAGTAAGAACATGGGGTGTTATTCTTTTATTTTTGTTCAGAGAGAGTTACAACAAGACTAAACTTGCCCGCAGTCGGCATATCACATCCAAGTGCAACAACATTAATGAACACTTACATTATAGATGGCATATTTTCATATTGTTTGACAGTACTAGGAAGGTGACGACAGAATATCTTCTTCATCGGATAACATGTTGCATAAATATAGTCTGAACAGTGCCCATATGTCCTTAGGGCGGCATCTTGATGGCAATGTTATAACAAATTGTTCCTCAACTTCATTGATCATTGATAGGTCTTTCAGAAAGTCCAGCCGCCTCGGGGGGTCTACGGATTTCGAACATTTTAGTATATTTCATTTCGCGACCACACATGCCAAGTTAAACAATCGTCTAGTGGTAACTGCAGCCTTACCAATATCCCAAAGAGGTATTTCCGTGGGGAAGATGTAGCAGGTATTGCCGTAATGTCTTCTAGAATCTCCGCCACTTCCCCCAGAATCTAGTTACCGTTGGGCAAGCCAGTACATATGATAAGAGTCTGCGTTAGGGGCATCGCATTTGGGGCATTTTCCTGTGTGGCCTTGTACAAACTTAGCTAACTTGGCCGGGGTATAGTGTAGCTGGTTTAGAACTTTAAAGTGAATGAGATGCAGCCCTGAGTTCATGGATGTGTGTTTGGTCAACTGGCAGTATCTCAACCATGTGGCCTCGCATAGTTCCACACCCAGGTCCCGCTCCCAGGCCCCTTTAATATTATTGCATGGCTTTGAGTGTGTTTGGACAAGGTTATACAGCGCGACAGACTTTTCCTGTGTCCTCCCGGTTCCGTCATGGCTGCAATACATTCATGTGTGGGTGGCTCTTCTGGGAACGAGGGCCATTTAGCGGCAAAGGTGGATTTCATCCTATGAAACTGGAATCGCTTGAGGTGACCTCCACCCACCGCCCTAACAAAATCATCTAATTCACAGTACCTCCCTTCCGGGTACATGTCCCGCATTCTGAACTGCTTCTGTGGGCCCCAACTACCCTGGAGTGCCTTATCAAATGTTGGGCTTATGCCCGGGAAGTTCCACAGTGGCACCTCCGGGCCATGCAGGGTTGTAAGGGCGATTCTCTTATATATCATAAACAACGCGCGCGTGGTGGTGCTTACAGGGTCATATTTGCATGTGTCTTTTCGATTAGGGTCAAACATTACCGCTCGTAGGTCTGAGTGGGATGCCGCATATCATTCCAGCGGAATATGTGTTGCTGTGTCTTCCAGGTCGAACCAGTGTCTCGCAAAGTGTGCCTGCGATTTAAGGTAATAGAGTTCAAAGTCTGGTGCTGCGACCCCACCTTTTTCAAAGGGCTCTGTCATTTTGGACCATTTCAACCTGGCCGTCTTCCCTCCCCATACAAATGTAGTGGTTAACGTGTTGAGTTTGGTAAAGAACGTTTTACCCGGCCAAATCGGTATGTTGCAAAAGAGGTACAAGAGTTTGGGTAGCACAACCATCTTAAGCAGCGATATTCGCCCATACAGGGATAAGGGGAGCTTGTTCCAGAGTTGTAATTTAACCGTGAGGGATTGTAGCAGTTCGCCGGTTTTCTGTAAACAATGTACTCTTGTCTCTCGATACCATGATCCCCAGATAGCGGGTGTGTACAGGAGACCATTTGAATCCATGTGTGTCTGACATGTCTCTAGTTTTAGGAGTGAGCGGGAACAGTTCTGACTTAGAAATGTTGATCCTGTACCCCGAGTATTCAGAGAACTTCTCAACCTCAGCCATGATTAGCGCAAATTCCTCATCTTTTGAAATATGCAGTTAACGCAGTCCGCACTGGAAAACGTTTCAGCCATTAGGTGGTACCGATGGCTTTGTGCCCCAACCCGTTTGGCTCGTTGGCTTTGTCTCGTGCTGTGATGGCATCGTTAGTGTGCTTGTATGGAGCCATCAGTGCCATATTCTTCAGTTCCCCCTTTTTCCACACCGACAATGCAAGGTTGGTAGAACAGAGACAATCTTATTATGGTCACTTATCATTTTCTTGCAATAAGTATTGAAAATGACCATTCCATTGGAGAAGTAGGTGGTAGAGTGACAATCCGGGGGAGGAATACTTTCACCACCAGAAAGGGAATTACCAAAGTAAGTAATTTGTTCTTCTAATGGACATATTGCGGTCATAGATTCTTCATCTTTTGAAAGACTTCCATGTAGGAGGGTATGGAACCAATCAACATGCTCTGAAGGACTAATTTTTCTACAACGGAATCATTCTTGAACATGGACTCTAGCAGATAATGTTTTGAAAAGAAATGAAAGGTGGCCAGACTTCCTGCATGTCAGATATGTGCCACAGTGACTCCTCTTTGTAGAGTAGACATCGCTTCCATACTTCTCATTCGATGAGCTCCTATGCCCTCACGTATTCTTTTGCCTGCAAATATGCAGTATGAAGTGATATAGAATATATAAAAGCTACTCGATGTAGTGATTAGAGTACTACTAGTCATTAGTGCCCTTTCCTCCATCCTTGTGGGCGTCCCCCAACATGGAGACGGTATCGGAACTTTTGCAGCAAAAAAATTAGCTTCCCCCTTTCAATTTAGCACATGGTGCGGGGGGCGTGACCCCAGGTGTGGGAACACCCCCGAGACCCCATCCTCCGGCACCTCACCTCAGCCCTGTTTTTATACATCAGAAGCTTTAATACCTGGCTATACTGACTATTTTAGCCCCTGGCATACAAGCAGCGGAAGGTCGGTGGAACGTATGGAGGAAAGGGGACTTAGGACTATGAGTACTTTAGTCACTACAGTGAGTAACTAATTACTCATACGTCCTGTCCCCTTTCCTCCATCCTTGTGACAACCTGCCTCAAATGTAGGAAGAAACAAAATGTTCTTCAGAACCGCCTCACTGAACTCTGCATCCTGCCTGGAGCTGGTATCCTGGGAATAGAGCTTACAGAACGTAGAGTGGCCCAAGTAGCCGCCCTGCTGATGACTTCCTAAGAAGCATGTCTCTGAAAGGCGACAGCCATAGCCTTTGCTCTGACCGCATTGACATGAATCCCTACGGAAACAGCCCTACCCATGGCTGTGTAAGCCTCCGAAATAGCCTGGACCATCCAATGAGCAATAGAAGCTTTGGAAACCTGGGTGCCAGGGAGACGAGCCCCCAAAGGTGATGAACAAAGCCTCAGACTTCTGGAAAGATCTCGTCTGGGAGACATAGAACTTGAGCATTCTCCTTAGATGCAAGGAATGCAAAGCCCTTTCAGCCTCTCACTGCGGGTTCGGAAAGAACAGCGGCAGGCAGATTTCCTGGTTCAAATGGAGTGGAGAGACCACCTTGGGTAAAAGGTTTGGATGAGTGCACAAGATTACCTTGTCCTTGTGGAAGGTGGTGAAGGGAATCACACGAGAGAGCCTGCAGCTCGCTGAGTCTGCTTACAGAAATTAGCGCTACCAACAGCACTGCTTTGAGCGTCACCAGCCTGATGTCCACCGAGGCCATCGACTTGAAGGGCTTACACTGTAAAGCCGCAACAACCACGTTGAGGTCCCAGACTAGGTGCGGCCTATGAACGGGGGAAAAAGTCTGGACAACCCCTTGAGGTGAGCCATAAACACTGGGTTGGCTGCTGAGAAAATGTGCTCTGGGGAATTCTTGTAGGCCCTATTGGCCGCCAAATAGTTGCGGGCATGTATCGACCTGGACGCCGGAACAAGCCAGGTGTGCAGAAAAAGCAGCACATCGTCCATGGAGTAGGTAAGGGGGTCCAGCCCCTTGTCCTGAGCCCACTGGCAGTACCTGATCCACTTGCTTTTGTACTGAGAGCACATAGACGGCCTCCTGTATGATGTCCCAGCTGTCACCCAAAGACTGGGAGTGGTGCAGTCTCAGTTGGTCAGGAACTTGGTCAAGAGGGCCAGCTTAGACGGTCTGGATGCTCCACCGCCTGGCCTGCTGTGCCGAGAAGACCCTGCTTAGGATATGGAGATGGACAGGCCCCTGGGAACGCAACTGCAGCAGATCCAGCAACCAAGCCCTCCACGGCCAGTGGGGGGCAATCACAATGAGGCTGCAGCCCACCAACTCTCGGAATTTGTGGAGGGTCCGCTGGAGCAATGGAGGAGGAGGAAACGCATAGCACCTGTGGCCATGCCAGGAGAGTTGGAACACGTCCCCCAGAGATCCCGGACCCGTCCTGCTCAAGAAGCAAAGAGGGGGCATTTGGAAATCATAGGGGATGCAAATAAGTCCAGATCTGGAAACCCCCATCTCTGGAATAGTGGCAACAAACAGTTGATGTTTAACTCCCATTCGTAGGTGTTGAATCCCAAGCGACTTAGTTGGTCCGCTTCTGCACTGTTGTCCCCTGGGAGATGGACCGAGGAGATGCACATACCCTTCGACAGGACCCACTCCCAAATCGACATTGCATCCATGCACAGGATGGGAGAGGGGGTACCACCCTGCTTGTACAAGTAGAACATTGTAGAATTGTCAGCCCTGGCCAGAACCGCCTTGTCGTTGATGACCAGTAGAAAGGCACTGAGCGCCAGGCCCACCGCCCTGAGTTCGAGCAGATTGATGTCAAGAAGGGCCTCCGTCCCGGACCACGCTCCAAGAATCGAATAGTCCTCCAGGGTAGCCCCCCCCCAGCCCTAGACTGGGAAATTTGCAGCCACCACCAGAGTGGGCTCAGGCAAGGTGAATGGGGCTCCCACTGCAACACTGCAGTACAAAAGCCACCAGTGAAGATGCAGAAGGAGGGACAGAGGGATTGGGATTCTGTCCGACTGCGACCCCATTTCCTGGATATAGGTGGCCACCAGGTTGAGCTGGAGTCATCTCATCTTGAGGTGGGCGTGCTATACTGTGAGCATGCAAGATGCCATCAGGCCTAGCAGGTTCTGAACCACCATGCCGAGGTGGTCGAATTGGCCAGAAAGTGCCCCATCGCCTTGTGCAGGGAATGGAGCCTTTCGGACGTGGGACACACTCACTGAACGGCTGTGTCCCAGCACACCCCAAGGAACACCAGGTCTTGGGGGCAGGGATCAACTGCGACTCTGTTAAGGGAGCACACCAGCTGTTGAACATCCACTAGCCGTTAGCAGGAGTGCACCGCTCCCTCCGGCAACCTGCCCTTCTCCAGCCAGTCGTCCAGAAAGGGGTATAAGTGGTGGCCATCCAGGCAGAGGAGGCAGGCCACTGCATGCATGAGCTTTGTAAAAACACAAGGGGCTGAATTGAGGCCGAATGGCAGCACCTTGTACTGGAAGTGATGCAACATGATCATGAACCACAGGAATTTGTGGAGTAGCTGGTAGATGGGGACATGAAGGTACACATCCTTGTGGTCTAGGGAACACATCCGCTCCCCTGTGCACAGTGACTCCGCTATGTGTGCTGGGGTGATCATCTTCAAGCGTTCAAGCAGTAAAGATAGGTTGAGAAATGACAGGTCCGGGACAACCCTCAGGCCAGCCTGGTTGTTCTTGGCTACCGCAAAAATCCCGGAGTAGAAGCCAGAGCCCCTGTCTGACTGAGGAACCGGCTCCACCGCCTGCATGTCCAAAAGGGAAAGGATCTCCAACAGTGCCGGGGACTCTATCTTTAGCAGAGGAGAAGAGGCTAGAGGAAAAGGAAGAGGAAGACTGAAGCCTGTGGAGACTATTGAAAGAATCCAAGGATTCCTGAAACAACACTTCCAGCTGTCTGTGACGAGAGCCAGCCGGCCCCTACAGGCGAGCTGTGTTCCCTGACCGTTACATCATTGCTTTTCTGACGTCCAAGGCGGGAGTGGTGGAGGGAAGAGCGGAAAAAGCACTGCAAGGTCCTCTGCTGCTTTCTCCTGTGGTGGCTGGGGGACCTGTCTGGCTACTGTGTACCATGATCCCTGAATGCCTTGTAGCTGCTGAAGGAGCAGGGTTTGAAGACAGACCTGCCCTGGGTCTGAGGGATGGACTTTTGCCCTGGTTTGATCGAGGTGGCCAAAGACTTAGCGGTCTGCGTCAAGGTCTTCTTTTTCATCAGCTCGTCATCAGTGGACGAATGAAAGAGGGCCGTTCCTTCGAAGGGAAGGTCTAGTATCCTCTCCTGCCCATCTGAGGAGAATTTCATGGCATGCATCCAAGCCGTCCACCCCACTGACGCCCAGGCACAGACCTCTGCTGGCTGTGTCGATGTGCGAGACCAAGGACTCCATGAGGTCCTGGGCAACTGCGCTGGCCTCCGCCAAACCGGCTGTGAAGGAGGCCAGCTCCCCAGGGGAGGTCAGGCATGAACTCCCCAATCTCTCGCCACAGCTTTTGGTTCATTGCGGCTAGGAGGGAGTCGGTGTTGACCTGTAACAAGTGCACCCCAGCGTTAAGATAAGGCCTACTAAAAGACTCAAGGGCCTAGTCTTCCCTGGAGAAACAACTGGAGGCGGCCCCTGCCTTGGATGAAGAGGACGATGGCTTGGACTACAAGGTGGCCGTTGCCACGGCTGAAGAGTGTAGTTGAGGGTGGGAGGCCAGGAGTACTGGTTCCCCATCCAATAGCCTAAATTGGCTGTCCAATTTCTTGTTCATCTAGCCATTGTCCTGGGGCTTCTCCCAGATATTTCTAGCCACTGAAAGCAAATATTTCAGAAGGGGAATGTCCGAGTGGCTCGTGGCACGCCGGGCCAGGACCTTCGTCAACACCCCCTGATTCTTGGGGGGCCCTGCTCTGGCTGGGGGACTCCCAAAATCTCTGCAAGGGTCTGAAGACGGTCATGAAACGCCTTCACCGACACTGAAGGCTCTTCATCCTGTGCATTATCAGACCACTAAGCCTTTTTGCCAGACGGAGGAGAGTCCGGGTCCTGCGCTAAAGGCGGCTGAACATCGGCAGGTGACTGCAGGGGAGGAAGAGGTGTTGGTGGTACTGGAGGAGGGCTTGGAAGCATTGACAGGGCCTGGACCAGAGAGGGACGGGCTGTTGCACTCCCAGAGGGACCAGAGGATGACCCGGGGAGGAGGCCTAGGAGGCACCACCTCCGGAACCACCTCCTCGATGAGGCCCTTGAGGAGCCCAGACATCTTGGGGGAGCGCATGAGGAGAAGGAAGCGCTGAAAGAAACGGTCCTCACATGCAGCCGGACAATCCCCCTGTGCTGTAGGGCCCAATGACACTTCCCGAAGGAAAGGGACTGGAACCCTCTTGAGTGGCCCACTCTGAAGGCGAAGGAGCCGGTTGAGGCCCAGTGTCTGAATCCAAGATGGCGCCCAGACTCTCAGGTTCTGTCGCGTGCCTGTCAGCCATCTTTGGGGCTGGCGCCACGCCCTGGGAACGAAGGCACGCAGGACACGCGCCATGTGCTGGCTCACACATGGAAGAGGACTCCCTGCTCCCACAATCTGAAGCAGAAGCACCAACCTCTAAGATGGCTCTAGTATGCCTAAGGCCATCAGCCAGCGGACCAGTAGTCTAATCGCCCTGCATGACGACCTCGGAGGTGGCTCCGGTAGCTTGGATACCCTGGAAATTCTAAGGAAAGATGAAATTCTGAATGAAGCTTTGCAAAATTGTCAAATTCAGGAGAGCTAGATAAAGTCTGATGCTCGGAAACTCTTGTAATTGATCCAAGAAATAAAATGCAAATTTAAAAGACAGAAGCCTTACGGAACAGGAGTGCAAAAGCTCAAGAGATTAATACTGAATTTAAGTCCAATGCTGGAAATATAAAGGGATTAGGAGGACATATTTTGAGCTCTTTCAAAAACGGTAACACTAAGGGAACCTTAAAGTTTGAACCATGTTCTGGTGTATGTTTGAAAATTGATATTTTAACTAGAATGGGCCAGGGAAAACAAAAAATCCAATACCATTCCATTAAAACAAGACAACGGTGGCTTCTTGTCCCGGCTACAATTCTCAAATTTTCACAGCCCTCGTGAATACTTTCTGGCCGAAATGAGGCCAAATGAGAGCATAGCAAACGGGCAAGGAGTACGGAAGATAATGGGAACATTACAAAACAAAAAATACTTCTGATTTTTTTGGGTGGATAGGGATGTGGAAATAAGCATATTGCAAGTCCATAGTCACCAGCCAGTCCTGATGTTCCAAAGCCTGCATAATTTGTCCCAAAATGAGTCATTCATCCTTCTTTGGAATTCAGAAGTAACGGGAGCACCTTTCTGATCCACTGCTCCCTTCAGCAGGAGCCAAGTAAGTTACTTCCAGCAAGAGCCGTTCCAGAGGGTCAATGGTAATATGTGGGGGGTTTGGGGCAGATTTTTCAAGAAAGGCAGGCAATGTCCCTGGTCTACCAGGTGCAACATCTGTCTAAGGTAATTACATGCCATGCCTCCCTTAATAGACTATGCCTGTCCCTCAAAGGAGATTTGTGATGTGGTAATGGGGGCAATATTAAGAGGTTTTGGAGCCTGAGGCCAGGGTGGGACAGAGGCTGAAGGATTTGTCTTTTGAGTTCCTCTGCCTTTGAAAGATCTAAATAAAAAACTTTTCTGGAGCACATGTTGCCTCTGTGTTGTTTCCTAGCCTCTTGACTGGAAAAGATATGGCCTAAACTTTCGTCTTCCAAAGGCAATTGTGGAGGTTAACACTGAAAGCCCCAGCAATGAGCTGCCTGCTTAGATTCTTTGAATTTCAGCAGTCCTTCTTGAACCCAAAAGATCTGGAGTGAGCCTGTGATGTTCAGAAGTGCTCTGAACATGGGAAACAAACGCTGGAAGATCAGCGTATGCAGAACGCGAGAAGCAGAGGCAAGTGGAGCCCAAAGTGCGATGATGGCATGACCACAAGGACATCATGGTGGGTAGGCTGCCCGTCTAACAATGTTGACACTGTAGCGATCAGGAATTGGCAAAGGCTCCGGTCACAAGTCAAGAAACCGAGAGGCCAAGAGAGCCATAGAACCGCAAGGAGAAGACGGCGGCGGAAGAGCGCCAGAAGAGATATCGAGTAAAGGAAAGGTTGCTCGCCAGTACAGAATTAGTACTATTGTATCACCAGCTGTTAAATTCCTTTCCGGCAAACAAAGTTTGCTTAATGTTAAGGTCACCGAACAACACAGGGCATAAACGCTAACTGAAGTTCATGGTTCATAAGCAGGAATTATATATCCATGAATGATTTAAGAATGACCAAAAACCTCCTTAAGATCGCTCATGGACGCTTCTAGGCACTGAGCTCAACAGGGGGCACATTTGCTCAAAAGGAAAGGTGTTGAGAGCATCAGTGACTAAAACGGAAAGAACTAAAATCACCAGCATGCTTTGCAGACATCCAATTCGGGGCGTGGTCAGGCTACAAAAGCACATTCCAAGGCATGTCGCTGGGAAACGCTACATGGGAGCCTGCAGTCAGACCTGCTGAGCTCTACAATCAGAGCCAATGCCTGCAAGAGACCATTCGGGACAGACTCCCATTCTCAACGTCCTGTGTTACTTGACAGATAAGTATTGAGTTGGGGGAGAAACAAAAGAGAGGAAAGCCAAGCAGGACACACCAGCACATTCAAGAATTTTAGATTTCATTTTAAGGTAATACACAACATGCTGCATGCTCCACCTGGCTCTCTGGAAACTCCTCAAAAGAAAATGTTATTCAGAAATAATTTTGAATGCATGAACTGACACACACTTCTCCTTGCTGCCTGAACATTTCTTTTGTGGGCTTGGTCAGTGTTTGTGAAAACTAATGTGTGTTAGGGAGAATTCTCCAGAATGGCCAATTTCCCTTACCTACTGAGTCCCTCAGTAGCTTTGCAGGATTTATAGGATTTATTTTTTCACCTGGTAAGAGTGTGAGCCTTTTTCCCCACTCTTACATGTGTTTTGCTGTGTGTGTTTAACATTTTTGTGTTCATAGACTGTGGAGCCTCACCTACTCCACAGGCATCTTTTTACTGTGTGTTACACAGCAAACTTCAGTGCAGTGACACAGGTTGTCTTTAAGACTTCCCAACTCAGACTCCATTTTCTGGGACTGACTACTGTCTCCCAGAACATATAAAGTTACCATTAACTTTATTAGCCTCTGTAAAACCAGAGTACTGGAAAGGGTTAATACTTATCCCTTTTTGTCTGTTTCTCTTGGAGCATTGTTTTGCTCCCTTTTCATCAAGACTTGGCTGGTGGCAGTGGTAACTACCCTATTTTTCC
This sequence comes from Ambystoma mexicanum, assembly GCF_040938575.1. Lineage (NCBI taxonomy): Eukaryota > Metazoa > Chordata > Amphibia > Caudata > Ambystomatidae > Ambystoma > Ambystoma mexicanum. The sequence continues at coordinate 1,138,125,487 of NC_090931.1, read as the reverse complement.
TACCGCGGTTATCTTATATACTTTGGTATTGTTTTAGGCTATCTTGGTAGCCTTGAACTTAAACCCGCTAGATCATATATGTTTTATTACGGTTCTGGCTGGGTTTATTCGCCATTTCTTGTTGTAAAAGTCTTTCTCGTGTTTTACTCTACGCGCCAAACCAGGGTGGATTCCTTTGTTCACCGTCATTCGCGGGCTTCTACACAGAAGCCCTCCCCTAGGCGCCTGTATGTCTGGGGGGGGCAGGATATGGGGGAGGGGTTTAGGGCTCCCTGCACAGGGTCTCCTTGGAGACCCATGTCACACTCTGAAATGATTGGCTGTGGTGACTGTCCCAGCGGGACAGCCACCCTGCTGTGTGATTGACAGCCAGGCTGTGTGAATGGGGGAAACGGCATAAAAAGCAGGTCTCTGGGTCTGAAAAGGCAGAGTCGCCACTGGAACGAAAGAACTGATGAGGAGCTGACGGAAGAGGACCCCTACCACGACTGAACCGCCCGGTGAAGCTCTGCTGCAGGTCTGAATCTTCAAACTCCAACAACAGAGAATCTTCTTCCCCTGAGCTGGCGAGACCAACCAGTTCACCCAAACTGCAAGCCAGGACAGAGCTACAGTGGGCCGGATAGCCAGGAAGGTCAGACCCTGCTTGGGTTTTAAGGAGTGCACCTTTTATTCGTTGCTTTGCTCTGCTGCTGGTTTCTTCCCTGGGTAGTGCAGAACCCTCTAGTCTTCCTATTTCGTATCAGTCCAACAGTCGCTTCAGAAGCCGTGAGCCTGCACGAACTACCAGGAACGACCGCCTCAGCTACAGCTTCTTCTTCAATTAAAGGTACTGTTCAAATCCGGTTTTTGATTTCGTTCAGCCGCAGTGAAAGTGTGTGAAATCTTTCTCCAATCCGAGGGCTTGTCCTTCTCTACTCTTTAAACTAACTTTTCTGCTGACCAACTTTGTCCGGAACTCTTGGCAAAGACTTAACAGGTAAGTACCCTGAACTGTGTGATCTTGAGCAAAAGACTTTTGTCCTATTGACTTAGGCTCTAAGCATTTTGATTTGATTCCCTCACTGTAGTTCCTCTTTCTAAATTGCCCTGCTTACTTACCAGTTGGTGATTCTCAATTTCTGCCTAACTTTGTCTTTCCCTCCCTTTTAAATTTCTGGAGTGCCATTTTGCTCCCACTTCATATTGTGAGCTTAACTTGTCTGGAACCGATTGGGAGTGGTATGGTGTATAAACAGTGTGATTTTTAAACTGCTTTACTTTAGTGAGATGTTATCCAACTGATGTGTAAATAAATGTATATTCTTTTACTCCGAAATCTTGAGTCAGTGTTTGTTTGAATCAGTAATTGCTATCCTTTGTGTAACTATTGATACCGCTCACTTGCTCTTGAGATAAGTCTGGCTGCTCAGCCAACGCTACCACTTTTACTGTGTAGTACAGGCTTGTACGAAAGGTGAATTTGTACTGTCACTTGTAGTCTTAATTGTGTGTGGTGTTCCCAAAGGGTACTGCATATAATTCTGTCCAACAATGTGCGTTACCACAGATTTTAAATGTAATCTGCCTGGTTCTTGAAAGGGTTTTTGAAGGATTTCCCAGGTCACCTACTGCCCAAACCACCATTTATCCTACTGCACAAACTCCCACTCAGCCTCAGGCTGGAGACCAACCACCTGGCCTTCCGAGAGAGGTTAATAACCTTCCTCTTTAAAATGAGTTATCTTGATAAAACCCTACTAGGCTAAAATTGCTATAGTCTGTATCAGTATATGTAAATGTCCTGTGATCATGGTTTGCCCTGACGCCTGCGGGCCTTCGGTGCAATAAAAATAAATAAATAAATAAATAAAAATCCTGCTGCTGGCAAAGGGTGTAGGTCTTGGTGCCAGCTTTGGAGTAAAACCATTGTTTACACTCTTACCATTCTTTCTGTTGGGCACAGTATTCCTCCTAAAGGTGATCAGTGCTAATGAATCCTGGCACTGATACGCAGAAATTATCACTTATTTAGGAACATACAAGCTGTGGCCAGACTCACCAGAGTGTATCAACTGACAGAATGCAAGCCAAACACAAACAATTCAACTAAGAACCTTACAAGAGAAACGTTTTATCATGACCTTACTATGTACAGAATATATATACAGACGGAGTGAGGCAGGGTGTTTGGTGCCTTGCGCCAACCACTTGAATCACTTTGATCCTGCATTCTGTTATTCTTAAACAGACTTTACTGCTGGAAGCAGCGTTTGAAAACATTTGGCGTCAGAGGAATTCTACAAAGTATCTTACCAGAGTCCTCTTTCTATTGCCATCACTGCCCCTTCATAGCGTCCTCCAGGGAGCAGAGTGAGGCAGCGTGTTTGGTGGTGGCGAGGGGACTGTGACACGTGGACTCTCCGGTGCCCAGATCTATCTGCACTGCCCACCTCCAGTTTCCTGCATTCATCGAGCTGGTAAGACACAGTGGTCCACATAGTTGTGTGTATTGCGTCCCATCAAGAAGAGAACTGAATACCCATAAGTCAACGTGCACGCCTGTGTTGTGTTTTGCCTGAACTTTTTTTCCCTCATAAGGTGGTCCTTAATCTGAAGGTACTGGCCTCTGTCAGGAGCTGTGTTGGTTCCCCGCTCACGTAGTGTGGGGCCAACTTCAGTCATAAATTATCTGGGAGGCAAGGCGAAAGTAGTCCGCGGCTCTGTGAGGCTGGGAGACGGGGCTCATCGCCGAACACTGCGCTCGCCCGTTTAAGCACAGAAACTCTTGGGGCGCGGTGGGGCCAGGCCGTTAAGGTTTACTGTGCCCCACGTTCCCGAGACAGTGTTATTCTAATCCTTGCCGGAATCAGTCCCACAGCGCCACACTCTCAATGTGGTTGAGAGTGGCGCCCTAACGAGGGACTTGAAACTGCAGTGTGTATTGTTAGAGCTCCTTAATAGTACTCGGCACGGGAGAGGCAAGGGTTGAGTATACCTTCTTATAGGTTTGTGGGAAAGCTTTGGACCTGGTTAAGCTTTTTGTGCAGTAACTGTGCAGCAGTGTGGCAATTTAAACACTGTCAGTGAAATGAAACTTCGCAGCACACAGCTTATGGACTCACCAAGGGTTCCCGAATGGAATGGGTCATACCTAATCCCTACAAAATTTCTCGGTACATCGATGGTGGCACTCAATGCAACCCTGGTCGCCTACAACACAGCTGTAGCGTGTCAAGCCCAAGTTCATGCACACAACTATGTCCCCACGTTAAAGGAGAGATGGCCGTAATGGAAACACATTGTTGGTAATAAAGCAATGGAGGCAAGGGCTGGAATACACAGTCACAAACCACAAAATCCAGAAGAAGATAAAAGATCATTTTGGGAAAAAAAGGAACAAAAGCATGAACGACGTTGAGGGGGATGTAGAGCTGGTCTGGAGTTCTCCCCCAGCAGCACAGGTACCATCAGAGGATACGGAAAGTTAGTTCGACATCAGAGGTGGAGAGTAGACCTGTAATCTCTGCTCCCATAGGGGTTTTTCTATCTCCTCAACAGGCCCCTGTTCTAAACCTGGGGGTGGGCGGGAGTACGATCATCTCAAATTCTACCACTTCACCCCCAGCAGGACGCGAGGAAGTGGAAACCCTGCAGACAAGCAGGAGAACATTATCAGCAATTAATTTTGTGTTAAACTCGTTGGTTTCTGTGTTTGAGCTCCTCAAGGCAGAAGTGCAGTCTCATGCAGGAATACTTTTGGAACTTACGAAAGAGACTGCAAACTGCGAATCAGCAATAGTGGTTCTTGGGTCTACATGTAACGCCATCATCATTCCAACAATGAGGGAGGTTAGGATGGAATTGACCAAGCAAGGGTTGGACATTTCCTCATTACAAGGCTCCCTAAACCTCAAAAAAAGGAGGAAGAATCCGCAACACAGCTGCTGAAATAAATCCTTCATCACCTGCATTCCAAAACATCTCCTCTGGCAAAGGAGACAGAGGCGGAGAATAACTGACACCTCCTCTTTGACGACAGTCCTCTCTCCGAATCAACACTGGAAGAATTTAGGGGGCTAGCCAACATGGTCGAAGGCTTTGCAGATGATACATCTACTGCCCCCCAAATTCAAGAGGCAATGAACCCAATGGAAGGAGAGGAATTGGAGGCAGTCTGGACGCTTGCAAGCCATCGGACCTACAAAAGAAGAAGGAAACTGAGGAGAAAAGAAGGCGGAAACAGGAGTCGCAGATCGCCCCCACCACAATTGACAAGAGACCATAAGAAGTCAAAGAATCAGAAGATGCCAAAGACCAAAAACTTGGGAGAAAACCATTACCTTAAAAATATATAATTCCCCCCAAAAAGTGATCTATCAGATCCAAAGCAAACAACTCTGAGCGAGGGGAAGGCGCGTTGTAAGAGCCCGTGTAAAAGCATGTTATCCCACTTAAACACCCAAAGGGGAAGAACCAACAGTCACTCCCGACAAGCTTGCAAAGCTTCCTCACAAAAAATGAGGTAACGATCACAAATGTGAGTGTGGGTCTTCAGACAGACCTGCAAGACCACCCATTGAAGATTGGGGAAGCAGGGGCAAAACTGAAAGAACTGGTGGTCCCAACAGCTGTAGACAAGCCACAACACGATACAACAAGGCCCCCATTCCCAAGGGGCACCGTAGCGAAAGCGATCACAATGGCCCCAATATTCTTACAGAAGAAATCACCCGTATGTAAAGAGTCTTCGTCTGCAGGCACACCACAAATCAATTTGCTTGAAGCCACCATAGAAGTGGCACGCAGATTTCTTAAGCCATGCAAAAAGGCAACGTCAAGCCCAATCGCAGACCCCTAAAGCCCTAGCAACCCTTCCAGGGGGGTCACTGAGCCAGGGGAAATCTACCAGTATTCTGGAGTCTTGGAATGGCTGCGGGAAGACGGTGAAGTTGAGAGAACCCCCAGGAAAGGCCTCCTCAAATTATCAAGCTCAGGAGAGAACTTTGGGTGGCGGAACTCAAATGGAGGAAGACTCCTCTGAGTTCTCAATTCTGAAAGTGTGGTTAAAGTTGTTGACAAACACAGCCCTCTACAAATCTCTTAGAAGTGTAATTGTCTAATATAAATAATCCTTGCAGGAGATCTAAACAGGGAATGGGTGCGATCATCAGAGGGGAAGAAGGGTCTGGGCTTTCACAAAATCTCAAAAAAGGGGCCAATATGGATGAACTTTTTGGACTATAGGGGTTTGAGGATGTTTAATGGTACATCTGGAGGCAAGACAGCCCAAACGTCAACATGGCAGAGGGGCAAATCTGCATCCATACTACACTAGATTTTTGCGTCCCCTGGTCTCTTCTCTCGGCCTTCTTCCTTGGCTATAAAACATAATGAGGGGAGCGACCATTCGCGTCTTGAGCTAACATTTCCAGATCTGTTGGCCATTCCCGCAGATGCACTCTCCCAAGAAGTAATAGGCAACAAGGGTAAAGTAAGGCTGGTTAAATACAAACACGGGGGCACGAAGTTGAATAGTCAACTTGAGAAAATATCAGACTATTTGTGCCAGGAAAACTGCTAACCAGCCAGATTTACTACATTTCTTTGGTCTGTTTTGCCTCCGCAGAAAACTTTCTCCGGAGTTAGATAAATCATGTACACAGCTTTGACGAAGAACCCAGAGAAAAAAGAGGGAACGTAGGCAGAAACTCAGACACTTGGGGAAAATGTCCATTGATCCAGTCACTTACAAATAACTAAACAAATAAACCAAGAATTCCTTAATTGGTCTAGAAGCCGCACAATGCTCCGCCTTCAGCAGGATTGAGAAGTTATGCTGCGGCTGGTAAAGGAGAACAACTCCAGAAACGTTTGGTCAGTGATTGGGCAATTGGAAGCCAATCATAATAGCCCCCTGTGTAATCTGGTGTCAGATTCCAACTGGGTAGAATACCTGTCAGAAATCTTTGAGTATTCAAAGTCGCCCTTATGTCATGTTGGCCTGGATGTCTCTTGGCACCTGCAGTTTGATGAAGGAGACATTTTGGAAATAAAATCCAAATCGTCGGCCTCTCGAGCCGAAGGCCCGAATGGTCTTACGTACCAGGTCCTCAAAAATGAGCCAGAGCTCTGGTCAAAATTACTATATCATCTTTTCAGGGCGATACTTCAGCAGCGGGAGTTTCTGGCTTCTTGGAAGACCGCTATAGTTATACCATTCTTCAAGGGGGCTATCAATGTCAAGGAGGGCGATCTACTTTCTTGAACGGCCTAATCCTAAATCTGGCCTGTGAACAATATGGACAAGGGTGGCTCTCCAATTTATGGGGGCTGGGTGGACCTATCAAAGGCATTCGATCAGGTCGATGGAGCAATTCTCTAGGAAAAGCTGAGGAGAAGGGGGATTCTGGATACGCTACTGTCGATGCTGATCGAATGGCTTCGGGACACCACACTGAGCGTGCGCCTGGACGATCAGGGACACCTTTCAGAATTGGTGAAAGTAGGGAGAGGCATAAGACAGGGCTTCTTCGGAGTACCCCTTTTCTTTAACGTGTTCTTGGCAGACATGGGCATTTCCTTGGAACTGTCTGCGTTAGCCAGTCCTATGATCAATGGGAGGAGGATCCATTGGTTGGCCTACGCAGACGATATGGGATACATTACTCACTGTAATCGTATTTCTGATGCTTGCATCAGCTTAGATTCACATGCTGTTCATAGGCTGCAGAGTATTACAGTTTGTTTTTCGAAACTCAAAAAGGGGCATCGAACTAGGGCGTGCCAGTAATACTATCCTTAGTGTGACGTCCACTGTACCCATGATCCCTCACGCGTGTAGGACCCTCAGATTGTATTTTTTCTGACATGAGGCAGCATGAGGAGTAGCGGGAGTACAGGGTATCCAAGCAGATAAGATGGATAAGACTTCAAGCATCCATCCGCCTTCTCTGAGGGGAGGAAGGGTGGGCGCATGTGAATCTAAGCAGATACAAGCCTCAGAAATGCGATTACGGTGAGTAATGTATCCCTTCAGAGGCTTGTGGAATCTGCTTAGATCAGATGCTGTGCATAGGTTAGCGAGCAGTGTTAGAAGAAGGTGGGATGTGAGAAGGGTCATGAGCGAACAAATGTCTTAGAACCGCTTGTCCCACTTGAGTATCTGTCTTGGAATGAGTGTCAATGCAGTAGTGCTGAGTAAAGGTGTGAATAGAGCTCCATGTAGCTGCTTTGCAAATGGTGTAAAGGGGTCCATTTGCAATGAAAGCCAGAGTGGCCCCAGTACCTCTTGTAGAGTGGCCCTTGGCATAAACGGCAGTGTCTTTTCTGAAAGGGAGTAACACAGCTGGGTACATTTGACTATCTATTTAGAGATGGCACCTTTAGAGATGCGATCTCCTCTGCCTGTAGATACGGAGACAGACAGTTGATCTGTCTTTCTTAGCAGTCTGGTCTTGTCTACATAGTAGAGGACCGCTCTCCTCACATCTAGTGTGTGGAGTTTTACCTCAGCAGAGCTTTTGGGTTCTTGAAAAAAGGCCGGTAGCTCAATGGACTGGTTAACATGGAATTTTGAAATGAACTTAGGTGAGAACCTATGGTGAGTGCGTAAAACCAGTTTATCCTTATGTATAGTAAAGAAAGGATCCTGCACTGACAGAGCTTGAATTTCACTGACCCTTCTTATGGATGTAATGGCTACTAAGAAGGCAGTTTTATAAGTCAGGTGTTTCAGACTAGTTGTATGCATGGGTTCAAAGGGGGGTCCCATGAGTTTAGCAAGCACCACATTAAGGTGCCACCCTGGTGGTGGGTTAGAAATTGGAGGGTGGAGTCTCTTCACCCCTTCCATAAAGGCTTTGACAACTGGCACTTTCCACCATGACACCTTGTTATGGGAGGTGGTGTAGGCTGACAGCACCGCCAAGTGTACCTTGAGTGAATTAAATACCAACCCTGCGTCCAGTAAGTGGACCACGTAGGTAACAATATTGGAAGGAGTGCAATCAACTGGTTTGATTTGATTATTCTGGCACCAAATAACAAATCTTTTCCACTTATCAAAATAACAGTGCTTTGCGTTAGGTTTTCTTGATTCTTTTAAGATATCCATACATCTCTGGGGTAAATTGAGATGGCCGAACTCTAGGACTTCAGGAGCCATGCTGCCAAGTTCAATGAGTTGGGTTGAGGTTGCACTGTCTGTCCTTTGTGCTGGGAGAGTAGATTGTACCAGCACGGGAGTCTGAGGAAGTTGCACACCGCCAGTTTGCGTAGGTGTGGAAACCATGGTTGTCTCGCCCATATAGGAGCAACTAGGATGAGCGTCATCGATTCCCTGTGTATCTTGTTGACCACCTTCCTCATCAAAGGGGTTGGTGCAAAAGCATAGGCAAACATCCCTGACCAATTCATCCATAGAGCGTTCCCCTTGAAGTCTGGGCATTGTGTTTTCTTCTGTGGCGAATAGGTCTATACATGGGAAACCCCACTGAGAGAAGAGATCTTCTACGACTTCTTCGTGTAGTCGCCATTCGTGTTCCTGTGGGAGGGGATATCTGCTAGTGAAATGAGATCCCCTGCAACATGTTGGGATGACAGGTAAATCTTCCGTCTGAGTGCCCATTTCCAAATTTTCTGGGCAAGCTTGGACAGATTTGGCGAACGAGTGCCCACCTATTTGTTTAAACAAAACATTGCCGTTGTGCTGTCTGTTAGGATTTGCACTGACTGGTTGTACAGGAGGGGTTCGAATGCCCGAAGACTGCCAGAAGTTCTAGCAGATTGATGTGATTCTGAGCCAGTGTGTGAAACCAGAGACCCTGAGCTGTGTAGTGAAGGTAATGAGCTTCCCACCCTGCCAGGGAGGCATCCGTTGTGACAACGGCCTGTATTTCTGGATCGTAGAAGGGTTTCCCCTTTGAAAGATTCTCTCTTGTCCACCAGCGAAGATTCTGTACTAGTGTTGGCGAAACGACCACTAGCTCGTCCCACTGACCACTTGCCTGAGACCACTACGATTACTATTACTATGACCCAAGCTCCGCCGACGCCGCTGCCTACCTCGAGCCCTGACCTGACCCCACAATTTTCTGTTTGGAGCAAGAAGCACATGTAATTGTGCATTAATCCGCTCCGTGAATCGGAAGAGCATTTGCGAGAGTCTTACTATATTTTGTTGCTTTACTCTCCATTGAGCAACACGCGGCTCCCACATTTCAAGATGGTCGCCTGATTTGATCGTTCTGCTGTGTCCAGACCAACTGCACCTACAATCACCATAGCACCCTGTGATTGTCCACCCAAGTGCATCTAACCCAATAGGGAGGACCAGCAGGCGTGGCCTGCCCCCCCGACAAAGGCACCTCGAAAAAGGCACCTCTCTTAGCCTGTCTATGCCGGTCGTGCCGTCGGCCACCCACTCTGCCCAACGATCATCAGAACTGTAAGTACATTGTCTTCGCCCAACATATCTCCACCCGATCCACCCACATAGGAGTTTGACTATCACCTAAACCAACGGCAGGCTCGGCTAGCTGTCTCCTGCCTTCTGGATCCGCCTTGTCTACAGTGCTAATAGCACAGCTTTGTCACCCCTTTGAGTGCCGCACGTCCACCGCCACAACCCACTGTGCTACAAGGTCTGCGGTGACTCGACCACAAACCTTTTACACCCGGAACGTCCCTGCATTGTTGTCACTGTATTCAACCAGCCCTTGCACTGCAATTTGCTTCCCACTCAGTATTGCAGCAACTCAGGCCCTGTACATTGCCATCTGTAATCAAAAAATCTCTGAGTAAACTAAGCACTTAATTTGGAGGAACCTTAACGCCTATGGCTAGCGCTTCCCGCCAGGCCAACTGTAGCTTTACCATTAATATGTGCATGACCTAAATGCTGTTATTGCTTAATTGCTGTATGCACCCAAACGCTGCTATTGCTCAATCGCTGAACCTGCTTGAATGAATATTGTCATAGTCTTAAGTCATGATTGTACTATCATCTCAGTAATTTACTTAATCTCCCATACCGGCACGCTTCTTATCTTTGGCCAACTGTTTCTATATACAACTCCCAGAAATGAACGCACAGCTTGCTTTAGCCCACAGGGTGCATGGACCAATTAGAGGTAATGCATCAGTGTACTATTTTACTGTGTACTGTTTAGCCATGACCGCTAGTATTGGATTCAAGCCTTCTTACCCAATACAGCTTGAAGCTTTCTATGCTATCTGCACATAGCGCACACTGTATTACCTCATCATCTGCTGCCTAAAACTATACCACATATCCTAGCACACTGAGATAGATGGAATTAGCTTCCATGCTTGGCTTTGTGTGTGATTGTGCTATTTTAATTTGACAGTTGTACACAGCGCCTTATTCACTGGCATACACTGTAATCAACCTGCCTATACATTGGTTATGCCATAGCCCTTCCTGCTCTTATACAGTTTAAGGCTTCAGACTTTATCTCAGCATATCTTACCCAACTAGACGACTGTGCCACCATAAAATGTGTTCCCCAGGAGATGTTTTACCTCTCCTCACACTGTTCTTAATCCTAGCTTGTACTAATAGAAAACTGTTAGCCCCTCTCCAACTCGTAGACTATAACTCCACAATGACACAGATACAACCCCTTGTATTGCTCAACCCTAATGATCATATGGGTCTACAACAGCATCTCATATACGACAGCCATCCATGTAACACCACCTGTAGAAATGTTAGACTACACTCGAGACTCACCAAACTATACAAACCATTAGCCAGAACTCTCACTATCTCTAACCGTAGGAAAATCACTCCTTCTGTAATCTTGCACAAGAGTGCTAGAAGCCCACACATCCTCCCTCAGAGGGTACATAAAGGACTTACCTCATGACCACAACCCAACCCAAAGGCACCCTTATAACCACCATCCCTCACGTTAAAGGTGCTTTAATTAATGCTAGATCCATGGTAGCTCATGCCACAGAGATCTCAGACCTTATACATACTGAAAACTTAGACTTCTAGGCCGTCACCGAATCCTGGTTACAGGCCGCTGCAGGTCCAGCCCTTATGTTAGCAATTCCTAGTGGATACACCATTCTAAGAAATGGACAGAAGCGATGCACGTGGAGGAGGCATAGCCTTGATTGTCAAATCGAGTCTGCCCATCAGACTAGCTCCATCTAATGATAACAATTCATGCAAAAGTCTAACAGGCAAATTATCGATCAACAACTTTCAGACCCTAACGATTCATTTGAAATAAAGGCCGCCAGGCCCTATTGGAACCTTTGAGGAGGATATTTGAACTATCATTTCCATTAACTTAAAACACTCCACACAAGATGTTCTCCTTGGTGACCTCAACTTGGGTTTCAACAACCTCAAAGACCTTTGTGCAACTAGCGTGGCTAACATTCTCACCGAATTAGGCATTTCCCAAAGAGTACTCCAACCAACCCATAACAAAGGGAGAATACTTCATTGGGTAGTGGATCATAACTGTAATGTCTCCATTTCATCTATCTCCCCCCAGATCTGGAACGACCACTGTTAGGCAGAATCCTGTGCAGTTCCCTTTGGGAGCACTACAGCAGATTAAGACTGCAGGTGAGAGCAATAAATCCCCTTTGGTATCAGTCTATACCGAAAAGATTTAGTTGGTAGCTGTGGCTGAGCAGTCAGACTTATCTCAAGGGCGAGATGAGCAGTATTCAGGGTTTACACAATAGGCCTACAGTACTATGGCACAAGGAAACACTGACCAAAGCTTTGTATTAAAAAGTAGAGATATATTTATTTTATACACTTCTAGTAAAACACATTTATCACAGTCATCAAGCAAGATAAAATAAATCAAAGAAAAATATACACACTCCCTAGTTAAATTGTAGACCAAGTGAACCAGAGTGAAAACTGAGCAAAACCGCACAGTGAAAATCACACACAAGGGATACTCTAGCAATTTCTCACAAGGGAGGGAAAGCACAAGTTATATAGAAATAGCTTCTTACACGCCCTAGCAACACTTCCCATGAGTTTGTGAACCAGTTTAAGCAAGAAAGTGCATCAGTATAGGAAATACTTAAATGAAAACTGAGCAAAATGGCATTTCACAAGGTTTAGAAAGGGGAAGAAAATGGTTGTTATAAGAAGTAGGTGCATCAACACAGTTCTAGTTGAGAAGCAATCTAAAGAAGGCAGTTCTAACAAATGTAGCCAGAGTCAGTAGGCCTGTGCCAGAGTCAGTGATACAGAGCAAGGGCCCAGGAGCAAAATGTTCTTGTAGCTGCAGTGAAGTCTTTGGTTAACGATTTTGAAAAGGTGGATGCAGAAGGTGAAAGACAATGTTAAGAGAGAGGGGCAGCCAACCCAACAGGTAGGTAAAGGATTTAAAACACCTTTAGTGCTACCGCGAAGAAAGGGCGGCCTGGCAGAACAATGTACCTTTAAAATGAAGAAGTGGCTCCTGCGGTGTTGGTTGTTCCTGGTAGTTCCTGCAGTTCGGGGGATCCAGCAGAGGAAGAGAGGCTCACATCGGGGAGGAAGGTTTGTGTTACTGCACTACTCAGGGATGAAACCAGCTGCGGTGCTGCCCGACGAATAAAAGGTACACTCCTTTAAATCGCGGTCCGGGCGGACTGATGCCAGGCTATCCGGCCTCCTAGTACAGGGTATGGGAGATTCGACCAAGCAGGTCCGGGAAGGCGATTGGCAACCTGGTTGGCCCTACCAGCTCAAGGGAAGAAGGCTCTTGCAGATGAAGATCTTCTCTCGTCGTGTGGAGAAAAGTGGTGAGACGCTGCAGCAGGGCTTCACTGGTGGTTCAGTCGTTGCAGATGTCTTTGGCTTCTCTCCTCTTCGGCTTCTTAGTTCCAGTGGCGACGTCTTGCTTTTCCAGTCCTCAGGACCCTGCTTTTATGCAAAAAGATCCCCATTCATACAGCCTAGCTGTCACTCACACAATGGAGTGGTCATCTTGGCGGGAGACCCTCCAGCCTATCAGGATAGAGTGCGACATGGGTTGCTGAGGCAACCCTGGTCAGGGGTCCTACTCCTCCTCCCACACAACGGACCCACCCTAGACTCAGTGGCGCAGAAAGGAGGGCTTCTCGGCAGAAGCCCGCCAAAAGGACGAACAAAGGATCCCCGACCTGGGTTAGGAGTTTAGAGAAAGACACGAGAAAGAAGTTATATTAAAGTTCTGGCAAATAAAACCTACCGGAGTAAAGTTAATATTAAAATACACCGGCGGTATGTTAGAGGCTGTCAGAAAATGTGGTAGCCTCGAACAATGGGAAAATCCCATAGGGAAATATTTGCGGTCGAATATTTACGGTAGTAACCACTGCCACCAGCCAGAAACTTTTGAGAGAGGGGTCGTACGGTACCCTCTCGAAAATGAACATAAGGCAAAACTATTAACCCTTCCCAGTACCTCCATAGTAAGATGGGTTGTACTGGTTTAGTTAACAAAAATTGACTAGTAAAGTCAATGGGGACTTTACATGCCCTGGGAGACAGTTGTCAGTTCCAGGGTATGGAGTCTATGTTTGGGGGTCGCTACGACACCCCTGTGTCACTGCACTGAGGGTGCTGTGTAACACATGTGAATAAAGATGGTTCCTATGGAGGGAAGAGAAACTCCATAGGCATTAAACACAAAAATAGCCTAGAACACACATAGCAAGAATGCCTAAGAGTGGGAAAAAGAGTCTCACTCTTAGCAGGAGAAAAAAACAAACCCTTCAAATCCAGCAAAGCTGCTGGGGGACTCTATAGGTTAGGGAAATTACCCATAAAATGAGAATTCTCCCTAACAGCCACCATCTCATAATTTTCACCCTTGCAACTAATAGAGTTACCTCCACTCATTCCCAGCGGGCCCCACCTATTCCAACAAGGAGCAAAAAAAAACATTACCCCGGATAATCTTCTTCCCTTGATTTTACCTAAACTTAACTCGTAACCAGAAAACCTGGGCCCTGAAGTCCTGGTGAATGAGTTCAATAAATCAATGTCCACAGCTCTTGACTTAATCGCACTGCTTAAAATTAGACAAAGTAAACCCAAAGCCCACCTCAACTCCTGGTTTACACCTCACCTGAAAACACTCTGTACAAAAAAAAGACAATGGGCCTCATTCCGGGTTTGGAGCTAACCATGGAGTAATTAGCTCCATGGTTGCCTCCGAAACCGTCCCAAATCCGGCATGGTGAATGGAGTAATTACCGGTCCATTCCAGGGTTGGAGGGACCGGTAATTCCCCATTCACCTTTTGCCCTTCCCCATTCCCATTTCTGCCCCATAGGGCTCAATGGGAATGGGGAAGGAGGTAATTACGGCACCGTAAATTACGGTACTGTAATTACCTCCGAAGTACCTTTGCGGGTCCCGTACTTTACTCCTGCTAAAAGCAGGAGGTAAGGAAGGACCCGCAAAGGGACCTCGAAATACAGAGGTAAGGGATTACCGGCATCGGCACCCTTACCGGTGCCGGTAATTCCTTACTTCCAACTTCGGAATGACCCCCATTGGGCCTCATTACATGGTAGGCGGTAACCATGGCACTATTAGCGCCATGGTTGCCGCCGGTATTTTACCGTGTCCGCCTTGGTGGATGGCGGAATTACCGCCCTACTCAAAGGTGAGCCGGGGCGGTAATTCCCCATTCACCAAGGCTCTTCCCCATTCCCATTTTTGCCCCCATAGGGCATAATGGGAATGGGGAAGGTGCTAATTACGGTACCGCAAACTGCGGTACCGTAATTAGCTCCGAGGTCCCTTTGCGGCACCCTACTTTAACGGCTGGTAAAACCAGCCGTTAAAGTCGGGTCCCGCAAAGGGAACTCGTAGTAAGGCGGTAGGGGTTTACCGGTACCGGTGCCCTTACCGGATTCTCCTACCTCTTACGGGTGATTATAACAAGGATTTGGCCTTGGTGAACAGGGTGTATCTCATCATTCATGCATGGATGGCCACCCATGGACTATGCCTGAATGACGATAAGACCGAGATCATCATCCTGGGCACATCCACTACCCTTAAAAAACTGGGACCCAATTACTCCACCTTCAACATTGACAATAACCCGATTACCACTGCTCATGAGGTAAAAACCTTAGGTTTTTATCTTGAGTCTACCTTATCCTTCAATAAACAAGTTAATGTGATGGCGTCCGCCACTGCTTACACTTTCAAATTGGTTAGAGCAGGTAAACCCTTCCTGTCTAACAGTTGTATTACCTTGGCCAGAGCACTTATTCTCTCAAAGTTGGATTATTGTAACTCTCTCTACATCGGGGCAAACAAAACTACCATTAAGAGAATCCAACTCCTTCAGAATAATGCGCTCAGAGCTGCACTAGTTATATCCAAGAGAGACCACATCTCTGATACCAGAAGAGCTAACAACTGTCTGTCGACACACGAGAAAATCCAGCTAAAGGTTGCCTCACTTGTACATAAATGCCTAAACAATGCCGCACGCTATCTCTCTGAGAGACTCACCAGAAAATGTTTTACCAGACTCACTAGGTCTGAAAACTCCAACTACATCACATTACCCAGATTCAATCTCGCCAGAGTTGGGGGATGCAGCTTCCAGGTCAAAGCAGCTCAACTCTGGAACTCCCTACCTCACTCTCTGCGATCAGATCAACCCTACCTTACATTCCGACAGAACCTCATAAAATGGATCAAAGACCATGACTATTAAGGACAGGCCCTACACCTAACTTGATTGTTCGTCCCTGGCTTTCCTTGTCCAGCCATATTTTATATCTGTATACTTATACATACCTATTGACCCACAGGATCCTTGGGCAACTACGATTGATTCTTCTCTCGACTACCCCTTGTCTTGCCACCCTGTCCTGCCACCTTATATACATAGACAAACTCCTTGACCCACAAGGACTTGTAGGGTCCCCTCTTAGTGCCTACCTTTGGCACCACATGTATATATGATTTTTAGTTGTTTTGCTTGTGTAATTATTGTTCCATTTGTGTATTAAACTGTTTATGTAACCAAGCTGTTTATGAAACTAAGCTGTAAGATGTCTTATGCAATGCGCCCTAATTCCCTTGGGGTCTGGTGCGCAATATAAGTAATAAAACAAAAACCACTGTTTCGGCAACCATTCCTGCATGGGTTGCATGCGCAGGCGTGCATGGGGAACCAGATAAATGCATGATGCCATCATGCCTAGCAAACACATCGCTTTGCGCACCCTTATCTGGCGACCGGACTGATATTGAGGAATTTGCAGCAACAGATTCTGAATTCTTTCCTCTGATGGAAAGGTCAACCCCTCTTGGGTGTCTAGCATAGCTCCTAGGAACAGTTTGGAGGTGCTTGGCACCAGGATTGATTTTTTCTCGTTGATTGAGAAGCCCAATTGGAAGAGGAGGTTGATTGTTATTTGAATGTTGGATCTGCAAATTACGGGGGTTTCCCCTGTGATGAGCCAGTCGTCCAGGTAAGGGTATACTGGGATTGCCTACCTGCGTAGGTGCGCCGCCACCACTGCCAGTACCTTGGTGAATACCCTTGGAGCCGAGGCTATTCCAAAGGGCAGCACCTTCAACTGGTAGTGTTGGCTGTCTATCTTGAAGCGCAAGAATCTTCTGTGCGCTGGGAACATGGAAATATGAAAATAAGCATCTTTCATATTCAATGTTGCCATATAATCCCCCTTTTTTTAGTAGGGGGATTACCTCTTGGAGTGTAGTCATGCAGAATTTTTGTGGCTTGACATACTTGTTTGCAGGGCGCAAGTCTAATACTGGGCGCATGGTTAGATCTTTTTTTGACACAAGGAAGTAAGTTGAATAGATACCCTTGTTTACCTGGTTGCCCGGGACGAGTTCTATTGCGTCCTTTGCAAGAAGAATGACAATCTCTTCGAGGAGGATTGTTTGGTGCTCCAAGGAGTGCATCTTCTGTCTTGGAGGATGGTTGCGGGGGCGTTCCAGTAGCTCTATATAGTATCCCACGGACACTGTGGACAGCACCCATCTGTCCGAAGTGATCCCTTCCCATGCGTGGGTGAAGATGGAAATGCGCCCCCCCCTACTGGGGATGCATGGGAAGGGACCCGGAGCGGCACGTCACTGCTGTTTATTAGGAGGCGTAGCGCCTCTACCTGGGCTGCCTCTCCCCCTACCGCGGCCCCTCTTTTGACCTCTGGAGAAACCTTGGGTAGCCTGTTGGTTGCCGCCCCACGAGGTTCCTTGGTTCTGATAGTAATTGGACCCTCGGGGAATTTTGGCCGCGAAAGAGACGAAAATTATTTCCCCGCTGGTTTGGGGGCTAATTTGTTAGTTGGCCAAGGGACTTTAAGGTGTCATATTCGTCCTTAGCCGTCTTCAGCGCTTCCTCCACTGCTTTCCCAAACAGGACATTTGGTTCTACCGGCATGTCTATGAGGGTGGCTTGGGTCTCGGGTTTAAACCCGACTGCCTTAGCCAAGCGTGTCGTTTAATCACTGTGCCTTCTGCTATCAGCCTTCCTGCATGGTCTGCTGCATCAAAGTTAGCTTTGAGAATGCATCCGGACACTGATCTACCGTCCGACGCAATTTGGGCCAACTGGCTCTTTAGAGGTTCTGGTGCGGAGGCAATGAGGGCAGCTACCTGTTCCCATTAGTGGCAATTGTAGCTTGCTAGCAGAGTGGTGGCATTGGCAATGCATGCTTGGGATGCCGATGTGGATGCCACTTTCCTCCCTAGAGCATATATTCTCTTGCTCTCCTTGTCCGGGGATGCTTCAGAAACACGCTAGTGGCGTTCCCGCCCTCTTTCTGGTGGTTGTAACCACTAAGGAGTCGGGTTTTAGCTGACCCCTTATGTACAGTGGGTCAGAGGGAGCGGCTTTAAACAGTTTTTCTACTCGTGGGTTAATTGCCCGAGTAAGATTAGGGGTCACCAGAGAAGGATCGATTCTGCGTTGAATAGATCTTAGAATGGGGATAGTTTGGGCAATGGATCTTTTGGCCCCCAGAAATTCCTCTGCAAAATCTCTCTCTTCTAGGGCAGCCTGAGTGTCAATTTGGAAATGGGCTGCAGCCTTGGCTAAAACTTCATTAAGTAAAGGCTGATTGTCAACCAGTGAGTCATTCACAGGGGGGGTCCTTGGGAATAGGGGAGTCGAGATTATAGGCCTCCGCCTCGTCTTCTTCCTCCTCTTCCTGGTCCTCATAGTAATCGACCCCAGTCTGGTCGTCAAGCATTTGTACTTCCGAATCTTCACCATACTGCTGGTAAGGTTCAACACTAAAAGGGTCTGAAATCAACCCCTGAACTGGAGTCTCAATACGGAGTCACTTAGTAGGAGGTTGAGGGTCTTTGGATCCCAAAGGGGCAGAGGTAGCAGGAATACTCTGATAGCTATGGAAGAAATGTGGGTCTTTTTCGTAGAAATCTACAAAAAAGGACCTCTTCCACCATCACTCTATCAATGTCCTCCGAATCCCATTGTCTTGAACTGGGGAAAACCCTCTCCTGATGAGGTTTCCTTACTTGTCTCTGTTCTCTGAGTAGGGGGAGGGACAGACTTTTCCCTTGGGGACAGGGTCAGGACCCTTGGATTTTTCTCTGTGTTTCTCCTTCTGAACCTGGTGTTCAGAGGCCTCTTTATGTTGTTTTTCCCCTTTCCCATGTGTAGAGGAATGCTTTCCTGACCCTTTGGAATTTCCTGAATCTTTTGACACTTGGCGTCGAGAATCGGAGGAGGGATCACGAGACTCGGGAGTCTTGGAAGAGGGGCGTTGAATCTCAGAAGCAGATGTCGAACGAACTACAGGAGTAGCCGTGGAACGTGCTGCCTGGGGGTAGAGGTCGGATTCGTCTTGTGACGACAATACCTCAGTGACTTTAGGTAATGTGGCACTTTTAGCAATCGTGGACAGTTGCTGTGTGTCATGAGGCGACCGTGACCTGGAATGCCCAGAGGACACCGAATCAGCGGACTGCTCTCTTTGTGCCTTCTTATGCCAATCACTCGACACACGTGTCGAATCTCGGGCGGTGTTAGTGTGTTTGGTGGAAGAGGTGTGGGTAGCGCCCTTGCCGCCGGGTGTTGTCCCCATAACTGAACCGCCGGTCAGTCCTCCGAGGTCGGGGGCTCACGCGCGGGTGCCTGATGACACCCCTGTGCCCTCGCCGTCTGATACGGCGGTGTTGCTGCCATCGCTGAAGGAACCCACTGCATCCATGGCCTCGAGTTGCCTGGCGTAGTGTGCCCAACGCTTGGTTGAGCGGTCCTTGAATGTCTTGGCTTTGAAGAGCTTACAATCTCTACAATTTGCCTCGGGTGGTCTCTTGAAGACACAGGTTACAGGTATTATGTTTGTCTACCCAGGGAAACGTATGGTTGCACTTCGGGCAGAATTTAAAGGGAGTACTCGCCATATGTCAATATTTGGCAGCGGGCAGGTATATGCAGGAAACGAGTGTGTGTGTGTATATCCACCCCCCACTCTCCCTACTTGCACAGGGCCGAGGCCAGAGGGCTTCCATGGCCCAAAGTCCGTTGTGTAGTCCCGACGGCTGTTCTTCCTCAGTCTCGAGTACCGCCGTCGATCTTCGACGTAGGGTTGGAGAACAGGGATTTTTGTTAATTATATGATAAATGGCTAAAAGCCAGCAAACTCTGCGATTATGCTTCCGACAAGTATGGCGAAAAAAAACAATCTGAGGGTCCTACACGCATGAGGGCTCATCGGTACAGTGGACGTCACACTAGGGATAGTATTGCTGGCACGCCCTAGTTCGACGCCCCTTTTCGAGTTTCGAAAAACAAACTGTAATACGCCGTAGCTTCCACTAGATGTCGGCCTATGCACAGCATGTGATTTAAGCAGATTCCACAAGCCTCAGAAATATATATTTTAAAAAATATATTTTTATTGCCATTTTTCAGTTTATACAATACATTTTGCTGTGTAAGTATGATCACTGTTACGCCATTTCTATATAAGAAATAAAAAATTAAAAAATAAAAGTCATCAACTAATAACAAACCATAACTGTCTTCATTTCGCATGTCTGTTCAGATTTTGTGATCTGTCTTTGTGAGGGTGAGAGTCCAGTGTACCTTTAATAAAACCAAATGACAACTTCGCAGGCAGGTTAGTGTCTCATTCTCAAATTAACATCAACCAGTGTTCATTTTTCAATATTTCCGCATTCATTGCCCCTTTTGCCAATATACACACCATATACGTAGACAATATAGTCTTGCTGGATAAATCAGCGATTGGTCTGCAGCGTTTGCGGACCAAACTGGGCGATTATGCAAAAGCAAATGGGTAGTCCATCAATCCTCTTAAATCCAAGATTCTAGTGTTTAAACACTCGCATAAGGGGATCCACTGTGGAAAGTGGGTTCTGGATGACCATATGATCCCAAGAGTGGAAGAATTAACATATCTAGGTTACAAGATCTACGCTTCACCAGCTACTTACAAAGTAGTGTCTGATGTAGAGGAAAAAGTTGTGAAACGTATCCCCCAAATGAAAAAAATTACATGGAAAGTATTGTACATTTTCATTAATTCCGCTAATCAGATTATACATGGCAAAAGCAGTTCCGGTAATTCTATACGGCCTAGAGGCAAAGCCCTTGCTTTGGAAAACAAGTTGGAATAAATGGGAGGGTCGCCTGTGGAAGAAAGTCCAGGATCTCCCACTGTGCACGCCCTTATGGAGCCTGAGATTTGAGTTGGCTCTAAAATCGTTGGGCTCTATGGCTGAGTGAAAGCTAATATCACTATATATGCAGATTATTACTGCACACCAGAATACGCTGTATGGGGACGTTAAATTCCTGCTCGCTCACTCAAAGTCTAGGCTCCTACTTAACTTGGATGCAGGAGCCAAGAAGACGTTTGATAAAACAGATACAGATCTCCAGATGCTAATCAACAATACTCACAGCATTAAAAAAAACTGGACTTTGCTGATTGGATTGAGACAATCAGAAAAGTGAGGAGCTCAATCCCTACAAACTCCTTCCTGCCAGTCGATAAAATACTGGGGGCCCTTCCAAGGTACTTGGTCAAGTTCCCGGATAGCTAGGTAAGGAAGAATTTCCTCAGAGTCAGGCTCAATATAGCACACACAGGGGACATTTTGGCCATACGAAACCAAGGGATTAACGCCCAAATATTATGTAGTGTCTGTGAGTGTCCATCAAAACAAACACTAAAAAATCTCCTGTTGGATTGTGAGGGATCCTGGAATGTGCGACGGGCATTATACAGAAGGTTTGTGGACCGGGATGAGGGGCTGCTTTCAGATTTATTTTTGGAGCAGAATCATCTCTGGGCACGAGCCAGAGCTCACATTCACCACTGTGTAGGTATTGGAGAAATGTAACATCGTTTTATGAAATCTGCTCCTTTCGCAGTGAACCTAAGGACTACAGTTCTGAGTGGGAGATCAACTCTGGGAAGAACATTGTTGAACAATTAAATTTGTTGGCCAAACGACAGAGGTATATCTAACTGAAGTCTATCTTAACCTGGTAAACTCTAAGCAATAGAATGTCAGTGATCACTTCATTGTTTCAGAATGCGGTATAGGCCAATGGACTTGTACATTTGTGAAGGTTGGAAAACTGTTTTTAATTATTTCTTTTTTTCAATTTTTTCTCTCTTTTTCTTTTAAACAAAGATACTCTCTTTTTTGTAAAGGTTTGTTCCATATACACATACAAAAAATAAAAAAATAAAAGAACAAAACAAAAAATATACACAGGATAAAACATATGAAAGAAATTACTACCTCCGAAACCCCAATAAACTTTACCAGGATCACAACACACCTCCCCTCCTAACTAATGATCCAACAGAGACTCAAACATCTTTAGCAAGTCAGCCATACTTCACAACTCTTTCCTTGCTCCACACCTCATCACCCTTCATTCTCACAGCATTACAAAGATCCTTCTCCACAATTTTTATTGAAAACTTCTCACCATATTTCTTCCCCTTCCTTGACAAAAGAATTCTCACTTTGTCCCCACACGCAAATGCAGTGACTCTACAACTCTGCAACCTGTCATACCTGCATTTCACAACCTCTCCATTTCTCAGAATCCGATCTCTAACCATCTTCCCATCCAAACTCAGCAACTTGGATTTACCAAGCCACCCTGGAGTGAGAAAAGTATTAGGCTTCCTCCCTCTAAAAAGTTCAAAAGGTGTTACACTAATAACACCATGGGGTGTCACTCTGAACTGAAATATTTTCCACAACAAATCACTCTTCCAATCCCAACAATTAGTCACCATCATTCTCACACTTTCCATGATTGTCCTGTTGAACGTCTCTAACACCCGTTGGTCTGGGGATTATAGAGAGGTTTTCTTGTGCCGGATCCCTAAGGATCTTAGACAATCATCAAATTCAACTGACATAAATTGAGGACTATTGTCACTCAAAACATAAGCAGGACATCCTTCCCTAGGAAACACACCTTCCAAGAATTCAATTACATGTCTTGATGTTATCTCCTTCAATACTCTGACCTCTGGCCACTTGGACATGACATCTACTGCTAGAATTACATAGCACCCTCTAGCTCCCAAAAAACGTAGTAGTCCTAACAAGTCAACAGCCACAGTGTCCCAGGGGTCAGTAACGATCTCAGGTATAGTCATTTTTATTTATTTATTTATTTGTAAGGTGCTGGGAACCCGCAGGTATCAGGGTGCTGGGACATACACAAAGGACAACAGAAATAAGAACAGGACAAAAGTTAGCGCTTCCAACGGCAGAGTACATGGGGACTCAGCAGAAAAAGAGGGTTTTCAGGGAACATCGAAACAAGTTTATTTCCCTTTGTAGTCTTAATTCAACAGGGAGGGAATGCCATGTTTTAGCAGCCTAAACTGGAAAGGATCTCCCCAGGCTGGTGGCCAATTTGAATTTGGGAATCTTAAGCTTGGCTAGAGCTGAGGAGCGCAAAGTTCTGGTAGGCTTGTATCGTGTCACCAGATCTTTTATGTAACAAGGTGAGTTTCCTAATAGTGATTTATGCACAAGTATGGCTGCCTTGAATTTCAATCGAGCAGCAATGGGTAGACAGTGGAGATCATGCCGATTATGTGAGATGTGGTCGTTTTTTGGATTTTCCCTTAAAAATCCTTACTATATTGTTCTGAATTACCTGGAGCGGTTTTAGGTTCTTTCTGCACGCTCAAATGTGTATGGCTTTCCTATATTGCAACACTAGAATTTAATGTTTGCCCATGCAACAGAGGCACAGTTATGGTCGTATAGGAATGGGCGAAGATTTTTAAGCAATCGCATATAGTAATTGCAGTTTTTAACTGTTTGATTGGTGGGGGAGTCTGCGTCCAATGCACAGTTGAGGTGAATACCTAAAGCCTTGGCTCTCTCTGTCTCATACCGGATCTCCTTAAATTCCGGAAACTCCTCAAGTCCGTCCTCTTCTCCTCTACCTTCTCTCTACCTCTCCCCATCCAACCACCACTTTCTGAGACAGTATTGAATGTATTACCTTAAAGTTTCGCCTACAGTTATCAAGAGGTAGTATTGTAATAAGGCAGAGACACAATAGGGTTAGGAATTCTTGTTTATTCAGATGTAGTTGTTGCCTACAGCGTTCAGATATATTGTTAGCTTCACAGTGTACATCTGACTTGCTACTTACATTTTTATGAGTCCATTTGTTTAGGTCCTTAGATGTCCTTATTGGGTTTTCATTCTCATGAGTCCATATATGTAGGTCTTGATGTCCTTGTTGGATTTTTGATTGCAATTCAGACATATTGTTGATTTCACAATAGATAACTGATTGTAGTGCTCTTATAAATCAAGGTCTTTTTGGTTTCCTCATTACAATTTGGTCCTTTGGGTATCTTGAAAAACAATTGTAATTTTACTTCTGTGAGTTTCCTCTGATTGTTGTGATCCCTCTTTTGTATATTGTCTTTGATTTGTTGTTTTGCCTCGACACGTGTTTCCCCAGTAGATAATATACTGGTTCCTCAGGAGGGCTTTGGGTGAATAGACCACTGTGTGGTTACGTGAGCCTAATAGTCACTTGAACTCTATGTAGAAGACAACACTATCCAAACAACACTTTATGTTAAACCAACAGCAGGCAACAGCATCTTACATGCACACAGTAATCAGCCCCAGCACATTATCAACAATATTCCCTTTGGAGAATATCTAAGAATCAAACGTAACTGTACAACAGAAAAGGAATTTACTAAACACATGAATATGTCAGAATCTAAGTTCAAAACAAGAGGCAACAACGCAAAACTACTCAAAAAAGCCCGTCTTAAAACATTTTTGAGACCCAGAACAGAACTCCTTCAAAATGAGTATCCAAGAATCCAAAACCAACCTTCTAAGATTCATAACTACCTACAACAGTGAATCACAGAAACTCAGAAAGATCCTGTTAAAACATTGGAATATTCTCAAGGCAGACGAAGATCTCAGTGAGCACCTCACAGATACTCACAATACTGTCTCTTACCTTTCAGCACTGGGCAACCTCAATGCAGTATTAGGTTTGCAAAGTATTACCATGCAGCCACAGTTATTCCACCATACAAACAGGCTTCCACTTATGAGCTCGCTTTGAGATTGTCAACAGGTTGCACCTTTATACCCTATTAACAACCTCCACTTTCTACCTGCTACCACCTCCTTCTGCTCAGCTTGCGGACTGGTCGCCTGACTCACCTCAGAACCTTACAGGTTCCAGGCACCCACACCAGTCCCTGCACTTGCCTCCGGGCCCCTGCACTACTTGAAGCATTACGCACTTCCCTAAGAGTTAACCCTCTGCACTAACCCAGCCTTCCTGCACTAGGCGCAATTTCCTTCGCCCATTACTCGCACTTCCTGTCTTGCACTTAAACAGTCTGAATGCGCCTTACCAGTAAGTTCGTTGTCTGTCTGTTCCTTTGTCTACCCTTGCTCCCCCCCACCCTTGCATTATGCACCTAAAACACTTGTGTTAGTGGCACATTATAAAGGCGCAATAACCTGCTCATATCCCCTCCTATTCTAACTGCTGGTCACACACTTGCATTATTGTCAGTTTGTTATGCATGTAGCTTGTACCCCCCCTGCTAGTCTCGCCGGCCCTGCCCCCGCACACTCCCCCCCACCTCCCTCCCCCAACTACCTGGTAACACACTTGAATTAGCAGCAATGTCGTCAGGCCTAGTATGCTTATTATTATTGTATATCATTCTGAAATGTCCAAGGCCTTATGAATGATTGTATCCCATGTTCCCTCCCGTCTTGAAGCGCTTTGAAGTGCTTTATAAATAAACAATACAATACAAACGTTTTAACTTTAGTAGACACCTGGATGTTGGACTCTTTGATTGGAAATGCCTGGAATTTTGGACTAAGCCTAGACCGACATGGGGGTTGCCAAAGATCATCAGTTCGGTCTTGTTGCCATTCAGGCACATCCAATGGTGGCTCATCAAAGTCTCAATGTGTTTGTAAGTGGATTGGAGTGAGAGAGAAAAGCATTTGTGGTCCCCTGATAATTCAATAACTAGCTGTGTGTCATCAGCGTAGTTAGTAAACACACATTAAGATCATCCAGAAGGTCACATTGTGGTCTGATATACAAGTTGAAAAGTAGGGGAGAAATACAAGAATGCAGCCGATAAGTCCAAAAGGACGAGCAGGCCCGTTCTCCCTTCGGCTGTGATATTAAGCATGTGTGTTTGGAGGTCCAAGAGGGCTGTCTCAGTGCTATAAGATGGACGGAAGCCTGACTGTCTTGTGTGTAGGATGTCATTAGCTTCAACAAAAGATTGGAGCTGTAAAAAGTAACACATTTGTCGAGAATTTTCAGAAGAAAATTGCAGTTTGTGATTGGGCGCAGATTGTTTGGGTCTTTAGGATCAAGACCAAGCTTCTTGGCCAAAGAAGTGACAGTGACCTTTTTTTGTGAATTGGGAGGAAGTTGAGTTCACTAATCTAACAAGGAATGGAGAGAACAGATTCCTGAGCTGAAGAATACGATTTGGGGACACCACATTTTCTGGACATTGTGAGGGGTGCATGGATGATAGTATATTCAACATGTCTGAGATGGAGAAGGATACAAAACTGAAATATTTCAATGGCTAACTTTGTCTAGAATTACGCGACACGTGTTACATAGTCAGATTTTTGTCTAGTTCTTGTTTGATCTTATCCCAGGCCATTTCAATTTTAGCTGCAAAAGCCAGTTGTACATTATGGCAGTATTAATATGTTGGTGTCACCAGTATGGAAGAAGTGCTGGCTTTCAAAAAGCTTCTTAGTATTGTTTTTGGAATCCTCTATTTGTCTGTTGAAAAAGTGTTTCTTTGCATTGCAGATGGCTGTTTTGTAATCTTTATCTAGGGCCTCATAAAGAAAGTTTAGTCATCTTGTTTCTGCCTGTCTTTTGAGTCTTTTCATTGTACTTAGGTCATGGGAGCCACCACTGGCTTCAACACCTTGTGACTTTCTTTGCACATACTACACTCATCCACTGATTGTTCAATGTTTTTGTCCATCCCAGGCCACCAAACCTCTGCCCTAATAACAGACTTGGTCCATATGGGATCTGTGACCTAGACCAATCGCAATCGCTCACATCCCTTTCGGAACTAACAACCTCTCTCCTCTATAAACCAATTTGTCACAAACACTCAATTCATTCTTAACTCTCTTGAAACCACAAACCCCAGGACACATCTCTTTCCATTTCTCAAAGGCCACATTACGCCATCTCTCTTCTGTGAACTGCTTCACCAACTGATACGACTCATCACGGTTGCATTCCTCTGACCAACACATCTGATCCAAAAATTCCTCTACAGCGAAAATATCCAAACCATCTTTGTCAAATTCTTCAACCTCATGAATTCCTTCCTTATCCTCAACAGCATTGCTTGACAACCCGTCGGCTATCACATTCTTTTCCCCTATGTGTTCACCATGAAATCCAGTCCTTCAACTATAGTTACCCAGTGAATGAATCCAGACACTGATATGTAGAAATTATTCATTCAGGAACATATATTACAGGTTGTGGCCAGACTCACCGGAGTCTATCAACTGACAGAATGTAAGCCAAACACAAACAATTACACCAAGAACCTTAAAAGAGAAATGTTCCATCATGACCCAACTATGTACAGAATATACATGCAGAAAAAAAAAATATGAAAGACATAACTACCTCTGAAACCCCAATAAACTTTAGTAAGATCACAACACCTTCCACAAATTCCTCATCTTTTGAAATAAGCCATTAATACAGTCCGCAATGGAAAACCTTTCAGCCACTAGGTGGCCCTGATGGGCTTCGTCCCCCGACCCGTTCGTCTCGTTTGCTTTATCTTGTTCTGTGACGACATAGTCAGTGTGCTTGTATGGATCGATCCATCAGTGCCATTTTCTTCAGTTCCACCTTTTCCCACACCGACAAGGCAAGGATGGCGGAACAGAGACATAAGCTTATTATGGTCACTCAATTTTCTTGCAAAAAGTATTGAAAATGATAAGCAGGTGGGAGAGTGACAAGTAATCTGGGGGAGGAATACTTTGCCCACCAGAAAGGGCATTACCAAAGTTAAGTAATTTGTTCTTCTAATGGACATATTCCTCTCATAGATTCTTCATCTTTTGAAATACTTCCATGTGGGCTGGTTTGGAACCAATCAACACGAAGGACTGATTTTCCTACAACAGGATCATCCTTGAACATGGATTCTAGCAGATAATGTTTTGAAAACAAATGAAAGGAGGCCAGACTTCCTGCACGTCAGATATCCGTGACAGGGACTCCACTTTGTAGAGTAGACATTGCTTCCATAACTCTCATTGGATGAGCTCTAATGCCCTCATGTATTCTTTTGCCAGCAAATATGCAGTATGAAGTAATATATAATATATTAAAGCTACTTACTGTAGTGACTAGAGTGCTCATAGTCCTTAGTCCCCTTTCCTCCATCCTTGTGGGCAGTCCCCCAATATGGGGACGGTACCGGAACATTTGGCAGAGAAAAAATGAGCTTCCTCTTTAAATTTAGCATAGAGCGTGGGGGCGCGACCCCGGGTGTGGGGACGCCCCTGAGACCCCACCCTCTGGCACCTCACCTCAGTCCCATTTTTACACATCAGACGCTTTAATATATGGCTATACTGAACATTTTAGCCCCTGGCATACAAACGGCAGAAGGTGGTTGCTACGTATGGAGGAAAGGGGACTAAGGACTATGAGTACTTTAGTCACTACAGGGAGTAACTTTAATTACTCATACGTCCCGCCCCCTTTCTTTCATCCTTGTGGGTGATTCCACCGAACAAGACAGCTGGGTGGAGCTGCGACAACCTGCCTCATACTTAAGAAGAAACAAAAGGTTCTTCAGAACTACCTGACCGAACTCGGCATCCCGGCTGGAGCTGTTATCCAGGGAATAGTGCTTACAGAATGCAGACAGAGTGGCCCAATTAGCCGCCCTGCTAATGACTTCCTAAGAAGCATGTCTCTGAAAGGCGACAGCCGTAGCCTTTGCTCTGACCGTGTGGGCATGAATCCACAGAGGAACAGCACTACCCATGGCCATGTGCGCCTCCGAGATGACCTGGACAATCCAATGGGCAATAGAAGCTTTGGAAACCTCGGAGCCAGGAGACGAGCCTCCAAAGGTGATGAACAAAGCCGCAGACATCTGGAAAGATCTCGTCTGGGAGAGATGGAACTTGAGCACTCTCCTTCGATGCAGGGAATGCAAAGCCCTTTCAGCCTCCCACTGCGTATTTGGAAAGAACACCGGCAGGCAGATTTCCTGGTTCAAATAGAATGGAGAGACCACCTTGGGTAAAAGATTTGGACAAGTGCACAAGATTACCTTTTTGTTATGGAAGGTGGTGAAGGGCTCACATGACGAGAGAGCCTGCAGCTCGCTGACTCTGCGCACAGAAATGAGCGCCACCAACAGCACTGCCTTGAGGATCACCAACCTGATGTCCCCCAAGGCCATCGGCTCGAAGGGCTTACGATGTAAAGCCGCAAGAATCACGTTGAGGTCCCAGACCGGGTGCAGCCTATGAACCGGAGGAAAAGGTCTGGGCAACCCCTTGCGGTGAGCCTTAACCACTGGGTTGGCCACTGAGAATATGTGCTCTGGGGAATTCTTGTAGGCCCCAATGGCCGCCAAATAGGTGCAGCAGGTATCTACCTGGATGCCAGAACAAGCCAGGTGTGCAGAAAAAGCAGCACATCATCCAGGGAGCAGCTGAGAGGGTACGGCACCTTGTCAGCCCAGTGGCAGAACCTGGTCCACTTGCTTTTGTACTGAGAGCGCACAGACAGCCTCCTGTATGATGTCCCAGTTGTCATCCGAAAAGTGGGAGTGGTGCGGTCTGAGTTGGTCAGGAACTAGGCTGAGAGAGCCAGCTTGGCTGGGTCCGGATGCTCAACCCCATGCCCTGTTGTGTCAGGAAGCCCCTGCTTGGGATCGGGAGATGGACAGGCCCCTGGGAACGCAACTGCAGCAGATTCGAGAACCAAGTCCTCGACGGTCAGTGTGGGGCAATCACAATGAGGCTGCAGCCCACTGAGGCTCAGAATTTGCAGAGGGTATGTTGGAGCAATGGAGGAGAAAACGCATAGCACCTGTGGCCATGAAAGCAGAGTTGGAAGGCGTCCCCCAGAGGCCCCTGACCCCGTCCTGCCCAAGAAGCAAAGAGGGGGCACTTGGAATTCAAAGGAGATGCGAATAAGTCTAGATCTGGAAACCCCCATCTCTACAATAGGGGCAACAAACAGTTGATGTGTAACTCCCATTCGTAGGTCTTGAAACCCAGGCTGCTGAGTCGGTCCGCTTCCGCACTGTTCGCCCCTGGGAGATGGATCGAGGAGATTCATATCCCTTCCGGCAGGGCCCACTCCCAAATTGACACTGCCTCCATGCACAGGAGGGGGGAGCAGGTACCGCCCTGCTTGTTTAAGTAGAACATTGTCGTAGAATTTTCGGTCCTGACCAGAACCGCCTTGTCGCTGATGACTGGTAGAAAGGCCCTGCGCGTCAGGTCCACCGCCCTGAGTTCGAGCATATTGATGTTCAGGAGGGCCTCCATCTTGGACCATGCGCCATGAACCGAAAAGCCCTAAAGAGTAGCCCTCCAGCCTGAGAGGGAGGAATCCGCAGCCACCACCAGAGTGGGCTCCAGCAAGGTGAATGGGGCTCCCACTGCCACATTGCAGTCCAAAAGCCACCAGTGAAGATCCGGAAAAAGGGACAGAGGGATTGTAATTCTGTCAGACTGTGACCCCGTTTCCTGGTCCTAGGTGGCCACCAGGTGGAGTTGGAGTCCTCTCATTTTGAGGCGGGCATGTCGTACTGTGAGCACGCAAGATGTCATCAGGCCCAGAAGGTTCTGGAACCACCATGTCGAGGTGAACGAATTGGCCAGAAAGTGTCCTGTCCCCTTGCGCAGGGAATTGAGTCTTTCGGAGGTGGGGAACACTTGCTGCACGGCTGTGTCCC
The DNA here is from genome assembly GCF_040938575.1 of Ambystoma mexicanum. Taxonomy (NCBI): domain Eukaryota; kingdom Metazoa; phylum Chordata; class Amphibia; order Caudata; family Ambystomatidae; genus Ambystoma; species Ambystoma mexicanum. The sequence goes on along the minus strand of NC_090931.1, from coordinate 1,138,094,962 downwards.
AGCACACCCCAAGGAACATCAGGTCCGGGGAGGGGATCAACTGTGACTCCTGCTGGTTGAGGGAGAACACCAGCTGGTGAAGAACATCTGCTAGTCGTTAGCAGGAGTGCACCGCTACCGCAGGTGAATTGGACCTCAACAGCCAGTCGTCAGATAGGGGTGTAAGTGGTGGCCCTCTAGGCGGAGGAGGCTGCCCACCGCATGCATAAGCATTGTGAACACACGAGGGGGTGTATTGAGGCCAAATTGCAGCACCTTGTACTGGAGGTGGTGCAACATGATTGTTAAACCGCAGGAATTTCCGGTGTGGCTGGTAGATGGGAACATGAAGGTATACATCCTTGAGGTCTAGGGAACACATCCAGTCCCCTGCGCACAGTGACTCTGCTATGTGTGCTGGGGTGATCATCTTGAAGCGTTCAATCGGTAAAGATAGATTGAAGAATGACAGGTTCAGGACAACTATCAGGCCAGCCTGGTTGTTCTTAGGTACAGCAAAAATTCTGGAGTAGATGCCAGAGCCCCTGTCGATTGAGGAACCGGCTTCACCACCTGCATGTCCAAAATAGAAAGGATCTCCTGCAACAGTGCCAGGGACCCTATCTTTAGCAAAGGAGGAGAAGAGGTTAGAGTAAAATGAAGAGGAAGACAAACCCATGGAGACTATCGAAATAATCCAAGGACTCCTGAAACAACACTTCCAGCTGTCTGCGAAGCGAGCCAGTCGTCCCTCTACAGGCGAGCTGTCTTCCCTGAGCGTTACGTCATTGCTTTTTGGCGTCTGAGGCGGGAGCAGAGGAGGTAAGAGTGGAAAAAGCCCTGCACCGTCCTCTGCTGTTTTCTCCTGTAGAGGCTGTCTGGCCGCTGTGTACCATGCGTCCCTGAAGGAGCGGGATTTGGTCAGGATGGTCTTCTTTTCCGTCAGCTCATCATCAGTGGATGAATGGAAGAGGACTGTCTCGCCTAAGGGAGGGTCAAGAATCCTCTCCTGCACATCCAAGTAGAATTTCGTGTGATGCATCCACGCGGTCCACCTCATCTTGACGCCCAGGCACAGACCTCTGCTGGCTGTGTTGATGTGCGAGACCAAACACTCCATGAGGAACTGCGCAGGCCTCCGCCAAACTGGCTCGGAAGGAGGCCTGCTTTCCAGGGGAGATCAGGAAGGAACTCCTCAATCACTCGCCAAAGCTTCTGGTTCGTCACAGCTAGGAGGGTGTCAGCGTTGGCCTATCACAAGTGCAGTCTGGGGTTATATAATGCCTACCAAAAGACTAAAGGGCCTTCCTTGGAGAAACAACTGGAGGCGGCACCTGCCATGGACGATGGCTTGGATTACACAGAGGCCGCCAGCACGACTGAAAAGTGTGGTTGAGTGTGGGAGGCGAAGAAGACTGTTTCTCCATCCAATAGCTAAAACAGCAGTCCAATTTCTTGTTCATCTGACTGTTGGCCCAGGGCTTCTTGCAGACCTTTCTAGCCACTGAAAGGACATCGTTCTGAAGGGGAATGCCAGTGCGGCTTGTGGCACGGCGGGCCAGGACCTCCCCCAGATTCCTCGGTGGGAGGGGGCCTGCTCTGGCTGGGGGACCCCGAAAATCTCTGCAAGGAGGCTGGACATCGACAGGCGACTGCAGGGGAGGAGGTGGTGGTGGTGGTACTGGAGATGGGGGGCTTGGAAGCACTGATAGGAGGCACAACCTGCAGAACCACCTCTTTGATTTTCCCTGACATCTGGGGGGATCGCAAGAGGAGGAGGGAGCGCTCGAAGAAGCGGTCCTCTCATGTCTCCGTTTCGTGGGACTCAGCCCTCCTATGAACTGGGCCTCCTTTCCTAGTAGTTGTCTTGGATCATGCTTCGAACGGACTCCTGGAAGCAGAACATGATGATCCCTCGCACCCTGGTGCAGAAAAGGATGACTAGCTGGAGCGCCCCTCTGTGGACTGCCCGTAAGAGCCCCTGGGCTCCTCGGCCTGGGAGCCGGTAGCATTACCGGCCTCGGGTCTGTCGACAAATCGTCTGTAAGAGCCCCTGGGCTCCGCGGCTTGGGAGCCGGTAGCCTTCATGGCCTCAGACCTGCCAGAACAGGAACCAGAATCCATGGCCCCCTTTCCAGTGGGAGGCCCTGGGAAGGAGTCCCATGCTGAGGGATCTTGTTAAACAAAGGACCTACCTTGTCCTGATTTGGGGTCCTGGGGATGAACTCTTTAAGATGACCGGGCGGAAAAGAATTGAAGATATCCCTCCAGCAGGAAAGATGATTCTTCAATGCTCGGTTCCAGAGAGAGCTGCAAGCTGTGCATGCGCCTCAGTGTTGGTCGGGCCCCAGGCACTCAAGGAGGAGCACATGGGAGTCCAAGGCCCGGGAACAAGTGATTGAAGGATGCGCATCTCGTGAAGCCTTCTGAAGCAGACATGAAAATCAAAAAACAAAAGAACCGGGAGCACCCGGAAAGTTAAAAAAGTTCCAGCACCTAGCTGCCAGGTTTGACACCCTCCGTGTGGAAAAAGCGACTCAGGTGAGGTGCCAGAGGGCGGGGTCTCGGGGGCGTTCCCATGTTGGGGGCTCATTTATTCGCTACCAAAGTTTCCGGTACCGTACCCATGTTGGGGGACGCCCACAAGGATGAAGGAAAGAGGACGGAACATATGAATAAACCCACGAGAAAATAGTTATCTTGTATACTGCCTTTCCTTTTTTGGGGGAAGGCGTAAACTATGAACAGCTGGTCGCCCGTCCTAAAGCCTTGTGCTCTGGATAAATACAATTTTAGAGCCCTTATGGTGCCTACTCTGTGCAATCTTTCCTCTGCCTTAAATGGGTGTAGGGGTAGAAATTCTTGGGAAATATGAAATTCCGAATGAAGCATTGCTAAATTGTCAAAACTCAGGAGAGCTGGATAAAACCTGAAGCTCGGAAACCTTTCTAATTGATGCAAGAACTAAAATGCAACATTAAAAGACAGAAGCCTTACGGAACAGGAGTGCAAAAGCGCAAAAGGTTAAGACGGAATTTAAGACCCATGCTGGAAATATAAAGGGATTAGGAGGAAACACTATTTTGGGCCCTTTCAAAAACTCTAACACTAAGGGAACCTTAAAGTATGAAACCTGTTCTGGTGTACGATTGAAAATGTATATTTAAACCAGACTTGTCATGGGGCAACAAAAAATCCAATACTATTCCATTGAAACAAGATAATGGTGCTTCCTGTCCCATTCTCAAGTGTTCACCAGTGACGAACATTGGTTGATGGGCATCTCGCATCACATCAAGAAGCTCCTCTGAAAGATCCCAATCTCTGTACCTCAACCTCCCAACAGCCAGGCTAGAATGGTAAGACTGCTGGTGTTATGGTGAAGTACCCTGCCACATGATTGGGTCCGTAGATCTTCCCCTCCAATGCATCTTTCAGGGGGGACATAGCAGCATGTCCAGCAAGACTGGGTACGAGGTCCTCCATGCCCAGTTCTGTGTGATCAAGATCATAGTTGTCCCACTCCACTTCAACTTTCGGAGCACCAAAAGAATAAGCAGAAATGGAGGTGTGGGAGAAGTCAACGCTGACACCAGGTCGAATTCCCAGGGTATCATGGTATTCCTGTTTGAGCCTGTCGTGAACAGGTCGACTTTGGGTCTTCCCCATTTGTAGAAGATCTCCAATTTCCCTGTTCAGCCCCCACCTGTCAGACAGCACAGAGAGTGAACTTAACACATCTGTCTGGGTTTTCAGGCTTAAATCAACAGAACAAATTTTCAGGGTGAGAGGTCATACCAAAACATAACCAATTTTTCTTTTTTTCTTAGAAATCTAGTGAAAGTCAAAACCTGTTCATGTCTTGGCTTAATACATTTTAATTAGCATGCCAAAATATGTGATAACACAGTATTGGGATAGAGAACCCAGAGAGCAATAAAAACACACAATACAGGTAAGTATAATCCAGGTTAATGAACTGGATTCGAGTGGATAACTAACAAAATCTGCTAAAATTTGTGACAGAAATAAGTAAAGCAGATACAACAAATGACAGAAGAGCAAATCAAATGAACATATAGCAATCAACTAAACATTGCCTGGATGAACATATAAAGTGATCGTCGACACAGGGTGTTTCGGCCAATAATGGGGGCTGTAAAATGCAGCTTTGTTATGCTGGCCTTCTTCAGGACGTGAAATATAAATTGTTCGAGTCCCGGGGTTTCTATCTAAAACTTATTCAGTGTTAGAGTAAGATGTGGCATCCATCTTGGTTTGGATGGCATGCTGGCATAAGACTGGCCCAGGTATGAAGTAATTGAAAACCTCCAGCGGTGAATGATCTGGTCAAAATAGGAATTAGATTTGGAAAAACACAGTGAATGGCACCCACTCGTCAATGCATGATTGGCAAGATAGTTCCATCCGAGTGTGGCCAAATTTGGGTTGAATGAAAATGGTGTATAGATTCAGCGCGGCGTCTCTCGTTACGAACGCTGACTGAAGGAGGAAACCGTCTCCCTAGGTGACGGCGTGTGGCGTCTCTCGTTGTGAGCGCTAGCTGGGTTTTCAGGCTGCCAGCAAGGTAAGATGCTGTCACTGACACCTTGTTCTGAATTGCCAAAACCCACAGGAGCAGGACCTCCCTCTACAGCTTGAGTGACCCCACACTGCCTGTCGTGCGGATGTACATGACAGTGGTGTTTTCAGTTAGGATATGGAGAGCCGAAAACTGCATGAATAGAAGAACAAGTTACTTACCAACTGGTAACGTTCTTTCAACTGGATGTTCATCCAACGTATTCCACATCTTTGACATGTAATGTGCACAGCTGTGCACATTACGGGTCAACGATGTGGAATACGTTGGAGGACACAATCCATTCGAAGGAGGGATTGCAATGCCAGATGCATTGCCGTGAGTTCCAGTAAGGTGATGTGGAAGGACTTTTCCGGGCCTTCCCATAAACTGCTTATGGAAGGATCCTGCAGATAAGCTCCCCGTCCCTTCAAGGATGCATCTGTGACATGGGTATAAGAGTGCATGACTGCTGGAATGTGGGCCCCTGAAGGAGTTATGCCATGGATGCCCACCAAAGAAGGTATTGGTAGACCTGTGATAGAGACCTGGTTAACATCCCTCATGTTTCCGTTGAACTAAACGACTGTTTTTTCAGGGACCAGTGCAGGGACGGCATCCGCAGTCATACTTTCAGAACTATGCAGATGAAGGTGCCATGAGTACTAGCATCCTGAAAAGAACCCTGATGGAATTCCCCTTTTGGTTAAAAGAGTGCTACTTTGGTCTGAATGCTTGACACACTCTCTGGAGGGGGAAAAGCCATGGCTTGCACCAGAACCACCCCTATATAGTGTAAGCTTTTTGAGGAGTTCAGAGAGGACTTCTTTAGGTTGATGGAGAAACCTGCGCTGTGAAGGCACCCTCTTCTCATCTGGCCCGTAGCACCAATCGCTGAGGCAAGGGAAAATAAGCACTTTCTGTGTAGATGAGCCACAATCACCACCGCAGCCTTTATGAATACTTTTTGGCCGAAGTGAGGCCAAAAGAGAGCAGAGAAAATGGCCAAGTAGAACTTCCCATTACAAAACAAAAGGTACTTCCGATTTTTTGAGTGGATAGGGACGTGGAAATAAGCATATTGCAAGTCCATGGTCACCAGCCAGTCCTGATGATCCAAAGTCTGCAGGATTTGTCCCAAAACAAGTCATTCATCCTTCTTTGGAATTCGGAAGTAACGGGATCACCTGTCTGATCCATTGCTCCATTTAGCAGAAGTCAAGTAAGTTATTTACAGCAAGAGCCATACCAGAAGGGCAATTGTAATGTGTGGGGGGTCTGGGTCAGCCTTTTCAAGAAAGGCAGGCAATGTCCCCGGTCTACCAATCTTAAGACTCATCCGTCTAAAGTAATTAAATGCCATGCCTCCGTGAACAGACTAATCCTGTCCCTGAAAGGAGATTTGTGATGTGGTAATGGGGGCAATCTTAAGAGGTTTTGGAGCCTGAGGCCCGGGTGGGTCAGAGGCTAAATGCTTTTGTCTTTCGAGTTCCTCTGCCTTTGGAGGATCTAAAGAAACCCCTCCCTTTTCTGAAGTGGTTCTTGCCTCTGTGTTGTCCCTGCTCTCTTGACTGGAAAAAATATGGCCTAAACGTCCGTCTTCCAAAAGCAGTTGTGGGGGTTGACATAGAAAGCCCAAGTAATGAGCTACCTGCTTAGATTTCTTGAATTTCAGCAGTCTTTCTTGAACCAAAAAGATCTGAACCATCAAATGGTATACTTAACAATGTTGGTTCTACGTCTTGTATACAGTTGCCTGTTCACATCCACAAATGTTTCCTCACAGCGATTGCTGTGTTCACAGACATTCTGATGCAGTCAGTAGTGTCTAATCCCACCACCAGGATATTCCTGGCAGTGTCCTTGCCATCCTGAACCAACTAATGGAATGAGTTCTACATATCTAAAATCTCTAAAAGTTTCCTCGAAAATCCTTGCACTCTCGCAGCCCTCCTCTCTCCCATCCCAACGCTCCTTCTGTCCACCACCTCTCACCCTACCTCTTCTACGCTCGACTACTTCTCCCCTACCTCTCCTATTGAATTATCACCGACCCTTAGCAGTGCCAATTCATCTTGCGCTCCAATCAACCCTTTTGCTCCCCAAATGGTCAAAGACTTTGTCTCAATCACGTACCATTACCTCTGTGAGCTCTTTCACCGCTCTCTCCCTGCTGGACTCATCCTTGCCTCCTTCAAATCTGCAACTGTTTTACCCCTGTTGAAGAAACCCTCTGGTGAGCCAAATGTGCCAGAAAACTATTGTCCAGTTTCTCTCCTTCCCCATTATTTAAAAGTCCTTGAGCAGGTGGTCTACAACCGGATCGCTAAGAACCTTGAGGAGAATAGCCTTGGAGATCTAGCTTCCATAGGAAAGACTCTACCGAGACTGCACTCATGCAAGTTCTCTTGTATGCCCACCATTCCAAACTCTCTTCTATACTCATCATTTTGGAGCTTTCTGCCACTTTGGCAACGTAGACCACTCCTCTCTCCTCCTCACTCTCCAGGACCGTCGGGTTTCGCAAATCTGTTCTTGCCTGGATCACGTCCTACCTGGAAGGCCGATCCTTTAAAATCTCTTGGAACTTGCAAATCTCTGATCACACCCCTCTCCCTGTCTGTGTCCCGCAAGCAACAGTCCTTGGACCTCTGCTATTGGCCCTTTGCCAAGGAAGAGTTCTCATCCTTTGGCTTTCACCATCACACCTTTTTGCTGATGACACTCAAATATTGTTTTGATTTCCCTCCTTCAGCCCAGCCATCTTGGAATCGATTACGAAGTGTCTCACTGCAATTTGTCACTGCATAGCTCTCCGCTGCCTCATGCTGGACTCTTCAAAAAAGGGAAGCCACCTTTCTCCCAGCTTCCAATGTCATCCCTGCACTCCCCTCTCCTATCCCATCTGATTCCAACCTGACCTTCTCGCTCCGTCACCGAATGCTCGAAATGTTGGGATCCTCTTAGCTAGTGACCTATGACTAAAACAATTCATCACTACTACTTTGTCTGCTGCTCGTATTAACCTCCTCGACATTAGGAAATTGTGGGTTTTTTTCTCACTTACCATCCTACAAAAACCTTCTTGCTCACGACTCCTTCCGTCCTCTAGACAAAGTACTCAACTTTGCTACCCACACTCTACATTTGACCAAGATACTCCTTCACTTACTCACCGACAACATGGTAGTTGGCTCTCCATGCACAACCACTTTCTTTTCAAGTTCATTCTCCTTTTCTACAAAGCCATCAATGGTCTTGCTACTCAGTGCCTGTCTGATTGTATTTCAGTTTACTCATCTCATTCCCTCCGTTCCTCCTCTGCATGTAACCTCACTGTCCCATACCCTGCCTTTGCCACCTCTCGCTTCCACTCTTTCTACCTGCTCCACTGCAGGCTACTGCCTATAACAATTAAAACAAGCCAAACTGTGGATCTGTTCAAAGTTCTACGTAAACATCACTTACTTGCTAAAGAGGGAGCTCCCCCTGCCCTCTCCCTTCCTAGCCGACACCACCACTGCCTCCAGAGATGCATAATAATGCAATTTTGTTAAATTCAATTAGTACTCTTTACTTTGAAGCACTTGCCCTCTTATGTTAATTTTACATTTGTAAGTCAGCTGTTTTCTTATAAACATTTTGTTTCTATTTGTTTAGTCCCTGGTATATGTCCTAATATTTTTAAACTATCATTTACTGGCTCAATAATTGTTCTAATCATTATGCTATTGTCCAGGCACCCTTCATGGCAATACTCCCTCCACCCCCCATCTGTAAATGTGCTATGGGAAGTGTGACGATTCACCAGGTCTCGTCACTTCTCCCCAGAGGGTAGCCCTTTCCCATGAGTCTAGGGAAGTGAGGCCGCTACCCAATAGTCCCCCTAGGGGCGGTAATATGCAGAAGACCTCATAGGGAGGGACTCCGCTCCAAGGGACAAGGACTTCCACATGAGGAAAAGCCTCCACATAACTCCATCGTATAACCCACAACACTCCTGGTCACCCTTTTCTCCCACCATCGAGAGTGGAACCATTTGTTATTTTAAAGCCATGACTGTGACAAATGTAGATCATACTGGGACGAAGAAAAACATGAGAAGCCATATGCAAGACCAGGCAAGTACTGCAACGAGGTGGCTCACTGGAGGCATACAGAGTGGCAAAAAGAATTTCCAAGATGGTGTTGATGTTACGCGATGGCTGAGTCAACAATATAAAGTAGAAAGCAAGAATGGACTCAAAGCCTCTCATTGCGGAAGCCAGCAGCACCCATGTCTTGCCTGGGAGATTCAAACCGGGAAGACCAGAGATGCAGAGAGGTGGTTCATCCAAGCGGGGGCTACAAAGAACGGGACGCTGCTACAACATCCCAGGAGCCGGAGCTCCAGAAGGAAGAAGCAATCTAGGTGGGGGTACAACGCAGAAAGGTGGACTGTGAGGTATGGAAACAGTGGCGAGACCACTAGTGGAGCCTGCAGCGGAGCAGCGCAGGTTTCAGAAATCAGAGGAAGGAACTCGCGACCCCCTGAAGAACCGGAGCAGTGTCCCAACAGAGAACAAGGTAACTGGAATGGCAGGAAGACTGGGAGGGGCCTGGGAAGCCAAACCAAGAAGCCAGAGTGCACCAGGATTCATCTTCCTCGTTGCAGTGGTCAACCAACTACCACTGCTCACACAGACTGTATCAGGAGTCATCTCCCTTGTCGCACTGGTCAACCCAATCCCCACTGAGCAAGCAGAATGTGTCAGGAGTAATCTCCCTCACTGCAGTGGTCTTTCCAATAGTGCTGCCCAACTACAGTGGAACAGGAGCCTTCTCCCTCAGCAGAGTGGTAAATGGAATCCAGATAAGTCTGAGTTTTTCTACTTCATGGAAGGGGTTAAAGAGACAAGCTTTATGCAAGAGTGCTTAAAGACCGCTGTGGATAACATTTATAGAAGAACCAGGAGAAAGGAGTCATTCCCCTGGTCCTTTGTGATGGAACATTGAAGGAGCTATTTGTACTATAAGACAGGAGCAAGAAACCAGGAGAAGGGAGTCATTCTCCTGGTGAAGGAAACACAAACTTCACTTTAGTTAAAGATTGATGTTTATAGTCTCAGGGTTAAATTATTTGGTTACTGATGGAGAACATTTAATTTTGATGGCCATTCTGACAGCTCACCAATGTTTTTCTAGGTAAGCACCTTAGAAGTAGAGAGAGATAGGTTTATTTATTTAAATAAATGTTTGTAGCCCATAAAATGACCCCCTCCTTGCCAGTCCCCTCCTTCTACACCCTCACAGAAGTAATTGCAGTTCAAAATGGGCATCCCTTGTCTTCAAATAAATACAAAATCTGTGGAGCAAGGAATGCCAAAGCAGATTCTGTGGCAAAATAGAATGGGAGTATCTCATCAGTGTACAGGTGGTATTCGGCATCGTTAGGCCTAAGCTACCTGCTGCAAAAACCTTCCTTGCCTAAAGATTTTGGGTTCCCTTTCTGGTGGTGCTGATGGCAATGCTGTAGACTTTGAGCCTGCTGTTGGATAACCAGGCTATTAGCGAATAGATGCAAAGTTAGAAAGTGTGGATCCCCAGGACCTCTTATGTATTTGGACAATACTTTTATCCACAATGGGTGAGGAAGCTTGTTTTCCACAAAGGTTTTTTAGAACTCTAACAAAGCCCAGCAAAAAAGTACAACTGGGATCTTTAGCTCTTTAGGTTTCAAGATGTCTGTGATCCCGTGAGTAACTATCTCTTCAGATGACAATATGAAATTTAGGCTGTCCACTGACCTGGTTATCACCGTTCTGAAAGGGCCAAGAATTTGGGCTTGAGTCGTTATAGGTTCAAGGCCTATTTAAGAAGCAGGGATGTATCCAACCCACTTGCTTCTTGAAGGTCTTTCTATAGCAGCAAAATCGAGTAAACACTGGGTGTCTAAATGTTTCTCAGGCCATGATTGCCCTTGAATATCTGATGTTATTCGTAAACCTGAAAGCGCTTCTTCATCTTGCTCTTCAAATCTGTCCTGAATGCTCTAAATTGAGTCTCCCTCTCACTCTCACACTCCCACTCTCTCGCTCTCGCCTCTCTGCATCAACTACACATTTCAAAGATGAAGAATCCTTGGGAGGAATGTGTCCATTGGAACTCATTTGTGTAGTGACAGGTTTTAATGCAGTCCCACGTGTTGCTTTTAAATGATTAATGTATAAACTCCCCATATCACCATTTCTCTTGCCCTTGGCTACATTTTTTAAGCAAATTGATGAGAGGTTTTCAAGCACATTCTGTGCCTGAAGACTGCCTTGGGACTCTGTATTGACTCTTGTTAACCTAACATGGCCCCAAAACCTCTGGTAATGGTATTGGAAAGGCACGGTTTATATGCAGATTAGTCCCAGAGGAGCCAAGCAACCCTTAAAAAGGGCCCCGTCTCCACAACAACTCAGTATTCCTCAAATGTTTGCAGCCATGACAAAATGACTACTCGGGCATCAGCTTCAGGATTATATCCTCAGCATGGAACCGGTCAACTGAAAGCTACCAGTGGAGGATCAAAAGAAGGACACAGAGACACAGACATTTAATGCACAATTTCTATTCTAAAGTAAAAGAAGTACTAACTCCCTACCTAATTTACTAAGGTGCTTGTCAGTCAGGGTGAATGTCCAAAAACAAGTATGTCCACTGTCCAAATCTAACCTATCTACCTTTCCACTAATGTAACTAAAGACAGAAGGGCTCCCTTTCTCCTGGTTGCTTTGTTTTGTCACAGAGTTTTCTATGTTCTTTCATTCCACTCAATATACCATACGCAAATAGTCTCTTGTTATCTTCTGGATTAAGTTCTTTAACTCTTGTAGGGGACCAACAGCTTCCCTCTTCCCCTTTAATGCCAACAATCTTACTTTCGTACATAAGTTCCTTATCTATTTCTTGTTAGGTTCCAGTCTCTCTTCCCAGAGTGCGGTTTCATATATATTTCTTGACCACCTGCTCTACTGGGTGTGTTTTTCCCAAATGTCTTTATTATATTCTCCTTCTCATCTTTGACACCTGGGTTGACTTTTCCCTTCTATCAAGATAACGAGTTTCCAGCTCCACTCCTCTCCCACTTTGTGTGCTTAATATAGCTCTGCCTTTCATGAACATGGTTCTCATTCCTCGGCTTGATTCCAATACTTTTCTCATTACCACTGGGACAAGTTTTGTTTGAGTTATGAGTTCCCCTTAACTCCCCAATGATCCTATTTTCCTGTATTACTGTCTGTTCCCAGGGGTAACATCACTGGTACCAGTAAGGTCTTGGACTCTCTTTCTGATTCATCTTGGCTGCACAGTTCAATAGTTGCACAGTCTGGTTCACGTGCATTTTGTTTGCGTCTTCGGAGTCAAACTGGTTTGTATTTGAGTCGGGAGTGGTTCTCTCCAGTCAGTGATATCAACGTTGTTCTGTAGGCGGCATGCCCATCACTGTTGGCGTGTGGTCACGCCACCACTGAACTCGATCTTTAATTGCTTTGTTATTTCTTCTGTTCTCATACGTTGGTATCCCAGTGTCTTTGGCTCTGCGTGGGAGCTCGACTGGCTTAAGTGGGCTCTGCGTTCTGAGAGAGCTCTGCCTCCTTCTGCTACGCACAGGGGGCTTTCCCTGGTTTCCTTTGCTTTCCGGCTTCATGACCTCTCTCGCTGTCGCTCTCCTCTGTCTACTATCATATCCTCCCTTTAAGCATCCTCGGCACAGTCCATTGGAGGGACTGATTTAAAGGGATGGTCTTAGTTTTCTGTTGTGGATAGCAGAAGTTTGCTTCTGGAACTGATAATGTTCTGTTACGTTAGACAAATCCATGTAGGCCATCACTTTGAGGGCATCAGGGAGTTCCTCACGGGAACGGGAGTCCTTGTCCCAAGAGTGGAGTCCCTCCCTGCGAGTTCCCACTTACCTCAACACCGAGGGAGGGTGTTGAGAAGTGGGCTCACCTCCCTTAGCCTCACGGGGGAGTCGGTGGGGGGGGGGAACTCATCCTTGGGTAGAAGGAAAGAATTCCTTCAATTCATCACACATCTTAAACTGGAAGTGTCCTTAGGGTCACCCTCATATTCCTGCTATAGGACAGTCCATTTGTGGCTGCTCAGGATTGAGGGCCCTTCAGTGCTGATCTTGGGGCATACTGGTTCTTACATTGCTGGGTTGTAGCCAACAAGATTCCCACCCTACTCTTTCATGATTTGAGGTGACCTTGCTGTGGCTTCAAGAGCTACACAGAACACAAACATTGGCTACTTTCCACCTAGGGCCTTATATAACATTTACTTTATCAACTCTGTCTATTGCACTCCCTTGATTTTTGTTACCAACAGCATTAATCTCTCACACTTCCTACTTTTGTATTAGGCCGCCTTCAGAGTTAGCTTGAGAACCACAGATATATTATTTGGGAATTGACCTATGGTAGAGACACGGCAGTTATTTTAAGCCTGCATTTCAACCAGGATTACCGGAACACACTTTGAAGCCCTCAAAGAGTGAGCACTGTTTGATTTCCATACATACAAAACCGCCTTGGAATTCCAGTATATTAACACCACATATACCCTTTTATGTCACAATGGCCTGTGGCTCAGAAGACTAATGCATCCACTACAGGGGCCTGTGTTTGACCTCATGGTCACAGGTTCGAATCCCGCCAGATCTACTCAGCCCTTGGAGTACCAGTAAATAGGGTAACCATAAACATCTGTTATCTGTCAATAACGCCAAGAAACCCGTTTAGGGGGTGTTCGGGAGAATTGTCTCTTTAGGGTGAATTTCCTAACCTAGTGAGTCCCCCTGCAGCTTTGCTGGATTTCTGGAGTTTGTTTTTTTTCTCCTGCCAAGAGTGAGACTCTTTTTCTCCCACTCTTGGACATGATTTATGGTGGTCCTTGGACTGTTAATGTGTTTTATGGGTTATGGGGTCCTTTACTCCATAGGGTCTCATGTGTTTTTACTATGTGCGTTACCCAGCACCCTCCGTGCAGTAACACAGGGGTGTCATAGTGACACCCCACCGTAGAATCCATACCCTGGGACTGACTACTGTCTCCCAGGGCATGTAAAGTCACCATTGGCTTTACTTGTCCCAAATTCTTAACAGAAACCAGTACAAACAATCATATTATGACCTACTGGTCGGGGCAATTCGATTGCCCGGGGTCTGTTAGTCGAGGGGGCACGTCTCCGTCCCCCCTGATCGAGTTTTGGCTGGTGGCAGTGGATACTACTTTTTATATTCGACCGCAAATATTTCCCTATGGGATTTTCCCATTGTTCGAGGCTACCAACTTTAATTATTTAATTCTCATAGCCTTGTATATACCGCCGCTTTATTTAATTAATATTAATTCTCTGGTTGGTATTTTTTGCCAGGACTCTATTCTAAAATGGCGTTTGTGTTCGCTTCTGTGACTCCAACCCAAGTCAAGCCCTTTGTTCCACTTTTTGGCGGGCTTCTCCACAGAAGCCTCCAAAAGTGCTGCCACTCTGTCCGGGTATCACAGGGGGCGTGGGAGGGGGGTTTAGGCACCCTGGACTGAGTTACCTTGGTAACTCAAGTCGCACTGTTGTGTGATTGGCCCAAGTGGTGAGCCGGCCGGCTCACCACTTAGCATGTTTGATTGACAGCTAGGATGAGTGAATGGCGGTATGCTGCATAAAAGCAGGGCTTTGGGGACTGGAACTTCAGAAGTCGCCACAGGACCTGAGAATCCGACGAGGGAGAAGCTGATCCGATCTACCACGACGACACCACCGGTGGAGCCCTGCGGAACGACTCATCACTTCCTGACGACAGAGAAGATCTCCCGGCTGGAGAGGCTTCTTCCCCTGACTGGTGGGCACAACCAGTTTACCTTCTTCTCTTCGCACCCCAGACCGGTCTGTGGTCGAAATGCCCGTGCCAAGCACCCCGGCAGCCGGATAGCCACTTACCACTGGACCGCGAACCAACGGACTGCTCCTTGTTCCTGAGAAACTCCGCGGCTGGTTTCTTCCCTGGCAGTGCAACAGACTCCTGTCTTCCTCCCCGACGAGATCCTCTCTTCCCCCGGACGAAGCACCGACTTGCATCCGCTGCCAGGAACAACTGCCCCCTCTGGAGTATTCTCACCACTTTAAGGTACTGTGTCTGCCAGGCCTCCCTTTCTAAAGATTGCTACAAGGTAATAATAACACCTTAACCTTCTGGATTGGGCTGGCCGCCTTGACCCTCTAACTGGTCCCTTTCTTTGGTCCAACTCCTTTTTAACCGTTACAAGACTTTTGTGCACTGCACCGTGTGACCTTGGACACATTTCGTTTTGATCCTCTTAAAGCGGATCCGACCTAGTGACTCTGAATTCACTGTGTTACTTTGCCTTCCTCTCTTGTTGTGTTCGTGAAAAAGTGTTGGGATCTGTTTCAATTGATTCTCTGCTTTTCTCTCCCTTTTTAAAACGAATTATTAGAGTGCCATCTATGTTAAGCGCTCACCGCTGTCTGAAAATAAGTGGGGCTTTACTTAAGACTTGTCTAATATTCTTTTAAGGGAGTGTATATCTTTTAGTGACCGTGTTTTTGAATTGCTCACTATTAGTGCCTGTGTGTTTTTCTAGATGTGGTTTTAAATAAATAATTATATCTCTTTTACACCAAGCCCTGGTCAGTGTTTACTTGTTCTATTGTGTTTTCTTGACCTATTGTGAATACTCTGTATACTGCCTAACTCTCCTTGAGGGAAGTCTGACTGCTCAGCCACAGATACCAAGTGAATCTGTGTGGTGCAGACTGCTACCAAGTGGGTTTACTGCCAAACACCTGTAGTCCTAAATCTTTTGCAGTGGTCCCAGAGGAGACTGCACAGGTTTCTGCCTAACAGGGGGTGAACGTGCACCCTACAAATACACCTGTTATGCCACCTCTACCAAGAGGAAAGCAGTCCAAATATAATGTACGAAGACACATCCATATGAATACAATCACCTAGCACCGTAGTGACTAACTTACTCTTAGTCCATAGTCCCCTTTCCTCCATACTGCATGGGCGTCCCTCGCTAGGGGCGGGAGACTGAACCTTTTTCACCAGAAAAAAAAACGTTTTCCCCCTATAAATTTAGAGGAGAGCGGGGGCGTGGCACTGGGAGCATGCGCTCCCCTGACTCCGCCCACCAGCGCCACTCTCCAGTCCCCATTGACGCATCGACAATATTTAACATTGCCTAATAACACCAGTATTATTAGGGGGGCCAGTATGGTGGGACATAAGGAGAAAAGGGGACTATGGACTAAGAGTGCGTTAGTCACTACGGTGAGTAATTATTAATTACTCTTATGTCCCGTCCCCTTTCCTCCATACTGCATGGGCGATTAGAACTGAATGTAGCACTAGGGTGGAGAGGAGACCCTCCTTAAGAAAACAGATTCCTCTGTCCGAAAGTAGCGTCTGACTTAGAGCCGGCGTCCAAACAGTAATCCTTACAGAAAACCGAAGGGGTGGCCCAGGTGGCCACCCTGCTGATGACCTGCCACGGGACCCGCCGTTGGAATGCAATGACTGTGGCCTTGGCTCTGACAGTGTGGGCATGCATGTTAACTGGAAGTGGCTTGTGCTGCCCTTCATAGGCCTCCTTGATGGCCAAAACCATCCACTGTGCTATAGAGGCCTTGGATGCCCGATAGCCGGGCTTTGACCCCGCCCCTCTCAACCCCCCGGAAGGGGACAGTGTGTCCGACTTGCAGAAGCCCTTGGTCCTGTCCAGGTAGAATTTCAAAGCGCGTCTGACAGCCTGACAGTGCAAAACCCTCTGAGCCTCGTCCTTCGAGTCAGCAAAAAAACAATTAAGTTACTCACTGTAGTGACTAAGTCCTCTTTCCTCCATACTGCATGGGCACCCCTACCAAGGGACTGGAGACAGAACCTTTTTCACCAGAAAAAACCTTCTTCCCTTTTAAATTTAGAGGCGCGCAGGGGTGCAGCCCTGGGAGTATGCGCTGCCCTGACCCCGCTCTCCGATGCCAGACCTCAGTCCCCATAGACGCATCGGCAATGGATTAACCTTGCCTAATGACACCAGTTTTATTAGGGGGAGAATGGTGGGACGTATGGAGTAAAGGGGACTAAGGAGTGTTAGGCAGAATCCTGTGCAGTGCCCTTAGGGACCACTACACACAATTAAGACTACAGGTGGCAATACAAGTTTTACCTTTGGTATAAGCCTGTACTACTATGTCAGAGTGGTAGCAGTGGCGGAGCAGCCAGGCTTATCTCAAGAGTTTATGAGCAGTAGCAGAGATTACACAAAGGGACCACAATTACTGTGACTCAAGCGAACAGTGACTCGAGGTTTCAGGTAGAAAAATATAAGTACATTTATTTTTAAACCATTCGTTATAAACACACCACTTCTATTAAACATAAACAAAAACCACACGTCAAATATACTACAACTAACCTATTCACTTTGTACAGTATGCTTCAAGGCAAGTATCCTGTGTTTGAATGGACCGGTGTTATGAACAAAACATGTTACCGCGAATACGATTGCGATCACTTTTTGACAGTTCGGTCTACTAAATAAACGCGTATCTGTGACATGAAATGCTACCGGGGCAAAAACACACTTAGCACCTGAGATACCCAGAGGGAGTTGGGGGCAAAAATCACAGGCAATATTTTGGTTAGGCAGACAGAATCGAGAAACACTCAGAGACAGGAGTTCAAAAGTAAAAGGGCCATAGCCAGGGTCAAGTGGCACCGGGGGCCTGTAGCCGAAGATCACACAGTCAACAGTTCACGATTCGACGTAGCCAAGAACACTTCGATATTGTCAATCTTCGGAAGCAAAAGTTATAAGAAGAAGGGAAGACAAGGGCAAGCCTTGAAGATGAAGAAAAGGGGTTCACCCTGTTTCCTCAAGCAGAACACAGTACCTTCATGCAATGGTGCAGCTGGTGCCCTGGCAGTTGTTCCTGATGCTTTCCAGCAGACCCACGATTCCTGGAGCATCGTCGTGAAGGAGGACATCTGAAGGGGGTCTGCACCACACAGGGATGCAGCCGGCAGCAGCAACAAAGAATAAAAGGTGCGCTTCTTAAAAACAGAAGAGGCTCTTCAGGTGGCTATCCGGACC
Organism: Ambystoma mexicanum; assembly: GCF_040938575.1. Classification (NCBI taxonomy): domain Eukaryota; kingdom Metazoa; phylum Chordata; class Amphibia; order Caudata; family Ambystomatidae; genus Ambystoma; species Ambystoma mexicanum. Next base: position 1,138,077,258 of record NC_090931.1, on the reverse strand, counting down.
ACTACAGCAGCGTTTAGCGATTTCGACCACGAAGGCGACCTCTGGCTGAAGAAGATGAGCTGGTTATCCCCACCAGGCTCAAGGGAAGAAGACTCCGGACTGGATCTTCTCTTAGTCGTCGAAGGGTACATAGCTCAGGACTGCAGCAGGGCTTCACCGGGACGGGGTAGTTGCAGCAGCCGTCGTTCTCTCCACTTCTCTTCGGTTCCTTGTAGTTCCAGTGGAGTCTCTCTAACCTCTAGCCCAAGAGACCTGCCTTTTATGCGCAAAACCCCCATTCACACAGCCTGGCTGTCAATCACCCAGCAGGGGGGTTGTCCAGCCTGGACAACCACCGCAGCCAATCATGGCAAAGTGTGACTTGGGTTTCCTAGGATACCCTGTGCAGGGGGTGACTACACCCCTCCCTCACATTCAGCCCACCTAGACACCCAGGCGCATGGTGGAGGGCTTCTGAGCAGAAGCCTGCCAAAAGACGGTGAACAAAGAAGGCGAACCTAGTTTGCTGCGCAAAGTAAAACACAAGAAGGACTTTAACAAAAAGAAATGGCGAATAAACCCAACTGGAGCCAAGAGAAAGACGATTTGGTCAAGCGGGTTTATGTTCGAGGCTAATGTAATAGCCAAGAACAATACCACGTTTATCTAATATAATCGCGGTAGAAAAGTTAGGGTAGATACCACTGCCACCAGCCAAGTCTAAATGTTAAATGAGCGGATCAATGCTCTAGGAGGTGCAGATAAAAAGGGATACAAATTAACCCTTTCCAGTACTCCATGGAAGATGGGGTGTACTGGGTCTGTGGTAGATTGACTAAGTAAAGTTAATGGCAACTTTACCCTTTTCTGGGGGACTGTAGTCCGCTTCAGAAATGGAGTCGGGGGAAGTCTCAAAGACAACCCTATGCCACAGCACTGAAGGTGTAACACACAAAAAGAAGGGGGCTACTGAAGTGGTGTACACTTCAGAGTCCACAATCACAAAAACATAGAAATACACATGGCAAAACACAGGTAAGAGTGGGGGAAAAGCTCCCACTCTTACCAAGTGGGAAAAAATAAACTCCAGAAGTCCAACAAAGCTGCGGGGGGACTCACTATGTGAGGGATATTAGCCATAAATGAGAATTCTCCCTAACAAGGAGTAAGAGTATGTTAGTCACTACTGTGAGTAGCTTATAATTACTCTTATATCCCATCCCCTTTCCTCCATACTGCATGGGCGATTGCAATGGAGTGTAGCCCCAGGGTGGAGAGGAGAGCCTTCTTAAGAAAACAGGTTTCTAAGTACCGCCTGTCCGAAAGCCGCATCTGATCTAGAGCCGGCGTCCAAACAGTAATGCTTGCAGAAAGCCGAAAGGGGTGGCCCAGGTGGCCACCCTGCTTATGACTTGCCAAGGGACATGCCGCTGGAATGCAATGGCCGTTGCCTTGGCTCTGACCGCATGGGCATGCATATTGGCCAGCAGTGGCTTATAATGTCCCTCGTAAGCTTCTTTGATGGCCGAGACCATCCAACGGGCTATGGAGGCCTTGGAGGCCTGATACCCCGGTCTTGATCCGCCGAAGGTAACAGAGTGTCCGACTTGGGGAATCCCTTGGTCCTGTCCAAGTAGAATGTAAGGGCACACCTGGCATCGAGGCAGTGCAGAACTCTGTGACTCGTAATTAGGTTCGGCAAAAAACATAGGCAGCACTATTTCTTCGTTCAGATGAAATGCGGAAGGCGCCTTAGGTAGGAATGCTGGGTGTGTCCGCAGGACTACTTTGTCCTTGTGAAACGTAGTGTAGGGCTCTGAGGCGACCCGCGCCTGTATTTCACTTACTCTGCCAGCCGAGGTGAGGCCTACTAGCAATGCTGCCTTAATGGTGACCAGCCTGATGTCCGCGGGCGCCATTGGCTAAAATGGTTTTTGCGCTAGGGCACCCAAAACTATGTTGAAGTCCGACACCTCTTGATGGGCGGGTAGAGTCTGGCGTGTCCTGTTAAATGCTTCTTGACAATCGGGTTGGAAGAGTTTCTGTAGGCCCCAATGGCTGCCAGGTCTATCTGCAAGCCCCAGTGGGCGAGGTGCACTGCGAAGGAGAGCATGTTGTCCAATGTACATGCAAGGGGGTTGACATCCTTAGAGTCTGCCCAGTGGCAGAACCTGGTCCACTTGCTCTTATACTGGGTCCTGGTAGCTTTGCTCGTAGCTCCCTATATGGTCTCTAGATTAGCCTGGGACAGGCTGGCGTGCCCTAGCGTGACCTGTTCAGGAACCACGCTGTGAGGGCTAGTTTCTGTGGCACAGGGGGAATGACCCTGCCCCCCTGCTGCACCAGAAGATGTGCTGGGCCGGTCGGAAGGCAAATGGGCGGTCTTGCCGAGAGGCTGAGCAGCTCCAAGAACCATGCCCTGGCTGGCCACCATGGAGCTATTAGAAGGACACTGAGGTGGCGAAACTGCTTCATCTTGCAGATCACCCTGTGTATCAGCAGCATGGACGGGAAGGCGGATGCTGTCATGCCGTTCCACTGAATCTGAAATGCGTCGCCCAGGGAGCTGGGGCCCTGTCCCTGCCAAGAGGCGAACGGTTGGCACTTCCTGTAGTCCGAGGATGCAAAGAGATCCACCTGGGGGTGTCCCCATCTGCTGAAGATCTCCTGCAGTACAAGGTCGTTTAGTTGCCACTCGTAATTGTCCGCTCCCAGTCTGCTGAGCCTGTCCGCCTCCAGGTTGGACTCACCCGGAAGGTGTGAGGTAGATTTTCTCCATGGCCCATTCCCACATGCTGACTTGCCAGTCTGCACAGTGGAGGGGACCTGGTACCTCCCTGCTTGTTGACATAGAACATGCTGGTCAAGTTGTCTGTCTGAATGAGGACGACCTTGCCCTCGATAACCAGAAGGAAGGCTCTGAGCGCTAGCCAGATGGCCTTCAGTTACAGCCAATTGATGTGGTACTCCTGCTGGGTCCAGGTGCCATGGACGCAGTGGTTGTCCAGGGTGGCCCCCCCATCCCTTGAGAGAGGAGTCCGTAGTGATGGTGACCTGTGGGGTAGGTTGCCGGAGGGCTTGCCTGTCCACAGGTTGCAGTCCCTGGACCACCATATGAGGTCTGGGTGAGGAGAAGGAGGTATGTTGATCATCTTCGCCTGAGAGCCCCGCTCCTGGTTCCATGATGCCCCGAAGTGCAACTGTATCCTCATCTTGAGTCTCGTGTGGGGGACGGCCAATAGGACCGCTGCCATGAGACCCAGTAGGTGTTCGTACCACCAGGCCGATGTCACTTCTCTGCTGAGGAAGTGCGCAGTGGCCCTCTTGATGGCCGTGATCTTGTCCTCCGAAGGAAACACTCTCTCGGAGCACGTGTCCCAGATGAGCCCCAAGATGGTCAGTCTGCGTAGGCTGCAGCTGCGACTTCTTGAGATTGAGCGAAAAGCCCAGATCGTGCAGTGTGTTCATAAGAGCGTGGGCGGTGCAGTGCACGGCTTCCGGAGATGAAGCCCTGACGAGCCAGTCGTCGAGGTACGGATAGATGTGGTCGCCCTGAGCGCTGAGGAGGGCCGCCACTGTATTCATCAGCGTGGGGGCTCAGTTGAGGCCAAATGGAAGCACCTTGTATTGGAAATGGTAGCCCCTGATCCTGAATCGTAGAAAAGAACGATGAGGCTGCCCAATCGTGACGTGTAAGTACGCGTCCTTCAGATCCAGGGAGCACATCCAGTCTCCCTTGCACAATGTCTCTGCTATTAAAGCTGGGGTAACCATCTTGAATTTTTGGAGAGGTAGGGAGAGGTTGAGGGTGGAGAGGTCCAACACAACTCTCAGGCCCGCCTGGTTCTTTTTCAGAATGGTGAAAATCCTGGAGTAGAAGCCCAATCCTCAATGGGAGGCCGGTACTTCTTCCACTGCCTGGCTCTCGACGAGTGACCAAATTTCCGCCAACGGAGTTGCTGTCCAAAACTGTGGGAGTGGAGGGGAGGACGGAGGAGAGGGAGGGATAAGTAAGCGGTACCCCGTGGATACTACCCAGAGGATCCAAGTTGTCCGCGATCCTCTGATGCCAAAACTGTGCATGAAGGGCAAGTCTGCTCCCCACAGGAGACACGTGGACACAAAGGGACATGTCATGCCTTCTTTCCCATTGAGGCTGTTGCAGAGAAGGGGGACTGAAAAAAGCCCTTACTCCCCCACCCTTTGTTGATTGCGCAGGTTTAGACTAGGCGAACAGTCAGGTTGCCTGGATCTCTGTTCTTGGAAGCCGCGGAACGCTCCAAACATCCGCCACTTGTCGGAGCGTTTATGTGACTGGGTGTATGCCTTGGGCATGACCTTCGTAAGGATAAAGACTTTGCAGTTTGCGAACTGTTTTTCTTTTTATCTAGCTTCTCATTGGTGGTGGAGTCAAAGAGGTTGCCAACCTCGAATGGAAGGTCCAATATGCGTTCCTGGACGTCTGTGTTGAATTTAGTAGCTGAAGCCTGGCAGTCCTTCTCATGTCCGTGGCGATGCATATGGCCCGGTCAGAGGTGTCAATGTGGACCATAGTAGACTCCATGATGTCTTGCGCCACCATTTCTGCCTCTGTCAGTACCGCTGTGAAACGTGACTGGCTCTGCACCAGAAGTTCTGGAAGGAAGTAGGCTATTTCCTGCCAAAGCCTCTGGTTAACGGCTGCCAGCATGGCATCTGCCTCTGTCAGTACCGCTTTTAAACGTGAATGGCTCTGCACCAGAAGTTCTGGAAGGAAGTAGGCTATTTCCTGCCAAAGCCTCTGGTTAACTGCTGCCAGCATGGCATCAGCGTTGGATTGACGAAGATGCAGAGAAGCATTGGAATATAGCTTGTTCCCGTATGCCTCGAAGATCTTCTCCTCCTTGCCTAGCAGCACCGAGAACGAGGTGGCCGAGGACGACTGAGGCTTTGAGCAGAGTGACGCTGCAGCAATCACCAGAGTGTGGTTGAGGGTGAGCCGACGGCAAGAGTGAATCCCCCTCCATTTGCTTATATTTGGCATCCAGGTGTCAATTGACAGGCTGGACTGAGTGGGGTTTGAGCCACCCTTTCTTGGCCAAAGCGACAATGTCCTTCTGCATCGGTATCCCCGTTCTAACCATAGGGCATAGCATGAGGACCTCGGCAAGCACCCCTGGCTTCGGTTGTTCGACTTCAGGTTAAGGAAGGCCCAAGTATTCTGCCAGACCTGCAAGTCATTTGTGGAAGGCCATGGTTGACGATGGTGTGTTGGGGTCTTCCTCCACGTCTGTGTTCACCAGGGCGTCCAGCTGGTCCGGAGCGGGTGGAGGAGTGCTGGGCGCCGAGGGCTGAGGTGTGGGGACCGGAGCCCGAGGCTGCAGCGGAGGCTGGTACTGAACCACCCGAACTGTGGGTGGCAGAGAAACCGGAATTGAAGGAGCCGGCGAGGGCAGCAGGGGTTGCACCGGGGCCTGTGGTGCTGGAGCCATAGGAGGAATGACTATAGGTGAAGGCGGAGGGGCCGGAGGGAGCAGGTCTCTGATAACATCCTTAAGGATTGCCCCAATCTGATGAGATCTCATGAGGGTGAGGAACTTTTCAAAGAACCTGGCCTCACAGGCCGGTGGGGTGGCATGTGATATTGACTAGATAGCGGGTGGCTGCTGGGGCCGGTGCATACTCAGTCTAGCTTGTTGTGGGGTAAACCTGCCCTGTGATGCTGATGGATAAGCAATAGGCCACGTACCTGGTTGACACCAGTCCCATCTTGTAACTCGTTCTCCCACCTGCTCCGTTCCTCCGGGCAGTATCGGACAAGCGGCCAACTTGTCTGGCACAGCGGCCATCTTGTCGCGCAGCATGCCACGTGCCGAAGTCATGGTGCTTGGCTCACTGGGCCAGGCCTCCTCCAGGACTCTTGACGGTGAAGCATGAGACATACCCTGCACCTCAGGACAAGGCCTGGTAGGCGTGTAGCCCTCGACCGTGTTGCCGGTAGTGATGCGTGCAGGCGCCCCTTCAGCCATGTTGTTGGTACAAGGGTGCAGTCCCTTGGGTGTACACCTGGCAAAAGAACATTGCGGTCCATCAGCACTGTCTCCGGAAGGATCTATGGACCCCTCTGCCTGGTGGTCGGTAGCTGAGCTAGCATCGGTACCCAGGCTGGTGTGAGAACCTTAGAGGTTCCTCCTGCTCGGACGTTTCCTTGGGAAGGAGTCGCCCTTGCAGGGTGCGCTGGAAAAGAACAGCCCTCCCTTGGGCCTTGATTTGTGTCTGACAAAATCCTTCAAGTCCTCGGATGGCAACTTCTCGAAGAGCTCCCTCCACCTAGCTAATCTGTTCTTCAGAGCATGCAATGAAAGTTCATTGCATGCGGTACAACCCTCCCATCCATCGTCGGGGCCAAGGCAGCAGAGGGAAAGAGCATGAGGATCTAATGTAGAGAAGAGCCCCTCGCAGGCTGGAAACCTGCTGAAGCCCGCTGGAGTCGAAATGCGTCGGGGAGGAGCATGGCGCCAGAGGGCCGAGTAGTTGATTGATAAAAGACAAAAAACAGAAGAAAGTATCCGGGGAACAGCGTGTGGTATTACATGGTTGAAGCCAAACCTAGGAGCGCTGGTGAAATCGTCCCTTCCCGTCGACGTCGAAAAGGAGACTGGGGAGTGGCGCCGGTGGGCGGAGTCAGGGGAGTGCATGCTCCCAGGGCCGCACCCTCGCGTGCCTCTAAATTTAAAGGGGAAGGGTTTTTCTGTTGGAAAAGGTTCTGTCTCCCATCCCTAGCGAGGGATGCCCATGCAGTATAGAGGAAAGGGGACGGGACGTAAGAGTACATAGCATACCAAAAAATTATAATCAGTGTTTGAGCCAAATTGCAGAGCACTGCCTATTAACCACATTTTTCCTCTTTACCCCTCTAATGGAACCTACCTGTTTTTTCATATATACCAGAGCTCCTGGAGAACAAGTAAGTGGCAGCAGTGTGCAGTATAAAACACAATAACATAAAAATAACTTGCAACTTGCTAAAACACTTACACAAGGGAGTAATGACGTTCATGTGCCGATTTGTATGCATCAGAGAAATTGCTTCAACTGTGAACATCTCATTTAGCCCATCCTCAGATCATTTAGGCATCTTATTTGTAAAATGTGGGCACACCTCCATACTTATTTTCATACATCTTTGCCTTTAAATACTACTTTCACCCATGCTTCCAGGCTGTCTGAATCCCTATCTGCCTACCAACTAAGAGAGCAGCAAGATCTCAGAGTAGCCTTTTAACGTCCAACAGAAATCCCTCTGCTGACTTAAGCTGAGAAGGTCATTGAGCACTGACTGTATTACTCCGTGGTTTAAAAGAAAAACGTATACATACTTGGACATAATGGTCCTTATCTATGTGGACCAGCTACTTTAAAAGCTACGATGAATTAAATCTAGCTCACAGTTTAGGAACTTAATACTATTGGACTCAGGTTATCGTTTCTCCTCTTCTCCCCTTCCTTTCTCATTACCTCATGTTTTCCCCAAGTATTCATCGATGCACGCCCTACTCTTAGAGGTGACATTGGTCAACCAGTTCGCTTCCCCGGACATATGGACCCATCTTTACAAACTAATCTGGCAAAAGCCTCCACACTAGCCCTCTTGAGCACATCTCAAGTCCATTCCGTGACCACACACCAACATGAACTAGCACCATGCATCGTCTGGTCTTGATATTGGCATCACTTTAAAGCCTTTATTTTAAAACAAGCTTTACATTCCTGAAATGTTCTCTTATTCTTAAAGATAACCAATCACAATAAAGCACACATCCCAACAACTACAACCATATTACCTCCTTCTCGGTCCCATGGATCTTTGCCCTTCTGTATTTGTTAGTCTGCTGGCAAACTCCACTTTCGTTTCTCCATCCCGCCCCAACCCTTTTCTTTATGATCCACAGACTAAGATCTGGCGAAGTCACAATACAATTCCTCTCAGACCACGTTCAAGTGCCATACGACCACTATGGTGGTGATGGGCGCAGTCTAAATATTTGGTAATGTAGCATAACTTTGAGGCGGCTAAGAGTCTTGTATGAGGAATGGGAAGACAGGTTTGGGGATCTGATCAAAACGCTTCTGACGTATGTGATAAAATGTATGCTTGGAAACGAGGAATGCTTGATCACGTGGCCTGATAGAAAGTGTTTGTGCTCTCAGTGAACGTGAAGAGAGAGCATTGTCTCCGGCCACCAGCCACCGTGAATATACCACAAAGGACAAAGCATAAAATAACCAACCACTGCATACTACATTACTAAACAGGCTAATAACTCAATTTTTTGTGAGGACCCAGTTCATTTTTGGTTATGTAACAAAGACATTATATTAGAAGGGATTCAGTAAGCAAATTCTCTAAATCCCTAAAGCTGTAGAGATTACATGCTTTTGCATGAAGAATGAACAGACTGTATGAAAACACAACGTTTGTATGTGAAACAGGTGCAGAGATCAAAGCCACTATTGCAAGATGCTACATTTCCCTAGTTACCGTTTATCCATTCATCATTTATCCTGAACCCTCTACGGTTTATCCTCAAATTCCACAATCTTTCTGCTTCTATTCCCTAGCCCTCTTCCCCCCACAGTGGGCCTGCACACCAATCAGTGTCCACAAATATAAGTGGCATGCGTACCTTTTGTGGGGTAGTTGCTGCTCAGAGGGGTTCTCCCAACACTGAGACTGTCCTTCCTGCACTAAATTCTCAGTTTTTGGGAAGTCACAAACTCACAACACTATGACTAGTTATGCAGCATTCACCATGGGTCTAGCTAACCATCAGGGACAAGATTTTTGTTGTGCAGAAGAAGGTGGCAATGAGTGCAAAGAAACCCTTGCTCTTAAAGGGAAAGCTTCTTCAGTAAACATGAATTTGGGTCTGCTGCGGGAGATCTTCAAGCTCTTAATTGTTTAGGTGGAGCACTAGGGTTACTCGGCAGGGTCTCCCAGGGGCTTTGGGCAGGGGCAGAGCTGTCAATACTGGGTCTCCTACCAGGCTTTGGGAATGGGGAGGGACTAGCCTCCCATGACTGTCCAGAAGCATGGCACTGTTATTGTCTGCTGCCATGTGACTGGAAGCAATGTAGGCTGACCAGTAGATCTCCCTCATAATTCCCCCAACATCCACTGGCTTTGGGTGGCACTGGCCGCCTAAGCTGCTACCTTGCTTGTCCCTCAGAGCAAGGCAGGGGACTTTATCACAATGGGTACATTTTGCATGGAAGATGTAGATGCCAATGACTGATAATCCTAAATTGCAAGTTCATTTTAATGACAAAAGAACCTTCATTATAACAAATGTGGTGACACCAGACAAGATGGACCCAAATGGTATAATTACTGCACAACAATGTGGCCCTTTTATTGATTAGACCACAATTGAAAAGGTTATATATAGCCGGGATTAAAAAGAAATGGTGTAGAATAGACTTGGCCATTTGGATTGATCTGCAATGGCAGTGGCTAAACCATTATATGACTGGAACGTACCTAGTATGGTGGGAAACTATCAGTCAGATCTCGGTTCCTTGTACCTACCTACATATAACACCCAGCCAACACATAGCTGAATTGGCACATTATCATTTACTTTCAATCATAGCCACGTTCACGTTTTTTTCTGCCCACTATGCATACTCTCTATGCCTTCATTTGCATTGAATTGTCCTCTCTGTGAGTTCATTTCTTTGCCACTTTTGTTTGGTTATTAATCTGTGTACACCAAAGGCTGGACATCTGAAATGTTTCTTAATAAACATGTCATTATCAGTCGTATGTAGAATGGGGTCTATTACCTGGAAAGAAGTCCTCCCAGTACTGTGCCACCGTCAAAAACGGACAAGTAGGATCAGAAAAATACAATTGATGAATGCGTGACTATAGATGCAAGGAACTCATATTCCCCAAAATCTTGAAAGGAACGCTAAAGTTGTAAAACTGGGGATATTAGACCAGTCTTTCATTTGTTAAGAACACTCCTTTGCTCAAGAGGTTCTTTAAGGATGCAGTGCAACCACAATGTGGAATCAGAAAATAACCCTTTAAGAAACTGAGCAGGGGTTGCATAATCAGTACTTAAGGTATGTTTGGTGAATTCTATTAATGGTAAATGCTGTTTCGTAGACCAGCAATAGTAGACTTCTCTTTAGTGTCTACGCAATGAGGATGTAAGTAAGACAAAGCAGTAGTTGACAGACTGAAGACATGTATACAATTCTTATTTGCATTTCCCAATTCAGCAAGGAGAAGGCCTACATATTAGACATTTCACGCTTTCGTCACAAACCCACTTTCAAGGTACACCACTTGAATCATGGGTATTAAACAGTGGTTGGCATGACCCATGCGGCTGTAAAAAAAAAAGAAATCTTATTTTGCATAAAAATGCAGATTCTATGTACGTGACATGCAGTTCACTGAATAGGGCAGATTAAGCGAGTACATGGTTTAATCTTCACTATTACAAGACATTGGGCCTCATTACGACCCTGGCGGTAAGGGGTTAACGCCAGCGTTAGCTGCGCCGACCCCTTACCGCCAATTACGAGGTCCCCTAGCGCCATGGTGCTTTTAACACCTGCTTTTAGCAGGTGTTAAAATCCATGGCGCTAAGGGACCATGGAGTTAATTACGCCACCGTAATTTACGGTGGCGTAATTAACGCCTTCCCCACTCCCATTATGCCCTATGGGGCAAAAATGGGAATGGGGAAGGGTAAATGGGGATTGGGGACTTACCGCCCCGCCAAGGTCGGAATGGGGCGGTAAGTCCGCCAACCACCATGGCGTAAACGTAGTTTACGCCATGGTGGTAAAGTCACGGCCCAGGCGGTAACTTACCGCCTGGGTCGTAATGAGGCCCATTGTCATCGTTTACACCCACACAATGCAAAGAATTTAGAGTTGTACCAGCCCAGGAAGAAGTGCTTACCTTCATGACAACTGGTGTCTCAAAGTTATATGCCGAATGAGCCTTCCTCTGAATAAACTTCTGAAACTCTGTACGCACAACAAATATGATAGAATTAATTAAACATTTTGGACAGCATTTCAAGAATTGTAAATAATCCTACATTGTCACATTACCGTGCTGCACCATCTGAAAATTAAAAGGCTCGCCATCATAAATGTCGTGTAGGTGTTTCATGGCTATGATTAAGCAGATTTCCAGCACAGACAGACCTAGGCGAAGTAAAACAAATGCTGGTTATTGTCATTATGCTACTGTCAATACATGTCAGAGATTAAACTAAGCTTTACATTCAAATACAGAAAAGTCTAATTGCGGCTTTGGGAAAAAGGTAAAAGCAGCAGTTTGTGAAAATATTCGAAATGCTGTTTAGCCAGTGGCGAAGACAAGGTGTGGCATGAGGTGCAAGGCCCACACTACTCCAAGAGCCTGACCAGCAGTTCTGGCTCAGCTGTGTCAAGAGCAGTTCCTGGAAGTCTGATAAGGGTTTGCTTGCGTGGTATGCAAATAACTTGCTAGCCATTTTTTGCAAATGACTAAACGCATTCAGCTTTATCACAGATTCGTCTGGGGTATATCTATGTTTTAGGCATATTACAGCTCATTGGACAGGATTTCAAGTTTCTTTATGCCAGACGTGAAATAACCCTTCAGTCCTGGCTTCTAGGCCAAAAAATATGAAACTGTACAGGAACGCAAAATGGCATTTGGTAACATTACCAGGGCATGGGGAACAAGAGTCGAGAGTTCTGCTACAGCATATTTTTAGGAAGCGATGTGTGTGAATTAATTAGCTCTGTGAGAAATGTGAGCAGTATCACTAGTTTCCGAATGTTTAGTCTTGAGCAATTTCAGTTTAGTAATCTTATTTCAACATATTGTATACGTATGCAGACTTGTTTTTGACAAACATAATCAACATCAACAATTTTAACCATTTTAAAAACAATACTTTCCGAAAACCATTGTAATTATTCTTTCAAGTACCAACTCGATCTTCAAATATCTGTGTACACATTTTCATGCATACAATTATTTCCTGTTACATAGGATTTAAGGTAAACACTATCCTAGTGTTCTGGTCACGTTTACATCAATATGCATAAACATAAAAGCAGCTATACACAACATTTTCTTTCTCAGTACCTTCTATTTTGTGCAAAAGAAAATCACATGTAGTGGAGTTTCTATTGTTTATTATGTTGAGGTGCGGGGACGATTGTACCAGGCACCCAAGAGGTTTTGGATGATGCGAAGGCATAAGAGCGCCTTGTAAGAGCTTGCCAAGGTTGTAGGGGAGAGGGGGGGTGTCGATGTAGCTTAATTAGAGATAGATTGGCATATGTTTAGGTATAGGTCACGATGGTAGTGAACCGCCATTTTAGAAATCAGCAGCCATTTTGAAATTAAGGTCTAGCGCAGCGCTGTAGCAAAGGCACCAGGATCAGGCCCAATACATAGAAATTAGTATGTGCATACGAGGATGGGTTGTAACATAGGCAGTCGGGTCGAGGGCCAAATCCTTGGAGCTACATAAACCTCACACTGTTTCACACTAGTAGGACATGTATCCCAGAAGGAATGTGCCCTGCAAGGTCATGAGGGAGCCGAGAGCGCTCTCTCAAATGCTATCCCACGGGAAGGAGGGAGAAGGCCTCTGACCTTCACTCGTCCAAATCCCAAGTTATAGGGGTCATATACCTCTGCCCGAAGACCCCAGCATTCCAAGCATCGGTCAACCCGAGACCACCAACCATAAAGCTGTTAGAGCGCCAATCCATTAGAAGGATCACAGCAGAGAGGAGAGTTCACCCCACCTGGGGTCCCTGTTATTTGTGCTACGAGATGTCAGGGAGGGAAAGTAACACATTTTTTTAAAAAAATATGTTTTTATTGGCTTTTCTTTAAACATGAACATCGGGACTCAACATTGTCCCATTCCCCCCCACCCCACACGATTCCCCCTGCCCGGTTTTATTGTTCTAAGCTGTCCCACTGCTTCCCATTTTTTCTGCTTCAGTCTTATCCTGTAAACATGTCCAGTATGCAGATTTTGTGTGGGCACCATTGCATCATATAGTCACTTTGTAGATAATCTATCGCTTACCTCCAGCCTGTTGCAAATCTCTGCCGATCCCCTTGTATGTTGTGTGTGATTCTCTCATTTGCCACATATGTCCATATCCTGTGTAGCCATTCTTGATTGGTTGAGGGTATCTTTTGTTTCCAATTTTGTGCTATTGCTAGCCATGCTGCTATGAGGAATCCAATGAAGTTTCTCTTTTGTGTCTTTGTGAGTAACCTCGAGGATCCCACATGCCACACATCCATACTTCCTCTCCTAGGTTTTCTGCTCCCTTGAAGATGTTTTGCATTTGCGTTTTCACCACTGACCAGAATGGTTGTAGTATCATGCAGTGCCACCAAATGTGTCTCCAATTTCCTATTGTGTCACATCTCCTCCAGCATTTTTCTTGCAATGTGGTGAACATTCTGTGGAGTCTTTCCGGGGTGTAATGCCATTGAATCATCATTTTTGTCCACGCTTCTCTTGTTTGGATCGCCCGTGTCCATTTAGGGATTATTTGCCAAATGCACATCCATTGTTCCTTCGTGATTTGTTTCCCTAGCGTTGTTTCCCATTTCTTCATGTACTGCCATTTTATGTCTTCTGCCTGGGCGTTTATGAATTTATAAAGGGTGGAGACAAATTTCTTTTCTCCCGTCTGGGTCATCATGTATGTCTCGAATGGGGTCAGGGTCCTTGTCAATGCTTGTGTTATTCTTGGCGTAGTGAGCCAGTGGTGTAGTTGTTCGTATTGGAATCTGTCCTTTTCCGTGAGGCCCAGTAGTTCACGGCATTCAGTGTACGTTCTAATCTGTAGGCCATCATACATGTCTCCCACTTTCATGCAATCTGCTTCTCGCCATTTTCCCAAAACAATTTTGTTATTATTTTGGTGAGTGTCTTATTGCCGGTATCCGTATAGGAAGTGCTTGGAAATTATACAGTAGTATGGGTAGTATTGTCATTTTTATAACTGTTATTCTGCCCCACCAGGATATTGCTAACGGGTTCCATCTGTTCAGGTCTCTTTTTACCTTTTTTTATGATTTTCGTGTAGTTCCCTGTGTAGGTATCTCACCCCGTCATCCACGGTTTGTAGGTGTAATTCTTCCGTTTTCTTATGTATCTCTTGTTTGTCTCCGGCCAGGACCATTACCGACGATTTCTGTTTATTTTTAGACCTGATATTAGTCCGTAGTCGTCGATCTGTTGTATGAGGAGGGGTAGTGTCTTGGTTGGTTCTGTTAGGGTCATCATCATGTCATCCGTATATGCCGCTGTCTTGTGCGTCTGCCCCCCCATTTCTATGCCCTTGATGTCGGGAGCTGCTCTCATCTTTGCCAGTAGGGGTTCAATGAAAATTGCATACAGCAGCGGTGATAGTGGGCAGCCCTGTTTGGTGCCCCTTCCTATTCTGATTGGATCTGAAAGTTCTCTGTTTACTGCTATCCTTGCCATTGGTGAGTTGTAGTTGGCTAGAACCATGTTTATATATGTTTCCCATGCCCAATTTTTTTAATGTTGCAAATAGCATAGTCCATTCTACCCAGTCAAATGTTTTTTCCGCGTCTACCGATAATATTGCTGATGGGGTTTTTGTGATTCCGGCTTTCTCTATGAGGTGTGCTATTCGTCTAATGTTGTCGTGGGTTTTCCTGTTTGGGATGAATCCTGATTGGTCTTGATGTATCAGTTTGAGGAGTAGGGGTGAGAGCCTGTTGGCGAGTACCTTTGTATAGAGTTTAGGGTCGATGTTGATTAAAGCTATTGGGCGATACGAGCTCAGGTTTTCTTCGTCTTTCTCTTTCTTGTGGAAGGCTAGTATTTTTGCCTGGTTCATTGAGGTTGCGATATTGGTCGTGTCTTTAAAGTTATTAAAGAGATTTGCTAGGATGGGGGTTAGGATTTCCGCATATGTTTTGTAGAAGGCTGCTATGTAGCCATCCGGTCCTGGAGATTTATTTTTGGGTATGTCTCTAATTGCTCTTGCTACCTCCGCTGCTGTTATTGGTTCGTCCAGTGCTGCTTGTTCGTCTGATGTTATGGCTGGTAGTGTTATATCCTTAAGAAAGGCTGCCTGCTCCTCTTCATTTGGGCACTGTGATGTATACAGTTTCTGGTAATAATCTCTGAATATTTCTTTAACGTCTTTTGATTGTGTTTTCTTTATTCCTTGTCCGTCTTTTAGTATTTGTACCATTTGGTTTTGTGGTTTCCCTTTTCATTGTCTTGCTAGCAGTTTATCTGCCTTATTTGATTTCATCGCATACCAATGTTGTGTGGAGTAGTTGCGTTTCGCTCTTTTGGTCCTGAGTAGATCTATCCGACTCTGGACGTGTCGATATGCCCTCTTTATTTTCAAGGATGTGTTCTTTGTCATTTCTTCTCTGATCTCTTCCAGTTTTTTTTCTAATTCACTTTCCCATTTGTACGATTGCTTGTCTTTTTGTGCTTTCAGGGCTATTATTTGTCAGCGTATCACCGCTTTAAAGGCTTCCCAAATGGTGCTTGGAGAAACTTCCGGAGTGTCGTTCTGTTCAAAATAGTCCACTATCTTTTCTCTGATTGTTTCCTTCGAGACTGGGTCTTGTAAGATTTCCCTGGGGAGTGTCCAACGCCATAGGTCTGAGCGTTTGCGGATTTTAAGAAGTGAAATCCATAGTGGGGCGTGGTCTGAAAGCGATATTTGGCCTTTCTCTATATCCTGGATCTCCCCAACTAGGCTTCTTATGACCCATATGTAGTTGATTCTGCAGCTCGTATTGTGCACATGTGAATGATGTGTACCCCTGGGTTGTGCCTCTGAGTCTCCGACATACGTCTTCTAGAGACATCTTGTTCATCTCTTTCAGCGCTTGTGAGGGTATCCCTTGTAGCGAGTTCTTGGGATTTGAGCGGTCTTCCCTCTGGTGCCATGCGAGATTGAAATCTCCTGTTAGTATCACTTCTCCTTCTGCAAAGTTTTCTCATTTGTTCAGCGTTTCTTTAATGAAGCCATACTGGCCTGTGTTTGGGGGGTAAAGCGTTGCTAAGGTTAATTGGCAATTTTCTATCTGGACCTTCGAGAACAGATATCGACCATTTTTGTCTGTTGTGCTTTTGATTTGTACGTTGAGGTGGTTGGCGAATGCTATCATGACTCCTTTTTTCTTCTCTTCGCCATTGGATTGGAGAATTTGGTTGAAGCCTCTTATGCAGATTTGGCCTTTCCTTTTTTTCTGTATGTGTGTTTCTTGGAGCATTATTACATCATACTTTTCTCTGTGGAGGAAGTGTTCGTTTTTTTTCCTTTTTACTGGCGTGTTCAGCCCTCTGATGTTATACGTTAATATTTTTAGCACCATTCTTTCTTTTGGGTCTGCAGTCTCGCTTGTGTTTTATCGTGTGGGTCGCAGTGGTGTACTTTAATACCGTTGTTTAAATCTTTCCCCCTTTGAACTTTTCCCTCAACTACCCCCCCTTCCCTCCTACCCTCCTTTCCCCCCAACTTTTTCCCTGAGGAGGTCCCTGGTCCCTATGGTTGCTCGGGCATTCTGCCTGTGCTCCAGGCCCTCTAACCTACAAATACATATACAAACTTCTCATGTTTACTATTTAGCAGGGGGTCCTAAACCCTGCTTGTGTTTGTGGATTCCAAGGATATCCATTGGCTCTGCCGCATCTTCGTGTAATCACCTGCCCTGTCAGGTGTTTTCACTTTCTTTGTATTTTCTCCCTTCAGCTTACGTTTGCTTCTGTCCTTCGTTTCTGGGGTGGTATCAATTTGTCTCCAGTTTGCGGGGTTGGAGTCTTGTTCTTCTTTTCTCTGTTTGCCATCCCCTCGGTTCTCGCCTTCCTCTGTGGAGTTCTCTGTCCTTTGGGGATTCCATCTCTTGTTCTTGCCTACCCAGGATCTTGAGGCCTTCCTCGTATGTTGTGAGGCGATATTGTCGTTCCTCCCATGTGAAAAGGAGACCACATGGGAAGGTCCATTTATAGCGTATTTGTTTCTCCGTTAGGAATTTTGTTACCTGGGACATCTCTCTTCTCTTTCTGAGCGTGGATTGTGCTAGGTCTTGGAACAACTGCATTTCTTTGCCGTTCATTCTTATTTGCTCTATTGCCTGGCTTTTCTCAGAATTTGCTCCTTTTGTGTGTACTGTGTCAGTGCAACCAGAACATCTCTTGGGCGGGCTCCGGTTTATCCCGTTCTTCGGGGGTCTACTCTGTGTATTCTGTCTATTTGAATTTCTTCCCCTGTGCCGTCTGTGAGTATGTCTTGGAACACCTGTTGTACTGCAGTGCGGAGGTCTTTATCCTCCACCATTTCTGGCATATTCTTTATTCTTATGTTTGACCTCTGAGATCTGTTTTCCAAATCTTCACATTGTGATTCTAATTCCAGTGCCAGTCGTGCTAGCTGGTCTTGTGCTTCTGCGTTTTGGAGAGTTTCCTCATCTATATTCTGGACCGTCCTTTCCAGTTCATCTGTTCTCTCCTCTAGATTTCCTATGTCTCTCTTCAATTCCTGGACTGCTTGTTTCATTTCCCCCTTCATGTTTTCAAACTGCGCCTGTGTGGAGGACATAAATTGATCCTGAAATTCCTTAAACCATATTTTCATGTCTTTCAAGGCCATTTCTGCGTCCTCCTACTCTGATGTGGTTTCCCCCTTGCTTTTCTGTTTGTTTATTTGCTTAGGCACAATGTTATCTACACCCCAGAGTTGGATCAGGTCTTGATCTGGTTTGGATCTACTAGTGCTCGTCGATGATGCCTGTGGCCCATGTCTGGTCCTAGCTTTTGACATGTGTGTGTCTCCTTTAGAGTTTGTGCTTCTTGTGTCGCTGTGTGCTCACTTTTAGCCTTGGAATTAGAGTAGGAACTTATGCTGTTCTGTGTATCACTGATGCCTGTCTGGGCTCTGCCGAGTGTTGTCTGTTGGGGTTATGGATTTCCCGCTTCTCAAGACCCGTTTGCTAGTACTCTTGCAGGCTGTGTTTGAGCTAGTGGGGATTTTGCAATATCCCAGGCTATCCTTCTCTGTTGGCTCTTTGTGATACCACTTCTGGTTCCCTTATGGGTGTGGTTGCTCCACCCCCCCCCCGATCTCGTTATCTGTCTTTGGTCCTCGGCGATTTCTACTTTCCACCGTGGCCCCTATTGTCTGGGGGTAGATTCCTTCTGTGGCCATCAAAGAAGCTTGTGTAGTTTTCCCTTCTAGCGGGCCGTGGTGGGGGGGGGGGTGCCCAGCCACTCTTTTGTGGATTGGGGGAGGTTGTCGGGGGGGACCCCGTGCCTCTGGGTAAATTTATGTTTTCCTTCAGGGTTTGGGCTGGGTCCGCGTCCGATGGTTGGGGGGGGGCCTTCTCCCCTGTATCTAGGCTGGAGTCCACGCTGGGTATGTGTGTTGTATTTAAGGGGACTTTCTTGTTTTTCCAGGTAGTGTTAGCTTCTATGGGCTTCCCTTCCCCTGGTGTCTCATATTGTTTCTCCCGTGTTTGCTTCCCCGGGATGCGCTGTTGCTGTCTACGGGGGGAAGCCTCTACCCCGCCGGATTCCCTCCCCGATTTGTACCTGTAGTTCACTGTTCAGGCGGCTCGGCTGGGCACTGCCGTCTCCTTCTGCTCTGCTTGTGGAGGCCGCCTTCGCTTCTCCTCCCTCATCTGGGCTCGGTATCTTCACTGCTGGTGTGCCTGGGTCTCTCCGCCGGACTCCGCTTCTCTCACCCCGGTCCTCTTCCTTTGTCGGGTCTCTGCCTCGGGCTGCCGCGGAGACCAGGGGCTTCTTCCTGCGCTCCGGTTCCCCTCTGGGGTTCCACGCTGTTGGGCTGCTTGGGGGCCAGCTGACTGGTTTTGGTTCTTCCTCTGCGGGCGGGATCGTTCGGGGGGCGCCTCCTCCTGAGTTGAGTCTGCTCTTCTCCCGGACTTCACCTTCCGCCGCGTGTTGGAGGGTGGCTTCGCTTTGGCGGGCTCAGTGTGTGCTGGTTTGTATTTCTTTATTATTGCGGCCCGAGCTGGGGGACAGAGCTCCGCTCACGCATGTCTACCCGGCTCGGCCGCCATCTTGGAATCATCGAAAGGAACACATTTAAGCTTGTGGTGGGAAGAACTTCAACGGTGCTGACAAATCTGGGATCGAGCAGGGGTTTACAGTTATCTTGACCTCCAAAGTAGTCTGCGCCCATGTCTGAAGTACCAGGTGCACATTAGGCCACAAATGGGGGATGTACTGAATCGTGTTAATAATTGCCAGTTAGGAGCTTTGCGCTTGATGCCGTACAAAGAAGAACCGCACATGGATGAAGATGAGCAGCTGAAGCTGGCACTAATGGCCTGGCATCCCCTGTGGAGCAGACAGCCTATGTATTGGGTCGCACCAACCAGCTACTTGGATTTGTTACCTAAGTGATGTATGTCCGTTGTGACGCTTTTTACCCTTAAAAACTATTGCGCATGCTGATTTTTCTAGAGTGCTCCGTGGCAACAGAGTTCTTTGTTATTGCGTACTTGTTTTAATGAAAATAAACCTTATTCTCCTTGAAAGAGGTGTGCTGGGCCCTTTTCCCTAGTGGGTTCTATTTTTTCTGGTGTGAGCGTTGAGGGGCTTCTCTACATTTTGGTGACCCCAACGTGATCCCAGATTTTCTGCAAAGATGGAGGCTTCCAGGCCGCACATCTGTAGTGGCGTTTTTTTATTATTATTATTGTTATAAGTATATAAGAAGAGAAACTGAGAAGTGTGATCCTTTCTGAGCTAGGTAAGAAGATGGCGCCATATTTTGAATTATGATAAGAGAATAAAGAAGTAGGGGGCTCTGTATAATTAGAGAGCTTGGATTCCTGTACCAATATATCCGGGTGGGGGAATAAGACAAAGTAGTAGTTGTTATTTTAGTTTATTGTTTAGCTTGTTTTATAGAGTTTTAAGATTTTATTGCATAGCAAGAAGGGGATGGGGGGGCCAAGTGAGGGCCAGTGGTAGAAGTAGTGTGCATTTTGGGTGCGAGGAGTGAGAGCGTGTGTGTGAAGGGAGTGCGGGTATGGATTAACAAGGGAACAGGAGTGAAGGACTGGTAGGAACATTGATGACGGGTTGCATTTCGTATGAGGTTTCATATTTTTTTAATTTAAAAAGTTTGTCAACATGGGGGGAAATGACTCGGAGTTGTAGGATATGTGCAGTACAATTTGTGGTAAAAAACCCTGCGAAAAAACATCCCGCAATTAAATGACATGGAACCGGAAAGGGGACAGGACGTAAGAGTAATTATAAATTACTCCCCGTAGTGACTAACATACTTTTAGTCCATAGTCCCCTTTCCTCCATACGTCCCACCAACCTCCCCCCTAATAATACTGGTGTCATTAGGCATTGTTAAATCTATTGTCGGCGCGTCAATGGGGACTGAGGTGTGGTGCCGGAGGGCAGAGTCAGGACAACACATGCTCCCTGGGCCGCACCCCCGCGCATCTCTAAATTTAAAGGGGAAGAAGGTTTTTTCTGGTAAAAAGGTTCCGTCTCCCGTCCCTTGGAAGGGACGCCCATACAGTATGGAGGAAAGGGGACGGAACATAAGAGTATAAGGAGATATTGGAACACATGTACATGTTTTTGGCTGCTAAATACAAGGGCAAGAAACTTCAAAGGAGAAAAGATATCCTAGAGTTGTGGAAAATGGTGGCGGACAGAGGATAATGACAAGTGCAAGCTCCAGTATGATAGCAGCCCAGCCCAAGTGTAGTAAAACCAGCAGCACCCTAGGGAACACCGTCACCCCCACCCCAAATAGAGCTTTACCCAACTTCCCGCCACAGTATATACAAACCCAACATAAGTGCACTCGCCTGCCACACCGGCCCCCATTAATATTACCACCCCCATATCAAACCAACACTGCAGTGCCAGGTAGGAAAACACAGAAGGAATAAGAAGCTTTACAGGCCTTGCAAACGGAATTAGCGCAGTTGAGGGCCCTGCAGGAAGAAGGTAGTAAAACGGGGTGTGGACTAGATAAGTGGCGGGCCGGAGATATTTTGTTCAGACTAGATAGCACTGCAATCATGGATGTACATATTGACAAGGAGAAGAGTGACGAGCGGGGCATGCAGGTTATGTGACAGGGAGGTCAGACAGAGATGCAGAGAGTTGCGGGAGGAGGAGTGGACATGATGGATGAATTGGAGGATGAGGAGGAGGTGCTGGCAGTTACCCCATTGGTAGAGAGCTTGTGGGGCCTGCAGTTGAGACCAGGTTCGGGCGGGCAGCAGTGGCCAGGAAAAAGGGAAGTGACAGCAGGAAGGCAAGACAGGGAATGGGCTGGGCACACAGTTGCTATTACTGCATAAAGTCACAGGGAGGGAGCAGTATGTGCCCTGGGCTTAGATTGATAAGAACAACCTGATTAAGGCACTCCTGCCCCTCACTGCAGGGGCTGGGAAGTGGATATACGCTTCAGAGTACCTGATGACACACACAGAAGAACAGTCACCAGCCCTATACACTTCCCTCCCAATAGCACAGATAAATGAATTACAAACTCAGGTGCCACAGGAGGAGAAAGAGAAGTGGAGGAAGAAAGGGAGTACGCAGTCCCCTACAGATTTGTTATGTCTGCAAGATAGCACAGAAAAAGTTGTTATGCCGCACGGACCGCTGTTGGTGCAACTGGTCGAAAGCAATCATCAAGCACATTTGTCGAAACACATTGCTGCAGACATAGAGGATACCTGGTTTGTTTCCAATCTTCAGGAGGTTCTTTCTCATATGATGATAAATTGCATAACCTGCCAGACGTATAGCATTGGTCACACTCTAAGAACAGTATGAGGTAGTTTTCCGCGCCCTACTGGGCCATTTAGATAAGTCCACATCGACTATGCAGATATGGCAGAGCAGTGTAATGGGTCAAGGTATTTGATCGTTGTGGTATGTTCCTTTTCACGATGGGTCGGGCTGATCCTTAAGCAGATCCCGATGCTAAAAGTGCTGCCAAGTCTTTGGTGAGGGAGGGGTCCCTCGGTAGGGCGTTTCCAATGTGTTGCGGTCAGATAATGGCACCCTTTTCACTAATGAACTTCTCAGGGAAGTCACCGCATTATTGGGCATAAAGCATCGGATGTGCATAATTTACCGACCCCAGGCCAACTGAGTCATAGAAAGGATCAATGGTCCATTAAAGAGTACGCTTTCAAAGTTATGTACAACGCTGAAGAAAAATTGTGTGCATTGCTTGCCCCTGGCATTGTTCAGTATGCGCACGCAGCCCTGCAAGGATCACCATTTATCATCTCACGAGGGGGTAACAGGATGGCGAACAAACACGCCCCTATATCCTATAAATAAAGCTTCTGATGCTCACAGGGCTGTGTCCTTTCTAGGGGATAACTTCAGAGATGATCTTTCTGCCTTGGCAAAAGCCATAAAATGTATCCCTCAACAGGTAGCACCACCACAGTTTAAAGTTACAACCAGCGCTGCATCTTCCTCAGTGACGTCACCACCTCTCCAACTA
Source organism: Ambystoma mexicanum (assembly GCF_040938575.1). Taxonomy (NCBI): domain Eukaryota; kingdom Metazoa; phylum Chordata; class Amphibia; order Caudata; family Ambystomatidae; genus Ambystoma; species Ambystoma mexicanum. Next base: position 1,138,054,719 of record NC_090931.1, on the reverse strand, counting down.
TTCCCAGGAGGCCATCTTTTTGTTAAGAATTTTGTCCGCAGATTGAGTGAGCCTAGATACAACGGTCCTTTCACTGTTGTCCATGCGGCTCCTCGTGCGGCACAGTTTAAGGAGCTGAAGTATTGGATACACCTTTCGGACGTCCGAAAGGCCCCCCATACCCCACCCCCACCACAAGAACTAGAGGTGTGAAAACCGATACAAACGGACATGTCCATACAACAGATATAGGTGTGCATATGTATATAACCAGTGGTAGAACATTCATATTACGGTATTATCTATAACAATACGTTTTTACTGTATTACTCTTATTGTCTTTATGCTATCAGTATATACCATTACTATGTCAATGCTGCTATACAACGATTTGCACTTTATTCCCCCTGTACTTTTTCCCCTCCCTTCATCTTCTTCCATATCCCTCCTATTATCTTTTTCTCCCTCTTGACATGATGAAAATACAGATGCCTGCAAATGCATTTCATGCACGCTCATAGCCTTTTCCTCGTGAGCGCTATGTAAATGCTGATTTTTCTCCTTTCTATAGTTGTGTGATGCATTGTGTAGTTGGGCTGTTTAACTTGTCTATGTTTGGATTAGGAATATATATGGGATGTAGTTTTATATGGGCAGGGCATATAAAGAGGGGGGTGGCAGTGAAATGAAAATATTTCATCATCAATGAATGCTACTATGTTATCACTGAATGTCAATATGTCATCATTGAATGGGGGACAGGAAAAACACCACAACTTATTCATATGAATGCAGCTCAAAAAGAGATGAAAAATCTGTCATGGCCACAGGCCCCAGAACACAAATACCACACCATCTAGTGATGGGGCAACGGGTCACTTGACTCACTTATGTCCCTTTGGGACCCATAAACACAGGGGTCCTGACTGGACTCGGTCCTGGCGCTTTTGGCGCCATGCTCATATAGAGATGTGAGCAGGAACACTTTATTTCAGTGCAGGAGTGTTTTCACTTTATTTCAGTGCAGGAGTGCTTTTATTTTACAAGAAATTTCCAGGAGCTGAAAGCCTTTATTCCAGAGAACATTCTCATGGGCTGACTCATCGGGTGTGGCTCCCTAGGCCTGGTCTTCATGTGCTGACTCATCAGGTGTGGCAGGCAGGCCAGGTTGGACGAATTTCTCTTTGAGGAGGAGCTTGAATGCCGGCTGGCAATGGAGGCGGAGGGTGATGTTGATCACGCTTGGTCTGCCGTGGGACTCGCTTCTGCGGTGTCCCCGGTGGGCTCGGACTTGTGGTGCTTGGCCTTATCTTGGAGGCGCCCTCACAGGATTTAGAAGCCCGCTCCTCGTTATGACTGGTCTTGGGTGAGGCATGCCCCTGCTCGGGATACGGGGCAGAGGCTTTGGCGTTCAGCCACGCCGCGAATTTACTGTGCCTGTCCTTTGCCGTCTTGGAGAATCCGCAGCATATCTTGCAATCTCCTTCCTTGTGGTCTTGATGCAGGCAGTAGAGGCATTGTAGGTGCTTGTCCTCCAGAAACACATTTCAGAGCCCGCACTTGGTGAAGGGCTTGAAGAGGGATCTTCCTTCTTTCTTCTCCTGTGTCATGGTCAGAGGGCATGAAGTAGGCCTGATGGCCGTCTGGAAACTTTGACAATCCTCGCCCTTGAGGAGCACTGACCTTCACTGACAATGGATCCCTGCTGTCAGCAGATGGAGAAGAAAGCACACAGGCTGTTTTGGAACTAAAATAGAACTTTTTTTCTCGCAACAACATGATAAAATGCAGAAGTAGCTCACAGAGCAAACTCAAGGACTCCCAACACTGAAGCGTGCAGTAAAAATCTGAAGATGGCTGCAAGAGGAAGGGCTTAGGGAGAGGACTGTCATTGGCTGGGGGCAGTATGAATCAGAGGACAGTGATTGGTTTATGGGAGAACTACAATTTTGTAAGTGAAAGTGAAACTGTTTTTCTTTTACCAAGCATTCCCAGCCTGACAGGGAATATTCATGAGCATGTGAACCCATGCCAGACCCCATGCTGGAGAAGTACGTTGCAATCTCTTTACATAATTGTTAAAGCATCTTACATTCCAGGTGATTATATTCACTCCTTTAGGTACTGGTGTAATGGTTCACACATTCGGGCCTTTTGATTTCTACCACCCCACCAATCTGCCATGTGTTTCTCTATGCATACTTTTGCCCCTCCCTGGCCTGGGGTATGGTGTGCCCCTATGGTTATCATGACATGATGCAATTTCTTCACTAGTCATTCTTCCCCGTTGGTACCATTCATTTTTACATCTCGCTGTTGTGCATTCCTTATCTGTCACCCTGTATTCATGCTTCCACTTGCCTGATAACCTAACAGTCCCCCAATACGTTCCTTTGTTTGCCCCCTCCCTTTCCCTCTCCCCGTTTCAATAATAACCCCCCCAAAACTTTACCAAATAATAGTCCAGGATTAATGTCTTCGCTCAGGCCCAGCTGCTTCTCTTGCTCCTATCTGACAACGTGCGGCAGCCTGAAGTCTTTATGCTGATGTTTAAAGGTTTCAACTGGGGTTCACAGCGGCTGCCAAAGAAGCCGTCTTGCAGGCACCTGCTGTTGCTGCGGTGTCCCGGTTTCCCTTGCACCATGCATTATTTCTCATTATGTCTTCTACCCTCATTTTTAAGATCCATCGCATGTGCCCTAGTCCTTGATGCCTATTCCAGATTGTGCTTGGTGTCAGTCCGCTATGGTATATCGTCATTTCTATGTGGGAATTGCTGTATTCCCTGTGTATCCATCCAAGTTTGCACTTCCTCCGTGCTATCAAAGCAGTGTATATTAACATGCAGCCTAAGTTTGCTCGTCTCAGCCGTTCCTTAGATGGGTCAAATAGTGCCGTTGGTTTCTGGACTAGGGCATTTTAATCAGGATGTATTGCCAATTTGGAGGATCCTCACTTGACGATTATCCCTTTTCTAGAAAAGGCAAGAACTCTCTCCCTGTCTTTATAATTCAGTATTTTAGCTAGTATCGGTCTTGGGGGGCACCCGGCAGGGGTCTCTTCCTCAGCGCTCTGTGTGCCCACTCGCCCGTGGAGTTAGCGTGCCAGGACCCACCTCTTGCAACAGCATATTTTTGATGTACTCTGTGGGGTCTCTCCCTTCTTCTCCCTCGGGGAGTCCAAGTATCCTTATATTATTCCTGCAGGCCCTTCTTTCTGCATCTTCTGCACAGTGTTCCAGGGCCTCCACCTTATCAAGTCCTCGACTTGGGTCCGAGTGCTAGCTATATTCATTGTGTTATCCTGCACTTGCTGTTCAGCTGTACCCCGACGATCCACGGGTGCCCTTACATCTTGTCGCAGCAGGGCTACATCTACTATGACGGCAGCGATTGTATACTCTAATGTGGTCTTCAACGCTGCTATGTCTGCCAGAATTGGACCCTCCTCTTGCATGGTCAACTGCTGTGTTGAGGTTGACCCTGCTTGTTCCCCCCCTGTTGTCTCGCACTACTGTCCTCCTTTGGTGCATAGGCGTCCATGACAGCATGCCTGCATTTCCATTTTTGGCCTTTGCCTGCCATCTATAGCCGATGTGCGTGCTAGGGTTTCTTGGTTGCTACAGGTCGCCAACTTTTGTTGTCTGCTCTAAGTGTATTTCTACTTCCCATACGTTCCGTGTGGGTCCCAGCGTCACTCCCTCATTCTGATCAGTTGGCACTTGGTGTATTCCGCACCCCTGCCGTTGTTGTCGTTATCTTCCTGGAGAGTGTCTCGGGTAGCCTTGTAGGTCTCTGTGTCTCGCCAGTGCTTACTCACCCGTGCCCAGTCCACCTAGGCAACCACTTTAAGCAGTTGTGCAGGTTGCTCATCATCCATGGGGCTCTCGCCAGCTGCCAGTAATACCTCCGGGCCCCCCTTGCCAGTCTCTACTGTCTGCAGGCACCTTCGATAGATGAATGGGACACCAGTGGCACCAGGCTCATAAATATGCCCAGTCCCAGCGCTGGAAGCGCCGGGCTCATAATGCTTGGGTGGACTTACCTGCAGCAGACCATGCTGCTTACTTGCCTGCCAGTTGAGCCTCTGATCCTCTTCTGTTTGGAACTACTTTTCCTGTTGGGTGGGGCAGGAGCCACTCCCTAGGTTCAGAACACTGGAACTCTTCTGGAAAGCAGGAACTCTTTTCTTACCTAGGCGTGGCTGTGGAAGGAGACACCTAAGCACTACAGGAGGCTATTTAAACCACACCCGATGGATGAATCTTGCTTTGCGTTATTCTGCATCCTCTGCAGCAGAACGCTCATCGTGTCTTCTGCATCTGATCCTGGGCCTAAGGAAAAAGGCTTACCATCCTGAATCCAGTCTTCAGCAACACCTATAAAGATAAGAAAGAACAGGTTAGCATTACGGTCTTCAGTGACAGCTCTTCACTTACGTGGGCCATCGGCTGTCACCAACGCCTCGCGCTGCATTCTGAAAGACAAAGGCTTACCTACTCTTCGTGCGCTCCGGAGGTCTTCACACTGCATTCCGGCATCTGAAAGACAAAAGCTTACCAACTCTTCGCACGCTCCGGAGGCCTTCGGCGCTGCATCCCGCATCTGAAAGACAAAACAAGGTGCGTTTAAAGAGATTGGGGAACTTTAATACTCACGTGCCATTACTCCTTTCCACATCTAATCCAGTGGGTATTCCGGCACCCTGCAGCCGCTCCGAACTTGTACCTGCAAAATAAAAAGACAGTTAGAGCGCATCGTGAAGCAGGCAACAAGCGCTTACTTACGTGCTTCCAGGCGCTTCTATTCATCACACGGGCTCCATCTTCAACTCACTTCAGCCCGTCATCCACCATCGCCGGAACCCTGCAAAACAAGAGACATCATTACCAAAGACTTTAAAGACATTAGAATTACTCGAAACTTACCGTTCGTGCAGTAAACGACGGACAGCAGTCCTCTGAAGTCAAGAGGCCTGCTCCCCTTATCCAGTGAAGAAACTGGTTACAGCACCCTGCCCCGAGGCAGATGGAGAGCACAGCGTTCACTTACCTAAGGTGAGAGCGTTAACCTTCGGGGTTCTACAGGAGAAGAGAAAGGGAAGAAGAGAGAGACATTCAATAACCCAGTTCATTAATCCCATATTTTCTATCTGCAGACATCTTACCCTTCGAGTCAAACATACAGTGCACAGAGGTCCAGCCCAAAGAGCCAGCCGTGTGTTACACGTCACCTTTGAAGATACGGTATACGCCCAGTCAAGACCGGCGCCTCTACGGGAATCAGGTGAGCGTTACAATAACCTGACAGAGAATTAATAAACAAAGAAGTGTGAATGCCTAGTCATTTAAAAAGAGACATACTAGGGCAAAAGGGATCTTAGCTGCGACACTTGTAGTCCATAAAAAATGACACAAATTTAAATGAACATTCAAACTGCACTCATCTTATAATGCTGAAAGGAGAACACCATGTACTAGATAAACCCAATCTGCAAAAGGAAGTGTGGGGATACTTACTATGCTTTCAAACAATTACATTTTGTTTCAAGATTGTGTAGATTACCCTATATTCTCTGTGTTCTAAATTGATAGGTCTGACATGTGGCCCTGAAATTGCGATCAGTGCAACTGAGGAGCCACTGATGTGATTTCATAGCAAATTCACCCGGTCAAGGAGAAAGAAAAGTGAATCCCGGGAGGCCCATGTGGATGGCATCAAAAAGGAGCACAAAAGCATGTGTCCTGAAGAACATTACGTAAATCGGCTAATGCAAGACTAATCAACCCCACTCAAACAGTGCAGAGTTCTCCTTGTTGAAAGACTGGCAGCAATACCATGAAGTGGGGAGTTGGAAGACTAACCAAACTTCAGAAACACACATTGCATTACCCAGTGAGCTAGAATGTAAGTGGCAGATAGGTTTTGAGAGCTTTACCAGGCTTAGCACACATATGGGTATTTCAGCGTCAATTAACAAACGGAGAACTAGGAAATACTGACTTGCCAACAGCACAGAAGTCAATAGAGGTGCACTGGGACAACTGCAAAAAAAAAGGGAACTAAATCTCCAAACTCAAGCCAAACAAGGCTTCTCGTTCCGATTGAGACATATTCTTTACAAGATATTTGGTGGAATATGCCCGACACCAATGAATGACTTGCATAGTTCTTTCTTGTATATGGGAGTGATCTCACAGTCAACATAAAAAAAAAGACTATTGGGCATACCCGAATCTGTAAAGATACACTGGAGATTGCATTTTATGGCCCATTGTTCTAATTAATTGAACCAGGAATGTTGGCCTCCAGTTTGCAAATGTGATTGCCTCACTGAGATGTGAAATCCACATCTCAGGGAGACAAGCAGCTGACAGTGTATGCCAGGTGTGAAGAATCCTGTGGAATTCTCACAAAATCCCAGCCTAATGTCTCCTCCCATGTGGCCAGGGAATGGCAGCAGCTACCCGATCCTAACCCTGGAGGTGGTATTAGCCATGTGGATCACATGGGAGGAGAAGGCCATCAAGGAAATGTAAGAACTCTGTCAAGGGAAACGTAGTATTCATCTTCTTCTGAGGATGAAAGTTCCCTAATGCCTGAATATCTCATGGCTTGTTATCATAGTAAGGCTTCATCTCCCGGACTTCCCCAGACTTCCCCAAGGCCTAAAGGGTGAAAACTCTTATGGAAAACGGGGAAGCGATGTAAAAATCAGGGAATTAATACTATTTCCGATGGTTGTAATTCTACATTATGTTTGAATTCTGAAAGCAAGAAACAACCATTCACTCCTTTAAGAACTTCCACTAAATGTACAGCCTATAAATCATCAAAACAGAGAAAACAAATTCATTTTAAAAGGAATATGAAAATTATGGACTTCAAGTCCCATAATGCTCAGAGTATTGAGACGAGCAAGAAGAGCTCAGGAGTTACACAACTATAATTTGCAGTCTAGTGGTTGTAATGACCCACACCTGAGTGGGACCTTTAAACATTAATAGGCCCTTCAGGTGTGGGCCATTAAGAAGTAGCAGTGGAAGCAGGAGAAGCATGAGGGAGAAGTACGAGATGGAGGCGCCACTGTTTTGGAAGCGGGGTGAAATGTTGATGAAGTGGCAGAGGTCAGGAGTCCTGTAGAATGCAGAGAAAGGGAAGCAGTATGGAAACTAGCTGTACCGAGGGAGAGAAGCACTCCTGATCCTGCGTGCTGCTCCGGCGTGTGACATTCATCAATGCAAGCAGAGCAAAGGAAGCTCCAACTAAAGGAGGCACGAGTAATGGAAACATTACCAGAGCTGTCAGGAATTTAAGCAAATTGGGTGCAACTTTTACCTTAAGAGAGATCGAGTCAAAGAATATTGTAACCAACATTGTCAAAGCCAAAAGGGGACAATATTCAAACAAATAATGTTATTTGCAGAAAGGAAGATTACTTGTAAAAGAAGATTATAACAAACATTGCTCAAGCCAAAGAAAGAAAGGCAATTAAAGGAAACCAAAGATGGCAGAATAGACGCCCTCCTTGTAACAATCATGAAGGGGGAGAGAAATATAATCTGCATTGCCTGGGGCAAACAAATGTGTGAGAAACATTGTTAATGTGTACTGTATCCCTGTGGAAGTTATAACCCTATTGTGGTTGTTGAAAGTCAAGAGTCTTATCCATGAACCAGTTGTTGATTTAACATTACCCATTGAGGATTTAAGTGTGGAAGTTTTGAAGCAATCCTCACCACAAAGTACTGGTAGTAGTAGGCAGAGTTTTTATCCTGGCAGGCGAGTATACCAGGAAAGGGATAATTAGTGGTTAGTGTTGGCAGGCAAGCGGACCAGGAAGAAGATAAATTGAAGTACTTAAATGTGGAAGAAGGTTGTGGTGGAATGAAAGTTGTATATCCATTGACGTGCATTGATGAACTATTGTGAAACCATCCTGACAAAACTGTGTTGCTTAAGAAGAACAAATGGGATTTAATGAAAGATGATTGGTCTTTAGACAAGAGAATAATTGTATTGCATACTGACTTGATGTATGAAGACAGTCTTTTGGGGTTGTCAGACATCAGTTGAAGAGTGAAATCCTATTTGAAAATAGACAATTATAAATCCAAATGAAGGATTTATGGAAGGAACAGAACTTTGTGCTATACTTCAGTGGAACTTGGCAACTGAAAAAGATGTTCTTTTATGAAGTCTGGACAGCTAGATAATCCCTGTATAACGGTGTTATATGCAAGAGATCTTTGGACATTAGGTAATTTTCCTTTAGCCTTAGTTTGGCAGGTAGGGACACCATTTTTTTTCCATTTGTATTTGGTTAAAATAAAACCCTTACAAAAGTTTTCTCACTAATAATAATAAAATGCATTTACAACAGTAACAAACAGTTACAGACTTTGATGTCAATTTCTATTACAAGCGATACTACTCAGCCACTTCCCAACTTTCAACATCAAATAACTACAATGCCTTAATAAAATCCAATAATTCATTGGGCCCAACCTGGACCAGCGTGTACCATTACCCTTTCCACCCACTTTCAGGATGGAACAACATTAGACAAAAAATGTTTTTAAATTGGGGTATTTCAATTTTTCCAAACTTATACCTTCAGATAATAACATTACATCCTTTTAAAATTTGCACTATAGTAGATGTTAAACCTATTTCATGACCAGAGATCATTCCATCCCAGAGATTCCGAAATCAGCCCCTCCTCCCTTACCACAAATCTCCTAAATAGAGCTAATCTCAGACAAGTTCCCTCGCAAACCATCAAACGATGTCTTAATAATTGGTTAGCAGGAATGGTACATACTTTGCAGAGTTTGCGGGCTTTCTCCCCTTGATTTCGCTTAGCCAAAACCTCCCCGGTATGAATCAGGTTCAACCTTATTCTGAGAAAATGGTTCCTAATTTGTCTATCTGGAAACTTTACTAAATAACGTGGAATGCAGCCCAGTTTTCTTTCAACCGAAAGAAACTGATTGGGTGGGACCAAGTCCCGCAGACTTGCAATTGTTTCAATCCAGTTAAAGGACTCTTTTTACTTTTTGGGGATTAGTAATTAATTACTGTGTCCAACCCTTATCAAGATCTCCTTACCTCTTGACTCCAATTTGGCAAGGATCCTGGACCTTGAGCAATCAAGATGTACTTTAATATCCCCGTAGAGTGTGCAATTCTGTGCTGTAATAGTTTCCCGATAGAATGAAACCAGTTTCCAATCTGCTAAGCATCCCAGTGATTTAGGCCTAACTCGAATCTCAGAATCCAAGATGGTGTACTTAATGGGAGTCCAAGAGCCTTCTTCCATAAACGGCCCTCCAATTTGCTCCAGTTTAAATTCCAGAGCAGGGGCTTTGCTTCTAGGCCATGTAAGATCACTGGGACTGCTTTTGCCATATAAAATCTGATTAGGGAAAGGATAGAGAATTTACAATATTTGGCATTTAGTTTCAGCATCTGAGGAATGATCTGTAAGATTTTCCCCATTATTTCTAACTCCACTTTATGGAGAGGCATAGATTTTGTAGCCCAAAAAAGTCAGTTCATCCACCTGCGGGATAACCTGGCCCTCCAAGGTCCAGCCTGCTTACTGAATCTTTTTCTTTTTTTTTTTAAAGTAACTTTTTATTGCATTTTTCCAAACATTAACACCTTCGAACATAAAATAACTCTCTCCTCTGTCTCTCCTCCCTTCCTCCCACCAGCTCCTTGGTTTGAGGATAGTCCGACTTTATCAGTTCTTTCGATGCTCAGGTTCTGTGGTAGGGCTGTTGTCAGGACTCCTTCCCGGTGCGGCTGCCCCCATTCTTTTGTCACTTCATGTTTCGCTAACCCCGGGACGTTCTACTATTCCCAAGAGCATCAGGGCACGAGGACACCATACAATTCTTGCCCCATCCTTCAAATACTTCAGTAGAGATGACCAATTTGAATTAAATCTATTGTGGTCCCGTTGGATGGAGTACGTGAGCCACTCGAGTGTTAGTAGGCTCCAAATTCTTGCCACTCATTCGTGGTCCTGTGGGGGGGGGTCCCGTGTTTTCCATTTGCGGGCCAGGACCAACAGCGCCAACATCATTATCACATATAGCTTGCGTCCCGCCTTGGATTTGACTGACTCTAGCGCCCCCCCCCCAAACCTATCAGCGCGAGTCCCTTGTTTCCCGTGTACTTGCCCGACTGCCTCTAGGACACCAGCCCAGTATTTCTCAAGTTTAGGACATTCCCACCATATATGTTCCCATGTGCCAACTGCCCCGCAGTCCCTCCAGCAGAGTTGAGGACCCTGGGTACATTCTGTGGAGCTTTGCTGGGGTCATGTGCCAATGGATTACCATTGTCAGCTAAATATCCCTTATCTGGATGGATCTTGTTAACTTGGGAATTTGTGCCCATAGCCAAGCCCAATCTTTCTCCTCCACAACGCATCCCATGGCTACCTGCCATCCCCTCATGTAGGGTCTTGTTGGGCGATCCTCTCCTGCTTTGAGATGTTTATATATTGCCATGATGAGGAGCCTGTCCCCTGGGTCCCTGATAAGATACCTTTTGGAGGGGATTAGCTGACGGTTTGCCGCTCAAAGTGGGGTGGTGGAGCCAGTTCCTCAATTGGAAGTAGCTGAACCTTCCCTTTCTCCTAGCGCAAAGTCCGCTTTACATTGTTCAAATGGTTTCACCTGGCCTTCACTCAACATGTCCCATACTAGCTTGCACCTGTAACGCTCACCTGATTCTCGCAGAGGCGCCGGTCTTGACTGGGCGAATACCGTATCTTCAAAGGTGATGTGTAACACACGGTTGGCTCTTTGGGCTGGACCTCTGTGCACTGTATGTCTGACTCGAAGAGTAAGATGTCTGCAGATAGAAAATATGGGATTAATGAACTGGGGTTATTGGGTGTCTCCCTCTTCTTCCCTTTCTCTTCTCCTGTAGAACCCCAAAGGTTAACGCTCTCACCTTAGGTAAGTGAACGCCAAGCTCTCCATCTGCCTCGGGGCAGGGTGCCGTAACCAGTTTCTTCACTGGATAAGGGTGCAGGCCTCTTGACCTCAGAGGACTGCTGTCCGTCGTTTATTGCACGAACGGTAAGTTCCGAGTATTTCAAATGTCTTTAAAAGTCTTTTGTAATGATGTCTCTTGTTTTGCAGGGTTCCGGCGATGGCGGATGACGGGCTGAAGTGAGTTGAGGATGGAACCCGTGTGAGGAATAGAAGCGCCTGGAAGCACGTAAGTAAGCGCTTGTTGCCTGCTTCACGATGCGCACTAACTGTCCTTTTATCTTGCAGGTACAAGTTCGGAGCTGCTGAAGGGTGCCGGAATACCCACTGGGTTCGGCGTGGGAAGGAGTAATGGCACGTGAGTAATAAAGTTACCCAATGTCTTTAAACGCACCTTCTTTTGTCTTTCAGATGCGGGATGCAGCGCCGAAGGCCTCCGGAGCGTGCGAAGAGTTGGTAAGCTTTTGTCTTTCAGATGCCGGAATGCAGTGCGAAGACCTCCGGAGCACGCGAAGAGTAGGTAAGCCTTTGTCTTTCAGATGCCGGAATGCAGCGCGAGGCGTTGGTGACAGCCGATGGACCAGGTAAGAGAAGCGCTGTCACTGAAGACCGTAGTGCTAACCTGTTCTTTCTTGTCTTTATAGGTGTTGCTGAAGACTGGATTCAGGATGGTAAGCCTTTTCCCTTAGGCCCAGGATCAGATGCAGAAGACACGATGAGCGTTCTGCTGCAGAGGATGCAGAATAACGCAAAGCAAGATTCATCCATCGGGTGTGGTTTAAATAGCCTCCTGTAGTGCTTAGGTGTCTCCTTCCACAGCCACGCCTAGGTAAGAAAAGAGTTCCTGCTTTCCAGAAGAGTTCCAGTGTTCTGAACTTAGGGAGTGGCTCCTGCCCCACCCAACAGGAAAAGTAGTCCCAAACAGAAGAGGATTAGAGGCTCAACTGGTAGGTAAGTAAGCAGCATGGTCTGCTGCAGGTAAGTCCACCCAAGCATTATGAGCCCGGCGCTTCCAGCGCTGGGACTGGGAATATTTATGAGCCTGGTGCCACTGGCGCCAGGACAGGGTCCAAAAGGTCCCAATTGGGACTGGTTGGCACTCGGAACCTGGGTTATGGGTCTGCTTCCAAGGGAGTTGGGTAAGTCCTGACCTTTTGGAAGCAGAGATCATGACAGCACCCCCCTTGTTGCCATGCATGGAATGCGGGTGTGTTGTGCCCCGGCGTGAATTGCGGATTTCCAAAAAGTGGAGCTAGGGCGATGGGTAAGTCGTGAAATGGGCCGTCCGCACTGCTTCATGCCACGTTCGGCCCACCAGAGCCAGAACTGCACTGCTATACATCCGGGTTGGCCTATCTGGCTTAGGCTTCCACAGGACTTCCTTTAGTTCTTCCCCTAAAACCGCCCTGTCCATAGGCCTCCATATTTTCCCCGCCTGTCTTTTGCCAGTCGCAAATCACTTTTAATTGGGCGGCTCTATAGTATGCCCTGAATTCCAGCTGACCCTGCGAAGGGGATTCCCATTATCTCGTCGTTAGATCTTACCGATTCCAGGAAAGGTTCCAGGTGCAGCGCATTAACAATTGGGAAGAGCGGACACCCCTGTTTGGTACCCCTCCCCACCATCACTGGTTCCGTAATTTGTCAGTTTACTGCTAAGCGGAGGATTGGATGGAGGTAGTTGGCCCTGACCCTGTCCAGGAATTTGGGCCTGAAGCCCATTCTCAGCATTGTTGCGAAGAGGAATCCCCAACTCCACCCGATCAAAAGCCTCCTCCGCGTCAACCGCTATGAGGAGAGCGGTGATTCCTCTTTTGTGGACCTTCTCTATTAGGTGGACCAATCTCCTCACAAAGCCTGATTGGTCCGGGTGAACTAATTTGGGGATTAGCTAATCGAGTCTTGTTGCCAAGATCTTGGTGTGGATCTTGGAGTCTATGTTTATCAGGGATATGGGGCGGTATGAACTGCATTCAGTGGGATCTTTGCCTTTCTTATGAATGAGGACGACTTTCACCTCCTCCATTGATCTTCTGATGGTGCTGTCTTTACCCATTTGGTTAAAGAGGGTGGTTAGTTGTGGGATCAGTATTTCCTTATGGGTTTTATAGAATTCGGCGACATACCCGTCGGGGCCCGGTGATTTAAGGGTAGGTAGGGATGTGATCGCGGCCCTGACTTCATCCTTTGTTATGTCCTGTTCTAGAGTTCGCCTCTCCTCTTCGGATATGCGGGCTAGGTTGACTCTGTCAAAGTATTCCTGCTGGCGAGTCAAAGATGGATCGTCCGAGGCATACAGAGAGGAGTAAAATCGGGTGAACTCCCTTTTGATGTCCTCATCATTATTGCTAGTTCTCCCTCCCCCACCTTCATTTTCAGAATTGTTTCGTCTTTCTCTTCCCTTCTGAGCATTCTCGCCAGCAAGCGATCCGCCTTGTTGGCTTTGGTATAGTATTTTTGCCTGAGGTGCAATAGATTACATTTTGCTGCTCGGGTCTGGTTTATGTCTAATTGTTCTCGGACTGCCCTGTACGCCCTTTTGGTGGCCGCGGTCAGATTCATCCCCATTTTGGCCATTATACCTTTCAATTCCTCCTCTAGGCGAGCTTCCTCTGGTCTTATTTCCCGGTCCCTTCTCGCTTTGATTCCTATTAGTGTGCCCCGCAGGGTAGCTTTAAAGGCATCCCACCTAACCTGAAGAGTCTGTCCCCCATATTTTTGTTCGCAAAGAAGCTTTCTATTTCTTCCTCTACCTCTCGGATGAGGAGGTGATCTTTGAAAAGGGGCGTCGGTTAGTGCCATTTCCACAGTACTGAGAGTCTCCTGTTCGCTTTTAGGGTAGGGATTATAGGGGTATGATCAGACAGTATCATAGTGTCAATGGTGATATCGAGTGCCCCACCCAATCTAATCAATCCTAGAGTGGGAGCGATGGGCATGAAAATAGAAGGTATATCCCTCTTTCTCCCCCTTTTTCCCCCTCCAGGCGTCCACTAGCGCCAGGTTGCTAATTTTAGCCTTCAGCTCTTGTGTTGGTCTCGCCTGTAGGCCCACGGCACCGGCGGTCCTGTCTTTGGACGGGTCCCATGCGATGTTGAAATCGCTGGCAAGTATGATCGGGAAGTTGACGAACTTCTCCAGTTTGTCTAGGGCGGTTTGAATAAATGGGTCTTGTGCCGTGTTTGGGGCATAGAGGGTCGCAAGCGTGAAGGCATCCCCACTACCCTCCAGTGATACCGCTAAATACCTTCCCTGGTCATCCATGTCCTTGCCTACAATATCCAGATCTAACCCGTCTTTCAGGGCCAGTAGGACCCCTGCTTTTTTGTTGGGTTGTTTGGCTTGCAGTAATCTGGAGTTTCCCCATATTTTAACCCCCCCCCTGTCTCGTGAATGAATATGGGTTTCTTGCAGCGTGACAATATCGGAATGTTCGCGTCTGATATAGCACTCTAGTTTTTTCCGTTTGACCGGCGAGTTTAGGCCGTTGACGTTAAGAGAAATTATCTTCAGTTTCTCTCTAGTTGGCATTTTGGGTCACAGAATCGTACTTTTCTTGCTGGCTCCTGTGCTTCAGCGGTTCCTCCCGGGTGCTCCACCATTCCACCTTGTACCCTACTTCAGTAGGTTGGGGTCCCTCGAACCACCCTCCTTCCCCCCTCTCACCCCTGGTTGGCCGGAACAACTGGCCAGTGGCCTCCCTCGAATTAGAACCTCAAGTGTTGCACCCCAGATTGCCAAGCAGTTTGTCCAACGTGGGACAACTGTCATGATGCCTACCCCCAGGCATCCGGACCAAGCCCATCAGCCCCGAGAGCAGGCATCTAGACATTTAGTAAAACCTCAGCAGCCCCGGCTAGGGGCTATCTGGGTTCAGTCCTGGCGCCTTAGGCGCCAGGCTCATAGTAGAAATCAGTCCTGGCGCCTAAGGCACCAGGCTCATAGTCATTACTTACCTCAGGCAGACCATGCTGCAAATGACTCCAATCCAACATGAAGCCTGAAAGGGACTATTTTTCTACAGGGACTATTTTTCTACAGGGACTATTTTTTACTCGGGTGTGGTTCTAGGGACTTCTTACCTGGGACTACTTTTGAGGCTATTTAAACCACGCCCGACCAGCAACACACGCTTCACGTTTTTCTGCATCCAGCAGCGTAACGCTCACCGTGCCGGCATCCAGTCTTCTGCCACGCCCGCCTCGAATCCGGAGCTCCTAACACAAAGAGGAAAGAAAGGGACAAGGTTAGAAAAACTTATTTCTATTCCACACCTGATCCATCTCGTCTCCAGACCTGTAAAGAACATCATTTCTGCACGCGCCACACCTCCAGCTGCAGCGCCGCGCCATACTCACCAGTCTTCACAGCATCCTTCGGGTCGGCGCTGCCTCCATCATTTCTTCGCCGAACTTCGGCACCTAGGAGACAAAAGAAAACCACAAGGTGAGCCGAGGGAACCAACAATTATAATTCTTACCACCATAGACTTACCCGATTTACCACCGGAGGCATCCTTTTGTGACTCTCCATATTTTCACGTGGCGCATCTGTAAAGAGAGACAAAACAACACGTTTTCCACGTGCAACATTTACCGGACAGCGCCCGGTAATACAGACTCTTACCTGAGCGCCACCAGCTGCCACAAGAGCATCTTTTCACGAGCCAGCTGCAAGGCAAGAAAGGAAGGGGGGAACAAGAGTGAACATCAGACATATTGAACTCTATGAACTTAATACTTACTGGTCCTCACCAGGAACCTCAAAGTCAATACTCTCCGGAACTCTCCCGAGCCTTCAAACCAGTGAAGTAACTGGAATCGACGCGCCCCTGCAAATCCACGCAGGATGGAGAGCTCATCTTTCAAGAATATGGGGCGTGGCTTGATGGCTACGTGAGAGGACGTTTCTTGGAGGAGCTCCCGACGATCCGATCCTGACCCTGAGAAAAAAGTGATGGTTTTTGGCGGACTTTCGAGCCCACAGTGCATCTAAAAGGCGTATGAAAGTGGGGGGCATACGGTGCGTGCCCTCCCCAATGGCGAGACTGCATATTCACGGAACTAGACCCCGAAGAAGTTGGCGGTCGCGCAAAGGAAGGGGAGCACCCAAGATGGCCGCCTGTGGACAAAGGGCCATAAAAGGTCTGACGAGCTGAGGAAGACAAGGTTGGTCGGAACGTGGGCGAGCCCAACCAGATAGACGGGTCGCATGCGCCTCAGCCTGAAAGCAAGAACATAAGGGCGAGCCCCTACTGCAGAGGCCATGGGTTGTGGCGGACTAGCAGAGTGAACCCGCGAGGATACAGCTGGGCGCGTGGGCCCAATCGACGCAACAGGATGTCTTCTAAGGTGGTGCGATCCCGGATCAAGCAGCCTACGATGGAGACCTATACTAGGTCGCACTCGGGCGCGGAAGGGGGCAAGAGCAAAGAAACCCCTGCGGCGGCGACGGACCCACCGGGTACCATCCAGGAGGTTCTGGCAGCAATTGCTGACCTGAAGGTGGCCTGGGAGACGAAGCTGGGCCTGGCCATGAAAGAGTTGCAAGAGGGCCTAAACCTCAAGAACGGAGCGGTTCGAGAAGAAGTGAACTTGTTGCGCCAGGATGTGCGAACGATCGCGGAGCGCACTGGGGAACTGGAGCAGGAGTTGGCCCCGACCGTGGAGGCGTGCAATACACACGCCAAGGAACTTCATGCCCTCGTGCAGCGAGTGGGCAATTTGGAGGACAGAGCAGAGCAGGCGGAGGGGCGCGCCAGGCGCAACAACATTCGCATAGTGGGGGTACCGGAGGGAATGGAAGGATCGAACCCCACGGATTACGTTGAAACCATGCTTTTGCAGGAGATTACAGGCGGAGAGCTGACCCAGGGGTTCGCGGTCGAAAGGGCGCACAGGGCCCTGACCAGGAGACCGGCCCCAGGAGCCCCCCCATGGCCGTTGATTGCAAAGATCTTGAACTATCGTGACCGCGAGAAGATTCTCGAATTTTTCCTGAAAGGGGGCACGATAGAAAGGGGGTCAGCGAATATAACAGCGTATCCGGATTACACGCTGCTTGTACAATGGAGTCGAATGAACTTTGGAACGGTGAAGAGGAGGCTCAGAGAGGCAGGCCACCGCTACATGTTGTTTTACCCCGCTAGGTTAAAGGTGATCCATAAGAACAGATCCCTCTTCTTTGAGACGCCGAGCGACGCGATGGAATGGCTGGATATGCAAGGTCGACCACAGGAATCGGATGCCCAGACAGAAGCGGATGGAGATAAGTAGCACGCTGCAGAGGCACCCGTGAGGCCATAGCTATGACATTGGGACTAGAATATAGTTTGATATTGTGCTTGTGTGGGGGAAGTCACGGCATCTGCCGGCGGGTGCCGTTGAATTCACTTCTCCTAAATAGATGACTGGGAGCTCCTGGGGAGCAACCTCTGCACCCGATAGTAGTATACTTAGTTAGGGCACTGTTAGATTGGTGACACCCCGGGGGTCCTTGTTCTTGGTCACGAGACGGGTCCAGACGTGGGTAGGCCTGAGATCCAGGGATGGAGCTGGGCTATTGTTGGGGGGGGGGGGGAGTTGTGTGCAGTGGTGTGAGGTTGGAGAAGGGGGAGGAGGGCACGGTTCGTTAATAGTAGGGAAGGAGCCAGGAAACGACCCTACATGGGGAACATTACGGGGAGGGATGGGACGGAGACAGACCGACTAGATGGCATCGGGTAATCTCAGAATTGTGACCTGGAATGTACGGGGCCTCAACAGCTACCTTAAACGCAACAAAGTGATGATGTATTTAAAGAGGATGCGCGTAGACATATCCCTGCTGCAAGAGACCCACCTCACTAGGGAAAGGCTGGAGGTAGTCGGGAGGAAATGGAAGGGCACCGTTGTGGGGGCGGCGTACTCAGCGTATGCCAGAGGGGTCGTCACTTGGGTGGCGCCCCACGCGCCGTTTCGAGTGCTTGAGTCTACGGTGGACCCGGAGGGTAGAATGGTGGTGGTAACGGGTCTCTTGGAAAACAGAGAAATACACATCATAAATTTGTACGCCCCCAATAACGATACAGCGGCTTACTTTAGGACCCTCTACGGTAAACTTGGCCCCCTGGCGGGGAGTACGGTAGTGTGGGGGGGGGACTTTAACTGTACCGTAGACCCCAGTATGGATAGGTCCAAGGATAAGGAAGGAAAAATGGCACCGGCAGCTAAAGCGCTGAGTACCCTACTGAAAGACCTAGGCCTAGAGGATGCGTGGAGGAGGCTGCATCCCACGGATAGACAGTACTCACACTACACAGCGCCACATGATTTTTACACAAGGTTAGACTACATGTTTGTAACAGCCGGGATAGTGAGAGAAATAGAAGGAGCAGAATACAAGGCCCGAGTGCTGTCGGACCACTCGCCCTTGGTGGTAGACTGGAGACACCAGCCCCCAAGCCCGCAGATCCCTACATGGAGACTTAGGACCGAGGCTCTGCAGGATGAGGGGTTTCGGGAGGGCCTGAGGGACGCCATTGAAGAATATTTTGATAAAAACACGGGAAGCGTAAACTCTGTGGGCACACTGTGGGAAGCGTTTAAGGTGGTGGTGCATGGGGTAGCTATTTCCCAAGTTAAAGGGTTACAGGGGGGGGGGGGTGAAAGGGAGCTCCGGGAGGCGGAAAGAGAGCTAGAGGAGCTCACGCGTTGCGTGAGCACCGCTCATGACAACAGAACCAAAGTAGAGGAGCTACAGTTGTCCTGTAGTGCACTCTGGGATAGACTGTGCAGACTCAGCTACAGGAAATATACGGAGCGGATACACGCAGGGGGCGATAAGCCGGGCAGATTGCTGGCTTGGCTGTACAAGAGCAAGACCCCCCGCTCGGTGATTAGTGAGATTCAGGGCGAAGGAGGTAGCATATGCAACACCCAGAAAGAGGTAAATGAGGAATTCCTTAAGTTTTACAGACACTTGTATGAGGACACGGGGGAGGATATGGGTCCAGACATACTAGACACATTGGGGGACATTGAGCTGCCCACCTTAGATGATCTAGAACGCTCTGAGTTGGACGCACCCGTCACTTCGGATGAGCTGGAGGTAGTGATTCGGTACTTGCCCACTTGCAAGGCGCCGGGATCGGATGGGCTGCCCAGCGAGTTCTATAAAACATACCAGCAAGAGTTGCTCCAGCCACTGCTTGCCACTTTCAACGAGGCCTATGAGAAGGGAGAACTCCCGTTGTCTCTCCGTGAGACCGTAATCATCCCCTCTGGAAACCAGGCAAGCCGGCCGTGGAGTGCGGGTGTTACAGACCGTTGTCCATGCTCAACCAGGACAGCAAAATACTCACGTCGGTGCTGGCTAATACACTGAAAAGGGTGATTAAAAAACTGATACACCCAGATCAGACGGGATATGTTCCGGGCAGGAACATCACCGACAACCACCGGAGGCTACACCATGTCATGGACCAAACTGAGGAGGACACGGGCGAGCTGGCCATAGTGTCGTTAGACGCGGTCAAGGCCTTCGACTCGGTATGATGGCCCTGGCTGAAAGCGGTCCTGAAGGGGTATGGAGTGGGACCCGGATGCCTCAGATGGGTACAGTTGTTTTACAGCACCCCGATGGCGAGGGTCAAGACAGGGTCCACGGTCTCAGATTCTTGGCAACTGGGCAGGGGGACCAGACAGGGATGTCCCTGGTCACCGATGCTATATATACTGGCATTGGAGCCGCTGGCAATATGCCTGCGTCAACAATATGGGGAGGTGGGCATAAACACAGCCAGTGGAGAGCATTTGATATTATATGCGGATGATATGCTCCTTTATTTACGCTATCCAGAAGAAAACCTACAGTACGTCCTAGAGGTGATAGAACGGTACGCCATCCTCTCAGGTATATCGGTGAACCCTGGAAAGTCCAGCCTGTTCCCTTTGGGTAGATATAGGAATGTCCCGGTGCAGAGGCTGCCTGTTCTGCCAATACCATGGCAGCCCGTAACATTTAGGTATCTGGGAATAAACATTTACCACAAGATCGAGACAGAACACAAGCACAACACGGAAAAGGCGATAAAGGGGATTAGGAACAGTATGGTATTTTGGTCCAGACTGCCCCTGACCATGATGGCGAGGGCGGCCTTGCTCAAGATGGTGGTCCTGCCTAGACTCTTGCACTTTTTTTTACAAATGTCCCGTTTCTGATACCCAGAAGCCTATTTGCGAAACTTCACAGCGTGTGTAGGGGTTTTGTGTGGGGCAGCTCTAGGAATAGGGTGGCTCTGTGGAAGCTCCAGAACCCGTGCGACAGGGGGGGATAGGCCTGCCTAACTTCGAACTCTATTACCTGGCGGGGCAGCTGCAGTACGTGGCCAGGTGGCTCTCGACTGAAGATTCGGCGGAAGCCAGGCTCCTGCGCGAAGATACAGCCCCATACCTTCTGATGGAAGTGGTGTGGTTGGGCAGAGATAAACTGGTGGGCAAGGGGCGGAGGTTGGGCTGGGAGATCTGGCACAGGACATGGAAGATTGGGCGGGACTCGGAACCATACTCCCAGCAGGCCCCTTTGGCGGCTCTGTTTGGGAGCGACTCCCAACTACTTGAATCGGTCCGCAGATACTGGGAACAGGTAGGCCTAGCCACCCTCGGGGACATATGGCAGGAAGGGGAGGCGGTGGACTTTCAGCGGCTGCAGGAAGAGACGGGAGTACATGGTGGCCAATATATAACCTACACTAGGCTGGTGAAAAAGACTAGAGAAAGATGGCCGGAGACAGTGCTCGCAGAGGATCCAGATGCCTCCATGGAAACCATGTACGATGTATTGGAGGGCGGGCACGAAATATCGAGGATATATGAGCTCCTGCGGGTAAGGGCAGGGAAGGAGTTGCTCCAATTGAGACAAGATTGGGAGGAGGAGGTGGGAGGACCCATGACGGATGGGCAGTGGGAACGGGCCCAGAGGTACCATAAAAAGGTGTCCCGTAACGCGAGATTCCAACAGCTTCAGTTGTATGTTACCCACAGGGCTTATTTAACCCCCGGGAAGATTGCAAAGTTTGGGGGATCAGCTATACACAGCAATGCCCCCGGTGTGGGGAGGTGAACGCGGGACTGCTACACATGTTTTGGGCTTGCCCGGAGGTGCATAGATTTTGGAATGAGGTCAAGACGAAACTGGCTCGCGGGGGGGGGGTAGTGCTGGATGTGGAATCGGCCTGGTCATGCTTGCTTGGACTATTCCCTAGACCCCGGCATTTGAAACACATAAGCAAGATGAAGGACCTGGCCTATGTCTTGGCCAAACGTAGGATCGCCATGGGCTGGAAGGCGGCCCATAGACCCAGGGTGGAGTTGTGGTGGACAGACCTCTTGAGATGGGCGGAAGCTGAATCCGTAGTCTGGTTTGAAGCGGTCACCAGGGGGGGGGCAAAGAAGAAGTAGGGACCTTGTAGGCCTGGCGGCAATTGGTGGCCTCGTTGGCAAACCCTCACCAGGGTGACAACGAAACAGAGGACCCGGTTGATGGCAGTCTAGGTAGTGTGCCACCCAATGATGTTCCCGTAAATGATATGTGAGAACTGGCTCTAGTTTAAAGGGGGAGGGGGGAGTTGGGGAGTTTGAAAATGTGTTGAAATATGATGCTTTCTATGTTTTGAAATGGTTGTAGTGTGTTTGTTTGACCTTAAAAAATAAAATAAAAATATATTAAAAAAAAAAAATCTTTCAAGAATATAAGGTGAGATTGCTGTGAGGGCGTTTCGGAGGTGATTAGTTGGGGAGGACTGTGGGGGTGCCATCACTTGAATCCACAAGTGGCTAAATCCATCTCTCCACTTGCAGGAGAATATTCTACGGGTTAAGCAGACAAGATTAGGAGGGCAGATCCAGTCAGTCATCGCTGCACTACGCATCACGTGGGTGGAGACCGCAGCTGTCCGGGTCCGACCGACGCCCCTGTGGGAGCCAGATGAGCGTAACAATAACCCAATCCCATTCCAATTTATGAGTCATCCCTTCCTCCCCTGAGGCCCATTCGCGTGCTTTAGTATACGGCTGCGGCCATGTCTATCTCCAATTGTGCCCTCCCCAGGCATTCTCTTTCTGTTCCAATGGCGTCTTCCCCTGTGGGTTCTTCTTCATGGTCATGATGGGCAATAGTCATTCCTGGGTCTCCCGATCCTTCCTTAGCGATGGGCCTTGCAGATATGGTTGGACGTTGCCCCTCTGACATTTTGGACCGCACCGTGGACCATTCCCATGGTTTGCGCTCAGCGCGTTGAGTGGAGGGTGACGTGGTTGTCTGTGGTGCTTCTTCACGGCCCAGGAGGAAGATTCCCTGTTCGCATGTCGTGATTTCCGGAGACTTCCCCTTCCAGTTAAACGTCAGGCCGAAAGGATGGGCCCATCTGTAGCGAATATCCTGGGCCCTTAAGTAGGTCAGTACTGGTGCCATTCTTCTCCTTTTGATTAGCATTGCTTGGGCCAGTTCCTGATATAGTGCTATCTATGCTCCATTATAGGAGATCTGCCCGGCCTTCCTGGCTTTTGAGAGAATTTTTTCTTTCTTAGTGTAGCGATGCATTGCCGCCAAGACGTCTCTTGGTCTGCTGCCGGGGTCTGATCTTCTGGGGCCTACTCTGTGTATTCTGTCGAAGACTATTTCCACCGGGGCTGCTGTGTCCAGAAGGTCTGCAAAGATCCCCTGTACTACCTGGCGCAGGTCTTGGTGGTCCTCCGGCAGGCCTTTAATTCTAATGTTCGAGTGCCTAGACCTGTTCTCAGATCCTCCACCTGGAGTTCCAGGTTATATGTGGCTGTCCCTAGTGTATCCAGTAGGGAGTCCGCTTTCCTTGCATCTTCAACTAGGTCCTGGATTGCTCTCTTGTTCGTGTCGACTCTTTCCTCAACCTTGTTGATGTCCCTCTTGATTTCCTAGATATCCTCAGCCAGGTCCTCTCTGAATACGTCCATTTGCTTCTGGCCTGCTGTAATTATCTTGTCGACTATGTCTGCTAGGAGATGTTTCAGAGCACATTGTGTGACTGGTTGGTCGTGATCATCTTGGTCCGCTGAGGGAACTCCAGTGGACCAGTCATTAGAGTGACTTCCCTGGACGTCCTTGGGATCTTTGGCCCATATTTTAGCCAACTCACCCTCCTGCGCTCTCCCGGGGGCTCTTTGGGGCAGCTCTAAGTCCTTGCCCTTGTTCTGTGACATGCCTTTGTTTTCGTGGGAGTCTTTTAGTCTGGTTTTCACCCACTACAGTGTCTCTCCAGTGAGGCTGATCCTCTGGGACTGCTTTTCTGCGTTATCGATCCTTCTTGCGGTAGGGGTACCTCCCAGCATCAGGGGTCAATAGTGTTTAGGTGGGATGGCTGGGTAGGGGGGCAGAGGGGCTACCTCCTCGGTGAGGCCTCGGTGTCAGGGTCACCTTCCTGGGTGCGCTTCCCCTCTCCAGGATAGTCTTGGCGGCAGTCGATGAGCTTGTGCCCTCGCCGGAAACCCAAATCCTTGGCCGGTCCACCGATGCTCAGTGGGGTGGCACATGTCCATAGGGCCAAGGGCCTGCAAGCAGCGTCCCTGTCCTTCTGTTTTAGGCCTTGTTTTAGGCCTTGACCACCGAAGGGTTGGACAGTCTAGGTGGCCTCAAGTGGCGGATAGAGGAGAGCGCAGTAGGAGTAGGGCGCCCTTAGAGGGCTTGGCTGCTGGAGTGGGGGCCTCTGTGCCTGCCACAGCGCCTCTATGCGGTCATTTCTTCTTCCGTTGGATCTCTTGATCCGTGCGTGCAGGTCCACCAGACGTGTCCCCTGGGATTCGGGAAAGGCAGCAGAGTAGCCCTTCTGTGCGGGTCAGAGAGGTCCTCCCCTCATCTCAAGGGGGAAGCTGGGTTTGGGGAGTTATGCGAGGCGGGGGCCGCTGCGCGTACCTTAGATGTGCCAGGCTGTATCCGGCATCCTCTCCTCCCAGGGGCCCTCTGGTGCGCTGTAGTTGGGGGGGGCATTCCAGTGTCAGTGATCCCCCCCAGGAGGACTATTCCACGGCGTGGCACCGCTTCCTGGCAGTTGCTGGCCCCAGGAGGAAGGAGAGTTGATGATACGAGGGTTCTCCTGCCCTCGGTGTTTAGCTGCAGCGAGAGGCTGCTTCAGTCGTTCTGCAGTTCCAGTGTGCGGTGGAACCTCCAGTCAGGGTGGCGACTTCAGATGGAGGTAATCCTCCGATTGCCGGGTCGGACCCCCTCCAGTGTCCCCGAAGTACGGGTCCTGTACGTAATGTGGTCCACTTGGTTTCCCCAGCTGGTGCTGCCCCGGGGTCGTCAGGGCAGATCCGGGTATTGGCAGTAGGGTTGGTGGGAGGGGGGGCTCAGCGTCTACCCCCCCAGCGGCAGGGTAGCCAGATTCTGCCGCACATTTCTCCTCCCTCCTGAGTGGGCACCCTGGTGCTCTTCGAGGGATCGGGCCCCCCTCTGCTGTTCCAGGCTTGGCAGAGATACACTCGCAGGGCACCGCCCGCCCAGACCTCTGTGGATCCACCTCTGTGTGCTCACCACGGTTGCAGCAGGAAAGTGTTCCCCTGGGCCCCCGCTACACTCCAGAGGCTGTTGCGTCCTTTTTCATCACCTGGGGAGGGCTTTTTACTTCAAATTTGCAGGCTGCAGGGCCTCATGGGATGGGAGCTCGGTGGCCGCTGTGGTTAGAGGATCGCGGCCATCTTGGAATCCTGAATCTATTTCTGAGGGTGCTTAAAGACTACGATCATAGACTTTGTGGGGCTAATAGATAAACCATTTAGTCTTGCATATTCCCCCAATCTGGTTAGCAGGCACTGCAGACCTATTGCTGTCTCATCCAGCACCACAATATCGTCTGCCTAGGCCAGCCAGTAGATCTTTCTCCCACTTAGTACCCGGCTGGTCAATGCAGACGCCTCCAAGAAATTACCCATAACTGCCAGAAATATGTTGAAAAAAGGGGAGCCCCAAACACCCCTGCCTGACTCCCTTCTCCACTTTGATTAGTTCAGATAGATGCCCTTGGGCGTTGAGACGCACCCCCACTGTGGTATCTTTATGCAGTTCGATCAACATCGTGAGCAGACGCTCCGGAATCCCGAATTTCGAAGTTTATTCCAGAGCAGTGCCCTATCGACTTTGTCGAAGGCCTTAG
The DNA here is from genome assembly GCF_040938575.1 of Ambystoma mexicanum. Taxonomy (NCBI): domain Eukaryota; kingdom Metazoa; phylum Chordata; class Amphibia; order Caudata; family Ambystomatidae; genus Ambystoma; species Ambystoma mexicanum. Next base: position 1,138,029,568 of record NC_090931.1, on the reverse strand, counting down.
ATAGATCAATCCAAGCCCCGTATAACGGGGCCTCAACTTTACCCATGGTGTGTTCACTTGCCAGATTTAGTACTAGGCCATTCAAGATGGTAGAAAGGCCTTGTCTAAAACCTGTTTGAAAATGGAATAGAATTCGCACGGTGTCTAACCATTTAGATAGTTCATTAAGTAACAATTTCATGAAAATGTTGCCATCTATATCGTGGCGGGCGATTGGGCGATAATTCGCCGGGTTTAACCGATCGCCCTCCTTGAAAAATGTTATGACTAGCGCTGTTTTCCATGAGGGTGGAAAGGAGCGTCTCTTCAAAATCTTTGTGAAAAGCCGGTTTAATAACTTGGACCATAACTCCAGATTATTTTTAAGAACCAGATATGTAAGACCATTCGGTCCAGCAGCTCTAGACGCTGATGAGTTTGATATTATATAAACATATATCCTCCTTCTTAAAGGTCAGATGCCAGGAAGTGCCTAAATATACACTTTGTTGATCCACTCAAATTTTCTTAAAGATTTGTGATAGGTATTCCACCCACCTAAGCTCTGGGACCAAATTGCATAACGTGCTGCTAGAATGGAATTCTAATTGCCCGACAACCGACTAAAAATTTCTAGAATTCCCTTCATTTAATAGCTGCAGCATTAGTTCTCCACCCTGTTGCAAACGAGACATCCTATGATTTCTTAACCAGTGCTTATAGTTTAATTTCCCTTTTTCGGTTTCCCTTCTATATGTCTCTAGATCCGGATATGTTTTCTTTAATTTCCGCAGACTCTGTCTAAGTTCCCTTTTCCTTAGGGGTTCCTCGTTAGGTTAGGGAAAGATGAGTGTTTTTCTTACACCTTTTGTTTTATAAAATGGCTACTTGTGAGAAAACTATCTACTTGTCCGTCTCACATTTCTGACCGCTCACACATGTGGTAAACCTGATTGATGTGTCCAATAGAAGGAAAGATTAGTCTCTCTTGGTTCCTTTATATGATAACAAGGCTTTCAATATGGTTGCCTGTTGATTAGTACTTCAGAAAGTTGACTCAGTTTGGCATTTGCAAATGATGGTTCTAAAATCATATTAGTCAATGGTTTCCTTCATGAAGCATTCCGCTTGGGAAGGAGCATGGGGCAGAAGAGTCTGCTCTCCCCCTTGTTATTTTTTTACAATGGGGCCCTTTGCACAATGGCAACATCAAAGGTGTCTAATATGAAGGGATTTATCAGGAGAGTTGTATATTTGGGGACAATGTCGATCTCTTACCGAAACCAGGTCCGCCCAACTGTCCTCAGAGAAGAACTAAGTATATATCAGAAAGTTGTAGCGTTAAAGGGCAACCTTTAAAGATCCAAGTGTGAACAACACTGTCAATGAGAGAGACCTTTCTATCTCGAGACAATTACTCCTTTCATTTGAGCTCTCAATATTAATATTTAGGAGAAAATAATCGCTACTAGTAAAGATCAGCTTTTCAACATGGAGGAATTTGGAAGTGTCTTGGTTGAAAGGAGGCAGTTCTTAAAATGAACATTGTGCCTTAGCTGTTTTATTTCTTTATGCCAGTGCTCTGAGGCCTGTGGGTGAGTTGGCGCTTAACAAAAATTGTATAGAATAGAATGTTCAATGTCGAATAAAGTGGATGAGATGTATGTTTGAGGGGGTATGAAATTTAGAATCCCAAAAGCCTTACTTTGTAGACCAAATAATGAAGGGAGACTGATTTGTCTAGATATACAAATCTACTATTAAGCAGCTTAGCGCTGCTAAAGAGTGGAAACTTAAAACATGCAGTGAATGGTGGCGGCAAATGAAAACATCAGTAGTGGGCAAACCCCTTTGAGATGTTTTACGGCTTCTCAAAATATTGAGGCCTCAATCCACATACAGCAGTCCGGTATCAAAAGCGAGGGGTAATATTTTCAAGTTACAAGATAAAAATTCAGTATAGAAGTTACTCGCCACCTGGCATAAATGCCAGTTCCCCACAACCACATTGCACTCCAGTTCTCACAAGGTTTAACCACACTACATGGGCCTTGCATGCTGTTACGGTACAATGTGGATTTCACACTAGATATTTTATGGGTCAATGTGTTACATCAGTTTCAATTAATGATAGATACAGCGAATGATGTGTTGTGACAATTGGGCTGATACATTGGGAAAAATCAGTGGAAGCACATGCAACCAGTATCGTGTTTGCATGTGTTAGTGAAGAATACACCAAAGTCAGTTAGAACAGCTAATGGATACATTTTGTGGTGTCTTTGCAACAGTCAAATTAGACGCAGGGGAGAACACCAAGGCTAAAATAATCTTGTAATATAATTCAAACCAAGTGAAGCCATATACAGGCCTGAAATAAAGCATATCAAATATTAATGACACAAGTATGGTTTGTTCCTACCTGCCCTGTCTACCAGAAGACACAGGTCGACTGATGGATAGACTACCATTTGGTGATAGATAACAGAGAGCTCCTAATGCTTACCCCCCCAAGTGGGGTCCGCTCGTCCTGAATTGATTGCAAAGAGCTAATGCCAAGGTGTTCACAGTGATAGATCTGTCAAATGTTTTTGGAGCTTGCCCCTAAAGGAGAGTACAAACTGAAAACTTCCTTTGTGTGCAAAATAAATGTACAAGTGGCTTGTTCTTCCTCAGGGTTTGAGGTTATCCCCTGTCAGCATTTTCCACAGAGTCACGAGGTACGTTGCGAAGAAACTGCAATGTGAACTGAAGTGATTAATTACATGAATGACCTTTTAATTTCTAGCGAGACCATGTGAGTCATGTAAAGGAGGTATTGAGGTACCTAGGACTGGCAGGGTGAAGACAAACAGAGACAAATGCAATAAGCACAGCCTACAGTGAAGTTCTTGGGCCTAGAATTATCAGGTGCCAGAAATAGCACTAATCAGGACAGGCTAAAACAAATTGCTTGTCGGGAGCAGTTATTAGCAGGACGCTGTGCTTGTGTTGGTGGAGGAAAGCTGTTTTCACTGTCCATGCCGGCCTGCAGGAGAAGCAAATATGTTCTCTGTGCATTCGCGGAGTGAAGCGGAGTCGAGAGCAGAGTCGGGAGCAGTTATTTGTACTTACCTGCATTAGCAGCATTCAGTCGGTACGCTCCTAACTCAAACTTTTGACTCTTTTCTCTGCTACAGCTCCTAATCTTGCATGCCCACCATACCCAATTGCCTTACGGCTGGTCGGGGGCTGAGCTCTAATCCACGTACTTAGTGTCTGGGGACTGCAGGGTGTCGTCATCTGGCTTCTCCCTTTGACCCAGGACTTAAGGACTTAACTCAAGGCGTACGAATAGAGTGGCTCTATATCCTATCTCTACTTTACCGGTGATTGGAAATCCTTCTACAGTGTGCCTAGGGACTGCGGGCTGTGGCCATTTGGCCTCTCCCTTTGACCTAGCAATTAACCCAGGATTGAGGATCAACATTGTATTTTTTTTTCTCTATTGTAACGTTCCCGCCCTGACGGGCCGACGGACCTAGCTCAACTAACTATGCGGTCTGGGCTACGTAGCGGGGCCGGACTGTATCTAGAGACTTAAGTATTGATGGTAGACAATGAGCCCATCAAGGCTAGTGGGGAATTGCTAGGGGGCCCGGCCAGCGGAACAATATCAGCGCAGGTCCCCCCTCAAGTGCTGCCCACTCCGGGTAATTAGTCATTGCCCCTCTTCACAGCTTAATTTCCGTGGACTTAAGGATCTCACGGATATTAGCATTATAGAACTTGTTGACCAGGGGGAGGAAGAACTGGTGGCTACCCAATATAATCCTAAGTGTGATAGAGCAATCATGTGAGGCATCTACCCTCATCTCACCTACCCCCCCTGGTTGATCTGTTGAACGGAGTTGCGCCCGGGTGCAATCAGGGGTGTCCTTTGCAATCTCCACACTTGGTGGGCTCAGGGGGTCAGAATGATTCTTCGGCCCTCCATCATCCGTTTGACTCACCCCACAGTATCTGCTTTAAACATGGTGCTGAGCTCATTCGTCTCCCTCTACGACAATATCTGGGCCGAGTTCAAATCTACAAATGCTGTGTTGGCTGATGTCACACTCAAACCTGAGGAGATGGGGGCCGATGTTAGGTTTGGCCAATATGGCAGAGGGTCTAGGGAGGCGGAGGCTGCATTGGGAGGGGGGAGCAGCATCTGCCACCAATTTTGGTCAGTGATGTAACAGATGTAATTGAAATCTCTGATAATGTTTTTGTGAATGATCCTGCCATTATTCTTATGCTGGATGCTGAGCCTGGTGTGAGTACAATTCCAACTAGCTCTCCCGCCCCTGGATTTGGGGGCAATGCCCCCCGTCATTGATCTTTCTAACCATTCACCTAGGGGCAGGGGGGATTAAATGGGGGAATCCGATGTGATGTGGAGTTGCCAAATGCCTGGGCGGTCTCTACAATCCCCAAAATGATCAGTGTTTCGAAAAGGAAACTGCTGTGATGCAAACGGGGGGCAAGAAAAAAAATCAAATTCACTCCATTAGAGCTGCCCATCGAACCCTATTCCATACCAGATTGTCCCCGGTTCCTGAGCATGGAATCTCGTACCCCGAGCCTCCGCTTAAAATTAAGGTGGCTGATTCCATGGTCGAAACTGACTACAACACACCGGGCTGGTCAGGGGGAATTGATCCCGGGAGAGCTTATGAAGCTCTCGCTCCACAACCCTTGCCTTTTGTAACCTGGGGAAAAGAGGGACTCACCTTGAGGGCATTGGCTCAAAAGATGGGGGTTTTGTTCTGGAGATCAATCCACCATGCCCCATTCCTACCACATTACTGGGTGGGAAAACGGAGGGAGTCCATCCACCTGGAGTAATTCTTAACCGTATTGAATCTGTTTGGGGGCCATGTGAGGGGGAATCTACATCAGCATTGCCATTCCAAAAGGATGGGGTGGGTAAGACCTTGCCCCTTGGAAAAAGGAGGCGCCGAATCAGCCTCCATTGACTCATTAAATCGACAGGAATTGCCCCAGGTATGTGGGGGGGCACCACTGAAGAACCACTTTCTACTCCTAATATTGCTGCTGGTCTGGTCAATGTGTGGGTCGGGTGTGGAAGTGGCAAGTCAAGGTTTTTGAAAGATCTGGTGGACATACCATCTGATTCCAACTAGCCCCGTGTTTCTGCGGGATGACGGACCTGTTACAGCCATTACACTACCCCACCAGGTATGTCCGAGGAGATTGCTCTAAGGTCTGGTTAGCTAACAGTGTTGGGCCTCGAGGGACTTTGGGCAGCACACAAGGTAGTGGTAATAAATCAGTCAACTACAGAGGACCAGTGGGTCTAGGGTCTATAGAGCAAGGCAATAAAAATAGGCCCTACCGAATTAAAATCAATAGCACTCTGAAGCCCGGCTATCAGATTTGCCTTAATTGCCCCAATATTCTATCCATTTTCTCAGTTATTCCCTGTCTGGCCTTGGTGGCTGGGGCTGACACTGGGAGGGTCTCCTTCCCTGAGAAGGATCATGTGGGTACACGTATTATTTACCTGACCTCTCCTCTTGTAAAGGAGCTTATGCTCACACAAAGTGAAGCCTTACTTAATCTGGGATTTGAAATACAATCGATGGATGGGGAGAAGGAGGGCCTGACTCCTACCAGAGATGTACAAATTACTGTGCCACAATCAATTGCACCATCGAAAATGGTCCAGAGGGATGCTAAAGGTGGGGGGAAAGATATGGATTGGGCCTCCATAATCTCCTCCTTGTGGCAAAAACTGTTCCCGTGAAAAGGAGGATGGTACTAGTGTACCCGGAAGGGGGTCCCGTTATGTTTAAAAATCTTGGAATACCCGTGGCAAATCTTACCTCTTCTCTAATATGTCCCGTATGAATAATCTAAGACTTGAAAACTGTATCTGCTTACAAGAGACTTGGCTGACCTACGTACCTATTTTGGATGGCTATAGTGTTTTTGCTCAGACAGCAAAGGTCATTGCTGGGGGGAGGCCTTCGGGGGGCCTTTTGATTGCAGTTGAAAACTCCCTGGGCCTTAGTGGGTCAGAAATTGTAAATCTGCCATTTGGTGCTCTGGGGGTGGATTTCTGCACTGAAGATGGGGTGACTAAAATCCTAATAGTTAACATCTTCTGGCACAGGGGCATTGCACAGGAGAACCTATTTGTGGATCGGTTATGCCACGCTATTGAGGAGTGGTTTGGGAGATATTTGAATGGGAAAATCATTGTCATGGGGCATCTGAATGCAGACTGTGATTCACAACACCATGTGTGGGACTTTGATGAGATACCAATTGGTCAGTCAGGGAAGAGATACTTGTGCCAAAAGTGGCATGAAGGCCCGGGGCGGACGGGGGAAGGTAGGCTGACCATCACTCAGATGGGAAGTGGCACACGTGGCATAGAGGTAATAGTTCCTCCCTCCTTGATTACATCTATGTTGACCCGTTCCTAATGTGCCTCTGCCAGTCCTTTGATGTACTGAGAAGTGACTGGAGTGATCATTCCATTCTAAATGCGCTGTGACTGGACGCTATGTCCCAGAGAATTCCAGCTTCAGCCCTGAGTGACTGCCAATGTGGCGGGCAACGCAATTAGATGGACAGATCTCAACATCCCCCGACTGAACTCGAACGTAAAACTTGCACTTAACCTAGCCACTTATGAATGGAAGCTTAACAACTTTAATGCAAACGAGTTCCAGATATTTGTCGGCTCATTAGTCTCTGGACTAGATGCAGGGAGGGGGAGGGGAGAAAAGACCTGCTAGGCATACCCATTGTTATAATGTTGAGTTAGCTGAAGTTAAAAAATCTTTGCGAGGGAAGTGAAACTTATCCAACATACCAATTCAGATAAGGCTATCTGTAAGGAGCTGACTAGGAAGGCCAAGCAGTCCTATAAAAACTACTATAAATCAATGAAACACCATATCCTACAACGAGATGCTGAAATGATGCTGAGGATCACGATTAATGCCGAGGTTGGTGCCTTTTGGCATTTAGTAAATGGGCAAGATCCTAACTATAATCTCTCAGCTCAACACAATCTCTGAACAGGAACGGGTACAGTTCTATGAGGAAAGGTTTGGGCCTCCTAAGATTGCCACTGTGCTGGCCTCTGATTTAACAGGAGGGGCAATCTGGGATCCTCATCTAGACATTACCACCATCCAACGCCTGATCACCAAATGTAAGAGATCCCGAGCCCCAGAGCCCAATGGCCTTACGAATAACACCTTCAGAGATAGCCAAAATATTTGGGGAAATCTTTTGTATTTGGAGTTTAGGGATATTCTCTCCACAGATTTAACACTGACCTCCTGGAACACGGCCCATGTGGTTCCCATCTTCAAGTGTGGAAGGAGGACAGATCCATCTAATTATTGTCCCATTTCGCTTATTGACGTTGACTGTAAGATCTTTTCGGCATATCTGCTATCAAACCTTCAAGAATGGGCCAGCACCACTCATCCGCTAGACCAATGTCTGACTGGGTTTAGGAAGGGCCACTCTACCAACATTAATGGCCTCGCTCTCACATGCGTGCAGGAAGAAGCCTGGATGTCAACTGGGGGATGTACTTATATGGCTTCGATCGACTTAACTGCCGCATTTGATTGTGTTGCACAGGGTAGAATATGGGCCAAATTTGCAAAGTGGGGCTGGCCCGATGGGCTCCTAAGACTTATCAGCATGGTCTATGAAAATTGTGGCATTCAGGTCTGCCTTAGCCAAAAGGGGGACCTCTCGAAGAGAATTTGATCCTACAGGGGGGTTAGACAAGGATGAACCTTGGCCCCTTGGCTCTTCAACCAAAATCTTTCAGATGTCACGCTCTCGCTTATGAAGGAAGGGTTAGTTGATCCAAAGATAGGCAAGAAAAAATGGTATGGCCTGCCTATGCAGATGACCTCCTGATTTTTGATCTTACTAAGGTGGGGCTGCAAAGGTCTCTTAATAACTTTGAGAACTATGCTAAAGATAATGGGTTAGTCATCAATCCTAATAAAACCAAGATCTTTCCTTCAGAAAAGCGAGGGCGAAGACTATTGGGCCAGTGGGCAATGTTGGAGGTATGCCCCTGAACCTTTCAGAGTCTGTCCGATATCTGGGCTTTAACTTCTCTGCTTACAAAGGCTCTAAAATAGTCACTGAGCCCTTGGTACAAAAGGCCAAATTACTTGAAGCCCAGATTGTCAGGATAGATAGAATGTTCTGAAGATTTTCTTTTAAACCTGCAGTGATGTTTTTTTAAGGTAAAATCGTCCCGAAATTGAACTATGGCCTAGAACTAAAGTATGATAAAGTATGTAAAACCCATAACAGAATTGAGGGCCGAATTTATAGGAGAATACTAGGGAGTCCCAAATGCAGTACCCTTATCGGCTATCCGTTTTGAATTGGGGATAGTTTCCCTCTCGGCATGGGTACAATGGGCTGGTCTTTCCCCCCTATTTCAAAATCAAGGCTCCACTCCCAAATACCCTGTAACACTTAATGGGAAGAAATCAGAACCACTCCAAGGCACTCATTTCTCTAAGGGATTGATCAGAACAGGTCCTCACTGAGATTGGTGTGACCTTGATTGACAATCCTATGAAGGCTAAACAAGTCTTATTTGACTTTGACTGGATTCAGACCATCGAGGAATTACATTCTTATCCTTCCCTGAGCCACTTGAAGCATGAGTACAGATTAACAAGTTAGTTACCAAACTGGTAACGTTCTTTCTATGGGATGTTCCTCCGATGTATTCCTTATCTTTGATATAATCCATTCCAGCTTGCTAGCCTCAGAATTTTTTTCCAGTAGAAGGCGCTCGGGTCGATGTCCCTCAACAGCCTCCGTATCGGCGCCAACATCATCATGTGTACAAATAGACTTGCGCAGCATCCGTTGCTCAGTTCCATTTTGAAGTTTAGTTTTGCTTTTTCATGAATTGGTTAATAACCTTGAAGGAGCGTAAGCTGCAACTACAAGGGAACATTTTTACTGCGGGGAAGGATGGGAGGGGCGATAAGGAATACGTCGAAGGAACATCCCTTCGAAAGAACGTTACCAGTTTGGTAAGTAACTTGTTCTTTGAAGGGATTGTGTCCTCCGATGTATTCCTTATCTTTGATAGACTCCCATAGCAGTAGTATATAGAGGAGGCGGGAGTAAAATGAAATGTTTCCCTTTAAAGATGTACAGAATGCAACACAGCTTTTCCACATTTTGTCTCCTGGCTAGAGGAGGAATCAAGGCTGTAAAATTTGGTAAAAGTGTGTGCGGACGACCGTGTGGCAGCCGCACATATATCCTTAATTGGAACTCCTCTTTGGAGAGCTGAAGAGGCTGCGATACCCCTGGTTGAATGAGCCCTAAGATGTTGAGGGCTCTTTTCCTGTCAATTTATAGCATTCTATAATAGTTAAAATATAATCCATCTTGAAAAAGTTTGTTTTGTAATTGGTAAACCTAATTTGTGCCCTGCATATCCCACAAACAATTGGTCTGCTTGTCTGATTCTTGCAATTCTGCTAATGTAAAAGCTTAAGGCACGCCTTGGATCCAGCCTGTGTAATCTCTCTTCCTCTTTCCCTGGATGGGGAGGAGGACAGAACGAGGGTAAAGTTATTTTCTGAGTAATGTGGAATTCTGAGACCACCTTTGCGAGAAAATTGGGCTTCACTTGTAAAACAACCTTATCTTTATGAAAGATTATATGAGGAGGTTTGCAAGATAGAGCTTGTAATTCACTCACTCTTCTGGCAGAAGTTAAAGCCACTAGAAAAACTGTTTTAAGAGTGAGGAAGCTTAATGAGCAGGAATGAAGGGGTTCAAATGGAGTACCCATTAGAAATTTCAAGACTAGGTTTATGTCCCACAATGAAAAGGTTTTGCGGGATAAACATTAGTTAATCCTTTCAGAAATCGAATTACTAAGGGTAATTTGAAATATGAAGGCTCCTCAGCAGTACGCTTAAAGATTGACAGCGCTGCGAGGTAACCCTTGATCGTACCAACTTGGAGACCTGAATTTGCTAAGTAAAGCAAGAAAGATAACACCATCGGTGTATTACATGAAAAGGGTTCAATATTCTTTTCTCTACACCAGCTGCAAAATTTGTTCCAACGGCAGCGGTATAAAGTCTTTGTTGCTGGCCTTCTGGCTGAAAGCAACACCTCCATGACGTCATCCGGGAGATCCCAATCCTTGTATCTCAACCTTTCAGAAACCAGGCGTGAAGCTTGAGGGTTCTGATAGCCGGATGGAGAACCTGACCTCCCTTCTGTGAGAGAAGATCCTCTCATTGCGGAAGACGAATCGGAGGGCAGATGGACATGTCTAGAAGATCCAGGTACCACGTTCTCCTGGCCCAATCCAGGGCAATTAGGATCATGGGTTTCCGGAATCTTCTCAACCTCCTGATCATTTGAGGAATGACAGGGACTGGAGGAAACGCATACATAAGTGGATATTCCCAGTCAATACGAATGCGTCCGCTAGAGCTCCTCTCGGGGGGAAATTCCCTTGAGCAATACTGATCGCACTTCCTGTTGATACTGGTGGCGAACAGATCCACTTCCGGGGTTCCCCAAAGGGCGAAGATCTCTTGAAGTACTTCCTGAGCTAGTTCCCACTTGTGGGAGATGGTGTTCCGCCTGCTCAGAGCATCCGCCGTCAAGTTCTTCTCTCCGGCTAGGTGAACTGCCGATAGAGAGATTCCTTCTTGAATTGCCCAAAACCAGAGCTGCATTGCCTCTCTGCACAGTGACAGTGACCCTACACCTCCTCTTTTGTTGAGGTAGTGCATGGCCACTGTGTTGTCCGTCATTATCAGGACATTATTTCCCTGTACTGATGGCAGGAAAGCTTTCAGCGCTAGTCTGATCGCTCTCAGCTCCAATAGGTTGATGTGTAGTCTGGACTCCGATGGAGACCAACGACCACTTATGGTCAAGTCGTTGGCATGGGCTCCCCACCCTGTGAATGAAGCATCCGTGACTACTGTTATCTCCGGCCATGGTTGCCAAAACTGTTCTCCTTTTAAGATGTTCTCCCGACAGGCCCACCAATGAAGGTCTCGAGCTACTCTGTCTGGAATTTGTAGGATATCTGACATTCTCCCTGAGAATTGTGACCACTGGGTCCTTAGTGCCCACTGGAGGGATTTCATTCTCAGACGAGCCTCTGGCGCTAGGAAGATGCAGGATGCCATGAGGCTGAGCAACCTCAAAAAGGCGAAGGCTGGTAGACGTTGGTTGGGGATTTTGAAACCCAGTGACCATCTGTAGAATATTTTGAGCCCTCACCTCTGGTGGCGAGGCTTTTCCCAGGGATGTGTCCAGGACTGCTCCAATGAACTGGAGTCTCTGTGATGGTATCATCTGTGACTTCTTTAAGTTGAGGGAGAAGCCCAGCTTGTGAAGGAAGTGGCAAACATAATCTAGATGGATCTGAGCTTGTTCTGGGGATACTGCTCTGATCAACCAGTCGCCCAGGTAGGGGTAGACGTGAATCCCTTCCCTCCTTAGACTTGCCGCCACAACCGCCATCAGCTTGGTAAAGACCCTCGGGCGGAGGTCAGCCCAAATGGCAGAACTCGAAATTGATAATGAGAGTTGCCAATTGCGAACCTCAGGTATTTCCTGTGTTTGAGATGGATTGGCACATGGAAATAAGCATCCTGAAGATCTAGAGATACCAACCAGTCCTGAAGCTGGAGGGCCTGAAGGATCTGAGAAAGGGTTACCATCTTGAACTTGTCTTTCCTGAGGAATTTGTTCAATGCTCGCAAGTCCAAGATGGATCTCAATCCTCCGTCCTTCTTTGGTACTAGAAAGTAGGGGCAATACCAACCCTTGTTCCTCTCCGCTACAGGTACCGGTTCTATGGCACCTTTCTCTAGCAGGTCTGAAATCTCCTGCATAAGGAAACTTCAAAGAGTTGTTCCCTGATGGATGACTCTGAGGAGTTGGTAGGAAAGGCAGGCAGTAACCTTGGGCAACTGTCTCCAATGCCCAAGCATCTGACGTAATAGCCTGCCATTCGGCTAGATGTTGAGTTAAACTGCCCCCTACTGGTGTCTGGTGAGGGGAGACTACAGCGGGGTTTAGAAATGGCTGATGTGGATGCTGAGGGTAAAGTAGCACCTGCTGGTGTGGATTTGGTACCTTTGACGCATCCACCACGGGTGAATCGTCTCTGGCCCCTTTGAGCTGGCTGTCCTCTGCCTTTTCCGAATGCGGATTAAAAGTGAAAGGACTTACCCCTCTAGGATGTACCTGTGGGGCGATTTGGAGTTTGCCAGATTGCAGCCCCAAGGGATTTCGCTGCTGTTTTGGATGTTTGCAATTTCTCTAGGCTGTCATCAGCCTTCTTTCCAAATAGAGAAGTGCTGTCAAAGGGCATATTCAAAAGTCTGGCTTGCACATCTGGAGCAAACCCAGACTTCCGCAACCACGCAAATCTGCGTATTGTGGTACTCATCGCCATGGCCCTGCTGATGCTGTCAGCAGAGTCAATGCCTGTTTGAAGGGACTCGCACATTGCATCCTTTCCATCCCTGATGATGTTTAAGAATGCTTCCCGTTCTTCCCCTTCTGGGAGACAGTCAGCCGCAGATGAAGCACACTCCCAAAGTGTGTGGCCGAATCTTGCTAGCGTGCAAGTTGCGTTGATCGATTTAAGCGACATACTACATGCCGAAGACTTTTTTTGACATGGCGTCAAATCTTTTATCATTTCTGTCTTGTGGAATAGTGGGGTATGCCGACTTACTGTTTGATGAAGTCGCTGCCTGCACAACTAAACTCTCTGGAGTTGGATGTTTGCTTAGATATTCGGGATCTGAAGCTGATACTCTGTATTTAGCAGAGAGTTTTTTATTTACTGCAGCGATAACTTCAGGAGTCTCCCAATTTGCAGATATTTTCCTTTGCAGAGCAGCATGAAAAAGGACAACGGGATCCTCTTGGGGTCCTTAATCTAATATATCAGTAAGGTCATCTTCCTGAGAAGAAGGTGCAGGTGTAGTCAATCCCATAAATTCAATTATTCTAGCCATAAGAGCCCTATAAGGTATCTCAGCATGTTCTCCAGGTTCTGGTCTAGCAAACTCTACTTCTGGAGATGTATCTATGCCACTCGCCTCATGAAGAGACTCCTGTAGGTCTTTCAACCTATTTTCTCCACAGATTAATTCCTCTGGAATGGGTATTGTTGTCCTTTGTAGACCAAAAGGTCTCTCATTGTCAGAGTCCACCCCTTCCTCATATATGGAGGACAAGGCTCTAAAGTAATCAGACCTAGGATATGGAGTAAAACCCATTTCTAGAGAAGGAGCCAAATTTGTTGTTACTGCCTGAGAAAACGTCGTGGTTGTCGATGTGGACGTTGTAGGCTTCGACAATCCTGTAAAAGGCGTTGAGAACATCGGAAAAAGCCTCGAACTCGAGAGGATCGGAATCCTACTCGGCGTCGTCGAGATTGTCGATGGCACTCTCGACGTCATGCTCTGGGCTTTCGACACCTCTGGTGCCTGTGACGTAGTGGCAGTTCTAGGCTTATCCTTCATCAGGGTCGACAGCATCGAAGATGGCGTCGATGAGGTAGATTTATGCGTCGAAGGTCCCTTCGACAATGGCGTCGATGACGCAGATTTGTGTGTCGAAGGAATCTTAGGCGATGGAGTTGATGCAGTTTTATTGCCTTTACTCGAGGGTTCATGGCGCGCTCGAGTATTTTTACTTGCCGGGTTCAATGACTCGCAGCGTTTTGGTTTTTCGGGTCTTTCACCCAGGGTATCACCTTTGGACGTCTCCGAGGGAGTCGAGGCTGCTTTTTCGAAAACGTTAAGCATTTTTTTAATTACGGAATTCCTCCCACTTAGCCGGAGTGCTGTGTTTTGTGGGGAACTAGAGGAAGAAGAAGAGGGGGATCTATGGCGCCTCTTCTTAGAATGTCTCGATCTCGAAGAATGATGGGAACTGCTTCCAGTTCTCGATCAGGAATGTTTTTTTTGACAACGAGGAGATGAATGTCTCGAGCCGAAGAAACTTTTGAAGGGCTAGAAGTTTTAAAAGTCTTACCTCTTTCTAACCTCCCCTTACGCTCCTTCAAGGCTTTCGCTTTCATGGACATACAGTCCTCACACTCCGAACAGTGATGCTCCGATCCCAGGCACCACAAACAGATCCTGTGAGGGTCCGTTAGAGACATTTTCTTTCCATAGTCGCAACATTTTTTAAAACTGGACCGTGGAGTCGATGGTTCGGATGAAGATGCCATCGTAACAAATTTAGATTTTTGAAGAAATAAGAAGATTTTTATGAAGAATGGAACCGAGTGTTACATTTCCGAGGCTCACGTAACGCGGTAAACGGAACTGATCAACGGACGCTACACAAGTGTATTTGTACTCATGATGACGTTGACTCGAGGGACGTCGACACGCAGCACCCTCTACTGGAAAAATAATTCTGAAGCCAGCAAGCTGGAATGGATTATATCAAAGATAAGGAATACGTTGTAGGACACAATCCCTTCGAAGTAGAGGCTCTGAACTGAGATATTGCTTCAATTCCCAAACAGATTCTATCGAGGCATTTTACTCAGGGTATGGTGGAATCTGCTATCCATCAGGGAAATCCAAGTAATGAGGTCACAAATTCTGGTGGAAGCAGCTTGCTGTAGGGTCTGTATGAAGAAATTGGAGACCTTAAGACACTTGGTTCTAGAGCGTGTTAATTGTATAACGTATAATGAAGAGCTGATATGGAAGCGTTGCCTTGACATTCATAATATCCATGAGGGATTGGGCCTCTCAGGATTCATCAAAAGTCTGAACTGAGTTGAACTAACTAATTGTTTGGCCACTGACTCCATTGGCTATGGCTCATGATTCATGTGAAGCCAATGTATTCTATTTTTAAGATTAAGTTTATGTTATGATATTTATTTTCCTTTAGGTCTCAGTGTCCTAATTTTTTAAAGTTCGAATTTTCTTTCTTTACTATCAAATGTAAATCATTTTGATTTTATTAGTAATATTCATTATTTTTTAATGTATGTTTTGATTTATTCATGTCTTGATTTGATTTTCTCCTTTTGTAATGGTTTAATTAAACCAATTGCAATAATTTTTTTTTAAAAAACTGCAAAGTTACCCATGCCGGATGATATTACCTAATTACACCAACTGCTGAGTGTGCTAGGGTTTTCGCAAGATTTCATCCCATTCTTTTCTAAGTTTGCAGATCTTCTGCAAAACTAATAAGAGCTAAGGAGTTGACTTAGACACATGAGCATACCGATGTAATCACATAATTGAAGTATCCCTTATTTGATGCAACAGCCCTAGCTAAACTAAACAATTGGATTTTCTTGTATATGAAAATAGTGATGAAAAATCGTATTAGAGAGAAATACAGTGACACATACATACCTGTGACCTGTGGGTCACAAGGTTCAAAGATGACTAGGCTGAAGCATTGTTATTGTGAGAAGTGTTGTGCACAAATTGGGAGGGACAGAAGCTCTGGTATCTAACGGGGCATTAAAAAATAATTGTAAAATCACACCACACACCAGTAGTAGAAAGTCAGCAGGAAAGCTGGGGATGTTAAATGCGGCTTTAGAGAAAGGGGTGAAGTAGTTTATGAACAACAGTTGATGCAGAAGCATACTATTGCAGGAGTCATCCCATTTGAAATGCTGGTGGGGAGAAAGATGCCTTGATCATCGATCTGGATCCCATGGAGGTTGGGGACCCTAATGGTAGGAGGTGCCACAGGATGAATATTTGAAAGAAATAATGCGATGTATCAAGGTATATGGTATCTGTGGATGGTGAACTAGTGAAAAAGATTCAGGAAATGTAGGATGTGAAAGTTGTAAGAGGGGGCTAAATGTGTGATAAATTGTCAAGCATTTATATTCAGTTCTCGAACCAAGCATTTCAGGCCATAATAGATTCTAGTTAAGATATTGCTAGCTGTTTACCAGGCTTACATACAAGAAGTGAGTGATACTAAGGGTGTGCATGCTTTTCAGGTACAGCTAGTTAGGAAGACAACATGTGAAGCTAGAGTGGCAAGTAAAGTCAGAAAGGTGTTAAACATGTGAAAGGGTAAGGTGTGGTAGAAAAGGAAGTTGGCTGCTCAGTCCAGACATTTGATAACGGATCAGATTTTGCTTCCAGGCTTGCAAGGAGTGATGGGATTACTGGTCTCAACAATCTTTGGGTGCAAAAAGAAGACAAGTGTTTGAAGTTTCAGGGATTCTGAACACCGACTGTGTTATCAGGGGTGTCAGTTCATCAGTATGAGTTTCAATACACACACATTAAAGGAACATAAGTGAGTTGTTAGCAACAATGCTGCTTTTTTTTGCAGACCAGCCAACGATGAGCAAAGTATCATATAGGAGAAGTGTTGTCGACTGGCCTTGCACTAAATTGCACTGTGGTTAAATACTGGGTGTATTAGGGACATGCTTATCCCTTTTAACAATGAGCAAATGAGGACTTTATGCTATGGGCAGGAATATACCTTTCGTGGTAGAGGTTCTAGGGAGATATGCAAGATCAGGATTGGCATAACAAACACTGCCATATTAGCTTTAATAGTCGATACAACAAGAAGACCATTTATCACCATCATCTTTGGAAATGTCTGGACACTGTGATAAACCAGACGGTGTCTCACCTGCTAGTCCTCGGGGCTCTCACTCTCAGGTTACCATAGCACATCCATTGCCTTTGGATCCAGACCATGGGGGTGGACCAGTGCGGGAGCATTACCTGGGTGAGGGGTCTTTGGGGGACCAGTGCGGAAGCATTACCTGGGTGAGGGGTCTTTGGGGAGTGGGATACCGGATGGTGAAATGCAGTATCCCCCCCCCTGTAACACCTTCACCACATCCTATCAGGTAGGATACCGGGAAACTTTAACCCTCCTCTCTCCTTTCCTACACAAACACTTTCACAGACAGCCCGCTCTGGCAATTACTTTTGACAAATTCTCACCTGACTTCCATTAAGCTTCCCCAGAGTTGGGGAGACCGATACAAGACTAGTCTGTGTTGAAGCTAAGGTTGCAAGCGGCAACATTGTATTAAGAGCGAATAACATTAACGCGTGCGATGAAAGACGTGAGTAAAGCCCAATTGCTGATAGATGTTTGAACTTTAATATAAATCAACGAAGATACGATACAAAGTAACAGTGTTCCGGAACCGCGGGTGTGCTCAATCAAAGGACTCTGTTTGAGGTATTCAGCCAAGAAGGGGCAGAGGCGAAAGTCAAGTTTAAAGGTGAAACTTATGAATAAAGTGAATCAGAGTGGTCCTGCGACGGTTTAAGCAAAATCCATTGCACAGTCGAAAGTCTTCAAATTTGATAAAGAATGGAAAGCAAGCAAAGTGAGATTTACAAGGTCTGAGCCTGACCGAGGGAGACCTATTGGGAACTTGTATTTAAGGGGGTCCAATCCTGATTGAGGGAGACCGTGATAAACAGTAAACCCGAGAACTTGAGAATGTGAAAAACCTGATGAGAAAGGCTTTGGCATTTGTTTATTAATCCAGGCATTCTGCAAATAAGAGACTTATTGGGAAAGAGACTTTGGCGCAGAAGGCCCGGATATCCATGTTCTGAACTGCATCCTCGTGCTAGAGAAGCCAGAGTGTATGCGAAGCTCGATTATGCCACCTTTTCCCGTGCTGAAAACGTGGGGAGGGGAAGCTAACTGCTCAACTATTCTGACATATTGTTCTTGAACACTTTTCTTTCGCACACATCAGTTTCCCACACTACTTGTTCTTAGTGGTAAGCATTGGCAATAGGTGTTTTAGTTCTCTAGTGTAGGCCCTTTCATTTTGACAGAGATTCCACTAGGACTGCATTATTATTATTTGATGGTCATAGCTTGCTCCCACACTTAGATTTAGGGTTAGATAGGCATTCAACCAACCCATTGAAGTTCAATAAACACCCTTGAACTGTGATCACCTGTGTCTGTCATCCCTGTTTGATACCATGCCTTCCTTAAAACACCCCTTGCCCAAACGATTGCAAGAGCTATGGCATTTGGAAGATTATGTTTGTACAATTCTTGATAGTAAGGGACATGAGTGTTACCCAGCACTTCATTACACTAAAATATAAAGTAGTGAAGTTTGTATAAACTGTTGGCAGCAAATACCCATAGCATTCTAGAAAATCTGATGGTCAAAAGTTGGTCCCCATTGAAATAAAAAAAAAATGCCTACTACTGGAATCTTATATTACTAGATTTTATACAAAATCATATTACGTCAAGGGGTTAAAGGTGGATGTCTACACATTAAGATTCAGTTTCACAGACTGAATAAGTCAGATGGTTAATGGTTAAGTATGATGAAAAAAACTCACTTTACAACAGTTACATGTTAACTCTTATACTTTTGGGTACATGGCATCCGATGCTATGATCACTACCGAAAGATGCAAGATAATGTATTCTGATGATGCCTGTATGCAAATACCGATAATACTATGGCGCTGATCGGGACTACAGGGAGGATAGTCTCTAATTTTCAGCCAAAATTTGACAGTGGCCCTTGATCCAAATCAAACTAAAGCACTCCTAATACAACCACAGTCAGCTCATAAGCTGAAGACGGCGAACAGGTTGGGGATGGACAACCAGATCCAACCAACTCATCTAATGAGTCACCACTAAAAGGATTTTTTTTTAGATCTAATAAAGAGGTACAGGAGAGGGACACAGAAGTATGGGCAAACAAGTAAGGTTCCAAACCCCTTTGGTTACAAACACTTACATATGGCCACCCCACAAGGGGCAGAAGGGAAGGAAGAGGAAAGCACAGACGAAGACCAAAGTACGGCAGGAATCCTAACCCGATCTGGAACACAGAAAAAGATAGTGAGATAGGCATAGATAATTTGGTTACTAACCTCTCAGACTGGATTCTTACAGAAGCAGAAATCTCTTTTTTAAACAGAGAACTATCATTTTCACCTTCCACTAGAACCGACTTCACTAACTTTCAAATAGAGGTCTTCAAATTCATAAGAAAATTAAAACTTAAGAAGTTCTTTGCTACTCAATGTAAGACATACTCACATCACACAATATTACCACCTTCTAGTGATCTTACAATAAGAGAAATAGAAAACACACACCTCCTTATGTCCAACACCAAGATCAACAGGAGATATGCAGAGAACTCGGAATTCATCCAAGGAAACTTGACATTACGGTGCTCAAACCCAAGTCAAAATTCACTCCACAATTAGCAACAGAGAATGTAAAAGACACTTTTCATTCAGCAATTACAAGAGACATACACCACCTCCTGGATGCTAAATTATCAAAGAGGAGATATGATGTGCAGAATCTAAGCCTTGATGAGCCTCTGGCATTACAAACATTGGCCAGCAACAGCAACATAGTGATTAAAGAAACAGACAAAGCGGGTAATGTAGTCATCCTCAACCGTGCACCATCATTGGCGCACCATTTGGTACTGCATTTGCGCAGCATCGGAGTCCCAGTTGATGCACACAAAAAATCAGTAGTAAAAAGATGATGAGTGGTATGAGTAGTGTGACAGTCATACCGAGCCAGGAGGGCACCCACGAGAACAGATTGTTGAACCAGGTGCTGGGTTGTGCCCCTCCTTCGTCCTTCATTCGTTGACCAAGGTCGTGTACTGCAGCTATCACGTGTGAGGGTGAGCCATTCTCGGCGTCTGCAGAAGGTACAAATGTGCAGCATGCGCTCCCAATTTTTCAGCAAACACCTCCATCGATTGCTGTTAATAAATCCAATACGTATCGATTCTGCATCATCATCAATCGCAAGGCTCGGAGTTCTACCTTGATGACATTGAACCCCTCTTCAGTGTCGTTGGCCAATTGAATGAGTTCCCACCTGGTGATCTACAACCACTTTGCGTTTGCTTGTGACTGGATGCTGGGAACAAGGTATGCAAGGAATGTCTCGACCAAGCTAAATAGTCGGTATTTGTCAGTTATCTGTGCCAGCAGTTCAGACGACTTGGTGGAGATGCAATTGGACAACCTTTTCCTTCTTCTGTACGTGCTTTGCACTCCTTCCTCGTTTAACGTATCTGTGTGCTCCGTCTCAGGTGGTGCCGGGGACGGTACATCTCCGCTCACTGCAAGTTTGCGCTTCCTGTTGATGTGGCTTTCAGGAATTACCATCCGTGCGGAGTGTAGCATTGCCAGAGAGCATGTCATCTTCCAGGACTGCGGGAGATGCAGATAGGCCATGTTGCCGCAGACCAAGTAAGTGTCCATTAGAGCTGCAGTGCCTTTCTTCATGTCGGGAAGTATGAGTGTTTTGCTGCAGTTTTCGTTTTTTCCCCATGTCCCTCTTTCCTTCTCCATGGAAGCATAGTTCATAAGAAATGTTTCTTTGCAGTTTGAAGGGCTTTTCGATTGTCGTGACCCATGTGAGTTTGCTTATGTGTTCAGTCCAAATGGGAGCACATGTTCTCTGTACCCTGGAGAATTTGTCTTCAGACAGGCCTCGTAGTGCTTCCGCTTTGCACAGTATTTCTTCCTTCTGCCATTTGATGTCAGCATGCAACGTACCCTTTATCACCAGGAAACGTTATTTTATGCAAATTATTCCTTGCTGCCGGGAGTAGCATGTGCGCTCATTCTGCAACAATTCAAAAGAAACTGTGTGCGCTTAAAACATATTTTTTATTTGGCACAGCGTCAGATGTACAAGACATTGGGCCTCTGCAATTGGTATTTCATTTGGCAATAACACCTTGGGGTGCCTGAGGTATGAGGGAGCAGACATAGCAGCTCTCATTAGTAGTCTTCTGGGCTGTATGGCTCATGTCGGCGAACCATTTATTTGTTTGGTGGGGGTCCTGGGGGTTGTCAACAGTATCTAAGCCAAATTTGTATTCTTCTTCCCAATCCTCTATCTCTGCTTCCCTCCTTTTTCTACTCAACCCATTCCCCTCATTCTCCCACCCCCGTTCCTTTACTACAACAACATGGAAGTTGTCATTAGTACATGACATTGTCCCATCTTCATTACATCCTCCTCCAATGGTTGGGTCAGGGTGTCTGTTTCATGTACTGCCATGGTGGTGGGATAAGGATGGTTCTGCACTGATGAGTTCAGATGGTGTTTTATCATTCAGTGTATATACATTAAAATGGGAATCATTAATCTTTGGAGGCAGGGTTGTGGCTTGCGTTGTTGTGTTGTGAGTTATATTTAAACTGTATTATTCTGTTCCATTTCTGCAGTCCAGTGACCCCATATTAACCTTGCCCCGTCCCAAATTAGGTGGGCCCCTTTTTTTATTATTTGAGTGGAGGGAGGGGACACATAAGCCTCCCCCCACCTTATTACTATGCTTCCCGAATGGACCCAGCCATGGCTGCTTCAGGTCCAGGGCCCCGGCCCTGGGGCACTCAGGTGGGAACACCTCCGGGAACCATCACCCCTTTCGTACAAATACATCCACAGGCGCTGCCATGTTCCCCTACAAACCCTTACACAGTGAGAGCAGGACTCCATTTTTGTCACATACAGACTCCATTTGCAAATAGCAAAAGGCCATTCGCATTTCACCCCAGTCTGCAGCACTCTTTCTCTGTGAACCACACAGCCAGTGCGGTTCTCCCCCCACTGCCTCCTCCCTGCAGTCCACATAACCGCTCGGTTCCCATGAGAAGGCCAGCAGCAGAAATGCAACAAATCCACACTATCACTTGCCGTCCAACTCCCTCCAGTGATTCAGATGCAGCCCAGGGGGAGACGGCTAGAGCTGGGGCCGTCTGTCTCCGTAAACCTGCCCTGCACCCCACAGACCTTGGCCATAAAAACCTAATCCCCGTGTGCCCCAGAGCAAAGTCAACAACCCAAAGAGACCCTTAAATCAGTGAACGTGTTTTCCCGTCTGACCTACATGTGCAAAAGAATGCCTCCTCATTATGTGTGAAGAGTTCATATGAACCTGCTGATATTTTAGAGAGCTAATGAGCAAACAATGTAAATACATATACGTGTGCTGGAAGCTTCTGTGCCAATCTGTTGTACTGAAGTAGAATATATGTTGATGTATAATGATGAGATACACGCACGACTAATTGTAATCTCATAATAAATAACGAACCTCAGATTTGTGCAAGCTCACACAATGCTACCTCCCTGTTGATAATGTAGAATGTAATTGTATGCATGCTGTTAGAAAACCTTGTATGAACCTTAGTCGCACTGACTGTCCTTGTTGTGTGGTCACTTATTAGCAATTTCTTTCTTGACAGTAATGGTGTTGCGCCATTGCCCAAATTGTATGGAGTAAGAAGATATCATAAGTGTATTTCACCCCAATAGTGCTCCAACCAAATATATGTGAGGCGGTAACTTGTTATGTATAAATATAGAAGCACCCAGTTAATACGTGATGTGAGACTAAAAGCCCTGAAAGGGGGGCCTAAGCCTGCCTCCAATTACCCTAGCCTCTTAAGAAGTGATGTTGTATTGACATGAAGTCACCTGAGCCCCTCTAAGGAAACACACGTCTAAAATGAGATATATTTTTTGTAATCCAGATACAGCAACCACATATTCTAACCTTCCCCTTGTCCACATTGAAGAAATACCACCAGCTATACGTTGACTCTAGAACCCCTACCCCAGGTCAATGACAAATATGTTTTTGAGCAAGAGAGAGTGATATCCTTGATAGAATCATATAATTGATGTTCAGTAATGAATAAGCATGCCTTCTTTTTGCAAGTGCAAAGTGCCAGCCTTGCCGCCGGATGAACCAGTCAAACATATGAATGGATGAGAATGTGTGGCCACAAGGACAAAATGTTGCAGCACTAGAAAGTCAAAGTGTCAAACCATCGGATGTCCAACTGACGAGCCCAGCTGAACTCCTGAACCCACATCCCTCATCATCTCGTCACGTGCCTGCGGACCAATCAGCCATCACCGACCGTATAGCACCCATAGGTGCCACCTCTTAGTGACCAATCCCAATCCAGTATGTTCCCCTTAGGCCTCCCCCTTGCTGATGACTAGTTATGAGTATAAAAATGAAATGTAACATGTTTTCTGCAGAGCGCTCTCGGCGTGAGCAGAGTAGATTCTGTTTGCCCTAAACTTTAGATGAACAGCCTTTAATCCTACTCTCACTTGGTCGTGGTTTTATTCCCTCCTGGGATGTACCTTTATTGACTCTGTTGGACACTTCACCAGCAGAACAGGGGGCCTCTCACCTTCACTACATTAAAATGGGGACAGCGCATTTAGAAATGCCTGGATGCTACAGTAAACTACGACTAAACCCCATGTCAGACATCATCCATAAATTGAGTGTTATGATACTAAACGTGGCACCAACGTGGTTGCCTGTCCGATGATGAGATGACCTTTCTGAATACTAAGAATCCTATAATGCCAACAATCTATTTTATGCCTAAAATGCATAAAATATGTGCTGACCTAATAGAGGTTCGACCTATATCAAGTGATATTGGTGGGGCCACGGAACACCTGTCCAAATACATTGAGAATGCTATAAGGGAATATGACCACTGTATACCTATGCACATTAGAGAGAGCACCCCTGTGCTATCCATTTTGCAAGATTTGAAGTGGGAAAAGGGGTATTGCTACGCTCGATGTGGCAGCATTGTACACATCTATAGACCACAAACTAGCGATGCAGGCAATTGAACAGATATTTAGCGAACACTCAGCGTAATATTTGGAACATGTGGCAATGATTAAGGAATTCTTAAGTTTTACATTGAGTAATAATGCTTTTTTGTTCAACGGTACCTATTATTTACAAACTAAGGGGGTTGCTATGGATGCTAGATTTGCACCATCATTAGCCAATCTAGTTATGGCTCAGTTCGAAGAACTACATGCTCCTAATGCTAACATATTTGCCAACTATATTGTTATGTGAAAGACGTTTATAGATATGATCTTATTGTATGGAAAGGCACCAAAGATAACTTTGAAGAATATGTCAGGTTCCTGAATAACAACGCATTTGGATTTATGCTCACTGGGCATAGTGACCCTGAATATATTTTTGGACTTGCACATTTACCTTAGAGAAAACAAAATTTAAACAACTACATTCCGCAAAACCACGGAAGTGAATTCGACGCTGTATGCTAGCAGCTGCCACAAAACATCTACTATTATAAATATCTCCAAGGGGGAATTCTATTGAGCACGTACAAACTGCAGTATGGAAGATGATTATGATAAAGAGTGTGAGCTCCTGAAAAAGAGATTCAGAAGGAGAGGTTATTCGATCAAAACGATTATGAGGCGAAAGACAAAATTAGAGGGACTGACATGTCCAAAATGTTAGCAAATGTATTGAAGGATCGCATCAATGACACACAAGAACATAGTTGTATTAGCATCATCACTCGGTATACACAGGACTATATCAAGATTATTAGATTATTAGTAGACAAAATAACCCAGTATCCGTTAAACATGCTCATTACAAGTAGACGCCTATATACTGGAACTACACGTACTTGCTAACCAAGGCTAAACAGCACTAGAGAGATGTAGACTAATAACAGCAAGCATACTGAGATCGAAATAAGTGGTGTGGGATTTGGGTAGAAGTACTACAGAATTAGGACCATAATCGCTAGACTGCAGTACCTGGGATTAGGTATAATAACCCTTTACCTGCTAACCATGCACTCCATAATATGATTCCTACACGTAGCAATTAAATGGACTTGCTAATCATGTCAATAATAAAGTGACTACTTAAACATTACATAGACTAATGACAATTATAAACAAGCATAGTGGTTCTGTAACAAGTGGTGTGGAATCTGGGCCAAAAATCGGTACAAAAAAAGAAAAATGTAATTTTTTAAAACAAACGCCATTAAATGAGAACCACAATCCCCAGACTGCCACGCGCGGGTTAACGTGATGATGCCATCGCGCGCAGCAGTCGAGGAGGAAGTCAAAGACAAGACATGAAGTGAAGCAACGCGCTGACAGCACGCGGAATGCTCTGGAGGTGATTCCTTACAGGACACCTTTCTATATACTAGTAAGTACGTAAAGTGTGGGATGTTTCTAAGTACATTTTGAGCAGTATATATTGCACTTGCATTCTTATATAATCTGATCCTAAGGATTTTCTTTACAGCATGTCCGGGAGATAGACTTGACATACCAACATAGTTGGCAACATTCAGAGGTGATTCATTACTGGACACCTATGCCACACAGAAGTAAGTAATTAATGTTTGTTCTAACCAACAACCAAGCCCATAACTAATGTTAAGTTTTTGTCAACAGCATTCCCATGACAGGGACCTGACAAATTAACGTAGATGCCAGTTTTTTGGAGGCGATTCCTTACAGGACGCTTCATGGGTCAAGACAGTAAGTAGGAATTACAATGAACTATAACTTCTTTAGTATATAAATTGAACTTGTTATGGGTACACATGTCTACAGGACTATACATATGCTGGCTTTAGGTTACTATGTTTGTTTATTTGACACATGGGATTACGTATCAAGAATCTATTTGGTGGGGGCGCTGTTGAGCGCCGAACAAGATGGCCGCTTGAATGTGACTCTCCGCGGCAGGCAGTCACAGGATCCTTTTTGCGGCACCTTCTTGCACTCATACTTGACTTCAGAGGGCACGACTCGACTGCGGATGATCCGGGCTGCATCTGGCCTAAACCCCGACGCGAAACGGTGCTGGGGACCCTGAGATCCTGACATCTCTCCGCCCCTCCCCCACCAGCGAGGCGGCTTCGCGCCGGCGTCCTTCTCCGGCTGCGGGACGTGCCGGGCCTCTTTGACTGCCGGGGCCGCCACTCGTTCCAGCGAGGATCCCCACCCACTCCTGCCGGGGCTCACTGACTGAGGAGGCCTCCCCCGGAGCCCGGACCCTGCATTCCTCTTTCACCCGCGGAGGGGAGGCAGATACGGCTGCGGCCGCGGCGCAATCTGACGCCGCCCGGGGGGCGTCCTCGGCACCGCGGTGGCTCGGCCCTTCCCGGACCGTGATCCTGCTCGCTGGGGGTGCCGACTGCTGGAGGACCCCCCCTCAAGGATACTTCGGTGAAGGGGTCGAGCTGCGGCGCACCCCTGTACGCCTGGTGCAGCGCTCCCCCGCTGACATAAACCGCAGGGCCCCTGGCCCAATATGGTACGTGGTGCGTGGAGGGGGGGTGCCGCCTCACTCCGAGGCCCGAGTGCTAGTGGCGCCCGCCTCTGTAACTTGGGGCTCACGCTGAACGCTGGCGCTTTCACCCGGCGCAATCGGCTCTGCCTTGGAGCTGCATCACCCGGGTGTCCCTCTGCTCCGTAGACTGGCTTGTGATCCGGCAATTGACTTGGGGTGCTCTGGGCCACGCCAGCCACCCACATCGCACCTACTCTGGGGGGCCTCCTGGCCTGAGGATTCTCGGGGGTTGGTTCACCCCACATTGCTGCTCTTGACCCTCAGCCTGTCCATTTTATCGGTGGGACACAGGGCCGGTCGGTGCTCTTTCCTACCCCTCTTACAGACTTGCTTGGACTACCATACCTTGACCACGGCTCTCACAGCGGCCACTGCACACCACCACTTTTAGCCCCTGTGTCATCTACACCTGATCTCTCCGGACTGCGCCTCCCGCACCCGCGGGGGCAGGTTGCACCTCCGCGGGCTCCACCGGCTGCCACAGGCCTCACATAAACGGGTCCGCAGTCGCTGACCCCCCCTCCGGAAAATCACTTGCTCTACATCACGCCCTGCGAGGCTCCCATACCTCTCTTTCTTGAGCAGCTGGGATCCCCCTCTTACTCCATTTGAACTCCAACATCGCCAGGATGACCAAGGGGGCCACAAAGAAACAGAGCTCCATCAATATGTTCGCGAAGACGCCGGTGAGATCACCAGAGGAAACCACCGAGCAGGCTCCCACGGCGTCATCATCCGCCATAGCTCCAGAGTCTCAAAACATGATGGACTTTATTCGGGAGGGCTTAACTGCACCCCACTCAAAACTAGATGACATGAACGGCACTATATCCTCTATCAAGGCCCATATTGAGAGGACGGATAGCCGGGTGGCGAAGGTCGAGACAAGGGTGGGCTCCGCTGAGGATGCGTTGGGTGCCCTGCGCTCTGAGGTCATCGCCCTTTCCAACCAAGTCCTTGACGTGGAAAAGAAGAACGAGGACTTGGAATCCCGATCAAGGCGCAATAACCTTCGTATTATCGGCGTTCCCGAGAATGAGGTTCATGAATCAATGGAAGATTTCGTCGAACACACATTACTGACGCTCCTCGATTCACCCAAACTTTCCCCGCAATTTTCCATAGAGCGTGCACACCGAGCCCTAACGGCTAAACCCAGGCCTGGCGCTCCTCCTCGGCCCATCATAGCCCGTGTGCTGAATTGGGCGGTGCGAGGATCCACCTTTACCCAGACTTCTCGATGGCCGTCCAGCGTGAACGCAAGACTTTCCTGGCGGTAAAGCGCAGGCTCCGTGATCCCTCAATTAAATACGCCATGCTCTACCCCGCCAAACTCCGCATAGAACACGCCAACCAGGTGTTCTTCTTCACTCTTCCAGAAGAGGCCTCTAAGTTCCTGGACGAACATTTCCCAGGCTGATACCCCCCCTCTGGTCAAGGCCATACTGCTACCCTTCAGCCCGGACGAGGAGGGCCCACATCCGGCCACCTTCTTATACTGGAGTCACACTGGTTTTCTATTCTGTAACCTGTTTAGAATGTTCGTTACGAATATGTGCCACGTCAACATGTGCAACATCTCCGCCCAAGTTACGTGCAAGTTCTCACTGTTGGCACCTTTCATTTCACTTTGACCTGCCGTTGCCCGGAGAGACACGGCCAATCCGGCCTACAGGCCCCCAGGCGCTGATGCCTTTGGTTTGGTTTTTGTTGAGGAGTTTTGGGATTGCCATCCCTCTGTTTGGGGGAGGGATGTGGGTGGGGGTGGGACATGTTGGGGGTTATGTTACAAAAAGCTTGGCGTTGGCAGCAATTACGGACCGCGAGGTGGTACTCAATGACTGTTACTGCAGGGCTGCTAAACTGGTCCATTGGCTATTAGTATTTTCTCTGATATATTCGTCCCTGTATCAATGTCTGGGAGCGACCTGACTTTTATGAGCTGGAATGTTCGGGGGTTGGGTAACTACAAAAAGATGAGGCAGTTAGAGCTGCAGGCTGAGCGTCATGGATCCAAGGTTCTTTTCTTACAGGAGACACATGCCCGCAGGGAACAGTGCATGAGATTTGCCAAATCATGGGGCCCCCACAGATTCTCCATTGATTTCTCTTCCCAAAGCCGTGGGGTCATGACCCTCATTCATAAGAGTCTCAAGTTCACTCTCATCTCCTCACACATAGACCCTCAGGGCAGATATGTACTGCTTCATGCTACGCTTCAAAATAAGGAGATAGTCCTGCTGAACATTTATGGTCCCAATATAGATGATCCAGATTTTTATGTACAGGTCTCGTCCCTTCTCGATGGCTTCCCCCTTGTCCCCATCCTCTGGGGGGGGATTTTAACACAATTTTTGATGTAGCCCTCGACAGGTCTGGGTTCAAACCTCGTCAACTTTCTAGAGCAGCCTTCGCTGCACTATCGTCCCTACCCTGTCTCGCCATGGTTGATGCATGGAGGTTCTTTTACCTGGATTCCCGCGTTTATTCTTTCTACTCTTCGGTCCACGATTCTTATTCCCGTATTGACAGATGGGTGATCTCCAACGTACTAGTTAAGAATGTCATACAGCTACAGATTCTCCCCAGGACCCTGTCTGACCACTCTCCTGTGACCATTACCATAGATTGGGGGCCGGATCCCGGTCGTACCCGACGTTGGAGGCTGAAGCCTCTTTCCCTGCTGGACCCGGAGTTTTGTTCTGAACTTGAGCTATCCATCGAGGAGTTCTTTGAGACAAACACAGGCTCGGTAACATCGCAGGCCATTCTATGGGAGTCCTTCAAGGTTTATATTAGAGGGATGGCGCTGTCGAAGGAGAACAGTGTCCTTAAATCGATCCGCAGAAACCTGGCAGAGAGCGAATCTAAATTATCGACCCTTGAGGCTCAGTGTTCACTTCACTCCACTCCGGGTACCCTGGCTGACATCCGGGTGGAGCTGAATACGTTCCGATCCCTTGCGGAGCGCGAACAAAAATTATTGGATAACCCTGGCATGGCGAGAAGATACGGGGAGGGCGAGCGCCCTGGCCGATTTCTGGCGAGACTTATCCGTCACGAGATGGGGTCCCCGCATATACTTGGGATTGAGAGACCGGACGGCTCTATGGCTGTCACCTCACAAGACATCAATACAGAATTTTTCACGTTCTACGAAACCCTATATTCCAACTCTGATGAGGTGCCAGCGGCGGAGATTAACTCCTTCCTCGATACCCTTCCTTTGTCAACTCTCTCTCCGGAGTCCGCGGGTTCCCTTGATTCCCCGCTTACGCTTGAGGAGCTCTCTGATGCGGTGGACTCCTTATCCTCGGGGAGGGCCCCTGGCTCGGATGGTATCCCAGTTGAATTTTATAAGCGCTATAAACAACTATTGCTCCCTCACCTGTTGGCTCTGTGGGAGGAGTCGGTTGAAGCCGGTGTATTTCCCCCTTCACTCCGTGAAGCCACAATTACGGTACTACTTAAATCTGGTAAATCCCCCTCACAATGCGGTTCATACCGCCCGCTCTCACTTATAAATTGCGATGTCAAAATATACGCTAAGGCACTAGCACTCCGGTTGGCTCCCCTCTTGCCATCTATCATCCATCCGGATCAGGGGGGCTTCATCCCCGGTCGCTCTACCTCTCTGAACCTTAGACTCTTTAATATAATTAACAGAATAAACCCCGAGACACATGCGGTAGCGGCCACGCTCGACATGCAAAAAGCATTTGATTCGGTTTCATGGAGGTATTTGTGGCGGGTCCTCAAGAACTGTAAATTTGGTCCCTCTTTTCTCTCCTGGGTCAGATTACTCTACTCTGACCCCGTGGCTAGGGTCCGCACCGGTGACCGCTGCTCCCCCCTCTTTGGGATCGCAAGGGGGACGAGACAGGGATGCCCCTTCTCTCCCTTGATCTTCGCCATAGCAATAGAGCCCTTCGCTGACATGCTCCGCCAATTTCACGCACATAGAGGACTCTGCACGGCGGGCCAGGCGGACATAGTGTCTCTATATGCCGATGATGCTCTGTTGCTTATACGCTCTCCCCCCGTCAACTTATCCCCAATACTAGAAGACGTCAAACAGTTTGGCCGAATCTCTGGCCTTAAGGTGAACTGCTCGAAATCTATACTCTTCCCTCTTACAGAATGCACTCCCCCCCCCTCCTGACACCCAGGGGTTCACATGGGCCCAATCTACTTTCACCTACCTGGGGATCGAGATAACGCGCCATCAAGCGCTGACTTTCAACGAGAACTATCAAAAGTATCTCACACATTTGTCATCTAAGGTTCTAGTCTGGGACAAACTCCTGATATCCCTCGCAGGCAGGATAGGCCTGCTGAAAATGGTGGTGTTGCCCCAGTTACTCTACAAGTTCGCCAATATCCCCCTGTGGCCAGAGGGGGGTTTCTTCCGGGAACTGACCCGCACGGTCAACTCCTTCCTTTGGCATTCGGGTGCGGTCCGCCTTAAATTGGATACCTTATCTACCCCCATGGCTTATGGGGGCTTTGGTGCCCCTGACTTCCTTATATACTGGCTGGTATCCCAAATCCAATATACATCCTACTGGTTTAACGCAACGGACCCCCCCCCCACATGTCAGACTCGAGAAACCGTGACATTCGCTCCTTGGTGATACAACCCACCCCTCTGGTGCTGGACTCACAGAGCCTGGTCGCCTGCACATCCCTGGCACTGGCAAAAACATGGAAATTGTCCGGTACTGCTCACACCTTCCATGGTAACCTCCCTCTCTGGAACTTCCTGCCGGGGGTCCCACGGGTGCCACCGCCCATGATCCGACGCTGGGCTGAGGCAGGATATGAGTTGCTGCGCGATGTGTTTGATCAGGGTATATTTGTTGAATGGCCCGACCTCCCATTGCCCTTAAGGAGAGGCCAGAGTGTATGGCTCCAATATTCATCCCTTCGCAGGACCCTCAAGCGTAATTATCCGATGTTCCCGGCCTTACCACCGGACGACCCTATCATCGAGGAACTCACCTCCCCCTCACCCTCTAGAGGTAAAATATCTAGACTATACACTATGCTGCAGTCCAGATCTATTCCAGAATTCACTAAACTGAAGCTGGCGTGGGAGGCGGACCTTGGTGTCGAAATGTCTGATGAGCGCTGGGCACACTTGTGTGATCGCATACACCGGGTGTCTTTCAACTCCCGCTTCAAACTGATACAGTTTAAAGTCCTACATAGGTTCCACTACACCCCGATCAGTTTGCACCGCATGTCCAGTGATCACCCCTCTAGCTGCCCTAGGTGCGGCCTGTATGCGGCCGATTACATTCATATGATTTGGTCCTGTCCCCACTTTTCACAGTTTTGGGAGGCAGTCTGCTCGACGGTGTCTGCTATGCTCGACCATCCCATCAGTCCCTCCCCGGTGATAAGCCTCTTCCATGACCTCCCGGGCCTCCCCCGAAACTGCAAAAAACTAGCTGGCCTCTGGATGCTTCTCGCTGTACGATCCATCCTACTGTGCTGGCTTCGCCCCTTGCCTCCCACGCACGCCCAATGGCTAAGAGCGGTCACGTGGGCCTCAGACTCGGAGGAAGCCTGGTCTCACCTACAACCTACCCACTCTACGCCCAGGAATATCTGGCTCAGATTCCGATCTTATATGTCAGACCTGAATATGACACCGGCCACATCTCCTCTAGCTACCTCTCCCCACCGACCCGGGCTCTCGCGCCCATCATAACTTTCTGACTTTTTGTGCACGTTATAAAAGTGCCCAATGGCTGTGTTCATTTGCGATGTAACTCCTGTTTGCCTATATTGTGTATTTATTGTACCTGCCTGGCGATGTTCGCCTGTTCTTTGTTGCCACGCTAAATGAATAAAAAGAAGTTAAAAAAAAAAAATCTATTTGGTGAGTCCCCAATTAGGACTTTTTACTTTACTCACTCATAATACAAAAAGGGCACCTGTGCAGCATGATGTGGCAATTAAGATGTTTTGTATCGCTATCCAAAACTAATATTATAATGGTATTGGGAATGCACAATTCCCCCTGGGAGAATGGCCCACATAATTTGTCACGCAATATGGGTTTTCCTGAAGATGCATGGTAATAACAATCCATACTTATGCATGACACTGCTAATGTTTTTTTCTGAGAAAAACACACGATGATAAGACTCCATATATATACCTGATAACATTAATGTCACAAGAAAACCCTTAGCATTTATGTTAGGGGAATATATCAATCAAATCTTAATTGGTATCAAAATGTTTAAAAGGAATACTCTGTACATATATTATTTTTTGTCTCTTCTTTCGTCTCTCCAGAATCCTGCCTCTGTTGGGTATGTACATACTGGTTTCATACACATGCTTATAATTTGTCAAATATTATGCTTTATATTATGAAAGTATATACCCTTACTATGCTATTTATTGTTCTAACATGCAATATGATGCTATTGCCAAAATTGCCAATTCTGTTTAAATTGACTGTCTAATTGTGAACAAACAGCCTTGAAAAAGACACTGGGCCTCATTACGAGTCACCCGGTATGGAAATAATGGTGGCGGTAAACCCGCCGCCACCATTGTTTCCATACCGGGTGATCTCGAGTCCTGCAGGCGGAGGAGTCATTCCCGAATTCGAAGTCAGAGATATCTTGGCCTCTAAATACTCTAGGACCAAGCTATAGTATCTCGTTGATTGGAAAGGATTTGGACCACAAGATAGATCCTGGGAGCCCAGTGAGAATATCCACGCACCACGTCTAATCAGGAAATTCCATCGGAACTTCCCAACCAAACCTGAGATAGACAGAAGGAACACCATGGGAGGGGCCTTAGGGGGCAGTGCTGTCACGACCCTCGCCCAAAACCCCTCTGGTAAACCCATTGGCCAGGTGGAGTCAGGACTCAGGCCTCTAGAGCCTGGCATCCTCTTCAAAAGCCCTCATGGGGCCACACACCATGAAAACAATGTGCTTGGGAACTACTTTATTGTATTATCAGCCAACATGGAGGCATCCACATAGCTTGGTTCCTAAGAACCAAGCTATGCGGTCTAGTGTTTTGGGTGTAGTAGCCTAGGGACTTCTTTACCTGAAGTATTTTGTTGAGGCTATTTAAACCACATCCGAGCAAGATAACACGCTTCGCGTTACTTTGCAGCTTGCAACGTGACGCTCACCATGTCCAGCTATTCCCTCGAACCTCAGAGAAGCAGAACTTGCAAGGAGACAAAAGGAACATCATTAGCAACAGCATCTTACCTGCAGTCTTCATCTTTAAACACTCACAGCTACTGAGAACAGCTTCTATCGCCTCCCGGACAGAACAACCTGAAAGAGGAAGATCGAGGCAACATTAAAGAAAGCAGTAGAGACATTTACAAATTACGAACTGCTCAAAAGGCTTACCTGGCAATTCGCCTCTCGGCTAGCACCACTCCGGACATTCCACTTGCGCTGAAGAACACTGCGACCTACAAGGAAGGAAAAACACAGGTTAGCAAAAGCAAGATTTCGCAGCGCTGCGCATAGCGCTTACTTACCGCATCATAGCGCTCTTAATGCAACATCATTTACCAGCGGGGCTCAACCAAGCCAGTTCGCCGCGCTGAAGCTCCGCATACCTAAGGGAGAAAAAAGACATTTAAACAAAGCAAGGCATGCAGGATAGCAACAAAACTAAAGAACAGCAATAAGACCTACCTGAACAATATCAAACGGGCCGGCGTCAGTGAAGTAACTGGACCGCACTCGCCCATGAAAGACAAGGCGCCCCTGCAAAGAAGGCAGGACGGAGAGCACGCCTAATTCTACCACAAGGCAGAACCTTCCCCGCAGACCACATCAGGGCAAAGCTGAGAAGCATACCAGCGAGTAACCCGGCTGGGTGGCGTCCCTGTGGATACCAGGTGAGCGTAACAGGCACACACGGAGTTGGCTGCTTTCAAAGCCATACCCCCTGAAGAAAAGACATTTTTCGCCCAACCGTCAAAACGTTTGTCGCCCCCATCAGGAGGGATGGTAGGGTACGACGCCTGCTTTGCTGGGGCCGTAGTTGCATGCACCACCAAACTCTCCGGAGTAGGGTGCATGGACAAGTAGCCGGGGTCGCCACTGGCTGGGCGGTACTTTTTCAGCAACGACTTACCCATGGCCGGGAGACTCTTGGAGCGGTCCAAGCCGCCGCTGCCACCCTTCTTTGCAAGGCCATATGGAATGGCAGTACTGGGTCAGTTGGTGGACCACCCCAAGTTCTCCGTCACCCTCGACATGAACCGCCAGTATGAAGACTCGCAGTGCGTGCCAGGCTCAGTTCTACCGAACTCAACCTCCGGAGAGGTGTCCAGACCACTGGCGTTGTGCAAAGACTGACGCAGGTCTTCCATCTGGCTATGACCAGACAATAGGTCGTCAGGAACCTCATCCGGAACCAAACCTTCCACAGACCCTTCCTCCACCTCAGAAATATAATCCAGAGGCTGGAACAAATCCCTGGAAGAGGGCACAGAAAAAGGCTCAAATACAGGCCTCACTGACTTCTTCAGGGCCTTCCTCTGAGTTTTCACCAATGCACAAGGTACCTCCGGTAAAGCCTCCACAAAAGGCGTCGAGGGCGTCGACGTCGAGCGTGGTGCCGATTACTTCGACACAGGCCTCGAGGGCGGTGCCCCGAGCGTGTCCTTCGACGGCCTCGGCGTCGATGACCTCCGAGGCGGAGCCTCGAGAGAGTCCCTCGACGGACATGGCACCGATGGCGTCGCTGTCTTCTTAGAAGACCTCACAGGTTCCGCCGGTCTCGAGGGCGTCTAGGACCGGGACCTGGAGCGGGCATGGCTAGAGCAATCCACCTTGTCCGATGAGGACCTCGACGGCTACCGATGATCGCGCCGACCGCCCGAGCCCAAAGGCGTGCGAGCGGTGGCCCTAGCACGTTCCCTCCCAGCTTCCTTTGAAAGCGTGGACGGAACAGAGGCCTGCAATTGGAAAATCGGCATCATCTCCGTACGAAATGCATCCCATTCCGCAGCAGAGGAATGCTTGTTGGTAAAAGCAACCCGTCGTCTGGCGGAGTCCTCGGACGAGGAAGGCGACCGGAGATGGCACTTCCGTGAGTGCCTCGAAGAGGCAGAGGAATGGCAGGAACCTCTCCGGGACCGAGACCCCCCCCTGGACTTACGCCAACGTCTCAGAGAGTCGCCCCTCGAATTGTTGGTCCAAAACCCAGCGGATTTCGACTTTCAGGGTTTGGAAACCCTACCTACAGAAAGCTTTTTCCGCTCCCGCAAGGCCTTCAACGTTAATGACTGGCAATCGTCACAGTCATTGGTGGCGTGGTCCTCCCCGAGGCACCAGAGGCAGACGTTGTGCGGGTCCGTAAGTGACATCTTGAAACCGCAGTCCCGACACTTCTTGAATCCCGACCGCGGTGTAGAAGACGACGAAGACATGATATCTTCACACAACACCAAGTTCGAAGAACCGATAGAATCGAGAGAGTTTTTAATTTAAAAAAAATTAAATTAAAATCAGAAGAACTGAGGCGCGCCAAGACGTTCGCGGAAAAAATGGAACATAGGCTACGGCGTCATGCGTCCTACTTATAACATCCGGTGATGTCGGCTCGACGGAGGCCCTCGAGGACAGCGTATCGACGTCATCGACGCAGGACTTAGAACATTTTCCAAAGCAGCACAGCTGTGGTGATTACCAGTCATAGATGAGGAATATGTCGGAGTAACCAATCCCCTCGAAAATGTATTCTGATGAAGCCTATATGGAGATACCGATAATGGTGTATATTACAGGGTTGACAGTACACTACAATTGCTCAATGTTGGATCATATTGGGAAAGTGAACTCTTAACACGTACTCATGATTAGACATATCAACAATATACGCTTCCCGATCATAAGGCCACCCTGAGAAAATGAGACACTGTGTCAAGCTGCTAATTTCTTGGAGTGAGGAGGATGGTGGGTGGGGGAGTTAGGGATGACATTGCTTGACAATGCATCTTTGTCTGAAAGGATCAATACTTTGGCCTATGATTTTAATAATGTGCATAGCCCACACATGGAAGCTAATTATTTGAAGCTGGCGCAAACAAAAACTAGTTGTAGATGCATGCAAGGAGACAGCCCTAGAATCTTCAGAGATAGGCAAAGTCCTCTGCAGTGTAAATGTAGTAGAAGAGAAAGGGAGTAAGGTAATAAGTGAGTTGAATTGTTTGTTTGCTTACTTACTTTACAGCATTTATGGGGATCAGTTTAACAGCAACTACAAGGTGTAGCACTAGGGAAAATGCACTCTGCATTAAGGGTACCCGCATTGAGCATGTGAGCATGGAAGAGGTCACCCGTTTCCGAGGACAACATGAACCTCTCAGGTTAAGATGACACGCAAATGGCCGCCCAAGCAAAATAATTTCAGGGTAGAATAAGGGTTCCTGTGTGGGAAACTAATGTAGAGACAGTGATCAGACACCTAGGGGCGTGGTAGGGCAATATTTTTATTTATTTATTTATTTATTTGGATTTATATAGCGCACATCTGCCCTGGGGCATCGTGGCGCTGAACGTAGTCTTACTTGTTAAAGGCATACATAGTGTATATATAGATATATGCAGATGATATAAGCAGTTTTAATACAGTAGTGATTGTTTACATACAGTTGTGGTAGAGCAGTTGGATAAGTGGGGCGGGGGAGGAGGGGTTAGTTAAACAGCGTGGTTTTAAGTAATCTGCGGAAGGCATGGTATGAGTTTTCGTTCCTTAGAGCGGTGGGGAGTGCGTTCCAGTTTTTGGGTGCTAAGTGTTGAAAGCTGGACCCTCCGGCTTTGCTTCTTTTGAAGGTGGGTACATAGGTCTGGTTGGTCATGTGAGACCTGGTGGGTCTAGTGGATGTATTGAGGGTGATTCTTTCAGAGAGTTAGGGCGGGGCCTTGGCGGAGAGGCATTTGTGTGTGATGGCCATGGATTTGAATAGTATGCGTTCTTTTACTGGAAGCCAGGGGCTTCTTTTCTGGCTTGGGAGATGTGCTCCCTTTTAGGGATGCTTAGGGCTGCTCTTAGCGCGTTGTTTTGTGTGACTTGCATTTTGTTTAGGTTTTTTGCCGACGTGCCCAAGAAGAGGGCATTGCAGTAGTCCAGTTTGGTGCCTACTGTGGCTCTGGCTACGGCCAAGCAGTTTTTTGTGGATAGGAAGGGTTTAACGGCGTTAATTATCTTGGTGGTAAGTGCAGCAGAGGAAGCTATGGCATTTACTTGTCGTGTCATAGAGAGTGGAGTCAAGGTATACTCCTAGCGTTTTTACTGCGGTGGAGACTGTGATGGTGGAGTTGTCTATGTTAAAGGATTTGTACCGCAGTGGGAGTTTGTTTAGTGTTTCTTTGGTGTCAACTAGTAGGATCTCTGTTTTGTCTCCGTTCAGGCAGAGGCCGTTGGCTGCCATCCAGGTTTGAATGGCTGTATAGATTTTGGTTAATGTTACTGCATCTTGTTCATAAACCCCAGTAAGTGGGAGCAGGACCTGAGTGTCGTCAGCATAGTTGGTGTAGGCTATGTGACGACGGTCCAAATCATTGAACAGAGGGAGGGTGAAGATGTTGTATAAGGTGGGGGCAGTGCAGGACCCTTGTGGGACGCCGCAATGGATAGTGGTGGGGGTAGCGCTCGCGGAGTCAGAGAAGACTTTCATAAGTCGACCCTCGAGGAATGATTTGACCCAGGAGATGGCTTCCGGCGAAAAGTGTGCTTCATTTTTGAGTTGCGTGCCTAGAATGTTGTGATTGACCAGGTCAAAGGCGGCAGATAGGTCTAACAGGAGCAGGAGTGCTGGTTTGCCTTTGTCCATGATGTCATTTAGTTGGATTTTAAGATCTAATAGGGCCGATTCGGTCCCATGTCCCGGGCGGAAACCCGATTGTCTTTTTCCTAGGATGCGATTTACTTCCAGGTATTGCTGTATTTGTGTGTAGGCAACTTTGTCGAGGATCTTAAGCAGGAAGGGGACGGTTGTGATAGGTCTATAGTTGTTAGCGTTTTCGGGATCTAGAGTAGGTTTTTTGAGAAGAGGGCGCACCCAGGCTTCTTTTAGGCTGGTTGGGACAGAGTTGGAGTTGAAGGATGCATTGATGAAGGTTAAGGAATGGCGCCAATGTTTCTACGCAGTCTTTGACTAGTTTGGCGGAGCAGGCGTCGCCTTTACAGTTGGAGGGTTTGATTCTGTTAACGATATCTACTACCTCTTTTTCTGAGACTTCTCTAAATTTGAAGGGTGTAATGAGATTAGTCTTTTTGTTCTCAGTCACTGTTTCAGTAGGGGAGGCTGATAGAATGTGCTGAGTGAGATTTTTGTGATGGTCTAGGATTTTTGCTTGGAGGAGTTCAATTTTATTCAAGAGGGCGGATTGTATGGTGTTACACCAGGCTTGGTCCTTGACAATCTCTTGAGGCTTAGTGGCAGGTGTGGAAAGTTCCTTGAAGATGGAGAAGAGCTCTTTGGATTCTGAGGTGGCGTTGGAGATTCTTTCATTGTAGGACGTGGATTTGGCTGCTATGATACTTTTTTTGTATTGGGTGGCCAGTGATTTGTAGGAGGCTAGTGAGGATGCGTTTGGTGCATTTTGCCATAAGTTTAGGGCTTTGCGTTTTTTGGTTCGTAGTTCTTTTAGTTCTGCTGAGAACCAGGTATTAGCGTGTTTGGTGTTTTTGGATTTTTTCTTTTGTAGGGGGGCGATGATATCTATGGCAGTGCTAATAGTGGTTTTGTAGATATCCGCCAGTGCAGCTGGGTCTAGTGTGGCAGGGAGGTTAGTGAGGGGGTCAAGGTAGGGGGAGATATTTTCTTTTGTGAGGTTCTTGGCACTCCTGGCTAAGGCTGGAGGTACTGGCTTGAGTTTTTTTAGCGAGTTGTTAGGTGTAGGGATGAGGAAGTGAATGAGAAAGTGGTCGGACCATGGGGTGGGTGTGATGGAGCTGATGTCAATGCCACAATTGTGGTCAGCTATCCAGTCAAGAGTACGTCCTTTGTTGTGGGTAGGCTGGAGTACTTTTTGTTTAAAGCCCATTTCTTGGAGAGCTTGTGTAAGTGTAGTGGAGGGTCTATCTTTCTAG
Source organism: Ambystoma mexicanum (assembly GCF_040938575.1). Lineage (NCBI taxonomy): Eukaryota > Metazoa > Chordata > Amphibia > Caudata > Ambystomatidae > Ambystoma > Ambystoma mexicanum. The sequence goes on along the minus strand of NC_090931.1, from coordinate 1,137,990,201 downwards.
TCGTGGAGTCCCAGGTTGAGGTCTCCTAAAAGGATATACTGATGTACTGACGATATCACCCCTTGACAATAAAGGAGGGTAAAATGTTCAGAACATTAGTAACGGAGGACTGCTGTGAAATCCAGGATAATAAATACTTTTAAGGTTGCTTATAAAGGGAGCAAAAAAAGTAGCTCGACAACTACATATTGATGTCACTTATAAACCCCTAAAGTATGGTGATAAACACTTTGTATGGTCAAAGGGGAAAAACCAGCGATCCAATCATCATACTGGCACCAACGGGTGATGTGATGACACTAGACCTTGGGAGTAGACTAGATTCCAATTAGGCAGCCATTACCTGTGTACTGTCACAATGAACATAGATAATTATGTAACAAACTAAAGAGATCTGTGATGAATCTGGGCTATTCGTCTCCTCTCCCCATGCGGGAGCCACCCCCTTTGAGGCAAGGGAGGTGAGCCCGCTTAGCAAGACCCTCCTACGGGTCTGGGAAAGTGGGGCCACACTGGCAGTGACTCTCTACGGGACCAAAACTCCCATTCCTACAAGGAACTCCCTATCAAGAATATATTGTCTGCATATATGGGAATAGAAAAGACTGATGTTGCATTTGTTTTGAATCCAACAAATAGTGACATTGCTTCAACCTCTTTGGATTCAGGTAATGCTGGATTCCCCTTGAGCTCAACAGTCGAAGAGGAATGACACACCCCTTTCAAATACAGCGGCGGAAATAAAGAGATGAAGAACCTTGAATGGAGGAGAAAGAATCCTACGCAGAGAATAGCAATACTGTGGAGGATGAGTGGGATCAAGGAAGGACGCCTGAAGGCTGTCAACGAGAGTGGCAATGCAGACATAACCGAGACAGGAGTACAGTCTCTCCTGGTGGCATGACCACACTGTAGCTGTGGAGGGTCTGTAGCCCTCAGAACGGCGCCGAAACCAGGGTCACATGGAGGAACGAATCCTCTGCTGCGGAAGGAGACTGCTGAGGCATGCAAAGTCGAGAGAGCACACACCGACAAACCAGAGAAGAGAACAAATGAAAATCATCACGCTGAAGCGTTATCCTGCTGGAGCAGACCCGACAGTAATAGAGGTACCAGGGCTGCCCAGGGCAGAGGAAGGCGAGAGGAAGAAAGAGCAGTACACAAGAATGGGTTACGGGAGCCCTAGAAACTGAGTCCTGAACATTGGCTATGGTCAAAGAGATTACCCAACCTAGAGAACAAGTGACATTGAAACATTTTTAAGTAGAAGCGAACCGGGAGTGTTCAAACAAGCAAAACAAAAGCCAAGAGGGGAACAACCAAACTGGTGGAAAAGAGATGAAGGAAACATCTCTCTGTTAAAAGGATATAAGAATTTGGATTTATATCAAGGATTGCAACTTTTCCTAAGGAAGAGGGAGTTGAAGATTCTTCTTTGATGAACTGACAGTGAACACTTATTTGGAACTGAGAATTATACCCTGAGACATATTACCGAAACCTGGGGTGAACAAAGCCTGAGAGCCGGAAGCATAGTGCTCTGGTTTAATTTGTGTTTTTCCACTGTGGTAGGGCCGGATAGTGATTAGGTTTTTGGACTGTAGACTACTTTTTATTTCGACAATAGACGGGCACCCTCAACTTAGTTTTGTAGGGAGGGAATCCCTCTTAGCAGGAGGGCTAGTTAGGCCTTTTTCTTTTTAGTTTAATGAACACACTTGCCTGACTCCTTCCGGTTCACTACAGTGCCTACTGCTGAATGGCTTTAGAACCAGAGTTTTGGATAAAATGAATGAGGCCATATTGCCATTGACACAAATGTGCAAATTAAGTAGAACTATGATAATAGAAGAACTAGCACTTTAAACTGAAGTACACACTCCATAAAAATGGAGAACACAAACAAGATTTTGGGTTACTTACCATGCAGGACATTTGCTTTGGAGTCCATACCTCGGACCCGACTAGCTTCTAGAAGGTCTGATGCATCAATATAGGGGTGAGACACGGTTACACGACTCAGGGCTAGCATCTGAACAGAAATAAAAATACTTTCATTAGCATAATATAGTTTAGAATGTTTGTAAAGAAGGTTCCATTAATTAACATTGTATATAACAAGCATACACTGCGCAAATTAAAAACAAATTGAAAGATCAGCATTTTAAATTCAATCTCATGTGCTGCAGAATTCTTTCATTTGATATATTCAGCTCAAAAGGTCCACTTGGTAGGTTACCTTCTAACAGTTGAACTAAAAGTAGCTATGTAAAAAAGGAATGACAACTAATTCATCCCAAACTGAAAACTTAATAAACTCTATTTTTAAACAGAACCCCGACATGTAAAATGATGTTGCTAAAAACTGGAATGCACTCTGAAGATCTACTATTGTTTTTCTGTAAACGCTCCTCATTCCCGGGCGAAACCCCGCCATCTCTCAAGTCATGGACCTTTCTGCAGGGTACAACAAGTGAGGAATCAACATATCGTGACATAATTCCTTCAGAATTGGGGAGGTCAAAGCAGGCCTTTACTAGAGTGGATAATATAGGTGGTATTTTGCAGATTCCTCTAAGAACAGACCCATGCAGCCCTGTCCAGCAAGAACTGGGTCACCTGTGGTGTTATGGTCTCAGGTTTCTCTGCTACCATTCAATGTGCTTATGAGACCACTTCAGAAGATCAAAGCATGCCAACATAGATTTTAAAATGTATGCAGACAATATCCAGATACACCTCTGTCTTGAAGGTGCTTGCCAAGTGAAATCTACACCAGAGTATTGAAAGCAATATAGCTAGGCATTCCTGTTTGGAACTGAAATATCTCCCCACACAAAGATTAATGCAGTGATAACTAAAACCCATACAATTCCAACTACCTATGTAAAAAAGGTGCTTTTAAGTAGTTTTCTCTCTTTCTAGTACCCCACCCCGTTGACATTATGCTTGCCCATACCCTCTTCCTCCCCCTTACTCCAACCCCCTTTCTTCTGTAAGGTGGAGTTAATTTATATTAACCATAAGGGACATGTTAGAGGTGAGGCATATTTAGGTTTTTGGTTTAAATAACTTTTAGCACACCATTTGAACATAGATTAGGATATTTCTTTTTTGTTTTTGTTTTCTCTTGAAATTTAATAAACTTAAAGATAAAAAAGCAAGGGCTTGTCATTTGTTACTGTCAACCCTTTGGACTTAAGCTTGCCAAATCACTGATCCCAAAAAGCTTTGACTTTTGCAACACGCTGAAACTGAGACTCTCTGATGTTTAGAGCAATGCCCAAGTTATACATGTTAGGTGGAGTGCTTTACAAACGAGACCACAGTCGCACCAAGTGCGATATCTTTCTTGCGCCAATATTGATATTTTGACAAAGACATCAATGCGAGGTAAAACATGTCAGAAGTATTTACAGCTATATCCAAGCCCAACTGTAATATATTAAATGAAACTCTCACATGGTCACTCTCTGAGATCATCCTCCTCAGTGCAGAAGTGGCTGTATGGCTGACACTGCTGAGAGGTCTAGGAAGCAGAGTATATTACACGCTGAGTGGAACACGGAGAGTACAAGAGCACAGGAAAGTGTGTCAGTGCTGCAGCACCATTCGTCTGAGTGAACTCCCCCGGTTTTCAGCCTGGTGCTTGGTGATCCTGCAGAGAGTGGCGAGAACTACCTGGGAGAATGGCCGGTCGAGCGCTTGAGTATGCAAGTGCTCCACTCATTGAACCCGCACCTATTCCACGTCAGTTGCCCCATACTTTAGAGTAGCCGGCATCCCTCCCGGCCCCTTAGGCCCCTGCAAAGTGATGTATGGATTATAGCGAGCAGGGGGCCAGAGACGTTTATCTTGAATTTGAGCCAGACAATTGGAAATCCGAGGCGGAACGGTAAACAATGCATTTGTAATCATTTTTCCTTCTCTACTTAGTTGGACGACTGAAACATTCTGCTTTGCCCAGAGCATTGGTGGTTCAGCTAATAACCCACAAGTGAGGTTTCATTAACTACGTCTCTGTTAAATTCTGTGCTTAAGTTGAGAGCAACCACTAACTGATTGTACAATTAACTAACAGCAAAGCTGAGCTGGTTATCAAACTCTAGCCATCTATGAACGTATGAATGTTTTACAACCTAAGAAGTAACAAGCCCTGTCTGAATTGCTCAATAAGCAAATGGGTATCCAGTCAAGGCCAACGTGAACATCAATTCAATAAACAATACAGTGAAAGGGAGCTTTAAGGAAGCCATGGTATCAAGAGTAAACAGACACAAAAGATGCAGGTTTTCAAAACTTTTATTTTGTAATGTCAAAGGGTTGGGAGAATTCCGAACTGACCCTAATTCTTTAATGGGAGTAGTCTCTACCATCAAACAAAAGAAAACATGTCCAAGTCAGTCTAGTCAACTACATTGTCTGCGTTATAAACCTAACCTTGCCCTCACTCTTAAATAACAAATGTAAAAAGGAAATATGCTTCAAAAGAAAATAGTTTCAAAAGGAAATTCAGAATGGCTTTTATAAGCAAGTGATAACTCCCTTCCCCATGTTCAAGGCACGCGGTCTCATGAGTTAAGAAAAGGATAGATGGATAGCACAGTTCTCTCAATGTGGCACACTTTGGCTTGCTGGTATGATTCAACAGTTCATTCTCGGCCATCAAGCGAGTCTCAGTTCAAAACAGTTTCTTTAGGCTTCCTTGCCTTGAATCAAAAATACAGTGCAACACTTTCTCAAATAGACCCCTCAGGTTTCCCTTATCCAAGTCTGGGTCTCTCTTAACACTTTCACTTTGGTACAATCCACTCCGGCTTCCCTCCTTAGGGCTCAAGCCGATCTTGGCTGCTTACAGTTCACTTTATAATTCCCTCAGGTTTGGCTCAAATAATTACAAAAAAATGTGATGGGTTTTTCCGTAAAAAAATTGCAGTAAAAAAACCTGCGAAAAAACATCTTGCAATAAAATGACATGGAACCGAAAGACAGTGGACTAGTCCCAAAGCCGTTTACCTAACATGTCCCAATCCCAGCGTCAGGCAAGGTAAGACAATTAACCTGTATCACGCACACCTGACGCCCGTTCCTTTCCCCACTGGGATAAAAGGTGGAGCAAAAGAGTACTGGGGGAGCAAGACGTGAAAAGCGAGCACAGCAGACACACAACGAGACGACTAATCGGGTGCGGCAATTCAAGAGAAGGAGAAAGGCGGCAGGAATCGAGAGGGTGTCAAGGAGAGAAATGACCTTGCCCTTTTCGTCCCAGTCCCGCAGAACCTTTGTGGAAGTGCGCCTAAAACCACAAACAATAGCACAAGTGTCTTGCAGCAGATGTCAACGGTACACGGGGCAAGCTTATGTCAATAAGCAGGAGCGAAGGAAGATCCCGCTCCCGTGGTACAGGCCTTGACTGCAGGAAAGCCAAAAGCCAAGCGGTTCATCACAGCCGGTGAGCCAAGGGGACAACCAGGCTGTGTTGAGTGAGAGAATCGCAAAGTGGCAAGTTTGAACCATGTGTAAAGAACTGTAAAAAGTGTTAATGGGAGACCAGCTGCAAAAGGAAAACCGGCACCACGTGGGTGCTCATAGAAGAGACTCTGATAGATCCCCATAGGAGCAAAACTACGGGTACTAGAAGGCCATAGGAGAGTCGCCGGAAGAGGTCAAAGTGGTCATACAGAAGGTCTAGTAAACTCCCTGTACAATCTAAAGACTTTGACAACCAGTGAGAAAACAAGGGAAGTGAATCCCGCCATAGAAGTGAAAGTAAAGAGGGGTCAGCGCCCAGAAAAGGGGGACCCAAGGGTGAGCCACTATCACCCTAATCGAGGGCCACAGTGAACCCAGAGGAGGGAGGCTCACAGTCGAGAGGGGTCAGAGTTTCCCAAAGGGGGATGCAAGGGTGAAAAGTTGTCACCCCAAAGATTGGTGAAAGTAAAAAGAATTGGCAGAGTTAACCCGGCAGAGGGAGGCTGAAAGCAAAGCAGGGTCTGCGCCCAGAAGAGGGGGACCTAGGGGTAAAGCCATCACCCAAGAGACATTAAGAATCGCAGGGGTTGAATCATGATCACCCCACTACCGTGTAAACGCAACTTTGATTCAAAGTAATGAGAAGGGTCAGAGCCCAGAAGAGGGGGACCCACAGAGTGAAGCCAATACCCTACGTGAAACTATGGAAAACTGAGAAGGGTCAGCACCCAGAAGACGGGGACCCAGGGGTGAACCCATCACTCAGTGAACACTGGAACCAAACTCATTTGTTAAAGAAACTTTTGTTTTTGTTAGTTGAAGACCTCAGGTCCTCGAAGGCAAGAGACCTTCAAGGAAACGAGATTTGGCCATCGACGGTCCAGAAGGCTGCAATTAGAACTGTCGTCTCGTGCGGTGTTAGGGAGAATTCTCTGTAAAGGCTAATTTCCCAAACCTAGTGAGTCCCCCAGCAGCTTTGCTGGATTTTTGGGGTTTATTTTTTTCTCCTGCTAAGAGTGAGACTCTTTTTGTCCCACTCTTAGACATGATTTGAGGTGTTCCTTTGACTTTGAATGTGTTTTATGGGCTATGGGGTCCTTTACCCCATAGGGCTTCATGTGTTTTTGGTATGTGGGTTACACTGCACCCTCCGTGCCGTAACCCAGGGGTGTCGTAGCAACCCCCAAACAGAGACTCCATACCCTGGGACTGACTACTGTCTCCCAGGGCACGTAAAGTCACCATTGGCGTTACTAGTCTTAAATTGTGAACAGAACCAGTACAAACCATCATATTGTGGACATACTGGTCGGGGCAATTCGATTGCCCCGGGGTCTGTTGTTCGAGGGGGCACTGTCCAGTCCCCCCCGACCGAGTTTTGGCTGGTGGCAGTGGATACTACTTTTTATATTCGACTGCGAATATATTCCTATGGGATTTACCCATTGTTCGAGGCTACCACTTTTTAAAATAGCCTCGAACATACCGCCGGTTTATTAAATTAATATAAATTCACCGGTTGGTATTTTTTGCCGAAACTTGGTTCCAAAATGGCATTTGTGTTCGCTTCTGTGACTCCAACCCAAGTCGAGCCCTTTGTTCCACTTTTTGGTGGGCTTCTCCACAGAAGCCTCCAAAAGTGGTGCCACTGTGTCTGGGTACCACAGGGGGTGCGGGAGGGGGTTTAGGCACCCTGGACTGAGTTGCCTCGGCAACTCAAGTCGCACTCTTGTGCGATTGGCCCAAGTGGTGAGCCGCCCGGCTCACCACTTAACATGTTTGAGTGACAGCTAGGTTGAATGAATGGGGGTTTTCTGCATAAAAGCAGGGCTTTGGGGACTGGAACTTCAGAAGTCGCCACAGGACCTAAAGAATCCGAGGACGGAGAAGCCGAGCCGACCTGCAATGACGACACCACCGGTGAAGCCCTGCTGAACCGTCTCACCACTTTTCCCAACGACAGAGGAGATCTCCAGCCCGGAGAGTCTTCTTCCTTTGACTGGTGGGGATAACCAGTTTGCCCGTCTTTTCGCCTTCCTGGACCATCTCGTGGCCGCGCCAAGCACCCCGGCAACGGGAATACCACGGTTTACCACTACCGCGAAGAAAACGGTAGCACCTTGTAACCGGGAAACTCCGCAGCTGGTTTCTTCCCTGGCAGTGCAACGACCTTCAGCTTTCCTCCACGTCGAGACCTCCTCTTCCTCTGGATGAAACACTGACTTGCACCCGCTGCCAGGAACAACTGCCCCCGCTGGAGCGTTCTTCCCATTTTCAGGTACTGTGTCCCGCCTGGCTTCCCTTGCGACAGATCGTTCGGGGTGACAGTAAATCCTTGACTTTATAACCTGGGTTAGTCTGGGGCCTATTAACTAACTTTTCCTGACTTGATCTCAATCTTTTATGAACCATCTACAAAGACTCTTTGGGCATAACCCCACTGCGTGATCCTGGACACATTTCGCTTGTTCTCTCTAAGAGTGGGCCTGGCATTTGAACTTCCTTGCTCTCCAGTAGACTTTGCCTAACCTGCCTCACTGTGGTTCTTTGAAAAGTATTGAAATTTGTGTGCTTTCATAACTTTGCCTTTTCCCTCCCTTTTTCTATAACTTATTAGAGTGCCATCTTATGTTAAGCGCTCACCTCTGTCTGAAAATAAGTGGTGTTTCTCATTAAGACTTGTCTAATAATTAATCAGGGTTGTATATATGGAATAGTGACTGTGTGTTGAAATTACTTACCTCTTTGTGTGCTAGTGTAATCTACAAGTGTGTCTTTAAATAAATAATTATATACTTTTACACCAAAGCTCTGGTCAGTGTTTGCTTGTGCTACTGTATCTCTGTACCTATTGTGTATACTCTATATACTGCCTAACTCATCTTGAGAGAAGTCTGACTGCTCAGCCACAGCTACCAGGTGTAACGCTCACCTGGCTCCCACGGAGGCGCTGGTCTAGTCTGGGTTGCTGTGGCCTCTTCAAGCGTGATGCGCAGAACTCGGACCACCGATTGAACAGGACCCCCAAATCTTGCTTGTCTGGCCCGTAGGAATATCCTTCTGCAGATGAGAAAGGGGATTAACTTTCTGCAGAATAGTGTGCTTGCTGCCCCCTTTCCCCCTTCGTTCTTCTCTGACTTCCTCCAAAACCCCCGGTTTAAGCTCACCTTATGGTTTGGAAGGATGAACTCTCCATCCTGATTCTGGTGCAGGGGCGCGCGTTCGTCCAGTTACTTCACTGGTTTTCAGAATGGCGCTGGCAAAATCCACTTGACTTTTCTGAGCGATACGCCGTAAGTATGAAGATTCAAAAGTTCAAGTGTGAGCCTCTTTTTATGTTGTCTTCCTAACCTGTGATCTGTCCTTTATTTCAGGTGCAGAACGAAGGCGATGCATTGAGGGGTTAAATTGCCGATGGCAAAAATCAGGTGAGTTAGTGATGAGGGCGATCCCTCTAAATGTCTTCATAATTCCCCAGTAATGTCTTTTGTCCTTTCCCCATAGGGGCCGGGGTGCAGTACCTGCCAACGAAGCGGCGCCGACCCGAAATGTGGAATGGTTCACCAAGAAAAGCCGGTAAGTATTATGGCTGAAAATTCGGCTTTCCTCCTGTGTTCCCTCTGCTCACCTTTTGTCGCTTCTTCTCTCCCCTAGGTGCAGAGATGTGGCGACCGGTGCCGACAGCCGCGATGGAGCCGGGAGATGTCTCGAGGACAGGTGAGTGAAGCGCGGGGCTGCAGCGAGCAACGCAATGCTTTTAAATGGAAGTCTTTCTTCAAGAATGCTGGCGTGAAGATTCCGGATGCAGGTAAGAAGTTTGAATAAGTTCTTGGTTTTCACCTTTCTCTTCTCTTCTTTCCTTACAGGTGTTCCAGGTTTGAGGCGGGCATGGCTGGAGTCCAGGTGCAGGAGCAGACACGGTGAGCGTTCAGCTGCTGGGATGCAGAACAACGCGAAGCACGTGTGGCTGTCCGGGCGTGGCTTAAATAGCCTTGGAAGAAGTCCTAGGTAAGCATTCTTCCACAGCCCCACCCAAGTAACAAAATAGTCCCTTCAGTAAAATAGTCCCTCCTAAGACTCATTTGGCTTGGGTCTTCATGCAGCATGGTCTGCATCAGGTAAGTGCACCAAACACTTTCCTTTATGAGCCTAGCGCCTATGGCGCCAGGACTGATGTCCAACATGAGCCTGGCACCAAAGACGCCAGAACAGTGTCCAAAGAGCCCCTATAAGGGGCCACTGGGCTTTTACCCGGGGGCATGATGCCTGCTCCCAGGGGTGCTGGGCCTGGCCTGGTGCTCCGGGGTAGGCATCATGACACCAGGTAAATCTGGGTGGTACAGACTGCTACCAATTGGGTTTACTGCCAACCACCTGTAGTCCTAAATCTTTTGCAGTGGTCCCTAAGGGAACTGCACAGGTTTCTGCCTAACATGCAGTAGAAGCCTGAGACTGTACTGTGCTCCAAGCTCCTATCTTACCCTGTGTGCAAAATGTGGGGAAGGGAGACCCGAGCCACCGCATCCTGACATAGTTTTTTAAACATCTCTTTATTGAATTTTACAACAATGTTAACAAGCCTGCCTCCCTAACCCCCATCTCCCCGCCACCAGCAGGCCCTCCCTTCCTGGTCAATAAGTCCAAAAGCTTAAGTCTTTGCGGACACCACTGTACTGAAAAGTCGCCTTTCAAAAAGGTGAGTGTGTCACCCCAGTCCACTGCGAATTGGTGCACGTTCTTGTTCACGGCATACGTAGCCCATTCCAATGCCACCAGTTCCCATATCTTTCAAATCCAATCCAAACCCTTCCAGTTCTGTGCTATGAGATTCATGGCTGCAATTGTTAGTATCACCCTGGCCCCATCTCTCCTCCGCTGATTCCCTCTACCCCCTCCGCTTTCAGACTCATAAGTATCAATCTGGGATCCAGCCCCGCCCCATCCTCAAAAGCATGCATTTGTGCCTGGGCTACAGCCGTCAAGAACAGGCGTATTTTAGGACAGTCCCACCAAATACACTCCGCTCTTCCCACCTCTCCACATCCCCTTCAGCATTGTTGTAAGACTCCCGGGTACACAATGTTCAGGCCCTTGGTGCCATCGTTAGTCAGGAGGAATTTCTCAAATTGTGAGAGATGTCTCATTGCAGCCTCTCTTACTTCTTTGTTCATGACCCAATGCCTTAATTGAAAGTACCTCAGCCTTTTGCTCTCATCCAATGAGAAATCCCATTTACATTCTACAAATGTTTTAATCCTGTCCCCCACAAACATATCCCAAATCTTCCTGCATCCCCCTACCCTCCACAGGTCAAAAGCCCCAGTCTCCCTCCCCGGATAGAATTCCTCGTTATTGCATATTGTGGTGAACAATGATGGGTATGTCGTGAATACCTTTTCTTTTACTACTATGTCCCATGTATCCACTAGGGTTTTTGTAATCATGCTCTTATATAGATGTTGCAGTTTATCTTTTCGAGGGAGCCACAGGACCTCCCCAAGATCATGCTGTGCCACCGCTCTATCCATCCGGGTCCATTGCTTCCCCTGAACTTGGAGGAACCACTCCCTGAGCACCCTCTTTTGCGCTGCTACATAATACAAAAAGAAGTTTGGAAGCGCCATGCCTCCCCTCCTCTTCGGCGCCTCTAATAGGTTGCGGCTTAATCATGCCTTTTGCCCTCCCATACAAATGTCCTCGATATCTTCCCCAGTTCCTTGAAAAAGATCCTGGGTATCAGTAGTGGGATGGCTTGGAATAGGTACAGCAACTGTGGGAGCGTAATTATCTTTACGGCTGCCACCCGGCCTAACCAGGACACCCTCCGCTTCCTCCATTTCATAGAATCCCCCTTAATTGTCTTCAGTATGGGCGGGAAGTTTGCTGCGTACCACCCGGCTATGGACGGGGTAACTTTGACCCCCAGGTAACTAATCCCCCCTGGACTCCAGAGAAAAGGCGATAGGGCCTTCAGCTCATTCGCTTCCGTTGTCCCCAAAGTGAGGTTCAGCAACTCTGATTTCCCTATATTAATTTTCAGCCCCAACACCTCCCCAAATCTATTTTGTGCCGCTACACATGCCTCCACTGAGGTTTTGGGACTCGCAAGGGTCAACAACATATCATCAGCAAATACCACCATTTTAAGCTGTTTACCCCCAAAAGGGGATTCCCCCCGTATCTCCTCTTCATCACAAATATGCTGCAGCAGGGGTTTCAAGTAGATTGTGAATAATAGGAGCGAGAGAAGGCACCCCAGTTTTGTCCCTCTGCCCAGCCTCACCGGCCTAGACATTGACCAATTTACCACCAGGCGGATTGTCGGGTTTCTATAATTTGCCCAGACCATTCTGAGGAAGTTGACCCCAGCCCCATTTTTCCCATGACCCTGAAGAGGAACGTCCACTCCACCCGGTTGAACACTTTCTCGGCATCCAGGGCCAGTAGGGCCACCGGAGTGGACGTCCTCTGCCCCTTCTCCACCAGGTGGACCACCCTCCTCAGGTTGTCCGAAATTTACCTCCCCAGGACGAACCCAGCATGGTCAAGAATGATCAGGTCCGGTAGCACGGTCTCTAATCTTTTTGCCAAGATCTTGGTATAGATCTTGGCATCTATATTTATCAATGCAAAGGGCCTGTATGACGTGCACTCCTCTGGGTCTTTCCTAGGCTTCGAGATTAGCGTAACTTTTGCCTCCTGCATTGATGCTGTGATTGAGCCAGAGGTCCCAAACGTATTGAACAAATGCGCCAGGTGGGGGCATAAAATGTTCAAATATGTTTTGTAGAAGAGGGCAGTAAAGCCGTCTGGTCCCGGGGCTTTGTTCGGGGGAAGCGTTGCTATCATGGCCCTCACCTCATCCACTGTAATTTCCCAGCTGAGAACCTCTTGGTCCTCCTTAGAAACCTGGAGGAGAGGCACCTTCTCCAGGAAATCATTTTGCACCTGTGCTTGTGGGTTCTGGGAGGAATACAGAGCCTCACAGTATCTCGCAAGCCTTTCCTAGATTTCCTCTGAATTTGTGAGCCTGACCCCCTTTTCATCCGTTACAGCCGGTATTATGTTCTGGCCCTGATACTCCTTCAGCAACCTCGCTAATAGACTGTCGGCTTTGTTGGCCTTAGCATAGAATTTCTGCCTAATAAAAAGCAGCGCGCCATCAGCCTTTTTGGTCCTTAAAATATGAAGTTGTCCCACTGCGCTTCTATACGCCGTCATCTTCTTCCTAGTAGGGGAGAACGCTGTATGTACGCTGGCGGGCTTCCTCCACGTCCCCTATAAATTGTACCTCAAGTGCCTTCATCTGTTTGTCTCTCAATGCTTTTTGAGATATAAATTCGCCCCTTATAGTGGCTTTAAACTCATTTCCCACCTTATGTTCTCCCTCTTTTCAGCATTTTTATCCTCCTCAAAGAATAATCTAATTTTTTCCCCAATTTCATCCCTCGTTACCGGGTCCCTGAGTATTCCCCCCGGAAGCCTCCGTTTCCAGACCCCCTGACTACGAATCGGGACGCTCAGTGTCATTGTGATTACCCTGTGGTCTGCTATCCCAAGTGGTCCTACATCTACGCTCGTTATCCTCCCCACCAGTCCTACTAAGGTTGAAATATAATCAATCCTAGATTGCGGCCCATGAACGGCTAAAAAAAAATGAGTATCCCTCGCGTTGCCCTTCTATTGCCCTGCAAGTATCCCCTAGCCCCAGTGCTTTGAATTTTCCCCTCAGCTGCGGGGAGGCTACTGCTCCACCTCCGCCGCCCTCCCTCCCTCCCTCGCTGTCCTGTCTGCCCTTTTGTCCCAGGCCAGATTGAAGTCCTCCATCAAGATTATGTGCCCTCTTGCTATGCTCTCCAGCAACCTTATGAGCTCCCCCAAGAAGCTTTCCTGCCCCGAATTGGGTGGGTAGGCCGATGCTATGGTATATTGTATCCTTCCTTGATCCCCTTTAACCACCAAGTACCAACCCCCTTTATCCTTCAGAGTGTTAGGGAGAATTCTCTGTTTAGGCTGAATTTCCTAACCTAGCGAGTCCCCCAGCAGCTTTGCTGTATTTTCGGGGTTTATTTTTTTCTCCTGCCAAGAGTGACACTCTTTTACCCTCACTCTTGGACATGATTTGAGTGTGTTTCTTTGGATCTAGATGTGTTTAATGGGCTATGGGGTCTTTTACTGCATAGGGCTTCATGTGTTTTTGTGATGTGTGATACACAGCACCCTCAGTGCAGTGACACAGGGGTGTCATAGTGACCCCCCAGTATAGACTCGATACCCTGGGACCGACCTACTGTCTCCCAGGGCATGTAAAGTCACCATTGACTTTACTAGTCTTAAATTCTGAACAGAACCAGTACAAACCATCATATTGTGGACGTACTGGCTGGGGCAATTCAATTGCCCCAGGGTCTGTTAGTCGAGGGGGCACGTCTCCGTCCCCCCTGATCGAGTTTTGGCTGGTGGCAGTGGATACTACTTTTTATATTCAACCGCAAATATTTTCCTATGGGATTTCCCATTGTTTTAGGCTACTATCTTTATTTAATTATTTACGGTAGCCTCGAATATACCGCCGGTTTATTTAATTAATATTAATTCTCCGGTTGGTATTTTTTGCCAAAACTTGATTCTAAAATGGCGTTTGTGTTGTCTTCTGTGACTCCAACCCAAGTCGAGCCCTTTGTTCCACTTTTTGGCGGGCTTCTCCACAGAAGCCCTCCAAAGTGGTGCCACTCTGTCTGGGGTACTTAGGAGGGGTGGAGGGAAATGTAGGCACCCTGGACTGAGTTGCCTAGGCAACTCAAGTCGCACTCCATCCTGACTGGCCCAAGTGGTGAGCCGGCCGGCTCACCACTTAGCATGTTTGAGTGACAGCTAGGCTGAGTGAATGGGGGTTTGCTGCATAAAAGCAGGGCTTTGGGGACTGGAACTTCAGAAGTCGCCACAGGACCTAAGAATCCGACAAGGGAGAAGCTGAGCCGACCTGCCACAACACCACCACCGGTGGAGCCCTGCTGGACTGCCTCACCACTTTTCCCAACGACAGAGGAGATCTCCCGCCGGAGAGTCTTCTTCCTTTGACTGGTGGGGATAACCAGTTTCACCGTCTTTTCGCTTTCCCGACGTACCTCGTGGCCGCCTTGCCTGTGCCAAGCACCCCGCCAACCGGGATACCACGTTTTACCACGACCGCGAAACAAAGGTACCACCTTTAACCGGAAAACTCTGCGGCTGGTTTCTGCCCTGGTAGTGCAACGACCTTCATCTTTCCACCAAGTCGAGATCTTCTCTTCCCCTGGACGACGACGCAACTTGCACCCACTACCAGGAACAACTGCCACCGCTGGAGGATCCTTCCCACTTAAGGTACCGTGTCCCGCCTGGCTTCCCTTGCTACCGACTATACGGGGTAGATTTAGCCCCCGGCTTTCGAACCTGGGTTAGCCTGGGACACCCTGGCTAAACTTTCCTAAGCCTCTCTAAACTCTTTCTGAACCCTCTGCAAGACTTTCTAAGCCTAGTCTAACTGTGTGATCTTGGGCGCATTTGTGCTCTGTTCTCTCTAAGAATGGGCCCAGCCTTTGGACTTTGGCTCACCAGTGACTTTTGCTCTTCTGCCTTGCTAACAGTGTTCCTGAATCTTAGAGTGGTGTACCTTTCCATATTCTGTCTTTTTCCCTCCCTTTCTCACATACTTATTGGAGTGCCATCTAGTTAAGTGCTCACCTCTGTATGAAAAAAGTGATGTTTTACAGTGACTTATCTGATAAGAAAAAAGGGGTGTAGATATTACAATAGTAACTGTGTTTAGATATTTTACAATAAGAGTGCTTAACACAGTTTCCCTTATTCTGAAGTCCAGCCCACTCCTAAAAGCTAGTGCCACTCCTCCTACCTTAGTTGGCCCTGAAGCATGAACCACCTGGTCATAACCTCTGTATTTTAGTCAATGCTGATCTTTTTTAAGAAGGTGGGTCTCTTGAAGAGCCAGTATGTCTGGGGCACACGTCTTATTGAAAATGTCAATTTTTTTCCTCTTAAGGAGAGTATTGAGTTCCCTTACATTATGTGTCATGCATTTGAACTGAAACTAATACCCCTCCTGTGCTTGTTCTCCCCCTTCACCGGCCCTCTCTCCCTTGCGATGATTCGTCATTTTCTCATGTATCACACGGATCCTACTCCGTCTCCTCCTCATTCCACCTGTTCTGGGACCCTCCCTCCCCTTCCCAAACCCCGCTTTGATCTGCCGCTTGTGTCTCTACCCTTCCCACTATCTCCCGCAACTAATAAGAAACACCCCCCTTCCCCCAGGTGTCTTCACCCTTGCTGGATCCAACATATTTAAGTTGCCCGTCCCCTGCCCTATCGTTGTTCTATTTTGGTCATCACCTTCTTTGCTTTTTCCTACTGACTATGATGGGCGCTTCTCCCCCTCGTTCCTCCTCGACCGATCGTCTCCCCGCCTTTTGAGGGCAGGCCTCTCAGTGCTGCCCTTCTCCTCCGTCTCTCACCTACTTGCGACTATTCCCATGGATGGGGGTCCAGTTTCTTTCCCGCCGGTCTGGGTTCTGCCATGGTAATGTTCTCTGGTATGTCGAAGTGTATAATGTCTGCCGCCTCTTGCAGGGAATGCGCCCACCTTTGGCTCCCTTCCCATTCAAACAGCAGACCAAATGGGTAAGCCCACCTGTACCCAATATCTTTTTTGCAAAGGTCTTTCAGAATTGGGCTCATTAACTGCCTTTTTGCAGAGAGCTAGCTGCCAAGTCCTGAAATAAAGCAATTTCTTGACCATTGTAGAGGATTGACTCCTGCCTTCTGGTCACCCCGAAGAACTGCTTCTTTCTGTCCATACTGTGTGAATGCTGCCAACACATCTCTACGCCTGTCGTTGGGGCCCTCGTTCCACCCTGTGGATCCGATCAAGGTGCACCGAGTCGGGTTCACCCTCTCCCAGAATTCCTGCGAAGATCTTTTGGACCTCCTCTTTCAAGTCTGTCCTACACAGTCTCTGGCAGGTGCTTTATTCTAATATTAATTCTTCAAGACCTGTTCTCCAAGTCTTCCAGCTGGAGCTCCATATTATTTTAGTATTTTCCGTTGTGTACTTGCCAATCTCTTGGAGGCCCCTCTCAACCAAGTCCGTGCGCTCATCCATCTGACCAATTTTCCGTTTCATTTCCCTTACTGTGGCGTTAAGATCTGACCTCATAAAAAGAAATTGGTCTTGTATCGTTTTAGCCAGTAACTCTTGGAGGGACAGCATTTCTTGCCTAAAATCCTGCTTGGTGAATAGGGCTTGATCATCGGTACCTTCTACCTCAACCCGGGTCCCTTCACCTGATCCCTGGAGTCCACCGCTGTCCACATATTTGTGAGGGTACCTGGTGTGGCAGATATGGGCTGGGCTATTTTCATTGGACGGTTCTTCCCCTTGGTTGACTTTGGGGGGGCGGGGGTCCTGCCTTGTATCTGTTTAATGGGTGCCCAAGCTCTGTATCTTGCTCACCCCATCACGGTCACTCTCCTGGGTCCACCACCTCACTCTGCCTCGATCTAGGCTCCTCTCCTTCACCTGCCGGTACCCTTCTCCTAGCCCCGTGGGCCTCTTCCTCGCCCTACTCCAATGTTGGACCCTTCATATCCAGTGGACTACGGATCCTTACTCTATGGGCCTCCCGTTTACTTTTAAAAATGTTTTGCTCCCCCCCTGGTGGGCCCCCTCTGTGGGGGCCGTATAGTCAACCCCACCTTCTCTGGGTGAGTAGCTTAGACCTGTTTGTGCCCCTTCCTCCAGAGACCTTCCAATTCCTTGTTCCCTCAGTGTTACCTAGTAATCAGTGTTGCAGGGGGGGCTTCTCACCTCTCCTAGTTGCCCCCACGAGGCGGCTTCTTCTCTACCTGGTATACTGCCCCCCCCGCCATTCTGCTCACCCGGGGTCCCAGGGGCCACCGATCTTCTCCTGATCTCCCCCCGCGGGCCGCTTGGAGTGCTCTCGTCCTCCTGAGCCCCCTCGCCAAGAGCTGGATGCTAGGTTCTCTGGGCTGTGGTGTGGACTGGGGGTCCTCCCCCTACCCCCCTCGGGAGCAACGCTTTCCAGGGGCCTCCCTTCTAATTTCACCTCCTTCCCTGGGGCCCGCAGGCACTCCCCCAAACTCTCGGTCTGTCTGTGCCCCCGCTTACCGATAGGAGGGGAGGGACAAGCCACTATCGTCCTCAAGCCGCCACTGTCCAGTGCATGTACCTTGCAAGCTGAAGACCCCACTTCATCAGCACGGGCCTTCCTCTGTTGGGCCTTCTTGTTAGGCAGGCAGCCTCCTTCTGTCCAGATTTCTTACGCAGTCGATGACTCCTTCCTTCCCTCCCTCTCTGTCAGCTTGTCGGAGCCGGGGCTGACTTTCTTCTCCCCTGCCTGATCCTCTGACTCAGTGGGTGCTTCTCCGACCCCTCAGCCGAGGCCTCTCTGCGTACCTCTTGGCTCCAGGTCCTCCTCCTCACCGTGCCTTGCTTCCGTTCCGGGTCAGCCACCAAAAGGGGCTCCTTGTGTCGGTCCTCACAGAAGCTCCTCAGCCACTCCTCTCCCCCGGGGGTCCTCTGTCCGTGGAGCTTGAGGGCAGGACTGCTGGCATTCCGCCTCTGGTATCCCCCAGGCCAGGAGAAGTCTTCCCCACCTTCCACACATGCCCCGGATGATGCCTTCTACCGTCTTAGGGAGGGGGGGGCCCTGCCCCGTATCCACGGAGGGGTGTACAATGTCTCCCGGTGAGGGAAACACTCTTGGCTGGACCTGTACCACCTCACAGCACGGGCCGCGGGGGAACGCCGGTGCCGATTTCGCTGCTCTGATTAGGGAGCCGCAGGCGCTGTTTTGAGAGGCAGCTCAGCTCCCCACTGTAAGGCTGGACGCAGCGTATTCCTTTCCCTTGTACTTCACCAAGTCTTCCTTCATGCTCACGGGCCAGTGATTTCACGCAGGGTTACTCCAAATGCATCCACCCCTGGGATCTCACTCCAGTAAGTGTTGCGCTCTGAGGCCGAGCCCGCCCAAATTCCCTTCTGGTCCGTGCCATCACTTGGCCGTTGTCCTTGCCACTATCTTCGCTCCCTCCTTCCCAGAAGGTGTGTCTTTCTTTTCTGGGGGGTTTGCGCCACTCTTTGCCCACAGTTTTCGTTATTGGGGGTGGTGGAACCGCCGTATTCCTCCCTTGGGGCCAGAGAGCTGCCGTCAGCACGTCTACTCGGTGCAGGCGGCCATCTTGGAATCCATGACATATTATTTGTAAACACTTCTTTCTTTTCTTCAGCGCTATCGCACATCCTTTTTTATATTAGTTGTAAGGTTTGGCAATAGGTTTCTTACTATAGGCCCATTTATTTGACACAACGACACTAGGACTGCCTTATTTGCTCCCATCTTAGATATAGGTTTAGAAGAACAAGTTACTTACCTTATCTGGTGACGTTCTTTCGATGGGATGTTCCGCCCACGTATTACACATCTATGACAGGTAATGACCACAGCTGTGCTGCTTCGTAACATTTTCGGCAGAGGGCGCCCTGCGTCGATACGTTGTTCCTCGAGGGCCTCCGTCGAGCGTCGGCGTCACCGGATGTTATATATAGGACGCACAGCGCCCGTAGCCTCAGTTTTAGTTTCCAGAACGTGTGGCACCAATCTCCTGCCAGTATGACTGCAGAAAACCTTGCGGAAACGTAAGCTGCAATCGCATAAGAAATTCTGAAGAGGGGCAGGCTGGGAGGGTTCAATGTGGAATACGTCAGAGGAACATCCCATCGAAAGAATGTTACCAGATAAGGTAAGTAACTTGTTCTTCGAGGGGATTGTGTCCTGCGACGTATTCACATCTATGACAGACTCCCAAAACAATACCAACATATGGAGGTGGGAAAAGAATTTACAATTTATAATTTTAGAATGCCCAATCAAATTGCTGAATAAAGGACTGCCTTATCAAAGGCCAAATCCTGCCCATGGATGGAGTCCAAGGAATAGTGTCTCACAAAAGTATGGACAGAGGCCCATGTGACTGCTTCGCAAATATTGCGAATCGGAACACCCCTCTGTAGAGGATTGGAGGCAGCCGCATCCCTAGTAGAGTGAGCCCGTAAGCCTACTGGAGGGTTCTTTCCCGCCAAACGGTAACACTCAAGAGATCGTCAAAATGATCCATCTAGACAAGGTCTGTTTGGAAACAGCCTGAGCCAAGCGCCTTCCAGCATAACCAACAAAGAGCTGATCGTCCACTCTGACCCGGAACACCCATGAGAGATAGAAACTCAAAGCTCTCGTAGGATCCAACCTATGGAGCCTCTCCTCTTCCTTGCGGAGGAGGATAGAACGCCGGAAGAATTACCTTCTGGCTCAAATGAAATTCCGACACAACCTTCGGAAGAAAAGAAGGCCGCACCCACAGGAGAACCCTGTCCTTATGGAAAACAGTAAAGGGTGGCTTGGCAGAAAGTGCCTGCAACTCACTCCCTTTGCCTGTGGAAGTAACCGCAACTAAAAATAGAGTTTTAAAGGACAACAGTCGCAACGGACAAGAATGTAAGGGCTCAAACGGAGCTCCCATTAGGAACTTTAAAACCAAATTCAAATCCCATCCCGGCACCTGGAAAGGAGACGGTGGAAACACATTAGTTAGCCCTTTTAGAAACTGAGAAATCAAAGGGATCTTAAAATAAGAACATTCCTCAGACAAGCGCTTAAATATGGACAGCGCCGCCAGGTAATGGTACCCACTTGCAGGCCCTTTTGGGCTAAAGTAAGCAAAAAAAAACAAAACCAAAAGGAATGGAACATTGGAAAGGATCCAAATTCTGTACCCTGCACCAGTCACAGAACTTTCTCCAATGGCAACGGTACAGGGATTTCGTTGCAGGCCTTCTGGATGAAAGCAACACCTCCATCACGTCTTCGGGGAGGTCCCAATCCTTATACCTCAACCTTTCAGATACCAAGGCTAGGAGACTTGACCTCTGGATGGAGAACCCGACCCCCCTCCCATGAGAGCAGATCGTCTCGGTAGGGAAGACAGCGTGGATGGCAGATGGACATGTCTAGAAGGTCCAGGTACCACGCTCTCCTGGCCCATGCCGGAGCAATGAGGATCATCTGGGAACCGAAACTCTGTAACCTCTGCAACACTTGCGGAATGACGAGGTCTGGAGGAAACGCATACAGCAGTGGGAAGGACCACTCCACTATGAACGCGTCCCCTAAGGCTCCTCTTGGAGGAAATTCCCGCAAGCAGAATCTTTGGCACTTCCAGTTGACACTGTTGGAGAAGAGATCCACTTGTGGGGTTCCCCAAAGGGTGAAGATCTCCAACAGAACTTCCCGAGCCAGCTCCCACTCGTGAGAGACTGTGCTCTGCCTGCTCAGAGAGCGTCCACTGCCGCGTTTTCGTCTCCGGCCAGATGAACTGCCAAGATCGAAATTTCCTGTTGGATGGCCCAGAACCAGAGCTGCATCGCCTCCGTGCACAACGTGAGTGACCCTGCCCCCCCTTTTTTGTTGAGGTAGTGCATGGCCACCATATTGTCCATCATAATCAGGACATTCTACCCCCGCACAGACGGCAGAAAAGCCTTCAGGGCTAGCCTGACGGCCCGCAGCTCTAACAGATTGATGTTGAGTCTTGGCTCCGACGGAAACCAACGGGCGCTGGCTGCCAACTTGTTGGCATGAGCTCCCCAACCCGTGAGGGATGCGTCCGGCATGATCGTCACCTCCGGCCAAGGTTGCCAAAATGGAGCTCCCTTCATCAGATTGCCTTCGATGGCCCACCACAGAAGATCCTGTGCGACTGAGGGTGGAATCTGAACGGGATCCGACATCCTGCCGGAGAACTGCGACCACTGCATCTTGAGAGCCCACCGCAGAGATATCATCCGCAGCCTGGCCTCAGGCACCAGGAAAATGCAGGATGCCATGAGGCCGAGCAACCTCAAGAACTCAAACGCCGGGAGACTCTGAGCACGTTGAAATTTGTCCACCATCTGCAGAATGTGATGAGCCCTCACCTGGGGAGGCAAACACTGCCCCAGGGATGTGTTGAGCACAGCTCTGATGTATTGGAGTCGCTGGGTAGTTGTCAAATGGGACTTCTTTAAATTGAAGGAGAAGCCCAGTGTAACGCTCACCTGATTCCCACCGTGGCGTCGATCGGAACTGGACTGCTAAGGTCTCCACCAGCGTTATTCGTAGTGCAGAGACGGCTGACTGGATCGGCCTTCCTAGCTTCGATATTCCCCTTTTGTTGTCTCACCTTATTGTTTGTAATGATGAGCTCTCCATCCTGCACCAAGCGCAGGGGCACGTAGAATCCCAGTTGCTTCACTGGTTTGAAGATTTTGGGCGAGTTCCAGACGTGTTGGACTCTGTGGTAAATGGCAAGGAGCCGTAAGTATAATGTCTATAGAGTTCAATTGTCTGTTATTCACTCGTTTTTATCCCTTTTGTATTGCAGCTTAATCCGAGAAGAGTTCACCTGAAGTGCTGCAGGTTGCGCGTGGGTAAGAGTCTGTATTGCCCAGCGTTGTCCGTTAAAAGCAAAATAAATGTCTTTAACAAGTGTTCTTTCCTCCCACAGGTGCGGCGTTAAAGAGGTGGAACGCCGATGAAAGATGCCTAGGGGAGCGGTAACTCTGGTGAGTATAATATGGTTGCTTTGATTGTCTTTGTTAGCACCCGGCTCATCTTGTTCTCTTTGTCCCTTCCAGGTTCCACGGATGCCGTGATGAAATGATGGCTGGAGCGCTGAACCGGGGAGATGCAGACTGGTAAGTATGGCACGGCACGCCTGCTAGCGATGCAATGCTTTTATTTTCGACGTGTCTTTTCCAATTCTGAAGTGCGGCGAATTTGAGAAAAGATGAAGATTAAAAGGTAAGTTCTTGTTCTCATTTCTTTCTTCTAGGATGGTATCCAGGTTCGAGGCGGACGTGGCAGAGGACTGGATGCTGCAGGCACGGTGAGCGTCACGCTGCAGAAGTGCAGAATAACGCGAAGCATGGGCTGCTGTTCGGGCGTGGTTTAAATAGCCTGCAAAGTAGTCCCAGGTAAGAAGTTCCCCAGAACCACACCCAAGTAAAAAATTGTCCCTGTAATAAAATAGTCCCATCCAGGCCTCATGTAGGCTTTGATTCATTTGCATCATGGTCTGCAGGAGGTAAGTAATGCCTATGAGGACTGATGTCTATTATGAGCCTGGTGCCTAAGGCGCCAGGACTGAACCCAGATAGCCCCCAGCCGGGGCTGCTGGAGTCTCAATAAATATCAGGATGCCTGCTCCCGAGGCTGCTGGGCTGGGTCCGGATGCCCGGGGGTAGGCATCATGACACCCAGCCTGTGAAGGGAGTGGCAGGTGACTGACAAATGATCTAGGGCTTGCTCGGGAGAGCGCGCCCTGATCAACCAATTGTCCAGGTACGGGTAGATGTGAATCCCCCCTTTCCTGAGATACGCTGCCACCACCAACATTAGCTTGGTGAAGACCCTCAGGGAAGGGATACCCTCTGTGGAGAAGTGACGAGAACCTGTGAAAATTAACACACCCTTAATTTCATTACCAGCGGTTGGGGGGCCTTTCGAGAGAATGGGCATGGACATTGTGGGTCCTTTGGATCCTCAGACCACCTCAGAGAACAGGTACATGTTGGTTATGGTAGACCACGCCACACCAATACCCAGAAGCAGTGCCATTAAGCAGCAGCAAAGTCCCTGTGAGTCCAATAGGGATATTGGGACTCATTATGAGTTTGGCGGTGTGGCCAACAATTGTGGTAATGCAGAAGTAACAGAGTTACCACTGAATTACCGCTGCATTACTGCAACGCCGAGCTAGACGTTTGGAGGTAAGGTGAAGGAAAACCCTCCAAAAGAATGCTGGAGATAATTACCACCGGCGGAATTACCACCAGCAGTACTTCTGCAGAAATCGCCATGGAGTCCTACGGACTCCAATAAATGGGGACTAACACTGCCTACCACCACTTGTAATCTGACGGTAATTGCGCTAGACAAAGTGGCAGTAACGGTAAATACGTTTGGTGGTATTTTGGCAGATTTGCCACCAAAGTTGTGATGAGGCCATTATCTTTTGCTAGATCCCCTAAAGAAGTTATTTCTCACAGGGGATCCAATGTCATATCTACGTTTATGAAGGCCATATGGGATGAATGCAGGATAACTTATAGGTTCTCCACAGCCTTTCATCCACAAACCAATGGGCTTGTTGAGCAGTTCATCAAGACACTGAATGGCATGATAGGTGGCTTGGAAGTGCGCTTGAGGATAAAATGGGATATTCTCCTGCCAGGCCTTCTTTTTGCCTACCAGGAGGTGCCACATTTCAGTGTTGTGCTGAGTCCTTTTGGGATCCTGTTAGGCCATCCTGTAACGGGTACCCTAAGTCTGGTGCAGGAAGGATGGGAGGGCAATCCCTGAACTCCTTCAGACAACATAGTAGATCATGTGCTAGGCTTCAGATACAAGATGGCCAAGTAGAGAGAACAGAGTACAAAAAATATGAAGGTCAGCCAGGAGATCATGTAGCACTTGGGATGACCAGAAGGCCACAATGACTGAGTCCACTCCAGGCCAGGTGGTCTGGATAATGGAACCTGTCATGCCCAGCGGACTTCATGAGAAGTGGACCTGGAGAAAATCATTGCAGTAAAATGCCTCATTGATACCAAGGCCTTGAGTCAGAACCTTTGGGTCTTCCATGTCAACCGACTGACGACTCATTATAGCTGGTATGACTTAGTAATGGCTCTGGTGACTGATGATGAGACTGAGGAGGAGACAGATCCCATCCCAGACGTGTTGCATACTGAGTCCACTGATGGGTTTTTGGAGGGATTTCAGATCTCCTCAGACCTTACTGAGCAGCAATTGCAAGAATCCCACCATCTGTTGGGCGAGTTTGTGGGTGTGCTGTCTCTGACTCCAAGGGCGATTGATTAGTGCATCCATGATACCAACACTGGAGACAGTAAGATGGTGAAAAGTAGAATTCACTGGATATCTGAAAAGATTTAAGGAAACTATTAAGGAGGAAGTCTCCAAGATGTTGGACTTGGGCTTACAGAACCATCCCACAGCCCATGGGATAGCACGGTGATACTAGTCCTTAAAAAGTGCAGTAATGGAAACACTGAAGTCCACTTTTGTGTGGACTACAGAAGGCTCAATCCTGTCACCAAGACAGATGCACACACCATACAGAGAGCAGACAAACTGATTAACAGATTAGGCACTGTCAGGTTCATGAGTACCTTTGACCTCAGGGTAGGTTGCTCGCAGGTTGGCCTTACTAATCAAGCAAAGGAGATGGCAGCACTTTCTACTTTAGAAGGGCACTATCAGTACACCATTGTGGCCTTGGGTCTAAAAAATATCCCTGCTACCTTTCAGAGGATGGTGAACCCGGTACTGTCAGTACTAGAGGACGTCAGCACTGCCTACTTAGATGGCATTGCTGTTTTCAGTCACACTTTGGAAGACCAGCTATCCCATCTGAAACAGGTATTTCAAGCCATACACAAGCTTCCCTATCAAGGCATCCAGCCCAGATTTCACGAGGAACTGTTACTTAGATCACCAAATGGGTTGTAGTGAGAAACAGCCTATGCAAACCAAAGTCCAGGAAGTGATTGATTGGCTATTCCCACTACCAAGGTACAAGCAAGAGTTTTCCTGGGCCTCCTAGGTTACTACAGGCCTTATATCAAGGGGTAGGGAACACGTGCCATCAACTCTAAGAAGAACAAGTTACTTTCTTACCTGGTAACGTCTTCCGATGGGATGTTCCTCCGACTTATTCCACATCTATGACAATAATCAACACAGCTGTGCTGCCTCGGAAAACATTTTCGGCGTAGGTGTCCTCCGTCGATGACATCGATACGCTGTCCTCGAGGGCCTCCGTAGAGGGTCGACGTCACTGCATGTTATATCTAGGACGCACGGCGCCCGTAGCCTCAGTTGTAGTTTTTTCCCCAGAACGTGAGGCACCAATCTCCTGCCAGTGTGACTGCAGAAAGCCTTGCGGAAACGTAAATTGCAATCGCATAAGAAATTCTGTAGAGGGGCAGGCTGGGAGGGTGCGATGTGGAATACGTCAGGGGAACATCCCACTGAAAGAATGTTACCACGTAAGAAAGTAAATTGTTCTTCAAGGGGATTGTGTCCTCCGACGTATTCCACATCTATGACAGACTGGCAAACCAGTACCAAAGTCTGGAGGTGGGAAAAATAATTTAGAATTTGAGAATGCCCAATCAAATTGCAGAATAGAGGACCGCCTTACCAAAGGCCAAATCTTGCCCATGGATAGAGTCCAGGGAATAGTATTATACAAAAGTATGGACAGAGGCCCACGTGGCTGCTTCACAAATATTACGAATGGGAACACCCCTCTGCAGAGCAGTAGAGGCAGACACACCCCTAGTAGAATGAGCCCGTAAACCTACTGGAGGTTCCTTACCCGCCAAACAGTAACTTTCAGAGATCGTCAAAATGATCCTTCTGGACATGGTCTGCTTGGAAACAGCTTGACCTAAATCCCTTCCAGCGTATTCTACAAATAGCTGATCGTCCACTCTAACCCGGGACATCCGTGAGAGATAGAAGTTCAAAGCTCTCCTCAGATGCAACCTATGGAGCCTCTCCTCTTCCTTACCAGGATGCGGAGGAGGATAGAACGCCAGAAGAATTACCTTCTGGCTCAAATACAATTCTGACACAACCTTCAGAAGAAAAGAAGGACGAACCCTAAGGACAACCCTGTCCTTATGGAACACTGTGAAAGGTGGCTTGACGGAAAGTGCATGCAATTCACTCACTCTGCGAGCGGAAGTAACCGCAACTAAAAATACAGTCTTAAAGGTCAACAGTCTCAATGGACAAGAATGTAAGGGCTCAAACAGAGCTCCCATTAGGAATTTTAGAACTTGGTTCAAATCCCATCCCAGCACCTGGAAAGGTGACAGAGGAAACACATTAGTTAGCCCTTTTAGAAACTGAGAAATCAAAGGAATCTTAAAATAAGAACACTCCTCAGACGAGCGCTTAAATATTGACAGCGCCACCAGGTAAGGTAAAACCCTTAATGGTACCCACTTTCAGGCCCTTGTGAGCTAATGAAAGCAAAATAGGCAGAAACACAGGAATTGAACACTGAAAAGGATCCACATTCTGAACCCTGCACCAGTCACAGAACTTTCTCCAACGGCAATGGTACAGGGATTTTGTTGCTGGCCTTCTGGCCGATAGCAACACCTCCATCACGTCTTCAGGGAGGTCCCAATCCTTATACCTCAACCTTTCAGATACCAAGAATGAAGGCTGAGAGACTTGATCTCTGGATGGAGAATCCGACCCCCCTTCCATGAGAGCAGATAATCTCGAGAGGGAAGACGGCGTGGAGGGCAGATGGACATGTCGAGAATGTCCGGGTACCACACTCTCCTGGCCCTTGCCGGAGCAATGGGGATCATTCGGGAACCAAACCTCCGTAACCTCTGCAACACTTGTGGAATGACGGAGACTGGAGGAAACGCATACAGCAGTGGGAAGGACTATGAACGTGTCCCCGAAGGCTCCTCTTAGAGGAAATTCCCGTGACCAGAATCTTTCACAATTCCTGTTGACACTAGTGGTGAAGAGATCCACTTGTGGGGTCCCCCAAAGGGAGGATATCTCCAAAAGAACTTGCCAGCTCCCACTCGTGAGAGACCATGCTCTGCCTTCTCAGAGCGTCTGCCACTGCGTTTCCGTCACCGGCCAGATGAACTGCCGCAATCGAAATTTCCTGCTGGATGGCCCAGAACCAGAGCTGCATTGCCTCCCTGCACAGTGGGAGTGACCCTGCACCCCATCTTTTGTTTTGGTAGTGCATGGCCCCTGTATTGTCCGTCATAATCAGGACATTCTTCCCCTGCACAGATGGCAGAAAAGCCTTCAAGGCTAGCCTGACGGCCCTCAGCTCTAAAAGATTGATGTAGAGTCTGGACTCCGACGGAGACCAAGGACCACTGACTACTGACTGTCAACTCGTTGGCATGAGCTCCCCAACCCCTGAGGGAATGCGTCCGTCACGATCGTCACCTCCGGCCAGGGTAGCCAAAATGGTGCTCCCTTTATCAGATTGCCTGCGTCGGCCCACCACAGAAGATCCTGGGCAACCAAGGGTGGCACCTGAACGGGATCCTACGTCCTGCCGGAGGACTGCGACCACTGCATCTTGAGAGCCCACTGCAGAGATCTCATCCTCAGTCTGGCCTCCGGCACCAATAGAATGCAGGCTGCCGAGCAACCTCAAGAACTCGAATGCCGGGAGACTCCGAGCATGTTGAAACTTGTCCACCATCTGCAGAATGTGATGAGCCCTCACCTGGGGAGGCGAACACTGCCCCAGGGATGTGTCGAGCACTGCTCCGATGTACTGGAGCTACTGAGTAGGAGTCAAATGAGACTTCTTTAAGTTGAGGGAGAAGCCCAGCTTGTGAAGGGAGTGGCAGGTGACGGACAGATGATTGCTTAGGAGAGTGCGCCCTGATCAACCAATCGTCCAGGTGGGGGTAGACGTGAATCCCCCTTTCCTGAGATATGCTGCCACCACCAACATTAGCTTGGTGAAGACCCTCGGGGTGGAGGTCAATCCGAACGGCAGGACCCAAAACTGAAAATGCGAGTCGCCAACTGCGAACCTCGGGTACTTCTTGGACTTGGGATGAATCGGCACATGAAAGTAAGCATCCTTGAGGTCGAGAGACACCAACCAATCTTGAAGTTGAAGGGCCTGGAGGACTTGAGAAAGAGTTACCATCTTGAACTTGTCCTTCCTGAGGAGCTTGTTCAGCCAACGCAAGTCCATGATGGGTCTCAATCCCCCGTCTTTTTTCGGGATCAAAAAATAAGGGGAATACCATGCCTTGTTCCTCTCCGCTACAGGCACCAGTTCTATGGCACCTTTCTCCAGCAGGGATAGGATTTCCTGTGCAAGGAGCGGATCCGGACACTTCAAAGAGAGCTTCCTCGATGGATTGTCGTGAGGCCTCTGCCGGAAGGGAAGACAGTAATCGTGGGTTATGATCTCCAGAATCCACACATCAGAAGTAATGGCTCGCCATTCTACAAGATGCTGCGCAAGTCTGCCCCCAACCGGCGAACCATGGGACATGGCCTCATGACTGAGCGGACACGGCTGCGGCAGTGCCAGAGGGCAAAGAGGCAACTGGCCGAGCGGCTTTGGAACCTCGAGTACCTTGCTTTCCACCTCTGGTACTCCTACGGTGGCCCCTTTGACTGGCAGCTCCTCTCGATCTACCAAAGGTAGAGTAGTACCGAAAGGAACCTCCCCTCCATTGCTGTCCCCTAGGACGAAAAGGCGAGGTTGACATACTGCAGCGCTCAACGACTTCGCTGCAGCTTTGGAGGGCTGCAACCTCTCAAGGAAGGTTCTTGTCAGCCTTGCTGCCAAACAGATGGACACCATCAAAGGGCATGTTGAGAAGCCGGGATTGCACATCTGGAGCAAACCCTGACTTCCGCAACCACGCAAACCTGAGTATCACGGTGCTCGCAGCCATGGACTGGCTGACACAGTCTGCCGTGTCCAAACCTGACTGAACGGATTCACACATGGCATCCTTGCCGTCTTGCATGAGGGCTAGAAAACCATCCCGTTCTTCCCCTTTGGGAATATGCTCAGCCACCAAAGATACACAATTCCACAGAGCGTGAGTGAATCTCGCCAAGGCACAAACTGAGTTAGTTGCCTTCAAAGCCATACGCCCAGATGAAAATACCTTCTTCGCCCAACCATCAAAGCGCTTATCGTCCCTATCAGGAGGGATGGTAAGGTACGCAGCCTGCTTCGCAAATAGGGTGCGTCAACAAGTAGCAGGGGTCACTACTGGATGGGCAGTATTTTTTCAGAAGCAACTTATTCACTGCCGGGAGACTTTCTGGAGCAGTCTAAGCCGCTGCCACCCTTCTTTGCAAAGCCATATGAAATGGCAACACCAAGTCAGAAGGTGGCCCTTGGTCCAGGATGTCCGTCAGATCATCCTGATCAAAATCAACAGGTGAAGCAGACCACCCCAAGTATTCAGTCACCCTCGACTTGAGACGCCTATAGGAGGATTCGGCATGCGTTGCAGGCTCAGGCCTGCCAAACTCCACCTATGGAGAGGTGTCAAGACCACTGGCATCATGCAAGGACTGACGAAGTTCCTCCATTTGACTGTGCACAGACAAAAGGTCATCAGGGACATCAGGAGGCACAACCACCTCCTCATCAGACCCTTCCTCCACCTCTGAAATATACTCCAAAGGTTGGAACAAATCCAATCTGGGAGGAGGAACAGGGTAGAGCTCAAAAACAGGCCTCACAGACTTACTGAGTGCATTCCTTGGAGCTTCCACAGCCCTCTGGGGCACCTCCGGTAAATCCTCCACAAACAGCGTCGAGGGTGCCGAGGGAATCGGAGTGTCCTTCGATGGACACAGCGCTGATGGTGTCGACGACTCCTTAGAGGGCGGAGCCCCGAGAGCATCCCTCGACGGACACGGCGCAGATGCCTTCTTGGAAGGCTTCACAGGTTCCGACGGTCTCGATGGCGTCGAGGACCGGGACCTGGATCTGGCACGGCTATTGCGATCTCCTTTGTCTGAGCGGGACCTCGACGGCTCCCGATGATCGCGCCGACCGTTAGAGCGTGAAGGCTTGCGAGTGGTGGACCAAGCCCGTTCCCTGCCGGAACTGTGCCTTCCGATTTGAAAATCGCGATCATCTGCTGGCGGAATGCATCCCATTTGGCCCACGACGAAGACTTGGTGGGACAAGTCAACCGCCTGCCGGAGTCCTCCGACGAAGACAAAGACGGGGAAGGCGACCGATGATGGCACTCGACGAGGCAGAGGAATGGCGGGAACCACTCCGAGACAGAGACCCCCTGGACTTTCGCCGATGCAGAGAGTCGCCCCTCGAGTCATCGGTCGAAAGCCCAGCGGACTTCGACTTATGGGGCTTAGACACCCTACCTACTTTTAATTTCTTCTTACGTTTCCTCAAGGCCTTAGATGTCAGGGACTGGCAATCATTGCAGTCATCGGTGGCGTGGCTTTCGCCGAGGCACCAGAGGCAGATGTCGTGCAGGTCCGTGATGGACATCTTCGACTTGCAGTCCCGACATTTTTTAAAGCCCGACTTCGGGGGTAGAAGAAGACGACATTGCTATCGAAGAGAAGAATCGAGCATGCCGAGATTCCAAAGCAAACACGTTTGCAGAAAAAACAGAAATGAGTCTACGGTCCCCGTGCATCCTATATATAACACCCGGTGACGCCAACGCTCGACGGAGGCCATCGAGGAACAATGTATCGACGTCATCGACGCAGAAAGTCTCTGCCAAAAATTTTCCAAAGCAGCACAGCTCTGGTCATTACCTGTCATAGATGTGGAATACGTTGGAGGACACAATCCCCTCTAATAGGTGTTTTTCCAACCTGCATACAGAATTCATTGTTCAATAAACACCCTTGAACTGTGATCACTTGTGTCTGTCTTACTTGTTGCCAGCATGAGCTCCTCACAGGGGATACCATGTCTCACCATCGTGTCTCTTCCCCATTCCCTGAGGACCCCCACCCAGGTGATCCTCCCTCACTTGTCTGCCCCCAGGGTCAGGATCCAAAAGCGAGGGTCCTTCCGTGGCCTCCTAAATTTGGGATCCCCAGGGATTAAGTTGTGAAACACCCTCTGGTTTTTCACAGAGCACTGAGGGTAGAAGCCAAATGCCAATTGAACTGCCCTTGTGTAGGGAAACAATAATTGCAGATGGGACGGCAGTTGAGGCCAGGACGACCTTTAGACAGACTGTACAAAATAATAACGGGCAGATGGGGCCCAAAGCAGCATTTGTCGACTATCAATTTGGAAACTAGCAAACCGATTTTACTGAAAAAAGTATATTTTTCCAGTGAGAAGGAATATTATCCCAGAAGCGGATGATGAAGATCTCATGAGATCAAGTGCTAGCTAGGAAGTTCAAATAGCAGCCTTAGAAGCGGTCAAGCCCCGGCTTATGTGAAAACCTGTATGTCAAGTTGAACAGGTATTAAAAGAGGAGAACAGAAAAGTGCTGTTTATGTAAATGATCAGCACATGTCAGCAATATTCACACATACATTGCTCAGATCTATGTCGCTTAAGCAATGACTTCTATTTTACAGCTAACTCCTGCATGGACATCTCAGGGAGCCTTACATTTGGTTCTTAAGTATTATATAAACTTTTATGAGAAAAGAGTACTAGAAGCTGCTAACTCAACAGAGCTGTTCATCTTAATTAACAAGAAAGGTGGTGTACAATCTAAAGTTAACAGAAAATAGCTTAAAATGTGGCCATGAAGAACCCGTGTGTGGGCTCATTGAAGTACCACCTAAATGCAATGCCTCGTGTGTACAGCACGTGACATGCCTTACGCACGATTCCTTGGTGGACCAAAAGCAAAATCAGTGCATGAATAGAGGTAGAAGTAGGGATGAGAGTGCTGTGCCACGGGGCATGTCGGAAGTCAACATCCAGGTAGAGGATAATGTACCTCTGATCTGCCCTTGTTCTGAAGATATTGTTCATGAAGAAACATCAGAAATTGGGCCTTTGTCAGGTGGAAGAGGAGTAGAATAAAAACAGCTCTCTAGTAAGGGCATGATCTGCACTACAACAGGGCACAGGAAAAAGAGAAAGGGGAAATCTAGAAAGTTAAAACCATCAATAGAGTCTTCCTCAAGAAGAATTACCAGCAGCAATCAATGTGACATTTGTTAAAAAAAAGCAGATGGCAGATTGGAGTTAACAGTACATAACACCGAAACAAATCCGCAAAAGAAAAAGTGAGGCAATACACAGAATTCCTCATAAGAAGCTGAAAATGAGATTTTAACAGAGAAGAGAGAAAAGAGAGCTATAAGTGGCAAGGGCAACTATGAGTGAAAACTAAAAAAGGGGTTGTGGGAAAGAACCAAACCGATAAAATCTTAAGATCTTTGTGTTTTGTGGACAAATGGTGCCAAAAAAGTGGCGGCTGCTAGGGAGAAGAGGTGATCAACAAGGTGATGATGAACGCCTATGTAATCCTAAATCTACAGATGGGAGCAAGCTACGATCATCAAATAATAATAACGCAGTCCTAGTGGTGTCTTATCATAATAAAAGGGCCTAAACTAAAAAAACTATTGCCAATCCTTATCTATAAATACAAATAGTGTGGGGGTAGTGTTTATGAAAAAGAAAGAAGTGTTCACAAAAATGATATGTCAGGATGTTCAGGCCATTGGCCTCACTTCCCCACGTTTTCAGCACGGGACAAGGCGGTTCACTCGAGCGTAGCACAATCTCTGGCTTCTTCAGCACGAGGTTACAGTACAATCATTAACATCAGGGCCTTCAAAACAAAAAAGGTTTTTTTCCGCTTACAAGTACTCAATTCAGGTGATGCACTATTCACCCCGGATCCCACTCAGCCGGGCTCAGCTCCCCTTCTTAATACAATTAGTCTCCCTCAGCCGGGTTCGGACCAATTTCGGTTCGCATCAGGTATTGAAGACTTTCGAATGTACACAGGGTTTGGCTTGACCCATTGCAGGACCACTTTGATTTCACAATTCCTTTTGCAATTGACAACTTTCTATTGGATACCTAACAGACCTTCGAATGAGCACCCATGTGGAGCCAGACCACTCTGTTTACAGTATCTGTTTAGGCTTCAAAAGTTCAGTCACTCATCTGCTGTTTAATTATATTTGCGTAGCTTGTAACATACGCTTCACACACTGTTCTCTTCAGTTTTCTCTACACAATGTTGCAACCTTGGCTTCAACACAGGCCGGTCTGGTATCAGTCTCCCCAACTCACCGGCTGTGCTGACTTCACGGGTGCTGCTTTGTTGTGGGAGCCAAGGACAGTACGACAGCGGCAAAAGATACTCCTCTCCTTGGCTATCGACGCGTTAGCGCCCCGGGTACCTCCGACACAGAGAGCAAGTTTTTTCAGCTTTGGTTCCAGGTCTTACATTTCGTATTCTTGAAGACTCATGAAATGAATGGTCTTTCTCTGAAAAGGTCAAGGGCACGTCCTTTCTTGTAACCCTCTTACAAGGAAAAGGTGTTAAAGGGAAGGGGATATCGGGTCTCGCCGTCCCACTTCCACTCCCTGAATACCCCTCATCCAGGTGATCCTCCCGCACTAGTCCACCCCCAGGAACTGGATCAAAAAGTGATGGCCGTGTCCTGGTAACCTGGATGACAGATCCCTGGGGACTAGAGGGTGAGACACCTTCAGGTTTCTCACAGTATATAGGCGTCTGCCTCAATTGTAAATCTTTCCATGGTATGATCCATACCTTATCACCAAAGAGACTTTCCAGACTAGTCATTACTTTACACAGTCACGTGGCCAGTGAGCCAGACATGAACACCTTCTTGGCCATGGCATCAACATGATTTGTGCCCCTATTTGGAACCAGTTTTGGAAACACAGAGCACCCCTCGAGTAGGTAGTAGGCACCACCAATTAAGCTACCACTAGGTGCTCAAAAACATAAGTGAGGTTACCCTGTACTTTCGATGACTCTTTTTATTCAAAGCCGGGACAGATGGTGTCTCCCAGATGTCAGCAACTGGGCCTTTTCAGCACTCCCAAGGAAAGGCTATTCCCCTTTGATGCCTGTAACAAAGTCCACTGCCTGATTGCATTTTTGGATGGTGAGGCCGGAATGGGGGTATCATGCCATGCACAGAAGGCACATCACGATAGCTGAAGTTACTCCAGCCCTCTAAGAGTAGCGAGAAGCAGTGGTTTGCGACAGTGCCAACAGTGCCTGTATGCTTGTCTGCTCTCGGTTGGAGGCACAAACCACTCTTAAATGTACACAAAAAAAGGAGGGTGGGGGGATTGGTCCTGAGCTAGGCATCCGAGAGACAGTAGACCAGTCCCTTTGTCAGTGACACAGCAGTTGGGAACATCAATATGGTTGACATGGTTCATGAAGCTGTAGCCCAGCAGACAATAGGGACCTACCCAATGCCAAAAGAACTGTGACTATTGAGTTCCCTAATCCAAAACAGCCAACATGAGTTCAACTAACACAGAGAAAGGATGCCGACAGGCAGGGTCAGTGCTTGTTAGGCAGACAGAGGACCACCCAGTGAACGAGTCAATACAATCCTAAATCCCACACCAGGTCTGCAAGCCATCTCCAGAGGCGAAGCCTGCCAGCAAACCCCCATGGAATGTAACACACCTGAGTCCAATAACACCAGAGGGAGGCTGGAAGAAGGAGCCAGATCCCTATAAAATTCCCAGGGCTCAGTCAACAGTTTATGGTGGTAGGTTTAAGAGCTCATTTGGTGCTGGCTGGAGAAGGAGCTGGAGACTGAAGCAGAGCTCACTGAACCCAGGGAGAGCAGGAAGCAAGAGACAGGAGAAATGAAGCTGCAGGAGAGACCCAGGAGGATGGGGGTAAGGACAAGAAAGGAGGCTGCAGGAGAAGCCAGGAGGCTGGAGAAGGACAGACCATAATGAATGGGAGAGAAGGGACCCAGTGGGAAGGGGGATCGAATGCAAGAAGGTGGGAGAGCTTGAAGAGAGTTGGAGGTACTTAGGCGTTGTAAAATAGGGGCCCAAAGGGGTGAAAAGGTTAAGGAAAATACACTGCTTGAGCAAGAAAACAGTGATGGGAAATGGATAAGGAAAAAACAGGAGATTGAGGAAAGTGATACAGATTGGGTGCAGCAAGTGTTGAGAGTGGAGAAACATGGTGTAGGCGAAAGAGGAGGGGACGGATATGTCAGTGGGAGACGTCGGGTAACATAAAAGTGGAGGTAGAAGGAAGAGTTTAAGTGGGTGCCCATTTGGGACTAGGGAAGGAGGAAGTAGAAAGTAGAAAGAACTAAGGAGATGCAGTCAATAACAACTAAAGGACTAGGGGAGGAGGTAGTAGAGGTTTGGAGAGGAATTTTGTTAAAGACAAAAAGGTGGACCCTAAGACCTAGGAAGGAAGACAACCTAGTTCCAAGCTTTATATGTTATGATATGTCATTTATAACAAGCCTGTACACAAGTGTTTCTAGGCAGGACAAGACAAGGGAGGGAAGACAGAGGGAGGACAAGGCAAACCATCCTATTAGGCCTAGTGTCATTCAGATCATGCAAGTGCAGGAATGCGAAGTGCAAGGGGAAAGGGAGGGGGACGTGCAAGGGAGAGGAGAGGGGAAAACAGGGCAGTAATGCCATGAGTAAGTGCAGCCAGGGCAGCGCGGCTCAGGATAGTGCAAGGAGAACAAGGGACTGTATGGTTACAGTTGCAGCCCGTAAGTGCGTGGTAGGCCCGGAAGCAGTGCAAGGGTGAATGATCAAGAAAGAGCCTGGTACCCAGTGAGACTCTGAGGGTAGCCAAGCAGCAAGATGGTACAGCAGACAGGTAGGTCGGGAGGGAGAGAAAGCAGAGAAGAACATTTTGAGCTGTTTCTGGAACTTCAGGTGGTCCGGCTCAAGTTTGAGAGGGGCAGGGAGGCCATTCCAGAGGGAGGCACCTGCAGAAGAGAGATCTAAAACCCACTCACTGCCTGAAGAAGCATCTAACCCTTAAGATAGTTGGTGGTAGCTGAGCGAAGGGCTTGAGAAGGAAGGTATTTTGGAAGACAGAGTTGGATGTAGTGGGGGCCCCTGCTCCAGAAAGCCTTGTGGACAATGCAAAGGGTCTTGAACTTGATCCTTGCAGTCACCGGGAGCCAGTGGAGAGATATAAGGGTACTTTGTGCAAGCAGGACTTGAAGCAAGATGCTGGGCAAGAGAGAGACTGGGGCAGGTGGCTGGAAGAGCAGCATCTATAAAGAGGAAGGGACGCAGTGAGAACACTATTCCAACTTTAGGGAAGCTCCTGCCATTTCCTGGCTCAAATTAATTCTTCAAACCCTGCCCCACACAACCCCACTTACAGAATCACCTCAACAGGTCAAAATACGGAGCTAAAACATGGGACTGCGAAACAAGGAGCCGATACTACAAGAACTGTGGAAAAAAGGGTGTGTGAAGCCCTTAATACACAGGACTGTAACATTATCAGTGTTATGTGGAATGGTTGGAAGACACCAGGCCCAGATTTACAGAGAAAGGATAGAGCTTTTGTTGGAACACTTAACTGCCTCAAGAGACCGTTTTTATAAGTGATCTCTGAGCACTACCCCACCATGGAGAATAACCATCCTGTCAACTTTTAGTTTAGATCAGACCTTACTTTTTATTTTAGCCAAACCTGTAGCTAATTCTAAATAAAATCTTTGTTAACCCTATTTCCTGGTGTGTGACGAATCCAAGGACTTCATTACCTCTCCCGAAAGGGGAGCCACCCCCTTTGGGACTAGGGAGGTCAGCTTGCTACGCTTAACACCCCCTAGGAGACAGGGAAAGCAGGGTCCCTCTGGAGATTACTCCCACCCCTCTAAAGGGGACAGAAAAGCCCCAGAGAGGGACGCAAGTCACTATCCTGCCCCCCACACTCTCAACTCCTAAGATCCTCATTTGCTATGTGGGAGCCGAGTTGTATAATGCTCCTAAACCCCTTCTGCAAAGGCGAGATTGGTTTCTGACCCCTACTATCCTCTGTCCTCGTGTGAGTCAGCATTGAAGTGTGTGGCCCAGCCCCCAGAAGGAGTATCAGTTAAAGAACCAAACGGGAGCAGCATAGACGCGAGCCCATAGAGCTCAAGGGAGCCGGAAGGCCCGCTGGAGGTGTGGGTGAGCAGAGACTACACCAGACGTGGCGCCACAGCTGGTGGTCTTCTCTGTGGGAAGGCAGCAGCAGCAAACGAGCAGCCAGAAGGGCCTGGCTCAGAGAAGCAGAAGGGAACGAGAACCCGCAGAACATCAAGAGGCCGGACAGATGGGAAGTTGCAGCCACAAAGCACGCAGGAGATCACAGAGACCGATCTGTAACACAGCCGACGAGTCACGTAAGCGGCTCCACATCAGACAGCACAGACAACCCTCCCAAGGCGTACCGCATGGCAGAATAATACGTGGTGGCTCAATGGAAGCAGGAGGTGGGTGGTGAAGCAAGGACGAGAAGAAGGACCCCAGAGGGGGGAGAACACAGAGAAGCCGAAGGTGGGGAGAGCACAGAGAAACCCCACAGTGGGGAGAACACAGAGAGACCGCTGAGCAGGGAGAGACCTAAGAATCCTAAAGTAGGGATAGAGGGGGAAACCAAAGACACGCCCCTGAAAAAGGAGCCTCAAGGTGGGGAGAACACTGAGAAGCCCCAAGGTGGAGAGCGCACAGAGAATCCCCAGAGAGGAGAGAGCGCAGAGGGACACCAGGGTGGGGAGAGGGACTGAGGCAAAGAAGCTGCGGACTGGGAAGAAACACGAAAAACACCAGAGTTGGGGGCGAGAATGAATCCTCACAGAGTGGGGAAGGGACATGAGATGATTTCTCTCAGAGTTGGTTTGACAGGGCCCGTCATTCATAAATTATGCCTGGTTTTCCTGAGGCACAATGAGATACTGGCCATGGCAGGGCCTTACTAATCACAGTGATTTAAGGAAGAACAGATGGAAATAGCGTCAGCAGCATTATTTTAAAGGTGAAAAGTTTGCTTTATAATGGAGATCTTGGGCTTTCAGCAAAGCAGTGCTGCCTTTTCACTCCATTTCTTTTATACAGGTAAGAACACACTGGGACGCTCCCTTAGTGTGTCCCCTTGCTCCATCCTGCCCATGTGTGCTTGGCAAGAAGGTGCAGCCATCTTTTTGTTGCTGCAAAAATGCAGTTTTGCGGCCACAGTGCTCACCGGAGCCAGTGCAGCCATTTTGCTGTTTCTCAGCACATGCAGCTTGGTGATGTGGGGAAATACTGTTGAGTGGGTCAATATATCCCACAAGTGTGAGCTGCCAACGGCGAACCTCTGGTATTTTCTGTGCTTTGGATGGATCGGCACATGAAAATAAACATCCTGTAGATCCAATGACACCAACCAATCCTGAAGTCGAAGGGCATGAAGGACCTGAAGGACCTGAGAAAGAGTGACCATCTTGAACTTGTCCTTCCTGCGGAGCTTGTTCAAGCACCGCAAGTCCAAGATGGGTCTCAGTCCTCTGTCTTTCTTGGGAATCAAAAAATATGGGGAATACCAGCCCTTGTTCCTCTCTGCCACAGGCACTAGTTCTATAGCGCCTTTCTCCAGCAGGGTCAAGATTCCCTGCACAAGGAGCGGATCCAGAATCTTCAAAGACAGTTTCCCCGGTGGATTGTCGTGAGGCCGATTTAGGAAAAGTAGGCACTAGCCGCGGGCTATTGTTTCCAGATACCACGCATCTGAAGTAATGGCTTGCCACTCTTCGAGATGCTGAGACAGTCTGCCCCCAACCGATGAACAATGAGACCTGGCCTCATATCTGATTCAGAGAGGCTGCGGCAGAGCCTGAAGGCAAAGAGGCAGCTGCCTGAGTGACTTTGGCACCTCGCCCTTACGATGGCCCCTTTGACTGGCCGCTCCTCTGGCTCTACCAAAAGAGGAGTAGTAACGAAAGGAACCCCTCCACTGCTGTCCCCTAGAACGAAAAGGTGAAGGTTGACACACAGCTGTGCCCAAAGAATTAGTAGCTGCTTTGGAGGTCTGCAACCTCTCAAGGCTCTCGTCAGCCTTGCTGGCAAACAAATGAGAGCCATCAAAGGGCATGTTGAGAAGACAGGCCTGCACATCCGGTGCAAAGCCCGACTTCCACAACCACACAAAACTGCATATCACGGTGTTCGCAGCCATGTACTAACTGACACAATCTGCCGTGTCCAACCCAGACTGGAGGGATTCACACATGGCATCCTTGCCATCCTGCAAAATAGCATGGAACCCATCCCTTTCTTCCACTTCGGGAATATGCTCAACTGCCAGAGAGACACAAAAGTTGGGCAAGGCACAGGTGGAGTAAGCCGATTTAAGGGCCATACTCTCAGCCGAAAATACCTTGCATGCCTATCCATCGAAGCGCTTGTCGTCCCTATCTGGAGGGATGGTAGGGTACGCTGCCTGCCTAGAGGTGGCCGTGGCTGCCTGAACCACCAAACTCTCAGGAGTGGGGTGTGTGGATAGGTAGCTGGGTATTTTTCTGTAACGCCATGTGAAAAGGCAACACTTGGTCAGTGGACGGACCCTGATCTAAAATGTCAGTCAGGTCATCCTGATCGAATTCAAATGGAGGGCTGGATCACCCCAAGTACTCCGTGACCCTCGACATCAACCTCCTATAGGAGGATTCAGCATGAGCCCCAGGCTCTGGCCTGCCAAACTATCTCAGGAGATGTGTCCAGGCCACTGGCATCATGTAAAGATTGACGTAGATCCTCCAGCTGACTGTCCTCAGAAAAGACCATGTCAGGAGCTTCAGGAGTGTCCCCAGGAGCATCAAAAGGCTCCAACTCCACATCAGACCTCTCCTCATCCTCATATATATCCTGTAGAGAATTAAAGAACTCCCTCCTAGGTACAGAAGCAGCACTGGAGTCAATAGGAGGCCTCACAGTCTTAGACAGAGCCTTTCTCAGAGGTTCCACAGCTCTAGGGACCTCCACTGGCAAATTGAGGCCTGTAGGCCCCAATGGCTTCGGCGTCGCCAAGGGTGCCGAGGGCAAGGCCCCGACAGCCACACTAGATGGCACAGCACCGATGGCGTCGACACCTTCCTCAACACCTTCCCAGACTTCGACGGTCTCGTCGGGGTGAAGACCGCAACCTGGATCTGGTACGTCTCTAGTGATCTACCGGAGCCTTGTCCGAACGGGACCTCGATGGTTCCCGATGTTTATCGCACCGACTGCCCGGGCTCGAAGCCGCGCGAGCGTTGGACCGAGACTTGTCTGCCGGCTTCAACCGAAGGCGTGGACGGGACAGTGCCCTGGGATTGAAAAATCGCCAGCATTTTCTTCCTGAATACCTCCCACTACTCAGCAGTAGAGGATTTAGTGGGTCAAGCCACTTTCCTCGCAGAGCCATCATCTGATGAGGACGGGGAAGGCGACCGGTGACGGCGCTTCCTTGAGTGCCTCGACAAGGAGGAGTGGCGAGAACCACTCCGGGACCGAGATCCCCTGGACTCCCTCTGGCGGGGAGAGTCACCCCAAGAGTCATCGGTCGAAAGACCAGTATTCTTTTTGGATTTACGGGGTTTGGATACCCAACCTACCTGCAACTTCCCCTTACGCTCCCTCAAGGCCTTGGCAGTCGACGACTGGCACTTCGAGCAGTAGTCGTGCCGGGTGGCTCTCGCCCAGACACCACAAACAGATACGGTGCGGGTCCGTGATGGACATCCTGAACTTATAGTCCCTGCACTTTTTAAAGCGCGACCGCGGGGGTCGGTGGGGTAGAAGAAGACATTATCGAAGTAGATAACACAAGGCGTGCCGAGTTCTCGAAGCAAACACGTTTGCAGAAAAATTTAACTGAGGCTATGGGCCATCAGATGACGTCACCCTCGATGGAGGTCTTCGAGGGACATCGACCCAAAGCCATCGACGCTGGACGCCCTCTACCGAAAAAATGTCCGAAGCAGCACAGATGTGGACATTACATGTCAAAGATGTGGAATATGTTGGAGGACACAATCCATTTGAATACGCTATACAGAACTGAGGCTTGGGGGGAGGAGGGACAGTTGGAGTAAGTTAAACTGTGGAATTGATTGTTGAAGAACACTGCTACGACATGATGGTTGATACTGATATGTATGAGTGTAAGTTTGTGTTGAACCAATAAAACAAATGCAAAAAAAAAAATATTAAATGGCGTCAGCCGAAATGAACTCTGCGATTAAGCGTCCCTCACAATGGCGGAAAGAAACAACCTGATAGACCTCGACGCATGAAGGACCATGGGTACAGTGGACGTCACACTAGGGATGGTATTAGTGGCACGCCCTGTCGTCATCCCTTTTCGAGTTTCAAAAACAACAACTGTAATACTCTGCAGCTTCCACTAGATGTCGGCCTATGCATAGCATGTGATCTAAGCAGATTCCACAAGCCTCAGAAATAGAGAGGGAGAGAGAGAGATTGTATGGTGTTTTGCCCCATTTATTTGCAAAAACAGTGCTCATAAATTGCATAATTTCAACACATTATTGAAAAGCTGAAAATCCCCTACCAGAATTTGAACAAATTTGAACAAATGCATACAGGTTCACCACAGATCTCTGTAGATCTCTCGGTTTGTGTGCATAGCCAAAGGGGATCAAACCTATAATTGGTTCTCTCATCCCTTAATGTTCTGTCCCCGTATCATACATGCCAACTTTTTTAGCACCTGGGAGGGAGATTCTCACAGAGAAATCGGGAGAATCAAATTTCCCCAACCAATCGCATTAGTGTCAGAATTATTTGAGTCAGGAGACAGTATAAAATAGCATCATTTTTTATACCAAAATCTGGAGTCTCCTGACTAAATCGGGAGTGTTGGCATGTATTCTGTATGTAGCACTCTGTTTTGCAGTGTTGTTAGTAACGCTATATTAATCCTATACATATCAAAATATGTACATACAAACCACTGCTCACTTTTGCCCCCGAATTACTTCATTCACACTCTTACTTTGTAAAACATAGGCTGAAAGAGAACTCTCAAATAATGTTTATTAAGTCCTGGCATTGATAGCACATGTTTTAAATTTCTGTTTAGTTTTATAAACTTAAGTGGACAAGCACCAAATTGCAGCGAAGAAGGCAGTGCATCTAGTAGTATTGCACATTTACTTAAATGTTAAATTGCTATTACCGCTTGAATTCCTGTATTAGGACATGCGTAGATGTGGGCCTTAAATCGGAGAACTTAGCATCTTGAAAACTAATTCAGTTTTACCATAACACACATTTCCCATTTAGTTTTGTTATTGATAGTTAACCCCTTGTTGGGACACTGCCCAAGTCCTTCACGCTCATATGCAGCCCCTACTCTCATAGTAAACACAGCTCTTGACTGTTGGCTTTGAAGGAAGAGGAGAGGAGTGGGAGTGGGCAGGAGAATAGAGCCAGGGTTTTCAGAAACCAAACTAAAAGCACAGCGAGTATTTCAGGGTCTAATGCAAAGAGCTACTGGGAAGCCTCAGGCGAGCTATCCGTGGCTTGCGATCTACTGGTTGGAGACCATGGTGTTCTGCAGCTAGTATCGGGAGAAATGTCTAGACCTTTTTCGCCTTCTCCGGCCTGGAATTCATGCTATCCTTGGGCCAGGAGGAGCTTAATATTGGCAGAGCGAAAAGGTAATTAGGAGGTGTCATAGATGAGAGGGACATATAGGTGGCTGCACGCATCTTCTGAAGTCAAAACAGATTTTATTAAAAGGACAAAATGTCCCTCCTGTGTGAAATGTAAATAAAAAAAGAGGTAGGATAGTCTCTATTCAGCAAGTACCAACAGGGTCAGGGTGGCTTTCAAATGTTCAAAAGCTTTAGGAAATGTCCCAGCTACTCAGTCTTAACATTCTCCCTCAGCATCCTACTGCTTGTTTTGGGCTGTCAGTGGCATAGGACAACCTCCAGTGTGCCCCACAGACCTGTTAGTCTTCGCTGGGTTTCTGTCAAGAGTTAGTAGGTAGTAGTTGAATTCCTTTGGCAGACATTTCCAGAGCCAACTGGGACTGCCTTACCCAGTTTCTATAGGTGGGATTCAGAGAGATGGGATTAAGAGCGAGAAGGAGGGTGCAGGAGAAGGAGAATTAGAAAACAAGTCATGGAATGTTTTTTCAATGTTTGCAATACATATTGGTGAGGAGCACAGAACAGCTAGTTTTGAATATGTTGCCTTGGAAAGTGCAAACTGAGAGCTACTCACATAATGGTTTGACCTTTCTGGCCTATATTCTGGCAACACATTCATGATTTAATGCCCTATTCACAGGTGCAGAGTGATGCTTTCTGGTTGTGGGAGTGCCGTGGCCATAGGTTACTAACCTAAATAAAATGATGAATCCATTGATCTAATCTGTCCAAGCTAACCAACATAATGGAGTTCTAGTAAAGGTTTAATCTTTTCAGCATTACTAATATAACCAGTACAATTACAGAATTAGGGTACAATAAGTTGTTGATCAACTTATGAATGTTATATGATTTTGTTTTTTGTTTCTCTTTGTGTGTTCTGTTTTAGGTTTACATTTCTCTTTATCCTTTTCTCTTCATGATGTTGCTCGTCTTTGTTAATGGGTGTTTTCCAAATTACTGCAGAGCTAGGCACGGATTTCATCAAAGAGGGATTCCCACAGTTACGCCGTTCTTGGAAGATGCATCGGATACACTTCCACTTCACCAGTTTGTTGTTCCTGTGTAGGATTTGAACTTCGTTCTTACTTTCTTAATAGCCATCCCGTTTGACCCTATGGACCTGAACTTAGGTCTTACCTTTATGGGCATTCCTTTTGAGCCTGTGTATTCCTTTCTTAATGTTTATCTTGATGGTTGCCATCACTTAGGACCAGGGGAATAAGCAAACTCCTCAGTGAGCCTCATCACTTCTCTTTAGAGAGGCACCATTTCTTAAAGGATCAAACCATCTTTCCTTGGACAGGTGTAAAGTATGTTCAACCTCTTTCAGAAAAAACATCTCCAGTGTTTTTCCTCATCACTCCAAGTCGAGAGGAATTCCACCTAAGTGTGCCCTGGGAATTTATGTCCCTCGGACAAGAGATTTCAAAAGAACAACCAACTTTTCATTAGCTTTGGAGGCATCCAAGTGTTAAGTCGAGCCTGGGCAAAATGATGGGATGAAGTTGGTAGTCCACTGGCCTTGGAAGGCATTGCTGGCCTGCAATCGCACACTGGCATTAAGGCCAAAGCTTCCATCACAGGGTTCTTCGCAAAGATGTCAATCATCTTTAGAATAAATAACTCCCTTTGTTTTGTGTACCAGTGGGCCACCACAACTGTGCAAGAATGGGTGTAGGTGGGTATTCCCGTTCAGACTGCCTCCTGAGCTGTTGCGTGGTTTAGTCGTCTCCAGGAGGTGAAGGAGCAATACTTGGAGATGAGGAAGAGCTCCTGCAGTGGGACCTCATCCTCTGCTTTTTTTTAATTCTTCTCCTCAGATTCCGACATCCAGGCCCGATGATTTCTTTTGGGTCCTTGAGCATGGCAGAAGTCTAACAGGCAGGAGCACTTGCAAAGTCTATCTAAGCCTTGTGAAGAGCTTTAAACATCTTCGCTACCCATTTACCCACAGTCTTAAAGTGTATGGACTGACAGGAAATGCACTTGTGTCTGTGCATGATCCGACCAGACAACACCAGTGCGGATCAACAGTCATCTGCTTCCCACAGGTATTAAAGCTTCAGGTCTTTGGCAAATACACGAGGCAGTCATCAATAA
Organism: Ambystoma mexicanum; assembly: GCF_040938575.1. NCBI lineage: Eukaryota > Metazoa > Chordata > Amphibia > Caudata > Ambystomatidae > Ambystoma > Ambystoma mexicanum. The sequence continues at coordinate 1,137,945,277 of NC_090931.1, read as the reverse complement.
AAAATGTGGTGGCTCTGCTAAAGCAGCATATGGGAGTGCAGGAAAAAGTAACTGAGGTTATTGGGCACAGGAGCTAAATACAAAGTACCCATGATTTCACATCCGAAGTCATTGGGCCAAACAACAATAAGCGGAGCTGACACAGATCGAAAAAAAGAGGGCGCTGAAAAAAGATTCACATGCCAGATAGCAAATACATTATTTTCATAATGTTTTGTTGCTACTAAGTGCATTTGTTTTAAATGGGGTATTACAGGTGCACTCCTTTTTACAAAAGCTAGACATTCCTTTTTTATCTAGCACTAAATCACGCTTGCAGTATGTAACAAAATATTTCACTCATAACATGATACATTACTCATCACTATTCTTCACCAAAAAAGAAAATACGCTTTGTTGGTGCAGTTAGCATGGCATCCAAAGTTATCCAGGATTAAATGGGAAACGCTCACTCGACCATATGAGAAGGTCGGGGTGTGCTCTCCAGGCATGGAACTTTATTACCTAGCGGCCCAAGCACATTTTGCATGCCTGGCTCTTTGACATTCGCTCATGTTAGTGTGCCGGGGGTCGCCTCGTAGAACTCAACAAAAAATTACAGAAGTAGTCAAAAAGGAGTGTACGCTGGCTGGTGCAAGTAGTAACAGTTTTATTCAGGGCCCCAGACGCAGCTGGGACAGCAAATTCAAACAGATCGCAAGATAGAACTGCATGAAAAGGTGCTGTCAAAGAAATGCCCCTAAAATAAGAACTTTTATACAAAGCAAAATAATTAGCTTGTGCGACACGAAAAAATCTCCCCACCCAGAACTGATTGGATTTAGCACTTTGGACCCTTACAAAAAAAACACACATTGTGATCATTTATTGGGACTTCGAACCGTCCAGCATCAGCTTCAATTATAACTTGTGATGTCACAATCCACCCCCAATTTCCACAGCACAAAATGAAGTCATTCAAACATTTGAGATGACCAGAGGAACTTTAATAATCTGCCCTGGTCGCCTCAACCCAATTCTCATGAGAATGGCTGACCACCATGACACCACCAGAGCCTTGAACCACAGACATACTGCTGCAAAAATGCTGCATATCGGGGACACTCTAATCCTTTTCCCAGGGAAAATGTTCTACAGGTTTGAAACTTCTGTGGTTCTTGCCGGCTCCATAAGAAAAATCGCATTTCATGAATGATTTTGAATTAAAAAATGTCATGTATTCATTATTCGCTGGCTGGACCTATGAGCTCTAATCTTTTGACCTCGAAAAATAACAACCACTGTGTACTTCTCTTAACGCTGGCCTGGCATCACAGACTCTGCACTAATTCACCAGCTGCAGCGGCCTTTGACGCAAACAAAATGTTTGCACACATTTAAAGCAGAAGTAAGCTTTTATGGCTTATTTACCGCATTTCATACTACCACTATGCAGGATAATGCTTACCTGTGCCCCAGGATTTATGGATTAGTTTTATTAAGCCTTTAATTTCACAAATATCAGAAAGAGCCCCTCCCCTTTTACAGTTCTACTTTCGCAGTTGAGAAGTGTATTCCTTCATACCGTGCTGAAAATGCATTTTTATTACATTATTCCCCCCTTTTATTAATTTATTAATAACTAAATCTTTTTGGGCCTCTCATTCCTTTTTTTAGCAACTTCATCTTTATGTATCCACATTTTTTACAATCGCGTCATGTCAACCACAATCTCTTACCAGCCATTTAAGTCTTCCCCCACCCATACACACCCTGCCCCATCCTTTAGACATTTAATCCAGAATTCCTTACAATTTTCGACATCGACAGGCGGTGACAGGCTGTGTAAAAACCCATCCATCAGGATCCTCCTCTTCCCCCATTACTTTATTTCTACTCCTCAGTTCAAAACTGTTTTTGTCAACACTCAAAGTTAACATCAAATGTCCTTTTTGCGTGTTAAAATATACTTTAAGAGTTAATGCAGTAGGTGATGAGAATGAACACTAACACGGGGACAGTCACTCTGTCCAACAGTCTGTTGCTTGCACTTCATTAACCTTGCTTGTCATCCTTCCCTGGAGTGTCCGTATCTCTTGTATAGCTGCACCTAAAGTTCCATTAGAGGCATCACCATCAGGTATCGCGTTGCAGCAGCTTGTCCCCAGCTTGGCACAGACAGCTCCTTCCCTGCCTATCAGGAGGTCCAAAATAAATCTATTTTGAAGGGCCACCAAGCGCAAAGCCCTCATCTCTTCCTTGATTGCATTCAACCCTTTTGATGTTGAATTAGCCAGCTGAAATAGCTCATAACGGCTTAGCTGTAGTCATTTAGAATTAGCTACAGCCTGTACTCCAGGAAGCAACAAAGATGTAAAAAAGGTGAGAATAGCCGGTACTCATATGGGATAGCAGCCAGGTTTTCTGCGCTTTTTTTTGGAGAAATAATTGCTTTCACGTTTCTTTTCCACACAATTTTCTCCTGCTCATTTTGCTGAACCACTTTTCCCTGCAGTGCAATCTACATGGCAGTGTGGGGTTGTGCAAGGTCACGAGAGCGCACACTACACTCCAGTGAGGTGGAAGCTGAGCATATGCTCTGGATCCAGAGGCCCACCGAATAATCCATAATCGCTGCTGTTCCCTGCGTCAGCGCTACATTCTTCACCACCTTGGCGCATCCCAAATTGGTCCCCAGGAAAATGGACACACTTGACCTGAAACACAAAGGGAATCTTGTAAAGCTCATTATGTCAACTGGTTGATGTTTTTCATGTAACCACGATGAAACGAAGTCTTTCCCCAAGTTGCTCGGCAGCTGTGATTAACCTTGGCTGCCACGTTTTGCTCAAAGCCCACCAGTCCTTCAGCTCGACCCTGCATTATTCGCCCTTCCCATTTGTCCCCATACCATACTGCTCCTTCTATCCTCATCAGCGGCCTTGTGACACACCAGGGGACACTTTGCCCTTCTAAGTTGTGCACTGCAATCGTTTATGGTCTCCTATTTGTAATTCCCCATGTTTAGGACCCTCAGTGACATACTCCACCACCTTTTGCTGTGTTTCCTCATTTTGAAGCATTTGTGTTAATTTTACAAAATTGTCCTAATGCACATTTTCCTCCTCATTCACCCAATAAACAGCTACTTTTTTCCCCTCGAACAATCTTCGAGTTCTACAGAGAGACAGGTGCATCAGGCGTCTCACCTCCTCATAGTACACAGCTTGGGGCAGGAAATGCTTGGATATTCCTACTATGTGTAGAATGAGAGAGCACAAGTAGCATGTGCCATTTACTTTCTCCCTTTCCACACGCATTCCTTCATCAAACCAGATATTGCCTGTTAATGAGCTCTTCCTGAGTGCCATGGTGGAAGCCCTCCCCATTCATCACATTTCTCTTTTTACATTCAATTGTATTTCATTTTTTTCTTTAAAAAACAAATAGGGAGACCACCAGAAGGCGCGGATGAAGATGGCCACGTGAGTGAGGAGCTCTGTGCTTGGCCAGGCCATAAAGTTACAAGAGCACCACCCGAGCAGGACAACACATCCAGTAACGGTGGGCGGATTGCAGAGGGCACACGACCCCTGCTCCTGTTAAAATCCACATAGTGCCGACTGAGATCAGCTGGCACAAACTCAGGCAACACCAGCATAGAGGTCCGGGGCACCAGCGCCATTGCGTAGAGAACCGGAGACGCGAAGCAGCGGAACACAAAATAGTAAGGCGCCAATCCTCCCTGTTCCCCCCCGGCACAGAAAAAACAGCAGGGAAACTGGCACCATTGCAGGCAGATCTGAGGACCCGGAGGCAGCAAAGCAGCTGCCCCTTCCCAAAAGCCAAATCGCTGCCTCACAGACACAGAGAGCGGGCATCATCCGCACATGTAACACAGTCGGGTGTCCGACCCCTACCCCGGTACAGAAATAACAGTGGGGAAGCGGCGTCACTGTTGCAAGGCAGGACCGAGGACCGGGAAGCGGTAAGACAGATGCCCGCCCCCCAACAACATACCATTGCCAGTACAAGCTCGTAGAAGCTGGGAGGAATCCAGGCACAGCGCTGAACAGTGGGCTGTGGCACCCCCCAGCAAAGGAAAGGATAAAGGACCCCGGGCCCCCCTGGGCAGGGAGGAGGGACTCCTGACCACAAAACTGCCAGACATACCAAGAGATGCCGTAATACACCAGGGGTTGACAGGGGCAGGGTTATAATACAGGCCCTGCCAACACTGGCTGGGGCCAAGGACAACCATGAATGCGGCTTAATTGCATTCAGGTAATTTCACATCACTCACACATGCGCCGAGTGACGTCATCAACTTGAACACATATAAACCAATGAATGGGACGAGGAAGGCAGCTGCCTTTTCTGGTCGCACTCGCCGCCGAGAGGGTTTCTTAGTGTCCTGCGATCGTATACAAATCCAAGTAAGTGGTAAGATGGGATTTTCATATTCTTTGCCTTTCTAGGCATTCCTAACCAAGAGTCGGATTGGAAACTTTACTTGTTTCCCCAGGCACTCAGCGACTCACTGGAAGTTTATTGAAGTGGATTCTTGAAGACTTGGTCAGAGGGAACATTACTTTGGCAACAGCGCTTGCACTAAATAAATTCCAAGTAAGTTAGACAGTAGGAGTATCCATTTCTATGGTTTCTCCTTTAATCTCTCCAATAGTCTGATTAGAAACTCTTCTTGTTACCTTAGACACTGGACATATCTCAGGTTCTCTTCAAGCCATCTCTTGATGACCGATCATGAGTGAACACTAACTATACACTACCAAGTGTTCGAGTCATAAAAAGTTGATTTGAAAAACATTTTTCGGAAATAGGTAAGCCCTAGATTGATCATCTTAACTAGATGCAGCTATTTTTCAACCACTAAGGTGATCTATATTTTAATTGATCATTTTCTCTGAAATTGATCAAGACGCCAAACAGTCCCATGGCCGGTTTAGGAGACGGTTTTTCTTCAACCACAGCAAGCCCTTTGCTGGAATAGGTACAACTATAAGGTTTGCACCAGGAACCCTTAGTTTCTTTTTCCAACTCTGGTAACACTATTGTATATACACCAATATGAGCACTCCTATAGCAATATCTATTTAGCTCAGTGAATTATTCAACATGCTAGTATAATATTTATGATATCAACAGAAGACATTAATCATGGTGTCAAATAATCAAGTGGATGGGATGTACATAATTTACTTTTCAGTTATGTTAACTATTTATTAACAAGATTTTTTAAAATAAATGTATAAGAGATGACCCCCTTGATATGGATGAGAATAAGGGACATGCATTAATTGATGATTATTTGTTAACAAATTGTTTACAAATCTCAAACATTTCAAAAGGATTAATTTGTTTAGTTATATTTTTTTTAGAATTTATGAAGGAATGATCTTGCCCCTGATGAAGAGTAATAACTCTAAACGCGTTGGGCGACCTAAAGAATACAATCTTTACTTCTTGTGATAATATGGAAATTGTTATTGGAATTATTTTCTGCTTCTCTAATTTCATGTTTAATTGACATTTGAGACACTTTAATATTCTCCTAAAATTAGTGCTATGATGCAATGGTAACCACCTTGTACATAGGTGAATTACCCTGCAAAGTGCATACCACATATAATTGATTGCTCTGAGTTTCTCATATAGTTGATAGTGTGCAGGGGACAGGAGTTCCCAAATTGGGAACACTTTTCTTTTTTCATATTATTTTCAACCTAGATGCTAAGGTTGTGACCATCTCCCCCACACCTTAAATATTCTTGAGCTTATACCATATATTACCTGTCTACCACGTATAAAAATTCCCAAGAGCTTCATTTAAATAGGTGTGCTTAGTGTTCTTACACCTGTTTATGTACCCAATGTGGGCCAGATCCACTTTCTCAGAAAGGTCTTTGCAGCACTGGATGAATGGGGAGGGACACGTACTAGTAGGGGGGACTTCAACCTAGTGGCTGAACCAGGGTTGGACTGGTGATCAGCGAGAGGAGGAGCAACTAAGCAGGTGGGAAAGGATAACAGGGAATTTGCTGTCTTTCTTGAGGACCAATTTTGGGCAGATGTGTGGAGGGCGTCCCACCCCCCAGGCGAGAGGTTATACCTTCTTCTCTCACCCCGCCACTCTACTTACACTAGAATAGATCTACTATTAATCCCACAGGAACAAGCAAAGGACAGAGCAATCGCCCGTAATAGAAATGGTCACATGGTCAGATCGCAAAATGGTGACTGCCTTCTGGCGATTTGAAGCCAAAAGTAGTGTGAACCTGGGTGGCGCTGTAATGATGTCCTACTTCGGGATCCGATTCAGGGAATATTTAGGAAACAAAATCCGATCCTTTTTCAAGGTCAATGAGACAGGAAAAGTCCACACCAACATTGTGTGGGATGGTGCTAAGGCCTCAATACAGGGATTATTAATAGCGGACGGAACCCGGAAAAAACGTGAGATAGGGCTCATTGAGACAAAGGTACGGGAAGAAATCCGTGGGCTCAGTGCTCAGCTGAATGGGGGCTGGGGGATAGGACAGATTTGCTACATGACATCCGAGACAAGAGACAGGCCCTACATACCACGCTTATGGGGGAAGTTTTTAAGAAAATGAAATACACAAAGCAACAGTACTACGAAAGTGGGAATCGGGGGGTCACTACTGGTAAACAGGGTCAGGGGGTGTAAAGGGGATAGACAGGTGGAGAAGATCTGAATCAAAGAAGGAGGTACAGTTGCCCACAGGACGGGATCCCCAAGTGTTTTGCTGACTACTACGAGGAGCTATATAGGAGGGCCCCAGAGCCGGGGGACCAAGCGAACAAGACATACCTGGAAAGGCTGGAAATCTCAAAGCTCACCTCTGAGGCAATTGCGGCCCTGTAGGCAGAGGTCATAACTAAAGAGGTAGTGGCCGCCATAGGGAGACTGAATACCGGCAAAGCCCTGGGGGAGGATGGGTTCACCACAGATTTCTTTAAACAATTCCAAGAGTTGCTGGGAGCGCCATTGGCAAGGGTTTTCAACGCCTCCAGCGAAGTAGGTGAAGTGCTCCCCTCCTTCCTGGAGGCCAGAATAGTGGTGCTACCCAAACCAGGGAAGGACCCCATGCACTATCAGGCATAAAGGCCCATTTCGCTTCTTAATGTGGACGCTAAGCTCTTTGTGAGGGTACTGACCACCAGGCTCGAGAGTGTTCTCCTAGACTGGTCCACCCGGAACAGGCTGGTTTATTAGAAATCATCAGGGGGAGGACGACCTACGTAAAACCCTTCATGTGCTACACTCCCCTGTGGTTAAAGAAAGGGGAGCCTTACTATACTTAGACGCCGAGAAGGCTTTCGACCGCGTGAGCTGGTCATTCTTAAAAGGGGTCCTGGCATCGGTGGGAATGGGAGAGAAGTGGGAGAGTTGGATAGCTGCCTTGTACTCCACTCCCAGGGCAAGAGTGGTGGTGAATGGGGAAGAGTCACGACCTTTCGGGTTAGGAAGATGAACCAGACAGGGGTTTCCCCTGTCGCTGCTCCTGTATGCGTTGGTCATGGAGCCGTGGGCAATAGATGTCAGGGCCGACAACCAAATCCGAGGGGTGCAAGTGGGGGAGGAACAGTATAAATTAAGTCGATTTGCAGACAATGCCATCCTGTATATAAGCCATCCCCAGGCCTCCCTCCCGACAACACTGGAAAAGCTTGTGTTATATGGGTAACTGTCGGGCTTCAAGGTGAACCTTAGCAACTCTGTGGCATACCCGGTGGGACCAGAGAAAACCCAGATTGGGGAATACATGACAGGACTTGCTTTTTTGGGTGCAGGGGGATGTGTTACAGTATTTAGGAGTGGAGATTCTGGGAGACCTTGCTGGCTTATTTGACAGGAACTCCCCCCCCCCCACCCCCCCGTTATGGGAGAAAAAGGGGGAACTCGACCGATGGATCAGACTTAACCGGTCGTGAATGGCGACACTCAATTGCATCAAAATGGTAATCCTTCCCAAATTCTTATTCCTGTTCCAGATGCTCCCAGTGGTGGTCCCCGCGCCCTTTCTAGAATTGGTGAAACGCAGGCTCCTGAAATTCCTGTGGGTGGGAAAGAGGCCTAGGATAGCATATAGGACTCTCATTCTCCCAAGGGAGGGGTGGGTCTCCCGGACTTTGGGACATATTACAGGGCAACCCAGTTGGGCGTACTGGTAGATCATCTGGAGTCACAATTGGCGAAGCAATGGACAACTCAATCCTTTCCCTGGTTACCTTGGGCGAGTGGTTGTGGGTTCCACAGAGGGATATACCACAAAGGGTACTCCGACGCACTCTGTTGGAGATGCTGTGGTCACTCTGGAAGGAAGGGAGCGACATGAGATGGATCACAAACTGCCCCCCCCCTCTGCTGTATCTGGGCGCCTGTGTTAAGGAATCTTATAGCGGACCCCCGGCAATTTCAGGAATGGTACGAGGTGGAGCTCAGTAGAGCAGGGCAGATGTGGGGGTTGGGGGGATTTCTGTTTATGGAATCCCTGGAGGAATGCCACCATAATGTCCAGCTCTCCCCATTTTGTTATTTCCAATTGAAGGGAGCTCTCAAGACCTCACGGTGGGGACACAACTTAAGAAGGGACCTTACAACCTATGAGTCTCTGCTTCTACAAAGGGGACACAAAGGGTCGAATAGCAAGCATCTATAAAGTGTTGCTGAAGTCCGAACCACGGCACCCGAAAGTCAGGGAGAGGTGGGCCGAGGATCTACAAAAAAAAAAGATACTGGATGAATTATGGGCCATCATGTGTAGAAGGGTTTCCCCAATCCACACCTTCCCTTCAGTTTAGAATGCAGGCAATCAAGACACTGCACCGTTGGCACCACCCCCTGCCCTCTTGGCTAAAATGTACCCAGGAGCAGACTCAAAATACTGGAAGTGACAAACCCCTGGCACAGATTATTACCATATGTGGTGGGGATGCGCCCATATGCAAACCTATTGGGGCAAGGTCCTCTCGTGGATTAGGGTGGGAGGGGGTTCGATGGGATTATGCGCAGCCTATTTCTTTGAGGGCTCCTGTTTGGGGTATGGGAGGGTCAGGGAGAGGATCAGGGAAACCACATGAAGCCAGAAGTTGTGTGGTTCAGTTCTGGAAGCAGAAGCAAGCCCCCACGGAAAAGCAATGGCTAAGGAAGGTCAGAACCATCTATGATATGGAATACTTAACACATTCTCAATGAATCCAGGGTCAAAGTTGGCGAAATGTTGGTTACCGTTTTTTGCTAAATATGGTGTAAAGTCAGAGGGTTATTGATAGTAGGAGCACACAATTGCCTCTGATGGTTTTTACGTAGTTGTAAGGACTGCATGCTGGGGTGGGAGGGGAAATTAGGGGGGTAAAGAACACACAGTGAGGACAAGATGACTAGCAATTTTTGCAAATGACGATTATCCTTTTCTTTTCTTCAATTGCCTTAACTTCTTGTTACGAAATGCTAATAAAACAGTTTTCAAAAAAACAAAACAAATAAAGCAAAAGCTTTAAAACTATACTAAAACTAACATCACTACGCTCCAGAAACCTGAAAATTGTCTTTTTCTTTGTCGCACATTTTGCATTATAACCTTCAGCTCCCTCTTTTGCTGGCATTTTATAAGTTCTAAGGACTGTTAGAAAAATGAAAGAAAATCGTTTACACTCCCCATTATGTTGTGCTTTGGTAGACGGTACTTTTGTCTCTGCAAACATCCATTATGTGGACCTATCCGCGCTGTCCTGCGATCTTGACAGCCGTTGGTGTTTGACGGTCTGCAGGCCTGTGAAACATTCCTCTTTGCACTTTCTCATGTGGTTGCGCGCATAGACGAGGTCACCCTGATCTCCTCCAGGCATGTTTCTTAGCCCAAACAAAGCAAGAGGCAAGTAGTGCAACCATGACTTTTCAAGTGTCTGCGTAAGCTTAGCCAATCGCATTTTATGCAGTCCATTCATCTTTTCTACCAAACCGTTGGCTTGAAAATGGTAAACCTTGCATAGTTTATGTTTTATCCTCAGGAGAGTTGTAATTTCCTTTATGAAATTATTGGCAAAGTGCTGCCCATTATCAGAGCGAATTTCATCTGGAATCCGCCACCTCAGGAACACCTCCCTCACTAGAAATCTAGCCGCAGAGCGGGCATCATTGTGGGCACAGTGACCTGCCTCAAACCAACCTGAGAAGGGACACACCACTACTAGCATGTACTTGTAAGAAGTATATCTTTCTTGCATATCAACATAATCGATATGCAAGTGCTGGAAGGGGCCTTCTGGTCGTGGCAATGTTCCCTGTACAACTCTCAATGTTTGACCTGGCAGAAACTTCCGGCAGGTCATACAATTATTGACATACTCTGTAACATACTCAAACAGATTTGGCACAAACCAGTCTTCCCTTATCCCTGCAGCCAGATGCTCTTTCGATATGTGGGAAGGATAGTGACACTGTTCCAATGCCAATTGTAAATTTCTTCGGCATGACAATCTTTCCTGTGCTGTCATGTCACTATACAAAGTCAGTTGGGGACAAAGAACATCTGCTCCTTTTCCACAGATCTTTTTCAGTATCTGATGCTTCACCCTGCAATTTTATTAGCTGCAATATTGGGGTTGCATTAAAGTTTTCTGGTAATGCATCTTTCTCTTTGTTCACTTTTAGCACTGCTATTAGGAGGTATATTCTCCTCTTTGCCAGGGAACAGCACATGTGATCTCTCTGGTATAAATGCTGCTTCTTTTGCTGCTCTATCTGCTCTTTCACTTCCTATTGATATAAAATCTTGCCCTCCTGTTTGGGCTTTGCATTTCATTAATGCTAACTCTACTGGGAGCGGTAACATTTCCAATAGTTTACTCAATAATGCCGCATGTTGAACGGGAGTGCCATCACTTCTTTTAATACCGCTCCTTTCCCATTTTGCTAATCCTGAGTGCACTATAGAGGTGACCTAGGCAGAGTCAGAGAAGATCTTCACTGCTTGGCCCTAAGACATGTTTAGTGCTTCAATCAAGGCCACTAATTCAGCTGCTTGTGCAGAGTAGTGGTTTGGCAGACGTGCCTGCAAGTACACTATCAATTCCTCCCCTTTGTATACTCCTTGTCTGTGTGTAACGCCCACCTGGTTTCCACGGGGGCGCTGATCTAGTCTGGATTACTGCGGCCTCTTCTAGCGTGATGCGCAGGACCCGGAACACCGATTGGACAGGACCTCCAAATCGTGCTTCCTTGGCCCGTAGGAATATCCTTATGGTTTGGAAGGTTGAACTCTCCATCCTGCTTCTGGTGCAGGGGCGCGCGTTCGTCCAGTTACTTCACTGGTTTTCAGAATGGCGCTGGCAAAATCCACTTGACTTTCCTGAGCGATGCGCCGTAAGTATGAAAGTTCAAAGTTCAAGTGAGGCCCCCTTTATGCTGTCTTTCTCACCTGTGATCTGTCCTTTATTTCAGGTGCAGAATGAAGGCGATGCGTCAAGGGGTTAACCTGCCGAGGTGAGTAGTAATGAGGGCGATCCCTCTAGATGTCCTTATCATTCCTCTGAAATGTCTCTAGTCCTTTCCCCATAGGGGCCGGGGTACGGTACCTGCCAACAGGGCGGCGCCAACCCGAAATGTGGAAGAAAAGCCTGTAAGTATTATGGCTGTTAATCAGGCTTTCCTTCTGTGTGTCCTTCTGCTCAGCTTTTGTTTCTTCCTCTCTCCCCTAGGTGCAGAGATGTGGCGTCCGATGCTGACAGCCGCGATGGAGCCGGGAGATGTCTCGAGGACAGGACAGGTGAGTGAAGCGTGGCGCTGCAGCGAGCAACGCGGTGCTTTTAAATTGAAGTCTTCCTTCAGGGATGCTGGCGAGAAGATTCCGGATCGAGGTAAGAAGCTTGAAATAATCCTTGGTTTTCACCTTTCTCTTCTCTTCCTTCCTTGTAGGTCTTCCAGGTTCAAGACGGGCGTGGCTGTAGTCCAGGAGCAGGAGCAGACACGGTGAGCGTTAAGCTGCAGGAAGCAGAACAACGCGAAGCATGAGCTGCTGTCTGGGCGTGGCTTAAATAGCCCCCAAAGAAGTCCCAGGTATGTATCCTTCCCCAACTAGGTATGTATCCTTCCCTGGCCACGCCCGAGTGAAAAAATAGTCCCTATGAAAAAATAGTCCCTTTCAGGTCTCAGGGAGGCCTGAAGCGTGCAGCATGGTCTGCATCAGGTAAGTGCACAAAACACCTCCCTTTATGAGCCTGGCGCCTATGGCGCCAGGACTGATGTCCAACATGAGCCTGGCGCCAAAGGCGCCACGACTGAGTCCAAAGAGTCCCTATAAGGGGCCGCTGGGCTTTTACCCGAGGGCATGATGCCTGCTTCCGGGGGTGTTGGGCCTGGCCTGATGCTCCCGGGGTAGGCATCATGACAGCACTCCCCCCCAAGGCCCCTCCCCTCCCAAGGTCGTTCCTTCGGGAGGTTTCGGTTTGCTTGGGAAATTCCGATGGAACCTTTTTACCAGCCGAGGTGCATGTACGTGATCACTGGGTTCCCAAGACCTTTCCTGAGGCTCGTACCCTTTCCAATCAATTAGATAGAAAAGCTTTGATTTTAAGATTTTGGAATCCAAAATGTTCTTTACTTCGAATTCTGGCTCTCCATCTATCAGGATTGGGTCTGGTGGCTTTATTAATCTGGTTCCTGGTTGTACTGGTTTCAAAAGTGACACATGAAAAACGGGGTGAATCCGCATGTTGGCTGGTAGATCGAGCTTGACTGCTACTGGGTTAATTATAGCTTTGATTGAGTAAGGGCCTAAATACCTTGGATTAAAAGTTCGAGGTCCCTTGAGCGATAAGTGTTTGGTAGCCAACCATACTTGATCCCCAATTTGGTACGGAGGCGCCTCCTTTCGATGTAGATCTGCATTCTTTTTGTATTTCTCTTTCGCATGTTGCAAATGTGCAGTTGCATCCTTGAAGGCTTGAGTTATCGTAGAATGCAAATGATCCACTGCGGGCATTTCAAGGCTCGAAGGTGAGTCCAAGTCTGAAGTACGAGGGTGATGTCCATATAGGGTAAAAAAGGGGCTTTGACCTGTTCCAGAGTGTATCGAGTTATTATAAGCATATTCAGCCACCCACAGAATATCCTTCCAATTACCCTCCGATTGGTGCAACATACATCGTAGAAATTGTTCAAGGGTCTGGTTTGTTCTCTCAGTCTGACCATCGGTCTGTGGGTGGTGGCTGGTCGAGAGTCTTACGTCGATTTGTGCCAGCTGACAACACTTTTTCCAAAATTGAGGAATAAACTGGCTTCCCCGATCGGAGACTAGTATGGACGGGAATCCATGCAAACGGATGATATTCTCGAGGAATTCCTTGGCAAGAACAAAGGCTGAAGGTAATCCTTTCAACGGAATAAAGTGGGCCATTTTGGAAAATAAATCCACCACGACCAGAATAGTATTGTAACCATTACAAGAGGGCAGGTCCGTGATAAAATCTAGTGACAGGGTGTGCCAAGGTGCTGGTGGAATGTCTAAGGGCTGAAGAAGACTGGCGGGTCTTGTCTTTTGACCTTTGTTTTGGGCACAAACTCCACAGGACATCACGAAAGATTTAATATCCTTTCGCCAGGAAGGCCACCAGAATTGTCGTCTAACCTTTTCCTCAGTTTTGGCAATGCCAGGATGTCCTTCCATCAGGGTGTCATGATGACGGGAAATAACCAGTTCTTGCAATTCCTTTTCTGGCAAAAATAAGCGTCCTTGGAAGTAAGGTAAGCCATCCTTGACTGAAAAGTTAGACCCCTTTTTGATCCAATCCTGCAAGGCTGAAGAGTCCAGGACTTGTTTTACTCGTGCTTGAATGTCTTCAAGGGTTTGTAAAATGGTTATTCCCAAAATTCTTTGTTCGGGAATTATCAGCACAGGTTCTGAGTTTGTGTCTATTTCTTCCATTCCAATTCGGGATAGAGCGTCCGCCTTACCATTCTTAGAACCGGGGCGGTAGGTGATTACAAAATCGAACTCAGCAAAGAACTAAGCCCATCGGAGCTGTCGAGACGATTGGGCCTTGGCAGTTTTTAAATATTGTAAATTTCGGTGATCAGTGATCACGGTGATGGTATGCCGGGCGCCGAGGAGATAATGCCGCCAAGCCTTAATGGCGGACTTAATGGCTAATAGTTCCTTATCGGTAATCGCATAATTTATCTCTGGCGGTGAGAACTTTCTGGACCAAAATGCTACGGGGTGCAGTTGGTTGATTTCAGGGTCTCTCTGAGACAGGACAGCTCCCATGGCTAAGCTGGACGCGTCGGTTTCGACTATATATGGGAGATCAGGACGCGGGTGCTTCAAAATAGGTGCGGTCGTGAACTTAGCTTTCAACTCCTGAAAGGCCTGTTCGGCTTCCTCGGTCCATTCAAAACGTTTATTTTTTCGCAAGAGTGCAGTGATGGGTTGCACCACACGTGAAAACTCCGGGATAAACCTGTGATAAAAGTTGGCAAAACCAAGCATGCTTTGGACACCTTTCACTGAACTAGGTGATGGCCATTTGAGGATGGCATCCACTTTCCGTGAATCCATTCGGACCCCTTTAGGTGTCAGGATGAATCCGAGAAACTCAACCTCGGTGGTATGGAAAACACATTTTTCCAGCTTGGCAAACAGATTGTGCTGGCGCAGTTTCTCTAGGACGGCCCTGACATGTTTTCTGTGATCAGATTCCGAAGAGGAGTACACAAGAATGTCATCGATATACACGATAACACAGACATCGATGAGTTCCCGAAGGACATCATTCATGAAGAATTGGAAGGCAGCAGGCGCGTTGCACAACCCGAAAGGCATCACCTGGTATTCGAATAGTCCATATTTTGTACGGAAGGCCGTTTTCCATTCGTCGCCTTCTTTTACTCGTACCAGATAAGCCCCCCGGAGATCTAACTTGGTGTATACGCAAGCGTCCTTCACCTGGTCAAGGAGTTCAGGGATCAGAGGCAGAGGGTAACGATTTTTAACAGTTATCTGGTTCAATGCGCGGTAATCGATACAAGTCCTAAGGTCGCCCTCTTTTTTAGGCACGAAGAACAAAGCTGAAGATGCCAGGGACATTGACGGGCGAATGAAACCATTGGCGAGGTATTGATCTAAATATTGTCTCAAATGCAGATTCTCAGGTTCAGTAAGGGCATAAATCCTGCTACAAGGGGGTTGTGCACCGTGCACCAGATCGATTTGGCAATCGTACGATCTATGGGGAGGTAACGTGTTGGCCTGTTCCTTTTGGAAGACGTCCTGAAAGTCTTGGTACTCTGGAGGTAGTTGCACGGGGACAGAGGTTACTGACGCTAGATTAATCTTTGGATTTTCTGGGTAGCAGGTTTGTGCACAATCCGGGAAGGTTATTCTCTTCGCTCGCCAATCAATTCGAGGATTATGTGTCTCTAACCAAGGGACTCCGAGAATAAGCTGAAACTGTGGAGCCTTGATCACATCAAACACAACTGCCTCCCGATGGCCATCCGAACCTACAAGTGTCACCTCAGCTGTGGAATGTGTTAACGGTCCAGAGGCAATTTCGGTTCCATCTACAGTGGTGATGACATCTTTGCTGGTTTTAGGACGCAGAGGGAGGTTTATCCTAGAGACCAATTCTCGATCCACATAGTTTCCTATAGCCCCGCTATCGATGTATGCCTTTATAGCATGCAACCGTTTTGGCTGTTCCGGATCTATGAGGACCATTGGCACAATGAAATGCGAGGTCTGAGAGTTAGTTTTCAAGCTCGGCAAGTGGACCCCTACGCTTGCCGGGCGTGGTCGTTTCCCAATACAGAGTTTCCATGGATTTTATCAGCGGCTCCTACCATCTTCTTGGGCGGCTTAACCGGGCAATCTCGTAGAAAGTGTCCTGAGGACCCACAATAAAGGCATAATTGCATCTGTCGTCTTCTTTCCCGTTCTTTTTGCGTTAGGGGTCCTTTAACTCCTCCGATTTGCATAGGCTCCGAGGCATCAGCCCCCTTGGGGTTAGCGTGGGTTTTGGCCCACACCCGGGTTTCAAACTTGGACCGATCTGCTTTTCTGTTTTGCAGCCTGTGATCCAACTGGACCACTAAGTCTATATATTCAGTGCATTCTTGGGGCGGATTTACAACTTGTGCCAGGACATCTTTAAGTTCTCCGCATAGACCTCGATAGAATAACGTGATTCTTTTATCCTCTGGCCAACCAGTTTCCACAATTAGTCTATTGAAGGTTGCAATGTAGGATAGAAGGTCTTGATTGCCCTGTCGCAGAGATAGAAGTTCGTCATCCAGAGCCTGTCCCTGGGAATGTCGAGCAAATAACCTTTCCATGCTTGTTTGAAATCCTTGAAAATCACGAAGAATCGGGTCATCTTGAGTTACCAGTGGGACTGACCAATCGGCAGCAAAGCCGCTGAGATATGACAACACAAAGGCTACCTTGGTCTAATCATTAGGGAAGGCCCCGGGTCTGCATAGGAAGTGCAAACGACACTGATTCATGAATACGGCAAATCATTTGGGGTCCCCAGCAAAGCGTTCGGGTGGGGCCAGTGGCATATTTGCAGGTAGATTAATCAGCACAGGGTTACTGGAAACCACAGGAGTGGGGTTCCCCCCGGAACCGGGTAAAGGAGTTTGTCCAGCTTGACCTTGCAAAAGCTGTCCAGCCAGGTCATCAGTCCTTTCCCTTGTTACAATCACTTCTCTTCTGAGGGCATTAGTCTCTTGACGAGCGGCGTGTACCTCGGCCCGTAATTCCCCCAGTAGTTGGGCCAGTTGGTCAGTCTCAGAAGTTTCCATAGCGCCTGGGTGGGAATTTGTAGGGAGGCGTTGCATTCTGTAACGCCCACCTGGTTCCCATGGGGGCGCTGATCTAGTCTGGATTACTGCGGCCTCTTCTAGCGTGATGCGCAGGACCCGGAACACCGATTGGACAGGACCTCCAAATCGTGCTTCCTTGGCCCGTAGGAATATCCTTCTTATGGTTTGGAAGGTTGAACTCTCCATCCTGCTTCTGGTGCAGGGGCGCGCGTTCGTCCAGTTACTTCACTGGTTTTCAGAATGGCGCTGGCAAAATCCACTTGACTTTCCTGAGCGATGCGCCGTAAGTATGAAAGTTCAAAGTTCAAGTGAGGCCCCCTTTATGCTGTCTTTCTCACCTGTGATCTATCCTTTATTTCAGGTGCAGAATGAAGGCGATGCGTCAAGGGGTTAACCTGCCGAGGTGAGTAGTAATGAGGGCGATCCCTCTAGATGTCCTTATCATTCCTCTGAAATGTCTCTAGTCCTTTCCCCATAGGGGCCGGGGTACGGTACCTGCCAACGGGGCGGCGCCAACCCGAAATGTGGAAGAAAAGCCGGTAAGTATTATGGCTGTTAATCAAGCTTTCCTTCTGTGTGTCCTTCTGCTCACCTTTTGTTTCTTCCTCTCTCCCCTAGGTGCAGAGATGTGGCGTCCGATGCTGACAGCCGCGATGGAGCCGGGAGATGTCTCGAGGACAGGACAGGTGAGTGAAGCGTGGCGCTGCAGCGAGCAACGCGGTGCTTTTAAATTGAAGTCTTCCTTCAGGGATGCTGGCGAGAAGATTCCGGATGCAGGTAAGAAGCTTGAAATAATCCTTGGTTTTCACCTTTCTCTTCTCTTCCTTCCTTGTAGGTCTTCCAGGTTCAAGACGGGCGTGGCTGTAGTCCAGGAGCAGGAGCAGACACGGTGAGCGTTAAGCTGCAGGAAGCAGAACAACGCGAAGCATGAGCTGCTGTCTGGGCGTGGCTTAAATAGCCTCCAAAGAAGTCCCTGGTATGTATCCTTCCCCAACTAGGTATGTATCCTTCCCTGGCCACGCCCGAGTGAAAAAATAGTCCCTATGAAAAAATAGTCCCTTTCAGGTCTCAGGGAGGACTGAAGCGTGCAGCATGGTCTGCATCAGGTAAGTGCACAAAACACCTCCCTTTATGAGCCTGGCGCCTATGGCGCCAGGACTGATGTCCAACATGAGCCTGGCGCCAAAGGCGCCAGGACTGAGTCCAAAGAGTCCCTATAAGGGGCCGCTGGGCTTTTACCCGAGGGCATGATGCCTGCTTCCGGGGGTGCTGGGCCTGGCCTGATGCTCCGGGGGTAGGCATCATGACACTGTGCCCCACCACTGCGCAAACCTAAATGCCTTTGTCCCATGGTCTGGTCAATGCTGGAACCTCCATCAATGAAAATCATGTCTCCCCCCTTTGATCACTTCTTCCTTAACTAGGTTGTTACCTTCGTTTTTGTCAATGCATGCTACACAGTCATGTATAATGTCCCCTTCTTCGACTTTCTCTGCAATGAACTCTGCTGGGTTTATTGTTCTGCACCTCACCACTTCTATTGCAGGGTTGGTTAATATTACCGCATACCCTGAAGACCTCTGCATGGTCAGTGTTGATTTTGCTTTCTACAATATGGCAAATAATGCATGTTCCACGTACATAACTACTGGGCACGCCACAGTTATTGTGGAAGCTTTTTCAATAGTGAATGTGGCAGCAGCAAGGGCCTGCTCAAAAGGGAAATGTATTTTAGCTCATCAAAACTCTCGCCCATTCTAGCTTTCCATTTTATGCGTTTTATTTTTCTGTGCCTCCTTTAGTGCTTGCAACAACGGCCTGGTGTATGTGGAATAATGAAAAACCCATGCCCTGCAACAGTTGCACAAGCCCAAATATTGCTGAATTTCTTTCACTGCTTTTGATCGTGGAGTTTTGTGTATGGCCTCTACTCTTTCTGGTGTTATTTTTCTCCCGTCTGCTGACACAATCTGACAAAGTACACCACCTCTTTTTGACAGTATTGCAATTTCTCCCTGTCCACCTTGTATCCTTTGTCTGCTAGCAAAGTCAGTAGTGTTACTGGGTAACTTCTACACTCCTCTTCTGTCATGCTGCACACCAACAAGTCATCAACGTACTGTATAACTATGCTAGCAACCTGCAAATCGCTGAAGTCCATTTGTATTACTTTGTTGAAGATGCTAAGCCCTTTGCAGTACCTCTGGGGCAGTCTAGTATGTTCGAAATGCTTCCTGTGATACTTAAAGGCGGTGAGGTACTTGGAGTCTGGGTGTAATGCAATGGAGAAAATGGCGCTCTTTAAGTTAACTCCTGTAAAAAAGTGTGCTTCTGTTGGGAACAATGCAAAAAATCATCACAGGGTTGGGAACCAAGGGATACTCTGCCTCAATAATGTCATTCAATGGGCGTAAATCCTGTGTAAAATCATCTGGGGCACTGCTGTTTCTTTTGAGTGTACTGGACAAGGTATGCTCAGCCCGAACACTACCACTCTCCTCCTTCATTGTCCTTTGTTGCAAACAACTCTGTGTCACTTACTCATGTCAATGTCAGTGCAGGATCAATGCATAAAATTGAACGCCATCCCATGTTGTTCTCATCAGTGGCAACCAGTATAATCATGTCTTTTCATACTACTACTTCCTCCAAATACAGTACAGTGTGTCTGCCTGAGCGAACTGAGGAGGGACACTGAAGCTTGAAAAGGAATTCGCTGGACAGCCGGAAAACACCTTCCCCTCAATCCCAGGCAACAATCCAAACAACACGTGTACTCCACACACAAACACCTCTATGAGTGTGGGTATGCCTCTCTTTGTGCTGCGTGCATGGTATGCCTGAATCAATACTGCTACCCGGGCTGGGTACATTCCCGGTGTGGTGCACACCATCCCTTTCTTCGAGAATGAAATTGTGGCTTTGAATTTGCTGAGTAGGTCTCTCCCCAGAAAATTGATGGGAGTATCTCTAGAATACAGCAAGGCTGCTACAATATGCTGCGTCCCCATTGTCAAGGGTAAATCTTTTGTCAGAGGAACTTTCAAAATTGTCCCTGAAAAGAATGGTCTCTCCAAACTTTTGTTAGATAATGGCAATCCTTCTTCCTTTATGCATGATCTAGTTGCCCCAGTGTCTATAAGAAAGGAAAATCCCCTCTGTCGTATCTGAACCGGTACCTGTGGTTCCTCCTCTGGGTCTTCAGTTACTGCTAGAAGAGAACACACTCACACTCCCGTGGGCATCTCTATTGGGAAAAAGTGTTTGCAGATGACGTAAATGGGTTACCGCCCACCATTGTCACTCCTGTACTTGGGGTATGGTATTCTGTCCCAGTATTGTTACCCCTTATGGTATCTGCGTCTGCGCTGGTGCCTAAAGTATGCTCACTGTACCTTGAATTCCTGTCTTTTCCACATTTTGTACCTGCACTTGTTCCTGGGTAGTACTATCCTGTGTCTGTGCGGGCTGTATATGTAATTGCTATTCTGCACTTGCTGTGGAGTCTGCATGTATGTCAGTTGTTGCTGTGGTATGGTCTGCACCTGTTGGAGTCTGCTGCATGTATGTCAGCTGTGGCTGCCCTGCCTGTTCAATGAGCGGGCCTGTTCGTGCAAAATGTCCAAAATAACCACATGCAAAGCAATGTTCTCCGAAACGTGGAGTCATTCCCCTGTATCCCATTCCCCTACCACGTGCATATTATCCTCTCCCAGTCTGATACTGTCCCATGTATGCACCTCCTACGCCTGCCTACATGACCCCGGACTGCTGCACGTTTATGAATGCGGGTTGATGCAGCATCTGTACCATTCCCCTCTGCTGGTTGGGTGGCACCTGAGTGTAACCTCCTGGCGGTATTACCGTAGTCACTTGAAGACCTCCTTGCTGAACTTGTGGAACTACAACTGGCCCTGCGAGTACTGCTCCTTCCATATGTATTTTCACCAGATTTTTTTTAACTAATTTGTTTTCAGCTTTGGTAGCATTATCAACTGTCTCCTCACCCTTCACCTGCTTCCTTTTGCTATAGTGTAAAATTGTCGCCTGTATTTCAAGCCACCCCTTTGCCTCAATTCCCACTATCTTTTCTAAGGAAGTCTGAAAATCTGCGGGCGGCCCCTTCAATAAGATGTGGTAAAACAAAGGTATTTTTTCGTTCCATGACTGTTTATTTTCCTGCGTCCACATTTCTTGTATGGATCAAATGTATACCGCGGGATCCTCATCAGGCTTCATTTTGCGAGCCAAGATGGAACCTGTGTCTGACGTGTCTGGATACAGTTTCCTTAGAGCTTTCCAAACATGTTCTCGATAGTTGTTAAAGAGTGCTCCATTGTGTATATAAGATCTTAATTTTACCCCAGAGTATCCAGCCTGTTGCCATATTTTGTCACTTCTCTCCCTGACCAATGCTGCCAATGAACTGTGTATGGTTCCTATGGACAGTGGGATCCCGCTGTCTCTTTTTCAAAACCATATATCCACTTGCTCGCCCCCGCCATCAATTAAGGTAAACTGTAAACTAAATTGTCCCTGTCCATTGTCTGCCATGGTATGTAATGAACCTCGCCCCTCTCCTTCTGTAAACGGGGTATTTGTGTCCAAGATCTGCGTTTAAGGCCATGATGTGGTCTCTTGGCTACCGCTATTCTGGTTTTCCTGCTCCTGAGCCTATATCCCCAGTCACCCAGTGATTCTTCTCTTTCCTCCTCTTCCCTCTGGTTTCTTCTCCTTGCCCATCTCCTGTCTGTCAAACTGTGTGCATCTGTCTTGTCATCCCCCTGATCGCTATCAGCACTGCCTACCCAGTCTGATATGGTGTGCCCTTCTTCTGCCGTGTCAGTGTCGATATTGTCCTCGTCCTGTCCCCAATTGTCTATTTTAAACTTTATGCGTCCTGCTGTCCACCCGTTTGTTGGCTCCGTTCTCGTGTTCCTTTCCTTTCTCCTCTATCACCCTTTCCATTGCTTTTTCTGCTTCCTTGAACACACTAAAGTTGTTGCAGCTCACTCTTTTATGTCATTTAAAATATGTCCTCTTCCCTTTACCGTCTTTTTTAATAATGCTTGTGTCGGTCTCCTCTTCCTTCTTGTGTGTGCCGTCCTTACCTTGAGAGACTCTTTTAGGATTTGTATACCCCACAGCTGGTTTTAACAATGGGTATATCATAGCGAGGGCGTGGTGCGCTTCCGTGCTCCTCCTCCACCTCCTCCTCCACCTCCACCTCTTTCAAAGTTTCTTTCTCCTTTTTTGCGTACACTTTCCAAAGCACTAGGATAAGATATCCTGTCTCTTTTTGAGATTCTCCCCTTTGTGTGTAGCTGCCAATTATAAGTACATACTTTCTATAATACATTTATTGAACGTTCCCTCTCCGGGCCATTCTTTATAACATGTGCCCACTGTGTTGTGTCCCCACTTGGTACTTCATTATTTTATCACGATATTAGGGCAATTTCCTACACATGTGGTTAAAAGGAGCATCCATTCCATAGGACGTCATTGTCTCTGCTTCATTCCTCTCTATTGAAATATTCTTCTCTCCATACTTCTTGCTTCCCCTTATTATTTCACACCTTTTAAACTCTCACTTCCTCTCCACACAATTCCACTCGCTCAATTTTTATACTTACCACTTTGCTCGATAGCCCAGGTTTCATTTGCTCTGGCGTTCTCGCCCTTTCACACCGCAAACTCAATACTTGCACACAATGGCCGTCTTCACAGGCCCACCACATTAACAATGAAGCCCAATATTAGTACGTTAGAAAAAGCGATTAGTCCTTTTCTCGCTCAACTGTACCAGTAACTTGCGCTACGCAGCTTTGTGCTATTTACTAGTTCATTTGGCTCTGGCTCCTCCGTTCTTTCCACAGCCACATAAAACGAACACTACGACCACTTTCCACAACAGTCAAAAACAAACTGCTGCTACTCATAAAACATGTGCGTGCATGTACCCCAAAGAAATGTTTTCCCCAAAGAAAGTAAAATGACGCAACTATACCAATTCCCTGCACTACACGCAACTCTTGCCTAACTAGGCCCGCCACTTACTACGCAACTCTCTGCTATAGTGCAGATGTGCCACCGTCCACCTGCTCCCTATCGGAACGGCAGACTCAACATCTAATACTACTAAGGTCAATCATCCTCTTCATCACGAATGAGGGTGCGTCCCATACACCATAAAAGAGTTAATCCTGCCCCCAGCTCTTTGTACTGGCCAACGGAAGCTGCCTGCACTCCTCCGGCAGCACCGCTGGAATTCGTGGGCCTTGGTCGAACGGCAGAAATATCTCACTGGGGCCTACAAAAATGTGTCGGGGGTCGCCTCATAAAACTCACCAAAAAATTATAAATGTATTAAAAAAGGAGTGTATGACGGTACAAGAAGTAACACAGTTTTATTCAGGGCACCAGACGCAGCTGAGACAGCAAATTCAAACAGATCGCAGAACAGAACTGCATGAAAAGGCCCTGTCAAAGAAATGCCACTAAAATAAGAACTTTTATACAAAGCAAAATAATTAGCATTTGCGATTGTGCTGGTTGGACTTCGCACTTGGGACGCTTACAGAAAAACACACACTGCCATCAACTATTGGGTCCTCGATCTTCCCACACCACCCTCAATTATAACTTTTGACGTCACAATCCACCCCCAATTCCCACAGCAGAAAATTAAGTCATCGAAACCTTTGAGACGACCAGCGGAACTTTAATAATCTGCCCTGGTCACCTCAACCTGATTCTCACGAGTATGGCTGCCCACCACGACACCACCATAGCCTTGAACCACGGACATAATGCTGCACACATGTTGCATATCGGGGACACTCTAACCGTTTTCCCAGGGAAAATATTCTACGGGGCAATTTGAAACTGCCGTGGCTCTTACTGGCTCCAATCGAAAATCACATTCCATAAATGATTATGAATTATAAAATAGTCATGTATTCATTATTCGATGGCAGAACTTGTGAGCTCTAATCTGTTGACCTCGAAAAATAACAACCACTGTGTACTTCTCTTAACGCAGGCCTGGGATCACAGACTTTGCACTAATTCACCATCTGCAGCAGCCTTTGCTGTTGTCATGCCGCGGCAGGGTTGGCGGAAGTGGAATCGCTGGCGGTTCTGTCCGCCGTAGCATTCCGCTCCTCGTCTTCCGTTTACCGCTCTAGTCGTTGTACGCGTCCGTGACCCGGAAGTATAAATATCCTCACTTCCGGGTCGCATACGCGTTGCAACGTTTCCGGGTTTCCTCCTGTGTTGCTGCCGCTCCATCTCCCGGTGATATTCTTGACTTTCTGCTTTCAGTTTCGCTGTTTCCCATTCAGCTGTTTTTCCACCCTGCCCAGTGCGTGATCTCGTCCTTGTCTAGCCTTTTTCTTTTCTCCTTATTTTTGTTTCCTTCCTTTTCTCCTTGCTAATTTGAACTCACCTGTTGCCAGACCTTTTGCCTGCCTACTGGACTGCCTGTGATTATCCTTAGTATCCCATTGAACTCACCTGTTGCCAGACCTTTTGCCTGCCTACTGGACTGCCTGTGATTATCCTTAGTATCCCATTGAACTCACCTGTTGCCAGACCTTGTGCCTGCCTACTGGACTGCCTGTGATTATCCTTAGTATCCCATTGAACTCACCTGTTGCCAGACCTTGTGCCTGCCTACTGGACTGCCTGTGATTTTTCCCCTGAGTCCGTGGGATATACCTCTTCCGGATTCGGTGCCAGCTCATCGGATTGCACTCTCTTCAGCTAACTTATCTTCTGGGATCCTCCACTTGCAATACTACGTTCAGGGGTTTTTTGTGCCTTCCGGCTTTTTTCCCCCTGTGAGGCGTTCTCGGTAGGATAACCCCCGTTGCCCCTATCTTAGTGGCACGGTGGCATCCTATCGAGGGCGTCCTTATCTTCACAAGAAAAAAGAGAAGCCTCCACGACATAAGGACGGAAGGATTAAGCAGAAAGAGGAAGGTGAGGAGTTGGGGGAAGGGGGAGAACTTGTCATCTCATCAGAAGAAGAAGACATAACCGACAATCGTGACAGCTGTGAACAAAATGCTTGCACACGTTTAAAGCAGAAACAAGCTTTTAGGGCCCCTTGTTTCATTCTACCACTACGCATGATTATACTTACCTGTGCCCCAGGATTTGTTTTATTAAGCCTTTCATTTCACAGATATCAGAAAGAGCCCCCTCCCCTTTTACAGTGCTACTTTCGCAGTTGATAAGTGTATTCCTTCATACCGTGCTGAACATGCATTTTATTACATTATTCCCGCCTTTTATTAATTTATTAATAACAAAATCTTTTTGGGCCTCACATTCCTTTTTTTTAGCAACTTTATTTTTATGTATCCACATTTTTTACAATTGTGTCGTGTCTCCCCAATCTCTTCCCAGCCATTTAAATCTCCCCCCACCGATACACACCTTGTCCCATCTTTTAGACATTTAATCCAGAATTCCTTACAATTTTCGATATCGACAGGCTGGGACAGGCTGTGTAAAAACCGATCCATCAGGATCCTCCTCTTCCCCCATTACTTCATTTCTACTCCTCAGTTCAAAACTGTTTTTGTCAACACTCAAAGTTAACATCAAATGTCCTTTTTGCGTGTTAAAATATACTTTAAAATAGTTAATGCAGTAGGTGATGAGAATGAACACTAACACAAGGACAGTCACTCTGTCCAACAGTCTGTTGCTTGCACTTCATTAACCTCGCTTGTCATCCTTCCCTGGAGTGTCCGTATCTCTTGTATAGCTGCACCTAAAGTTCCATTAGAGGCATCACCATCAGGTATCGTGTTGCAACAGCTTGTCCCCAGCTTTTACAGTGTTACTCTGACAGCTGATAAGTGCGTTCCTTCATGCCGCGCTGAACTTGGAGTTTTATTACATTCGGATCGAGAGGATATCCCTATTCATTGCAGACGGCCCTAATCTCTACGACTATCAGGGATAAATGCAAGTTTGATCCTGCACAGCAGATAACTGGAAGAGGTTGTTCAAGCAGTTACAAGTGCAGTTTACGAATACATTAGAATTGTGTATTTGGGGGTTTTAGAGAATTTAGCCCGGCATGTGACGTTGTAACAGTCCGCAAATGGTCACGAATGGGGGTGAACTATATGTATGACTTTTACCCAGTTGGGACATTTGTTTCCAGAGAACAGTTCATAGGTAAGCTGGGACATGATTATTGATTGCCTTACCAATACTTCAGGTTACATATGGACTTTCAAGCCGGGAGCCCCCAATTCCCCCAGGTACCCCTACAAAACCCTATACTGCAGTATATGGGAAATTCAGCTAATGGTCAGAGAATACTGCCTCTGCAATTGATCAAATGACACAGAAGCTCATCCCTTTGGAGGCTCTCCCATGTAGGTTTAAATGGTCAAGAGGTTGCTTTAAACATCAGATTTAAGCTGAAACAATATAAAATTTTGTATCAGATATATATATATATATCCCCATCTCGTCAAATGAAGTTTGATGACGCCGCAGATGGTAAATGTCCCAAGTGTCATGCAGATGGTCTGATTTTATACATATGATCTGGTCTTGTGCCACCCTTACCCTGTTCTGGAATTCAGTGGGGTCTACAACTTCACAAATACTTGAGGTGTAGATACCCAGGGACCCTATATGATATTTGTTTGGGAGGATGAGTGGGCTGTTTAATAACAGGAAAGTAAATTTGATATGTTTGATACAGGCTAAATGATGTATTTTACTGTACTGGTCGAATCCAGTTCCACCATCAATCCATTAATGGTTGACTTATCTAACCTGGAGTTACGATGCAGAGCTTGGTTACTGCTCTTTATTGGTATACAACCACCATCCTCATAATATCTGGGAACCATTTCAATAATTTTCAATAACCGCTCTGCAGAGGGGTGTGGGAGGTCCCGTTTGTGATCGTTGATCTCACGTGGTCTGTGACTCGATCATTGGGGGGCTTGAGTCGGGTAGGTTTTAAGCTTTGACTATTTGGTTAGAGTCAAACAGTTCGAGGCCTTCATACAGGCACACTTTTTTTGCTTGATATCCTCTCTCCTTCTGTTGTTGTCGTTGTCTAATAATGTAATAAATACTGTACTCTGTGTGCTATTTCAGCTGGTGTGGCCGTTAGTTTGGATTGTGATGCATACGTAATGCTAACTGTTTACAAGTGATGTGAACCATTAAATAAAGTAAAAAAATTAATAAAAAGAAAATGGATACCTATATTTTTGGCTTTTTCTAGCTTTTCAGGTCCAGTGGCCCAACTCGACCTAAAATCTTGTTTCCAGTGACGTTTTGCAGCAGAATTATCAGGTTGAAAAAACAGTGACAAGCAGACATCACATGGTTTTCTGACAGACTGTCCTTAAAAATAAAGTTATTATCCCTTAACTGTCTTCCCGTCCACCTTCTGAAGCGGGACACACAAATTAAAGTGCAGGTACAATTGCAGCTTTCTGCACTCTTAAAAATTATGTTCACTACTAACCAACAACATGTGTAGGGATCGCACATCCTTTGTCGAATTGAAGTGTTTTTGCAGCACATCTTCCACTATTTTGGACTCCAAAAGAGACTGTGGAAGAAAAACAAACATTATTTAAGGTTTTCATGGTTTAAGTATGCAGCATTCTACAGACAGTTCTTGCAAGCATAAGCATGTCAGGATGTGTTCCAAAACATTACTCATTAATGAAGGCTATGTCAACAATTTAATCAGTGAAGCAGCAGTGAAAAAAATGCAACAATAAACAAAAGCACACTCTTCTGAGTGTATGGCAGGCCCAAAAACCTATAGCTAAAAAACAATCCAAGGAATCAATGAAGAGTGCACGATTTGCAAGATTTGCAAGAAAAACATGCGGGAGCATCAGCCAGTTCCGTAGAATTGGAAAACTGAAAACTCGACATGCCCATATTAACTGTATACCTATTACCAATTCAATGAGTAGAGTTTTTTAAGAAAGCTAAGTAGCAATGTGTTGCAAGCATAAGCATGTCAGGATGTGTTCCAAAACATTACTCATTAATGAAGGCTATGTCAACAATTTCATCAGTGAAGCAGCAGTGAAAAAAATGCAACAATAAACAAAAGCACACTCTTCTGAGTGTATGGCAGGCCCAAAAACCTATAGCTAAAAAACAATCCAAGGAATCAATGAAGAGTGCACGATTTGCAAGATTTGCAAGAAAAACATGCGGGAGCATCAGCCAGTTCCGCAGAATTGGAAAACTGAAAACTCGACATGCCCATATCAACTGTATACCTATTACCAATTCAATGAGTAGAGTTTTTTAAGAAAGCTAAGTAGCAATGTGTTGCAATTCACCTTGTTGAATTGAGGGCTCAAATGTAGTTGGATGTCTCTAGTCGTAGACCTAGTTCTTCAAATGCATAATTACATGTAATTGTGTGCTTATTACCTATTGATTTATTTGTTACAGCTGGCCATCTCTCAGCTTAATCTTCATTCAGACTCTGTTGGCTCCCTCCATGAGCACCAATCTGGCTTCAGAGCTGCCGGAAACTGCTCTCCTGAACATCCGTGAAGACCTGCTCTCCAACCTCGACTCTAACATTCCCTCTGTCCTCATCCTACTCGATCTCTCCTCTGCATTCGACATGGTCAACCATACCACCCCGCTGAATCGGCTCCTTCCTATCATCTATCTCCCTCTCCACCTGTGGTGTCTTCCACGGGTCTAACCTCTCGCCCTGGCTTTTCAATGAATACCTGGCATCTCTTGCCTAATGCATCTCCATCTTCTGCTAAACTTTCCAGTGCTATGCTGACAACACCAAACTCATTTTCAGGCTTTCGTCAGCCTCCTCCTCTCCTTCCCTCATCTCTGACTGTCTAATCGCCATTCAGAATTGGTGTGCCGCCAACGATCTTTGTCTAAATGCCAACAAGACTGAGATCCTCCTTGTTGGTACACCATCTCCTTCCTTTCCTCTCACTCTCTGGCTAGCCTCCCTTGGCCCTCCTCCTACCCCCACCTGCACGGCTAAGCACCTCGGGCTAATCGCGGATTCCACACTTTCCTTTTCCGTACATATATCGGACATCTCCAAAAAGTCAAACTTTTTTTGCACCTCCTTAGAGATACTTTGCCTTTCCTCTCCTTCCCTCATAAGCTCACTGCCTCCCAAGCACTGGTTCTCTCCAGACTGGATTACTTTAACAGCCTCTTTCTAAATCTACCTGCCTCCTCGCTCCGCCCTTTAAAACTAATCCAGAACAGGACTGCAAGACTTGTCCTTGGCCTCAGGCCTTGGGATCGTATCGCTCCAGCCCTGAAATCCCTTCATTGGCTCCCGGTGGATGAAAGAATTACATTTAAAACCCTTTGCATTGTCCACAAGGCTTTCTGGGGCCTGGGTCCAAAATACCTTCAAATATCCTGCCATAAATACATCCATGATCAAGCCCTTCGCTCCTCTACCTCTAACTCCCTCAGGGTTAGTCGTTTTACAAAGAAACAAGCTTGGGGTAGATCTCGGTCTTCGTCTGGGGACTCCCTTTGGAACAGCCTCCCAACCACCTTGAAACTTGAGGAAAACCATCTCCGGTTCCGGAAGCACCCCAAGACCTTCCTCTTTGCCTCTGCCTTTGCCCCCCTTATCCCCTGCTGATCCGTGTCTTCTCTTGGCATTGTGCACCTGCCCACCCTCTGTCATTCGGGCCCAGGTACCTGCTCACCCTGCCACCCTCCTGCACTGCCTCCAGGCCACCCCCTGCACTGGGGTTCTGTATCTGTACCCATACAGTCCCCCTCCCACTATTCTTCTGCACTTATCAGATATACCCTATCTGACTAACCTTCAGCTGGATGCACTACCATGGTTTATCGCCCTTATTTATTTTAATCAGTATTTATTCTGTCCTCTCCTCTGTTCTGCACATCCACTCCCCCACTTCGATGCACTTTCCCCCTTTTTCATACACTTGCGCTTTCCACTGGGCCTAGTAAGATCGCGGTTTTCTTTTTTGTTCTCCCTTGTTCCTCTCCCATTTGCCTGGTCACGCTCTGAAACACTTGAGTATGAGCGCGATATAAATAAAATATCATTGCATTTCATTTCGTTACAGAGTCAAGATCAATATGGTGGTAAAGTGTTTTAACGTATTTCGATTAACAGAGTAAGCCCAACTGGAAATAAGAATCAGAAGTCGCATGCTTGGTTCAGTAAACACAGAATCAGATGTATTCAAGAGCTAGTGTAACACTTGACCATGTGAGCACAATAATGGAGTTGTTAATGCTAATCAGTCCAAATTGGATTATTTCGATACCCCTGCGACTCGTAACAAACTGAGGTGATAGAAATCTGCAAAAGCATCATTACATACATTTATGAGCAATATCAACATGGCCTAAACCCCGGCCATCTGTTGCCTTCCTGGTTGCCGCTCTTTTTCCCCACTTAGCAAGCCCCACCCACCTGGTGCCTTCCTGGTTGATGCTCTTTTTCCTTACTTAAGGAGCCCTCCAGCCTCTTTTCCTTTGCAGATGGGGAGCAGGTTCAATTGGATCTAGGTCACCTGGCCAAAGCACCACCCACCTTCTTAGCCCTCCCTCTTCCTTCCTGCTCTTAACTCTTAGATCAAGGGCATCTCTTGCCGAGGCATCCGAAGCGAATGGCAGACAAAGAAAAGGACAATTCCTGCTTGGGCAGACAAAGCAAAAGGCAGTTCCTGTTTGGGCAGAAAAAGAAAAGGGCAATTCCTGTTTGGACTAGGAGAAGCCAGGGCCGAATCCCTGCTCAGATAGCAGCTAAGCATGCACCAACATGCGTTCACTCCCTCTGTCCCCACAGGCCATCCCCACCCCTCTGGTCCCCCGTGATGTTCCCTTGATCCCCCCCTTCTCGCACACATGTGTCGCCTACTTCTGCAGGAGTCTGTCCTGATACATTCTTGTTTCACCCTCACCGTCTTGTGGCCAATGCTGGATTTGACTTTTATGGACTAAATTGATTCACAGTGCGTCACCCTTTCTCATGGTGGCCCTGAATCATGCTGTTCCCATCTTCATCTTTTATCCAGGCTTGCAACATTATGTGTTACTACTGACTTCTGCAATTTTATTAGCTCTCCCCTCTTGCTTCTCCACTCTTTTTGACTGCTTAATTTCTGTTGTCTCCTCCTCTCTCTTTCTCTCTTTTGCCATCTCCTCCCCTCCTCCTCTTACTTTCAAATCTATCAGATTTGTCCTTGGGGCTAGTACGATAGCAACCTCGTCTGTCTCCTCCCCCTCGCCTTACTTGTTTTTTTCCTCCCCCTAACCCCCTTCAGCACTATCTGAAATGTCGTCAGGCCTAATACGATAGTCGCTTGTTTTGTTCCTCACCTCCCTTTCTGTGCCCCTCTCCCTTACCTTTTGTTTTCTACGGCTCTACCAGAAATGTCGTCAGGCCTAGTACGGTAGTCACCTGTCTGTTTCCATTTCCTTCCCACTCTCCCCCTCCCTTCCTTATCTATGTCATAGCTCTTGCACTATCTGCAATGTCGTCAGGCCGAGTACGATGGTTAATTTCACATCCTTACTGTTCATGGCCTGTAAGAATGTCATTGTATTTCCCTTGTTCCCTCCCTTGCCTTGAAGTGCTTTGAAACACATTGTGTATAAGCGCTATATAAATTAACTATCATATCATATGGAGCGAAGTAGCATAATCGTGGTGCCGTGGATGCAAACAATTCCAAGATGGAGCCGATGGTAGCTATTGATCACGAGGGTAGTGTAACACGATCATGTGACCTGATTGCCACAGAGTATCAGGCTAAACTAGATGCAGTGTCCACGCGGCGATAACAGAAGACACTGCACTTGCACATCAGCGATACAGAGAAAGTGATCAACAGGCACCCTGACAGGCTGGAAGTACAGTAAGAAATGTCTTGCCGGAGCTCCGCTCCATCCCCCAGACCCAGGGGCCAGCACATTACTCACCCAGGTCCTGCTGCCTCAAAGAGCAGACGGCTTTCAGAAGACTCGGCACTGAACACCGCCTTATCTTCTGAAAGCAGTCTGCTTGTTTCATTGCACGCACGAGTAGCCCGTTTTCAATTGAGCTTTCAGAAGACTCAGCACTCTAGAAACTGCCAAATTCCTCCCATGCAGTATTGCAGCTGTCTAAACTAGTATATATGTCCTGCAATTTACAGACATCTCTTCATTAGGTTAAGTATCGTGACCAATCAAAACAGAAGAGTCCATTATTTACTTAAACGGCTTCTTACAGAATCATTATAAGACATGTTTAACATTTAAAATTGTGGACATTATGATGGTGCCATAATGCTCTTATGCAAATTGCTAGTATTGGGTTCTATGAAGGGATACTGTATTGAGCAACCTGGATGGAGGCCACACCCTTTGAACCCACCCCCTACTTCCCACAGCCCCGCCCCTATAAAGAGGTGACAATTCCCCAATACATTTTTTCAATTTCCAGCACTGAGTAAGAGCACATGCATAGAGCAACAGATGAGGCAGATATATACATAAGAATATAGCCATTAATGAGTCCGACTGTGGGCACTATACATTTGTTCTAGGTTGCTTTGGGCAATGACTATGCAGGAATACATATTCTGCATTACCTAGAGGCACACTATATCGCTATATGCACACTAGCGCAACGAAGGGCATCCATAAAGTAAGTGATGAGATAACATAGCAAGACATGCAATTGTTTCTAAATAGAGACGGTACTATCTGAAATAGCCAGCATTAACATGCAAGAACATAGGTAGAGACAGCCTATAATGGGATCCTTATCTATGTCTGTAGCAGGGTGGGAATAACTAATAGAAGAGGTCCTCAAAACTGAATGAAAGGGATCTTTCATGAGTGTAAGTAGCCAAGACACAACAACACACAAACAATAGACTTAAGGTAATCTAGACAGAGTTCCTAGAAGTTGTTAGCTGGTTTTATATTCACAGTGACGACCAGATAGCTAGAAGCAAGTGGCTGGATACCGCTCCACAGTGATAGGTGGACGTAAAGGGGCCTGAAAAGTCCTGCTGGAAATGTTTCCTAACTGAACAACAGAAGAGAGTGCAACTCTTACTGGGTTCAGGAGTCAGCTTTAACCCTGCAAGTGGGGGTTATAGTTTTTTTTTTAAAACAACTTTATTTAAGTCTGGTTGCAGCGGGTTACATTAATAGCTTTAATGCAGTGGCAGTATTATCATTCTATCCACATACTTTTCCCCCTCCATCTCCCCCTCATCGTCAGCGCAGGTTCCCATTCCCTTTCTTCTGGGACTGTTCTCCCATTCGGCTCTACTGCCTATGACTAAGTTTGCAGGGTGAGTTTCACCTGTTGCGGCTGGAATGTCTGGGCTGGGAAGGTCTTGTGATATTCTAGGACCGGGTCCCAGCACTGTGTGAGGTGGTGTAAAGTCCCTTCTTTGGCTGCAGTGACCTTCTCAGCTACTAGGAGGTCCCAGATCTTAACCCACCACAGGGGGAGAACGGGGCCTTCCCTAGACTTCCATCTGCGGGCAAGCAAAATCTTGGCCGCTAGCAGGAGCTGGGTAATCAGTTTTGCCGCTGGGTCCGCTCTTGTGTAGCAGTCGGGATGCTGGGAGCCCAAGAGGACCACTTCTGGTGATAGCAGGAGTCTGCGGTAGGGGATCTCGACAATTGTTCGAAGAACCTGCTCCCAGTAGGATCGAACTAGCGGGCATTCCCACCACATGTGGAAATATGTCCCTCGAGCTCTGCATTGCCTCCAGCAGTTCAGGTCTAGTGAGCTGTTCAAGTGGTGAAGTCTCTCCGGAGGGTAATACCAACAGTACAGTACTTTGAGTGCTCTTTCTTAATTAGTGATGCACCTGGAGGCAGAATTATTTCTGGTCCAGATGTCGATCTATGTCTGGTCCTCGATCTCATGTCCCAGGTCCGCTTCCCATTTAGACATATATGTAGGATTGGTGATCAAGCATGTCTTCTTGTAGCAGCCTGTCGAGTGTGGAGATGTGGACTCTCCTGGAGGCCCTCCGATAATGAGAGTTCCAGGGGAACAAGTTCTCTAGTGGCCCTCTGTTTGATTGACGGTTGAGAGATCCAGTGGCGCGCTTGTGTGTAGGTGAACCTATCTGCTTCTAGCAAGTTAAAGCAGGCCTTACAGTCCATAAAGTCCAGGGGGGATATTTCTGAACAGTTGAGATAATGTTCGTAGGCCCCCTTGGGACCAGTTGTGAAAGTTCGCTGCCTGTAGTCCTGCGGCAAAGTCTGGGTTACGGAGGACCGGGGAGAGGGGACTCAGTCCCCTGGGGATCTTTTTCTTTCGTCAAGCGTTCTCCCAGGTTTTTAGGTGGCCTTGGCCGATGAGAGGATTGCTGGACATTGTCTGCGTGCTGCCGCTGATGTATGTAGGAGGTTGCAGAGAGGAACTGGGCATCTGGCTTGTTCGATTGTAGCCCATTTCGGGGGATACGCCGAGTCAGTCCACACCAGGGCGTTCATCAGCTGTGCGGCAGTACAATAGTTGCAGAGGTTGGGTACTCCCATTCTGCCCCATTTCGCTGCTCCTGTCATCACCTTCTGGGGGATCCGTACTTTGCCCCCTTTACATATAAATCGGGAAATTTGTTTCTGCAGCAGGAGGAGCGGTTGCAGGGGGAGTGCCACCGGTAGCGCGGAACAGAGGTACAAGAATCTTGGCAGAAGGTTCATTTTGCACGTTGTCACTCTCCCCAATAACAAAATTTCCTGAGTTTCCCATCTCCTAAAATCAGCCTTCAATTCGTTGAATAAGGAGGGGGTGGGGGAGTTTGCTGCATTTAGTTTTTTGGGGTCGGCTGCAATATCGATCCCTAGGTATGGAGACGTTGTGCTCCATTTCAGGGGGCAGATGGGGCGGAGCAGGTGCAGCATCTCCTCAGTCAGTTGCACGCCTAACGCCTCGGATTTTGAGTAGTTAATAGAGAAGCCTGCTGCTCGTTCAAAGGCCTCCAGCTCTGCCAAGGCCGGTGGATTTGAAACCCAGCATTTGGTGAGTGCTAACATGTCGTTGGCGTAGAGGGATGCTTTGTATTGCTTTCTTTTTATTGTGATTCCTTCTATGGCGCTGTTGTCATGGACTCTCTGGGCAAAAGGTTCCATAATTAAGGCAAAGATTAGTGGGGAGAGCGGGCATCCTTGCCTTGTTCCGCATGTGAGGGGGATATTGGCCGGCCTATGTTGATTTACTATCAGCATTGTTTTGGGAGCTCTATAGTTTGCTAGAACCATGGTGCGAAAGTTGGGGCCAAACTGTTACGCTTGCAGTGTTAGGTCCATGAATGGTCAGTCGACTCGGTCAAAGGCCTTGGCAGCGTCTAGGGTGAGTAAGGCTATTTCCTGACGTTCCCCCGCTGCTATTTCCACTATGCACAGGGCTCGGCGGATATTGTCTCCTGTGCGTCTCCCCACGATGAAGCCCATTAGATCTGCGTCAATGAGAGTGGGGAGAATCCTCGGCAGCCTGTTTGCTAGCACCCTCGTATAAAGGTTTGCATCTATGTTGAGAAGTGATGTAGGTCTGTAGGAGCTGCAGTCCCTTGGGTCTTTTCCTTGTTTCAGCATCATAATGGTGGTAGATTCTTGCATCGAAGGGTTTATAGATCCTGTGTCTCGGAAGGAGTTCAGTAGTTCCGTGAGGGGGCCCGTGAGGAGGGGGCTGAAGAGTTTGTAAAACTTGGGTGAAAAGCCATCCGGACCCAGGGCTCTAGGTTTTAAGGATTTGCTTACCAGTTCTTCTACTTCGAGATTGGGAGCTCCAAGGCTATTCTGTCTGGTTCTGGGATGTGTGGTAGGGTCGCCTCAGCTATAAATTGCTCCTCTAGCGTTGGAGAGTGGCAGTCATTGTGTTTAGTAGATGTGCGGAGGCCAGTTGTAGTTTGGTGCCTCCATCATATCGGGTGATCCCCCTGTGGTCCTTAAGGCCGGTGATCCGATTTTGGCTGCAAATTTTGACTAATTTCCCGACTAGGAACTTGTTTGCTTTGTTGCTGTGTACATATATATACTCTGTTTCATTTGAGTTAGGGATTGGGCCGTCTGCTCTGCATAATGCGCTTCCAGTTTGATGCGGGCGATGCGCAATGCCCGGGCAGCTATCGGAGAACATCTCTTCTTGTGGTTAATTTCAGCTGTGTTAACGTCCTTTTCCAGTTGTTCCCGTAAGGCGGCTCAGCGTTTCTTATAGGCGACTGTATGTGCTATTATTTCCCCTCGGATCACTGCCTTCATGGCTTCCCATCTGGTAGATATCGAGGTGGGGCCGGTCGGGTTTTCCTTGAAGTAGTCCTTCATGGCTGAGGCAAGGGCATCTCTGAGGGCCATGTCATGGAAAATCGGGTCGTACAAGGACCATTGTGGTCTTGGTGGGGGCACTGGGTTATGGATAGGGGCTGTTAGGCTCACTGGGGCGTGATCCGATTGTATTCTCGTGCCTATGCGAACTTCATCCGTGAAGGAGAGTAGTTGTGGGCTCGCCAGCAGCAAGTCTATAAGGGAAGAGGTGCAGTGGACGTGGGAGAAAAAAAGAGTAGTCTTTAGATGTTGGCGATAGGACCCTCCATGTGTCTACTACTTCCAGGGCATTGAAGAGCCGTCGGAGAGCGATGGCTGTTTTAGAATCTTTAGCTGTATAGGACCCGATTTGTCCATCAAGGGGTCTGGGACACTGTTGAAGTCAATTCCTATTACTGTTTGGCCCTCTAGAAAGGGCAGCAACTGCGCTTCTAGCTCGGCGAAAAATCTTTCTTGGTTTTCTTTCGGGGCATATACAGCCACTAAGGTGTGAAGTTGGCCAAATAAATTCCCCTTCACTGCTATATAGCGACCTTCTGGGCTTTGTAATGTTTCTAATTCCTCGAATGGGATTCCTCTTGCTATTAAGATTGCTGTGCCCCCTTTCTTGGATCCGCTCGTAGCCAAGTATTGCTGCGGGAAGGACCTGTCTCGAAGGCGTGGGAGATCGACTTCGTTCAGGTGGGTTTCCTGGAGGAAGACCACTGAACTGTTTAAATCATTTAGGCGTCGGAGGGTAGCTCTGCGTTTGTCGGGGGAGTCAAGACCATTGACGTTCAGGGTCACAAACAGTATCTTGTGGTGAGGTGGAAAATCTTTATGCAAGGGCTCTTTGTAGTACGCATGAGGGGAGTTTGGGATCATTCGCTGTCATCTGAGGCTTCAGTCGTGGAGTTTAGTCGCTGCAACCAGGGTTTTAACTTTGTGAACCAGTGATGCATCTCGCCGTTAATCTTACAACTGAACGGCTAACCTGATCAAAGTTCGAACTGGCCCTAGGGGCCCTTGGGCTCATGAGAATCTTCCTTCTCATGGCTGGGGTGAACCGTGGTGATCATTAATGAGGCTTACGATAGGTTGTTCGCATGGTAGGCCTCGGTGGGGCTCCCGCAGGAGGACTGGGTGGGGTGGGTCCTTCAGAGTTTTTTTGGGGGAGTATATGGTTTTCCCCTTTTACTTGAGCAGAGTCCATGCATTTCGCCTGGATTTTGGGGCTTCTCTTCTCTTCGGTGGGGGAGGGGCTTCTCAGGTCTTCATTGGGGGTAGAAGGTCCCCCCCCAGAATGCTTCCCACCTCCTCGAGGGTAACTATCACCCGTGAGTGGCCTTCAAATGCGAACTGCAGAGTGGCTGGGAAAATCCAGCGGTATTTGATCTTCTGCTCTTGGAGGAAGGTGGTGAGCGGCCTCAGGGCCCTGCCTTTTCTGTACTGTTGCTGGAGCGAAGTCTTGGTACACCTGTAGTGCTGTCCCTTGAAACGTGAGTTCGCCTTGCGTACGGCTGGCCTCCATGATTTCCTGTTTTGTTGAGTAGAAGTGGATTCAGGTAATGACATCTGGGGGGTCTGCTGTGGGGCTCCCCTTGCGGCTTCGCAGTCTATGGGTCCGGTCCAATAGCAGCAACGTTTTGTCGTGGTCCGGGAGGGGGGCCTGGAAAAAGCTGCTTACAAAGGGTTGCAGGATTTGGTCCGAGATTGGGGTGGGGACCCCGCTGATCCGCATGTTGTTCCTGCGTGCCCTACTTTCCAGGTCATCCTGTTTGCGTGCCATTTCTTCGTGTTTTCCTTCCAGAGTATGGAATTTCTTTTGTAGGTCAGCTAGCTGGGTTGCGTGGCACAGGGTGTGGTCCTCTGTTTCACTGACCAGTGTTCTACTTCTCGTAGCTGCTTATCCAGGCCCTCCACCTTGTTGTTGATCTCCGCCATGCAGTTCCCAAATTCGGCTTTGATGTCGGTTAGGAGGGACTGGGTGTCGTCTTTAGTAGCCCCAGGGCCTGAGGGCCTTTTTTGGGAGCGGGAGCTGGAGCCTCCATGGTCTTGTGTTTTGCCTTTGTCCTGCGCAAATAGCATGGTGGAGAGGTCTGTGGCTTTTGGGGGCTTGTGGTGTTTTGACATTTCCACTTGTTGGGGCTGAGCTGGGGGTGCCTCTTTAGCTTGTGCAGTTATAGATCTCAGGGGGTCCCGTCTCTCAGCTAGGCCTCTTCTGCGCCTACTGATGCACTGCAGTATTTTCGGCACTATGGCGGCACGGAGCCTGTCTTGTTGGCTGCAGAGTGTGACAATAAAAAAGGAAAAAAAGGGTGTTGGGGGCTTTGCTGTGATCTTTGCTTCTTCTATACCGCCGGCACTCCGGCACCTCTCTGCATGTCTGCAGGGAGATGGGTATGTATAACCACCCACCTTTTCCAGAGTGCTGGGGCTGGGGCCAGAATATGGCTACTATGCTGTGGCTGGTCGCTCTTGGTAAAGATTTCAGCCTGTCCTGTGAGACCCCCGTGACCATGAAGGGGTGTGGAGGTGTCACTAAGTGCTTCCTGGGGTCTTTCCCCCTCTTGGAGAGCTGTGGTCTGGCGGAAGGTGATAGGTTAGGAGCTTCTTGCTAGGGTAGGCTTCATGAGCGGGAGCCGGGAGGCACAGCATCGTGTTGGGGCTACCATTCCCTTGAGTTTGCTGGCACCTGGGTAGGTAAAGCGCTGGGCTCTCATTTCGTTCACGGGGGGGCACGCGCTCAGCCGCCACCGGTCGCTGTCAAGCCTGGGGGGAGCCCCCCTCCCCCTTGAGCACCGTTTTCTCTGAGTTGCAGCCCGCTCAGGTTTCCCCACGGCAGCGGGAGGCTGCAGGGCTCCTGGTTGCCGACCTCCTCCTCACTTCTTGGGCTCTCCCGTCGGAGCCGCCTCCCACTCCACCGGGGAGCACTCTGCGTGGGTGCAGGGGTGGGAGGCACTCACGATTGTCAGCCTCTGCCTCCTTATCCACGGCTCGCCACAGTGCCGGCGTGCTCCGATCCAGGGCAGTGTTCGTGGAAGCTGGATGCAATCTTCCTCTCCGCCCACTCCTGTCAGCTCACTGCCACAGCTATCAGCACACTGCAGGGTCGGGGGTTGATACGGCGGGGCTCAGTAGCCTTCCTCGACGCTGGGTGTTCCATAGGTGAGCCCAGAACGGCTGGTCTCCCCTCTCCCAGCAGGAGTCGCCATCTTGCCGGGAGCACCCCGGGAGCCGCATGAGGAAGGATTTTGCTGCTGGTTGGCTGCAGTTTCACAGAAGTCACGGCGCTGAGTGTGCCCAAGGGGTTCCGCTGCTGATTCCACTGCCCAGGAGAGTCATAAATGCATTTTATCCCATAAATATGGCTTTCATGGCTCAGGATCCCGCGGAGGCTCTTATGGAGTCGGCCAACTCTTCGGCGCTCCAAGCCACGCCCCCCAGGGGGGTAATAGATTTTAAGGCTTGTAGTAGCACAGAGCCACCGTAAAATGACAGATATGTTTGCCAGTAGTTGTATCACCTAAGTATATAATGATGAGCTTGAGTTTACTGGAAGAACTAAAGCCCAATGAAGTTCCACAGATAAATTCTGAATTCAAGGAATGAAACATGTTGGGCATATGAAGTAGAGTTAGGTCTCTACGAGACCAATTGAATGGTTGCATTATTTGCACATTTAGAGTGGTGGTGTTTACAGGTAAATGTTTACAGAGCACGGTTACACTTTGTCTTTGCACTTTAGGGTCTGTTTTACCGTAACGTTTTTGATTAATGCATTTGTGTCATATTTGACGATATTTTTATAGGATTTGTGTAACCGTACTCTCAGGATAAACTTGAAGGTGATCATCTAATTTAAAATAGATAAATAATTTGAGGTTGACTGACAACCCTACCATGTGTTCTAGTTTCTGCCCGCACTAGCAGTCCAGGAGGGTTCGTTATATTTAGAGGTTTGTTGTATGTGATGAATGCCAAGGATCCCTCAACTAAAACCCTGCTTAAAGTCTCCACCAGGTGGCCAGGGAAAGGCAGACGCTTCCTGATCCCTGACCTTGGGGGTGGTGCTCTGTGGGAGGATCACCTGGAAGGAGACAAGGCT
Organism: Ambystoma mexicanum; assembly: GCF_040938575.1. Taxonomy (NCBI): domain Eukaryota; kingdom Metazoa; phylum Chordata; class Amphibia; order Caudata; family Ambystomatidae; genus Ambystoma; species Ambystoma mexicanum. The sequence goes on along the minus strand of NC_090931.1, from coordinate 1,137,904,997 downwards.
CAGGGTGGTGATGAAATCCCCTGGGATGAGACACAGTATTTGTCTTTTAAAGGGAAGAACCTTTTACAAGTACCAAGGCATGTAATTGCCTATTGCGGTTATTTGTCTAAACCACAAATTAAACATCCTAATGTAGGTAAAGCCAAGATAAAATCTTTAAACATCTTATGTAAGGAAAGCCCACCTGAGACTTATAAAGTTAAAGCCCATCCTAACTCTTAGAGGTACAGAGAAAGAAATCTTAATGATGGCTTAAAAGAACTGCCTTCTACTTTTCAAATAAGTGCTTGTAATGATTTCTTAAAAATACTTAGAAGAAATGAATCAAAGTTTAAAAACAGAAAGCCGACTAGAAAACCTAATTCTGTTGCTGAGGAGTCAAGTCCCATAATTCCATGGGTACTGGGATGAGAAAAAGGGCACAAGAGCAATGTCGCAGGAGAGGTTATTTTATTAGTACTAATTACCCACACCTGGGGGAGGCAAAAAGCCTTAAAAGGCCCCCTCAGATGCAGGCCATTAGATGGAAGCAGAGGCGGAGCAGCAGCAGCTCTAAAGGTAAAGCACGTTGCTGCAGTCCACACAAAAGTTGGCAGAAAGAGAGGACGTAAAAGCAGTGTAAAGCAGATTTCAATTGTCAGTCATAAGAGGATCCTTTCCCCCCTAAATCTGAAGTGCAGAGGTTGCGCAGCAGGAAACATGAAGGAAGACTGCTGTCCCCCATGTGAACAGAGTCGCAGAGACTGCGCAGCAGGAAGCATGCGTGATACCGTAGCCGGGGTCTGGTGTATACCCAGTGGTCTCAGGAGCATATTAAGCTCAATGTTCAGGTGGCGGGAAATGAAGGCCACTTCACCAAGGAAGTGTTTCTGTTTTAAAGGAGCTAGAGTTGTGGAAGACTTACAGAGTGGAAGTGTTACAGAGCATTCTAATCACTTGCGCAAACAAACTGTGGTGACAGTGCAAAGGAGAAAGTGAACGCGCTGTTAACCTGACCGTTGATTGGGAGACAACGACTTTAACAAAAGTAGCACTTGTGTATGAGTGAAACTACCTGAATGGCACTAATTGAATATTACATTGAATAAAACAGATGAATTACTAATCGCGTGTGCCTAAAAGTGAGTCTGAGGTGAAGGCTAACTGAAGAGTCATTTATAAAGCAGTAGAAAAATCATTTTAACACTAAAGCCAAGTGGCTAAACTTCAATAATTGTGAGTTCCAGGGAACAAGCATTGCCCACAGCCAAGAGTGGTACAAGTACTGCACACAGCCAAGAGTGGTACAAGCATTGCCCACAGCCAGGAGTGGTACAAGTATTGCCCACAGCCAGGAGTGGTTCAAGCATTAACCACAGCCAGGAGTGGTTCAAGCATTAACCACAGCCAGGAGTGGTTCATGTATTGCCAACAGCCAAGAGGGCTATAAGCGTTGTCTGAAGAACTGAGAGTTGTTCAGTTTTATTCTGAGTCAAAAGAGATTAACACCACTGCATACTACTGAGTTTATGAGACCGACAGGAAGAGAAGGGGCGAATGCAATGTCTTAAAGGGGTGAATTTTATTAAGGGTGATTGTTCCATAAGATTGAAGCTGGTATAAAATCTCACATTGCCAAAGCCAAAAGGAGGAGAGTTAGAATTACACCCTTAAAGGTTTGGTTACTGAAGTTGCAGAAAAGCAAAAGTGTGATATATTTCCAGGTACCTGAACATTGATTAGAAATATCATTACCAAAGGTTTGAAGGCGGAAGGGAGAGCTTCACCAGAGGAAAATCGAGGTATAGGTGAAACCGCTTCCCTTGCAGGGGTACCAAAATGTTCTTGCGGTGGTACTAGCAAAAAGAAATCAGACAGATAACAATTAACAGCCTCGACATCAGAAACCTGAATGGGATCTGAAGGCAAATTGCGACCCTCGATCACCTTAGGGGAGGGTCATTGCCTATGCTTGTGCTTGCGCTTTTTATGTTTAGTAGCAAAGGTAGTCAGTAACAAAGCTGGAGCCGAATGAGTCCAATGAACCTACCTCTTATGATTGTTCAAAGAGTCACCGGAATGCGCCTGCTGTGGATTGCTGCTACTGAAGTAGCGGACCTAGGTACCGCCAGGATCGACTTAGTGGAGCCGAGACCCTGGCCGAGACCCTGGTGGTGGAGCTAGGTACCATCTTCTCAGAGACTTTGTGGTTCATTGAGTGACTTTTGCCTCTTTGAGAAATAGTTGAAGGAGGAACATCCTCTTCAGTACTTTTTGGAGCCTTATCGGGTGAGAGGTTGTCCGTTGTTATAAGGTAGTCATAATCTTGCACCCAGAGTGAACTCCTGAACGGGCAGTGAAAGGTCCTTTGCTTGGTCTATTTCAGGTGGCAACCTTAACCGTGGTACCAAAAGGTGATGCCTAATCCGAGATTGAGACCACGCTGACTTCCTATTACCGCTGGTATGCAAAGTCTTCTATAACTCTATGAAGTCCAAGGCAGCCTGAGGTAACAGACCCTTCTTGGGCATGGAGAAAAGGGTGTTCTCAGCAACCTGCGTTTTATACCAAAAAAGAACTAACAGGGACTCTCCAGATGGAAGTTCCTGAGACAGCTCACACAAGCTCTGTGAGGGTCAGCTGGCGAAATGCTTCCCGCATCCTACGTACAGCTTGAATCCTGTAAAAGTATACGCGCAGGAGGGAATGTTTAGAATAATGTCCAATGAAATCCAAAAATAAGTCCATCAGGGATGACGGACAGGGATCACCGTGAAATGATCGAATCCGAAATGTCAGAGGGAGAAAAAAATAGTTATTTTTTCAAAAATAACTTTGTTTTGTGTCTCACAGACATTTTGGACCATCCGCCTCCTTCCCCCCTTACTTACCTTCTGGCTGCACACAGAAGTGTAAGCTTTGGTATTTTCGCCTGTGCAGTAATGGGGTGATAACGGGGAAGCCTAAGCAGTCAGAGGGAGGAAGTCAGGGAAGCTTGCCTGTAAAGCTTGAGGGTAGGTGGGCTGGCAGGGAGCTTGGCAAAGAGGGTAGGGAAAGGAAGACCCTTGTAGGGTTTGGCTGGGTGGGGAGATGTGGGAGCTGGGCCTCCCCAATACCCCTGCGACGCTGGTTCCCTTCATTTTTTTTTCAAAGAGTTCTCTTGTGAATATCGATCAAGGGGAGCGGGGCCCACTTCCGCCTCCCCTTGATTGACATTTTTGTAATTTGTTTTTTTTGCAATTTCAGTGTTTTCTCCCTTTGTTTTTTTTCCGTTCATTTATATGGATTCCGCCAGACAGCACAAACAAATGCTCCAAAAAAGGGAGGTGCATTCAGAAGCTCTTCCCGCGTTCAACCACATAGGTGGAGAAACAGGAACTGGGAGTTGTCATTTGGTGGCTCACGGGTGGGGGAAGGCGGGATGCGCAGAGGAATGCTTGACCATACAGAGTCCCCGTCCAGCGTGCGGTGCAGGCTATTCAGACCAGAGGGCAGGGGGAGCAGGACATTGAAATACGTTCCATCATCATAAACATCTCTCTTAAAAATACCTGACCGCATAACAATGCCACACAGAGGTTGCGTTGTGGTGTGTGTTAGGCTAGGTTAGCTGCTAGTGTTGGTTGAGTAAGTGGTCAGATTGTCTTTTTTCTAGGTGGTGGGCTAGGTGCAACTGTAGTGGTTTCAGTGAACTATTGGAAAGCTATTCCTGTTCCAATGGGTGCAGGTGAGGGTCCTGCTGTCTCATATATACACATTGCACAAGTAACTTCTTTACTGGTATTGAAAGCTTTCGAAGCAGTGACAACTGAAAGTAGTTAAATGCACCAAAGGCTGAGAAGCCAAAATATTGTCTTCTAGCAGACTTGAATGGCATAGCAAGTCATTTTGGGATGAGATGAAAGCAGTTCTGGGATGGGAGACTCGCCCAGGGGCAACATGTTTGTCTTGGAAGCAAGGCAACGCAGAGCAGCACAGGTTAAAATCCTAGTCCCATGCTTAGAGGCTAGTCTGCGGTTTTAGGTGTGTTAAAATATTAATTAATAGTACTGTGGGTGTATGAGTATTTGTAGGTTGGGAAGTGGGGATCTGATTTGGTAGTCAGGCAAATGTGGAATGAGGTTGAATGAGCAGCTGAGGGTTTTTTGAAGGCGTATATGGAGAGAGAGGTTGTGTGTTTAGGTAGAGAGGAAGCAGGTCTATGTGATCACTTTGAAAATAAAATACCATAACCCAAAAAGCCAATTTTTCTTTTCTTTAAACCCATATTATATATATGGGATACATTACTCACCGTAATCGTATTTCTGATGCTTGTATCTGCTTAGATTCACATGCTGTGCATAGGCCGACATCTAGTGGAAGCTGCGGAGTATTACAGTTTGTTTTTCGAAAGTCGAAAATGGGCGTCGACACAGGCGTGCCAGTAATACTATCCCTAGTGTGACGTCCACTGTACCCAAGATCCCTCACGCGTGTAGGATCCTCAGATTGTATTTTTTTCTGACATGAGGAAGCATGAGGAGTAGCGTGAGTACAGATAATCCAAGCAGATAGACAGAAAAGGTAAGACTACAAGCAATCATGCGCCTTCTCTCGGAGGGGAGGAAGGGTGGGTCGCATGTGAATCTAAGCAGATACAAGCATCAGAAATACGATTACGGTGAGTAATGTATCCCTTCTGAGGCTTGTGGAATCTGCTTAGATCACATGCTGTGCATAGATTAGCGAGCAGTACCAGAAGAAGGAGGTGGGATGTGAGAAGGGTCATGAGCAAACAGGTGTCTTAGAACCGCTTGTCCCACTTGTGTATCTGTCTTGGAATGAGTGTCAATGCAGTAATGCTGAGTAAAAGTGTGAATAGAGCTCCAAGTAGCCGCTTTGCAAATGGTGTCGAGGGGAACATTTGCAATGAAAGCCAGAGTGGCACCAATGCCTCTAGTAGAGTGGGCCCTTGGCGTAAAAGGCAGAGTCTTGTCAGAAAGAGAGTAACACAGCTGTATACAGTTGATAATCCACTTCGAGATAGCGCCCTTAGAGACGCGATCCCCCTCTCTGCCTGTAGCTACGGAGACAAACAGTTGATCTGTTTTGCTTAGCGGTCTGGTTTTATTTACATAGTATAGGACCGCCCTACGCACATCTAGGGTGTGTAGTTTCACCTCAGCCGAGCTTTGCGGGTTCTGGAAGAAAGCCGGAAGCTCGATGGACTGGTTTACATGGAACTTGGATATGAATTTAGGTGAGAACCTAGGGTGTGTGCGTAAAACCAGTTTGTCCTTGTGGATAGTAAAGAAAGGATCCTGCACTGACAGAGCCTGAATTTCACTGACCCTTCTTATGGAGGTAATGGCTACTAAGAAGGCCGTTTTATAAGTCAGGTGTTTGAGACTACTTTTATGCATGGGTTCGAATGGGGGTCCCATGAGCTTAGCTAGCACCACGTTGAGGTCCCATCCTGGCGGTGGGTTCGAAATAGGAGGGTGAAGTCTCTTTACTCCTTCCATGAAGGCTTTAACCACTGGTACTTTCCACCACGAGACCTTGTTATGGGATGTGGTGTAAGCCGAGAGGGCTGCCAGGTGTACTTTCAGCGAGTTAAAAACCAACCCTGCATCCAGCAGGTGGAGCATGTATGTCACAACGTTGGAAGGAGTGCAATCAACCGGGTTGATTTGTTTATTCTGGCACCAGATAACGAATCTTTTCCACTTATCAAAGTAACAGTGCCTTGTATTTGGTTTCCTGGACTCCTTTAGAATGTCCATACACCTCTGTGGTAATTTGAGATGTCCAAACTCTATGACTTCAGGAGCCATGCTGCTAGGTTCATAGAGTTGGGTTCCTGATGCACTGTTTGACCCTGTTGCTGGGACAGTAGGTTGTACCAGGCTGGGAGTCTGATGGGTTCGCACACCGCCATCCTGCGTAGGTGTGGAAACCATGGTTGTCTCGCCCACATGGGAGCAACTAGGATGAGCGTCATAGATTCCTTGTTCATCTTGTACACCACCTTCCTGATGAGAGGAGTTGGTGGAAAAGCGTACGCAAACATCCCTGACCAGTTCATCCACAGGGCATTCCCTTGGGAGTCCGGCTGGGGGAACCTGGATGCAAATCCTGGGCATTGTTTGTTTTCGCTTGTGGCGAATAGGTCTATAGTGGGGAAACCCCACTGAGAGAAGAGATCTTCTACTACGTCTCTGTGAAGGACCCATTCGTGTTCTTCTGGGAGGGAGTTTCTGCTTAGAGCATCCGCTAGGGAATTGAGCTCCCCTGGAACATGTTGCGATGACAGGAAGATGTTCCGTCTGAGTGCCCATATCCATATTTTCTGGGCAAGCTTGGACAGATTTGGCGAACGAGTCCCCCCTTGCTTGTTCAGATAGAACATGGCTGTCGTGCTGTCCGTCCTGATCTGCACCGACAAGTTCAGTAGATGGGGCTCGAACGCCTTTAGCGCTCGGAATACTGCCAGAAGCTCTAGCAGATTGATGTGGTTCTTGGCTACTGAGTGAGACCAGAGACCCTGAGCTGTGTGGTGGAGATGGTGAGCTCCCCACCCAGTCAGGCATGCATCTGTAGTCACCACGGCTTGTACTTCGGGATCGTAAAAGGGTTTCCCCTTTGCGAGATTCTCTCTTGTCCACCAGTGTAGGCTCTGTACGAGTGTTGGCGAAACGACCACTAGATCGTCCCAATGACCACTTGCCTGAGACCACTGTTTCGCCAACCATTCCTGCATGGGACGCATGCGCAGACGCGCGTGGGGGACCAGGTAAATGCATGACGCCATCATGCCCAGTAACCGCATAGCTTTGCGTACTGTTATCTGTTGACCTGACTGATAATGCGGAATTTGCAGAAGTATATTCCGAATTCTCTCTTCCGAAGGGAAGGTCAATCCTTTCTGAGTATCTAGGATAGCTCCTAGAAACTGTTTTGAGGTGCTTGGCACCAGACTTGACTTTTTCTCGTTGATGGAGAAGCCTAATTCGTGGAGGAGGTCGATAGTCCTCTGAATGTTTGACCTGCAAATTCCTGGGGTTTCCCCCGTTATGAGCCAGTCGTCCAGATAAGGGTACACCGGGATTGCTTCCCTGCGTAGGTGTGCAGCCGCCACCGCCAGTACCTTGGTGAATACCCTTGGTGCTGAAGCTATCCCGAAGGGCAGTACCTTGAATTGGTAGTGGCGACTGTCCACCTTGAAGCGCAAGTACTTTTTGTGCGCTGGGAGCATGGAAATATGAAAATAAGCATCTTTCATATCCAAGGTTGCCATGTAATCCCCCTTTTTTAGGAGGGGGATTACCTCTTGTAGCGTGGTCATACGGAATTTTTGGGGCTTGACATATTTGTTGGCAGGCCGTAAGTCCAATACTGGGCGCATTGTCAAATCTTTCTTTGGCACAAGGAAGTAAGTTGAATAGATACCCTTGTTTACCTGGTGTCCTGGGACGAGTTCTATCGCGTCCTTTTCTAGCAGAATGGCGATCTCCTCGAGAAGGATCCTTTGATGCTCTAGGGAGTGCACTCTTTGTCGTGGAGGATGATTCCGGGGACGCTGCAGTAGTTCTATACAATATCCTGCGGATACTGTTGACAGCACCCATCTGTCTGAGGTGATCCCTTCCCAAGCCTGGGTGAAGGTGGAAATGCGTCCCCCTACTGGGGTTGCGTGGCAAGGGACCCTGAACTGAGCGTCACTGTTTTGGTGGAGGCGTGCCACCGCCCTTGTTGGGGCTGCCTCTGCCTCTTCCACGACCTCTCTTGTTACCCCTGCCGTAACTCTGGGTAGACTGCTGGTTGTTATTCCATTGTGTACCTTGTCCCTGGGCATAGTTGCCTCTTTGTGAATTTTGGCCGCGTGGGCGACGAAAATTATTGTTCCCCCTCTGGTTAGGGGGTTTGTTGGTAAGCTGGCCAAGGGATTTGAGAGTCTCATATTCATCTTTGGCATTTTTAAGTGCGTCTTCGACCGCTTTCCCAAACAATAGGTCGGGTTCCACTGGCTTGTCTATTAAAGAAGCCTGGGTTTCTGTCTTGAATCCCGACTGCCGTAACCACGCATGTCTCTTGATAACAGTACCTTCTGCTATCAATCTCCCTGCGTTGTCAGCGGCGTCGAAAGTTGCTTTTAAAATGCAACCAGACACGGCTCTCCCCTCTGCCGAGATCCGAGCCAGCTGGCCCTTTAACGGTTCTGGAGCAGAGGCAATGAGCGCCGCGACTTCTTCCCATTGATGGCAATTGTAACTAGCCAACAGGGTGGTGGAATTTGCAATCCTTGCTTGGTAGGCGGACGTTGAGGCTACCTTTCTGCCAAACCCGTAAAGTTTTTTGCTCTCCTTGTCGGGAGGAGCTTCTGATGAAGATAAGGGCGTGCCAGCCCTCTTTCTAGTGTTGGTCACCACTAGGGAATCTGGTTTAAGATGTCCCTTTATATACAGAGGGTCAGACTGGGCTGCCCGGAAAATCTTTTCAATTCTGGGGTTGACAGCTCTGGTGAGGTTAGGATTCACCAGGGAAGGATCTATTCTTCGTTGGATGGATTTGAGGATAGGGATGGTCTGAGCGACCGGTCTTCTCTCTCCTACAAACTCCTCCGCGAAGTCCCTTTCCTCCTGTACACCGTGGGTGTCGATGTGGAAGTGTTCCGCTGCTCGAGCGAGAACCTCGTTAAGGAGGGGCTGGTTATCAACTGGAGAGTCAGTAACTGGGGCTTCGCTTTGTACTGGGGAATCTACTCTGTAAATTTCCTGCTCATCTTCTCCCTCCTCCAGGTCCTCATCCTCTGCATAGTAATCTGTCCCGGTTTGTTCTTCCATAATTGCAAACTCCTGGTCCTCTTCAGGGAAAACTTGTCCCTGATAACTGGGGAGTGGAGTAGAATATGGAGTGGAGTAAGGCTGAACCTTGAAGGGTTCAGGTCTTTCGACCCGGGGCTTTTTACTTAGCGGGATAGGATCGGAGGAGCCTGAGGGTGTGGCCCCTTGAGGGTTATATGAAAGAAAGTGTTCTGGGTTCTTATCATAAAAATCAGCCAAGGAAGACATCCTAGACATAACCCTGTCTATGTCTTCACTGGACCATTCCCTGGAACAGGGTATTACTTTAGCAGGTGATTTATTTTCAAGGGTAGACTTGTGTTTGCTTGTCTGCTTAGGCTTTACAGGGGTGGAAGGCTGTGCTTTCCGCTGTTTCCCCCCTTCTCCGTGCGTGGAAAAATGTTTTCCCTGTCCCTTGGGGGCCCCAGAGACTTTCGACGCCTGGCGTCGAGGGTCTGGAAAGGTATCTGTGTGCTTCGGGCGTGGGGCCTCACTGATGTTAACCGCGGTCTCGGTATCTTGGAGCGCGGCCTGGGGGTGGAAGTCGTCTTCGTCTCCCGACGATCGAACTTCCGTTAGTGTGTGTAGCGAGGCACTCTTGGCAAGAGTGGATGATTGCCTTGCGTCGTGAGGCGATCTCGATCGAGAGCGCCCAGAGGACACCGAGTCGGACCGTTCTTTTTGTGCCTCTTTCCGGGAAGTCGACGTCGTCGAGGTCCGGTTGGTCTTAGTGTGTTTAGTGTGTGTTAGGTGTGTAGCGCTTGCGTCGCCGGGGGTCTTCCCCATAGCCGCCTTGCCGGACGACCTTCCGAGGTCGGGGACCTGCGCTCGTCGGCTGTCTTTCGACGCCGTAATGCCCTCGCCGTCCGAAAGTACGGCGTCGCTGCCATCGCTGAAGGCGCCCTCCGCTGCCATGGCCTCCTGCCTGGCGTGGTGGGCCCAACGCTTTGTCGAACGGTCCTTAAGTGTCTTAGGTTTAAACCTACTACACGCTCTGCAGTTCGCTTCGGGGTGATCCCTCGGCAAGCAGAGATTGCACGTGGCGTGCCTGTCGACCCAAGGGTATTTGCGATTGCACTTGGGGCAGAATTGAAAAGGGGTACCCTCCATACGCACCTTAAGGCAGCGGGCTGCTAAGTGTAGGAATATATATAAATGTAACTATATATCAAGAGTGAAGAGTATGTACCACCCCCCACTCTCCCTACTTGTAAGGGCCGAGGCCAGCGGCCTACTAGGCCCGGGCCGAGGCCAGCGGCCTACCGAGGCCCAGATCCGTCGTGCAGCAGTCGACGGTCGATGACTTCTCCAGCCGTCGTCGAGGTTGAGGGTCGACGTTGGGGTGGGGAAGGGAATGAATAAGAATTAAAATTATAATAACAGCAAAAGTATGGCTAAGGCCAGGGAACTCCGCAAGATGCTTCCGACCAGTATGGCGGAAAAAAACAATCTGAGGATCCTACACGCGTGAGGGATCTTGGGTACAGTGGACGTCACACTAGGGATAGTATTACTGGCACGCCTGTGTCGACGCCCATTTTCGACTTTCGAAAAACAAACTGTAATACTCCGCAGCTTCCACTAGATGTCGGCCTATGCACAGCATGTGATCTAAGCAGATTCCACAAGCCTCAGAAATATATATATATATATATATATGATACATTACTCACCGTAATCGTATTTCTGATGCTTGTATCTGCTTAGATTCGCATGCTGTGCATAGGCCGAGTGGAAGCTGCGGAGTATTACAGTTTGTTTTTCGAAACTCGAAAATGGGCGTCGACACAGGGCGTGCCAGTAATACTATCCCTAGTGTGACGTCCACTGTACCCTAGATCCCTCACGCGTCTAGGATCCTCAGATTGTATTTTTTCTGACATGAGGTAGCATGAGGAGTAGCGTGAGTACAGATAATCCAAGCAGATAGACAGAAAGGTAAGACTACAAGCCATCATGCAGTGGACGTCACACTAGGGATAGTATTACTGGCACGCCCTGTGTCGACGCCCATTTTCGAGTTTTGAAAAACAAACTAATACTCCGCAGCTTACACTAGATGTCGGCCTATGCACAGCATGTGATCTAAGCAGATTCCACAAGCCTCAGAATGATACATTACTCACCGTAATCGTATTTCTGATGCTTGTATCTGCTTATATTCACTTGCTGTGCATAGCCCGCCATCTAGTGGAAGCTGCGCAGTGTTACAGTTGTTGTTTTCGAAACTCGAAAAGGGACGTCGACAGGGCGTGCCAGGAATACTATCCCTAGTGTGACGTCCACTGTACCCATGATCCCTCACGCGTCGAGGTCCCTCAGATTGCATTTTTTCTGACATGAGGTAGCATGAGGTGTAGCGCGAGTACAGCTATATCCAAGCAGATACTTATCAGACAAGCTCATAAGCATCCATGAGCCTTCTCTCCGAGGGGAGGAAGGGAGGGTCGCATGTGAATCTAAACAGATACAAGCATCAGAAATATGATTACTGTGAGTAATGTAATCCCTTCTGAGGAATCTGCTTAAATCACATGCTGTGCATAGATTAGCGAGCAGTGGAAGAAGGAGGAGGGACGTGAGAAGGTTCATGAGCGAATAAGTGTCTTAGAACCGCTTGTCCCACTTGTATATCTGTCTTGGAATGGGTGTCAATGCAGAAGTGCCGAATGAAAGTATGTATAGAGCTCCATGTAGCTGCTTTGCAAATACTGTCTAAAGGAACATTTGCAATGAAAGCCAGTGTGGCTCCAGTACCTCTTGTGGAGTGGGCCCTGGGCGTAAAAGGCAGCGTCTTATTTGAAAGGGAATAGCACAGTTGGATACATCTGACTATCCACCTTGAGATGGCGTTTTTAGAGACACGATCTCCTTCTCTGCCTGGCGCTATTGAGAAAAACAGCTGATCTGTTTTTCTTAGCGGTCTGGTCTTGTCTACGTAGTAGAGGACCACCCTCCTCACATCTAGTGTGTGTAGTTTTACCACAGCAGAGCTTTTGGGTTCTTGGAAGAAAGCTGGTAGCTCAATAGACTAGTTAACATGGAATTTTAAAATGAATTTAGGTGAGAACCTAGGGTGAGTTCGTAAAACCAGCTTGTCCTTATGTATAGTAAAGAAAGGATCCTGCACTGACAGAGCTTGGATTTCACTGACCGGCTACTAAGAAGGCAGTTTTATAAGTCCAATGTTTGAGACTAGATTTGTGCCTGGGCTCAAAGGGGGGGGGGGGCATGAGCTTAGTAAGTACCACATTAAGGTCCCAACCTGGTGGTGGGTTAGAAATTGGAAGGTGTAGTCTCTTTACCCCTTCCATAAATGCCTTGACAACTGGCACCTTCCACCATGACACTTTGTTCTGGGAAGTGGTGTAGGCTGATAAAGCTGCCAGGTGCACTTTAAGTGAGTTAAACACTAACCAGGCATCCAATAGGTGGGTCATATAGGTGTCGGCAACTGGGTTGATTTGCTTGTTCTGGCACCAAATAACGAATCGTTTCCATTTGTCATAGTAACAGTGCCTTGTGTTAGGTTTTCTTGACTCTTTCAAGATACCCATACATCTCTGGGGTAAATTGAGATGTGCAAACTCTATGACCTCAGGAGCCATGCTACTAAGTTCATTGAGTTGGGCTGAGGATGCACTGTTAGCGCCTCATGCTGGGAGAGTAGGTTGTACGGGCACAGGAGTTTGATGGGGTCGCACACCGCCAGCTTGCGTAGGTGTGGATACCATGGTTGTCTCACCCACATAGGAGCAACTAGGATGAGCGTCATTGGTTCCCTGTGGATCTTGTTTACCACCTTCCTCATCAGAGGGGTTGGTGGAAAAGAGTAGGCAAACATCCCTGACCAATTCATCCATAGGGCGGTCCCCTTGGAGCCTGGCTGTGGGAACCTGGACGCAAAGTCTGGGTATTGACTATTTTCGCTTGTGACGAATAGGTCTATAGTTGGAAAACCCCAAAGGGAAAAGAGGTGTTCTACGACCTCTTCGTGTAGACGCCACTTGTGTTCTTCTGGTAGGGGCTCTCTGCTCAGCGAGTCTGCTAGAGTGTTCCCCTGGAACATGTTGAGATGCCAGGAACATCTTCCGTCTGAGTGTCCATCTCGAGATTTTCTGTGCAAGTCTGGATAGACTTGGAGAACATGTCCACCCTTGTTTGTTGATATAAAACTTTGCTGTGGTGCTGTCTGTTAGGATCTGCACCGACAGATCTGGTTAAATGGGGTTTGAATGGTTGGAGGGCTTTGAACACTGCTAGAAGTTCCAGCACCTTGATGTGATTCTGAGCCGTAGAGTGAGACCACAGACCCGGAGCTGTGTGGTGCAGGTAGTGCGCCCCCCACCCAGCTAGTGAGGCATCTGTTGTGACCACTGCTTGTATCTGTGGATCGTAGAAGGGTTTCCCCTTGGTCAGATTCTCTCTAGTCCACGAACGAAGATTTTGTACTAGTGTTGGCTAAACGACCACTAGATCGTCCCACTGACCGCCTGCCTGAGACCATTGTTTCACCAACTACTCTTGTATGGGACGCAAGCGCGCGTGGGGAACCAGGTAAATGCAAGATGCCATCATGCCTATTAAACGCATTGCTTTGCGTACCCTTATCTGGCAGCCAGATAGTGTGGGATTTGCAGTAACAAGTTCTTTACTCTTTCCTCTGAGGGAAAGGCCAATCCTTCCTCTGTGCTTCAAATAGCTCCTAAGAACTGTTTGGAGGTGCTGGGCACCAGACTTGATCTTTTCTCGTTGATCGAGAAGCCCAATTGAAAGAAGAGGTTGATTGTTGTCTGAATGTTTTGTCTGCAAATTAGAGGTGATTCCCCTGTTATGAGCCAGTCGTCCAAGTAAGGGTACACTGGGATTGCCTGCCTGCGCAGGTGCGTTGCCACCACAGCTAGTACCTTGGTGAATACCCTATTCCAAAGGGCAGCACTTTGAATTGGTAGTGCTGGTTTGTTATCTTGAAAAGCAAGAACCTTCTGTGCGCTGGAAACATTGGAATATGAAAATAGGCATCTTTCATATCCAGTGTTGCCATGTAATCCCCTTTTTTAGAAGCGGGATTACTTCTTGTAGCGTGGTCATGCGGAACTTTTGTGGCTTGACATACTTGTTTGCAGGCCTTAAATCTAATACAGTGCGCATTGTTAGATCTTTCTTGGGCACAAGGACGTAAGTTGAATATATACCCCTGTTTACCTGGTTGGCTGGGACCACTTCTATGGCGTCCTTTAATAGAAGCTCTGTAATTTCCTGTAGAAGAATCCGTTGATGTTCTTCTGAGTGTAGCTTTTGTCTCGGGGGATGATCGTGAGGTTTTTGAAGAAGTTCTACACAGTAGCCCCCTGCTACCGTTGACAGCACCCATCTGTCTGAGGTAATACCCTCCCATGCGTGGGTGAAGTTGGAAATTCGTCCTCCTACTGGAGATGCATGGGATGGTACCTGGAGCGGAATGTCACATGCTTTGAGGTGGCGTGCCACCTCGAGCCTGGCCTCTGCCCCGAGTACCAAGACCTCGTCTTTGTCCCCGTGGGTGCCGAGCGTTGTTGAGTACTCGAAGAATCTGTCGAGTGTCGACTGGGGGTTGTGTGTTTTGTGGTGTGTGTAGTTGGAGGGCTACCGCCGCCGGGTGTAGTCCCCACAACATGGCCGCCGGCCTGTCCTACGGGGTTGGGGGCTTGCTCTTAGGTAGCGACCACTACACCGGTGCCCTCGCCATCCGAAAGTGCAGCATCGCTGAAGGTTCCCTCCACTTCCATGGCCTCGAGTTGCCTGGCGTGGTGGGCCTAGTGCTTAGTGGAACGGTCCTTCAACTTCTTAGGCTTGAAGAGCCTAAAGGCTCGACAAGACGTCTCGACATGATCTCTCGGGACACACAAGTTGAACACGAGATGTTTGTCTACCCAGGGGAATTTACGGTTGCACTTGGGGCAAAACTTAAATGGGGTGTTCTCCATAGTACTAGGTAAGGGTGATGGCAGCTAGGCGAACAAAGTGTAGAAAGTGGAGAATATGAATTCTACAAATAACTCAACAATGGCCTCCCCCCTCCCTCCCTACTGTCTGGGCACCGAGGCCCGGGGCGGCCTTCCAAGGCCGTTCGGTCCGTTGTGATGATATTCAACGGTAGTCTTCTTTCCAATTCTTTGGTGTGGTATTATGAAGTCGAAGAAAGAATAGAAAGAGAAACTATCTTAATTAACAAAGTCAAAGGCTAATTTGCTGAAAGGAACTCCGCTATACGCGTCCATCTAGCATGGCGGAAAAAAACAATCTGAGGGACCTCGACGCGTGAGGGTTCATGGGTACAGTGGACGTCACACTAGGGATAGTATTACAGGCACGCCGTGTCGACGTTCCTTTTCGAGTTTCGAAAACAACAACTGTAATACTCTGCAGCTTCCACTAGATGGCGGGCTATGCACAGCATGTGATCTAAGCAGATTCCACAAGCCTCAGAAATAAATATATATATATATATATATGGGCTACATGTCAGGCTGAGAGGTCCTGTGTCCGCGGAAGCTGCTGAACCCCCAACAATCCCCCTGAAATGTAATTCCCAGAACTAGATTTCAATTCAGCTCTGCAAACTACACCCCAAAGGGAAAGGGGGAAGTGGATAACAAAACAATACCAGGCTGACTGTCTCAAGGCTAACCAAAGCTGAACCTGCAGAGGATATAAGAAAAGCAGATACAATTCCTTTTATTACTTACTTAACCTTAGGAATGGGAAAGACTTTAAATCCTTAACTAATAATTAAGAATCATACCTGGTTCTTCTCTTGAAATTTCTTAGAGAAACTTGTAAAGAAGCTGAAAATCTCTCTTACTTGAGACTCTTGAAATTCACAGCAACTTCTTAATTTGGGCAAATCTGGAAAGTTTTGTTCTTTGCCTTTTTTTTACAAAATTCACTAGTTGTCCAGTTAAATTGTCTTCATTTATTCTTTCTTTTTCTTTCAAACTTTTCTTTTGTTTTCAAACTATTTACAATTCAATAAAGTTTGTGAATTCTTGAAGAAACACGTGCTAAACACACACGCCGATTATTTCAATACAGATCAATTGCACGTTGAAAACTTCCTGCGTTGAAGAACACGCGCACGGTAAGCAAAGTCCACGCGCAGAAAACACACGCGCTAATAAATTCCCGCGTTGATGAATTTCCGCGCCTATTCACACGCGCCTTATAACCCACGCGCAAAGAGTTCACACGCGATCGAGTACACGCGTTAAAAAGGACACGCGCAAGAAACCACACGCGCATTGAGTTCTCGCGCTGAAGCACACGCGCTTGAAAACACACGCGCTATAGAGTTCTCACGCGGCAAACAGATTATCGCGTCAGGAAGCACACGCGCTGGAAACACGCGCTATAGAGTTCTCGTGCGGCGAGCCGATTCTCGCGCTAGGAATCACATGCGCTGGAAAACACACGCGCAGTTGAATACTCTCGCACGCGCAAAGGTTCAACAATAGTTTCAGATTACACGTAGTACGCGTTTTTACAAATAGCGTTCAAGCGCACTCAGAGAGTTCAATAGTATAAATTCAAAGGTAACATTTTACGATTTCTCAAGTAAATGTCATTAAGATAAACAGAGCTGCAGTACAAACAAAGTCACTTATCTCCAGAACGATTTCTTAAGGATCTTCAGAGTTTCCTGTCTTCAAAACGAATTCCTGACAACTGATAGCTTCTCCAGAAACCCCCAAGAAAGTAGCCGCTCAACTGCTAACGCCTGAAGGATAAAATCCACCAGGCCCAAGTCTAAAGCAGGAGCAGCCACTAAACACGTCCTCTCAGATGGGGTTTAGATGATGAAAGGCAAAGAGTGACAGTTTAGAATGTTCATTGTTGTTCAGCAGTGTTTTCTAACCAATCAGAGCTGTCAATGTGAAACTCCATTTTGCCTTGGATCAGAACCAGGATTCTGAATCAGCAAGTTAAGGCCAAACCAACTACAATAGAAAACTTCCCACCCACACAAGGCAAATCTAAAAAGGATAATAAAAGAGAAATAATGAGAAAGAAACTTGAATAAGGGAAAATAGCCTGAGTAGGGGAAGGAAACCTGACAGTCCCCCCTCTTAATGCCCAGTCTCTGGGCCTACCTTATGTGGATTTTTAGCATGAAACTTAGCAACTAAACGGGGGGCATGTACATCAACTGAATCTTCCCATGATCGTTCTTCAGGTCCAAATCCCTCCCAATCAATTAAATACTGCAACCTTCCCCTCACTTTCCTGGAATCCAAAATTTGTTTAACCACACATTCCTCAGATGAATCCTCCAAAATCACAGGGGAAGGTGGTGTTCTAAATCTAGTTCCTGAACAAACTGGTTTTAAAAGGCTAACATGGAAAGTAGGATGCACCTTCAAATGCTTGGGTAATTTCAATCGTACTGCCACAGGATTGATGATTCTCTGTACCTCGAATGGGCCTACAAATCGTGGACTGAATTTATTCTTCCCCTTAATTTTTAGGTACCGGGTAGAAAGCCAAACTAAATCTCCCACCTTATATTCAGGACCAGCCTTCCTTCTCAAATCAGCACACCTTTTATATTTCAACTTGTTTTCTCCCAGCACCTTTTTTGCTCTATCCAAGTTATTCTTCATTACCAACAAACGATCTTCCACTCTGGGATTCCCGGAATCCTCCAACACCTCAAAACTCAGAAAGCGAGGATGAAAACCACGACCCAAAAAGAAAGGGGACATAGAAGTAGCATCTTTACCACAATTGTTGTAAGAGAATTCTGCCAACCATACCAAATCCACCCATTCCTCTCCAGCTTGCAAATAACACCTTAAAAACTTCTCCAATTCCAGATTTACTCTCTCCACTTGTCCATTACTCTCCAGATGATACCCAGAAGTCAAACTAGCATCCACCCCAAGTTTCCTACAGAAAGCCCTCCAAAATATTGAAATAAATTGAGATGCCCTATCAGAGATAACTTGACTTGGGAGTCCATGTAGTCGAACTACACCTTGCAAAAAACTATGAGCCTGTTTTTCCGCGGTAACCTCTCCCTCCATTGGTAAAAAATGCGCTTCTTTAGTAAGAAGATCCACCACAACAAGAATGGTAGTACACCCCTTATCTTGAGGGAGATCAACATAGAAATAGTGTGCCAAGGACGAGGAGGAACAGGTAACGGCTCCAATAAACCATGCGGCTTCGCAGCTTGACTCTTTGCTTGTGCACAGACTACACAAGTTTTAACAAAGTTCAATGTGTCTTGGCGAATTTTTTCCCACCAAAAATTCCTTCGAACCAATTCCAGAGTTTTTCTGAAACCAGGATGTCCTGATAAAATGGATTCATGACAATTTCTCAAAACCTTTTCTCTTAGCTCTTCAGTCGGTACATAAAGCTTGTTATCAAAAAAAGGAAGATCGTCTTTCAAACTTCTGGCTGGATCCAGTCTCACCCACTCCTCCATCTTCTGCAACGACATATTCTGGCGAACTTCATTAAAAAAATCCACTTCTTTAATGGCTCCGGATAACAAAAAACATTCTGGAGCAATTAGAGGTTCTGGCTCCAGAATCTCTCTTTCCTCACTACCAGGAAATTGGCGGGATAAGGCATCAGCTTTTTTGTTCTGACTTCTGGGTTTAAAAGTCACAATGAAATCATAATCGGCAAAGAATAAGGACCTACAAAGTTGTCGTGGAGACAAGGTTCTTGCAGATTTTAAAAACAATAAATTTCAATGATCAGTAAGAACCGTTACCGTATGTCTTGCCCCTTTCAGAAAATGTCTACATTCTTCAAAAGCGGACTTTATTGCTAATAGTTCACGATCTGCAATTGTATAGTTCACTTCAGCAGCAGAAAACTTCCTAGAAAAGAATGCAACTGGATGTAGTTGACCAGTAGTTTCATTCCTTTGAGAAAGCACCGCCCCCAACGCTAAATTTGAAGCGTCTGCCTCTACAAAAAAAGGTTTAGAGAGATCAGGATGAATTAGAATCGGACTAGAAGTAAATTTTTGTTTTAACTCTTGAAAAGCTTTTTCTGCTTCAAGGTCCCAGTCAAATTTCACTCCTTTTTTCAAAAGTCTCGTTATAGGAGCAACCAGCCGAGAAAAACCTTCGATAAATCTCCTATAAAAATTGGCAAACCCTAAGAAACTTTGTATTTCCTTAACCTTAGTAGGAGAGGGCCATTCAAGAACTGCTTGAACTTTTTTAGGATTCATTTCTAAACCCTTAGGTGAAATTATAAAACCTAAAAACTCCACAGAATCTGTATGGAATTGACTTTTATCCAATTTGGCAAACAAATGGTTTTCTCGCAGCTTTTGTAAGAGTAAGCGCACATGTTTCTGATGTTGATCCAGTTCAGAAGAGAAAATTAAAATATCATCGATATACATGACAACAAAAATATCCAGGTATTCTCTAAAAACCTCATCAATAAAAAATTGGAAAGCTGCTGGAGCATTACATAAACCGAATGGCATAACTTGGTATTCAAACAGCCCACACCTGGTCTTAAACGCTGTCTTCCATTCGTCCCCTTCCTGCACACGCACAAGATGGTAAGCTCCTCTCAAATCTAATTTAGAGAAAATATTTGCTCCTTGTATTTGATTAAGCATTTCCAAGATGAGAGGAAGAGGATACTGGTTCTTAACAGTGACTTTGTTAACTGCTCGATAATCTATGCAAGTTCGAAGCGTTCCATCCGGTTTTGGTACAAAAAATAAAGGAGAGGCCGCCGGTGACTTAGAATGACGAATAAATCCTTTGGCCAAGTTTTCCAACAAATATTCTTTTAAATAATCAATCTCTTTCTCTGTAAGAGCATATACTCTACTACTAGGCAAAATTGTTCCTGGCTCCAGCTCAATTTTACAATCAAAGGGCCTATGGGGTGGTAATTCTCCTGCCACTTTCTCATCAAAAACGTCCCAAAAATCTTTGTAACACTGGGGAAGTTGACCCACTACAGCTCCCACATCATGACATCCAATTCCAGTCTCAGCCAGAAAACTAGACACTGAATTACTTTGTTTGACATCTTCCTCAAAGAGACTTCCTGAAAAGCAATTCTCTTTACAAAAATCTGACTGCATGTCAATTGTCCTAGCACTCCAATCAATCAGGGGATTATGGAGAGTAAGCCAAGGCATACCCAAAATAATCTTTAACAAAGGAGCATCAATTAACTCGAACGAAATTATCTCTCTGTGACCTCCTGATAACTCCAAAGTTAAAGAACCAGTCCTGTGAGTAATAGGACCAGAAGAGAGAGACGTACCATCAACAGCCCTAGCCTGCTCTACAACCTCCTTCTGAATAATTGGAATTCCCAAAGATTTTGCCAGACCCCAATCCATGAAATTCCCGGTGGCACCAGAGTCAAGCATAACGGGACCATTTCCCTTACACTCCAACTCAATGAACAAGGATACATTTACGGTTATATGGGGAACCGCTGTCTGCACAGTATTGGCGATCTGTTGTACCTTGACCGCTGAAGTAGAAGTCTTCTTGGGAGTGTAAGGACAGTTCCCTAAAAAGTGCCCACCTCTTCCACAATATAAACACAGATTGTTATCTCTCCTCCTAGCCTTTTCTTCCACTATTAAAGGGCCTCGGACCCTGGGAGGTTGATTATTCCCTTTGGATCTACTCTCTACTTTAGGTCTATCCACTCTAACTAGAGACTTTACGTCACTCTGACAATGACGCCTCTCTGCCTTCCTTTCACTCAAACGAAAGTCCAATTGAATAACCAAATCAATCAGACCTTCACAAGTAGAAGGGTGTTCAACTACTCCAGACAATGCATCCTTTAACTCATCTCTAAGGCCCCGATAAAACAACGAGGCCCGTTTATCCTCGGGCCACTTGCTTTCTAACAAAAGGGAGTTAAATTGTGTTATATAAGCAATCAAGTCTCTATTACCTTGTTTGAGTTCTAAAAGTTCATCATCCACTTCCAGAGCCAGAGATAACTGTCTTCTATCAAACATCTTTCGGAATATCTCTAAAAAACTGGTGTAATTTCCTAAAACCATACTCTTTTGACTCACCAACAACCCAGCCCAAGCAGATGCCTCCCCAGAAAGATAGGACAACATAAAAGTTATCTTAGATGCATCCGAGGGAAATAATTCTGGTCTACTCATAAAATGTAATTCACATTGCGTAAAAAACACCACAAACCTCTTGGGATCCCCATGATAACGTTCTGGAGGCGCCAAAGGAACTGGCATAATTAAACTCCTTACCCCTTCTGCCACTGGAGGCCCCCGTTGTATTTGTGGTAAATGATCTCCACCTTCCCTTTCTAACTCAGGTGGAGAACCAGCGCCCCCTGAAACCTCATCCTCTCTCCTTTCTCCCCTCTGTTGAATTTGTGTTACTTTAACACTCAAGTCATCCACCTTTTGACTAAGTAAGGCATTTTCATCCCAAGATATTTTCAACTCCTCCCGTAACTCCCTGATCAAAGATCCTAACATCTCCATGGATTCGTCGGGGTTCATGACAGCTCGGGCGGACTAAATTATTGGCCTTTCATTCTGTCAGGCTGAGAGGTGCTGTGTCCGCGGAAGCTGCTGAACCCCCGACAATCCCCCTGAAATGTAATTCCCAGAACTAGATTTCAATTCAGCTCTGCAAACTACACCCCAAAGGGAAAGGGGGAAGTGGATAACAAAACAACACCAGGCTGACTGCGTCAAGGCTAACCAAAGCTGAACGTGCAGAGGATATAAGAAAAACAGATACGATTCCGTTTATTACTTGCTTAACCTTAGGAATGGGAAAGACTTTAAATCCTTAACTAATAATTAAGAATCATACCTGGTTCTTCTCTTTAAATTTCTTAGAGAAGCTTGTAAAGAAGCTGAAAATCTCTCTTATTTGAGACTCTTGAAATTCACAGCAACTTCTTAATTTGGGCAAATCTGGAAAGTTTTGTTCTTTGCCTTTTTTCCAAAATTCACTAGTTGTCCAGTTAAATTGTCTTTATTTATTCTTTCTTTTTCTTTTGTTTTCAAACTATTTACAATTCAATAAAGTTTGTGAATTCTTGAAGAAACACGTGCTAAACACACACGTGGATTATTTCAATACAGATGAATTGCACGTTGAAAACTTCCTGCGTTGAAGAACACGCGCACGGTAAGCAAAGTCCACGCGCAGAAAACACACGCGCTTGCCAAAACATGCCAAGTAGAATTCACGCACAAACGAGAACATGCGCAGAAAACACACACGCTAATAAATTCCAGCGTTGATGAATTTCCGCGCCTATTCACACGCGCCTTATAACCCACGCGCAAAGAGTTCACACGCGATCGAGTACACGCGTTAAAAAGGACACGCGCAAGAAACCACACGCGCAATTGAGTTCTCGCGCTGAAGCACACGCGCTTGAAAACACACGCGCTATAGAGTTCCCACACGGCAAACAGATTAACGCGTCAGGAAGCACACGCGCTGGAAACACACACGCTTAGAGTTCTCACGCGACGAACGATACTCACGCTAGGAGCACCCACGCTGGAAAACACACGCGCTATAGAGTTCTCGCGCGGCGAGCCGATTCTCGCGCTGGAAAACACACGCGCTATAGAGTTCTCACACGACGAACAGATTCTCACGCTAGGAAGCACACGCGCTAGAAAACACACACGCAGTTGAATACTCTCGCACGCGCAAAGGTTCAACGATAGTTTCAGATTACACGTAGTACGCGTTTTTACAAATAGCGTTCAAGCGCACTCAGAGAGTTCAATAGTATAAATTCAAAGGTAACATTTTACGATTTCTCAAGTAAATGTCATTAAGATAAACAGAGCTGCAGTACAAACAAAGTCACTTATCTCCAGAACGATTTCTTAAGGATCTTCAGAGTTTCCTGTCTTCAAAACGAATTCCTGACAACTGATAGCTTCTCCAGAAACCCCCAAGAAAGTAGCCGCTCAACTTCTAACGCCTGAAGGATAAAATCCACCAGGCCCAAGTCTAAAGCAGGAGCAGCCACTAAACACGTCCTCTCAGCTGGGGTTTAGATGATGAAAGGCAAAGAGTGACCGTTTAGAATGTTCATTGTTGTTCAGCAGTGTTTTCTAACCAATCAGAGCTGTCACTGTGAAACTCCATTTTGCCTTGGGTCAGAACCAGGATTCTGAATCAGCAAGTTAAGGCCAAACCAACTACAATAGAAAACTTCCCACCCACACAAGGCAAATCTAAAAAGGATAATAAAAGAGAAATAATGGGAAAGAAACTTGAATAAGGGAAAATAGCCTGAATAGGGGAAGCAAACCGAACACTACATTACTCACCGTAATCGTATTTCTGATGCTTGTATCTGCTTAGATTCACATGCTGTGCATAGGCCGACATCTAGTGGAAGCTGCAGAGTATTATAGTTTGTTTTTCGAAACTCGGAAATGGGCGTCGACACAGGGCGTGCCAGTAATACTATCCCTATTGTGAGGTCCACTGTACCCATGATCCCTCACGCGTCTAGGACCCTCAGATTGTATTTTTTCTGATATGAGGTAGCATGAGGAGTAGCGCGAGTACAGATAATCCAAGCAGTTAGATAGATAAGACTACAAGCATCCATGCGCCTGCTCTCAGAGGGGAGAAAGGGTGGGTTGCATGTGAATCTAAGCAGATACAAGCATCAGAAATACGATTACGGTGAGTAATGTATCCCTTCTGAGGCTTGTGGAATCTGCTTAGATCACAAGCTGTGCATAGATTAGCGAGCAGTGTTAGAAGAAGGAGGTGGGATGTGAGAAGGGTCATGAGCAAATAAATGTCTTAGAACAGCTTGTCCCACTTGAGTATCTGTCTTGGAATGGGTGTCAATACAGTAGTGCTGAGTAAAGGTATGAATAGAGCTCCAAGTAGCTGCTTTGCAAATGGTGTCAAGGGATACTTTTACAATGAAAGCCACAGTGGCCCCAATGCCTCTTGTAGAGTGGGCTCTTGGCATGAAAGGCAAAGTTTTTCCAGAAAGGGAGTAACACAGCTGGATACAGTTAACAATCCACTTAGAGATGGCATCTTTAGAGACGCGATCTCCCTCTTTGCCTGTAGCTACGGAGACAAACAGTTGGTCTGTTTTCCTTACCGGTCTGGTTTTGTTTACATAGTATAGGACCACCCTACGCACATCTAGAGTGTGTAGTTTCACCTCAGCCGAGCTTTGTGGGTCTTGGAAGAAAGCCGGAAGCTCGATGGACTGGTTTACGTGGAATTTAGAAATACACTTAGGTGAGAACCTAAGATGTGTACGTAAAACCAGCTTATCTTTATGGACTGTAAAGAAAGGATCCTGCACTGACAGAGCCTGAATTTCACGGACCCTTCTTATCGATGTAATTGCTACTAAGAAGGCTGTCTTATAAGTCAGGTGTTTGAGACTGCTTTTATGCTTGGGCTCGAATGG
This sequence comes from Ambystoma mexicanum, assembly GCF_040938575.1. Lineage (NCBI taxonomy): Eukaryota > Metazoa > Chordata > Amphibia > Caudata > Ambystomatidae > Ambystoma > Ambystoma mexicanum. The sequence goes on along the minus strand of NC_090931.1, from coordinate 1,137,880,734 downwards.
GGGGACCCATGAGTTTAGCTAGCACCACTTTAAGGTCCCATCCTGGTGGTGGGTTTGAAATTAGAGGGTGAAGTCTCTTTACTCCTTCCATGAAGGCTTAACCACTGGTACTTGCCACCATGAGCTTGGACAAAATTCCCTTTTGTGAAGACCTGTCCCTAGTAGGACTCTTGCCCCTATGAGGGATCTTGGAGGATTTTTTATGGTGATTTTCCCCACCCTGGGGCCCAGAGCAGTGTGTAACAGACTTTTTGGGGCCTGACGTTTTACCAGATGAAGAACGTCGAACTTCGAGTGTGGAGGCTGAGGCTTCGTCCGCGGACAAACGGCCTTCAGGTGGTGATTTTCGTGCGACACCCTTGCCGTCTTTCGAAGTCTGAACCCTGTCGTGTGGCGATCTTGAACGAGATTGCCCAGAGTACCGGGACTCTGTGGACCGTTCACGGGGTGTCGAACGTTGTTGAGTATTCGACTCATTTGTCGAATGTAGCTTATGTGCTTTTGTCGTGTTTCCGCCGCCGGGTGTAGTCCCCACAACATGGTCGCCGGCCTGTCCTACGGGGTCGGGGGCCTGTGCCAAAGTTACTCCAGTGCCCTCGCCATCTGAAAGTACGGCGTCGCTGCCATTGCTGAAGACTCCCTCTACTTCCATGGCCTCGAATTGCCTGGCGTAGTATGCCCAGCGTTTTTGTTGAACGGTCCTTCAACGTCTTAGGCTTGAAGAGCCTGCACACTCGACAAGACGTTTCAACGTGGTCTCTCGGGAGACACAAATTGCAAACTAAGTGTTTGTCTACCCAGGGGAATTTACGGTTACACTTAGGGCAAAACTTAAATAGAGTATTTTCCATAATTATGGGTTATGGAAATGGTAGCTAGGTGAACAAAGTGTAGAAAGGGGATAATATGCATTCTAAAATGGCCTCCTAAAAATGGCCTCCCCCCTCTCTCCCTACTGTCTGGGCCGAGGCCCGGGGAGGCCTTCCAAGGCCGTACAGTCCGTCGCGATGGTCTCCGAGGGGCAGTATTCTTTCTCTTTCCTCGGCGTGGTGTTACGGCAGTCGATGAAAGGATAGAAAGAAAAACTATCGTAATTATACAAAGTCAATGGCTTATCGCCGAAAGGAACTCTGCTATACGCATCCGTCTAGCATGGCAGAAAATAACAATCTGAGGGACCTCGAAGTGTGAGGGATCATGGGTACAGTGGACGTCACACTAGGGATAGTATTACTGGCACACCCCGTTGACATCCCTTTTTTCGAGTTTCGAAAACAACAACTAATACTCTGCAGCTTCCACTACATGTCGGCCTATGCACAAGCCCCAGAAATAAATAAATAAATAAATATATTATATATATGCAGGGGGAGACCTCCCGCAGCTCACTCCATACCGCCCCCCATTAATTTCAACCCTAACCCACCCTCCCACATATATATGCGACGTAATGCAGCATTACAAATTCGCCATGTTGGGCTTTGGTATTTTTGTCTGTGCGATAATGGGATGATAGCGGGGAAGCCTAGGCAGTCAGAGGGAGGAAGTCAGGGGAGCTTGCCTGTAAAGTTTGAGGGAGGGTGGCCTGGCAGGTAGGGCGGGGAAAGAGACACTTGTAGGGTTTGGCTTGGTGGGGAGATGTGGGAGTTGGGCAGGTAGAGGGGATCAGTAAGTAGAGTGGGTGGTAGGCTTGTTTTGAGTAGGGGAGGCTAGGAGGGCTTGCAGGTGTGGGTGGCGTGGATATGTGTTCAGTGTCAAAAGAGGTTTGGAGTGGATGGGGCTTTCAAACAGGGAATGTTTTGGAAGAGGAAGGGTGGGGTTAAGTGGAGTATAAGATTGTGACATCCAAAAAGGTCATGAGGGGACAGGGATGGAGTCGCAGCTATTTGGAATTGGAGTAGAGAGGTAAATGGGAGTGGGTGGGACAGGTCAAGAGGGGTGGAGCAGTTGAGTCTCTGGCTTTCTGGGGAAGATGTGGGCGCTCGAAGAGGAGTGGGATCAGGAGGTAGGGATCATGGGTAGGTGTGGACTGGGGAAGGGAGAGGTCTCTAGGTTGTTTGCAGTCTGAACTAGGTGGGGCATGGTGCGCAATGGTGGGCCGAGTTGGGTGGCATGGCTGAGGGGTGGGCAAATGGAGGCAATCAGATTACTGGTGTGGCTGCAGGAAGGGTGGCTGGACAGGAGGTGTAGGGGTAAGTGGGACAAGGAGTCAGGGGTAAGCGGTTGGTGTTTGGGGAGAGTTGGGGACAGTTTTGAGGTTTAGGGGCAGGAAATGGAGCCTTTATAGTTACAGGGATCAAGATGGCACCTGTGAGGTGTCGGGCAGATATCACTGGCAAAAGGTGGAATATAAAAATAGCAAGGGTGTGGACAGATGAGGTCCAGAAAGGGATTCTAATGGGAGGGGAGAGAAGGGGAATGTGGAAAAAGGGAACACAGGAAGGTGGGGGCTAATGGGCAAATGTACATGGGGGTTTCGCAGGTGCACTAGGTGGTGTTTGAATGTAGTTAAGGATGATATTGGGATGTTGCAGTGGGGTGGCTGCAGCAACATGAGCTGGGACAAACGCGTGGGGGTGCCTGAGTCAGTGTGGTTGATAACAGCTCGGTAAGGAGAGAAGGCAGGTAGGGGATGAGGTGACATCTCTACACAGGACTTGCAGGGGGCTGGCCGTTGTAGCAGCCTGGTGTAAGGATTGGAGAGGAAGTGGCGAGTGGTCTTAATAAGCCTTATTATAATACAATTGTTTGATTGTCTATAACACTAGTTTTAAGGCAAGCTGGAATGGTAGAGGCTAAGGTATGGTGATTATCCTATTATAATGTGCAGGCAGTGACAGGACTCTGAAGAACTGAGAATTGGGCTAACAGGGACTGGATTGGCTGTGTAGAGGAAACTTTTGAAAAAGGTATCTGGATAGAATAGGATGCATGAGAGATCTTATAATAGATCTTGGAAGAAATCATCTGAGCAGTGTTGTGTTCAGAAGAACTGAGGGTAAACAGCGCTGTACTGCATGAGAAATAGTGGGACAGATTGTTGTTGGCAGCTTGAGAGACTTTATAAATAGGTTACCTGGGTAGCCTGATTCCATTTCTGTGCAAAGTTTACATCTGGAAATTCGGCTGGTAAACTCAATTGTTCTTGAAATATTTTTAGAAACTGTGAAAAATTAAAAGCATTCAGAAGGTGAATTTGCCTGTGAGAGAACCTCGACTTCACTCGCTTTTCCAAGAGTTCCAGGACATCCTTTAAAAGAAAAGAAAAATATATTTTATATAGTGTCCAGTGAAGCACACTTAAAAAAACAAGCAAATCAAAGGCACGTCCCCCAAACATGCACATAGCACAAAACTGTCCTTCAAGGTTGCAACCAATTGTTAAATGTGCACTCATTTTTGTGGGTTCCATATTTGCTTTCTCTTACAGTTATAAGTAACTTGCCCATATTCTTTTAACATTTACCCTTTAGATAAATAAAATACAAATACTTTATTTATGTGTGTGTATTTCTATACAGATACACAACACTCTTGCCTGTTAATGACACCCTAATCCTGATGTGCACGAGGGCCTGTGTATAAACAGTGGAGGAGGGACTTCGAACACTGGAGCCTGGCATGGACAGGCGCTAGTAGTGGGGTAGAGGATGGTCAGTCCGATCAGCTTGCTGTATGGGAGAGCCTGCTGCTGGCAATGTTTCCGCCATCGGATGACAAGCCGCCCTGACCACAACACAGCATGGCATGATTTGTGATTGAAAGATAACCCTGCAATTGGGTGGGTGCTTCACCCTAGAAAATGGGAACAGACAATTTTTGCACACAGTGTTCGATCAGAATGCTGGCAAATTCTCCACAGCATTCTGATCTTCTCGCCACGCACACCCCGGTCTCCAATTATCTTGAGCTCAGAACCAACAACTACCACAACAAAACAAAACCAGAACAACCCCTCTAACGTCAGGGGTAAGCAATCCCCAACAGCAAAGCCTGTTTGGGCAGACCCGTACCTCCTTGGTTACACCCAGACATGGGGTACCGGGTTCTAAGCCAGCAACCGGCTGACCTAGCAAAACACTTGTTTCGGGGGTGTCTTAACACCAACTAGTGGTGTCATTGCCCTCCCCTGCAAACAAACACATTTCAACTGCAGACTTCAGTCAATCATTCAGCATCAATCCGCAGTTTCAGCCCTTGCAATTCGCAGCATCTTCCAGCGGATGGTCCAATCCTGTAGTCAGTCCCTCCATCAAGTTCCTTACGGCAACTTGGGTGCCCTTGCCTGCATCCACCTTTTATTTTTTGGGTCATCCATTTTGCCCCGAAGGCCCTCCTCTCTTATCTCCCAGATTATTGTGGTCTAGCCACATGTTTTCCACGGCTGGTGTTTCAAGAAAGTGCATCTTTCCCGCATATAGGATCTTCAAACGGGCCGGAAACATCAGGATATACATAGGACACCCAGCCTCCTGAGTTGCGCCTTGACAGGGATAAAGGAATTTCACCTTTGTTGCACCAGAGGTGTACAATTCAGGTATATGGCAATTGCTGAGTCTCCCCTCTTTATGGTTCCGCCTTCTCTGGAATAGCGGTGCACTAGTTCTCGATCCTTGAAATTAAAAAATCTTGCTATTATCGACCGAGGGTACGAGCCTGGGGGTTTGGGGGGTTCCATTTGTAGGGATCTATGTGCCCTTTCCACTGCAAAGCCTTGTGACAGCTTTTCAGGTCAAATTTCTTGCAGCAGTAATGTTTTGCTATAATCTGTCGGGTCTCGGCCCTCGATTCCCTCCGGCAGCCCCAGTAGCCTAACATTGTTTCTTTGGGACCTCCCTTCTGCTTCCTCAATCCTGGCTTCAAGTGAGGCTTCGTAGTTTCACCTCTTCCACCACAGGGGCTAATTCCTTCAGCGTCGACTCCATGGTAGTCACCCTTTCTGCAAGTGACTGGACATCCTGACGGAGGAGTTACACATCTACGCCCACTGCCTCAATTTTACCCTCCAAGGACGTGTTCAGGTCCAGTATTGCAGCTAGTATCTTGGACTCCTGCAGGTCTTCTCACAATTCCCACTCTTCTTCAGCAGACACCCCCTTCGCAGGCATCACTTCCTTTGTCTTCCCCTGGATCATGAAGGAGTCCATAATCAACCCCTTCTTTTTATTCTTTGGAGCGGGGGGTGGGGCATCGCTGCCTTAGTCACTCACTTTCCAGTTAATCACTCTCCTTATGTTCGCTCACACCCGTATATTTCACCACTCAGTCCCCTTTATGGTTCCTCTCTGCTGCTTCATAGCCACAAGGTCCAGTTATAACTCCTGTGCCTCCACCTTCTGGTCCATCTTACTGTTCACCATGCTTTTAGTGTCATTCATATGACTTCCACCGGGGCGGTGCCCCTAGTGTGTTTCCATCCAATTTTGCACCCCCTTCTCCAGGCACCTCTCCCTCTCCAATGGCAACTGTAGTGGGTACCTACTATAGGGTACCTATTGTAGGGTGCCTCTTGCACATTATCCCTGCTTCTCAGTCCAGTGTCAGTGCCTCAGTTCTGCCATAAGTGTGCCTGATTCCTTCCCAGGAGCCGTGCTTTCAAATCCACTTGCGCTGTTATGTAAGGAGCAGCATTAGCGAATGTTGTACTCTCCTCTGTTATCCTTCCAGCAACTCTTTTGCCTTATTACATGTGTCTGCCACCCCCACACGGTTCCTTCCAGTAGCTAACTGTCCGACGACAGTCTGCTGCCTCCCTTCTCTTTCCTCTCTTGCTCTCCCTCACTGGTGCGTCCCGCTGCTCCCCGCTATCAGGCACTGATCCACAGCACCACTCACCCACAGTCCGGGGTAGCCCACTCCACAGCTGTTGGATGTGCAGTTTCCACCTCCTACTCTCGGCCAGCACTGCGGGGGCTTCACCACTGTCGGTTCATCGATTTCTTCCATCCGGGCTGCTTGGCAGTGCCGTCCCATCTACTCCTGATCCCGAACGAGCCCCCGTTTCGCCATCACATCAACTCCACCACAGGCAGCCACCTCAACCGAGCCTCTCCAAGGCACATGCGGCCCACCATTTTGGATCGTCTGCCTCCTCTTTCGGTTGTCTGCATGGGCTCTCAGGGCAACGTTTCTTGTCCAAACTTTGCAAGTTTGTTGTCTTGGGCACCCTGCATCCGTCCAGTCCTTCAGGTCCTCATTGAATCGTATCAGTCTGCAGTATTAGGATCTACTGACAGGATCTCTGCAGAGGTGCAGCAAGACACGTCTGGACTACATGGGTCCAGACCACGCCCCCCCAAAGCGATTATATATATATATATATATATATATATACACACAATATCACCCAACCGAAGTTGGTACTCTAGTGTGCACAACCAAAGCGCAGTGCAATGCATAGCTCAAGGCGGTGGTAATGATAGGTGCAGCATGGATAAGGAATCTCCGTACCATGTGATTGGCTCACTTCTATCAAGGCCGTCCTCTTAATAGCGGGAGCCAGGGCAGCCATTCCCGGGCAGCCGTCGGTTAAGGGTCAGAGGCAAAGGGCAGCTCCCTACTAAGCAGCTCCACTCCATGTTTGCCCGAGTTCCCCTGGGACAGCTGATGCAGACAACCTACTGCGACTGATAAGTTAAGTGTGGTATGGGCGTGGAGTACAGCCATCGCTGTACTCCAGTAAAACCCTATCACTCTTCTCACCTAATATCATTTACCTACCTGCATCCTGACCCATTTGTGTGGGTTAGCCATATGCTCCCTGCTGCACCCTGAGATAGACAGTGTGTCTTATTTATACTCTCCCGGACTCTGCCCCCAGCCACGCTCTGAGATAGGCCTCCTGTTGCACTCAGAGCTATTGTATTATATCCATATGATACTGTGCACTGTCTCCAGCTGCAGCCGGGTTTAAGCACTGTGTAACTTTGATATCATGTTGGGGACTGCTCCCTGAGATGGGTAGTTGAGGGTAGGAAATGTGTTGCACTTAAGTGGATTGTTGGGGGTAGGACATGTATTGCACTTAGTGGGATTGTTGGGGGTGGAAATGTATCACGCTTAGGTGGATTGTTGGGGCCCGTCAAGACTATAACATCCAATCTATTGCATGTAGAAGACTTGAGGGTAGCCTCTCCGTAGCATGTATAAGGGTCTACGAGGGTAGCTGGCTTTTTGTCCCCACTGAAAATGAAAAGATGACACTGCAACATCAAAGATAAGCTCCATCTGCGCTCCAGGTACATATAAACTTACCACTTCATGAACATCTGCCTCAGGCACAGCTATCCACCCACACACAAGAATGGAGCTACGAACTATGACTAAATTCGGTCTAGCTGGACACATAACGAGTCTCTTGCGCTCACACTCTCATGCCCCCCCTCAGCAAATGCACCCACCCACCCACAGGCCTGATCTCTTGGGTTGCTTAATGGAGCCTAGCTAGCCTACCCAATCCCTAATCTTAGCCATATGCACACATGTGTTCTAAACCTCTGAGAATTTCCCATACTCTGGACTATGGTCCTCGAGTGCCTACTTCACCCTCTCCCTCTTGCTTCCTGTACCCTCTTTCTCAATGTTCTTCCTTCTTCCTTGCCCATTCCTGCAGCTGCGTTCTAGCACTTTTGTCTGAAGTGTGCTCTAAACATGCATCTAAATAAAGCGCTAAATTACCATCCTCTTCGATTGTCAAGCTTATCTGTAATGATTTAGATTCACTAGACAAAATGGAAAAAAGAGCAGAGAGGTGTGAAGAATTGGATAGAACAAATGATAATATACAATCGGCCAAAATGCAGAATTCCTTACATGGGGGAAGATTGATTTGGGTCTTGTTATTCGAACCAAAGTTCATTTTTAACTCTTACTGAAATCAACTGAAAATGCAGCGTCTTGGGTTGGTAGACTAAACCCAATGTTGCCATTCAGGTGGGGAGATATGGGTTATTTTGTGGCTATGTTTTGTATTTTTACAAAATTGGCTTTATACTGGGCTGAAGTACTAGAAAGAACAGTCGATGCCTAGAAGCCTAAAAAGGATGATTGTTTTTTTTACATTGACGACTTTGGTTATACAAAGCACTCACAGTGGTGTTTCCTTTTTTAAGACTGCAGAATTTCACAAGCAGATCAACAGATAAACATGTCCTTATTGCCCAAAACTTGAGAAGACTATTTTTTGGGGACAAAAGACTGATGAAAACTGAAAATCCTTTAAAGAATAGGCCTGACGGACTGGTGTTTCTTTGACTATTCCTAATGGGAGTCTAGAACGTTAGTCTGTCGCCCTCGTCTTTCCCCACTCCCCTTTCTGGATATCTGGGTCTGTTCACTTATTTTATTGACAACTGCTTCGGCTGAAGCAGAACTTTGCATAGGTCAACTCTACTCCATGATGAGTTGTAGGCTATATATATAAGACATGTAAATTTAACAACTGAAAACGCTAGTATATGGAATGCCCCTAAATCTCAATTACAGTATGCTTCGAATTTTTGGAAAATCATGCTTACCATCAAATGGTAAGATTGCTACCCAACATTTGAGATGAAGTTAAAAAATGGATCTCATAATTTTTTATGTCCTACCGATGTATTCAGGCCCCACAACATGCAAAGCTTTTGCCATTACGCCTCCCTGGGTTTGAATCTGCAAATTTACTAGTCGTAGGTGCACCTCATCTAGGAGACGTGTGCTCACTGAAAAATTCAGAAGCACCATGCATGCTAGCTCATATTAGACCTATAATGCCACAATAAGTGGAAAGTAAACTTTTCATATTGCAACCAGCTGCAGCAACTTCACACTCCATGGTGTCATGAAGCCAAGTGGACCCCACAGAGGACGCACATCAAAAGTTCAGCGTTAAGAGAATATTATTAGGGAGTAGCATGTTTAATTCAAGGGGGAACTTAAATCAGCAATACCAAAGGATGAATCATCACTGGTTCCAGACAAACTAGTGTCAACCATCAACGTCGTCACACAGGCGCTTTAAAAAGTTCTTCTTTGACTGCAAAGTGCTTTAACGTTGGCGGTGGCTCTGGTAGGTCAAGGGATGGATAACAGTGCAAACGCACATGCAGCAGGCAGGTTGTCATCTAGACTGTGGTTAGGGACAGCAATTTAACCACGTCCTCACAGAGGCAAGGTTGGCTATGAGAGCCTACACATTTTCTAATGGTATCCCGATCACCTCCCTGATCCAGGGTTCTGATCTTACAGATGGCCAACCTGCTCTTACATCTGATCATCACCAGCTATACACTCACTCACCCCTCCCCTCTGGCACTAATGCTCTCTTAGGGCTGGTTTGCTTGATGCTCATCCACATTCTCATTCCTACTCCCACCTCTTGCCGCACAACTTGAATGTACATTGCGTCTCGGCTTCTGACACTCCTAATGAACCAAGTAGGTCTCAACTCTTCTGCCCACTTATTCCCTCGTTCACATCCTTCTCTCCACCTCTTCCCACCCTAATCCTATGAAGTTACTTTTCACAGCTCGACTACAACCTTCTTTTCCATGCTCCTCTACACCACTTCGTCTCCAACCTGATCTCAAGTCTTTTCCTATGATGCCCCTCTGCTTATCCTCCCCTCCAGTCTTTCTACCACCTCCTCCTTCCAGTTTTCCCATCCTGCACCTTCAACTCTTCCATAAACAACGTGTAGGGATGTCAGAAGCAAAAGAAATACTGATCAAAATAATGTTCAGAGCTTCTTCCAGCTCCTGGCTTATATTCAGCTTCCCCTTCCCCAAATTGAGAACAGTTCTCAAAAAGCCTCAGGGTTCCCTTCCCTAAGGAGTCAGCTCTTCCAGCTTCAAAACTACAATCAGTTCAAATCTACTGGCTTTCAAAACAGTTCCAGTTCAACTCCTTAATCATAATAGTCCTCTTTCTGTATTTATCAGTCGCTTTAGCAACTGTTATTAAAATACAAGCTTCTTTACATTTGCTTTCTTTGGCTCTTTTCAAGCAGGGGTCACTCGGTATAGGCACACTTGTTGGACCTTGGACCACACGGTCCACCCATCACAGGTCACGCAACCGATAAGCCTTGGCACTTTATTCTGCTTATGTATTCTTCAGGTGTTTGCCAGCACAGGTTTTCTCTCTCTGCACCGTGTAATTGGCCAACACTTAATTCAGATTCTCCTTGGCAGTCTTTTGGCTTTGCTACAACATGTATCGCACACAACTCTCTGTGGTTTTCACCCTTTTCCATCACCTTGATTTCACTTTATTCATAAGTGCTCATCACTTGCTTTTGTCTCGTGTTGTATTCAAATATGCTCATTAGATTTTTCAGTTAGTTCGGTATTCAATAATGCTTGTTCAGCATTCAAAAACCCTGTATTTGGTCTTCCATAGCAATTGTAATAGTTTTCAATTTGTTCGGCATTCAGACATGCCTGTTTTCAGCCCCTGGAGCGCATTGGTATGAGTGTTCCCTTCTTTAAATGCACTGGTATGCTGCCACTACTCTGGGCATCTTGATTCTGCTTCCCGGCTTCTTTTTGCTCTGCCTTGCCTCGTGGGAACCATAGCAAGCAGCGCTCACCATCCTCGAATCCTGCTGTGCATAGCTCTGCTGTTCCTTAGTGACGATCAGGAGGCTTCAGTGCCCCACAGCTCCTGCAGTGCACACTGGGCAAGGAGGACAGCAGGCTTCTCTACCCTCTCATGGCCAGCTTTCGCCCTGGCGTATCTCGCGCACTCCTGATCAGCATGGCTTCCATCCAGCTGGTTCTCCTCCAGCCCGCTCTGCATCTACTGTATACAGTGCCCATGCGGTTCGCGTTATTTGGGTCAAACTATGAGAACTGTGAATACCCGTATCTCTGAACATCGATCTAGAATTCTGTGTAAAAACGTAATCGCCCCCATGGTGGAACACTACTTAGAGGCCAGACACACACCTGATGATCTGCTGTGGTGGGTCCTAGAAAAAGTGAAAGGGGCCCCTAATGTACCCAGACGTCTCCTGTACTTGGAATGCCGATGGATCCATAGATTGGATACCTTTAGCCATGGACTTAATGAACAATTTCTACCCCTGGCTATATAACTGCCACATATATCCACACACCCAACTAGCAATCACCCAGGGTACCTACAGAAATAGAGCCTTTTATACTCTGCGGTCCCAGCCCTGAGAGTTCCAACAGGCCATGCTCATGGAGACATGGTTGCCTAGCGGGCATTCCCCGCATTCCAGCTGCTAGTGTAAGCGCGGTTTGATAACATGCGCACTGGTGTTTAGCGCGATCCCGCTACTCTACCGCGCCATAGAGTGTGCCGCTTTAATTTGATTAATATGTCTTAGCCGAGCGTGGTATACTGGTAAGAGTCTGCCTGTAATACCTTTGTGGCCTGAATCTACATGACTCGATTGTTTCGAGGTAGTCCACTTCCCCTTCCCCAGAGACTCGCCCTCTGCCCAACACATCCTGCTTCTCCGTTGCCTAGCAATGAGGAGCACTGTGTACAGGTTTCCCAGGAAACCGCCCTCAGACTCGTATTACGAGCGGTCGCACTGGTAAGCTCTGGATGTACTGACACACAGGGCAGGCTCGCCATGTGCCTTGCTGCAGCTTTAGGATGCCAGGGCCGCTGTCGCAGTACCTCCAGCACAGAAACACTGGCATTTATGACTTTCCTAACATGATGGACCATTGACCATCTCATGTAACCTGCTGGCCTAATATCGGTAAGCCCCATTTATTCCTTTTTTTACACCGGCATGTCCCCCCTATTCGCACCATTAGCAGTAGATGATTTATATATGCTCAATTCAGTGTCACTCACAGGGACATTCGCCCCCATTGCTTTCCAGAGCCTGCCCACTGTGACCGTCTGCAATCTGAAGACGGGAAGCTCTCTGCCATTCCACCCAGACGCACCCACTCGCAAACCAAGCACCGGGCATCGCTCACCTCAAGTGGACGACCCCATCGCGAACCATTGATAGTGTGCCCAAGTTACCCGGATTATGAGATTTCAAGCTTTATTTCCCAGGGAAAGCCTAAACCCCTGTTGAACCCTTTTTCCAGCCGCTAACCCATCTCTTCTTGATTCATAGTCCCATACCTACCTGTGCCTAGCCCCAATAGACTTGCATATTTATCCACAAGGTCTTTTTAAGCCAAGTCCTGAAGAAGGCAGCCATGCATAGCTGAATGCTGCCGAAACGTGACCTAGACTGGAGGTCCCTTTCCAACTTTGTTCAAGACAACCCCACCCCAGCACTGGAATAGGATTCCCTTTACTATCACGTAGGCAGACCCATTGGTTCTTCGGTTCAGAGAAATCCCTTTGAAATTGAAGGGATAGAATTGATATAAATTGCGAACAATTGTCCCCCATCAGTCAAATTGAAGATGAAATATATATGATTTTTCACTTTTTTCATGTTATGTTTTCCATTTGTAACAATCATTGTCAGAAGTATTATGCTTCAAAAATTTAAGAATGTATATCATATCCATAAATATTTGATGACCAATTTATGCGCTAATTTCACCAGAACTATCAACTGTCGAGAGTATTCACCTTGTCTTTTAGTCTTCCGCTATACATTTTCTTTTCTTCTTGTTTGATGTTCTCACAGGGACTCTTTTCTCGACATTGGCTTCTGCCTCCCCTCCCCCTTTTTTTCATTCAATTGGCTCTTCTTCAATTTTCTGTTTAAAAAGGAGGTTTTAATTGTACTGGACTTTTTGCACTTTGCTCCAAACAATATTACATTTCTTGGTCATTTATTGTATTCAAGTGGTTTCTAAGACACAGTTTAGGTAGGAAAAGAAATACAAATGTTCCCTTGTTATAATACGTTGATACAACTCGGTTAAATTAATAACCAACCAAGTACCAACAATAGTAGCAGCTTTTTTATTGTTTCTCAGTCTTTCTTGCCCCATCTGCTACCAGTTGTAAGGACACCCATTCCTCTTTTTAAACTCTCCGCATCTACAGCCACGTCTTTCTCTCCAGGCCGTTTCTCTACCTCTGCTGGGCGTTTATCCATTTTATACACCTGGGACTTGTTAAAGGATTGCAGGTGCAAGTTCTTCACTTCAGTTGCCTGACTAAGTTAATCCTATTAGCTGGACATGCCTGACTATTACCATGGAACTCCTCCACAGCCCTCTTCCTCGTCTCAGTACCAAGGGGGTGTGAATTAATGGAAGTGTGTATAACTCCCAGTTGCTTCCTCCTTTTCCCAGTCTTAAGGTGAAATGGCTGTGGGACATGTTGGGTGGAAGAAGGGGGAAAAGACTGAGGATAGCCTACGAAGGCAGGGGGAATACAGGGTTAATTCTGACAAGGGAAAGGAGGATACCATGTCTCACCCAAAGACATCCTCTTCCCAAGTTTCCTCCACCCAGGTGGTCCTCCATCGCATATCCACCCCCAGGGTCATGATCCAAGAGCGATGGCCTTTCCCTGGACACCTGAGAGGAGGACTGCAGGGAAGAAGAAGTAAGGATGCCCTCAGGTTCCTCGCAAGTATATTGGACTCTTGACTAATATCTCTCTTCTTATGGGTGATTTTATTACTCTTGTACAGTTGTCCTCTTTTCCTTGCTGAAGCTTTTTAAACTTTGAGTGTGACGAGTAGGAGTACTCAAATAACAATTGTCCTTCACTTTCCTTGGCGTCACTGTTATTGTCTCTTTATCTTGTCGAAGACAGATCTGAGGCTTCTCAAAATGAACCTCATTCACTTCTCTGCCTTTCTTTGCTATCTCTTTAGCCTGCCTGAGAAGAGTATGAACACTCCTGAAGCGATTCTCATCCACGCCTCTTGCTTTTTCTATTCTCGTCTCTTGGTCCTGACTGAGACGAGTAAAAACTATTTGGCAATGATTCTACTTCACTTATCTTAATTTCTTGGATATTGTCTCTTTACCTTTACTGAGATGAGTAATAATTCTTTCTTAGAAGGGGGGCAGTTGTGTCAGTCAATGACTGAAGCCGTGATTTCTGTAATTCCTAAAGAAGGTAGTGATAATTTAAAATTTAAGTATTATAGACCTATCTCTTTGTTAAATGTAGATATTAAACTTTTTACAAAAATATTAGCAAATAGGTTAGGTGGTTGTTTTGGGAATATTATTCATGAGTCTCAAGTAGGTTTTGTTAGGGGTAGATCAGGTTGTGATAACATCAGGACATTGATAGATGTAATAAGTCTTCATGGTAATGGAAAGGTTAACACTGCCCTGGACTTTATGGATGCTGAATTGACAGGGTGAATTGGAATTTTCCAGACTTTACTATGGAGAAAGGGGGTTTTGGGATTAGGTTCAGAGAGACGGTTCGTAATCTTCAAAATTCGGCTAACGCGCGTGTTTGGATCAATAGTGAAATCTCAGAAACATTCACTCTTGGTAGAGGTACAATACAAGGATGTCCTTTTTCACCTTTTTTGTTTAATATTGAATCTAGAGCGCTTGGTAGCATTAATACGTAACGAGCAGAGAATATGTGGTTTGACATTCGGAACAAAGGAAATTAAAACGCTATCTTATGCGGATGATATGGACCCTGAGAAGGGGAGTATGGTTTTTAAGGAGATTCTTGAGAAAGTTGGTAAGTTTTCGGGTTATAGAATCAATTGGGACAAAACAGAAGTCTTCCCGCTCTCGGCTGCAGCCACAATGGAAGAGTTTGCGGAGTGGAATTGTAAATGGTCCGAGAGTTGGGTAAAATATTTAAGGGTTTTTCTGATCAAAAATGTGTGGAAAATGGTTCAATTTAATGCAGCTAAACTGTTGGATACGCTTAACAGAGGTACTAGAAAATGGTCCAGATTAGATATGGGGATCTGGGCTAAGATCAATACTATCAAAGTGTCGCTTCTGCCTAAGGTTTTATATGTTATGCAGTCAATCCTTCTGAGTTTTTCGAAGAAATGACTTAAGGATATTGATCGGGTATTCCAAGATTTTCTTTGGGTGAAAAAAAAGGCGCCTAAAATTCTAAAATATATCTTGCAGAGGGAAACTAAGGAAGGAGGATTTGGATATCCAAATTTGGGTAAATATTATAGGGGTTTTGTTTTGAAGAAGGCTGCCCAATATGCGCTGTCAGAGACTGTAGAGGAGCCACTTTGGTGGACTATAGAAAGAAATGCTTTGGTGCCTTTCGTAACCAGGACTAATGTCTGGCAGAGGGACTCACAGGACCCCCCTTGTTAATTTGCATATTTAAGTAACTTTGGGTCTCACCCTAAGTTACTAGGGGAATCCAGACATGGACCCCTTGCTCACTATTCTTGCTCACTATTCTTAGAGAGGCACAGATCCACCCTAATGATGAGGTCCAACCAGACCGAAACGTGTCTGGGTTTCTGTTGGTACTGTTGTTCAGAGGAGAATTGCCTAGCATTTCGGTGCTGGACTGCCCCAGGGCAGGACAAAGACTGATATGTTTGGGATATTTCTTCTCTGTGAAAGATAGTGAGCTAAAGACTCTGGGTAAGTCTCTCGTAACCAGGACTAATGTCTGGCAGAGGGACTCCCAGGACCCCCCTTGTTAATTTGCCTTTCAAATTGGAACATATTTTTCCAATGGAGACATTGCGTAGAGGTTCTACTAAGTTACCAACTATTAAAGTGTCTAAAGACTCAATGTTTTGGTGGGTGCTTAACTTTGAGGGCAATGTATTTTTAATCATATTTCTTCAATTTGGTATAATCCCGCATTACAAATAGGTAATAGAGTTTTGTGTTGGCGTAGTTTGATTTCAAAGGGAGTGTTGACATTTGGAGATTTATTACGAGATGGGGTCTTGAAGTCTTTTGAAGAACTTCAAAGAGAGTTTCATATACATGGCCGGGATAGATATAGGGATCTAGAAAGCCTCCTGACCCAAATATTTGGTATGATGGATTTGCAACTGGAGAAGGAACCGGTAGGTTGGACCATTTTCCACTTGATGCCACATAATGTATCCATGTATCTGAAACATATGTGTGTAGATGATTCAGTTTTGCAGTCCTGGGACACATTGAAACAGAAGTGGGAGATGGATTTAGGTTTTGCAATCAGTGATGGAATCTGGAAGTATGTATGGCAGATTGGTTATAGTAGTAAGATGGATCTCAAGTTACGCCTTGTACATCAGAAGATTTTGGGAAGGTTATATTGGACTCCAGTGTGAGTGTATGGTTTGGGACTGTTGACTGAAGATATTTGTTGGGGGTGTAGATGTGAGAAGGTGTCATGCCACGACACAGGTGGCGGTTATGGAACCGCTGGCGCTATGGCCCGCCATAGCCTCTCCCGTCACTTTTTCATTTTGCCTGTCTAGTCGTTGCACGCAGACGCAGACGGGGGTACTTATTGCACCACTTCCGGGTTGCAGACACGTTTTTGCTGTTCGCTCCGCTGTGTTTTCCCCAGCCTAGTACTCTTGTTCCTCTGTCCGTGCTTTTTCTGCCTTCCCTGTTCCATTCTTTCTCCGTTTGCCTTTGTTTTTTCTTGTCCTTCCCGCCCTTCTTTTTCCTTAGCCTTCTGCAGCTGACTTCCTTTTCCTTCTTTCCTTATTGCTCGTCTTCCGCCTCTCTTCCCCTCTCCTTATTCTTTCCTCGTCCCTTGTTTCCTTTCTCCTCCTATCCTTACCACTTACCTTCATTTGGCTCCTTCCTGTCTTTTGCACTTGCCTCTCTTTATCCTTCTGTCCTGCTCTCTCGAGTACCAGCACTCGGCAAGACTTTGGATGGTCTCCGCCTCGTCCTGTATTCTACTGCTCCCATGTGTACCAGTTCTCAGCCTGACTTATGGATTGATTTCTCCTTACGTTCTACTACCACTGTTTGCCTGAGCCACCCGTCTTCCGAGTTGCTTCAGCCTCACGTAGTGTACTACAAATCACCAGGGACCAATACTACCATCTCTCCTTGGATTGGGTGCCGCCTTGACCCGCGTTTGCCTCTAGAGCTGTCCCGCCTACTGAACCACTCCAGTTGGACACCGAGGTCCCTCAGGGGTTTTTGTGCCTTCTGGCTTTTTCCCCTTCTCGACGCTCCCGGGGGTTTGCCCTTTGTCACACCTGAAGGTGGCACAGTGGCATCCTTCCGTGATCGTCCTTATCTCCTCAAAAAAAAGGAGAGACCCAGAAGAAAAGAAATGAAGGGTTCCAGGAAGAAGGACGAAGGTGAGGAGCTAGGGGAGGGTGGTGATTCGGAGTCTACCCTTTCAGACGAGGATATCACTGATCCCGGTGACAGAAGGGGACATTGATTCCCATGTTATGAAGTTCCTCGAGAGTGACGACTTTTTGGAAGGAGGTGTTGGATAGGTTAGATATCACTTTGTTGATTTCCTTTCCAAAGGAACCTTTTCAGGCATTGTTATTGGCAAAAAGAGGTTGTTGTTTGAAAACCTGTTTGTATGGGTGTTGGATAGATAAGATATTAGTAGTAGCAGTGAAACAGATCATGAAAGTGTGGCAATCTAGGCAAAACCCGTCTATTGAGGACTGGATTAATGATGCAATTGTATTATCAGAATTTGAATTAGTTCTATCCAAAAAGCAGGTTAAAGAAAAGGAATATTGGTCTTTATGGAAATCTTTTGATGATTTGTATGGTAGTGTAGTACAGGATGGAGGAGGTGAGGTATGAGGGTTCCATTTTTTTTCTTTCCTCTGTATCGGTTTGTTATGTTTTGTCCTCTTGTCTGTATGTCATGAGATTTGGTCAATTTTGATGTGAAGATGTTTTTGTTTCATATTTATTGATTTATTTTTTCTCAAAGTGCTTGTTGACTCGTTCTGTACATTTGACTCTCATTTGGTTCTTGTTTTTTGTTTTTTATTGCTCATTTCCATGTATCTCATTCTGGGAAATGTAATGTTAATGTTATGAGCTTTATGGGAAGGTTTAAGGTGATTTTTTGTTGTTTTTCTCCTTATGTTGTTATCCTTCCTTGTTTGAATTTGTTTGGAAATTATAAATAAAAATGATTTTAAAAAAACCAAAAAAGAATACTTTTGTAATGATTCTTTACGTCACTTGCTCTTGCTGCTATCGTCTCTTTACCTTGACTAGACTAGTATGAATGTTCGGATATGGATTATCTGTTTCCCTCTCGGGTCTCCCATTTTCCCCGTTACCGGTTAACCTCAGGGATAACATCACCGGGGCTCTTTATGATCCGGTTGGGTTTCTCTCTTCACTTGGCAGACTTGTCTTCTTTCAGTTTCTAGTGCTTCACAATATTGTCTAGGATGGCTTTCCGCCATATAATGCACAAGGTCGTTATGCTGCTCCTGTCGCGTAGTGTTCTTGCCGTTGTTGCATGGACCGTCGGTCCACCATGGTCGCTCTGTGGTCACATCACCACTTGCTTTCCTCAGGGTAACTCAGTCTCTCTCCTTCCCTTGGTGCTTGACAATTCTTGCCTTCTCCTCCTCGTCCCAGTTAAACGATGTGTGCTTTTCAAAGAGACATCCACATTTTCACTTCTACATTAACATATTTCTGTTCCTTCCTCACATGTACCTTGGTAGAATTTATCTGAAGAGAGAATCTTGGCAGAACCGCTAGGAAGTTTCTCACAGAAACGGGAGCCCTTGTCCCCACAGGAGGGTGTTGTGTGATTCGGGAGGTGGAGGGCGAAGTCTCTCCCAGTGAAGTCCCACTTGCCTCGGCCCCTAGGGAGGGTGTTGCGCAGCGGGCACACCTCCCTATGCTCATGGGCGGGGGTGCTCTTTGGGAGAGGGGGCGCATTCCGGCGATTCCTCACATCAGCTACTTCAAACACCCACACTAGCCCATCACAGCTTCTGCTTTGCTTTAAATACGATTTTTCCACCACCACCTGCATGCTAGTTAATTACTGTGGGCACAGCATTTGTTGAATGCTAATCGCATGCAATTTTTAGTGAAATCGACTGGAGAAAACATGTGGGTTTTGCAATGGGAGAACAAGCCTTCAAAAGGCTGGTCGGCCATCTTGGTTTTTCACTACATTTGACTGGCTTCTTGTTCCCAGTCTGCTATTCATTTGTGTCGGATTCCTCTTGCTATTAAATAAAAGCATGTGAGAGAGTTATTGCAGAATTGTTTGATCAAGTATTAGAACAGTGAATTGAAGTTTGTGCAGTGTGGTCTAATGGGCCAGAAGAATTACAAACATAACTTGGCTGTTTCTCCATTTAAGGGCAAGCGCCACATAAGAAGTAGTTGTGAGAAACTCCTGCCACTGAACTATGGTGTTTTGGGAGGACCAGGGGATCCTTCCCACACAACTGAAAGGTCCCATAGCAGGTGGTGGTGTCTGGGCCCTTGAGCCACCCCCATACATGGTAAAGGATACAATTGTGAAGGTTTAGTAAGTGCACAATATCTGGGAAGACTTGCCATGCTCTCCACCTAGAAGAGGCTGGAAGTATAGCCCGTGCTCCTCTAGTTCCAACTTGTGAAGCATATCACTGTTGCTAACCGTTTTATCGCAGCCACAAGAATCGACAGAGAAAGCCACTACCTGATCAAGGGCACAAACAACACATCTCCACCCGAACTGCTAGGTACGTATAACGCACCACTCCGGTGGACATTTGCCACAGGCATGTCTATGCGCACACATCAGCATACAGCAATGACTACAACAAATTCGGTCTCGCTGGTCACATAATTGTTCCGCCTACTTACACCAGACTACGCCTCAACACCTCTGGTATCAGTATGCAGCGAAGACATACAACAAATTTGGGCACGCTGGACAAATAGAGTCTCTAGCAGTCAACGCATCACCTGACTGTTCTCAGCACCAATCAACATGCCTGACCTCGGGTTGCTTGCTTTCTACTGGAGCCTGGTAAGCCCTGCTTAACTTTATATGGCCAAATGCATACAATCATTCTAATCCTACTCCGGGTACTCAACACTCTGGACTTCGGGCCCCAAAGGCATTCTCACCACCAACGCATTGAGACTATGACAGTGGTAAAAGGTGTTATATAAATGGCAACTACAGCACAATACACATGCACCAAGGGACAGGGGGTGAATATTGTCACATTGGCCAGGCCAGAACCTCAAATGAAAAAATATTTAATAGTAGATTCAGCCAACTTTATAGTATCTTGTGGGGACCTATTGTGTTCCGTCAATGTTAAAATGACAGGGCAAGGAGGAAGGGGGTTACATGCCAGCGTAATCACAACTACGTTCCAAAAGGAGATGTGTGGGACCAGGGGTTGGCCAAGGAGATGCCTAGTAAGTTTGTTTCCAGGTAATGGGAGCTAAAAGCCATCAATCTGTAACGTGCAATAGCATTTAGAGAGCCCCACTCAAGTGGGTCCACAGGGCAGAAATCCAGTGGGAAGATGCATGTTCGGGAGCAATCAGGAGTGTAGCTATTCATAGTTCTGTCATAGTCTCTTGGCCCTCAGCAAGGCAAAACGGATTAAAACTAAGGGCCTGATTCATGAAACGTTTTCCTATGGGATTGCGCCATTATAAAACACTTCCATGAATCAGGCCATAAATGTTTTAAGTGGTAATTGTAAGGAAGGCATGGTATCAACAGTAAGACAGACACAAGTGACCACAGTTCATGGGTGCTTATTGAACTTCAATAAGGGTTTGAAAAACGCCTATCTAATCCCAAATCTACAGATGGGAGCAAGGTACGACCATCAAATAATAATAATAATGCAGTCCTAGTGGTGTCTTGTCAAAATAAAAGGGTCTATACTATTAAACCTATTGCCAATCCTTACCTCTAAATACAAATTGTGTGGGAAACAATGTTATTATTATAACTTTTATTTGTATTTGGATTATTATAAAACTTTACAAAAAGAAGAAACCGTTCATCAATACACAACCATATATAAAAACACAATATTAAGAAATCATCTTAAAAATCCATACAAAAATACAAACATTAAAATATCTTATGATAATGCATCTAATAGATAAAATGACCTTATAAGGTTCGACTCATCCTATGGCCAAGGAGTGCAAATCACGTTAAGTTTTCTAAAACATTACCACCGGCCCAAAAACCTTAAGCTGTTTCATTTGATATCACTATTTCCCATAATTTTACAAATGCAGCTTTTGCCAGCTCTTCAGAGGTGGAAGTTGGGTTCAACATTCTTTTCCACATTTCATTTATGTCCCAGTTGTTAGCTGCGCTTACCATTATGTTAAAATATGTTTTTCTTTCAAACTGTAGGGCGGGACAATTCATGAACAAGTGCCTACTGTTCTCAACAATCTTATTATTATTACAATGTCTACAAGAAGAGTTAGAGGAATCAGTAAGACTCTGCCTTATCAAAATCTCTTTTGTATGGAATAAATTCCATCAAAGATGGGAGTATCAAGGACTGAAAGTATTTATTCGGAAAGAGTAAAGTACGGGGCTACCATTCCTCTCCTCCAATGTTCATGAGACAAATGTCGAAGAGAACCAGAACCGTGAAAGGTGTCCACAGTCTTTGTACAGTCTTGGTCGCATAAGGCCACTTTGACCTTCCTCAGTTCATGACGTAGAAATTTGCTGTGGAGTTTAAACTTCACTAAGAATCCTCCCGGTCAAGATCCCTTCAGTCCATCCAGTGCAGTTCGGGCCTCTGAATATAATGTATCCTGCTCAGCTGTAGGAATGTTATAGTACAAGGACAGGATCTGCCATTGCACACCGACGATGAGGGAAAGAAGCCCCAATTCATATCTTAAAGCTGCTACCAGAATAGCGTTAGAAATTCTCAATACATGTTTCCACATTTTTCCCTTAATTGTATCTAGCCAGAGTTGAGACTTACTGGGCCAAAGTTCCAACCCATATGTTAGCTCTGGTATCACCTTTCCTTACCAGGACGCCGGTAGGGCTGCATATAGGCGCCCGGTAGTAGAGCAAAGCCCCTCTGGAATGTCCCCAGTAGCAGAGCCTTGAGGCCCCTCTGCAGTGGAACTGGGAGGATCTTGCAACCCCTCAGTCTGTTGGCCGGTAGCTCTGAGAACCTCGGGCTCTTTGCTGGTCTTAGGACCTGGAAGGTCTCACCCACTCGGGTGCTTCACTGGGAAGGAGTCGCCCTTGTGGTGTGCGGAGGAGACCAGGGCACCTACCTTGGGCCTGGTCGTCATCTCCACGTAATTCTTGATGTCCTCTGGAGGTGATCTCTTGAACAACTCCCTACACCTGGCCAAATGATTCTTGAGAGCTCACTGGGTCAATGCGTCGCATGCAGAACAGCTGTCCCAGCCGTGGTCGGGCAAAGGCACCGGAGGCAGAGCGTGTGGGGATCCGACGTGGGGAAGGAGCCGTTACAGGCCGCACACCTGCTGAAACCCGCCGTCGTCGACATGCGCGGGAGGTGCGTGGCACCAGGGGACAGAGTCTTCTCTGACAATTGCTAGGAGAAAAAACAGATCGAGAAAAAACAGCTAGCTTTGGGGAAGAGCGTGTGGAATTACAAGGCCTGAGGCCTAACCCAGGAGCGCTGGTGAAGCGGTCGGTTCCCGTCGACACAGAAAATAGGACTGGGAAGTGGCACTGGTGGGTGGAGTCAGGGGAGCACATGCATCTAAATTTAATGGAGAAGACAAGTCTTTCTGGTGCAAAAGGTTCCGTTTCCCATCCTTAGCGTGAGACAACAATACAGTGTTGATGGCCCAAGCAATCCTGCGCTCAGCGGGTAAGAAACAGTCACACAATTTCCACGTGGTTGTCGACATGAATTGGAAAGTCAACAATGTAAATTGTAAAACTCAAGACTCACTTGCCAAATATTCAGCATAGGATTCCTCATATGGCCAAGTGCGCCACTCCAAAAGGAGTTAGAAATACAGCACCTGCACACCCTCCACCAAACACAAAACACACGTGCCTGTGTGGTGATTATAAGGAATGACACTGTCTGTTGGAAATTAAGCAGTTGAAAAGACTTGCAAGATGGCAAGCACGCAAAGAACCAAAAGCACTATTCCTTCAGAATGTCATGAAAAACACTGCTTCGCACACAAGCGGGAACACTCACAGAGACGAGCCTCACTTGCTCGCTGCACAGCTTCTCTCTCTCATTCTCGCTCTTGCTTTCACCAGCATCTCCGTCGCTGGCATTCATACGCGGACCTGGGGTCCTGCATTCACCAGCATATCTCCTGCTGCCAGTTTCACACCTGAGAGGTTCCCGGGCTCAGGGAAAATGTAGCGCCCAACTCCTCTGGGTCCCACAAGTCCTCCGGGTCTCTTGCCAGCGTCTTGACTACTCCTAATCCACCACGGTTGCCTCTCCTTATGAGTCTCCTGTTGCTCACAGACCAGCTCCTGCCCCTGCCTCTTCTCTTCTGCTCCCACCTTTTATACACTCCCTGATTGTCAATGGAATGCAGGTGATTCGAATCACCCTCAATTTCCTGACCTTGCCTGTACCTATTAAAGTGACCTATCTGACTGATAGCTAGAGGCCTCTGATCCCTTCTCCTTCGTTACAGGCCAAAGTGGTTTTTGCAGTGGGTGATGTCAGAAGCCAGAAGTGTCTCACCCACTAGTCCTCGCAGACATTTTCAACTACAATGTTGTCTTTTTCTGACTATGGAAATATACCCTTTCACTACTTCGACTAACCAAGAAAAGAAACTAGGTACAAATATATATATAAAAGGACTTGCAACACAACAGTTCATCCAGTCCTCCAGAAACATTCCCCCTTTCAACCCACATAACATCATCTGACTCCACACATACATGCCAAATTATTGTGAAGGCATCATGAAATAGACACAGACAACTTACCATGTTTGTGCTATAAACATTTGTTAAACCAAAAAGAGGGCTGACACGGTTATAATGTTGTGTACGATGCACAATTACACATTTCTTTTGAGTATAACGATTGTCAACATGGGGTAATGACTATGCTGTAGTATATGTGTATTGCATTGCCATTGTACAAGGATAAGATTGAAAAGTATCACAAACAGTGGCTAGCAGAGACACAGAGGGGGATGCCCCACTCCAGGCCAGAGCAGAGTACTAACAACAAGGAGATACTTGAACACATGAGCATGTTTCTAATAGCCAGATATAAGGGTAAACAACATCAGAAGCGAAAGGAGATTGTAGACTTATGGAAAATGGTAGAGTATATTGCGGATGCTGCTGGGTGTACACCCCGGTGCAAAGCCAGTGCCACCCCAGATGTAGGGAATGCAACAGCGCCAGAGGGAGTGCCGCAGCCCACGCCTAGAGGGGGCTTTGCCCACTCACCGCCTGCCCAGCCTGCCCAGCAACGGGTTACACAAACCCAATATGGGCCCACACCCCCCACTGCCGCACCCCCATATCAGCCTACACCTAACATTATTACGCTGCAGGATAACAAGTCACAGAAGGAGTTGCAGGAAGCATTGTAGGCAACACAACCAGAGTTGACCCGCTTGAGGGCCATAAAGGAGGGGCAGAGCAAACCGGGGTGTGGTTTGGACGAGTGGAGGCCTGGAGACATTCTGCTTAGACTGGACAGCACTGTAATAAAGGATGGGCATGTTGAGAAGGGGAATGGTGATTGAGGGGCAGAGTATAGGTTATGCGACAGTAAGGTCAGACAGGGAAGCAAAGAGATTTGCGGGATGGAGATTGGGACACCGTGGATGAGTTTGAGGATGAAGGGGACGAACAGGAGGTACTGGAAGTATCAGGGTAGAGAGCTTGTGTGGACCTCGATTGAGGAGCAGGTAAGGTCGGGAAGCAGTGGCAAGTAAAAAGGGAAGTGATGGACGGAAATCAAGGCGTAAAGCTCATGGGATGGGGGTTCTACGTGGCTTGGGCTCAGATGAATATAAATAATTTGATCAAAACACTCTCCCCTCACTGCGCTGGCTGGGAAGTGGATATATGCATTTGGAAAACATACAGCAGGAATTCCTTCGATAGTGGGAGATATGAAGAGTGTACTTGTTGCAATTGTGGTTGATCAGGCTGGGGATGTGTAGGTCAAGGTAGGGTATCCAGCAGTGAAGCTAGATGATGACGTGCACAATGGGGCCCCTTTCAACAATATCAGAGCACAAGTGGGGATCACGCTGCGGCTGGCGTACCCTGACACACCGGACTCCCTAATGCAGTACACCATGGGGGACGATGAAGATCCTGCTCACTACATTTTAAAAGTGCAGGAGATGTGGAGTGCAGAGACAGGTGACCAGTGGGACCGATCAGTTCCTCTTGTTTACTTCGCCATTAAGAGGGGATCACCCAAGGAAGTGCAGAAGGCACTCGACAAGATAGTGGGCATAAAGGCGAAAGGGTGGGCCGAGATTCAGACTATAATTATACAGCATTGTAAAAGGATTAAAGAACGAGAAAAGGATTAAAGAACAAGAAAAGGAAACGGCTCAGTGACTCCAGCCCGATGATGCGAAACTGGTGGAGAAAAACATAGCTAAAATAGCAGTCGGAGAGGCGGTACCAGCAAATGCAGAGACAGACTCGACGAGCAGACCGCCGTGCGTGCTGATGTGAGGATAGCAGCGTTTTGGCCATGCGGAGGACAGGGGCAGTGGGGCGGCGAAGCTCAGCATCAGTATTCTGAACAGCAACAAGGAGGTCAGCAGCAGGGAAGAGGAGGATATCAAGGGGATGTAGTGGAATGGAACCCAGAGGGGGATGGGACCTTCTCAGTGTTGTAGCTGTGGCAACTGGGGGCAATTTGCAAGAGAGTGTATAAATAAGCAGGGAGGCGGTATAACGCATACCATCAACCTGCCCATGCACCGCCAAAGCCGCATTCCTTCATGCCACCCATGGCCACCTCCATACCCTATGAAATACACCAAGTTTATACCCAGTTACCACCACGACCACCACACATGCAGGCCCAAGCACCACCTAATGCACAACCACCAGCGGTCTAGCAGAGCCCCTCGTATGGAGGTCAGATGTCCACAACTAATGCAGTGCCAAACGGAACAGTGGCGCCTTATCGAGGGGGTCACCGTCATCGCGGAAATCATTTCACGTTCCCAGGTACCAATACATACCCTGATTAGGATAGCCCACAGAAAGCTCTTGCGTGCCCAGTCCTGTCCATGACTACCAACTCTTTTGAGGAACCCTTGGTGGGTGCTGAGACAGGTAATAAACAATTCATTTTTATGGTTGACA
Organism: Ambystoma mexicanum; assembly: GCF_040938575.1. Classification (NCBI taxonomy): domain Eukaryota; kingdom Metazoa; phylum Chordata; class Amphibia; order Caudata; family Ambystomatidae; genus Ambystoma; species Ambystoma mexicanum. The sequence goes on along the minus strand of NC_090931.1, from coordinate 1,137,854,592 downwards.
TGGGTGCCACTAAATCATGCATCAGTAAGGGAAACTTTCCATTATCAGGTGAAAAACTCTACACGCAGGTATTCTCTGGGGCTGTCGTAACAATTTCCTACACAGAAGTGGTAGCAATCAAAATAGGAGGAAAAGAGGTGCCTGCACCTTTATTGTATTCAGAGGCCTCCCCGATTAATTCGTTGGGGCGGGATTTGTTGAGCAAACTGTACATGACCATCTCCTTCACAGACCATGGGGTGGTTTGTGCCATCCCAGGAATGTGCGCTTTCTGGGCAATGGTCATCAAACATGCCGGGGGGGGTGGTGGTGGTTCGTGGCATCCCCGTGGATCCGGACATATTGGAGTATGGGATCACAGTGCTGATTGATGCAGTGCCCCAGATTGGTAAGGTATGTTGGCGGATGCCATCCGGCTTCATCTTCCGACCCATGGTGACCCAGGAACAATACTTTCCCTAGATTTACAGGGCCTGGTTGTGTCAGAAAAAAAGATTTTTATGCTTGGGGGAGGCCCTGAAGGATGTGAGTGGCATACCGTGTTATGTATTGATCCAAGGATGCCCCTTCAAGTAGTAGCAGATACAGATTTGTTTATGGATCGGGTTGATGATGGTGAAATTGTGTTGGCAATCTGTATCCCTTGTGCAATATCGCAAAGTGCAATATTCCTTAGGGCCCTTGTCTCCCCGCTCCCTTTTACTGAAACAAACTTACAGCAGGTCCCAGAAAGATTATGGACAACAAATGCCCACGAGGTAGTGCTCTTGCAGGGGGTGGCACCAGTGCGAATAACACTCAAGCCAGGCACAGTATTGTCCCGAGCTAAGCAGTATCCGCTGTCCAGAGGATGGAATACAGAACACCATTGTTACACTCCTGAATCAGGAAATAATTGTACCCTCCACCTCCCCATGCAATACAGCCATATATCCAACCAAAACTGCAAAAGGGGGGCTGGAGGATGATACAGGATCGCTGCCCTCTAAATGACATTGTTCTGGCCGAATTTCCTGCTGTTCCAAACCCTGCAACAATTCTGTTCAGCATCCCTAAAGAGGTGGCCCACTTCACTGTGGTGGATCTCAAAAACGCATTCTTTTCCATACTCTGTACGACGACTCGCAGTACCTCACCACGTTTACGCATGGTGGGATGCGCTTCGAGCACACGAGATTGCCTCAGGGGTACTGCGGGTCACCCAGTATTTTCAACACAATGTTACATGCTGATTTAGGGAACATCCAGGTGGCCAGTACCATCATTCCGTATGTTGACAACCTGCTGCTGTGTAGTGTGTGAGAAACCTGAAGGTGCTCCCTAGCTAGTCCCTGGGGATCTGTCATCCAGGTGGCCAGGACACGGCCATCGCTGTTGTATCTAGTTCCTGGGGGTGGACCAGTGAGGGAGGATCACCTGGATGGAGGGTCCTTGAGAGTGGGTGTAACGCTCACCTGATTTCCACGGAGGTGCTGGGCTGGACTGAGCTGTCGCCGTGTCTTCTAGTGTGACTCGTAGATCTCGGCCTTCTCCTAGGGCTGGTCCCCTTCTCACGATGTACCGGACGTGTAGAGTGAGGTGTCTGCAGACGGAAGAACAAGGATTTAGGAACTGGATTGACTGAACTTCTCCTTCCTCAGTCCTCTTATTCGAACCAAGGGCGTGGCTTGCTCACCTTAGATATATTAAGGCCGGGCTCTCCATCCTGCGTCTTTGCAGGGGCGCAAGTACCAGTTACTTCACTGGTTCACTGACAATCCTCTTGATTGCAGAGGTTGATGTTGGAAGATACCGCCGTTTACCGCACGAGCGGTTTCTTGATAGTTATTGGAGCACCCTTAATTTAGTCCCTTGCTCAGTCTCAGGGTGTCAAGAATGAAATTGTAGAGGAATGATGCGGCAAGCAGGTGAGTAGGAAAGATGACCGGTTGCTGTCACCCTTTCTAATGTCTCTCTTTGTCCTGCAGGTTTAGGTGCAATGGACGCTGATGAATAAGTGCCCAGGATCATGCAAGCGCGTATGTACGAAGAAGATGAAGCGCGGTGCACGTAAGTAAAATGACTGCTGTTTGTTTCAAAAGCACGCCTTAATGTCTCTTTTATCCTTGCAGATCGTGGATGCAGAGAGCGTTGCTAGATGGATGCCGGCGAACGTGCGAGCGCGTAAGTAGAAAGTTTATGGTTGGTTTAGAATGCGCCTTAAAACGTCTCCCTTTGTTTTGCAGATGCCGGCATGCAGCGCTTCTTGAAGTTCAGAACGTGCGGAGCGCAGGTAAGCAATTCAAGAATGCAATGCTTAATCAAGTCCTTTTCTTTGCAGATGTCGATGGGGAGCCGAAGAAAGCGGCGGAAGGCTTTGGAAGATGCCGCCGTATTTGGTAAGTAAGTTGGTAAGTAAGTGCGCTGCTCTCGAATTGAATTCTGCTAACCTGTTGTTTTGTCTTGGCAGGTGCAGCTGAGGATCGGATTTCTAGCAGGTAAGGAATTCGTTTTCACAGGAACTGGAGCTGAAGAATCTCAGGAAAACTGGAGCTGACACAGTGAGCGTCCTGCTGCAGATGCAGAATAACGCGAAGCACGTTTCATCAATCGGGTGTGGTTTAAATAGCCTTCTGTAGTGCTTAGGCGTCTTCTTCCACAGCCTCGCCCAGGTAAGAAAAGAGTTCCTGTGTTCTGATTCCAGGGAGTGGCTCCTGCCCCACCCAGACAGGAAAAGTAGTTCCAGGCAGAGAAGGATCAGAAGACCATCGAGCTGGTAAGTAAGCAGCATGGTCTGCTGCAGGTAGGTCCACCCAAGCACTCTTAAGCATTATGAGCCCGGCGCTTCCAGCGCCGGGACCGGTCATCTTTATGAGCCTGGTGCCACTGGCGCCAGGACAAGGTCCAAAATGTCCCGATAGGGACTGGCTGGTACCCAGGGTCAAGGTTATGGGCCTGCTTCCAAGGATGTGAGGCAAGTCCTGACCCCTTGGAAGCAGGGATCATGACAGTGGGACACCGATGGGCGAGACGCAGTATCCTGCTTCCTTAAATACCTCTTCCCCCTCCTACCACTTAGGACATTCAAAAATACTGTGCCCCCTTTCCAAACATGAACACTTTCGCACAACGGACTAACATCAGAGTCGTTTACCTGATATGTCCCAATACAAGGGTCAGGCAAAGTCAGGCAATTGACGAGAATCACACACACCCGACAGCCCTTTCCCTTCCCCACAGGGATAAAAGGTGGAGCAAGAGAGCACAGTACGAGAAAGGCAGACCGCACAACGAGACAGCTATCCAGACCCAGCAGTTCAAGAGGAGGAGAAAAACTGCAAATATCGAGAGGCTGACAAGGAGAAACAAAACACTGCCCTTTTCGACAAAACCCTGTGAACCCTCAGCAGAAAGACAAGAGTGCTGTGTTTAGGGTTACAGCTGGTCTGTTGGGCGACTCATTCAACATTAACTTAATGCAAAAAATAGTTGTAACCAAATCCATACTGGGGACAGGAATCACCCCTCTATTCCTCACATTCATTGATCTGTTGCAAACCACTGGACCGACGGTAAGCCACAAGAAATCTGTAAAAAAATAGTGAGAAGGGCAATTTTCATATTACAGATGAGAATAAAATACATCTGCATTTACCTTTATAAAGGCGCAATGTCCTGGATCTTTTTATATGCTTTTGTATATCTTTCTCACCTCAGCAGAAGGAATCGTAAGACTGAGGACAATAGCCCAAGTGTGCTGCAGCAGATGTTAACGGTACACGGAGCGTATCGACGCTGATAAGCCGGAGCGAGGGAGACTCCTGCTTCCGTGGTACTGGCCTCGACTCCAGTTAAGAGGAAAGCCCAGTGGTTCATCAGTGCCGGTGAGTTGAGGGGAGAGCCGATAAGAACCGGGCGGTAGTGAATGAAAGTCACAAAATGAGACAAGCGAGGGAGACTCCTGCTTCCGTGGTACTGGCCTCGACTCCAGTTAAGAGGAAAGCCCAGTGGTTCATCAGTGCCGGTGAGTTGAGGGGAGAGCCGATAAGAACCGGGCGGTAGTGAATGAAAGTCACAAAATGAGACAAGTTCACAGAACTGTAACATTGTAAAGGGGAGACCAGCTGAAAAGGAGGGGGCAAAGTCTAAAGTCCCAAGAAACAGTGTGTTGACAAAGGTGAACCCGACCGAGTGATGTCCACTGGAACGGTTTAAAAAGAAGTTAAGATTTGTGAATGAAGGAAAGGCCATAGTGAACCCGGTGGAGGGAGGCTGAAAGTAAAGAGGGGTCAGTGCCCGGAAGAGGGGGACCCAGGGGTGAAGAATTCTCTCCCCAAGTAAAACAAGGATACAAACTTTGATTTTGTTGAAGGAACTTTTGTTTTTGTTATCTGAATACACCAGGCCCCCAAAGGTAAGAGACTTTCATGTGAAACGAGACTTAGCCATCGACGGCCCTGATAACTGCAAGTGGAACTGTCGTCTCGTGCTAGGGAAGTTCGAGAGTGTGCTGTGTCCCAGGATCCCGCCTTGCTGCATGCTCATAATGTGGGCAAGGGAGACCCCAAGCTTCCGCATCCTGACATATTATTTGTGAACACTTCTTTCTTTTCTTGAAAACTATCCCACACCCCTGTTTTTATTAGTTGTAAGGTTTGGCAATAGGTTTCTTAGTATAAGCCCTTTTTATTTGACACAACACCACTAGGACTGCCTTTATTTTTATTTGCTCCCATGTTAGTATTTAGATTTAGGTTTCGTTTGGGTGTTTTTCCGCCTTGCATTCATTGTTCAATTAACATCCTTGAACTGTGATCACTTGTGTCTATCTTTACTGTGGCCACCATGAGTTCCTTACAAGTGACAGTGAGCAACAGTGCAGAAAGAACTCCGTCAACCTTTTGTAGCTGCTAGAATACAAGGGTTACAAGGTTGACGAGGCAAATCTCCAATATTGTCTCCAGGAAGTGCTTTACTTGGGCCAACTAATATTTGTCTATGGGAAGAAGTTAGTACCCGATTGCACTGCATCAGTGACCAGTACTCCCCCAGCCCAAGACTGTCAAGGAAAAGCATAAGTTCTTAGGATTGTGTAACTACTGGAGAGCATGGATTTTAGACTACACAGCGTACACCAGGCCCCTGTTGCAGGGCCTCAAAGAGGCTCAGAAAAATGACGACACGCTTGCATGGATGGAGGACATGCTTACCAGCTTCAATGACCTCAAAGGGGTCATTTGCACTGCCCTGGTACTAGCTACCCCCGATTACACACACAACTTTTATCTGTTTTCCCATTCCAATGGCCCGATGATTACTGCAGTACTCGCACAAAACAGCACAAGCCATTGGCCTACTGCAGCAGGCTGTTAGATTCAGTGAGGCTGGGCCAGTTCCCATGCGAACAGGTGCTTTCTGCTGCTGCATTTGCGATTGGAAAAAAAAAACACTATTGTCATGGGGTGTTCCGTAACACTATACGTGGAGCATGCAGTGTTTGCCATCCTGGAAGATCCAAATCAACTCTCACCACGCAGCGGGCATCCGCGTATGAGATCTTCCTGTCCAGCCCAAACATTCACATAGTGAGGTGTAAAACATTAAATCCCGCCACTTTTTTGACAGAATTGTGCACAGACAAAGACCTTGCAAAACATGACTGTGACATTTGAACGGGAAGACGACATTGCCTTGCTGGTTGCTGCTCTTTTTCCCTACTTAAGGAGCCCTACAGCCTCCTTTCCTTTGCAGATGGGGAGTAGGTGCAAGGGGATCACCTGGCCTAACTCAGCCCACCTGGCGTCTTACAGGTTGCCGCTCTTTTTCCCCCCACTTAGCATGCCCTGCCCACCTCGTGCCTTCCCGGTTGCAAATATTTTTCCCTACTTAAAGAGCCCTCCAGCCTCTTTTACTTTGAAGATGGGGCGCAGGTGCAAGTGGATCTAGGTCACCCGGCCTAAGCACCACCCACCTTCTTAGCCCTGCCTCTTCCTTCCTGCTCTTAACTCTTAGATCAAGGATGTCTCTCGCCCGGGGGTCTGAAGCGAAGGGCTGACGAAGAAAAGGGCAATTCCTGTTTGAGCCAGGAGGACCAGGGCCCGACCCACTGCTCAGACAGCAGGCAAGCATGTACCAACATGCACTCCCTCTGTCCCACAGGCCATCCCCACCCCCTGTGGTCCCCGTGTGATGTTCCCTTGTGCACCCCTCCCTTCTCGAAAACACATGTGCTGCCTGTTTGGCTTGATTCTTCTACCCTGCACCCCCACCCCCTCTAGCCTACTTCTGCAGGAGTCTGTCCTGATACATTCTGGTTTCACCATCACGATCTTGTGGCCAATGCTGGATTTGACTTTTATGGACTTCATTGATTCACGGTGGGTCACCCTTTCTCAACTGTACTGCTGGACTTCCTTTGCATCCTGTACTCATGGTGGCCCTGAATCATGTTCCTATCATCATCTTGTATTCTGGCTTGCAACATTATGTGTTACTACTAATTTATGCAATTGTATTTGCTCTCCCCTCTTGCTTCTCCACTCTTTTTGACTGTTTACTCTCTGTTCTCTCCTCCTCTCCCTTTTCCTATCTCCTCCACCTTACTTTCTTCTGTGCACTTACTCTATCAGAATTGTCCCTGGACCTAGCATGATAGCAACCTTGTCTGTCTCCTCCCCCCTCCCACTACTTGTCCTCCTTCCTCCACCACTATCTGAAATGTCGTCAGGCCTAGTACGATAGTCACTTGTTTTGTTCCTCCCCTCCCTTTCTGCACCCCACTCCATCATCTTTTGTTTTTCTCGGGCTCTACCAGAATGTCGTCAGACCTAGTACGGTAGTCGGCTGTCTGTTTTCATTTCCTTCCCACTCTCACCCTCCCTAACTTATCTAGGTCTTAGCTCTTGCACTATTTGACATGTCGTCAGGCCGAGTACGATAGCTAATTTCACATATTTACTGTTCATGGCCTGTAAGAATGTCATTGTATTTTCCCTTGTTCCCTCCCTTGCCTTGAAGCGCTTTGAAACACGCTGTGTGTAGGCACTATATAAATAAACTATCATATCAAAAGACAGCCTGCTTGAGCGGGGGTTATTATCAGCAACTATCGACTAGGAAACTGTTTTGAGGCATACTGGGGCATCAGTGGTCTGCTTAGTTGATTTGGTCTATGAGATATTGGGCAAAGGAAATTACCCATACACTATTCGGCCCAAGCAGCAGAACTTCTAGCGCTTGAGGCCCTTTTAGCGTCTCAAGGGTGCCGCGTGACCATCTACTCTGATTCAGCCGACGTCACCACAACCGTGCATGCAGGACTCGTACGCTGGAAGAGAAGGGCATTTAGGAGGGCTGACGGGTCGCAGGTACAGCATGCAGCATTGTTGGATAGACTCCTTGGAGGCAGTGGTGAAATGTGCTACCCATAGTAACAACACAGACAAAGTCTCACTCGGTAACGCAGTCGCAGACACAGTGGCCAGGCAAGCAGCGTATCTCCTGGTGTCAAATGTGTTGGAAGTATCCAGTGGTAGCACAGAGTAGAGAAGAAATGCCAGACTCCACAACTGATTGAGCTGCAGGGCCGGGCCCCAAAGGAAGAAAAGTATCTATGGTTGAAAAGGGGATGCAAGCAGACCCCTACAGATTTACTGCTGCAACAGGAGACATCAGGCAAAGTGGTCATGTCGCACGAATTGCTGATAGTAGCATTCTACCAGCTGCACCATCCATGCCATGTGTCAAAACAGCATATCACTGCAGATATACAGGAGGACTGGTTTGTCACCAATCGGCAAAGGCAGTAACTAAAATGGTTATTAATTGTACTACGTGTCAAACTTACAGCACTGGTCTTACCCCAAGCACAATCAGACGTATCCTGCCCTACCCTACCCTACAAGGGCCGTTCCACAAATTACACATTGACTATGTGGACATGGGGGGAAAAGTGTAATGGATCCCGTTATCTAACAGTGGTTGGTTGTCCCTTTTCATGGTGGGTGGACGATGGTCCTTGAGCACACCAAGATGCTCAGTGTGTGGCCAGGTGTTTGGTCAGAGAGGTTTTTCCTCGCTGGAGCGAACACAATGTATTAAGATCTGATAATGGCACACACTTTTTCAATATGCTCTTTAAAGAGATAACAGCACTGCTGGTCAAGCATCACTTGTGCAGAATTTACCACACTCAGGCCAACAGGGTTGTGGAGAAGATCAACAGGTCCAAGCTCTGCACCACGTTAAAGAGAAATTGGGTGCACTGCTTGCGCTGTTTATCATGCACACGTAGCCCTCTAAGGATCACCATTTATGGTCCCATGAGGTGGTAACGGGGCAGTGATGCACACGCCCTTATCTTCCATCAGGAGAGCACCTGATGCTCACAGGGCTGCGTCCGTGTTGGTGGACGAATGTGAAAGTTATCTGTTTTCTCTAACAAAAGCCATAAAATGCATCTCTCAACAGATAGCGCCACCAAGAATTGAAGACCTGACCCACATCTGACACACTAGCAATGTCACCTCCTCTCCAGCTATTACCAGGCGACCTTGTGTACATAAGAAACTCTGTCTATCGGTGGAGTGAGCAAAGATATAACGGCCCCTTTGAGGCCGTTTATGCCACTCCCCTTGCGATGAAAGTTCGAGAACCGCGATATTGGTTGCATCTGTCTGATGTTGGCAAAGCAACCCAGGCCATTCCCCCCACGCTGGTTCAGTGAACTACAGAGGTGTAAAAACAGTCCCGCACCCTGACCCCTTCACCATATTCGCATTCATAGACAAACACGTGCAACTGCACCTTGAATACCAGTCCCCTCTTATCCTTCAGGTATTTTGCAACTAATCTACCTCTACGATTAATAAAAACGCTGCTACACAAAGTTTTTTTCTTCTTCTTTCTCTCTCTCACTCATAACAGTGTTCTCGTCCACATACACCTATGTTATGCACTGTGTAGCTGGTCTATTTGCTATTTCTATGTTTGGACTAGGTATATATTTAGAATGTAGGTTTATATGGGGTGGTCATATAAAAGGTGGGATTACACATGCAAATATTACTAATGGTTCTTTAACTAATGGTTCCTTATTATGCTATAAATGTGTTATTATCAAACAAAGAAACTGAAATGAATAATACTGCAGCAGCTGTCCTTGATGCAAAGTCCAATGCAACTGCTAATGAAACATCTGTCGACCAGCAACACATGGGGAAGCTTGCAAATGTATTTATGTTATCATTTCCTAATGTGTTTTCTGACATAATTGCACATTTTAGTTTCTCATCGAGTGCCCCTCATGGTACTGTTTCGAAATGTTTTAAAAGACAAGTTAGAAAGGCCAAGTACGATGAGTACCGAGGACTCAGGTTAGATACAATCGAGGATGTGCACCATCCAGAGTTAAGTAATAGTTGGTTCGCAAACATGAGCTCAGTTGGGAAAAACAAGGTTGATTGGAGCGGTTATGTCCGTTCCTTGATTCCACACACGTCGTGAGCCCCCGAGTTATCAATGCCGCAGGAAACTCCAGTTTTGAAGGCTCAAAGTTTAGTTAACTTGTGCAAATTGCGAAGCACTTTCCAGGCACGTAGTGTGCAACTCGAAATAATGGATCCAGATCAACTGAAATGTGCCCAAAACTCCAAAAGTGTACAGTGCTTGCAAAGACTGTATCTAAAGCTGGAAGGCGTGAAGTTCGTGGCAAGGAGATGGCACGAAACTACAATGAGCTGCATGGCAAGTGGACTCGTAAAATTGGTAAAAGAAGTGATCCAAAAGGTGAATGCTGTATGCAGTGGTTTAAGGAAGGCATGGTATCAATAGTAAGACAGACACAAGTGACCACAGTTCAAGGGTGTTTATTGAACTTTCACAAGTTCAAGGCCCATCTAAACCTAAATCTACAAATGGGAGCAAGCTGCAACCATCAGATAATAATGCAGTCCTATTGGAGTTTTGTCAAAATAAAAGGGCCTATACTAAAAAAACCTATTGCCAATCCTTACTGCTGATTTACAAATAGTGTGGGGGTAATATTTGATGAAAAAGAAAGAAGTGTTCACAAAATAATAAGCCAGGAGGTTCGGGCCATTGGCCTCCCTTCCCCACGTTTTCAGCACGGGGCAAGGCGGTTCACTCGAGCCAAGCACACACACTGGTTTCTTCAACACAAAGATACAGTTCTATTTCCAGCATCAGCGCCTTCTGTGCCCAAGTGCCTTTTCTCATCAAAGTCTCTTGATTGTGCACATTGTACTAAGATCTGATAACTTTATTTTGTTTTATACAACATATTATTTTCTTCTCACAATTTCTAATTCTGGTATCTCACCCTGGATCACCCCTCTGCCAGGCTCTGATCCCTTTTCCGTTCCTGCGGATCCCCCTCTTCTGGGCTCAGATCCCTTTTCCATTACTGTAGATCCCCCTCTTCTGGGCTCAGATCCCTTTGTTCTAAGGTTCAAAACATTTTCTTTCTAGGGTGACTAATGGTTCGACCCGGATCCCCTGAGCTGGGCTCAGATGCTTCTTTGTATTCAATTAGTCACCCTCAGCCGGGCTCGGACCAATTGCAGTTCACTTTACACTTAAAAGACTTTCAAATGTGCACAGGGTTCAGCTGGACCCGTTGCAGGAAAACTTCGATATAAAGTTCCTTTTCACAATATAGTTGTCATTCAGTTGGATACCCAACAGAGACCTTCAAATGAGTACCCATGTGGCGCCGGACTACTCTAAACACGGTATCTTACTTGGCTCTTCAAAGTTCATTCACTCCCTTCGTCTCCAATTGTTCACTCCGCTCATCACATGCGTTTCACACACTGTCTTTTGTGGATTTCTTCATACAACGTTGCCGCTTGCAACCTTGGTTCAAACACAAGCAGGTCTGGTATGAGTTTCTCCGACTCACCGGCTGTGCTGTTACTGGCGCAGGTTTGTTGTAGGAGGCAAGGACAGTACCACAGTGGCAATCACTCCTCCCTGCCTGGGTTATCGACACAGGAGATCCTCGAATGCCTTTGATGCAGTGTATGTTTGTTCGGCTTTAGTTCCCAGTCTTAGGCTTCTCACTTTCCAAGGTTTGTGAAAGTAACAGTTTCTAGAGGTCGCAGGCACTTCCCTTCTTGCAACCCTCTCTGGTCTTGCTGCCTTTCTTATGTTAAACCGCTGTCTTGGAACTGCTGCTTCCTCATCTGCTTTTCCTCGCTTAGAGTGTGCTTTTGTGCTCCGCCTTTAATCCGTTTGGGGAAGTGTGATCGGAGTCAGGTGTGCTTGTAATTATCAGCAATTGCCAGAACATGGTGTTGGGACATGTCAGGTATACAGATCTGGTGTTAGTTTGTTGTCGCTCACGGTGAACTGTCCACCAGAACGTGCTAGTGTCGGGAAAGGGGGTGGGGGGAGCTGAGAATCTAGGTATCCTACCTGGTATAATGGGGGAAAAGGTGTCACAGGGAAAGGGATACCGCATCTCACCCTTCAGTGTCCCACTTTCACTCCCCGAAGACACCTCATTCATGTGATCCTCCCACACCCGTCAACCCCCAGGAACTGGATCAAAAAGCGATGGCCGTGTCCTGGCCCCCTGGATGACAGCTCCCCGGGGTCTAGTGGGTGAGACCTCCAGGTTTCTTGCAGTGGGAACTAGAATGAGCATATGGCAAAACTCACGTGGATCGAGGCAATGGAGAAACCAGTGAAGGTGCAAAAGCAGGAATATGAACTGTGTTTTTACAACAAAGGGAGCAGATTTGTGGGGACCACCAGCAGGTGCAATAAGACATTAGACATCCCAGACCTCTGGAAAGGGACAGCAGCCGTGATGGATAACTATTGGGTGTGCGGCTATCAGGCATTTCTGCTCCTCCTGCCATTATGGAGTGGCACCTGCTCGCTGGCCTTGCACTCATCATTCCTGGTGCTCCCTGCAGAACACTTGATAGTGGGACCAGGTGGCTTGTCAGCCCCAACACCAACCCCGTGTCCCCACCACAGTGCTGCTGCAGCGGCATATATTTCACATTCCTGCCAGAAAAGAAGAAAAAAAGAAAAACTGAAGAGAAAGAGAAGGTCCAACTATCTATCCCAAGATTCCTCAAAGTTACTTAAAGAAATACCAGATGAATATCTACTATACAGCAAGGAAGAACTTTTTTGCATTGTTTTATTACCAGGAATGCAAACCGCTGTGAATGCCAAATGGCTTTAGATTGTGCATTGGGAAGGGATACAGTTGGGCAATGACACTGAATAAGGCCTCAATGCGATCAAGATGGAGATGCGAGCGATCGGGCTGATGGTGCAGAACCGCTAAGTGCAGGACCTCCTCTCAGCCATGGAAGGAGTGGTCTGCAAGAAAATTGGCGATTCCTTTTGCACCTACGTACCTCCAAATGATGCAGACAACGGGTTCCTCGTCAACATAATAGGGGCCCTGCACAACCTCGGCACTCACATGCAAACAGAACTTGTGACTGGTTCAATTACCTTTTTTCCTGGGCACCCACCATCATGGATGGGGGTGATCTTGAAGCTACTGGTTTCTGTGATTGTGTTGGTGATTTTCTGTACCAGCTAGCTGGGACTTCAGTGCTGTGCTAAAGCAATGCCTATCAGCGCAATGATGACGGTATCACTTGGGGTACAGGGTGCACTCACGGTACAAAGGATAGTGCGATCCAAACAGACTACCCCGAGAAGCCATGCATGGATTAAATAGAGAAATGACTTCACCCCCCCCCAAACCCCCCCAGTTACCACCACAATTCCCCCCACCAGAGCCCGAGAATTACATAGAACACCGAGTAGATTTAGCAGGGGATGGAGGGTGTATATATGACATGTACCCCTGAGCAATATGCACAAGCAGGGGAGAATGTATGATCCGTGCATAGAGCATGGGTACCAAAGGTAGGGTCACTGCCATATTTGGACACTGAAAGATTGAAAGGGGAAAGCATGAACATGGAGGAAGAGAAGCTCACCTGGGAGTTCATTAATGTGGTATTAACGAAAGGGGGAATGTTGGGAAGTGGGACCGATTGTCCCAGACCCCCAAGCGCTTTCGGATGAGGCAGAGGCCTGGGAGTGTACATTAGGGGCTTGGGAAGGGTATATCAGGGAGGGTTTGTCGACAGGGGCTGTGTAGCATGAGAGGGTAGTGCATGCTTTGGCTTTACAGTACTTTGGGAATCGAACGCCATCTTAGATAATAGCAGCCATATTGAAATCGAGGCCTAACCCGGCGCTGCAGCCAGGACTGCAGGCCTAAACCACAAACATGGAAATAAGTGCATGCTTGCGAAAATAGTTTCCATCATGGACACCGGTGAGATAGGCCAGAGCTGTAGAGTTTCAAAGACCTTTCATTATCTCATGTTCCCAGCATTTTGTATCCCAGGAGGAAAGCGCCCTGCGAGGACACAAGGGGGTTGAGAGCTCCCTGCGAAAAGCAATCCCACGAGTAGGAGGGCACGAGCCTCAGACCTTCCCATGCCCCAACTCTAAGTAATAGCGCCCAGATGCCCCTGTCCCAAGACCCCAGCATTCCAAGTACCAAACAGTCCCAGACCAGCGACCATAAAGCTGTTAGACTCCCCCAAATGATCAGCAAGCAAGGACAGGCTGCCTTCACCAAGGACCACGTGATTTGTGCTACAAGGTGCCGGGGGAGCAAAACAACAAACCTAAAACAAGGATGGAGGGCTTTGGAAGGGCGCCAAAGTGTCTGGAATCGAGTTGGGGTTTGTTAGTTACAATGACCTCAACGCATACGCTTAGCCCTTGTCTGCAGTAACAGGTGCACATTAGGTTAGAGATAAAGAAGAACAAGTTACTTACCCATGGTAACATTCTCTAGACTATGTTCCTCCCACGTATTCCTCTTCTTTGACACTTGTCGTCCAGCTTCAGCTATTTCGGAATAAATGTTTGGCAGAGGGCGCTGCGCGTCGACAATTCGATGTCCCTCAAAGGCCTCCGTCCAAGATGAGGTCATCGAAGGCATAGATAGCACACGCAGCGCCTGTTGGCCTCAGTTCTGTTTTTCCCCCTTTAGCAGCAGAGATGCCCGGAAAACACAGGAGTGACCGTACTCAGCCTTGATGGAAAGGAAACTGTAATAGCACGGGAAATTCTACTGAGGGGTATGATGAGAGGACGAGGAGGAATATGTGGGAGGAACATCAAGTCAAAAGAACGTTACCTGGGGTAAGTAACTTGTTCTTCGAATGGATTGCGTCTTCCTGTGTATTACTCATCTTTGACAGACTCCCCAAGCAGTATTTCGTTTGGAGGAGAGGGTAGAATTAGACCTCAAATATTTTCATGGACACACTGAAGGACTGCCTTGCCAAAAGTACCATCCTGACAAAGGGAAGATAACAATAATGTTTAGTGAATGTGTGCGTTGCCGCTTCACAAATGTTTCTAATTGGCACACCCCTTTGCAGGGCTGTAGATGTAGCCATGCTCCTGGTTGAATGGGCTCTTAAACCTTTGGGAGGGTATTTTTCTGCCAGCCAGTACCATTCTGATATAGCCAGAATTATCCATCTGAATAAGGTCTGTTTAGTAACAGCCTGACCGAGCTTATGTCCTGTATATCCAATGAAAAGTTGGTAATCAATACGTAACTTAGACATTCTTGAGATGTAAAAGCTTAACGCTCTCCGAGGGGCTAACCTATGTAGTCTTTTCTCCTCCTTGCTAGGATGAGGTGGGGATAGAAAGAAGGTAGAACAATTTTCTGACTCAAATGAAAATCAGAAATGATTTTGGGCAAAAAAGAAGGTTTAAACCTTAAAACAACCCTATCCTTGTGGAAGATAGTAAAGGGTGGCTTCGATGAAAGTGCCTGTAAATCGCTCACTCTACTGGCTGATGTCAGAGCTACCAGTAAAATGGTTGTAAAGGTTAATAACCTTAAAGGACATGTGCGCAGAGGTTCAAAGGCTGCACACATTAGGAATTTTAGAACCAGATTTAGGTCCCAAAGTGGAACCTGGAAAGGGAATGTGGGTGAACACATTGGTTAGCCCCTTTAAAAATTGTGTCACCAGTGGAATTTTAAAATTGGAACAGTCAACTGACAAGTGCTTAAAAATGGACAGCGCCGCCAAGTAACCTGTGATAGTACCAATTTGGAACCCTGATTGGCTGAGGATAGATGAAAGGATAAAACATCTGGTGTTTTACACAGAAAAAGTTCTACATTCTTTCCCTTGCACAAGTTGCAAAATGTATTCCAACGGCACAAAGACTTTGTTGCTGGCCTTCTGGCCAAAAGCAACACCTCCATTATGGCATCTGGGAGGTCCAATCCTTATATCTCAGCCTTTCAGAAACCAAGCGTGAAGGTTGAGTGTCTTGACCTCTGGATGAGAACCTGACCCTCCTCTTGCGAGAGAAGGTCCTCTCTTTGTCGAAGACACATCGGAGGAAAGAGGGACAAGTCCAGAAGGTCCGGGTACCACGTCCTCCTGGCCAATTCCAGGGCAATTAGGATCATGCGTTTCCAAAACCTTCTCAACCTCCTGATAACATGAGGAATGGTAAGGACTGGAGGAAATGCGTCCAGGAGTGGAAACTCTCAGTCCACTACGAACGCGTCTCCTAGAGCTCCTCTTGGAGGAAATTCCCTGGAGCAATATCTTTTGCACATCCGGTTGACCTCGGTCACAAACAGATCTACTTGAGGGGTTCCCCAAAGGGTGAATATCTCTTGAAGGACTTCCTGAGCTAGTTCCCACTCGTGGGAGACTGCTCTGCCTGCTCAGAGCATCTGCCGCCATGTTCTCCTCCCCGGCTAGGTGTACTGCTGATAGGGAGATTCCTTCTTGAATTGCCCAGTACCAGAGCTGCATTGCCTCTCTGCACAGTGGTAGGGACCCTACACCTCCTGTCTTGATGAGGTAGTACATGGCCACTGTGTTGTCCGTCATTATCAGGACATTCTTTCAATGTACAAAGGGCAGATAGACCTTCAGCGCTAGTCTGATTGCCCTCAGCTCCAAAAGATTGATATGTAGTTTGGACTCCGATAGAGACCACTGACCGCTGACTGAGATAGTTGGCATGGGCTCCCCACCCCGTTAGTGAGGCGTCCGTCTCTGCTGTAATCTCCGGCCTTGATTGCCATCCTGTGAGACCCTGGTTGGAAGCTGAAGTCGGTCCGACATCTTTCCTGAGAACTGGGACCATTGAGTTCTTAGAGCCCATTGAAGGGATTTCATTCTCAGGCGGGCCTCTGACACCAGAAAAATGCAGGATGCCATGAGGCCGAGCAACCTCAAAAAATTGAAGGCCGGTACTCTGTGGGCATTCTGAAAGTTGGCAACCATCTGAAGAATGTCTTGAGCCCTCACCTCGGGTGGCAAGCTATTTCCCAAGGATGTATCCCATACAGCTCCTATGTACTGGAGCCTCTGAGAAGGTGTCATATGGGACTTGTTGTAATCGAGGGAGAAGCCCAGTCTGTGAAGAAAGTGGCAGGTGACGTTGAGATGATCCCGGGCTTGTTCGGGAGGACGCGCCCCGATTAGCCAATCGTCTAGGTAGTGGTAGACGTAAATCCCCCCTCTCCTGAGACTCGCTGACACCACCGCCATCAGTTTGGTGAAAACCCTTGGGGCGGCGGTTAGCCCGAATGGCAGAATTCGAAATTGAGTGAGAACTGCCAACTGCGAACCTCTGGTATTTTCTGTGCTCGAGATAGATTGACAAATGAAAATAAGCATCCTGAAGGTCCAATGACACAAACCAATCCTGGAGTTGGAGGGCCTGAAGGATATGAGAAAGTGTGACCATCTTAAACTTGTCCTTCCTGAGGAACTTGTTTAAGTATGTGAAGTCCAAGATGGGTCTCAGTCCTCCGTCCCTGTTGGGTACCAGAAAATAAGAGTACCACATCCCTTGTTCCTCTCTGCTACAGGCACTGGTTCTATAGCACCTTTCTCTAGCAGGGTTAAAATTTCCTGCATAAGGAGCGGATGCGGAATCCTCAAAGAGCTGTTCCCTTGTAGATTGTTCTGAGGTTTCTTTATGAAAGGAAGGCAGTGACCGTGGGCTACTGTTTCCAGAGCCCAAGCATCCGAAGTAATGTCTTCCAGATGCTGAGATAGTCTGCACCCCACTGGTGAACTGTGACTCAAGACCTCAGAGCGGTTTTGCTGGCTGCAGATGCAGAGGCCGATGGTAAGGAGGCGGATGCTTGAGCTGGCTTTGCACCTCTACCTCGTCCACCACGAGGAAATCTTCTTTGGCCTCTTTGACTGGCCATTCCTCTCGCCCTTCCAACTGAGGAGTAGTAGCGAAAAGATCCAACCCTCAAAGATTGCCCACTAGGATGAAAACGCTGAGGTTGCCTAAAAGCGGTGCCTAAAGATTTGGCTGCCGCCTTTGAGGTCTGCAACTTCTCAAGGCTCTTGTCGGCCTTGTTACCAAAGACGAGACCTGTCAAAAGGCATGTTGATAAGTCTAGATTGCACATTAGGTGCAAAACCCGACTTTCTCAACCACGCAAATCTGTGCATAACGGTGCTGGTAGCCATGGTTCTCCTGATACTATCCGCAGAATCCAAACCTGACTGAAGACACTCGCACATAGCCTATTTGCCATCTCTAATAATAGCTAAGAAGCCGTCTCCTTTATCCCCTTCGGTAATGTGCTTTTGCCGCCCATAGAGTGTATGTAAACTTTGCGAGGGCACAAGTGGAGTTGGGAGAGTTTAGTGCATTGCTCCCTGCAGAGAATACATTCCTTGCCCATCCATCTACGCGTTTGTCGTCCCCATCAGGAGGGATGGAAGGGTACGCCGCTTGTTTGGAAGTAGCAGTAGCTGCCTGAACCACCAGACTCTCCGGAGTGGGGTGTTTTGACTGATAGTCTGAGTTACTACTGGAAGGGCCGTATTTCTTAGTTAAGTTTTCATCAACTGCCGGATTGGACTCCGGAGTCTCCCAATTCCTAGCCACCCTTTTCTGCAATGCCCTATGGAAAGGCCAGATGGGACCTGATTGTCCTGTTCATATGATAATGGAGGCCTACTCCAACCCATGTATTCTACCACCTTTGACATGAGCTGCCTGTAGGACAGATCTGCATGCTCCCCAGGATCTGGCTTCCCAAATTCAAATTCGGGTGAGGTATCTACCCCACTTGCAGTTTGCAAATTGTCATAAAGGTCCTTCATTCTGGACTCTTCTGAGATGAAACTTTCTGGTACATTGGGTGTACCATATTGTAGGTCAGATGGGGCTTCATCTTCAGACCGCTAATGATTCTTTTTTTAGGTAGTGGAGCATATATTTTGTCTGAATTACCGTTTTTGGCAAATTTGGCTTCGACGCCACAGAAATCGTTGATGCTTTTCTTTTTTATCGGTGCTGTAGAAGGAGGGGCGCTCAGCCTCGATGGTCCAGCTGGAAAGGGTGGTGTAGCTGGCGTCGAAGGCTCTGCCATCGATGTCAAGGGTTTGGTGGGCGCCGAAGGTGTCGATGGTGTTGACGACCTTGACTTTTCCTTATGTCTCGAATGATCCTTCGATGTAACATCCGATGTGGATCAGGCATTTTTCATGGGCTCGAGGACACGCAGGCTTTCGGACAAGACCTTTCCTTTCTTTTGTTTTTCAAATAATCTTAAGCATTTCAGCCCTGAAGGCTTCCCACTCGGCTGGAGTGCATTTCTTAGTTGGGCAAGCAACTCTTTCAGGGGAAGCATCCGACAACGAAGTCGCCGAAGGTGACCTACAGTGCCTTCTCTTCGATTTGCTAAACAAAGAGTGGTGTGAGCCACTCCTCGACCTGGACCGCTTGGCCTTCTTCCTCCGAGGAGAGTCGCCTCTCGACTCATCAGTCGAAGGTTCCACGGGTCAGGTAGGAGATTCTTTAGGGATTTTGCCTACTTTCAGCTTCCTCTTCCGTTCCCTCAAGGCTTTTCCTGTCCTGGACTGGCATTTTGAACAGTCGGAGGTGTCGTGGTCTGCTCCGAGGCACCACAAACAGATACAGTGCGGATCAGTGAGGGACATTTTTGATCCGCAATCCCAACACTTTTTGAAACCAGACCTTGCAGTCGTCAGTGTCGATGATGAAGACATATGTTATGTTAAGTTCATTTCTTAAGCGCACGGCCACCCGAAGGCATCATGGTGCTAGAGAGAGAGCAAGTTCAACCAGGTGTCAAGGTAAGAACATACATGCCTAAAAGAGTGCTGTTTTGAGCGCTTTTTTAAATGCCAGATGATTCGAGAGTTTCCTAATCGGGAATGGTAGCCCATTCCATAGGTTGGCCGCAACTATGGAGAAGGCATGGCAACCTATCCTTGTGCGTCGGAACCTGGGTACAGTAAGAAGATCTGCAGTCGAAGAGGCAAAGGGCGTCCAGGTTGGTATCGAGAGAATTTAGATTGAAGGAATTCAGCGCCTTGAGAATGAAAAGCACTATTGAACTATGCACAGCGCTTTAAATCTGATGCGCTGGCTGAACGGCAGCCAGTGGAGGGGGCGTAGCACTGGCATAATATGGGCTCCATAAGGGGTGCCAGTTGCCATCCGGGCTGCCAAGTTTTGTAGACGCTGCAACTGCTGTATAAGGCCGATCGGTTGGGCCAGGAACAGTGAGTTGCAGTAGTCTAGGCCAGATAAGACCAAAACCGCAACTACCGGAGGGCGGAGAGGTTCAGGGATCATGGGGAGAACCTTCTTCAAGACCTTAAGTTGGTAATGGCCTGCCTGGCAGACAGCTGCAACCTGGTTCACCTTAGACAGAGAGGCAGAGTTTTTCACCTTGCCAACCACAGTAGGGAGAGGACCAAGAGTGAAGGGCCAGAAAGCGGTCACCCATAGTGAGGGGTCAGGGGGACACCCAACCACCAGGACCTCCGCCTTGTCTCCGTTCAGTTAGACATCGTATCGATAGATATTGAACAAAGACGTCACAAGATGTGAGGCGTGACAAATTTCTTTCGAAGCTACCAGTGTTGCGGAAAAACGGAACTGAGGCCAACTGGTATAAATCTTGCTGAAGCATCTGAAGCTGGACAACAAGTGTCAAAGATGAGGAAAACGTGGGAGGATACAATCCATTCGAATGTATTGTTTTTCTTTTTATAATGAGTAATTAAGTGTAGCTTCGTGCCTGATGACGTGCGGGGAGGAGCCCACATGGAAGAAGATGGCCAGAACACTCTGGGACCAATGGCCTGGCATCCACAATGGAGCAGGTAGCCTACGTATGGGGTCTCGCCAACCAGCTATTTGGAGTTGTAACATATGTAACGTACAACACTGATGTGTTGCTTGTGCTGATTTTGCCAGAACGTTCCATGGCAGCAAAGTGCTTTGCTGGCGCATTTCTATTTTTTGTGGAAATAAACCTTCTCCTTGCAAGTGGTATGCTTGGCTTTTTTCCCTACCGGGTTGCATTTTTCCTGGTGTGAGCGTTGAGGGGCTTCTCTACCAGGGCCTAACTTGCCCTATGCCAAGGTGGGATTTCCCTACCTAAATAAAACTAAGGATAATTTGTGTTGAGATGGATTTCTAAACTCTGACCTGGTGGGCAGAGGTTTAGGAGGCCACCTCAGTTTAGTGAAACAGGGGAACCTTCTGGACAAGCCAGACCAATCTAGGTAGCTTGGTAGGTGGTCAAGACAAAGTCTCAGGAGGGGTAAGAGTGATCGGAAGCCCAGAATGTGCAAAAATGGCAATGAACCACAAATTACTCTTAGACCAGCGTATATGAAAAAATATCTATACATTTATTGTCAACCGGACCAATAGACGGCAGTAGATGATAGTTATGCAAAAACAGGTACCAAACAAAGTACTCTACTATGCAGCATATACACAATACGTTTCCTAATGCTAAAAAGGAGGAAAATACAGTCACAACCTGTAAAGGGAAAGGAGGATTAACACATAGGGAGCAATAGGCAATTCTTCACAGTTGTTCCCCAACTTTCGAGTCCAGCCCTAAGAAGTAGGGAGCCTTGTGCCCAACAGTACAGTTGTGTGTAAAAGTGCACGATCGCACAAGTGAAGCAGAAAGCGGGTCTTCTTGGGAGGGCTATAGCAAGGCAGGAAGGGGCTTGAGGTGATGACTAATTGGTTCCGACTATTTGAGTAGGATCTGCCCTTGGCAGCAGAGCAGTTTTCAAAATGTGAGAATAGCTAGGGAGTGCAGCCAAGATCGAATACCTTTAAGGAATATTTGTGCATAAAAGGGATCAATTGTGCCAGGGGGACAGCGGTAAGTGATGCAAGTACTCACTAACCCTCGGCACAGTCCAGACCAAACTTTGCCAGTTTAGTCGAGGTCACTAGTAGGTTTGAGTCCTGCAGTTTCGCGGCACTCTGGCTCTCAACGTCTGCGGGATAGAACGATTGTCCGTGACAGGACAGTTGCCTTTTCTCAGCTTCCAAAGGAGGTATGAAGAAAATTCTGATGCAGCGGGCGTCAGGGCACAGGAGAGCAGCACAGCAAGGCACCTATATCGACCGTCACCAACAGGTAGTGACGCGGGATTCACGGATGCGAGCAGTGTTACAGACTCTCCCAATTTGGGACGTAGAGGCGCTAGGCCTGCGAAATTTGGTGGAAGAGGGCACAGGACCACAAAAAAGCAATGCCCCAAGCCTCGGGTTCCATCTCGGGACGGCAGCGGTTCTGCAGGATACCCCGAGTTAGAGCTGGACAGTTCACTGGATGGCCAAGGAACACCTCCGAAGGGGCTCATTCGGTGGGTAAGCAGGAGACACCGAGAGTAGGTGTTCCCACTACTCCAAAGGGGTGAAGCGCCTTGGCAGGCCTCCTTGATCGATGAAGAAAACAGGGGTCCAACGTGAAAGCAAGGGGCGAAGAGTGCCAAAACCTTATAGAGCGTCTCCGGCGGTTTCACAAGTCCATTTCTTCTAGCAGGATACTTGGCTCCTTCTGTAGTTCGGGAAGACCTTGGGTGATTGAACTGGGATGGATGCAGAGCCCCTTCTCTTATCCAAGATTAGCTTTGCACCAAAATCGAGGACTGTCAATTGAAGATCTGGTCTCATGCAGGCATCCCAGTCGTGGACCCATCACAGGCCAAGGTGCTCCCAGTCATTCAGGCACTCCAGACATCCGGGCACCAGTACTTTGGATTGAGACCAGACAGTTCCAACCCGCTTCCTGGGCACACACATGACAGGCAGAAGCCTGCGAAAGAGATCAGTTTTCTTGGGAGGCTGCATGCCCAAATAAGGAAAACCCGGGTTACTCGACCTGGGTGAAGGCAAGGGACAAAATGGCCATGGGACAGAACAAAAGACTTGTGCCTCGACCGTTTTCAAACCTGCCCACAGTCTTGAACCAAACACGATAAACACAGTGGTATTCAGTAAAAAGAAGTACAACATAACTGCTGCCACCAATTCGTCCCAGGCACACTTTTACCATCACCAAAAAAATCCTTTGAGGGTGTCTAGGGCCATAAAACAAAAATTACACCAGCGCATGGTACTGGAAGGTACATTGTGCACTGTTAAAAAGTTACAAAGAAATGGCAACATAGTCAAAGACTAAGGGAAACAGTTGAGGGGTCCCCACAAATGGAGGGAAAGGTACACCTAAATGAAATATTTCCAAACAGTCTGTGTCAGGAAGTCCAAAGCAAATGTGTGTCCAAAACCTATGTTTGTCCTCATATCTATTTGTATACAATGTGTAGGGATGTCGGCATCAAACAAGAAGTGTCCAAAAAAAAGTTCAGAGCTTCTTCCAGCACTTGGTTTGAAAAGGGTTTTCCTTCCCCAAGGTTCAAGATAATTCACAGTGCAAAAAGGGGTTCCCCTTCCCCAAACTTTCAAGTCTTTCACCTTTTCCAAAACAACACAATGCCTTGGGATGCACTTGCCAGTTCTTCTGGTTTGGTTACCTTTCACCAATTTCATAGGGTTCAGTTCTTTGAATTCAGATCACACAAGATTCCTTTACATTCAATCACAAGCTTCTTTATGGGTGATTTAAGTGGCTTTTCCACAGATGGATGTACTCAGTCTTGGCGCAGTTATCGGACCACGCGGTCCACCCATTACAGGTAGTGCAATCGACAAACCTTATTTGCTTCTTCATATGCAGGTTGCCACCGTTTCAGCTCGACAGTGGTGCTTGATTTATTCTCATTTCACATCCTCATGATGCTTTACTACAATTGCTTGTTTTGCCACTATTCACTTGTTGCACTTTCATATATTCTTTTGGCTCTTGCCAATGCTTGTTCTCTCAAGCTACACAGTTCCTTTATATCATGTGATTACACAAAACTGCTTTCATTCATTATGGTATTAAACCGTACTTGCCTTCATTCAGGTCGGTATTCAAAGTGATTTCTTTCATTTAAATCGGCATTCATTAACTTTCTTATAAGTCTTACATGCTTGCCAGCTATCCCGGTATCCCCCTTCATAGGTTGACAAACACCAGTCAGTGCTTACAGCGTTCCAGCGAGCATTCTGGCTACCACAAGCTTTCTCTCGCTCGTGCAGGGCCTCACTCCGTCTCCACAGCAGCTCTCTGTGACTTTGCCCCCCACCACCGATGCATCTCTCGCAGCTCAGGCCTCACTTTGCACTTCACCTGGTCACACTGGTTCCTTTTCTGTATTCCGCCACAGGGCTCTAGCTTCCTTTAGCCTTGCTTCCCGCTGCATACACTCTGCATCTTTCTGCATTCTCGAGCACTCCGCCTGCCATGCCGCCTTACAGGAGAGGTCTGCTCTTGTCCAACAGTCTGTAGACCTGCTTCTACAGCCGACTCCATATCCCCCCTGTTCTTCCTGCTTTTAAACCTCACGCCAAGGCGATTGGTCCAAAAAGCACTAGACCGCTTGTGCTGGTTTGGGAGATATGCACTGCTCTTGTTGCCTCCTCCTCATCCCAGTACATAAAAGGTGTGTGTCAATAAAAGGAGGATGTATGGCTCTGGTTTGTCTCTTTCATGTCCCAGTACCTGACTGGTGTCTACTGGGGAACAATCTACTGGAAAAATAGGGACAGTACTGGCAATAGCCTACAAAGGTCTGGCGGATGTCGGACTCATTGGAAAAGGGCAATGGGGGATACTGCGTCTCACCCAAGGGTGCCTCACCTCCATTCGCCAAGTCTCCTCCACCCAGGTAGTCCTCCCTTGCGTATCCACCTCCAGGGTCAGGATCTGATAGCAATGGCCTTTCCCTGGCCACCCGGGAGGAGGATATCCAGGGAAAAGAAGCGAGGACGCCCTCAGATTCCTCAAATTACCCTGTCAGAAACATGCAAATCAATGAAAATCCTCTTTTCCCCTATAACCCTCTTCATGTATCCGCCAAAGTACACTCATGTAAAAATATCCTCTGACTCGTTCCGAAGTAGTGCTCCTTCAATTCGGCCTGCACGGATGGCCTGTGGCACCACGCTTTAGGGAGCAAACAGGCTTTCCCCCAAAAGACTGGTCCCCGTGGAGGAGCGCCACAGACGATTTGTGCAAACAGGAAACTCCCAGCGTCTCGGAAAGCCTGCAGATCACGTCGGGGGTCACCAAATGTAGGGGTAGACCTCTGGTATTTACCCAAAATAGGCCCACCTCTTAAGTAGTAAGTGCACGATTGTCCGTAAAGCAAGTTTATTGTATACAAGCAGCCGGAAGGGGCTAGACGACTCTTTAGAAACATAGCTAACCAGATTCATTCCGAACCGCACAAAGGTTACACTTTGTATACATTGTTCCAACATTTAATACACTCCCACAAATTTTGTTACAAAGTCATTCCCCAAAACATGATTGGCTCACCCTGTACAAGTAAATCTACCCCCCCCCCCCCACAATTCCTAAGCACTCATTGTATACATTCACTTAACCACCATCCCCTTTGGCATACACATTTGCATTAACTCATATTTATAGTACAACCCTTTCTTGGGCTCTTCACGTAGTCGGTCTTGACATCACCACATGGTTTCACATTCACCTACAACAAACCTAATTTATTACAATTTTCATCTGGTCGGGGACCTCTAACCCCAGGCGTGATGCATGTGGCTTTTACAAGGACACTTCATCAACATGAGGAGTGTAACGCTCACCTGATTCTCGCAGAGGCGCCGGTCTTGACTGGGCGACTACCGTATCTTCAAAAGTGATGTGTAGCACCCGGTTGGCTATTTGGGCTGGACCTCTGTGCACTGTATGCCTGACTCGAAGAGTAAGATGTCTGCAGATAGAAAATATGGGATTAATGAACTGGGGTTATTGGGGTGTCCCTATCTCTTTCCTTTTCTCCTCTCCTGTAGAACCCCAAAGGTTAACGCTCTCACCTTAGGTAAGTGAACGCCGAGCTCTCCATCTGCCTCGGGGCAGGGTGCTGTAACCAGTTTCTTCACTGGATAGGTAGCGCAGGCCTCTTGACTTCAGAGGACTGCTGTCCGTCGTTTACTTCACGAACGGTGAGTTCCGAGTATTTCAAATGTCTTTAAAAGTCTTTTGTAATGCTGTCTCTTATTTTGCAGGGTTCCGGCGATGGCGGTTGACTGGCTGAAGTGAGTTGAGGATGGACCCGTATGCGGAATAGAAGCGCCTGGAAGCGCGTAAGTAAGCGCTTGTTGCTTGCTTCACGATGCGCACTAACTGTCCTTTTATTTTGCAGGTACCAGTTCGGAGCTGCTGAAGGATGCCGGAATGCCCACTGAGTTCGGCGTGGATGGAGTAATGGCACGTGAGTATTTAACGTTACCCAATGTCTTTAAACGCACCTTCTTTTGTCTTACAGATGCGGGATGCAGCGCCGAAGGCCTCCGGAGCGTGCGAAGAGTTGGTAAGCTTTTGTCTTTCAGATGCCGGAATGCAGTGCGATGACCTCCGGAGCGCGTGAAGAGTAGGTAAGCCTTTGTCTTTCAGATGCAGGAATGCTGCGCGAGGCGTTGATGACAGCCGATGGACCAGGTAAGAGCTGCGCTGTCACTGAAGACCGTAGTGCTAACCTGTTCTTTCTTGTCTTTATAGATGTTGCTGAAGACTGGATTCAGGATGGTAAGCCTTTTTCCTTTAGGCCCAGGATCAGATGCAGAAGACACGATGAGCGTTCTGCTGCAGAGGATGCAGAATAACGCAAAGCAAGATTCATCCATCGGGTGTGGTTTAAATAGCCTCCTGTAGTGCTTAGGTGTCTCCTTCCACAGCCACGCCTAGGTAAGAAAAGAGTTCCTGCTTTCCAGAAGAGTTCGTGTTCTGAACCTAGGGAGTGGCTCCTGCCCCACCCAACAGGAAAAGTAGTCCCAAACAGAAGAGGATCAGGGGTTCAACTGGCAGGTAAGTAAGCAGCATGGTCTGCTGCAGGTAAGTCCACCCAAGCATTATGAGCCCGGCGCTTGCAGCGCTGGGACTGGGCATATTTATGAGCCTGGCGCCACTGGCGCCAGGACAGGGTCCAAAAGATCCCAATTGGGACTGGCTGGCACTCGGAACCTGGGTTATGGGTCTGCTTCCAAGGGAGTTGGGTAAGTCCTGGCCTTTTGGAAGCAGAGATCATGACAAGGAGGGAGAGTAACAAAAGTTCCCTTTGAACCGGCGATGAACAGTTTATCCACCCAGACTTGCTTGCGTCCCTGATGCTTCTCATTTTGTGCTAATCTATTACGACTACCATTTCAGATCGCATGGCCTCTGGCCACATCCTGGCCATTTCCCCGAGAACCTGATTGAAACCCATTAACCATTTGTCACCTATGCCCCTTAAGCACCCCTTGCCCCAAGCCGACCCTGCCATGTGGCTGGACTTTCCTGGTCACTGAATAAAAAACTCCCATGTTTGCAGGAAGATTACATCTCTTATCCATAACAGCACCCACGTCGTAAAACTTGTGACCCACTAGCACTCCACTCTGTCCGGGCCGCAACTGACCATATGATGTTATCGCAGATGGCCGAATACAGTTAGCTGCCTTCCCCCATCCTTCGACCTCAATCAACTCACTTCCCAGGTCACACAGAGTTTATATCGCCAACCCAGGTTTCTGCAGCCTATACAAACCCCAGCTATGAGGAACCTGCGGTATGCAACCTTCCCATGTATTCATCATGTACCCTGTGTTCCCCAAGTGACCCAAACATTTTCCTGAAAACCCCTGTGTATATAGGTCTGTGCACATGTGTTCAAGTCTACCGCGTTCCCTCACAATGGCTTCCTCATCCGCAAATCTCTTCTCTCGCATGCTCATATAAATCTCCTTGCTTCCCATCTTCGGGCACTAAATTGCATGCCACACAACTATATTGTGTGCACACTGTATCTGCTGTCTTATCATTATGTTGCTAAGCATATGCAAATCTAAAATGTATCAACTATACACAAAATAACACTAATAGGAACACTCATCCCATTATCATTAACTATACTAGATACATGCTAGATTGCAACATTGTGGTAACATTGCATCTACCCCAGTCACCAATATGATGCGCGTGACGCAAACCCTTCTTTTCCATTGAAACCATTATCAACCATCCCAACAAGTGAATTGGTTGCCTAGAGAGAGGAAAGAGTAATCCTCATTGGAATCAGTGTCATCTTCATGATCACAGTACTTTCCCATAAAGTGACTTTAATTAAGGGAAAACCCATGCCCCCTTGTACTGAAGAAACCTGACCCATAAAGAATTGTGCTGTATGAGAGAACCTGGCAGGGGAGTATATCAGGTGTCTTGTGAGTCTGGAACCTGCACCAAAGTTGTGTTGTCTTGAAAGGAGAATTCCAAGGAAGACTTGTGCTCTTAAGATTTGAAATTATATTGAATGTGAAAGAGACCTGGGGAAGGGAATAATTTCCCCTAGAGTGAATTGCAGAACATTAGGGAGTTATCCTCTTGAATTATAAAGAACTTGGTTATTCTTTGAACTTTTGTTTTGGTTTAGAGAAGCCTGGGGAAGGGAACCATGCCCTCTGGAACCGTGAACATTATCCATATGGAACCTTTGTTGGAGTTACATATTTATTTGAGCTTGACAATGTGTGCAATTTCTAAGCAAAAGACAATACCCTTAACACCTTAGAGTTAGTTTTAGAATGTGAGGACTAGGATAGGATTTTGGACACAGGAAATGTTTGCTTTTGACATCTTGACACTTAACAGACCCTTAGTTTTGGTTGAGGTAGGAAAATGCCCCCTAGATTAAGGACAGTTGGGCATTTTTCAACCCCTTTATTATTTCAATAAAAAGTCTATGAAAACCACCATGAATCCTCGGTGTCCATGTCTCGATACTGGATCCTCACAGCTGTAAATGCAAATGGGCACACTAGTAATAACAAACAAATGGTAAAAATACAATTGCTGCCACCACTTGTCTTTAGACACATAAAAATAACCAAATATTCCAAGTGTAAAAGACTAAGGTGGTACATAAGTATGCCCACTGCACTGCATTGTAAGATGCTGTGTGCAATGTTAAAAAGTTACAAAAGTGTAAACGTCAAAAGGGAAACAGTTTCCCAGTGCTGATAGTCTCAAGGACTGATCAGTTTCCCCATAATAAAATGAGCAAAAGGCCAGGAGAGTGACGCTGAAGGCTTAATTTCCCTATAAAAAGTCAGAACAGGCTAAAAACAAGAGCAACACGTTTGGGGTCCATAGAACTCTGCAGGGAAGGTTGTTAAAAGAAAAATATTTCCTAAAAGCTGGTAATATCTGGTATGCCACATAGGTGATGGGGGATCAGTAAAATAAGAAGCCAAATAAATGATACACTTACCAAAAGCTTTTATTAGGGATCCAAAACAAAATGGTGTCAAAATATTTAACAGGTAAGGTTTGAACTAAACTAAAGTAATCGGGACGTTTTTTCTCCAGGATGTGGGAGGAGGACTTCAGGAACACTGAAGAGAAAGTGTTGCTCTGGGAATTTCAAGAGTCCAACGAAAAGATATTCCAGCTCTCAGTAAGTCCTCAATACGATCTCTCCCATCAAATCAAAACAAATACATGTAAGGTTATAGTTTTGAGCGTAAAAGGGTTCCCACACAATGTCTTCTAGTGTCCAGAAGTAGAAGCTTTACTATTGGGTGTCCGCTATAGACTTGGTGCTTGTGGGTGGACTGTGTAGATGGGCTGTGCATAGCGGACCTTCCAAAAAGGATTGAAGCCACAGGATGATAGGAGGCTGCACTGAAAGGCCTCTCACTACATTCCTCGCTACAAGAGACATGTCACTTCAGACTATCTACCTCCTGGCACTGTGAGAAACCAGAAGGTGTCTCACCCGCTAGTCCCCGCGGATCTCTCTCTCTCATGTGGCCAGGGTACAGCCATCACCTTTGGATCCAGACCCTGGGAGTGGACCAGTGCGAGAGGGTCACCTGGGTGAGTGGACTTCGGGGAGTGGGACACCGGATGGTGAGATGCGGTATCCCTCACCTTGCAACACCTTTAGCCCTTCCTACCAGGTCCCTTACCCCCCACCTTTTCCCTTCTCCAGCACTTTGACGCGGATGGCCCGCTCTGGGAGAAAACAGACTCGCACCCGAGCAGTGTACCGGACATCTCCTGCTATAGTGGTCAGACGAGGTCAGGCAATTACTGACAATCACTCCCACCTGACTTCCATTAAACTTCCCCACACACGGATAAAAGACAGAGCACGAGGCCACACACAGAGTGAGGAAAAACACACGAAGGAAAAGCAGTTTCTGGTCAGCAGCTGAATGAGGGAAGAAAGACAACAAAACCAAAAGGGCTCATAAGAAGGGAAATACCCTTCACCTTTTCGGCAAGATGCCGTTACGTTCAAGAAACCTTCAAGGCAGAAGGCGTAAGGCCAAGGAAACCAGACTAAAGAATCCGAGATTGAGTGTCGAAGATACCGAGGGACCTCCCACGTAACTGAACAAGGTGAGGAGGAGCAGGAGCAACTACTGTGGTATCACCCTTGTCTCCAAGAACAAAGAAGCGCAAAAGAGATCAACATAGCCGGTGAGTTGGGAAGACCGATGCAAGACCGGTCTGTGGTGAAGTCAAGGTTGCAGGCGGCAACATTGTGGAACAGACGCTGGAACGAACACTGTTAAACACGTGTGATGAAAGACACGAGTAAAGCTAAACTGCTGATGAATGTTTGAACTTGAAAAAAGAAGATACAATACCGTTGACAGAGTGGTCCGGCACCGTGAATGTGCTTAATCGAAAGTCGCTTTAAGGTTTCCCACCAAGAAATATTAAAGTAGAAGATTGAGGAAAACAATAGTGTGAAGTGAAGTCCTGCAACGGTTTAAGCAAAACCCATCGCACATTCGAATGTCTTTGATTTTTGTAGGCGGACCCGGGCCCGAACGAGGGAGACCAAGTGTGAACATTGTGATAAAAGGTGGTCTCAGCCTGAAGAGGGAGACCCATGATGAACGTTGAAAGCAAGAACTTGTGCATGTGAAAATCCTAATAAGGATGGAACATTTGAGACTTTGTAACAGACGCTCTGCAGTAAGAGACTGTTATTGGAAAAGAATCTTTGGCAGAAGGCCCTGATATCTGTGCTTTGAACTGTATCCTTGAGGCTGAGAAGCCAGAGTGTGTGTGAAACTCGAACGTGCCGCCTTGTCCCGTGATGAAAACATGGGGAAGGGGAGCCAACTGCTCCACCGTCCTGACATATCATTTTGTCAAACACTTTTCGGTTTACATATGCCATTGTCCCACACCCTTTTGTATTTATAAGTAAGGATTGGCAATAGGTTTATTAGTATAGGCCCATTGACAGACTAGACTAGGACTGCGTTATTATTGAATGGTCGTAGCTTGCTCCCATTCTTAGATTTAGGTTTAGATAGGCATTCAACCAACCCATTTGAAGTTCAATAAACACCCTTGAACTGTGATCACTTGTGTCTGTCTTCACCGTTTGATACCATGACTTCCTTACAGCACCTTGCCACAAGTCCGCTTTCTACAGAGTCCTGCCCTGGACATTCCTTTCTCTTGGTTCGGAGCCTCTCCTGCCTGTTGGTGTAATGTGACCCTCCACCACATTAACAATATTCCACTCCTTCGCCACACTTTTTCCATTCCTTCTTACTCTACCCCCTTATGTTTCTCCACTTTCTTTTATAACTTTTATAACCTCCTTTGGAGAATCCTGCGGATCACCCACTAATTCCCTCCTTAAAGTCTCCTCCCAGGTGGCCAGGAGAGGGAAGATGCTTCCTGATCCCAATCCCAATCCTAGGGGTGGTGTACTGTGGGAGGATCACCTGGGTGGAGACAAGGCACAGAGCGGTGGGGAGATTTTGCAGGGTGAGACACAGTATTTCTCCTTAAAGAGAAACACTTTCACCACAGACTTAGAGGAGGAAGTGACTCAATCTAGTGTTTAATCCAAAGAACCAATCTTTTATACCCCGAAACCCCCACAATGCCACAGGTATGCCAAAAGGAACGTTGAATATGTTCCTTTTATTGTACCATCCATCTATAAAAGGTTAAACCCTATAACTCCTCTATTAATCAAGGGAGGAAAACCCATCTTTAAGCCTTTTAAAGAAGTAGAAAAAACGAATTTCTATCAAATTGACTGCATGGCCCACAATCCCACAGGGACTGTGAAGAATAAGAAGAGGGCTGAGGAGGCAGGCAGGGGCCCAGGCCAGGCAAGCAGGCCTAATAGTTTGGACAAGGCCAGGCAATTAGTCTTAAGGGCCTGTACCTGAAGCCAATTAACCCACCTGAGGGGCATAAAAGGCTGCAGCAGAAGGGAGCACTATAATGCAACAGGAAGGTCAGCAGTAGCAGTAGAAGGAGCAGAGCACAAAGCTGGAGGTTCACAAGGAAGTGTGACCACAGAATGGACGCCAGAGCAGAGGAAGAGCAGATTTCAGAGCAGAAGAGCAGATTTCACCTGCAGGCTCCGAGTTGGTCCGGTGCTCACGTACCCTGTTTTACTGTGGCAGCATTGGAAGAGACTGGAAGATACAGGCAGTCTTTCCAGGTGTGCCTAATTGCAGGGAATGAAGAGCTTAAGTCGTGCATCTACCCAAGACCCGTGTGCAGAAGCAAGCCGAGGGAAACTTGGGAGTGGAATACTCTCCCTTAATAAGGCAGGATCAGAGACACCCGTGCAGCAGAGGAGTGTGGATCCCAAGAGGGCCTGTAGCAGCAGCAGAAGAAATTAAGTTGGGAAGTAGAAGCAGCCTGCAGCTGCTTTGAGTGTGGAGTTGGCGAAGGAAGCTCTGCACTCCAAATCATCAGGAAAACCTTGCCGGTAACTAACCAGCTTAATTCATAATTCAGGAAGTCATTTTAACAAGGCAATTGTATCACGCTCTTATAACAGCAAAGCTAAAGTACCCACATGTAGAGAAAGCTTCTCTTGTTCCCATTGTTAAGAATAAACTGTTGCCGAGCGGTCGCGTGTCTCCTATTGAAGCGGAGAACGTTACCGGTATGCTGTATGAAGTAAAAGCTGCATTGTCACAAGCTTGTAAAACCTGAAGAGGAGGTCACGTATATGAAACTGTGTTTTGCAAGTTCTTTTGATGCATAACGCATAAGTGACAGTTTATAATTTAAATGAAATCACATGTGCCTAATTTCATTTCTGAATTCTGAACTGCACTTCATTCGTATAAAGTTGTTGAACCTGTCAAAAACCCCAAAACCTCTGATACAAGGGTGCCAATGTTACCCAAGGCTGGAAGAGTGGCAATACAGCTTTGGGGTAACTATTGGAGACAAGATGGTGTATTCGAAGCTGGGGAAGGGAGCTGGCTACTTGTTAAAGAAACTCAATCTAAATTTGTAGAGTTGAGACTGTTCAAGCTAAGTAATAGTAGTCTGGAAGCTCAAGACAGATTTTCTGGTAGCTGCAAGATCGAAAGAAAAGGCAAAGAGGCTGCCCTTTTTTTGCCATACAAAAAGGAACAGTGCCTTGCCCACTTGTAGAGGTCGAAGACGTCTTGTTGAAGTTGCCTGAAACTCTAAGTCGCAGTAGCAGCAGTGAAACTGTGGTTGCCAATACTTTTGTCAGAATATTATTATTTTGTAGTAGAAGTACACTGTGGCACAAGGGAGTCTACTCTGACAGTATCAGTAGCAGAAGTGAATTGCTATAGAGAGCAAACCCTGAGAAGAAGCATCCTGACAAAGCTGTATATAGAGACGCTGCAGAAGTAGCAAGAAGAGTGGTTACTAAACAGAAGTAATACTTTTGCCTTAAACTTTATCCATTCTTTCTTGGAAGGAGACTATCCAGGAAAACCATTGGTGCTGTTCTATTCTTTGTTAAACCTGGAAAGGGATATTTTCATCAAGTGAAGAATGACTCATTACCAGTGGATTTTTGTTTGTGTGAACCTTGGTTTCTTTGCCCAGGACAAATAGAAGGCATCGAAGACACTGATTATTTGGTATCTTTTTTATTTTAGTTTTTTATGTTATTGTGAATGTTTCAGTTTACTGTGAGGGTTAGTTTTGTGCATGCTAGAAGGTGTTTCCTTAGATCCTAGAATAGGTAGGAACCCCTCGGTAGAGTAGGTTTAGTTAGCGTTTATATTCCATTTTTGTTTTAAATAAAAAGTCAAATTCTGAGAAAACAAACTCAGGAGTCTCACATTATTGAGCCCTAATACTCCTTTTCCACCTCTGTGTTCCACCATTACACATCTTTACTTCCTTCTACCCCCTCCTTCTTGTTGCTTTTATACCACTGCTTCACTTCACTCTACCATCGCCACGTTTCTCCACTTCTTTCAACAAGGCACTCATTACAAGGTGTCCCGGTATCTTGCCAGTAATTCCGATGGGAGACTGCCCTACCGTTTATGCCGCCCGTTATCCTGGTATTTCTGGGATATTACAGGTGGCAGAAAGGGCGGTAAATCCACATTCCATGGAGTCCCAGTAATTCCGCTGCCAGTATTAGAGGCAAATCAGTGACCCTCCACCGGCAAACTTGTGTTCTGCTGGTGCAGGAAAAGTACTGGTCACGGAATTACCAGCAATTTTCCTGCACTGGCAAAACTGTAAAGAGGGCCTTTATCTCTTTTTTCGATATCTGCCTCAGCATTCTCACGCTGAAGCAGTCTACTCTCTTTCTTGTCTTCTTCACCCCTTTGAGCGCTGCCAGGATGGTCGCTTAGTGATCAATGACCAGACACCCACATCAACTAAAGAAAGTGATTTCTATTAAGAAAAGTGAATTACGTGTGTGCATATTAATAAAGGTGAGTGAAATAAGATGCACACTCTTCTCCGATTCCCAGTGTACAAAGTAAATGTCCAAAGTTTGTTACAGGGGTCGCCATCTGGCTTGTCCAGCTGTTGGGGATATCCCACCACGCTTCTCACCAGAACCTTTCGGCACAACAAAAGGTCACAGGGTTTAAGGCTCTTGCACCCCACTTCTCACCAGGTCTGCCTGGCACAATTAAATTTCCCCGGGCTTGGGGGGCCCAGACGCCACTGCTGCTGTTCCGAATTTCTTTTCAGCTGGTCAGGCGATATTAGGTCCAGGCAAGTGGCAGGCTGGGTAGAGAAGAGGAGAGATCTAGCTGCAGGCTGGGTAGAGAAGAGGAGAGATCTAGCTGATCTATTCTACTTTGGTCCCCTTCAGCCCTTCTTCATCACTTTGGGCCTCTCCTTCACCCCTCTGGGTCCCTGCTAACGTTGTACCTCTTGCTCTTCACCCTTCCCATGCTTTTATGCCCCTTTGAGCCCTAACTCCCCACTATGGTCACTTCCCCTTCTGACCTCCTGCTGTTCAACCACCACTTCCTCACGTCCAACCTTCCATCACTAACTTCAATTGCATCCAGGGACTTGGTGCCATATTCACCTCCAAGGGATATGGTGCCCTGCTCATGCCAAGGGATGTGGTGCCCTACTCACACTGGTCAGTTTCCCCCTGTAACAATCCCCATGGCCTCAACACCACACCTCAGTCACATTCTCCTTCTGGCTTCCTCGATCACCTTCCCCCAACTTCTAGTAATCACCTTCCTCGTTTGCCATTTCCCTTTCATCCACCTTCTTGATGTCACTGCTTCATTTTCCCTTTCTACAATCCACTTTTATTGGCTCTAGAACTCTGCCTCCACCAACCTCCTCCATTAAACCTGCTTTCATAATTGGTCTGTTTTCCTCTTCTCAGCTATCACTGCTTTGCTCCACTTTCCAGCCACCTCCTTGCTCCAACTCCATCGTCCTGTCCTTGCGCCAATCCAGTCTAGCACCAAATGAGCGGTGTGGTTTGGCTTTTTATACTGAGTTTGCTACTCCCTTAGGTGACTTACAGGCTGATGGTTTGTACAGGAGGCCTGTGGGGAGAACTAGTCTGATTAGTGGAGACAGCTTCCTTTCTGCGAGTCTCCTGGGTTTAGGTTTAATGCAAAAGAGGTGAAGAGGTGGGGTCATTTTGCATCTCACTGGTCTGCCGTGTCCCTCCATGCATGTTTGCTGTCTACAGTCACCACCCACTGTGAGCCGAATGTTAAGTGCTCCCCTCGGTATCATGTCCAGTGGTTCCCCCCCAGCTGTAGGGGGTTACGGCTGTGTCCAACAGGTCAGGTAGGCAAGGCAATTTTAGGCTCCTTTCAGAAGAGAGGCTGCAATTTTGCTTTTCTCCTATGTCATTAAGAAGTGGTGGTGCACGTTCTCCCTAATGGACAAAGGATGTGGGTTCTCCTGTGCGGCCTCCCCTGATATTTAAAGAACACCTCTGTGGGTTGGCCTGGTTTTCTTACCCCTCCTTCCCCCCTCCCATCTCCCTTGTGCCTGTGCTAGAGGTTTCCTGATCTGGGGTCTCCTTTAACTAACAAGGGGGATGTTCTGCAAACAAAACTGGTGACCTGGGCTGAGGAGGTGCTCTTGGATTTTGGGCTGGCTTGGAGTTAAAGATGGTCATCTCCCGACCAAATATCCAGATTGGATCGAGTATAGGTTCTGATCCTGAGCCAGTGGGAACTCAGTTGCAGTGTTCTTGACCCCTCTCTTCCCCATAATGGTCTGACTAATAAAAAATAGGCTTCACTCGAGCGGAGTGTTTACTGTCCGGTGAGTCATGTGACAGCTTCCTACTATGACAAAGGGGTGACTTGGACATATCCTGGAGGGTTATAGAGTCACCCCGCTAGGGACCCCTGAATCCCAGCAGGGGATCTTGTAACAGCCCTTTGACACCTTTGGGCACCTCTCATGCATCAGCGAGGCTTCTCCAATTTTCTATTATCTCTTGTTGCTCAATTTCCCCTTTAGGCATCATCCTCCCTCCAATCACTTGTATCAAAGTTTCTACTGCCTTGCCCACCTTCTTCACCCTTCACAGCATCATCCTGCTTCCCTTCCTCAATGTTCTTCTCCTCCCATCACTCTTGAGATATTTCTTCTCCCACCCTTCTTGCCCTTTCCCTCCCCAACCTCTGGGGAGTTTTCTTCTACAAGTCTGCTGGGTTTCTTAACTCCTTGCTTTCAGAGTCAATCTTTCCATAGTCGTCTGGGTCTCTCTTTCGGCCCCATCTCTCCTGCCCTCTGCAGGCTCCAAGGGTTATCCTCTTGTCTCCTACTCTTGCTTCATCTCCTTCTGTTCACCTCTTCAGCCAGTTCTGAATGAGGTCTTCTAACCCATTCATCTTTCTGACAAAAAAACATGGCCTGTATAGGATTTTGGCCCTGCCCTCCAACCTCCGTCTGGTATAAGGGCACTCAAGCATGCAGGCTTGGATAGGGGAACTTGAGGATTTGTAGTTCTCTGGGCCTGGGTAGGTCTCTAAGGTCTGCAGAACCTTAGCGTCAAGAACCACATCCTCATCTTTACTTCTCCTTCCCCTTTAGGGTTGCTGGTAGAGGGATAGACTGATGCGCGCCACCACTGGTGATAGGTTAAAGCCCTGATGATTTATCCCTGGGAAGTCCCTCTGCCTGCCACGCCATGGCCCTACTATCGGGTTGGCCACTTAGCCTACCCGTTCTTTAGTGTACAAGCCCTTAGGAGGTGACCAATTGCTGACAGTCTACCTCCTGGTTGCTCTTCTCCCTTTTTTTACATAGGGGTTATGTACCCATGTGAGGGTATTCAAGCAGCAGGCACTGCTGGCTCAGTGGTACTGCTGATGCTCCATTCCTTGAAACCTAGTTGACAGAACCCAGGTGACAAAATTATGGCACACTGCCTCCAGTGAGTGCCATGTGTGTGCAGCTGTGGGGGGGGGGCTGGGGGGGAGGGGGGAGCCTCTACAGTGCCTTGCCTACCTGTAGAGGTCGAAGACGTCTTGTTGAAGTTGCCTGAAACTCTAAGTCGCAGTAGCAGCAGTGAAACTGTGGTTGCCAATACTTTTGTCAGAATATTATTATTTTGTAGTAGAAGTACACTGTGGCACAAGGGAGTCTACTCTGACAGTATCAGTAGCAGAAGTGAATTGCTATAGAGAGAGCAAACCCTGAGAAGAAGCATCCTGACAAAGCTGTATATAGAGACACTGCAGAAGTAGCAAGAAGAGTGGTTACTAAACAGAAGTAATACTTTTGCCTTAAACTTTATCCATTCTTTCTTGGAAGGAGACCCATGCTGCCCCACCCCCAATTGGGTCCAGCATAACCCGGTTTATGGCGGCACATTGACCCCTTGGGTATCCCACCATTCACAAGAAAGCTCATGCAGGGGACTCTGTTGCAGCTATAAAAACAGATATGAGGAGGACCATGCATAGAATATTACCTGGTATATGACTAAACCCAGTATGGAAAGTACATGGCCATTTAATGGCACCAACTGACAAATGATGCAAAGTCGTGGGCATATGATGGCAATAACTGCCATATGTGGCTATCACTGCTTATATTTGCAATATCTGTAAAATGATGGTTGTACCTGGGTACATTTCCGTAATAGCAGCCAAACAGAGAGTACATGGGCACATGATGTTAACTTGACATAACAAGGCATTGTCAATGGACAAGGCCAAAACGATTGGGTTCATCAATGGTGGTTTAAACAGTCCTGTATCATACAAATGTGTACAATACACAATACTGTGAACTAGGTTGTCCTGTATACATTCTGTGATACGATTATACATAAGCACCCCTTACAGCAGCCAAGCAAGTTATTTAGATTTCTGGAGACCTCTGGCGGTATCTCTGATCTAAGATTTTCAATGATCTATGGACTGCATGCAAACATTTGCTTTTCAGAGAATAACTGACCGTAAACTTATGGACATGACATGGTCTACACTTCTCCAAACACAGCTCTGCTATCTCAAACAGCCTGACACCTTATATCTGCTGCGCAGCTAACTGCTTTGCACTCACACACCCTCCCATTGCCTCCAAAAAGGAGCTAGCACACACATCACTCAACAATGGTGGCGGCTACAACAACCATTCCCATCAGCACTCCTTTAAATATCTCTACCGCATGGCTCACTGGTGGGGAAAACTTTGGGACATCCTGATTGCGGAAAAGGTAACCGCGGCGAGAGCGGGAGCCCTGCACCGCTTTCAGAACATCTGGCCCCAGTACTGGACTATGACCAGCGATTCCCCACCTTGACATTCAGACCGATCAATACCCGATGGGCTCTGAAGGATCAGGAGACCACTTGAGAGGCGGGGGCTGCGGGCTGAGCTGTGGACTGGGAGAACTGGGGGAGGGAGATGGGGGACCAGAGTGGGGAACTGGCAGGGGGGTTGGGGGGGTGAGATAATGGACTTTAAGGAACTATTAAATACAAGGGAAATTGTCATGCAATGTTATTTATAACCTGTCCTGCCTTGGTTTAAAATAAATATGTTTTAAATATCTCTATTGCTTCCTAACTTCTGGGTAATTCTACAGGTATTGTTTTCAATGATATATACAATTCAATTAAGTATATTTTAATGATTTCTTTATAGTTGGGCTGTTCCACTCTTTCTGCATCTCCTTACCTACAAGGAATAGCAGACAGTGGGCCTCATTACGACCCTGGTGGTAGAGTGATAACGGCACCGGTAGTGCAGCCGGAGCCGTTATCACTCTACCGCCACATTACGAGTTCTGCTTGCGGGGCCGTCTTGTACACCTGGTCAGACCAGACGTGCAGAGCGGCACCCGCTAGCATAACAGGATGCTAACAACAGTCCCATTATTAACGGGACCGTTGTTAGCATCCTCCCCATTCCCATTGAGCCCTATGCGCACCTCGTCTCAGGTGGCCCGTTATACACTGAAGACACTGCCAATGATTGGGGTATATCTCTTAAATATTGAACCTATCTATATCAAAGCTAACATAAGCATTTCACTTGCGCGCTGCATACTGGGCCGAGACTAAGGTGTGTGTTGCCTGATTGAAATCCTTAACAGTATCCAGCTTCCTCCGTCTAGCTCCAAAAAACAAGAACGTGTTACCTGCCTCTCTCAGAAATGTAACATCCCATGCTGCCTTCCGCAAGGGTCTGAAAACCAAGCTATTCAACTAAATTCCCAGATCCAGACATACACCTCATGCTTCATCTTGTTCCACTGTAACCACAGATTCTTTAAGTTGGCAGCTCTTCCTCTTTGTCTCTTGCAAATAGAATTTCTAAATAAATAAAAAAAATATTACCTTTACCAACCAGCCTGGTTCCTACTTCTTATCTGTAAACTTTGCAATGCTCTGTTTTTATTTTTATTTCTTGAAGTTATATAGCCCTTTAATCCAAAGTGCTTTACATAAAAACAGGTAAAATACAACAAGCATAAAATGGCAATTGAATCATAACTCTAAAACAGTATAAAGAACAATTTACAACATTGCAGAGGTGAGGAGGGAGTAGGGAGGGGCAGGGTGAGCGAGGGAAAGGTAGGAGTTAGTGTGGGTAAGAGCGGGAGAAGACGGAATGTAAGAGTGAATGAGGAAGAGCAGAGGAAAGAGTGGGCCTATATGAGAGTAGGGGGTGGGGAGGAAGGAGGTAGCGAAGGAACGGAAGAGCAGTGGTAGGAGGTGAGGAATGAAGGTGAGGGAGAAGAACGAGAGGAAAGGAAGGGTGCTAGGGAGGTGAGTGAAAAAGGTATGATTTGAGATAAGAGCGAAAGGAAGGGAAGGAGGGGGCAGAGCGGAGGTGAAGTGGGAGGCGGTTCCAGTAAAAAGGGAGCAAGGAGTTGGAAAGATCGGAAGCGGGAGGGGGCACAGGGAGGTGGAGGAGGAGAGTAGGAAAAGATTAGCAGAACGGAGAGAACGAGAAGGGGTATGGAAAGTGAGAAGGGAGGAGAGATAGGGGGAGGCAAAACCATAGAGGGATTTGAAGTCAAGACAGAGGAACTCGATTTTGAGTTGGGAGTGAAACGGGAGCCAAACTAAAGAGGTGAGAGATGAGGAGATGGAATCAAGAGGTGAGAGAAGGCAGAGGGAGCGGATGACAGAGTGGCAGATGGATTTGAGTGGGGAGAGATGAGAGGAGGGGAGTCCAAAGAGAAGGGAGGAACAGTAGAAGAGTCTGGAGAAGAAGAGGGAGGTCATTTTTCCCTGTCTACTGTCATTCTCATGTAACTAAGCAAGCCCTAATGTAACAGCGCCACAATGCCTGGCACCCGCAGTCCTGTGGGTTCTCCTTTTACTGCATGACTCGCATTCCAGGATTGATAGATGGCTTGTGTCCGGGACATTAATAGGATGGACCATAGGTGCGCACATAATGCCCAGGACCTATTCGGACCACTCCCCTTTCACCATCACGCTGGCTTGGGGCGATTTGTTCGCCACAAGATGTACATGTAGACTCAAGCCTCAGGTGCTGCCTGACCTGTTATTTGAGGCTGAACTTGGGAAATGCGTCGATGACTACTTTGAAATGAACGCTAGCACTGTGGATTCCCTGGCTACCTTGTAGGATGGCTTTAAGGCTTATATTCGCAGGATGGCCCGAGCAAAGGAATCCGAAATATCCGGGAGAGCTATGTATCCCTTAACCTGCTCGAAGCACAATGCGCTATAAACCCGACTACTACCACTCTATGCAAAATCAAGAATGCTCTTGACGGGTTCACAAGTCACGCTAGCTGAGAACAGAAGTTCCTGGATGGCCCCGGGGCAGCACAGCAGTGGCGAAGGGGAATGACCGGGCAGTTTACTAGCCAGGCTCGTGCGTCAAGAAGACGGAGACCTCCACATACCTCTCATCGAGGACGCTACTGGGGAGCTGGTCCGCACCACACCTGACGTAAACGAAGTGTTCCAATTTTTCTACGCTGCGCTTTATGAGAATATTGATGTGCCGTCCAAGCTGGACATAAAGGCGTTCCTCGATGAGCTCCTGCTCTCTGTGCTCTCTAACGAGACCAGCGATATCCTTGATCGCCCCATGAGCGTGGGGAAATCTCCCGAGCCATTGAAGCCCTACCCTCGGGCAAGGCTCCTGGCCCAGATGGCCTTACCATGGACTTTTATAAATGCTATGGGACTCGCCTTGTGCCCCAACTGTTAGCCCTATGGGAGGAATCTTGTGTAAAGGGGGCTCTTCCCCCTGCTCCCAGGGAGGCGGTTATCACAGTGCTTCTCAAGCCAGACAAGCCTCCTACTCAGTGTGGATCATACCGTCCCCTCTCACTTATTAACAGTGATGTTAAAATACTTGCAAACCTAATGGTCCTTTGACTCGCCCCCCATTATGCCATATCTTATTCACCCAGATCAATCGGGATTCGTTCCCGGCCGCTCCACGGCCCTTAACCGTAGACGCCTCCGACATCCTGATCGGGGGGGGGTTGGGGCGGTGGCGGCAGCACTGGACATTCATAAGGCCTTTGATTCTTTCTCTTGCAGCTTCCTCTGGGCAGTGCTTGAAATTTTGGCTCCCGATTTGGCTCGTGGATATAGCTGCTCACGTGCTGCTCAAGGCTAGTGTATGCACAAATGGCCTACTCTCCACCCCCTTTGTCATCAGCAGGGGGACCCGACAGGGCTGCCCATTTTCTCTGCTTATCTTTGCGGTAGACATTGAACCACTGGCTGACCTGATTCGCTAAAGGCATGCAGAGAGGGGTCAGGCTCTCTGGGTCACCCAAGATCATATTGTATGCAGACGATGCATCAGAGACCCAGACGTAAACCTTGCCCCGATCATGCGCGACGTTCTCCGCTCCGTCGAGTGGCGCTTCTGAAGCTGGTGGTACTGCCACAACTCCTGTATCGATTCCTGAGTGTCCCGATATGGCCAGGTTCGGTGCTGTTTGATACACTGAAGGGTGCCGTAAACGGCTTTCTGTGGCATGCTGTGGCACCATCGAACCAATACGCTGTGTATTGTACCTGGCCCGCTAACCAGTATATCTCAAGACCGGGTGGCTAGTCCCTACCTGTTCGTAAGATCTTGTCAGTGTGGCCCATTTAAGTCTCACTGGGCCACACTGACAAGATCATACGAACAGGTGGGGACTAGCCACCCGGTCTTGAGATATACTGGTTAGCGGGCCAGGTACAATACACAGCGTATTGGTT
Source organism: Ambystoma mexicanum (assembly GCF_040938575.1). NCBI lineage: Eukaryota > Metazoa > Chordata > Amphibia > Caudata > Ambystomatidae > Ambystoma > Ambystoma mexicanum. Next base: position 1,137,812,154 of record NC_090931.1, on the reverse strand, counting down.
CGATGGTGGTACTCCTCTCCCTCATGTTAAGATCGAGAGACATGCAACTGGAGCATGTGATGTCCGCTCTCTGCTACTGTCCCCACTGTGGAGACCCTCTTAGCCATGCAGCCATCATGGTGCTAGCATGGGACAACATTTTCGAGACTGGTTGACAACCCATATCCATTCCATACGGACTTGCTGCTATGGAACATTTGACCAGAGTTCCCCAGAATAGGCAGAACTGCAGCAAACATGTGGGCTGCGGATGGCTACACCACTCTGGGTGATGTCTTCGAACGGGGTTCCTTCATCACTTGGAATGACCTGTCCAGACGCTTTTGCACACGCTGTTTGCACCACGCGATCAGAGGCGCATGGAGAGAGTTCCTCACATTACCCCCTGATGAACCACTCTTGGCCTTGATTATGAGATGTAAATTGAATACTGCAAGGGTACCCAGGCTTTACAGCCTATTGCAGAACCGCGAAAGTAAACCACTAACCAAGCTGCAGGGGCCTGGGGTAGGGACCTGGCAATCGATATCACGGACGAGGGTTGGGAGGCAATGTGCATGTAAACTAGTCTGGTCTCCTTTAATTCTATGTTCCAACTAATTCAATTTAAGGTTTTTCATAGATTCCACTACACCCCAGCTAGACTACACCTTATGTCCCGAGACCACTCCCCCCCTATTCCCTAGATGCCACTCAGATGACGCAGGCTACTTTCACATGGTTTGGGCTGGCCCGAAGATTGCGGAATACTGGGCCAGCGTTTGCGAGGCTGCATTGGATATGCTGAACTGTCTTATTGAACTATGCCCAGTGAACTGCTGGGTTCATCAGCTCTTACCACTCCAGGGCACTCAACATAAGCTTGCGAGTCACTGTACGATCCTTGCGGTGCGCTGCATATTGCTGGTATGGCTCAGGCCCTCAAGCCCTGCTGTGGAGCAGTGGCTCCGTGCTATTACCTGGTCTTCAGACCTGGAAGAGCGGTGGATTTTGCTGCAGTTACCCTGCTGAAAGCCTGTAGGCATCAGGCCTCCCTTCCGAGCGTATCTACAATCACTAACCAAGGATGAACTTGAGGACACAAATCCCCCTGTTCCACCCTAAATCTGGCAAATTTTCCACGACAACTCTGTAAACCCTTATACCATGTAGCGATTTGTCTTTTTGAGATGAAGTTTGGTACTGTATGGTAATTTCCTCCATACTTATGGGATGTCATTCCTGGGAAAGGAATGAGAACAAGACATGATGCGAAGTAGCTTATTGAAGAAATAAAATGTGTAGAGGCACACTGGCTGTTAGAGAGAATTCTCATTTTATGGCTAATTTCCCTTACCTACAGAGTCCCCAAGCAGCTTTGCTGGATTTGAAGGGTTTGTTTCTTTTTACCTGCTAAGAGAGAGACTCTTTTTCCCACTCTTAGGCATTTTTGCTATGTGTGTTCTAGGCTATTATTGTGTTTAATGCCTATGGGATCTTTCTCAACCCCATAGGAACCATCTTTATTCACACGGGTTACACAGCACCCTCAGTGCAGTGACACAGGGGTGTCATAGCGACCCCCATACATAGACTCCATACCCTGGGACTGACTACTGTCTCCCAGGGCATGTAAAGTCCCCATTGACTTTACTAGTCAAATCCTATGAACTAAACCAGTACAACCCATCTTACTATGGAGGTACTGGAAGGGGTTAATAGTTTTTCCCCTATGTTCATTTTTGAGAGGGTACCCTTCAGTCCCTCTCTCAAAAGTTTCTGGCTGGTGGCAGTGGTTACTACCATAAATATTCGACCGCAAATATTTCCCTATGGGATTTTCCCATTGTTCGAGGCTACATACCGCCGGTGCATTTTAATATTAACTTTGCTCCAGTAGGTTTTATTTGCCAGAACTTTAATATAACTTCTTTCTTGTGTCTTTCTCTAAACTCCTAACCCAGGTCGGGGATCCTTTGTTCGTCCTTTTGGCGGGCTTCTACCGAGAAGCCCTCCTTTTGGCGCCACTGAGTCTGGGGTGGGTCCATTCTGTGGGATGGGGAGTAGGACCCTTGGACAGGGTTGCCTCAGCAACCCATGTCGCACTCTATCCTGATAAGCTGGAGGGTCACCCGCTAAAATGACCACTCCACTGTGTGAGCGACAGCTAGGCTGTATGAATGGGGATCTTTTTGCCTAAAAGCAGGGTCCTGAGGACTGGAAGAGCAAGACGTCGCCACTGGAACTAAGAAGCCGAAGAGGAGATAAGCCAAAGACATCTGCAATGACTGAACCACATGTGAAGCCCTGCTGCAGCGTCTCACCACTTTTCTCCACACGACGAGAGAAGATCTTCACCTGCAAGAGCCTTCTTCCCTTGAGCTGGTGGGGCCAACCAGTTTGCCAATCGCCTTCCCGGACCTGCCTTGGTTGAATCTCCCGTACCCTGTAATCGGAGGCTGGATAGCCAAGCACCAGTCCACCCGGACCGAGATTTAAAGGAGCGTACCTTTTATTCATCGGGCAGCACCACGGCTGGTTTCATCCCTGGGTAGTGCAGTAACTCGAACCTTCCTTCCCGACGAGAGCCTCTCTTCCTGTGCTGGATCTACCAGGAACAACCGCCACCGCAGGAGCCACTTCTTCATTTTAAAGGTACATTGTTCTGCCAGGCCGCCCTTTCTTCGCGGTAGAGCTAAAGGTGTTTTAAATCCTTTACCTACCTGTTGGGTTGGCCACCCCCCTCTCTTAAGATTGTCTTTTCAACTTCTGCAACCACTTTTTCAAATTTGTTAACCAAAGACTTGACTGCAGCTACAAGAACATTTTGCTCCTGGGCCCTTGCCCTGTACCACTGACTCTGGCACAGGCATACTGACTCTGGTCACATTTGTTAGATCTGCTTTCTTTAAATTGATTCTCACTGAGAACTGTGTTGGTGCACCCATTTCTTTTAACTACCCTTTCCTTCCCATGCTTAAACATTGTGAAATGCCATTTTGCTCAGTTTTCATTTTAAGTATTGCCTATACTGATGCACTGTCTTGCTGAACTGATTCACAAACTGATGGGAAGTGTTGCTAGGGTGTATGAGAAACTATTTCTAGAAAACTTGTGTTTTCCGGGGGGCGTGGCTACGACGGCCATGTAAGTGGACGTGCTCCGGAGGAGCTCCTGCGATCCTGAGATGATCCTTTAAAATAGTGCACACATGGATGCCTATTAGCTGTGAAAATCAGCATGCTTGACTATGAAGGCGGAGAACGCACTCGCTGAACTATTGGTGCCCGCGGGATGCACTGATACAAAGTTATGATTGTTTTGGAAGCTGCGAGCGCCGGAGAAGTAGGATACAAAATGGCGACCAGAACATAGGAATCATTAAGATACACGACGGCATCGCAACAATAAAGAAACGAGAGCCCAGCTGGATGCGGCAACGGATTAAGACACCCTGCCTTCAGACACGGACTCGGATGGGCCTGGATGCTAGGGAGCGGATGAGAGAGCAGCGGGCTGAATGGACCGGCCACGAGTCTTGCGGGCCGGCGAGAATTAACGCGGCCGCCAAAGACTCGCACACTAAAGGGCTAGTGCATGTATAACTTGGCGGTAACGAGACCCACCGAGCACTTGAAAAGGAACTGGTGGCGGGTGCTGGGCCTGCGGGGCAGTGGGACCCGACATTGGCGGCCCGAAACAAAGAAGCAGAGCTGCAGGGGGAGTAATGCATCCGGCAAACACATGGAGGCACCCACATGGCGACGAAGCATGAAGCGGGCGTGTGGGAATAAACTGTGAAATTGAGTCCTGAGAGGGTGCACGCTGCAACATAATCGGCGGTGGGCTGGGGAGCATAGGTGGCCAAATGGTCATGGAACACAAGGCCCGTAGGGCAATCTAATATCAGTGGAGTGCGAGGGCACCTGGACATAGGGCCTCAGTTCGCTGGGACAGTGTGGAAAAGCGAATGTGGAGCCGCATCAAGACCAAGGGTGTGCCCTGCGCATGACTAGCACCCTGGTGGAGACACTATGTGGCGGTTGCAAACCCGGGGCCAAGGCAAGTGAGGGATAGTGGCACACTCAAACACGAAGACCAGCAGTAACAGCTGCCTCCAGAGTTCTCCATGATAAATGTGATATCACCAAGGTGGACAAGTGTAAGCCAGAACACACAGCTGGTGAACCAGGCATGAGCCTCTGGACATCCCTCAGATGCACAGCAAGGTGAGGACAATAACTAACAGGCAGGACCAGAGGATATGGGTGGGAGCACTCGGTGGAAGGTTACAGAGTGCCAGCTGGGAGGCGTGATATGCGAAGTGTCTGGGACTGCGCTCATCCAATAACAGAGGGAGTTAGGTGCCTGACCTGTGTGAAAACAGTAAGTGATAAAGTCCTGGAATGTGGAGCGGCATAGAGCATATATAGACACAGCTAATGCGCCCGTTGCCCGGAGGCTGCTAGCAGAGTCGGAGAGGGGAACTATGTTGTCACGTGGGAGGGCACAACCCATCCCTGCAGCTAAGAAACAGATTTGGGACATCATTGGGGCGGTCCTCCTGGGCTCAGGCGCCGACATAGGTCTGCCCCTGCAGGGGCTGGAAATCACGAGCGGGGGGACCCACCTGCGCACCCCAGCCGCAGCGCCATGTCCAAGAAACCCCCAAGACTAAAGGGCAAGCAGCCTACGCTAGACGAATACGTCAGGACACCGCCTGGCCCGGAAGGAGCCAGGAGCAAAGATAAAGCCCCTGCTGGGAGCACGGCTGCCATGGGTATGAACCAGGAGGTCCTTGCAGCGATTGCCAATCTGAAAGTGGCTTGGGAGACCAAGCTTGAACTGGCTGTGACAGAACTGAAAACAGCACTGGAGCTCAAATTTGGCGTGGTGCAGGAGGATGTGAACCTTCGCCGGCAGGATGTAAGGTCACTGGCGGAGCGCACTGAGAACCTTGAGAAAGAGATGGGCCCCGAACACAGCGGACTGTGCTGCACACAAATTGGAGCTTCATGCCCTGGTGGAACGTGTAGGCAACCTGGAAAGCAGAGCGGAGAGGCGGAAGGACGTGCCCGGAGGAATAATATCCGTATCGTTGGTCTGCCGGAAGGCGCAGAGGGTCCCAACCCCACAGAGTTTATTGAGACTATGCTGCTGCAAGGGATAACCGGGGGAGCCTTGTCCAAGGGGTTCGCGGTGGAAAGGGCGCATAGGGCCCTAATGAGGAAGCCGCTGCCGGGCAATCCGCCTAGGCCGGTAATCGCTAAGATCCTTAATTATCGGGACCGAGAAAGAATCCTTGAACACTTCCGTAAAGGCAGAACAATACAAAGAGGGGCAGCGAACATAACTGCCTACCCGGATTATACTCTGATGGAGCAACGGAGCCGTATGAACTTTGGGACGGTCAAGAGGAGATTGCGAGAAGCGGGCCACAAGTACATGTTGCTCTAACCAGCGGAGCTAAAAGTTTTTCATACAAACAAAACCTAGTTTTTCGATACCCCGGAAGACGCCATGGGGTGGTTCGACATGCAAAGCTGCCCCCAGGAATCAGACATCCAGACAGGAGAAGGTGGTGGAAGAGATAAGTAATGCACTGGGGGAGCACCTGAGGGTGTCGTTACTTAAGACTATGGGACTTGATTATAGTCATTGAAGCAGCTTAGGGGCGGGCATGCATAGATTGGAAGAGAACATGATCCGGGAGCATTGAGACTATTGCTTGGTAAGGGAGCCTTTTGGGCCTAGCCTTTATATCCCCATTTAGAGGTTAGTTAGGTCACTGATAGTGAGGTAACACCCTGCGGGGACCTTAGCCTGGAGTGCCAGGGCAGGACCAAAATCAGGGAAGCCTGAGATCCAGGGATGGAGCTGGGCAGTTGTTGGGGATGGGGTAGGAAGGGGAGGGGGGGAGGGAAGTGGTTGTGTGCAGTGGTTTGTTGTAGTTGGGGAGGGTGTTCAGTTGGGGGGTGAGCCTACACCCCCAGAAAAACAAGACGAACCATGGAAGACCTTAAGATAGTCACTTGGAATGTCAGGGGGCTCAACGGTTATTTGAAAAGAAACAAGGTGATGATGTACCTGCGCAGACAGAAAGTAGACATAGCCTTGGTACAGGAAACTCATTGAACGCAAGCAAAATTGGAAGTGATACAGAAGAAGTGGAAGGGGACAGTAGTAGGGGCAGCATATTCAGCCTACGCAAAAGGGGTAATCACATAGGTGGCCTCACATGTCCCGTTCCAGCTGCTGAACTCTGCAGCAGAGTCAGATGGCAGGATGGTGGTTATGAAGGGGCTGGTGGAAAATAGAGAGATCTGTATTGTAAACACTTATGCTCCGAATCAGGACCCGGCTGCGTACTTTAGGACCCTGTATGGTAAACTCAGTGGTAGTGTAGGGGGAGGGCTGTATTGTGGGGGCGGGGGTGATTTCAATTGTGTGCTAAACCAAAACATAGATAGATCAGACACTAAAGTAGACAGATCCACTCCGACCGCAAAGGCACTGCAGTTACTGTTGGCGGATGTTGGGCTGGTGGATGCATGGAGGTCACGCCATCCGCAGGATAGACAACATTCACACTATGCAGCCCCACAGACTAGACTATGTGTTTGTCACACATTATGAATTAATGACTGAAATACTGCAGGCGGAATATAAAGCCAGAGTCCTCTCAGACCACTCGCCACTGATGCTAGTGTGGCAATACCGACCCCCGAGGGGAAGGATACCCACATGGCACTTGCGTGCAGAGGCACTTAAAGACAACGTATTTAGGGAGGATATGCGAGAGGAAATAATACGTTACTTTGAGATAAACTCTGGCAGTGTTAAGACAGCGGGCACACTCTGGGAAGCCTTCAAGGTAGTAGTGAGGGGAATTGCCATAGCCAAGTCTAGGGGGCTGCAGAATGGGATTCTGGCCGAATTGCAGGATGCTGAAAAGGAAGGAGCTAGAAAGGGTATTGGAATGGGGCAGTAATACCAAGGAAGATATGGAAATGGCACTAGGCCTGCAACAGAAATGTGCAGTATACTGGGAAAGATTATGCAACCTCAATTATTAAAAGTACATGGAGAGACAACATGCCGAAGGGGACAAACCAGGAAGAGTCCTGGCATGGCTCTAAAAAAATGAGACCCCCTAGGCCCCCAATCAGAGCGATAGTGAAAGAAGATGGCAATATAGTGGACACGCAAGGGGGGTAAATCAGGAATTTCCCAGGAGGATAGCTCAGCGGCAGCGTGCGCGTCTTGGAAGCAAGACACGACGAAGCAACAACAGGTTCGATCCCCGGGTCCGCGCTTAGAAACCTCTGGGTGTTTAAGTGCGTTATAAATACGTAACTAAGACAAAAAAAAACACAATTACGCAACTAACAGCGCCTCGATGCCTGTGGGCTGTGTGAGCGCTTTATAAATCTAAAATAAATAAATAAAATTTGCAGAGTATTATAGACGCTTGTATGGGGATGAGGCAGGAAGCAACAGGGAGGAGATAGGGGACACACTGGAAGATATTGGACTACCCAAGATCAGTGCAGAGGAGAGGGAGGAGCTAGATGCCCCAATCACCCTAGAGGAACTAGAAGAAGTAGTGAGGCAGCTGCCCATGTGCAAAACCCCGGGAACTGATGGACTCCCAAGTGAATTTTACAAGGCGTATAAAACAGAGGTACTTCCCCCGCTGCTGGAGATGCTTAAAGCATATGAAGCTGGGAAATTACCGGAATCCTTAGGTGAAGCGGTTATCATACCACTTCCCAAGCCTAATAAGTCTGGTAGCGACTGCGGCTCTGATAGGCCTTGGTCGATGTTGAACCAAGACAGCAAGATTCTAACAGCGGTCTTGGCAAACAGACTGAAGAAGGTCATCAATAAGTTAATACATCCCGATCAGACAGGATATGTCCCGAATAGGAACATCTCGAATAACCTTAGGCGACTCCACCGAGTGGTCGAACATACTAACGAGGATGCAGGCGAGATGGTGATAGGTCACTGGATGTGATCAAGGCATTTGACTCGGTCAAATGGCCCTGGTTAACGGCGGCCCTAGCCAATTACGGTATGGGACCGGGATATCTTAAATGGGCCAAACTGTTATACAGCGCGCCACTAGCTAGAGTGAAGACAGGAGCTGTAGTTTCTGAAAGGTGGCAAATTGGCAGAGGTACCAGAGGGGGATGCCCATGGTCCCCCATGCTGTATATGTTAGCCTTGGAACCCCTGGTGATTTATTTAAGGCAGCAATATGATGCAATAGGTATTGTCGTCGGGGAGACACCACATTTAATCTCATTATATGCAGATGACATGTTACTGTATTTGCGCTACCCAGAAGAGAACCTCCAATATATACTGGAAGTGATGAAGAGGTTTGCAGAACTATCAGGTATAGCTGTGAACCCCAGTAAGTCTTGCGTGTTCCAGTAGGGTAGATATAGAGGGCTCCCGTTAGAGAGTTTGCCGGTCCTACAGATACCGTGGGAGGTCATAACTTTCAGATATCTTGGGGTAGACATATATCATACGGTAGAAGCCGAACATAGGCATAACACGGAAAGAACGGTTAAGAAACTGGAGAGTAGCATGAAGTTTTGGGCGAAACTCCCCTTGGCAATGATGGGACAAGGGGCGATGCTCAAGATGGTGGCATTGCCCAGATTGCTGCACTGCTTCGCAAACATCCCATACTCAATACCCAGGAAATTCTTCACTAGGTTGGATGGCATATGTAGGGAATTTCTATGGCACGGGATGAGGAACAGGGTAGCCCTGTGGAAACTACAAAATCCACACGAGAAAGGAGGCATTACATTACCAAACTAGGAAGTCTATTATATAGCGAGCCAACTACAACACGTAGCCAAATGGCTCTCTGAGGAGCCTACCTTAAAACACGGCTGCTTCAGAGGGACTGCGCCCCATATTTTTTGAGAGATGATATGGTTGCCCAAGCGGGAGTTGGGAGGTCGCCCGGGGATGTTGGGTCTTGGGTGGGGGATGTGGCAAAGGGCATGCCGATTAATGGACAAGCCAACCCCGTGCTCCCCGCAGATCCCGCTGGTCAGAGTGGTGGGAAGAGAAAAGCAACTTAGGTTGATGATTAGGAAGCACTGGGAACCGGCGGGGATAGCAACGATGGGGGATGTGTGGCAGGCGGGGGAAGATACTGGAATTCGGGGAGCTGGTGGAACAAATGGGGTTGAGTGTGGGGCAATATATTACGTATCACAGGGTGGTGCGACGAATTAAAGATACCTGGTCCGAAGTTGAACTGGCGGAGGAACCGGACACCACTTTGGATATGATATATGATATAGCAGAAGGAGGACACGAAACGTCTAGAGTGTATGAGATGATAATGTCTCAAGTGGGCAGGGAGGTGGTGTAACTTAGACTGGACTGGGAAGAAGAAGTAGGGGTCCCGATGAGTGATGGGATGTGAGAGAGAGCACAAGGATATCATAAAAAAAGTATTGAGAAATGCTAGGCTGCAGCAGATACAGTTGTATGTAACTCATAGGGCATACCTGACGCCAAAAAAGATAGCTAAATTTAAAAATGCTGGACGCCAAGTGTGCCCAAAATGTAATGAGGAAAATGCGGGAATGGTGCATATGTTCTGGGCGGGACCATTGATAGAGAGATACTGGGGAGACATAGCACAGAAAATGGAAGACAAGGGGATCCGCATGAAGGTGGATTCTGCGTGGGCCTGTTTGTTAGGAAGGTTCCCCAGACCGCGTAAGCTTAAACACGTAAGCAAATTGAAAGATTTAGCGTATGTCCTGGCAAAGAGAAGGATTGCGATGGGCTGGAAAGCATGTCATAGGCCCAAAGTGGAAACGTGGTGGAGGGATTTGCAAAAGTGGGCGAAGGCGGAAACAGTGGTATGGCAGGCAGCGTGTAAAGGGGAGACAGAAGAAGAAGCCGGAGCCCTATCAGGTTGGAGGCAACTGATAGCTGAACTGTTTGCCCCCTCGCATGATGGACCAAGTGATGGTGACTCAATGAGCGCTGCTGGAGAGGAATCCCCACCGCAAAAGGTGGAGACTGGAAATGTGGGGGAGTAGGCTCGGGAGGGGGGAGGGACAGGGAAATACAGTGGGCTGTAATACAACGATTTATGAGCATTTGTGAGTGACATTACGCATCCACTGTAAGTTTGGTTTGGTATTTTGTTTTTTGAATAAAATCGTTTTAAAAAAATAAAAATAAAAAAATAAAAACTTGTGTTTTCCCTCCCTTGTGAGGAATTGTTAGAGGATCCCTTGTGTGTAGTTTTCACTGTGACGTTTTGCTCAGTTTTCACTCTGGTTCACTTGCTCTACAATTCAACTTGGGAGTGTGTATATTTTTCCTTTGACTTAATTTAACTTGCTTGATGACTGTGATACCTGTGTTTTATTAGACGCGTATAAGATAAATATATAACTACTTTTTAATACCAAGCTTTGGTCAGTGTTTCCTTGTGCCATGGTGAAGTAGACCTATTGTGTAAACCCTGAATACTGCTCATCTCCCTCTTGAGATAAGTCTGACTGCTCAGCCACAGCTACCAACTAAATCTTTGTGGTACAGACAGATACCAAAGGGGATTTATTGCTCTCACCTGTAGTCTTAATCTGGTGTAGTGCTCCCTAAGGGAACTGCACTGGATTCTGCCTAACACTGGCCAAACACCATCGTTTGCACCTGCTCCTGGAGCAAATCTCCTGTCCATTTATGTATGGGATAAACACTGTGCATGTTTACGTTCGGTGCAGGTATCTCTCTCAGTGAATAGCATTTGAAGATGCTAGACAATCCAGCAATCAATAGTGGATTTTGCGGTCTTCATGCCAGGAATGAATGTCCATGACTCACAAATGGTTGGAGCATCAGATTTGTTTGTTTTTCAAACTGAACCTAAGCGGTTTGTTTACATACATAACTGCAGAAGGCTCCTCATTCATGTGGCATGTATATATACACACCAGGATGCAGGAAGACATGAGAGCAAGTAGTCTCTGAAACTGTAGAGATATGGTGCTGTCATCTCTTCACCAATCTCAAACAGGGTTTGTATTTTGTACTGTGCGAGGAAATGCCCTTCCCTGATAAATGCATTTGCATGAAAGGCTCAAGGCAAACTCCAGGTCCATCATTGTGTTTTTTTGTGCACAGTCTTGTACTGCTGCAATCGCCACTCTAACGGTCTAACAGCATCAGGGATTGCCCAGACAGTGGCGTATTTTTCCAATGCCAGGGGCAAACAGACAGTTGTCTTTCTGTGAGATGTAATGGGCAAAGGGAGAGGAAGAATAGAACAGGAATAGGGTAGGTGAATGTGGTGTGTGTGTTTTCAATGAAAGTCGATCAAATCGGAAAGCTGATCATAAAGCAGGAAGGTACAACCAGCCTGAGATAACGAGCATTTCGCCATGATGGAAGTTTCTATTACTATTTGGGAGGTACTAATGTTAGTCAAATTATAATTGATATGTGTTCAAGTATTGCCTTGAAGCATGGATGCTTAGTTACCAGGCAACGCAAGTCCCCTAGTAAATCCCAGAACCATTAATCTGGGACTGCCAAGTAGGATGTCAGATGTCACAGAGCTAAGAGTTGGCTGTGTAAAAGGTGAACGAGGAGACGCATAGAGAAATAATAAAGGTGGTAAAGGTGAACATCTGTCACAAAGGGTGCAATACTGTGGGTGAGGGATGAGTTATCTTGAGAATGTTTTGGGCAATGAGTTGGGAAGTAACTGAGGAGTATGTTGTCCAATCAATAGCATATAAGCCCATCTATCCGACTCCCATGGTTTACAAAAGCCAAATATTGTATCCTGAGTTCTGTGGTGTATGAGTCATAAGCCACGCAAACCATAGAATAGAGTGCTTATGCTCAGTGTTCTTTAACGCTGTGAAAATCAGGTAGGCCATCAACCTAACAGCAAAGACAGTTAAGCCATCCCTTTGGTGTCCATAGGGCTCAACTATCCGAATATAATTGTCTGCAGAAGCCACATAATGGAGAGTAGGTCCCATGGTGCAAGAGAAACCTACACTGGGAAATTCCAAGAAACGTGTGCATATCCCGATGTTCAAACTGCAAAGTTTAGTCTGTAGTAGGTCTTAGCCTTACAGCAATAGTACAAGTTGACAAAGGAATAGTAATATTGTAAGAAATAAGATTTAATATAATGACAGTTAAGGCCATTACAATGCACAGAGGTGTTTCAAATGACAGCCAAACAATATCACATTATTTAAATTGTATGAAAACAATATTTAATTAACAGACTGGATTGATGAAGGTTAGTTCCAAACCTTGCCATAAACAAAGTGAGCATTAAAAGGGTCACAATAAACAGAAGCGAGACCCTCACTCAGATGAGGTTAGTTCAGTGAATCTTTAATCGCAGCATTGCAGGGTGAACACAGAAATGAACAGCACACAATCCCTGAGCACTTTTATGGTTTTCAGTACATTGACTTCAATGAGAGGAAGATTCTACGACTTCACTAAAGGAGAATTTCAATCCTCCCATTCAAGATACTGGTCTTTATTTAAATATTTTTTATTGGCATTTCTTATAGAGCAACGCATTGAGTTACAGCTTCATCATCATCATCTTGTGCCAAACAGTTTATGCATAACCAATTGAGGTGAGGAAAACATATAAAACAAAACAACACTAACGGTCTCCACGTGAATTATTTCACAGCGTTTTTGGTTCTGTGGGGGTGATGGCAGTGGTAGGCTGTGCCCATACAGGAGGTTAATTGGGTGTCCGTCCTTGGCTCCTTACAGCAAGATCTTGTTTGCATTCCCTCAGTAGAATGTGGCTGTTAAGCGGGGTTTATCATTGGAGGGGTGAAACACTTCCCACACCGGAGCTTCCCATGCATCAAGCACCACACTCATCCCTTCTTCGGATCTGGAGACTCCCTCCCCCTATATTTTGGTTTCCGTTTCTGTCCATCGCTCCAATTCCCTATACTAAGAAAAATATTGTGGGCCCTGTGTCTGTTTCTAAGCAATTGCTATGGTTCTCTTGGTCAACATACATGCCAAATCCATAAATTTGACTGTTTTTTACCTTAGCTATCCTGGGATAAGTCCCCAAGAGACAATCCTTGGGGGACCAGTCATACCGTGTTATACCTATTCTTCTGCAGCAGGTCTTTTCCACTTTAACCCAGAGACCCCGTGATTTTGGGCATTCCCAGAACATGTGTTTTAGTCGAGCACCGTCTGCTCCGTATCATGTGCAGTGAGGTTGGGTTTGCTTGTTGAACTTAGCCACCCTTGCGTCACATCTAGACAGGATTGTGAATGTTAGCATGCGCCACACTTAGCTGAAAGCCTTAACCTTAGCTTGCGTCACTTATAGATAGAACTGTGAATGTTAGCATGTGCCACACTTAGATGGAATAGTGAAAGATAGCAGGCTCCACACCCAGACATAATTGTAATCACAGCAATGCCAACTAACCAATCCACTAACAATTTCATCACTCTGCATACACCTCTCAAACTCTAACCAAACACAACCACAAGCCTTAAACGCAGCAAACTGCACAAACTTCACTACACTGCAACAACAAAACAAACCTTGCATAGACTTGCACAACAGCACACAACGACTACCGACTGCAAAACACCCCAAGCCCAGCCAACGGACCCACCTGGCTGAGGCTGCCAATAGCACATCACTGCTATCTTGCACTTTTGCAGCTTATTCCCACTAAATCACCCCCCCATTTTCCTTTTTCAGAGCCGCAAGAGCGCCAGGGGCCCACCAGGTAGCCCTTCTCTAGATTGCAAGGAATCAATGTCTGTGAAAGTTTCTTCCTCGTATAGGTCCCCCCACGTGTACACTCCCCACTTCTCCCAGTGTCTCACAATGAAGAGGTCGATACTAACTTTACACACTTCTAAAGCCAGTGGGATCTCTGGCGAATAAGAGTATTCTAGGTGTAGGAGTGTTTTAGTCCTGTTCCAAACTTTCCTCCCCAGGCTATCGTGGGGGTGGTCTCCCAAAACAGCTCCTTCAGTTGTACTGGGGCCACCAATTACCTCAGCAGTCCAGTTTCTGATGTGGCATCATCCGATAGCCAACGGGCAACAAAGCTGAGTTGGGCTGCTAAATAGTATTTTTCTAAGTCTGGTAGTTGTATGCCCCCCTCTATGTAGAGTAGGGTCAATATGGCCAGGGATAGCTTATGCCGTCCGGTGCTCCAAAGGAATTCGCTGTTCAGCGTTTCTAGTAAGCGGGAAAAGGAGGCCTTAATGTAATAGCTTATGTTCTGGAAGTGATGTAAAAACCTTGGTAGTATAATCATTTTAACCATTGATACCCTACCCATCATTGATAGTGGTAATTTTGACCAGAATTGCATGGGTGTACGGAGACCTCTGACCACTACCCCAGTGTTATCTACATGCATTTGATTCGGGTGTATGATGAATATTGACCCCCCAAGTACCTAAACAAACTCAATTGCCACTGGACGCCGACCTCAGGTTGATCTTCTATGCCTTTACCTTTCAGGCCCGCTAATGGGAATAAGCAGGACTTTCGCGCACTGAAGTGGATCCCAGAAGCCCATGCATAGTTTTCCAACACTTCCAGCATAATTGGTACATTCAGGTGCGGGTCTTTTACATACAGTAGGACATCGTCCGCATACAGCAAAATTATGTGGTTTACCCCTCCTACTCGTATACCTGCATCAAAGAACTTTTTTCTAAAGTAGATCGCAATTGGTTCAAGACCCAGTACATACAGCATAGGGGATAAAGGACATCCCTGTCGTGTGCCTCTGCATATATTCCAGACTGAGGATACCACCCTCCCAGATTTCACTCTGGCCGTTGGATTGGTATGTAGGACAGTCACCCATCTGATGAACCTTTTCCCAAAACCAAATTCCCTTAGGACTGCCAGTAGCCACTCCAATTATATGGAATCAAATGCCTTAATTGAATCCAGTGATAGCAACGTAAGAGGTTCATTATCAGTTTCCGTCTGGGCCATAACATGCTGAAGTCTACGGAGGTTTGCCGTTGTATTGCGGCCTGGTACAAAGCTGCTCTGGTCGCTATGCACCAGCCCGCCCACCACCCTGGAGAGCCTTTTGGCCTGTATTGTGGTCATTATCTTGACATCGTAGATAAGCATCGCACGTGGGCGGTACGAGTCACATTCATCCACCGGTTTTCTGGACTTGGGTATTGGTACCAGTATTGTTTCCCTCATGCTTCCCGGGAGTGTCCCCAGTTCATATGCTTATTTGTAGACCTTGTGAAACAGCGGTGTGAGTGATGCTCTGTATGCCTTGTAAAATTTGGGGGCCAACGCATCACTACCCGTAGTCTTACCGGTGGCTAGGGATTTTATTGCCTTATTGATGGCCTCAGTAGTGATTTCTGTTTCTAGCGTTTCGCATTGTTCCAGGGACAATGTGGGCATCCGATCTCTTCTAGTGTGTTTAGAATATCGTCTTGGTGTACCGGGGTGTCATGGGCATATAAGTGGGCGTAAAATGATTTGAATGTGTCGTTGATTGCCTGTTGTGTTTGGTGCGTCTTGCCCTCCCCATCCTTGAGTGTGGTCGTTGGGTATCTGGGGGGCTCTCTATTGCATAGCCAAGCCAAGAGCTGACCTGGTTTGTCCCCTTCCTTATCTGCTCTAGTAGATCTTGTTGTGTAGTCAAACTTCACCAGCCTCTCCCATGTTTCCTTACATGCATTTCTCATCTGACTCAGTGTTTTCGCCTCCTCTTTTGTCCCCTGGACTGTGGTCTCCATCCGCCTTATTTCTTCTTCCCACTGCTCAAGGTCCTTGCGTAAGGTTCTCCTTACACCCCCGCCTTAGTTATAATTTCTCCATGCACCACCACTTTTAATGCCTCCCATACAGTGCTCTAGCGTTTCACACTACCCACTTTCCTTTCTATATATTGCTCTATGCTATCCCGGAGATCCTCCCTAAAGGCCAAGTCAGTTAGTTCCTCTGTAGGCATAGGCCACAATGGAATGGTCTAGGTCCCATGATCTTCCATTCCGGTTCCATGTGATAATTCTGCGGCAAAAATATTGCGATGCAAAAATATCGCCATATTTTTGCTGCGAAATTTACACATGGACCCTGCGGGGGAAACCCGCTCCCACATAATATCCCCCAACAAAAATAACCAAACGCCCATATCTACGGCAATATTTTTGTTGGGGATATTATGTAGTGATACCTCCATTGCATCATAAGAGGGGAATTGTCTGAGATCGATCTGCCCAAATACTGTGCTGCCTCTATCTGCCCAAGTTGGCTTCTGAATATAAATATATAGTCGATCCTGGTGTATAGGCCATGTGGTGAGGAGAAGTAACAGTATCCTCTTTCCGTCGGATGCAACTCTTGCCAGACGTCTATTAAGTCCAATTGGACTAGAGTTGCGTCCAACATCTTAGAGGTCCCTGTCCGGGACAGTAGCAGGCCGATCTATCAAGGTCTAGGTCTCTCACACAATTGAAGTCTCCGCCCCTAATAAAAAAGCTATCTCTGTGTTGGGTTATATCAGCGCCCAGTGCATTTAAATATGCAGGAATTTTGTGGTTCGGGAAGTAGGAGTTAATTATGCATACTTCAGTTTGCTCGATGTAGCCTCGTAGTAGCAAGTATCGGCCTCCCGCATCTACTTCCATTCTTAGTAGTTTAAAAGGTACCTGATCCAAGTGAACACACCTCTCGCATACTTATAGTACGCAGCACCGTACTCCTGCCCGCCCCAACACACTCAATTTGGACATCAATTCTTTGGTCAAGTGGGTTTCTTGGAGCAGGGCTACGGAAAACTTTTTTTCTGTTCAGGTAGGATTTTATCCGATTTCTGTGGAGGTCGGTACCCATGCCCCTGACGTTCCATGTCAATACTTTAATGTGCGTGGCCATGGTCGTCTACTAGTCACCATCAGAATCCCCCCCTGCCTGTTTTTGCTGTTCCCTCCAGTGGGTCGTTGCCCAAGGGTTCTTATGGTCACAGACCCCCAACAAAACCCTGCACTCCATGAGTATATGCAACCAGTGTCGCAGCACCCCCCATGTATTCGGAGACTTCTGCAACAAGCAAAACAAACAGTATAACTCTCAAAAACGAAGACCTGCTCCCAGCAGCTGCCATATTCATGCAGAGCTCGGGTGCCCCCAAGCCTTCTAGACCGTCCGGGCCATTGGGCGCAAGTGTGGTGCTAGCAACGGGCCTGCACCTATTCGTCTTCGGGGCGGATCCATGAGCCCAGTTCGTGTAGCCCAGCAGACTCACCGCCCTATTTAATGTTTAACGCAATTTCCAGCAGGTTCAAAGTTTGGTTAAATTGACTTACCACAGTGTCAGTGTCACAATCCCACCGTTCCGGTGTTCTCCCCACTTCCCCCTGTCTGACTCTGCTCACCTGACCGGTTCTTCCCAATCAGCCAGGTTGTTGTGTTCCAGCCACATGTTAGCAGTCGCTGGGCTTTCCAAAAACACTGCCTTCCCTTTGTAGAGTACCTTCAGGTGGGATGGGTACATCAGCATGTACTTTAGGTTGAGTTGTCAGAGCCTCGCTTTTATCGGCACAAAGGAGTTCTTTGCTCTCTGCACCCATGGGCGTGTAATCCGGATAGCTGGCAATCTTGGAGGCACCTCTCCCAATTTCTCCACCTTCCCTTGAGCACCCGAGTATCATCTCTCTGTCCTGGAAGTTTAAAATCTTCACAATCATTGGGCAGGGGTGTGAACCAGGTGGTGGCCTTTTCTGTAGAGATCTGTGGGCTCTCTCCACTGCAAAGCCTTGGAATAATTTGTCAGCACATATTTCTTGTTGCAGCAACGTTTCCACGAAGGATTTGGGCCCTCCATTCCCTCCGGAATCCCTAGCAGACGAATGTTGTTGCGGCGAGCCCGCCCCTCCACGTCCTCGGACCTCGCCTCAAGAGTTGCTACCTTCTTCTCCAGCTCCCGCACTCTCGCTTTCAAGTCGGCAGTGGTTTCTGCCATTTCTTGGAGGCCAGTGACATGTTCAACTTAACCTCAT
Source organism: Ambystoma mexicanum (assembly GCF_040938575.1). Taxonomy (NCBI): domain Eukaryota; kingdom Metazoa; phylum Chordata; class Amphibia; order Caudata; family Ambystomatidae; genus Ambystoma; species Ambystoma mexicanum. The sequence continues at coordinate 1,137,794,094 of NC_090931.1, read as the reverse complement.
CTATCTTCAAGTCTATGAATGTCCTGAGTACAGCTATGGCTTGTAGCAACTCTCCGTCTTTGGAGCCATTTTCCGTGGCGTGTTGTTCCGTTCACGGGATCGTGTCAGGTTGCGTGTATAACAGTTGGTCGCCAACTCCAAGCTGGTCTGCAAGGATGTGATTTAGCAGGATTGAATTCCGCAGTAGATGTATTGTCCGACCAGGCCATTTAATGGACGTTGTTGCTGTTGGTGTTTAGTTGTTTCACCCCAGGTGGAGGCCCAGCGTGTTGTCGTAGGGGGTGTTATACTGTGGTACTCAATCCGATGACGGGCACATATAATAGATCCGGTAGTCCTGTGGGTGGTGTGGTTGTTGGCGCTTGGCGGTGCATGTTTGAGACGGGGCCTGCTTCCCTGCAATTCGAAGACTGGGCACTCCAGTGAAGACAGGCTGACCCCCGTTGAGGTCCATCCAAAGTGCCAGATCAAGCACCGTTTCGCTGTGGATCTCAGTGTTATGGCTTGCAGAGTAGGACGATTTTGGCTGTAGGGCCAGCGTTGGGTGTGGGCACTCTTTCAGGGTCTAATATGGAGACATACGAAACTAGTCGCAGAACGGCAGTGACCCAGTGTGCCTGTGGTGTTAGGGACACTAACTCTTCCGTGGGTTCCACCTCGGCAACCGTTAAACACTGTCATTCCTGCTAGTGCATCCGGTATCCCTGCAGTGCTTTTTAAGTGCAAGGTAAATGTTTGCTCTGCAAGTGCCTGTTGATTCTAGGGGCCGCTGGGGCCTGATGATGTCCAGTGTAGCTGTCCTCGAGTGGTGGCGTCAAGAGCGGGGGTTCCTCCAGCAAGCGCCTCCGGCTAATTGCGGCTTGAGGAAGAGATCTAGGTGTCGCAGTTCAGTTGGGGCCTCAGCAGCAGTCCATCAAGAACCGGTACCGTCAGTGCATTCAGGTTACCGTCCAACAATGTAATGGAGCTCTGGCGTTTTACGGTCTATCGCGCACTGCATCGTTAACAGTTTGGGGGCAGACCATTGCTTCCCTGTAAGCCTTTGTATGAGGCGATTGTGGCGTGTCGCGTGGGCATGAGTGTGGTTCAGGCAGCCAGCCCTATGCAATCTACCCGTGTTTCACCTTTTTAATGGCGATCCGTGGTTGTTAAGCGTTGGAGGGGGAGTTTCACAGCGTTATAGCAAGGGGATCGGGGTTTACAAAGTGCGCTGCCTCCGTTCACTAACACTTTTGAAACATCCCAGTACAGAGTGGGCCTGGTTATGCGGAAGTGGTTATGCGTCCCCGCCTGTCTTCGTTCACGTTCTCCCACCTGGGAAATGGGTCAACGGCCGCCGGCCATTCGAGGATTGGGTTCTCAGCCGCCGGATCTCCAGTGCGATTCCCTCCGTGGGTTTCGTCGGGGCTTGTAGCAACTTGCTCTCTGCCATAGAAGCGCAGTGTTTAGTAGGCTATGTCAGCTTCATAAGGCGGTGCCGCCAGGGTGACAGTCTCTTCTCAGGGCCTGCCGGATGGTGAGCACGCCACATCTGGTGCATTACTCACTTTGCAGCAATCGGGCACCAACAGCAGGCACCATTTTGTAAACCGCAGGGGCGCTGCTTTAAACCCTCATTTTCGGGGGAAATCAGCTCCGGTTTTTGTCAGTTTTAGTGTCAGGGGCGGGAGAGAGGGTTCGCCTCTCATCAGCTGTGGTTTCTTCCCTGTTTCAATGCGTCCAGCCGCTGTCAGAGGATCAATGTTAGGATTTCGGGAGGGAGCTGCGCAAGGCAGCTTCTTCACGCCATGCGCTCAGTCAAGATACTGGTCTTTATGCAAGGCCAGGCCAACCTAGACTCTCCAGGTCACCTCTCCAGATTTCAAGAGATAACCAGCACAGATGGGCACCCTTTCTACAATTAAGGCTCGCATTTTTCGATCATCAGTCCTTGGAAAAACTGTGCAACAGCGTTATACTTTTGGCATATTTCTAATTAACTTCATTAAGCCAGCAGAATACAAAATGTGTCCATAAATTCAGAATTACTTTGTCAAGGTTTATCTCCCCACCCCGACTGTAAACATGCAATTACAAACATGTCATTCAAAATTGAGTCTTTAAGCTGCATGAGGCCTAGGTACGAACGATAGAGGCCCAATTTTCTCAAATCAGTGTACTTCTTCCACTCACAATTAAATTCACTTACAATTGAATTTACCAGTGTTAGGCAGAAACCTGTGCAGTTCCCTTAGGTACCACTGCAAAATGCTTAGGACTACAGGGGTTGGCAGTAAACCCAATTGGTAGCAGTCTGTACCACCCAGATTTACCTGGTAGCTGTGGCTGAGCAGTCAGACTTCTCTCAAGAAGAGTTAGGCAGTATATAGAGTATACACATTAGGTACAAGAATACAGTAGCACAAGCAAACACTGACCAGGGCTTTGGTATAAAAGTATATAATCATTTATTTAAAAACACACTTATAAAAATACACTAGCACTAATATGGTAAGCAAGTTCAAAATGCAGTCACTATGAATATATATACATCCCTGATTACTTATTGAATAAGTCTTAGTTTAAAACACCACTTATTTGCAGACAGAGGTGAGCGCTTAAACTAAGATGGCACTCCAATAAGTTAGTTAAAAAGGGAGGGAAAAGGCAGAATTAGAAAAGCACACAATACCAACACTTCTAAAAGAACCACAGCAAGTCAGGAAAGGCAGAGTCTACTGTAGAGCAAGAAAGTTCATAGGCCAGGCCCACTCTTGGAGAGAGCAAGGCGGAATGTGTCCAAGATCACACAGTTGAATTATACTTTAAAAGTCTTTGCAGATAGTTCAAAAAGAGTTGGATCAGTTCAGAAAAAGTTAGTTAACAGGTCCCAGGTCACCCCAGGATAGAGAGTCAAGGATTTACGGGACACCTTGAACAGTCTGTTGCAAGGGAGACCAAGTGGGACACAGTACCTGAAATGGTGAGAAAGCTCCAGCGGGGGTAGTTGTTCCTGGCAGCGGGTGCAAGTCGGTGCTTCGTCCAGGGGAAGAGAAGATCTCGACGTGGAGGAAAGCTGAAGGTCGTTGCACTGCCAGGGAAGAAACCAGCCGCAGAGTTTCCTTGGTTAAAAGGTACTACCCTTTTATTCGCGGTAGTGGTGAAGTGTGGCTATCTGGCCGCCGGGGTGCTTGGCACGGGCGATTCGACCACGATCCTGGAAGGCAAAAGAGGGCGAACTGGTTAACCCCACCAGTTCAAAGGAAGAAGACTCTCCAGGATGAAGATCTTCTCTGTCGTCGGGAAGTGGTGAGGCGGTTCAGCAGGGCTCCACCGGTGGTGTCGTCGTTGCAGGTCAGCTCAGCTTCTCTCTCTTCGGATTCTTTAGGTCCTGTGGCGACTTCTGAAGTTCCAGTCCCCAAAGCACTGCTTTTATGCAGAAAACCCGCATTCACCAGTCCTAGCTGTCACTCAAACATGCTAAGTGGTGAGCCGGGCGGCTCACCACTCGACCAATCACACAAGAGTGTGACTTGAGTTGCTGAGGCAACTCAGTCAAGGGTATCCAGAGTGGCACCACTTTTGGAGGCTTCTGTACAGAAGCCAGCCAAAAGTGGAACAAAGGGCTCGACTTGGGTTGGAGTTACAGAGGCGAACACAAACGCCATTTTAAAACCGAGTCCTGGCAAAAAGACCCAACCGGGGAATAAATATTAAATAAATAACCCAGTGGTATCTTTAACATTGCACCAAAAAAGTGGTGCGTTTAAAATGAATGGGAAAATCCCATAGGAAATATTCTGGTGGAATATTTTGCGTGGTAACCACTGCCACCAGCCTGAAACTCGACGAGGGGGGACTGCACAGTGCCCTCTTGAAAAACAGACCCAGGGGCAATCTAATTACCCCTACCAGTACTTCCACAATATGATGGTTTGTACTGGTTCTGTTCACAATTTAAGACTAGTAAAGTCAATGGTGACTTTACATGCCCTGGGAGATAGTAGTCAGTCCCAGGGTATGGAGTCTATGTTTGGGGGTCACTATGACACCCCTTTGTTACTGCACTGAGGGTGCAGTGTAACACACTTACCAAAAACACATGAAACCCTATGGAGTAAAAGACCACATAGCCCATTACAAAGTCAAAGGACATTCTCAAATCATGCCTAAGAGTGGGAGAACAAAAGTCTCACTCTTAACAGGAGAAAAAAATAAACCCCAAAAATCCAGCAAAGCTACTGGGGGACTCACTCGGTTTGGGAAATTAGCCTATACATAGAATTCTCCCTTACAACCAGCATAATCAAAATGTTAAGGCACTCATTTTCATATATTTTTCCTTTCACAGATCCCTCTCTGATGCCAATTACTGCTAGCCTCACATCTCTAAACACTTTGAATAATCAATTCAAGGAAACCAGGGTTCTTCTCAAACATCTCTTAAATTGCCTCCATCAACATAATCCACTTTCAAAAGTATTAACAGTTTTCAACTCCAAATAATTGCAAACACGCCTGATTAACAAATACAAGCAATACACTTGGTCAGCCAGGAACAAAGGGAGCATCCTGCATATGTATTCTGCCTGCGTAATATATGTCACAGATGGATCAAAGAATCTGATTGACAAAGATGGTACGTTTTAAAATATTTATTAGGTTTCAACAATGGGAATTCTGGAAATGTTTGGGGTTGCCAAGCTAAGAATGGTCCTACGTCTTCCTATACCTATACACAGGCTCCCTCCACTATAGCCGAGGTGTTCCTGCTTCTCAGTACTATCCAGTGTGATACTAATGTAATGCAATGCAATCCCTGCTGTATTCCGTTTTCAGTCTTTGGGGTGGGCCTTTGACATTCACCCTCTGGTAATTTATAATGATTTTCAAGTTTCCCGGGTCGTTTTATTTTCCACTGTGGATGTCTGGTTTCCCAAGTTATCTACACTCGGACATCTCTCTCTATCCTCTCCTTATGCTCTCTCTCTCTCTCTCTGTATGCACTCCTTCCTCCTCTTCCTATTCTCCCAACTCTGTGAACCTTTATTTGCTCTATTCTGTCTTACTACTCTGCCCTCTCGCCATCCATGCCCTAAACTTACCTCACTCTCTACTCTCCTCTTTCCCTCTCTCTCTGTAGCATGATCTTTCCCCAGTCCTGTCACAGACAGCCACAAGAATCCAACCAACACGGAATACGTGTGTTTGTTTGTTTATTTGGAAATGCGCACCAAACCCTTAGGTAGCTGGGCGCAACAGTTACAAGAATATTTGAAGCTTAGTTACAAGATACAGGTCATAGCATAAATCATACAAACATTTACAATACATACAATTTGGTAGGGGAAACAAATATCAGGTGGGTGCTAGATAGGGACAATAATGGTATATACATTAATCGCACGGGTATGTACAAGGTGCGAATCACAAGTGGGTAAGCAATTTTTAAATGTCATTAGTTTGCATGCAGTTCAGCAAGTTGCGTCTAAAGCTGAGGTATGGCTGTTCCACTCTGAAAGCCGCAGGAAGTGCATTCCAGGAGAGAGCAGCTTTGACTGGGAAGCTAGTTCCGCCAGCTTTGGAGAGTTTACATCTAGGAATTTCTAGGCAGAGGTGGTTGGAAGATCTGGTGTTGTGAGAAGGAGTTTTTCCTAGTCAGTCTGGCCAAGAGGTAGGGAGGGGCGGCATTGTTGAGGCATTTGGAGGTGAGGGAGGCCACTGAGTTGAATTCTGTCACTTATTTTTAGTCAGTGCTGGTCTCTTCTGAAATTGGAGATATGCTCTCTATGCGGTATGTTCAAGGCTGCTCTCGTTGTTTTGCAGTGTTTGCATTTTATTGAGGATATTTTTGTTGGCGCCTATATATAAGGCGTTACAGTAGTCTAGTTTAGACATTATGAATGCATTAGCAAGGGTAATGCAGCTGGTTTTGGATGGAAAAAGTCTGCAGGCCCTGATAGGTTTACAAGTATAGGCTGTGGATGAGGCCATAGAGCTAACTTGTTTTTTTAGAGATAGTGTAGAATCAAGGTAGAAACCTAGTGTTTTTACCTGGGTGACTACTTTGATTACGTTGCCATCGATAGTAAATGCAGCGTAGTTGGGACTTAATTTTTTTAGGTTGGAGTCAGACCCCAGAATCAGGAACTCTGTTTTATCGTCATTCAGGCAGAGGCCGTGTGAGGCCATCCATGCCTGAATGAGGAGGTATATCCCATTTACCAGAGCCGTATTCTCGACGAAGTTGCCCGAAAGGGGTATAAGGATCTAAGTGTTGTCAGCATAATTGGTATATGTGACCCCAGTCTATCAAGTTTGTCAAAGAGTGGCTTGGTAAATATGTTATACATTGTAGGTGAGAAACATGAGCCTTGTGGAACACCACACGTGATTTGGATTGGGTCTGGTGAGGCTGAAGGGGAGAACACTCATCGTACGGTTAGCTAGGAAGGATTGAACAAAGGCTATAGCATCACTCGAGAAGTGTGCCGCCGACGCTAGGTGTTTGCATAACACTGCTAGATCCACCAGATCAAAGGCAGCCAAGAGATCGAGGAGGAGTAGCATAGCTGTTTTACCTTTGTCCTTCAACTCGTCGATTTGTGTCTTTAGGTCAATTAATGCTGTTTCAGTCCCATGTTGAGGTTTGAAGCCAGATTGGCGTAATCCTAACAGATAGTTAGCCTCCAAATATGTTTGGATTTGGAGGTAGGCTACTCTATCAATAATTTTGAGGAGGAAGGGGACCGTTGTAATGGGTTTGTAATTGGTGGGGATGGACGGGTCTAGTGTCTGCTTCTTAAGAAGTGGTAGTACCCATGATTCTTTGAGGTTGATCGGGACAGTACTTGATTTAAAGGATGCATTGATGAGCTTGGAGATAAAGGGTGCCAAGTCTCTTGTGCAGGGCAGCCATCACCCTGACAATTGGAAGGCTTCAGGGAGAGTATACCCTTTCAGTTTCCAATATAGAGTTATTAGTGAAACTGAAGGGTGTGTTCGTGGTAGGATTGGCAGTAGGTGGGGTGGGGTGTGCCACTGTGGGGCGCAGAGAGGCTTTTTTGGTTGCTATTTTGGTCTGTAGAGTAATTATTTTATTAGATAAAGCATTTTGGATACTGGTGCACCATTGTTGATCTTTTGGGACATTATCTGTCGGTGGAATAGGGTTTTCCATTTCACGAAGGATGCTAAAGAGCTCCTTGGTGTTAGAATTCGCTTTGGATATTCTTTCATTGAACATGTTCCTTTCAGTGAGGATTATTTCCTTCTTATACATGTTGGCAAAGTTGGTTAGTATGGTTTTATTCTCGTCTGTGGGAGAGTGTCCCCAGATGGCTTGGAGTTTCCTTTTTTTTAAGTCTTAATACTTTAAGCTGGGGTGTAAACCAGTTATTAAGATGAGCCTTTTGTATACTCTTACAAAGTTTGACTGGCGTGATGGTGTCAAGGGCCTTCGTCATGGTCTTGTTAAAGGTTGCTACTAGTGTGTTAGGGTCAAGATTATTGGTGATAGAGGAGAGGGTCGGTAGGATGAGTGGAAGTAGTTTTTCCGCAGTGATGTCTTTTTTACTTCTAATAGGGAGTGGTGGTACTATTTCAATATTTTTCTGTTTTAGGGCACTAAGGTAGTTGAGAAGCTGATCCGGTCGTGGTCAGTCCAGGGTTGTGGGGTTATTTTAGTGATGGTGATGGCGCAGTTCAAGTTGGCAACTCAGTCTAAGATTCGCCCTTTTATATGCGTTGGTGCGGTGATGTTTTGGGTCAGACTGTTCAGTCAATGGAGTGGGCATGTTTGTCCTTTAGATCGTTAACGCCCAAATTGAAGTCTCCTAGCAGTAGGATCTGTGAGGTGTCTTTGATGTTGTTCGAAGGTGCCAATTGGACCAGGGGGCCTTTATACTAGGAATATGGTTAATGTACTAGTATCAGAGATTGGGAGTTTAGCTGAGAGTAACTCACAGGATTGAATTTCAGGGGGTGTAGACAGCCTTAATGCTAGTTTAGTTTTAGCTATGATAGCAAGGCCGCCCCCTCTGGCATTAGGTCTATCGACTAAGTATTTGATAGTCCTCTGGTATAGCTAGCATGAAGGCTGGACCGGCTGAGTCAAGGAGCCAAGATTCTGTAACAGCTAAAATGTCTAAGTTGTCCATAGACAGCATGTCAGCAATTTCTGTGGTGTGTGCTATGAGGGATCTGACATTGATGATAGCTCCTGTGATAATTGTCGATTTGTTAGCTCCTTGGGTAGAGAAGGGGCTTTTTTTATGGATGTAGGTTCGCGCCTAGTTTCTGATGGTGCTGTGGGTAGATTAGGGTCTGTGGCAGGTACATTGTGCCTAAGGTGAGAGACTTGGGAGTTCCTACTATTAGTCTTGGGTTTGTAAATCCGGGGCAGTCTTGCTCGGAGTCTGATATTTCTCACCTGCGAAGTGCAGGGTATAAGATTAATACAGGCCATTGTTAAGATGGCACAGAGAAGTGTTGATTGTATGATTGTTAGTTGGATTTTTATGGCAGACATAATTAGTTAGACTATGATGTTTATTGATTCTCAGAAGTGTGTGCAGCCAAAGGTGAGCTGGGCGGTATCACGAGGGGCAGGTGTTTGGTAGATAAGCTGGCTAGGTGGCCAATTCACTTTAAAAGCAATAGGCAGTGTATGCTAGCAAGGGGAAAGTAGGATTAGTTTGTGTCGGTAGGCTACATATGCTGGCACAGTTAGGCAAGTTCAATTAATGTTAGGGCAGTATCTGCTAGCTGAGATTAGGCCAATTCGGTTTAAAGTCAGGGCCATATATGCTAAGAAAAGAGTAGGCAGGTGCAGTTTAAGTTGAGGCAGCATCTGCTAACAAAGAATAGGCACGTTCAGTTTAGGTCAATGACAATATATGTAGGCAGAATTAGGCAAGTTCCAGTGAATCAGAGCAGTGGACACAATGGCTATTTCGACACGCACTAGGCTCAGTAGTAGGCAGTGACAGTAAGATCCTAGGTAGTACAGTGTGTGCTCATCAGAGTAGTAGTCGTAGTAGGCTGTTGCAAGTCTGTGCAGTGGGTTCAAGGCAAGATTGCTGTGAGTTGCCTAGTTTCAATAACGCGATGCGTGTAGCAGGCGAAGGGCACGCGTGTGGCGGTAATGATCTACGAGGATGAGTAATAGTGATATGGGAGTACAAGATGCCATATGGTAGACACAATACCTTAGTATTCGGACAGGCGGCATGCAGCGCTCCAAGGCGAACAACGGCAAACAAGGCCTTTTCCCTCTGGCCTTCTTCCGTGTGGCCGGCTCCTTCCGCCTACCAGCGGATGCTCAGAGATAAAAACTCTGTAGGTTGCTTAGCAGCCTGGGGGAGCCTCGTTGTGAGGCCACGTTGCTGGCCATTTTGCGGCCAGGCGTGGTTGAAGACGAAGCGAATAGCTGATCTTGGAGAGACACACGTTTCAAGGATTTTATCTAAAATCTAGATAGCCAGTGTTCAGGAAACCTCAGAGGGCCAGACTCACCAGTTCCCAGGATTAGAGGATCCTTACCAGTTCTCTCTGTGCTTCCTGAGGCTCCTTCCTACCCTTGACCAGTGTCCCTAGTTCCCCCTCTAATCCCTCGAAATGTCCTACTTCCAATACTGGGTAACCCTTACAGCCTTCACTAATTACTTCTAAGGGAAAGCCTAAAGGTCATGGCCTTTTCTAGCTTTCTCCCTCCGGGACATCATAGGGGTTCCTGATCTTAAAACATCCCCTTGTTTTTCGGTCAATCTTCCAAGCTCTCACCTAATGCCATTTCACACCGTTCTCTTCACTGTCCCTTTTTGTCTATCTCCACACTCCTCCCTCTGTGACGTACTGATCTCCCACTTCTACTCTTCATCCTCTACTTCTTCCCTCTATACCACTATTCCTCCATACCCTGATCTCACTACACTCCCTATTCTCCCCACTCTCTCATGTCCTGATCTTACTATACTTACTTCTCTCCCCCTGTTCTCCCTCACACTCCGCTCCAAAACTCCTCCCTTCCAGCACTACCACCATCTTCCCCACCCGCACTACTTTCCAGGGTCTTGCTTTCTCTACGGCACTTCCCTCCCTCTCCATACACAATTACACTCCCCAACCCTCGATTCTCTGTCAATAGTCCCTTCATACAACACCCCACATTACAGCACCTCAGTTGGTACCGTTCTATCTCACACCCAACACCTTGCGTGCCCTCTTACAAAATACAGCCGCAGTCTCTCAATCACTCCTCTCCACCTTGCACCTACTGCTCTCTCAGTCTACAAGCTCTCCCCTCCTCTGATCTCACCGGAACACCTTTCTTTCAAAGTGATATGTTCTGGTTGAGCTTCTATAGTCTGTTTTACCCAGTTCTATATCTCCTCCCAGCTCACATTGGTTTTTCCCCTGTCACCTGCTGGTGGGCCCACTCTCATGCTTGCTTTTCCTGATAGGGGTGGTGCCAGAGTGTGGGAAGGGTAAAAGGAAGGTTGGGCTAAGCCCCACACCCTTTTGGGTCTCTGGCAGTATCCAGGTGGCCACCAGTGTAAACCATTTATTTCTGTCATTCTCGTTTTCCATCCCCAGTCAGGCTTACTGGCCCCATTTGCAGGTGAAAGTTTGTGCATCAGTCATCTTCTTTCATATGTTGTCATATACACTGGAGAGTTTGGGATGTGGGTCTCTTAACTCCCTCAGAGGTTGGTTAGGCTCTGGCAATGCCCAGTAGGTTGCCTATCCCAGGCTGAGTGGGGTCCCTACTCACCTCTGACAGGGTCTTGACCCTAACGATGTCAGACTCCCTTACTCTCCTCTCCCTCCATGTCCTAATCTCAACACACTCAACTTTCTCACTCTAGCCTCCTGTCACCACCTGCAAACGTTTCCGCACTCTCCAACCTACTTGCTTCAACTACTCAACCCCTGCATTCTCACTTACACTGTAAGTCTCTCTCACACACACACACCCCTATACATCTATGCTATCTGACCCCTGCCCCTCTGATTACTTGTCTCCTTCTCACTCTCTCCCTCTAGTTTACACACACTCTTCTCACAGACATATACTACCCCAATTGATACCACTTTCTCTCTCTCTCTCTCTCACACACACACACAAACACACACAAACACAAACACCTTACCTGCGCTCTCAACACTCCCACAGTCTCTCCACCACCCACACTCCGCCACCTGGTTTCTTGGTCCACCATCTCTGCTCCCGGCCTCACCTGCACACCCTTCACTATGATCTGGACTGGCAAAGGTTTTTATAGCCATGCCTAACTTGTGCTGACTATCTTTTCAGTTCCCATTGGCCCTCCAGAACCCTCTCCTAACCGGTACATTACTGCCTGTTCCATTCCCCAAGGGTTGTGACGGGTTCTAAAAGTCTAGTTAGCCACTCCCAATTCTTTGTCTCTGGCATCAGGTTGGGGTTTCCGTATCTTAGACAACTAACCTTTAAAGTTTTTATTCTGAGGCAGCCAGGTTGTCTCAGAGGTTCCGGTTAGTTTTCTTTACCACAGAAACACAGACATGGCACCTCTAGGAGTAGTGATTCTGCAATACAAGACAGGAAACCAGAAAAGATGCGAATATGCATTACAGATGAGACAGTGGCAACAATGCCCTCATGTGCACTCACAATTTCAGGAGTGTCAGCGACTGGGGATCCCTTCCAGCTCCTTCACCATACCTCTAGGGGTAGGTCAGGCTCTGACAATGCCATGGTAGACTGCCTGCTGCTGGTTGAGAGAGGGTCCTGATACACTCTGACGTCATGCACCCGACCCATCACTCCTTACTGGTTCTAGAGTTGGTAGATTCAAACACTCCATTACAAAAATAATTCACTTAAGCTATGGTTTAATGGATCAGGGCTACTACTCATCTGCCAGGTGTGAAGGCATCATGAGTCAGACACGGACAACAGGTTCAAGCTTTATTTAACTCAAAAGGCAGGGTGGATGAATGCCTAACCTGCCCTATGCTAAGGTAGGATTTGTCTACCTAAGGAAAACTAAGAATAGTCTATGTCAGGAAGTCCAAAGTAAAACACTGTTCTGGGTCTAAAACCTATACTTGCCCTGACACCTAACTGCATACAATGTGTAGGGATGTCAGTATCAAAACGGAATAATGTTCAAATTAAAGTTCAGAGTTTCTTCTAGCTCTCTGTCTTGTAATCAGCTCCCCTTACCAAAGTTCAAGGTACTTCATCAAATACAGGTGTTCCCTTCCCCAAGGGTTCAAATCTTCTAAAACAAAAAACACAGGGGTTTCTTTCCCCAAGAGTTAAAATCTTCCAGCTTTCAAAACACTTAACTTAAATATCACAACAAGGTTGTTGCACAACACAAGCTTCTTCATATGTGTTTTCAGTGTATTTTCACTTCAGGGCCACCCGGTCTAGGTACAGCTGTCGGACCACACGGTCCACCCATTACAGGTCACGCAACCGGTACCCTTCCTTGAATGCTTTTCCTTTGACACCAGCCCACTACTTCTCCTCAGCAGTGAGGTTTGTCTCAGTCACCTGTGTCACACTCTCCTGACACTGTATTGTGGCTGGCTTAACCACCTTGCACTTGTTACACACCTCTGTATGTTTGGCTCTTGCCAATACTTGCTTCCTTCTACTATACAGCTTTGCCTCCGTTGCATGTGTCACATGTTCCTGACATTGTATTGTGACTGGTTTAACCACCTTGCGCCTGCTCCACCTCCTTGTATTTCTTTAACTCTTTCCAATGAATGCTTCCTTATAATATACAGTTCTTTGCACTCTTTGTTGTGCCCAGCATTGGATTCCTCGTATCCTGCATTCAACTCCTTGTGCTCTTTTGGCTTTCCTAACACTTGTTTCAGTTAATGCAGTTTATTTCATATGGTTCAAAACTTTCCTTTCAGTAAACTTCACAATCTCTTTTTCACTCCTTTCAATATGCTAAAGTGTTTCTACCTTGCTCACAATTCGTTCAGTGTTCAAAATGCTTGAACTTGCTTTCATTTCCTTCGGTGTTCAAAATTGCTTGGCTTTCAATTAATTCGATATTCAAAATGTACTTTAACTTAATTTAATTTTGATCGGTATTCAAAATGTCTTGCTTTCCTTTCATTCGGTAGTAAACATGCGTTTCAACGCCTGCCAGTCCGGTGTTCCCCCCCTTTCTAGTTCCACTCACCGGTCAGTTTTAGGGCTTCTCATGAGTCCTTCCGCCGCCACGGGTTACTGTTTCTCAGTCCGGTCGCTCGCGTAGTCTCCTCCCAGCGGTCTTCTTGTGGCTTGCGAACACACAGCAATGCTTCCATGGCAAGTTGGATACACATGAATGCTTCCCTCGGGTCCAGTCGGCCTCCTCCTCAAGGCTTGCCGCCAGCCTCCAGCTTCTTCTGCCACGGCTTCCTGCTTCATACATTCTGCACTGCTTCACAGGCTTCCAGCACTCCTCCTGCCATGCTGCCAACTGGAGAGGTCTCCCTGCATGCACCTGACTGTGCTCCCTCAACTGATGCCATTTGTGTCAGGCTTCCTGCTTTAAAAGCTCCCGCCTGCATTTTCCTTACAAAAAGGACTAGACCACTCACCATCAACGCGGAAGGCTTAAGGGATGGAGGGTTTGTGGTGAAATGGAAATGGGGATACCATGTCTCACCTAAGGACGTCATCTCCCCACTCCCCAAGTCTCGTTCCCCCAAGGTGTGCCTCACTCGCATATCCACCCCCAGGGTCGGGATCCATAAGCGATGGCCGTTCCCTGGCCACCTTCTAAGAGGATACTGGGGGAAAGGAAGTGAGGAAGCCCTCAGGTTCCTCACATAGGTCTTCAATGTCAAAGTGGATCCCCCACAGGATCATATGTTTCTACGTTCTATTGTGTGGGATTCCCAGAAGGCACCCCTGGTCTGTTCCACCTCTGTGAAGGTATAAACATCACATCCCACAATGAAATGCTTCACTTCTATAGTAATTCTTTTCACTGTCGACCCCTCAGAGGTATCGAGAAGGAAGTGTGATGAATCTGAGATCTGAGGATGTCGTCCCTTCTCCCCTAGCGGGAGAATTTTCCCATGGGGTCAGGGCAGGGTGTCCACAGTACAATTATCCTCCTGTGGGTGGTGCACTGGGGCATGGGAGAGGAAGACCCTTAAGGGATTAGGGATGGCCATTCCCCCTCCCCGAGAATGCTGTATACCTCTGCTTTAGTACACCCCCGTGCCAAAGCTAAACCCTTCTCTCATAATTCCCTCTAGTGCCGATATCTTTTGTTGTAAAGTCAGACAACCTAACATGTTAGACCCGACTAAAAACACAATTTGCGTTCCATATACCTCCAATGCAAGTACTGTGAAGAACAAGATGGGCATGAGTATGAAGATCACTCCAGACAACTGGAGTGAACAGTCTAGCCTCTCACGCCACTTAATTGGTCAAAGGAAATACAAATTAGCAGAGGGAAACCAACATGGAGAGAGCACTCCGCCAAGGACGAAACCCTGGGAGACGCTGAGGGAGATGAACCGCAAAATGCAGTGAATGGAGGCAAATGGGTGCACAAGGGTAGCCCAGGACAAAGGGACTACGCTGACCGCTGCGAAAGTAACCCTCCAGGCGTCCCAAAGTCCGGAAAGCTGAAGGAGAGCAAAACTGCAGCTCGAGTAGGAAGCAGTGAACAGCGAAGCAACCCCTGGCCAAAGGAGATACCCAAACGTTACTGGAAGCCAAATCCGCAGTCCGAAAAGGAAGCAGTAACCGGCCGAACCGCCGCCCCAAAAAGGTACCCAACCGCTGCCAGAGCCTCACAGCACTGCACAGCGGCTCAGTAGATGCAAACCATGCAAACAGGTACAGGGGCAGACCGAGAGATGCTAGAGGTCCGGGAGGAATCTGGGATCGACTACAGAGCACAAGATAAGAGGGTCTTTGACCCCATGAATAATAGAGAGAAAGAAACAGGTGTATGCTTGGCAGGAGAGTAAACCAAGCAGGCAAGTGACATTGTTGTGAGGCTGGGATCCACACCCATATAAGAGCCATAGAAAGAGAGGGTCTGGGACACTGACATAAACAGTGACAGACAAGGAAAACAACTATGCTTGGGAGGAGAGTACACCAAGCTGGTATAATACCTCAGTGCAAGTATGGGACCCGCACCCATTTGAAAGGCTAAGGATACAGTGAAGTTCAGTCAAGAAACCACTGAAAAGCTGAGAACATTTGTACACCTTTGGGAAAGCTGAGAAAGTCCATGGAAGGGGACATTTCACCTGGCTGAGTGAACACTTACCTTTTGGAGTTTTTTTTCCACATACAAGGAGAAGAGATCCTGCCTTGCGAACTGAAACGAGAAGGAATCCAGGGGAAAGGAGCTACTCCCTGATTATTTAAATGCTACTTTGTGGAAAAGGAACACTTGTTTTATTTATTATACTACCCAAGACATTGGGAAATTTCTGTTGACAAGAACTGTCATTATCACTTTAGTCTTGAATATAGCATCCTTGCACATTAGATTTGAAGTATTGGTGTAAGGGTCAGAAGCAGGTGTTTTGGATGCGACAGTAACAGAATATTTGACATCCTGATGTTGACATTAGATACATTTGAGACAGGGAAACCCCCCTTAGCTTTAGAGACAGGGGCCGTTTTTCCAAACTTTATTCGTTAATAAAAGTTTAGAACTAAAACAATGTCACCTTTGTGTCCGAGCCTTACTTGTGAACTCTTACAGTAGCATTCAAATTACCCTTTACAATCATTTGCTTCTTGAATTGCCAGGCAGTAGAATAGACTACAAAGACTAGCTCTGTCACAACTTCTGTGCCTGTTTGTTCTCTCCTGCACTCCACCCATGTTAAATTTGTCAGATCTATTGGTCCGCTATGTATGCCTCTGCACTCCTCTGTTCAGAGACACCCTGCCTTTCACTACTTATCCACTTTGTTTAGTTGGTCTTCTCTTTGCTTAGACTGGGATATACATCAGGGCACACCTCTCGCTTGAGCTTCTGCTGAACTGCGCGTAGCAGCTCTGTCTTTCTGCAGCAAGCTGGATAGGGCTGTCTGTCAGCGACAGGCCTTACCTCCTCAATCTGATAAGGCATGCTGAGGTAAGGTCTGTCTCTCTTGGAGGCCACTCTGACTAGAGAGATGATGATGAAGATGATGAAACACTCCCGCCAAGGTGATCTCCTGGAAGACAGGAATATGGAGGAAAAAGAGGAGAACAGGAAAAAAAACTCCAGGTTACGCTGATCACAGCTTACTCTCAGGAAAAACAACAATCTCTGGGGACTGGTAAAAATTCTCAGGGTATATGATCTAGTAAGAAGTTGAGTGGAGTTGAAGAAAACAAAAAGACTGGACAAGGAGGAGAAGGGAAGGAGGGGCCAGGGCCAGCGACCAGGTAAAAAAAAAAAAAAGAACAAGGAGGCAAGGACAGAGTCTGCCAGCAACCACTGGCTGAGAGAGGAGGACTTATTAACAAGGGAACCAGCATCCGCTCCAGGAAAATTCAGAACATTGATATACAAACAGCCACAATTCCAGCCAGCTGTTAACTTCCAGGATTGCATAAGCGTAGCGTGTCACAGCTACATGCGACGTGTGCATACGGGTCATGCATGGCAGCCATCTTAGGATGGGACGTCTGTGTTTCCACCGCTGATAGAGGCTCCAGGCACCCCTCTCTCCACCCTCACTGGTCCACCATTTTGTGACCAGCATGTACTACGTCAATAAGCAGGGAGGCACCAGATCCCCTCCTCTGTGCAGACTGGCGATCAGCATGTGGGAGTGGGCCCTTGAAAACGACATTTAACTCATGGCAGTCCACCTCCCGGGGGAATCCAACCGGGAAGCGGACAGGCTCAGCAGGCTGGGAGCGGACAATTACGAGTGGCAGCTAAACAACCTTGTTATTCAGGAGATCTTCAACAGGTGGCATCTCTTTGCCACCTGCCTCAACAAGAATTGTCCCCAGTTCGCCTCCTGGCAAGGTCAGGGCCCCGGCTCTCTGGGTGACGCATTTCACCAGTGGACCGGCATGAAAGCCAATGCCTTTCCGCCCACTCCCCTGATCCACAGGGTAATTTGCAAAATCAAGGAGTCTCGCCGACTCCTCATCATTCTAATAGCTCCATGGTGGCCGGCCAGACCATGGTTTTCAGAGCTACTCAGCCTCTCAGAGGTGCTCCCGATTCACCTCCCGATGGGCCCAGCACATCTTCTGGCACAGCAGGGGGGCAGAGTCATCCACCCTGCGCCAGGGAAACTAGCCCTCACAGCGTGGTACCTGAGCAGGTAACGCTTCGGCACCTTAGCCTCTCACAGGCCAATCTCGAGATCATATAAGGCACCAGGAGCAAAAGTAAATGGACCAGATTCTGCCACTGGGCAGACTCCAAGGGAATCGACCCCTTGGCGTGCACTTTGGATGACGTGCTCTCCTTTTTGGCGCACCTCGCTCATTCAGGCGTGCAGGTGGACACCTGCCGCACATACCTTGCAGCCATTGGGGCTTACAAGAACTCGGAGGTGGGCATTTTCTCCTCCTCCAACCCCATCGTCAAGAAACATCTGACGGGTCTCGCTAGGCTCTACCCGCCCATCAAGAGACCACACCCGGTGTGGGACCTTAACAGTCTTGGGTGCATTGGCGCACAAACCGTTTGAGCCAATGGCGTCCGTGGACATCAGGCGGG
The DNA here is from genome assembly GCF_040938575.1 of Ambystoma mexicanum. Classification (NCBI taxonomy): domain Eukaryota; kingdom Metazoa; phylum Chordata; class Amphibia; order Caudata; family Ambystomatidae; genus Ambystoma; species Ambystoma mexicanum. The sequence goes on along the minus strand of NC_090931.1, from coordinate 1,137,776,401 downwards.
TCACCATCAAGACGGCCTTACTAGTCTGCATTACCTCGGCTCGTAGAGTCAGCGAGATCCGGGCGCTGGTCGCCTCTGAGCCATATACCACCTTTCACAAAGACAAGGTAGTCCTGTTAAGGATTTCAATCAGGCGATACACCCGGGTCTCAGCCCAGCATGGAATGCACTAATTAAATATTTATTTATTGTGTCTATACATTCAATATTCTAAGTGATATATCACTCATATCACAACCCGTCTCAAAATAGCCCAGGTCACAATGGACCAGGAATCAGGCTGGTTGGTAAAGGTAATATCTATTATTTATTTAACATTCAAACCAAACTTATGTTTTAATATATGGGGCAGCAATCACCAATGGGGTGACAAATACAAATAAGAAAGTAGGTAATACAGATGAATTCACTTTTAGCAATACAGAAGATAAAACACAGGGAAAAGAACAGTTTTGGCTTGTTGAAAAGATAGCGCTTAAGTTAAGATTTCCCCCTGAAAATTTCTCACCTCACAAACAAGCAATTCTACACAGATTTAAGTAAGCAGCAGGTATTCAGGAATGTAGAATAGTGTACAGGGTTTGAATGCAATCTTCCCAAGAGAGAAAAACGTTTTGGAATTTTTACACTTTTAAAATGACACTCGAAAATGGCTTAGGAAAACAATGAAAAGTGTGCAAAAATCCTTAAATTGATATAAATTCCTATGGGAGCAACACTGAAAAGATCCTAACATAAGCTATAATATGAGCAACAGTACACACTTTGAATCAGAATGAAAGTTTGGAAATGCTTTGAATTGGAAATCACATGTGTAAAACTTTTGCAGAAATGCGAATTGCCGCCTAATTTTCTCTATGCGATTTTTAAGAAAAATGGGTCAAAGACACTGTTTTGGGTAGGGCTGTCGCTACAGATCTTAAGTTTAAGTCAGCGTTGAAATTAAGTCTCTAGCTATAAAATTGAGGAAGTTATACAAGTTTGAATGAGAGGCATTTTTGGAAAAATAGAACAGAGAAAAGCAGAAAATCGGTTTTGAAATGACAAGTTGATTTTACTTAGATTAATGGCTAAGAAACAGAAGAATGCCACCAGTGAATCTCCAGTTACGCACGACCGATTGTAACCCTTCACATGGTGGATACTACGTTTTCTTTGTGGGAATTACTTTATTTAAACCAAATCACTAATGGCTTATGTTCAAGAGAAACAAAAATGAGAGAAAATATTGGCGCTAACACTAAGAATCAAAAACTTTGTTGCAAGAATGGTTCCGACAAGATTATAGGTTCTTAAGTTAAAGATAGGATGGTTGAGAGATGGGTCGGGGACAAGGCAAGGCAAATATACTATGGTTTATTATGATTCCTATTTATACTTAAAGTCCACTTTAAATTAAGATTGGACCGTCAAGGTTCTGGTAATCCGGATCGGGTCTACAGGCAGCAAGGCACTTCTGGCGGGATAGGTCAGCGAGGCGGTTCTGGTCAATTGGACTGGCACCTCAGACTGAACTGGATTGGATTGGCCCTTCTGGTTACTGGACACTGTAGATCAGCGGGATGGCGTTTTTCAACAGGCAAGCAATTAGTGGTAGCAAGCCAAACTGGATCAAATTCCTTTAGGTTCTGGGATTGTTTCGTAATTTGGGTCTAGCTGAATAAGAGTTCATCAAATGCTGAGGTCTTGGCTTTGCAAAGAAATTAGGAATCAGGAACAAGATGAAGAAGTCAGGAACAGAGCGCCAAGCAGAAATCAGGATGGAGTCAGGAATCAGTGTCCCCTTGTGTGTTGTGAGGTTCCCTTATTTATCCTGCCAAGTGACATCACTCAGTTTATGGTAGGGGCAGACTTACAACCCACACCCAAAAGGCTATGATTGGTCAAAAGGCACAGCTCCTGCCTTGCTTTTTGCTGGTAGGATGACAGAAAGGTTTGTCATATTTTATGATGTGGTCTGGAAACCTCCCATAGTTATTTGGACCAAAATGTAACTTTCCCATAAATACATATTTATATAATTATGCCCTCTAATCAAATCTGACACATACATTACATATTGTGTGGGTTACATTGACATCCAACATTCAAATCGGTGGGACCTGGCTTTGTCTTTCTATTGAATTTTGGCAATTTCAACCATAACATTTGGCCTAACATTTCCTAATTCTGTACATATATGTGCAATCACCCCTCGAACATGGGTACACAATATTAGATTTACAGCATTAACAGTTTCTGCGCAATTATTCTTTTTGCATAACTTTTGTTCCTTACACAGTAAGAAATCCTACCAAGTTTTCAAATGGCTAGCATAAGTTCAAATTTACATGTATGTACTTTTCACTCCTTTACTTATTTTTGACGCCAAGTTAATTGTCATGAAGTTCTGTGGAAAAATAAGCAAATTAACTCAAAAAAAAAATCACAGGTCAGTTTTTTTTTCTTGCTTCCCAAGTGTGAGCAACTGGCCATTCATTTGAAGTTTACTGAGAAGCCTCTCCCAACATCCTGCCCCTCCTCTGGGAGGATGGGTGGCCAAGCCTTCTATTGTCTTTGCTTGAGGCAAAGACGAATGTCTAAGGAGGGCCTTTGTTGTGAGTATGCGAGGCCTCCCCACAGCAATTAGGCCTTGCTTGCAGCAGTGAGGTGTCAACTTGAAGTGTCATCCTTTCCCAGGCTGAGAACTGTCAGAGCAGATTCTTTTTTTTTTTTAAATAGTTAATTAACTCAAGACTGGGCTTAACTTTAAGTTTCACCTAACTTTCATTAAAACATATAAAAATGAACATAGTTTATAGGTGGATTCTTACATTAGCAATCCTTTAACATTTCGTAAAGAATTAAACATTTAAACAAAAAACATGCTTCCAAAACAGGCGATTTTGCACTTCATTCCTGAAAAAGCACATTAAACTGAGTTCTTTAAATCAGATTTCCTCTGCAGCAAAAACACATTTTTAGGCAGAAGTAGTTCTTCCCTGGAGTGCTGGGATTGTTTGCAGCATGACCAAATGTATCCAGCCTTTGTTTTTAATTTTTCTCTGGACAGCTATTTTCTGAAACTTGTTGCAAAGAAAATAGTCCCGTTTGCAGTGAAAAATGAAAACACAGTCCCTGGTTGATTTCTCAAGGATACATTTGTTAGTAGCTGTCACTCTAATGAGGCCCAGTTCCCCTGAGCCACACTGGATAATTCGGAGAATTGCGATCCCCTTTTAATCTCAATTCTTCACATGGAAATAATTGGATCTAGCCCCAAAAACAGCACTTTTGAAGGTTGCAAAGCTACCATTTTAAAAGGCATTTTCAGTTTTATTGCAAAGTACTGCTGCTTCTTTCCTTTGCTCCATGTTGAATGTTTCAGGGCCCACTGGCACATTCCTGCAGTGATTACTCTGGTTTTACCCCCCCTGAAATGGGGTTGGCAGGGCGGTGCAGCCATTTTCTGGTTATTACAAACAGAGTTTTTAAGATTTTGGTGCGCACATACATGTTCGGCTGTTTCTTTCACCATTTGTGAAGTGATGCAGTGGGGCACATTGGGATGGGTCAAAATATCCCACAGTCCTGCGGACGCACCCGGCATTTCTGCCCAAGGTTCCGGCTGCTCTCCACTTGAATGAGGAAATAGTCCTTCCTATGTTTTTCCCCCATCCAAAAGACAAAGCACAAAGAGTGCTGCACTGCCTGGATGTCAGGCGTGCCCTGAATTCCTACTTGGAAAGGACGCAAAATCGACGCAAATTGGACGCCCTGTTTGTCACTTTCCGAGGCTCATGACCAGGCTATCAGGCCTCTAAGGCTTCCAAATCCCGCTCGATAGTCTCAAAGAAGCGTATGAGGACCAGCACAAGCCGCTTCTGGCCAACATGCATACCCTTGCAGTCAGGGACAAGGCAACGGCCATCGCATTCCAGCGGCATGTCCCTTGGCAAGTCATAAGCAGGACGGCCACCTGGGCCACCCCTTTTGGCTTTCTGCAAGCATTACTGTTTTGACGCCGGCTCTAGATCAGATGCGGCTTTCGGACAGGCGGTACTTAGAAACCTGTTTTCTTAAGGAGGGTCTCCTCTCCACCCTGGGGCTACAATCGCCCATACAGTATGGAGGAAAGGGGACGGCACCGTAGTGACTAACGTACTCTTAGTCCATAGTCCCCTTTCCTCTATACGTCCCACCAACCTCCCCCCCTAATACTGGTGTCATTAGGCAATGTTAAATCTATTGTCGATGCGTCAATGGGTCTGAGGTGTGGCGCCGGAGGGCGCAGTCAGGGCACTGCATGCTCCCTGGGTCGCACCCCCGCGCACCTCTAAATTTAAAGGGGAAGAAGGTTTTTTTCTGGTGAAAACGCCCATTCAGTATGGAGGAAAGGGGACGGGACGTAAGAGTATGGAGTCCTATTCTACACATATATGCTGACACACAACTGGTGTTTCTTCTGGACTCCCTCTGTAATGGGTCTCCTTTTAAATTAAGAAACTGTATTTCTACTATAGGCAGGTGGATGTCTACCACTGTGAAAACTCTAGGGGAAAAGTGTGTCCAATTGTTCTCATGAAGCACAGATCGCGGCTGTCTGTAATACTGGTTTTGGATAATTTAAAGTCCTGAGAAAGATTTTACTGTTTCTCCATGCTGAGAACCGGACGAAGGTAGTCACCTTGGCGATAATGGGATTTCTGGACTATTGCAATGGGGTTTATCTAGGGCAACCAAAACATCAGATACAGCGGCTGCAAGTACTTCAAAACTCAGCAGCCAGGCTGGCCCTTACTGCCCCTGGATTGACCCCATCTGCTGGTCTGCTGCGTCAACTTCACTGGTTACTGGTGAAGGCTCGAGTCGATTTGAAAACTCATTATGTTACCCATCAGTCTCTTCATGATATGGGTGCTGGTTATTTGAAAGACAAGGTAGAGGGATGTCTTTGCTCATCTTCGCTTGCGCTCCTTAGTTATCAGCGAGCCTGGTTAGGTTGTTGCTCCTTCTCTGTGCTTGCTCCAACTCTATGGAATGGACTCCCTCTGCCTTTGAGAGTAACTGAGGAGTATTGGCCATTTCGTAGGGCACTTAAAACCTATCTCTTTTTATTGGTTCTTTCTTACTCTGTCCCCCCTCCACACCCTTAAATGTCTGCCTAGACACCCAAGGGCCTTAGTCGTGCTTTATAAATCTCAAGTTATTACATTACTAAGGGAGGACCCGGTAGAAGAGTAGAGGACCTAAAATACATATATAGTGTCCTTAACAAAGGACCTCATGGTCGGTGCCATAATTTCTGGAATAGCATTGCTTCTTCTTGTGGCGAGTTAGCCCTTGTCCAGGGGACTAGCACTGGCGGAAGTGGGTATACTGTGCTAATAACATTTATAGATAGCTGGATGATTCTGGCATCTAATAAATAGGGCACAGGCAGAAGAGAATCCATAGGCATAACAGCTGAGATGGGGGAGAACAGTCCTTTGAAGGATGCATACATAGAGGATTGTGTGAAAAAGTTTTCCCTTTTACTGTAAGGCATCCTCAGCAAGACCCCAGGAGCCTTCATAATAGCTTCACCTTCTGGTGTTGTCTGCTGAAGAAGAGAGATTGTATTTAGTGGTGAAGATTCCCTGTCCATATTGTGACAGATTCGTGCTCTGGCTGTGATGCTGTCAGGATTCTTTCTGATTTGTAAGCCAGTATCTGGTATATGGTCCCCAGGAAGTTGCAGGCAAGACCTTTCCTCTTTCTGATGGCAAAATGGAGCAACCTTTAGCAGCTCTTCCTTCTACTTTGTCTCTACTCAGAGTCAAACTTCAATCTGTCCATCACAACACTCCTCTGCCTCCTCTTCTCAATGTTTCCTCATCCTTCTCATTTCTGCTCTCTCGCTCCTCCAACTCCATCCTTTCTCTCCCTCCACATTGTCTCACCACTTCCTTTTGAGGTTTCTTCCTCCTCCACTACTGATCTCTCCTCCCACTCCAACCTTTCCCCCTCAAACTGCTTATTCCTCACGCTATACATTATTTGCTATACTGGAATTCAATCCGAAGTCCCTCAAAGTGTTAGGGGCTGGGCCTCTTATACTGTTGGAGGATTTACATTCTATCCCCAAGCCTTTGGGTGAAGTGGACTTTGTGGCAGCCAGATAGCATAGATGGGACTTCCAATATTTTGGAGTTAGGCATCCCTGTCATGGCATCTGCTTGACTCCTCCATGTCCCACAGCGGGTCCGTGCTGTGTGTATGTGTCACTCGTCTGCTCACAGAGCTCTGGCAATTCCATCGTATTCTGGGAATGTTTACAAGTCGTCCTGGGGTGAAATCTGCAGACCACTCAATCAATTTTGGGGTTCGGTCTCCGCAAACTGTGGCACTATCCACTCCAACAAGTCATCATAGAGAAAATGAATAACTGGGATATACCAGCTGCAAATGCTGGTGAGGGGAGATAAGCTACCTGGAAAGGGAATGGGCAGCACTCCCAGTGTTAGGCAGATACGTTTTTCAACAGCACTCTGATGAAAATTCGACCAGATGGGGACGGTGTCCAGGTGGCTTACGAGTTGGTTGTTCCCACCAAACTCAAGGGAAGAAGTTAACCTTGAAGGGCTTCTCCGTCGATTGGAGTTTCAGGCAATTCAGACCTGCAGCAGGGCTTCACCGGTCGTCCAGGAGTTGCAGCAGTCCTCTTCCTTCACCTCGTCTTCGGTTCTTTCGTTCCAGTGGTCGACTCTGCTTTCCAAGTCCCAGAGACCTGCTTTTAAACAATTTTCACTGATTCATTCCAGCTTGGCTGTCACTCACACAGCAGGGTGGCTGTCCTTGCCGGACAGTCAGCCAGCCAATCACACGAGAGTGCATTCAGGTCTCCTAGGAGACTAAACAAAGGGAGTTTCGGGCACCTCCCTCACATCCTGTCCACCCCAGACAATCAGGCGCCAGAGGAGGGCTTCAGCATTGAAGCCCGCCAAAGGGACCAAACCTGGTTTGGCGACCAGAGACAAACACAACAAGGACTTTTCCTAAAAGAAATGGTGAAAAAAGATGACCAGAGTCTGTTTTTACAGAGGACTGGGCGCCATATTGAAAAACATGGCTGACCCAAGTTTTAGCTACCATTATTAGCCGTCGGGAAAAATAACGGTAGTTGATCTAAACCACTGCCACCAGCCATCTAAAGTAGGATAAGGTAACATTTTACTGTCACATTGGTGTTTTGACTCAGGGGAAGCTAAGCAACCCCTCCAGCACTCTATAGGAAGATAGTGTGTGCTGGGTCAGTAAATGTAAAGAGACTAGTAAAGCCAATTTAACTTTACATACTCTGGGAGACGGTAGTCAGTCCCAGAGAAGGTATTTAAACCTTGGGAAGTCTGAAAGACATTCCTGTGCCACTGCACTGAAGGTGCTGTGTGTCACACAGAAAAAGATGATGCCACTGGAGTTGTTTTAAAACTCCATAACCAAAAAACACAAAAGTAAAACACACACAAAATCCATGGAAGAGTGGGAAAAAAGGCTCACACTCTTCCCATGTAAAAAAAAAATCAAATCCTAGAAATCCAGCAAAGTTGCTGGGGGTCTCAAAGGGTAAGGGAAATTAGCACATATTGAGAATTCTCCCTAACACCCAGGACCCCACAGATTCCAATATACCCTCACAGACCTCACCAATATGGGTTAGTCACATTACCTTTAGGTTTCCCATAAAACTGCTGAATTCTCCCAATTCCACAGTCGATTGGGAAAAACTCAAAAAGGAAGTAGGTCACAGTGGCACGGAAAAGGGTCAGAGCATGAGCAGTGAAGGCACAAAGTGTGGATCAGAGCCCATTAAGGCTTTTCAACACGACATGCAACATCTAAACCCCATTAGCAGAGGCACAAATGCAAGAAGGAAAAAAATACAATTAAGTTGTGATAATAGATATACAGCCGTCCGTTGATGCTCCTGCATTGTATGTGGAGAAAAGGACTGGTGGTTGGATCTTGGAGTGAAGCCAATGCTATGTATGTGCATCTGTGCCCAGACATGAATATCAAATGTGTTGGTTTGTGGCAAGATTTGTTACGAAGCGTTGTTCCTTCTACAATTCCACACAGTTTCCCCAATCTGCACCAAATATTGCCTAGTTACCCACTAGAACCCTCCGGACAATACTAGCTACATGAAATTTGGGCGTTCCACCCCTTTCTTTTTTTTTTTAAACTTTGGTTTTATTAGCATTTTTCTTTTTTTTTTTTTAAACTTGTTTTTATTTGAATTGACAGCTTACCAGAAAACAAAGGGAGCCACACAGCACCGGCATTTAAAAAACACAAACAGTATACATATTAGGCAATGCGTACTGAGTAGACTGAAACAACATCGAGAGCTGGCAACTAACAAGGTACTAACCACTGTAACAGAGGAGTATGCATCTACGGGGGGCCCAACGGAGAGGAGGGTGGAGAATTTGATGGGGAAGCCATGGCGGTCATATATTCTCGGAATCTATGCCAAATGTCCCTTGGCCTGCGTTCCAGGACTGCTCAGTGTCGTGAGCCCATGTGACTGATCTAAGCCACTGTGTGCAAGTGGGCGCTCTAGGGTGGAGCCAACATAGTAATATGCAGCAAACTGCCAACAGCATGCAGAGGCCTGCTAGTTTCTTAGACGGGCCAGTTGAGGGAGGTCATGGAACAGGCAGTGCAGTGGGGTGGGGACAATAGTGTGCTCGAGGAAGTCCGACAGTGTGGAGCAGATGTCCAGCCAATATTGGGTTAGGCGGGGACAGTACCAAAGCATATGGATATAGGAAGCTTTATCCGCGCCACACCTGGGACAAGTGGGAGGAGTGGCGTGGGACATACGATGAAGTTTCATGGGTGTGTGGTGGAACCTGTGCAGAAACTTGAATTGAATTAGTTCAAATTTGGTGTTATAGGACACATCATGAGTTCGAGCACACATTCGAGACCATCTCTCGTCAGTAATTTCAACCCCGAGATCCTCCTCCCTTCTGCGCCTTAGCTTGGTGAAGGGAGGGGCTGCTCTAGTATGCAGTAAGGAATAAAGTCTCGACACCTTACCCCCTAAAGGAGAGATGGAACAAAGCTCACCAACTATAGGCTCATCAGGGGCAAGGCAGGGAAATCGGGATACCTGGATTTGAGACTCTCCCGGAGTAAAGAGTATTGCAGCCACACCGATGGGCAGCGTTTGAGTGAAGGGGGGAGATCAGGCCACTTGATAAAGTTTCCCTGTTCAAAGACATCACTGTTGTACCAGTGTGCAGCGAATTGAGATTGGACCACCACCCAGTACCTGATCAAATCTGGTGTGTTGAATCCGCCCAACGCCTTGGGGCGGACAGTTTGAGGCGGACCGTGCCAGAATGCCAGAGGAAGGTGTTGCTGAGGGAATGCAGTGTTTGGAAGAAAGCATCACCGGGCCACACAGGCAGATTGGTAAATCGGTAAAGCAACTGGGGTAATACAACCATTTTAAGTATTCCGATTCTGCCTGCTAGTGAGACGGGGAGCCTAGCCCAGTAAGAGGTTTTTATCGCCAGGTTAGTGAGGTAACTTTGGTAATTGTCAACGCGTAGTTGCGCCGCGTGTCGGGAGACCACCACCCCCAGGTAAGTGAAACCAGACGGGGACCAGTTGAACCCATGTAGATCCGGGGGGGGGGTTGGGTTGAGTCTGTGAGTGGGAATAAGGTAGACTTGGAGCAGTTTTCTATCAAACCAGATATGTCTCCAAAGCGGGCTACATCAGCCAGTAAGGGGGCAAGTTTGGTTTCAGGGGAACGAATGTATAGGAGGGCATCGTCGGCATAGAGAGAAACTATATCAGATTGTCCGGCAGTGCGCAAACCCCTGTGCGAGTGTGATTTCCGAACCATGTCAGCAAAGGGTTCCATGGCTAAAGCAAAGATAAGTGGGGGAAAAGGGGCATCCTTGACGTGTGCCTCTGGATATCTGGAAGGGGGCAGAGAATCTGTCTTCAGTGCGGACTCTGGCCAACGGGGCGGTATAGAGCAGCTTAATCCAGGATCGGAAGTTGGGTCCGAACTTGCATTTCTCGAGAACTTGCCATAGATATTTCCACGAGACCGAGTCAAATACCTTCTGCATGTCCAGCGTGGCCGCAAACGTCTGTTTGGACGGGGTGATCCTGCTGATCACATTGAAGAGCCTTCGTAGATTGAGGGACGTGGACCTACCAGGGACGAATCCTGACTGGTCAGGGTGGATGATGTGGGGCATGTACGGGGCAAGGCGGTTGGCTAGCAGTTTCACATATATTTTAATATCGCTGTTAATCAGTGAGAGTGGTCGGTATGAACCGCACTGAGTGGGGGGTTTGCCAGGTTTGAGGAGCACTGTAATCAGTGCTTTGTGAAGAGACGGAGTTAGTATTCCTCTGTCGCATGATTCTTCCCACAGGGCCAGGAGATGTAGTGCTAGGTGAGATTTGTATTGTCCATAGGGAGTCCATCGGGGCCAGGGGACTTCCCAGATGACAGCGACTCAATGGCTTCGATAAGTTCCTCCAACGTGAGGGGCCTCTCAAGGAAGCCGCTTGCGTCGGCTGAGAGGACTGAAAGGGGAAGACTAAGTAGGAGTCAATTTAGGGGTCCTGGGGGCCGTCAGTCTCCGAGTATAAGGAAGTGTAGAACGAAAGGAACTTGGAATTGATGTCCTGTGGGGAGGTGGCGAGTGAGCCATCAGGCCTAGTTATGGCTGGGATATTGGGGGCACCAAGTTCACGGCGCAACAATCTAGCCAGCATACGGCCAGGTCGCTCTCCTTCACCGTATTTCCTAGCCGATTGAGGGGAGTCCAGGAACTTAACCTCGCGTTCAGCAAGAACACGGAACCGGTCTAGCTCCGCTTGGAGCAACGCTAGGGTGACTGGGGAGTGATCTGTGGCGTATTGGTATTCGTGGGCAGCAAGGGCCGATTCACTGTTAGCAATATCGGCACAGATGCCCTTCAGGATTCCACAGCTTTTGGAGATGGCGATCCCTCTAGTGTGTGCTTTGAAGGATTCCCAGAGCACAGCTTGTGTTGAGGCAGAGTTCGTGTTGATCTCGAAGTATTCCTCAATGGAGGATTCCAGCTCGGACACGAAAACCTGGTCGAGAAGCGCATGAGAACTTATCCTCCACTGCCTGGTTTTGTTAGCGTCTGGACCCCAGTTTAAGGTGATAAGTACCGGTGAATGGTCTGATAGTGTCCTGGGGAGTATAGCTAAGTGAGATAGGCAACGGACCAACATATCTCCGATGAGCCATCTGTCTATTCTAGAATGGGAATCATGTACTGAGGAGCAAAAGGAGTATGTACGAGAATCCGGGTGAATCAGCCGCCAGGCATCCACCAGTGCCAGACGGGGAAGTGTGGTAAGGACAGCATATGCTGCTTTAGACAGTTGGCAAGGCCTAGAGCCTGATCTATCTAGGGTAACATCCAGTATTGTATTAAAATCCCCGCCCCATAAAATGGGAATCAGGGGGTAGCTTTCAAGTAGGGTGGCCAGGTGTAAATAGAAATCGGGGTCGTCAACATTGGGACCATATATATTCAGGATGACCACCTCCTGATGTTGTAGTGTGCCAGTGATCAGTACAAACCTACCAAGTGGATCTATGTGGGAGTGGTGACAGACAAATTTCAGACTCTTGTGTATTAGAGTGAGGGTGCCACGGCTTTGGGTGGAATAGTTGGTATAGTATCTCTGGGGTCCCCATTGTCTAGAGAAACGCTCACATTGCTCCGAGCGAGCGTGGGTTTCCTGTAGACATAGGATTTTGACTCCGTGGCGCTCAACATAGAGCTGAATCTGCCGCATCTTTTTATTATTGCCTAACACCCGGATGTTCCAGCTCATAAAGTCGGTTCTAGCCATAACTCAGGGGGTAATGCTTGAATTGCTGTGGAGGGGTTATCCGTAAGTGGAAGATGTGCAATCTGAGTGTATGTGGGCTCATGTCTGCAATTGTAAGGTGTTACGCTGTGGTGTGTGTGGCACCTCCGGTGGCTGTCAAAACTTTTTTTTAACTAAAACGTAACCCCTTTCCCCCCCCCCCACATCCCTCCCCCAAACAGAGGGATGAAACCCAACCCACAACAAAGCATCAACAAATAACTCGGCATTAGCGCCTGGGGGACTGTTAGCAGTCTTAGCCGTGGCGCAACGGATCGTGCGAGGGCAAGTGGAGTGCAAATACAGTTAGAGTAGCAAGTGTGTTCAGTTCAGGCTACATGTGTGAAGGATTATGGTGGAGGCAGGTGGACTGTAATTTCATGTTCATGCATTTTCGTAGCCTCCAGCTCTGAGACATCACAATTATAAACATTCATCCTACACCAGTCCCACAACAGGGGAGACCACAACTCTGGTTTAATTGTAAGGTAATAGTCCAACATAGCAAGAAACTGCTCCGCAGTAGGGTCGGGAGACAGAGGAACAAAGCTGCAAGGAAAGGGGCCAGGTGAATAATCAAAGGCGATGTGCATGGCACAAAACATCGTGGATGGGGCTAGGAGCGGACCATCATTGGTTTAAACAATATATGTGACATCATGGAAAACCAGGGCCGTGGCAGCCGTGGGTCACCAAGGGAAGTGCTCGTCAAGGAACTTGGAGGCCTCCTCCGGGATCGTGAAGAAGAACGTTTTGTTGGAATGTTCGATGCAAAGTTTTGCGGGGTATAGCATGGAGTACTTGACCCCCAGGTCCCGAAGTCTCCTCTTCACAGCTGTAAATGATTGGCGCTTTTGCTGTACCGCTACGGAGTAGTCTAGATAGAGGTGGATTCTGTTCGCTCCAAGGAGAAGTTCATCCTTGATTCTGGCTGCCCGCAGGAGGGCATCGCGGTCCCGGAAATTTAGGATTCTAGCAATAATGGGACCAGGCGGAGCACCCGGCCTGGGCTTTGCAGTCAGGGCCCTGTGTGCTCTCTCAATGGCGAACTGTGAGGAAAGTTTAGGGGCATCCAAGAGTGTCATGAGGATGCGTTCTACGTAGTCCTCCATGGGCTCAGTGACATTGTCCTCGGGAATTCCAATGATGCGCAAATTGTTCCGCCTAGAGCGGGATTCGAGATCGTCATTCTTTTTCTCCACCGCTGCCACCCGGTTGGTGAGCGTGGAGACTGCAGCATGTAGCGAGCCCAGGTCATCTTCAGCGGCTCCCAGTCTGGTTTCAACCTCAGCGACTCTGCCATCCGTCCTTTCGATATGGGCCTTTATGGAGGAGATTGTCCCATTCATATCGTCCAGTTTAGTGTGGAGTGTAGTAAAGCCATCACGTATGTATTCCAGCATCTTCTGTGAGTCGTCAGCAGTCGGTGGAGCAGAGGTGGCAGGTTGCTCCTCAGATTCGTCAGGAGCGGTTTTGGAAGGAGTTTTGGTAAACATGTTTAATGAGCTTTGTTTTTTCCCAGCACCAGCTCCCTTGGTCATGGTGAGGGTGAGGAACGGGGGCCGAGGCCCGGATAGAAGTAGGTGCACAAGGGTAGAGAGATTCCCTCAACTCCGACCGCAGCACAGAGACAACTGGGATTGTAGGATGTAGTCTTCCGAGCATGTTGGGCGGTGTCCGAGTTGCAGCCAGGTCCTGCTCTGTATCAACAATTTAAGTGATCTGTGCGCCCTCAGATGAACAGGGTCCGCCCCCGCGGTGACTACGGTGCTTGTAAGCCCCTTAGGGCAGAGTTGGCGGGATTTAGGGTGTTGATGGTATAGTACCGCAGGCGCGGTGTGACATGGAATACGTATTGGGGCACAAGGATGCCCCTAACCCAACAAGTGGGCGTATGACAAGTTCCAAGTGGAGTGCTGTAGGGAGATCACAGGGTTGGGTTAGGCGGTCCAGCGGCCACACAGCACAGATGGGGATGCCCCCAAAGCAGATCCAGCATCAGGTGGTCTCCGCTGCACACCAGGTTTCCAACAGAGCAGGGATCGCAAGGCGAGGGATTTGGGTGCGGGTGCAGAAGACTTGGGAGAGAAGTAGATGCTGAAAGGTGGTGTAGCCCCCCATGTAGTGGGCGCAGACCAAGAGTCTCAGGGTTTATGGCCGCCCGGTCCCCAGCACCAGTGGGACAGTGGGATGTGTGCAGGCAGGGTATGCTTTGAGCCCGCCCATCAAGCTATGCCAGTGCGTCCACGATATGCAGGGGTCGCTTGTAGTAAGAACAGCGGGGATGCCCCATATAGGTGGGGATGCTAGGGGCGGAAAGCAGTAGCGGCACAGTTATAGCAGGGTCAGCGTGGTATTGAGTAGGAGCCGGGCACCAGGCGGACCTGCACCCACCAAGCACGTGTGAGGTGAGTTGTAATATTAAATCTGGGCAGGTGCTCAAGGCAAGTCCGTCGGCCAGTCAGCCATGAAGGGTCGTGAGGGGGGTGCCTGCAGGGCCACCCCAACGTCGAGTGGAGCTCAGGGCTCTTTAAAAAGAACAGGGGGGGCGTATCAGCAGAGCGCTACGTTGGTCCTACAGGAGGGCATCCATGGATGTGGTAAGTAGGGATGGGGCGGGGGAGGGCTCGAGGACCCAGATGCATTCCAGATGGTGAGGGCTTCAGGGCCAGAGCGGTATGCGGCACAATGGAGGTCGATTGTTGTGAGGGGCTGTCACCAGCAGGGAAGCACGGGCTCCAGGCCAGTCCCCGGCTGCAGTGGTTGGACCCCCAGCGATGGTGGAAGGATGGTGGAACGCTCCCGGCTCCCTGTTAGGGAGAATTCTCTCTTTAGGCTGAATTTCCTAACCTAGTGAGTCCCCCAGCAGCTTTGCTGGATTTCTGGAGTTTGTTTTTTTCCTCCTGCCAAGAGTCTGACTACTGTCTCCTAGGGCATGTAAAGTCACCATTGACTTTACTAGTTCCAAATTATTAACAGAAACCAGTACAAACCATCATATTGTGGACGTAATGGTCAGGGCAATTTGATTGCCCCGGGGTCTGTTAGTCGAGGGGGCACGTCTCCGTCCCCCCTGATCGAGTTTTGGCTGGTGGCAGTGGAAACTACTTTTTATATTCGACCACGAATATTTCCCTATGGGATTTTCCCATTGTTCGAGGCTACCAACTTTAATTATTTAATTCTCATAGCCTCGAACATACCGCCGGTTTATTTAATTAATATTAATTCGCCGGTTGGTATTTTTTGCCAAGACTCGATTCTAAAATGGCGTTTGTGTTCTCTTCTGTGACTCCAACCCAAGTCGAGCCCTTTGTTCCAATTTTTGGCAGGCTTCTCCACAGAAGCCTTCAAAAGTGGTGCCACTCTGTCTGGGTACCACAAGGGGTGTGGGAGGGGGTTTAGGCACCCTGGACTGAGTTACCTTGGTAACTCAAGTCGCACTCTTGTGTGATTGGCCCAAGTGGTGAGCCGGCCGGCTCACCACTTAGCATGTTTGATTGACAGCTAGGCTGAGTGAATGGGGGTATGCTGCATAAAAGCAGGGCTTTGGGGACTGGAACTTCAGAAGTCGCCACAGGACCTGAGAATCCGACGAGGGAGAAGGTGAGCCGACCTACCACGATGACACCACCGGTGGAGCCCTGAGGAGCCGACTCACCACTTCCCAACGACAGAGAAGATCTCCCGGCTGGAGAGGCTTCTTCCCCTGACTGGTGGGCACAACCAGTTTACCTTTCTTTCTTCGCACCCCAAACCGGTTTGTGGTCGAACTGCCCATGCCAAGCACCCTGGCGGCCGGATAGCCACTCACCACTGAACCGCGAATCAACGGACCGCTCCTTGTACCTGAGAAACTTCCCGGCTGGTTTCTTCCCTGGCAGTGCAACGGACCCTGTCTTCCTCCACGACGAGATCCTCTCTTCCCCCGGACGAAGCACCGACTTCAATCTGCTGCCAGGAACAACTGCCCCCGCTGGAGTGTTCTCACCACTTTAAGGTACCGTGTCCGCCAGGCCTCCCTTTCTAAAGATTGCTACAAGGTAATAATAACTCCTTAACCTTCTGGACTGGGCTGGCCGCCTTGACCCTCTAACTGGTCCCCTTTCGTTGGTCCAACTCCTTTTTGAACCATTACAAGACTTTTGTGCACTGCAGCCATGTGACCTTGGACACATTTCGTTTCGATCCTCTTAAAGCGGATCTGGCCTACTGACTCTGAATTCACGGTTTTACTTTGCCTTCCTCTCTTATGTTCTTGTAAAAGTGTTGGGATCTGTTTCGACTTGTTCTCTGCTTTTCTCTCCCTTTTTAAAACGAACTATTAGAGTGCCATCTACGTTAAGCGCTCACCGCTGTCTAAAAATAAGTGGGGCTTTACTTAAGAATTGTCTAATATTCTTTTAAGGGAGTGTATATCTTTTAGTGACCGTGTTTTTGAATTGCTTACTATTAGTGCCTGTGTGTTTTTCTAGATGTGGTTTTAAATAAATAATTATATCTCTTTTACACCAAGCCCTGGTCAGTGTTTACTTGTTCTATTGTGTTCTCTTGACCTATTGTGAATATTCTGTACACTGCCTAACTCTTCTTGAGGGAAGTCTGACTGCTCAGCCACAGCTACCAAGTGAATCTGTGTGGTACAGACTGCTACCAAGTGGGTTTACTGCCAAACACCTGTAGTCTTAAATCTTTTGCAGTGGTCCCAGAGGGAACTGCACAGGTTTCTGCCTAACACTCCCCTCTAAGTTTTCGGTGTTCAAAATTTGGTACATCTTGCACACTGCCCCCTTCCTTGTTGTAGCCATGTCCAATAACTTTTCAAAGGGGGTCAGCTGTCTCCGCAGGTTCTGGCCCCATGACTGGTCGCAGAGGATGCCCTTTAGGCGCAGGTATTTGAAAACTGAGAGTGACCCCTCACCCAAGAGCCCCACACATTTCCTCGTAATCGAGAAGCTCGCCCTCCTTGAACAGTTGCCCCGCCCATTCCATCCCCCCAGGATTGGGCGTTCCTGAATCCCCTGCTGCTGAGTCTGAGCGGATGGCCCCAGAGCGAGGACATCGGGGAAGGCCATGAAGTGAGGTGTGCGGTTGTGGGCCCCTCCTTCCAGATCGACCAGAGTACTCCTAGGGTTGGGTGGGTCTTCAGTTTGCTCGGGATGAACTTGCGCGCATCCACAGAAGGTCGCGCACTTTTAGAGGGTAGGCGTCCATGTCTTCCAGATATGACCAGTAGGTGCACATCCCCTCCTTCATGTGTTCCAAAGGACGGGCAACTGGGCGGCCCGGTAATAGAGCAGGAAGTCCGGCAGCCCGAAACCACCCTCCTCTCTGCGTAACGTTAGAGTGTCCCTCCCTATCCTCTGGGTCCTCCCCTGCCATATGAACTCCCGAACTGCATTCTGCAGGTCCTGAAATGTTTGGTCGGGGACCTCCGTTGGGAGTGCTGTAAAAAAGGTACAGCAGTCTCGGCAGGATGTTCATTTTCACCGCCGTCATGCGCCCATACCAGGACAGGATCATCCCACCCCACCTCCTCAGGTCCAATGTAATCCCTGCCATTATGGGGCCATAGTTCGCTTGGGCCAGTTTTGAAAGGTCTCTGGTAAGGAGCACACCCAAGCATCTAATGGAGTCCCTCCCCACCACAATCTCCTCACACCTATCCAAGCGGTCCAGCCCGGGTCCCGGACCCTGATAGGGAGTAACACTGACTTTGATGCATTTATTTTTTGCCCTGAGAACTGCCCAAAGGTCGCCATCAGGGACAGGAGAGGGGGGAAGCGAGGAGCCGGGCTCCACCAAGTACGCCAGGATGTCGTCAGCGAACAGGGAGAGCTTGAACTCCACTTCACCTCTTTTAATCCCTTTAATGTTGGAGTGGGCACGCACCGCTATGGCCAGGGGCTCCATCGTTAGGACAAGGGGAGAGTGGGCATCCCTGTCTTGTCACCCACGTGAGGGGAAATGATTTGGACAATTCTCCATTCACCTGTACCCTCGCCGTCTGTATAAGGCGGATACCCAGTTCCTGATGTGAGCACTGAAACCCATTTTTCGGAGGAGAAGTTCCATGTATCTCCACTCAACCCTGTCGAAAGCTTTCTCGGAGTCCAGAGAAAGCAAGCTTGCCTCGAGGTCCGACTCTTGGGCATGATGGATTAGGTCTATCGTCTTCCTGATGTTATCCGAGCCCTGCCTACCCCCTATGAATCCCACTTGATCCCCATGAACCAGCTTGGACATTATCCCTTCCATTCGCTTTCCCACCACCTTGGCCAGGATCTTGACATCTATATTGAGAAGGGATATCGGGCGGTAGGAGGAGCATTCAGTGGGGTCTTTGCCCTCTTTGGTCAGTACCACTATTAAGGCCCTCATCATGGTTTCCGGTAGAGTACCCCCCTCTAACACCGCGTTGAACACCCTCTCCAGGTGTGGAGCTAGGGTGGACCGAAACCTTTTGTAAAAGTATACTGAGAAGCCGTCCTCTCCAGGGGACGTCCCCACCTTCATCCCACTAATCGCATGCTCCACTTCCACCTCTGTCACCAGGCCCTCCAGACCCTCTGCCATTTCTCCTGTCAAGGCCGGGTCCCGAATGGAGTCCAGGAAACCCTCAATCTGGCCGTCGTCCCTGTCGTATTCTGACGAGTATAACTGTTCATAATAACGGCGAAAGGCCGCTCCTATGTTTGGGGTACCATGATCTAATGACCCCTGTTCATTCCTCACTGCCTTCACCGTCATGCTTCTCTGAACCTCCCTAGGCTTCCAGGCCAGGAGTCTGTCCGCTCTTTCCCCCTTCTCATAATACTTTTGTTTCACCAGTTGTAGACGCTGCTCAGTCGTATGCAGCAGGAGGTCTTTCAGCTGGAGCTTATAGTCTTCCAAGGAGGCCACCCGCTCCCTCTCTAGGGGCTCCTCTGGGGGCCTCCCAGCTGGAGTCTGGCTATTTTTTCTCTCAGGGACCTTTCCTGGGCTTCTCTCCCTTTTTTTCTGGGCTGCCATCTTAATGAGGACTCCTCGCATGGTCGCGTTGAAGGTGTCCCACGGTACATGCATGCCCACCTCGCCATTGTCATTTAGCTCGAAATACTCAGTGATGGCGTCCAGCACTTCCTGTGCCAGGACTTCGTCTTTCAACAGGGAGTCGTTGCATTTCCATCGTCCTTTACTGTCACTCCGCCATCCCCCCACTATGGTGGCACGGACCAGGTCGTGGTCAGACCAAGGGACTGGGTCGACCCTGTTGCCAGAGACATATGGGAGTAGGGGCTCATCAACTAGGATGTAGTCTATTCGGGAGTATGATGTTTGGATAGCTGAATAGTATGTGAAAGAGGGGAGTCCAGTCCTGGGACTCGGAATAGTGTCCACCAGACCCAGCTCTGTGTTGACCCTCTGGAAGATGCGGGCCATGGCTTCATCCGCAACCCTGGGGGGCTGGGGCCCCAAGCGTTTCCCATCAACGGCCGGGTCCGGGACCATTTTAAAATCCCACCCCCATCATCCCATGAACAAAAAGCTTCAATCTGTCCTTCACTTCTTCCCAGAATTGAGCCTGGCCTTCGTTTGGGCTATACACCACCGCGAGAGTCAGAGGGGAGCCCCGCAGGGAGCCCCTCACCAACAGATATCGGCCCTCCGGGTCCTTCAACATGGCTTCTACTTCAAAGCCAATGTCCTTTGCCAGCAAGTATGGCCACCCCCCTTTTCTTGGTCCTGTGCGATGCAGTGAGCACCTCCCTAATCCCCCCCCCCGCAATTTTGGTTCCTTCCCCCGCGACCAGTGTCCTTCTTGGAGAAAGAGCAGGTCATGTTTTGCCCCCCTAAATTCCCTGCAGACTAAGGACCTCTTGGTTGGGGTGTTCAGCCCCCGCACATTAAGGGAACCCACGCCCAGGGCAGGCAGATTTTCAGCCATTGTACAGATTCTCCTTTTTTCCGGTTAGCATCCTCCCAGCACTGTTCCCTCCCGGCTCCGTTTGAATTATATTCGGTTCCCCTTTACCCCCTCCCACCTCCCCCCAGTTGGGCCTTGAACTTTCCCCCAACTGCCTCCTGTTCCCCCTTCAAATTTAACAGCCCCAAACTTCCCCTCAGCCCCCCCCCCCCCACCCCGGCGTCCAGCCAAATAGTTCCACCATTACTGGTAACTGGCCGGACCACCAGCCTACCGCCTTTGGCTGGGCTGATGTTGAAATTCACTCATCTTTGAGCCTCCCCTGCCCTCTGAGCCCCTTTCCCCAGGGACCCCTCATTCTTGCTGTTCAAGGGGACCCTGTGCATTCTTGGACCCCACGGTCATTGATGCCAACTTGCCTTCGGGCCAGGTTGGTCCTTTCATCCACGATCAGAGTTTCTTGCCCGGTTCCCCGAGTCCTCTCTTATCTTCCAATATGGATTTCAACTCCCATTCCCCCGTGGGCCAGACCGGCCCGCTCCTCCGTACTCAGGGTCGTTTCCCTCCCCATCTGTCGCCGGGGATGGCGGGTTCCACTTTTTGGATTTCCGTGGGCCTGTCTTCCTTCTCCTATCTCCCTGTGGCCCGTGCCCTCTTGCACCTTTCTGGCCATCCCTGTGAGTTCCCTCCGCGGGGTCGGATCCGTCACGTAGTCTTGGATGGCTCCCCTTATGTCCTCCTCTGTGACCAGGGTCATCCGCTGACCCATATACTCGAACGTGAGGGAGAAGGGGTACCCCCATCTGTAGCACACCCCCTTCCCTTTTAGCAACTGCATCAGGGGGCGGCATATCCTGCGTTTGGCCAGCATATATGTATATAGAGAGGTCCTGGAAAACTGACACATGTACATTGTGGTATGTTATCTCCCGGGCCTTCCTGGCCTCCTCCAGCACCTTCGCTTTTTCCGTGTAATAGTGAAACCAGACCAAGATGGACCAGGGGCCCCCTGCTCTGCCTCCCGCTCTGTGAACCCGGTCAAACGTTGGTTCCATTTTCATCTCATCCGAGAAGAGGAGGGTGATGTCTCTCACCACCTGGGCCAAATCTCTCTCCATTTCTTCCTCCGTCTCCGGAACCCCAAAAATTCTGAGATTGTTCCTCTGTTGAAAATCATCCATTTGCCTGGCCCTCTCTTTGTCCCTCTTTTCTAGGGCAGACAGTCTCAGGGCCATTTCTATCTCTTGGGTCACTGATGACGATTGGTTGGTCTCTAGCTGTAGCAGTCTGTCCTCAACCTTGTTCACCCTTTGGTCCATTTTTTCCATTTTCTGGGCAATGTCCACTCGCATGTCCCTGATCGCCTGTAGGACCAAGGCAAAACCCTTTTCCATTGTTAAGGTGGGCGGGGGCGAAGTCTCCGATTGGGCCATGTCACTCTTTCGGCCCGGGCCGCTGTTTTCTCCTCTGGGCTCCTGGTATCGATATTCCTGGAGAGTTTTTCGCCAGCTCATCTAGCCCCCCCTACTCCTCCGGCCGGCACCCCCTGGGGGTTAAATGAGAGGACCAAGTTGGGAGACCGTCCTCTCTCCTTCAGTCCTGACCGCCTCTAGTGGACAGCCTTTGGGCGGGCACACGCCCCACCGGCCTCGAGTGGGGGCCACACACCCTATCCTTTTGCTCTGTGTTCGTCTGGGTCCCCCTGTTGCTCCTGTGGTGGGGAGGGGGTGACAAGATGTGATGGATTCTGCACGGGTAGAGGCCCAGGATGTGCCCCCGGGGGCAGGGGGGTTCAGAGCTTGTGCCGCACCAGCCTGTTCCGGCTGTCCGTGAACCCCTCTAGATTCGCCTCCAGGCGGGCACACGCTCTGGGAAGGAAACCAGGGGCCACCACCTGTGCGGATTCCGTGCTTGGGGTCTCCCCCCCTTCGGGTTCTTGTTATTCGGTGGGTGTGGGGTTTTCACCCTTAAATGCCCCCATGGGGGGGGCGTGGCCTGATGTCCGAGGAGTGAGGACGCAGGTTCCCTGAGCTCCGGCTAAGCCACAGCAGTCCGATCCTTTTCTGGGTGCTTCTAGCCCACATACATCATCCACACTGCGATCCGCCAGCGACTGAGGCGAGGAGCCGTGTTTTCCTCCCTACCCCGACAAAAATCAGAGCCCGTGAAGCCTCTGCCGCGATCCGGCCCGGCTCCCCCTCCTCCCCGTGCGAGGCGCACAAGATGGCGGCCGCCTCGCACTGACGGACCCGAGGCACATATCGGTGCCGGCAGCCAGCGACTATGGACCCAGGCAGACCAAGGCTGACACCGAGTGCCTCCTTCGGATGTTCCCTCCCTGGGGGCGCAGGGTGAACCCACGGGCCGGCCGCTAGAGCCCACAAGAACGCCATCCGGAACCGGGGGGTGCCCCTCCCCCCACAGCCCGAGCACCCTAGATAACGGCCGAGGGCTGACGCTACGAAGAGTCAGAGTGCGGCTGGCACACACCAAGGTAACTGGACCGGCAGCGCCTGGGGACCATCTCAGCAGGAGCACACAAGCCCACCGCCCGCACGCTGAGGAACGGCGCTGACCCGTACCCGGGAGGCAGCACTTGATCAACGCACCTGGTGAGTGTCCCCCCCGATCCACGAACCGGGAGCCCGGTGTGCCTGTTGGGGGGAGACGCCACTCCGCGCCAAGGGGGCGGCACGGGAACGCACCGTGACGGACCCCACCAAGACCACTCACCCCAATACCTGACAGCCACTTCAACATCGGGGAGCCGCTCCCCGAAACGGAGCCTCCTCCATCGGCGGTGCTCGCGGCCGTCGACCAGCAGCCTAACACCACAGCACCATAACACCGGAGTCCCAGACGGTCACCTCAGCATCGGGGAGCCGAGCATCCGCCCCCTGACACAGATCCTCCTTCACCGTCAGGGCCGGGGTCGCCGGCCAACTACCCATCACCACAGTACCAGAACATCGGAGCCCATCCACGACACTCACGGACAGTCAGTTCAAAATTGAGGAGCCGAGCAGCTGTTCCCTGTCACAGAGCCTCCTACACTAGAGAGGCCGGGGTAGCCAGCCATCTGCCCATTGTCACGACCCCAAGACAGTACCCTCATGTAGTGGGCACACTCAGGTCCCCCCAACCACGCCACCTCTGCACGCAATAGTGCTAACGTGACGAAATCCTTCCTTGGAGCTCGCATAGGTCCCATTGTCAATCCTTTCTGCCTACCAAGAGAGCCTACCGCCGTCAAGGAGTACGGCCACCCCATAGAGGACAAATCAATCAATCGGACACCGTGGACCCACGCTAAGGAGCCCCCCCCACCGCTCCAACCGTGCAACACGCCGCTTGGACAGTGTCATTTCAAGAGCCCCCAAGGAGGCCCCTCAGCATCATAGACCACCGCAGAAAGGGCATCGCCACGGACCTTAATGACGCTCATGCCACTGACACAAGGCGCCACCATGCCCTAGGGTCCAGACCATCACTGTGAGTGGCAGAACTGCACTGTCGTACACTGGGCCGAGACAAGCTGTGAGAGTCCACACACGCTACTTCTCTGAAGGGGAGCTACAGACGCGCTGCATTATCTAGCGGGACCAGGCAAAGTAGAGATGGCCGCTGCAAGGAACAAAGCCAAGAATGCCACTCTGGACTCTTTCATAACAGCCAAGCCTCACCCCACTGCCCAATCCACCCCAAAAAGCTCAGCAACCCATGATGGCCCAGAAGAAGAGGTCAGGCATAACCAGCTGCTAGAGGCGATCGCAGCCCTGAGAACATTCATCGACACGAAAATAGGTGAGGTTAAGGCCGATGTCCAACTCACACGGCAAGATGCCCGTAACCTAACGGAGCACGTCCCCATCATTGAATCCTCCCAGAAGAACATTTCAGATGATACGTCGGCTCTGAAGACAGAGGTTGCAGACCTCAAACGCAAAGTGAGCTTCCTGGAGGCGAGGTCTGAAGAAGCAGAGGGTCGGGCCAGACAAAATAATATTAGGATTCTAGGTATACCGGAGGGGACAGAGACCATGGACCCGACAACCTATGTGGAATCCCTAATACAGCAGGAAATAGGGGCAGCAAACCTCTCACAGGGTTTTGCCATAGAGAGGGCTCACAGATCTCTTCAGAAGAGGCCCCCCCTGGATCCTATCCCCGCCCCATTATAGCTAAGGTCCTCAATTTCCGTGACCGCAAGGTGATCCTGAAATTCTCGAGAGATGGAGGAGAGAGAGCGGGGCAACTCAAAGATCACCATATACCCTGACTATACTCAATCGGTGCAGAGAGCAAGGAATTCCTTCGTCCAGATCAAGGCTAGGTTGAGGAAACTAAACCTGAAATACATGCTGCTGTACCCTTCACGACTGAAGGTAATCTACAAAGGGCGTGCGATATTCTTGGAGTCGCCAGAAGCAGCTACCATGTGGATGGAACATAACAACCTGGCTGAGGTCCCCACAGAACCCACACCTGAGAAACATAATGAAAGCAGCCAAGGTTGATCGCTTGCTATCTCAGCTAGGGCACCCAGGGCCCTTGTATTGTACCCTAAATCAGAATGAAGCTACACTACCACTGAAGCAAAACTACTACGTGAGAATGCTAAACGACTGCAGGGCTCACCTGACCTCCTGCACATGAACACAAACCACGGACCCTCCGATGACCAGTGCAGGCCAGTTGCCTGCACGCAACCACTCGCGCCAGAGACCCGGATTAGGTCAGACAGCGCGAGAGCCCCCAAGCACTGCAACCCGGTGACAGAAGCTGGGTGCGTTAGTTACATTTACTTTTTCAAAGTTGTTATTGTTTCGACTGTCCTATCTCAGATGAACAATGGTTGGACTGGTCTGGACATTGGGCCGGAGGCTGGGTCTGCCCATCCTACACAAGCAGAACAACATGTGTCATACGATTCGATGCATGTAACCCAGGAAGAAGGGGAGGTGCTCCCCACCACAAGGAAACCACTCATGCAATGGCAGCAAGACTCAAGTTAATCACATGGAATGTTAGAGGGATGGGAACCTATATACGGAGAAACCGAATATACTCATACCTGAAGAGGAAAAGGATATCACTGGCCCTCCTTCAGGAAACACACCTCACCACGGAGGCCACAGACAAGATGGTAAGCTACTGGGGGGGCCAGGCCAACGGCGCATCCTACTCAAAGTATGCAAGAGGAGTCTACACGTGGGTGAGTCCGGAAACACCATTTCAACAAATGGGGGTAGAACTGGACAAAGAAGGCAGGTACGTGATAGTGTGGGGCATGCTTGAGAACTCCCCTTTGTGCATAGTAAACTCATACTTCCCTCAACACAACATACCCTCTCACATCAAGGAGCTATGCGCCAGATTGCTGCATTACAGAGAATACACTTTTATATGGGGAGGAGACTTCAATTCCGTCATGAATGCCGAATTAAACAGATCCGCAACGTCACGCATACCTAACAACGCTTCCTCAGGGCCCCTCTCCAGGATGGTGGCAGACCTACACTTAACTGACATTTGGAGAGACCTTCACCCCTCCGACAGATCATATTCATTCTACTCGGCTCCCCATAACCTCCACACCAGGATAGACTATTTTTTCATCGCCAATGAGCTAACCCCGCAAGTAGAATCGGCAGACTACATGGGCAGATCAATATCGGACCACTCCCCTTTACTGTTAACTCTGCTTCAAGGGCCCTCGTCCACCTATCCCGATGTGGCGCATGCCAGTAGGCGCCCTGACCGACCCCGCATTTAAGGAAACCTTAGGAGAAAAGCTAGAAGAATATTTAATGATAAACAAGGGATCAGTCGGGAAATGGAGCACACTCTGGGATGCGATGAAAGTAGTGTCAAGGGGAGAGATAATTGCCGAAGCAGGCGGGATCAGGAGGCAGCTGAGAAGGGAACTAGAGACAGCGGAGGAGAAAATAAGACACCTCGAAAGCGACGGCCCATCGGCCACTGAAAAGGAATCAGAACTGAAAACGATCAGAGAAGACTGCAGGGCCGCATGGGAAAGACTCTCAAAGTTCGACTTCTCTGTGCGCACCCTGAAGGCCCACAAGGAAGCAGATAAGCCGGGCAGAATACTTGCATGGCTTTGCAGAAAGGAACACCCGAGACAGGCCCTCAAGGAGATCAAAGATAGGAACGACATAACCCGTAGGACACAACAGGAGATCAATGATGTCTTCACGGATTTCTACACTGAGCTATATACCCACAGGAACGAGATTCCTACGGCAGATATAAGAGATACGCTGGCCGAAGTGGGACTACCCAGGTTGAATCAGGAACAACGGGATACGCTGGGAGAAGCCATCACGGTTGAGGACATCTCAGATGCGATTAGATCCCTTGCCACATGCAAGTCCCCCGGGACAGATGGCCTTATCCCAGAATTTTACAAGGCCTATGAAGAGACTTTGTCCCCTGTACTACATGCAGTATACACGGAGGCATACGAGTCTGGTACTCTTCCCAATACCACGAGAGAAACCCTCATTATCCCAATGCTCAAGCCAGGCAAACCAGCCGACAAGTGTGATTCGTATCGCCCAGTGGCGCTCCTAAACTACGACGGCAAAATATTAACAACCATATTGGCTAAGAGGCTCTCGAGGGTGATTGGATCTCTGGTGCACGAAGATCAAAATGGTTTCGTTCCGGGACGAAACACTACTGCCAACCTCAGGAGGCTCCAACACATAATAGCACAAACAACCGAACGCAAGGAAGACCTAGCGGTACTCTCACTAGATGCCATAAAAGCCTTCGATTCAATTTATTGGGAATGGCTGATTGAGACTCTGAGGGAGTTCGGGCTCGGAGAACACTTCATCCGTTGGATCAAGGTCCTCTACAGCAACCCAGTAGCAAGAGTAAAAACAGGAGCCATGGTATCAGAAGCCTTGCCTATTCAGAGGGGTACCAGACAGGGATGCCCGCTGTCACCAATGCTATATATCCTGGGTTTGGAACCAGTGGCAATCTACTTTAGGAAACAGTTCTTTGACGCTGGCATTGGTGGGTCGGACAACATTATCTCTTTATAAGCAGATGACGTCCTCCTATATCTCCAAGACCCCCTGGAGAATGCCCCGATTGTACTGAATGTCCTGGATAACTTCGCGAAATACGTAGATCCATACAATTCTGGTCGAAGCTCCCGCTCTCCATGATGGGCAGAGCTGCAATATCCAAAATGATAATTCTCCCCAGGTTCCTCTACTACTTCACCAATGTGGCATACTACGTTCCCCCATCCTTCTTCAGGAAGCTGGAATCCCTGATTAGGGACTTTCTCTGGGGACCAGCCAGACTCACACTAAATGTCCTTACACTCACCTACACCGAGGGTGGCATCCAACTTCCCAATTTCCAGAGATACTTCTTGGCGGCTCAATCGACACATCTAGCAAAATGGCTTTCAGACGAACCTACAGCTGAGTTAAATCTTCTCTCCCAAGTGTCCTCACCGCTACACCCCAAAGAGTTAATATGGAACACTCGAGCTGGGCCGTCCAACCCACCCATGATACTAGAGGTAGGGAGACAAGTATGGAACAAGGTGAGATCCATAGTCGGACTACAGCACTCATATACACCCGACATCCCCATGCTGGCGGACGTTTGCAAAACCCCCAGCGATCTATCAATACTGAGGTGCTGGGAGAGTCATGGCCTCTACACATGGGGATACATGTTCTGCGAGGGACTCTTCAGGGACTTTGAATCACTCCAAGAAAGGGACGGACTTCCACCAGGCCAATTCCTTTGGTACCAAAAAGTGAAACATGTAGCCAAAGAGAACTGGGACAAATGGCCTGAGGAGCCAGAGACACATCCCCTCCTGCGGGAAATATACGACCTCAGCGACGGATGGAGACCAACATCACGGCTATACACCCAAATAAACAGCAGACCCAACCCAAGGAGCGCACGGCTGAAAGAGAAATGGGAGATAGACTTGGGGTCAGAAATCACAGAGGGCGAATGGTCTAGAGCCCTGGCATACCCAAAGGAGGTATCTAGGAACGCCAGGTTCAGACTGATCCAACTGAACGTACTCTACAGAACGTATATGACCCCACACAGGATATCCACATTTAACAACACAGCCGACCCAAAATGTCCCTGGTGCTCCTCCGACCTGGCAGACATGATCCACATGTTCTGGGCCTGTCCCAAATCTCAAACTCTGGCAGGCCGCTGAACAAACCTGTAGGAACGCTGGGCTGGAGACATATGAATGGACACCCAAGGAGTGCCTATTGGGCACTTACCTGAGGCTGAGTAAAATCAAGCACCTGGCAAAGCTTATGGACATGGCCTGTGTGTTAACCAAGAGAACGATTGCCATGGCCTGGAAATCCCCAGCAGGCCCCAGGTATGAGCCCTGGATTAAGGAGATGGAGAGGTGGACCACAGCCGAAACTAGAGCCTGGGAGGAGGGGAATAGACGGGGAGGCGACGACGCGAGCATCACACTAGAGGCTTGGAAGGCCCTCCTGAGAGACATGATCTTTTCAACGAACTATAAACCCCCTTGAACCTATCCCCCCTCGAACCCCAGAAGGAAACCGACAGCAGAGATCAGTCCATCACTCCCATGTGCTCCACTTTGTCACTGCCCTGAGTGGGCAAACGCAGAGAACTGACTCCGGACCCGGGCCCCTAACCTGGAAACATGGAACACGAGGTGCTAGTAAATGGTGGGACAGTCATTGTTGTTACTTTGTTTGTTTATTTGTTATTGTATTATTGCAATTTAATTGGCACACAATATATGCATTAGATGATGCAACCCAAAGCAGATGCTCAACAGTTTCTTTGTATACTTATAAATGCCAATAAAAACATTTAAAAATAAAAAATTAAATGCCCCCATGGGGGGAGGGGGGCCGAGAACCCAGCAGCCGCGTTGTCCCTCCAACAACCGTGTCTGAAAGGGCTCCGCGGGCACTGGCGTCCTCCCGCCGGGGCCGCACCAGTGTGTGGGCTGTGGGCGGGTCCTCACCCCCCTTCCGGAACTATGCAGGCTCCGATGGGCCAACGGGCCCAGGTCTGCGGTGTCTCCGCCTCGAAGGCCTTCTCAAGGGTCCGTGGGACGGGGTCTCGGTGTCCCTGCTGATCTTTTCCGTGCTCCGGACCCGAGTTGGGCAGGCGTCCTCGCCGTCAACGGTCCGGGCCTGTGGCATAGAGCACTTCTGCCTGGGGGGAGGGGCACCCGCTTCGCACTGGCGCCGTCCCCCAGCGCCGCGGGCCTCCGCTAGTGGATTCCCTGCTGATTCACCGGTGTCCACACGAGCAGGGCTGGGGGGGAGAGGATGTTCGCGCCGGCAGGCTCCCGCGGCTCCGGCGCACCGCGTCCCTTCTCGCTGTCCTGATGCCACTCGGGCTGCTTGTGGCTCCTCTGTCTGGGTCGCGGGGTTGCGTTCCCAGGCACTCGGGGGTCCTCCGACATCGCTCTTTCGGCCGGGGGGGAGGGACTGGGGGGTAGCCGGGGCTCACTGCTTCAGCGGGCCATGATTGTCCCGTGGGGGGGGTTGCAGTGGGGGGGGGCTCAATCCCTCATCACAGCTCAGCTTCGGCGGGAGCAGCGACTTCAGACTGCCATTGCCTGTGCGCCCCCTGGTGGCCTCCGTTCCACCCCTTTCACTGGATTTCAGCACCTTCACACATGAGACGGTTGCCTGAAGTCAGCGAAACATCAATGTGGTCATAGAAGGATTGGTCCCTATACAAGGAACAAAACTCGAGGTCCAGGCCCTTGGATGGACGGTTTCCAAGATATTTGCACCACAACGAACTGCACCATGCCAGGGTGAGGCGACAGGTGGGGAGAGAGCACAGAAGGTCCCAGTATGTAGCAGCACACCAACTCACGTCTCCCCCCTAACATCTGCTCCGGGTATGTCAGTCTGCCACACGGGCCCATTCTCAGTGCAGTTTAATTCTGGGTGCAAAGCACATCAGTGATACGCTAATCGCAACAGCAACCTACAGAATCAGTGTTATGTCCGTCTTCAGAGAACGGGTACTTCTGCTAGTCTTCAATAAAAACTGCTTTATTCCTGTCCCGTTTCAATAAGGTTACAACAAATAAGCATGGAAGAAAAGTGTGGGCACTAGGGAGTAGTAAACTTTCAATTGACTATCATTGATACATTGATATAAAACACTAGGGCAACCCCTAGTTCTTCACCATTCCAGCATAGTTTTCCACTGTGTATTTGAACCTGCTAGAAAACCATTAAACGCATTTAGCAAAAAATGCACTTTTAAACATGAAAACCAAAATGCATTACTATAATGTGTGGTGATGATATGTCCAAGACAACATCCTTGACTGGAATTTCTCATCCGACTGCTTGAAGCATAGTAGAGTGGGGGTAGCATGATAAAGAGATTATGAAAAATAGAGAATTTAACAAATGGGAAGACATTGCGTACCAATCTGCAAGTTAATCCTATAACTGCAACCGGAGTCTGTGCCGACTGGGAAATGTC
Organism: Ambystoma mexicanum; assembly: GCF_040938575.1. Lineage (NCBI taxonomy): Eukaryota > Metazoa > Chordata > Amphibia > Caudata > Ambystomatidae > Ambystoma > Ambystoma mexicanum. The sequence goes on along the minus strand of NC_090931.1, from coordinate 1,137,746,052 downwards.
GAAGAGGTTGTACAGAAGCGTCTGGTTCTTATGATGTGCAAAAAGGTCAAATTCATCCAATATGAATAAAACAGGACAGCTGCTTGCACGGTCTCCTGAAAAATAAATATTGCATTTTTTGTATTTTGCATTCATTCTCTTTTTTGTTACTAATTTAGATCAAATGGGAAACAGAGGAAGAAATACATGTACATACAGGGCCTTTCATAATGGAGTGCCCTAATGTGTATGTTAGTCGGATTTCAGTTTAGCAACTATGCATGTAACCCCTTTGATGTCTAAGAAAGATTGTTGGGATTGTCATCTCAAAGCCACCTATTTTTAAAATAACATTATTTTGGAACAATCAATTATCCCAAAAGAGTTCATATGCCCTTTAACCAGTTCCGTTTTTAGAGGTTAACTCAACTGCACAGTTTTCTTTCAACCGAATATTTTATTGCCTCATGGTCACCTGCCTTTTCTATATAGAGAATGTTCTTACCTATGCCACCCTATCACATTTTGGTTGACCGGATGCTTCTGAATGATGAAACGTCATCTTTCTGGATGCAGTGCAGTGCATTAAAGAATTGTACATCTTCCTCATGTAGCATAGTCTAGTCCAAAATAATAACTTCCACAAGGGAAATAGTTTGGAAAATTGCAAAATACTCATCTCACTTACCTCCCACTATTCTCTGTATCTTGTGTATCTCTGTACAACAACAATTTTGGTCTTGGGTAATTTTAATCTCTGGGTGGATGACATTATTGAACCTATATTACATGACCTATTAGAATGTGCTAAACAATTAGACTATTTACAAATGAACATTGGGCCTACACAAAAAAAGATCATACTTAGATGGATGCTAGGAAAAAGTAGCGTATAGTCATTTCAACATGAAGTCTGAATGGGACAGATCACTTTGAAATTTTGGAATACGGATATCAAAACTATTGCAAAAAATGTGTATGCCACCTTCAATCTCAAATGCTTATCCACCTTCAAAAAAGTTAAAAAGCCAATACTTTCATGTTCAGCCACAGCAAGTGGAAATGCATAACCCCTGCACACCTCTAACACAGATACAGTTACCCTTTTTTTAAAAAAACATACAAAAACAGAAAAGATATCTATACATCTGATCTCAAACCTTTACAAAGTGTATTAAGGAAAGCTCAAAATGTATGGTTTACGACTAAGTTAATGGATTGTAAAATTCACCTTACCAATCTTATGAAACGATATGAAGATGCAACATTTGGTTTGAATTTACATAATTTCCACACATTGAGTCCTCCATTGTAAAATTAAGTATGTTTGGCCATTAATGATAAGATGTTAATGAACAATTCTTTGTGCAGCTCGTTACCTACTAATAATAATAATAATAATTTGGCATTTATATAGCGCTACGAACCCTCAGGTATCTGAGCGCTGCTTATTATTACCCACGGTGTGTGGTGCTCATTTATCAACCTCGGAAGGATGAAAGGCTGAGTTTGGCCCTGCCGGGATTCGAACCTGCGATAGCAGGCTCTGCACGGGTGTCAAAGCGAGCGCTCTACTCGCTGTGCCACTTGACCAGCTAAACAAAGGAGATAGTTTTTCAGCAAGAGTTGGCATGAGCAACGTCGTTGTTAGGAAATAGTTATCTTTTGGCAACTTCCCCTACATAGTTCTAGGGAGCACCACACTTTTTTATTTTGTTTTTGAACCTGCCTTGAATTTTTACAGGGAAGTGCAATCTTCAGCTTCACTGCCCTGCCTTTTGCTCATTTGTCATATGGAAATTAATCAGTCCTTCAGACTATCAGTACTGGGGAAACTATGTTTCGCTTTAGACTTTTACACTTTTGTAACTTTGTAACATTACACACAGCATCTTACAATGCAGTGCAATGGGGATACATTTGTATCACCCTAGTATTTTACACTTGGGATTTTTGGTTACTTTTTTATGTGTCTAAAGGCAAGCTGGCGGCAGTAAGTATATGTGTACCATTTGTACGTTGCTTCTAGTGTAGCTAGTGTCCTAAAATGGCCACATCACAAGATTTCTGCTTGTTCTTTGGCCATATTGTTGATTAGACTTCTTCCTGCTTGACATGTCAGGAAATTCCATATAAGGTCATTTTCAAACCCATGAAAGCTGCTGTTTTTGCGGACTAGTGATGCCTTTGTGTCTGTGTGGCTCGGGAAGCGGGTGGAACGGTCTGGCCCTACTCCACATCCATGGAGCCAGAGAGCCTAGGCGTGGGGCATGAGTGAAAGCAATAGTTGTCCGTGATTGGACAACTACTGACTGTTTGAATGGTGCAGATCTTTAACATTGGTGGGTTTAAACTTTCTTCCAGGCTGGATTTTGGATATGAAGAGGACTCCTGCAGCCATTTCTTAAGCTCATCGTTGAAGCCAAGAATGCCTCAAAGAACAGCTGATTGAAGATCCAAAGAAGACTCCCGAAGAGGTGCAGCATCCCTTCCTGCATCTGGCCCGGTGAGACCCTGTTGGTCTATCTGATCTGCGAAGGCCCTGTGTGGTGTCTCAACCCCTGGACTGGTGGAACCAGGGGCGGCTGGCCCATATGGGCATAGCTCCACATGTTTTTTGCCTGCTAACTTCTCTAATAAATAAAACAAGAAAGCCACTGATAAAGGGAGTGTTCTTTCTCCAGTAAATAACGTTTGTTTTCCATTATTGCTAAAAGAACCTTAGGGGTAGTAGAGGTGGCTATGGTTGCAGTATATACCTGCACAGGAGAGCGTTCTGTCGAGCCATCCCTGTAGCAGATGCGCAATACACGTTGCTCCCCCGTGTTAGGAGCAAGGCACCCCCTACACACGGCCCAAGTAAATGCCTGGGGGTGTTGAAATTGAAATGTCCCAAAGCATGCATTGCCTTGGCCCCGCCCAATATGCCTTCACTAACACTGACTGGGGCGGGGCCAGCGGCTTTGGGACCCATCCCAGCCTACGTCAGACAGGAAAAGGTTGGGTCAAGGCAGGGGTGATGTCACAAACTGAGGACTTGACATCCAGTCCTGCCTTTTTCAGGTCAATCCGGAATTAACCACTACTTGGTCCAAGGAATAGTTAAGCCAATTCCAACTAGGCCCATCAGACTGGCATACACCAATCGAATCTCCATCCCTAAGACCCGGAGAGTTTGTGCAGGCGGTCCTAGCTTCCCTACCATGGCCGCATCGCACTGGAACTCTCTACCCACTCACATTAGGAGGATTGACTCGCACATAGCATTCCGAAAAGCAAATAAAAACCATGCTATTTGTATGACCATGCACCCTTTGTACTGCTTTCCTACATCCCGCCGTTTGTGTAGGATGCTAGCTGTGGTCATCATGAAACCCTCATGTAATGTATGCTAAGATGTAACCAACCATGTATGTAACCACTTGTAACGTGATCGAAGAACTACTGTTGGGCTGCCTTCAATGTAACCCTTAACTAAGCCTACTTACAATCTCTTGCAACAGCGCCTCGATGCCTTTGGGCTGCAGTGCGCTCTACAAATTCAAGAAATACAAATAAAATAAAATGAATGACATGTACAAAAGGCCAAACGTCCCACACACCACGTGTGAAGCCCAAAAACTCAGCCCCAGATGAATGAGGACTCCTCTGCATTGGAGACTCATGGATTGCTTGGTACCATACTGCTAGCTTACCCAATGAGTGTTTACGATCCACAGTTGCATATGAAAACGTACGTACAGTGGCTGTGTACATAGTGAGCCGTGAATGACCTTGTGAATGTCCCTTTCACTCCCAGACACCTGCTAGTTCTGGGCTCACCCGAAAGTCACAGAAACCCGCCTTAGCCACCAGCTTCACCCACGGCACCAGACAGTGAAGCAAGTGTATACTAGCGGCCATTTCGGATTTTGGTTTTGCTTTGAAAACACACTGTTGATGTAGTGACACTTAAGGTTGGGTGCGTTTTGCAGCACGATTCTTATTTTTAGCGTCTTTCATATGTTGGTCTACGTTGCGGCGTTACAGAGCAGGACTTGTGTTATATTAAGAACATTGGCAAAAAGATAGCAGACCAAGTAGCAGGGTACTGTGTTCTGTTCCTGCATGAAATCCTTATTGCTGAAAAAGCGACATGAAGAAAAGCGTTTAGTTTTACGGTTCAAAGGTACGACAACATTAGAGAAAATGTACAAGGCACACATTTCCATCGCAAGCATGAGCATGTAGAGGTATGCCATGGTTATTAATTGTTATGTTATGGTCAATGAGGTTATAGCTACGAGGGACTTTGATTTTGTTCCAGCTGCATGTATTTCTGTGGTGGCCAGACCTTGGCACAGACTGACGCTGACTCGCTTGTGTCTAGTACCCTTTCCCCATTTGCAAACTTGCAATGGACCCAACGTTTAAGCAAATGCGTCACTCTCACCACTGCCAGACAGAGGGAGCGAAGAACTCTACCAGAGGGCGATGTGGCATGCAAGGTAGCAACTAGGACTCACAAGAACATCATCACCTAAAGACAGAGAGGACTAAAAACCTAGGGCGAGGGGGGTGTAGTCTAGCACATTCACAATAAAATGGGAACAAAAGCGTCAAAGCTAGGAAGGCGAAGCACTCCTGGTATTGAAGATTGGGTTCCCATACTTCAATCCCCAATAAGGGATCTGTCTATATAGGGGGATTGTATAACCTTGAAGAAAGGTTTGAAGGCTTTTGTGCCAATAACCTCACTATGAAATGGTAAACATATTTCATTTTTTTAAAACAGCGACTTCCACATAAACGTGAATGCCCGATTATTTTATGTCATTTCAAAACCAAACACTGCAGATCTTGACTGATATTAGGGATATTAAAGAAGTTGCCCAGGATAACACAATGTGACGAAGCCAGGGAGCCTTTTTGAGGGTGCAGGTCTCCTAGTCATATTAGGAGAACCCTTTACCACTTCACCAACAACACTTGGTCATCTTTATGTAACTCCTTGCTTCTATGTGAGCCTTTAGATAAAGCAGGTTAATATCCGGTACACGTCGAATGGCTGGGGGACGCCTGTTTGCCTAGTACTGCCCTACCTGGCGCGTCTAGGGAAGCCAAAGTGACATTTGGTGGAGTGGACAGTGTTTCCAGTGTTTGGCAGTCTGTTTGCCATTCCCATTGTGAAGGAGGAGCAAGTTCTCAAAAACCCCTCGCTCAACGAAGCGGAGTGGAGTGGACAGAGTGTTTCCAGTGTTTGGCAGTCTGTTTGCCATTCCCATTGTGAAGGAGGAGCCAGTTCTCAAAAACCCCTTGCTCAACGAAGCGGAGCGGACAGAGTGTTTTCAGTGTTTGGTAGTCTGTTTGCCATTCCCATTGTGAAGGAGGAGCCAGTTCTCAAAAACCCCTTGCTCAACGAAGCGGAGCGGACAGAGTGTTTCCAGTGTTTGGCAGTCTGTTTGCCATTCCCATTGTGAAGGAGGAGCCAGTTCTCAAAAACCCCTTGCTCAACGAAGCGGAGTGGACAGAGTGTTTCCAGTGTTCCCGGTGGGTCCGGGGAGGTCCGGGAGCGCCCCGCTCTGTGGAAGTAAAGTGGAAGTAAAGAGTAACTCAGCGACGCAAAGAACCAGCCCGGAGCCCCGGAGCCCCACAGAGCCCCTGCAGATCGAAAGAACAATGCAGGGAGCTGGGGCAGGAGCGCTGGGCTACGACCAGCTGGAGGACGCCGAAAAGCAGCATCAAGAGGTGGCGGGAGCTCCGGTAGAACTGGCGGAGCCGCCGGACTCCCATCGAATCCTGCGGAGTAACAACAAGACTCTTTCCAAAGGAGAGCGGAGGTCGCCGGTGAAAAAAGGTAAGATTCCCGTGCACCCCGCATCAGACTTGAAAACTCCTAAAGAGTTGACGCCCACCGCCACCCAACTCCAGGCCTTAGGAGTTGGCAGAAGGGGGGAGGACACACCCCGTAATATCGATACGAACAAAGAGTCCCTTGAAACTGCTATAGCGCCCTCACGGATATTTGCCGCCCCCCGCAAAACCCCATGGACATCAGCAAGGTGGCGAAAATAGCGCAGGAACAGAGCACTGCTTCGGCGGGTGGTTCTTCAGTCCTGACTACCGGAGGGTGGTCAGACTGGGACCCTCCCCTGGCCCTGTGCGCTAACACACGAGGGGGGGAGGACTGAGCTACCTAACATCTATAAGTCCCCAGAGAAGAACGTAAGGGACGCAGTACAGACACTGCCGAGTGAAAGACCGGTCATTGTAACTAGACCCCTAATTCACAGTACTAAAGACGTACAGATGGCGACAGATGGGAACAGAGATTTAAATGATAGCATTGGTGCACCTAGCCCCACACACACTGTAATCAGCTACTCAAACAACCAGCCAATAAGGACAAAGGAGGGAAATGTGAGTTTGGAGACTAGAGTAGCACCGATTGACTGCATAACCAAGGAATCGAATCCTGACACAGGAGACTGGGTCGATCTTGGGTCCCCAGGACTTACGAATATGATGGACCCAAAAAAGTGCAATAAATTCAATGGCAATAAGCGGTATTATATTAAGCGCCAAAAGGGGAAAAAAACAGCCGCAAGCGCATCCTTAAACCAAAACCACCAAGATAATAAAATATCCACGCATCATCAGAAAAACCTCGGTACTACGGGGATAAACAAAGTTAAACGTACGCCAGTGGAAAAACCAGCAGCAGGGCCGGGAGCGCACCAAAAGCCTTGCATCCCAAATGCCCTGTTATCCTTCTTCAAGACCAAACAGAAGAAACGCAAACTAGAAACAGAGGACGAAATCACTGATGCGGAAATTCTAGAAGTGATAGAGGGGTCTCTCCCTTCGACAAAAGAGAGGAAAACGGAAACAGATATGACAGACAGTGAGAGCAAAATCGGAGATGGTGAAAGGAGATCAAGAGTAGCGGATCAGCCAGGGGTCAGCCCAAATAAAATGAAACAAAAGAAAGCAAACGTAGAGGAAACAAGCCAGGCAATTCAGCCTAGCCCAAGGGAAAAATGTGCCTAAATGAGACCGAACAAAAGAAAACAAACACAGAAGAAATAAAACAGGTAAATCAGCCTATCACGAAAGATAAGGAGATGCAGACCAAAGAGATGACCGCAGGAAAAGACCTGCCGACTGAATCGACAAGCCCAAATAAAGCCGTCAGGGAAGAAAATACAGCATCAGACACTCTAAGGAAGGTGGCTGACCTTCCTAAAGCCCCCTCGGAAATTAGCGAGCGACATCTTACCCCGCCGCTGGGGCCTGAAGCAACCAAATCGGGGCCGAGTACTAATTTAAGGAGAAAATCAATCTCCACTGAGTCACTGATCCATGGCGCAGACACACTGCCAATATCGAAAACAACGTTACAAAGCGGGCCCCAAAAATGGACTGAACAGGAAGAGATGCGGGCCCTACTAAAAACCCAGAACCCCCATGATTTAGTACCAGCGAAATCCCAAGAAAAGAGCAGAGGGACCTGCAAGTACCACCTGAAAGTCCAAAAAGAAACTTGAGACCCGAAATACAGGCCAGAAAGAAAATAAATAATGAGACAGGGAGATGTCAAGAAGGCGCTCTATGCCCAAGAGCTCAAATGAGCGATCAAACCTGGACAAAAATTCACCACCAGCATACAGAAAGAGGAGAAAAATTAACCAGGCAAGTCAAAGAAGGAGGAACAATAGATCCAATTGCCTCTAAAACACTATCAGACTGCTCTGAAGTATCTATTGCGACAGCTGGGACCTCGATATGGGATATTTCAACTACCCAAATCGAAACTGGCCCGGGCAGGGAAAGTTTGAACACGCCTGCCAAACACAGAAGACACAGTGAAATTATGATCGATTCCCAAAAACCATCCCCAAACAAAAAACCCGATATGACCACAATTATGGCGGCGCTTACGATTGCACTTGCACCATTCTGCAAATTATATGAAACAATCAGTGATACGGCAAAAGACAACACTACACTATTGTGCAAGATGCAATCTAAGCTAGAGTTTCTGGAGGGTTATATTACAGCCACCAGAGATCAAAAACAGCAAGCAGGAGTCAATTTGGGAGGAGAAATGGGCCAATCTAGAGATGGAAAGAAAAGAAGCACTAGCTACAAAAAAAATTGTAAAAAAATGTATGGACAGAGCCTGTCAAACAACGGCGAAGTGGGACAAGAAAGAAATGGAACCAATCTTCAATAAGCAAAAATCAAAAAACGCGAATGATCTGTCAGAACTACAAACTCAGAATATGATTGGGGCCGCAAAAATAGTACCAGCAATGACAAATCAAAAGAAAAAAGTGGCTCTGCGTTTGGCAAGTGAAACTATCACAGGTCAATCAAACAAAATAAAAATAGCGTCATCCGAATCCGAAAAGGAAGATGAAATAATCAACTTAACCCAAAGCCCTGAAACTCCATCTCATAAAATTGCGGCGACGAAAAACAACTTGAAACCGACTGAAAAATCACCGAGAACAGTGAATGAATTCATGAGCTTAAGTGCACTGATGGACTTATCATTACATCTCGAAGCAGACGTGCAGGGTGAAGAGCACACAAGTCCAGACGGACTAGCAAAAGAAAGCAAATCTGTCCCTGAAAGAAGGAGGGAAACAAATAGCGACGAAGCTCTAGTTAGTTCAATGCCTATCCATGGATCACCCCCCCTGAATCAAAGATTAGACCGGTGCTACGAAGGGAAAACACGTAAAAGGGGTGAGGGGGAGAGCAGAGAAATTGAACTTAAATACTACTCGGAAAAAAAAAATAAGAACCCAGACAACACCGAAAAAGAATCTAGAGTTTTCAAACTAGAACAAACATCTTGCAAAAGCAGATACATCGTGCTTAACAGGAAAACAATATTGTACTTACTAAGTAAGGTACACTGCTTACGACATCTGAAGTCTGAAGACTTTCTACTAATAGAACCCTACCATCGTGATCAAAAGGCGAAGTCCTATCTACACATCCAATCCAAGGCACTAAAAGGAGTGCCGGAGGAAGCCTATAAAGACTTAGAACAAGCCGGATTTATCTTGACGGAAATAGGTACGTCAAAAACAGACCTAAAAGCGAAGTCCTCAAAGGAGAAAGAGAGCCTTAAATGGCACTATACATCCAGAACAAAAGAACTCTACAATAGAAAAAGATATGCCCCCTCGGACCATATGGAACAAGAAAACCGTCGGCAGTACGAGTGGGGGAAAAAGGGGGAGGAGAAACGAAAGATATAGACGAACAGACCCAGAATATAGGGAAGATCGAAAAGAAGAACGATCCAGGTATGGGGGTCGATCCCAAGAAAGAAGGGAAGGTCATAGAGCTGAAACTGTGGCTCAGTTGCAAATGATCAAGACCAGGAGTGAAAGGTCGGAAGAGAAGTGTAGAATGATAAAAGATCGAGAAATGAAAATGGGAGAGAGCCAAGAATTTAGACAACCAAAGGGACCATGGAATTGGCTGAAAAAAACGTTAAACCCTCAACAGGACAAATAGCAACCACCAGGAGGTGGGTCCAGAAGCACACCGCCTCCAACCTACTACCAAGCAACGACTCCTCCGAAATTGATCTCGATGGCCTCATGGAACACGAGAGGCCACAGACACTTGACGAACCCTGAAAATCAAGATCTGGGGGTTTTCGACATCCTATGTCTCCAAGAGCACTGGCTAACAGAAAAAACATCTTTAGACGGCTTTGAGATAGCCTTCTCTCCTGCCATAAAAGGCTTGCTGGGCCGTCCGTCTGCTGGACTCCTGCTAGCAATAAAGGCAGGTTCAGGAATTTCCATCATAAAAACGATACACGAGTCGTATGGCATACTGGCAGTCTCTACAACATGGACCCAAGTTGACGAAAGGAAAAAGGAATGTGAAAAAGAGAAATTAGCTTTTATAACAATATACTGGAACCCGGAAAAATCTACAACATCAGATTTTTGTAACCAAATAGCAGGAACAATTGACGACATCATTCTTGAAGATCCACAAACGCACATAATAATCTGTGGAGATCTAAATGCCAACTGTAGCAATGAAAATGAAAATAGGGTGAAAAAGATAACATCTTCAGGGGAACACAGAGGACAAGTATGGCTGAGGCTAATGAAATCGAGAAATCTCCACAATGTGGCCTCTCTGAAATCCTGAAATATAAATACTCCCACATGGGAAAGGGGCAATTCTAGCGCAAACATTGATTACTTTTTCATTTCCAACAGTCTAGTGGCATGCATAGAAGACTACTCAGTGATAAAAACCCAAGAGAGTGACCACAATCTGTTGGCCATAAAGTGGAAAGCACTACGACCTGTAAACAGCCACTACAACAACCAGATTGAGTCGAATAATCAACAAAACAGAGTATGTCTGACTGCGGCTAACATCGAGTCCATTATTAAAAAATACAAAACCAGCATCCGCGAGCAAGGGGAAAAGACCCAAAGGCCGGACTATCTTCCATTCCTACTCCAATACAGATCGAAGAAGTCAGCGAAAAGGCAAAACAAAACAAACATATATTTGACAACCAGATCGCAGAAAGAAAAAGATCCCTGAGAAAATTGAAAAGATAAAGAAAAAATGATAATTCACCTACAGCATGGAACAAATGGAAAGATGAAAATTTAAAATACAAAGCCTGGATCCGAGGCCACAGACATGCAATGTACCAAAAAGATGCGGAGGACATGCTTCGCACGTTAAGCACCAAAAAAACTGGCGACTTCTGGATACTTATCAAGAAACCAGATAAGAACGTGGACAATCGGATCGTAAACGCAGTGAGTGAAAATGCGTGGGTACATTTTTTTTGAAAACTTGTTTATGGCACCGGAACATCTCCCACTGGCGGCCGAAGGACCAGTTATAACACCTTGGATCGATATTTCATCGATAGACGACATAAAAAGTGCAATCCTCAACCTAAAGAATTCTAGAGCCCCTGGTCCAGATGGGCTATGTAACATCGAGCTAAAACAAAATCCGGAAAAATGGGCTATTTTCATCAGCTCTATCTTCACTCAATGCAGACAGACAAAATATATTCCGGCGTCCTGGGTCACTGCGTTGGTTGTGCCGATTTTCAAGCGAGGGAATAGAGAAGAGCCGGGTAATTATAGACCTATTGCCCTACTAGATATAATAGGTAAAATCTTCGCAACTCTCCTCCTGCACCATTTCCAAATTTGGGCTAGAACCTCTCTGGCCTATGATTCTTTCCAAATGGGATTGCTAAAGAAAGGGAGCACGTCAGTTAACATCCTAATCCTCAATCTCATAAAAGCTAAGGTAAAGCAAGGGTCTCCTACGGTGTTCCTTGCGTTTGTAGACTTATCACAGGCCTTTGATAAAGTTGACAGGTGGATGCTGTGGAGCAAACTTAAAAAATGGAACTGCCCAATGGAAATATTAGACCCTGTGATGGCCCTGCACACCAACACGACACTAAGAGTACGTTTAAACAACCAAGGCCTTCTGTCTAAAGAGATAGCAGCGGAGCGAGGAGTTAAACAGGGCTGCCCTCTGGCCCCGGCACTATTTATTGCCTTTTTGGGAGATATAAAAGACTCAGAAACACCTGCAAAAGCGTTCCCTCCCAAATTGGGGAAGGTAAATATATCGCGTCTTCTCTACGCAGACGATTTGATATTTACTAGATCAAACCCAAATTGGCTTACAACGCCAACTTACAAATCTGGCGCAATACATGGAGCGAAACAATCTGAAAATAAACAAAACAAAAACGAAAATAGTGATCTTGGGGAAAAGTGCGAAGATGACCCATCCAGGGTACAAATGGGTGTTGGACAAATCTGAAATCAAAGTGGTCCATAGTGTCAAATACCTAGGAGTTCAGATAGACCACTCAGCAAAAGAAGCATCTATGCAGACCATCCCTTGGGGAAAAGCAAAAAATCTTGCTGTTCAAATGAAAGTCATCGACAGAAAATATGGCAAATTTTCATTAAGTCCGGTGATAGCATTCTACAAAGGGAAAATTGTCCCAACACTGACTTATGACATGGGGGCAACACTGAGCATGCCTAACGACATCTGGCGGAAGCTAGAGAGTTATGTCTGGAAGACGGTCCTAGGACTCCCAAACTCAGTGCCAATGGATCTTATCAGAAGAGAGCTGGGACTACTCTCTCTGGAAGCGACAGTGACCCAAAGCGCAATGCAACTTTTCAGGAACACTCTAATGACAGATAGTCCACCCATATACAAGATCATAGCAGCAGAAACAGCAAATCTCCACTTAAGTATTCTCAACAAATGGACAGACAGGCTCAAAGAAAAGCTTTCTGAGATCGCATGCACAGAAGAAGATTTGAAAATAAATCCAGCAAGAGTGAAATCTAAACTCCAGGCTCAAAGACTGGATAATGACCCTTGAGAAAGCGCATGCAAACATACTGACAAGAGATCTTCCACCTAACTTTAACAGACTGAAGGAGCCGGTGGCATAACACACGAAATTCCCAAACAAACATCTAAGGAAAATGTACATGAGAGCGCGATTTAATCTTCTGCCGACACGTGAAATCATGGCGATCCGGATGCAATCCAACGGCAAAACTTGTCGGCTCTGTAAGGAATTATCCAAATCAGAAACAATAAAGCATCTCTTACTGCAATGTTCAGAGTTGACAAATGTAAGAGCCACATACCAACACAACCTTCGTACAAACCATTTAGAACTGCTTGAAGATGAAGACTCAACTTGGTGGAATAGGTTGATGTCAGGGGAGAAAACAAAGTGGACTATAGCGTCTGTAAAAATCTTGGAAAGCGCTTTTGAAATGATCACCCTTCGATCCACCTTGGTGATCAATTCTGAAGACCAAAGTGTGAGCGAGTTACCCTAACAAGAGACTGGCAGTGATACAGCTCCCTTGGCGTTCTCTCGCCGATTACTGTGTGAAAACAACGCCTGTTGCTCCGGTATTTTCTATTATGTGGCTCTTTAGAGATGAGCAACGAGAGTTTTGTAAAAATTGCTAATGTAATTAAATACAAAGTAATAAAAAAAAAAATATCCAGAGTTATACATCTCCATTGATTTTTGAGGTGTATATTTGTCCTAGGCATAAGTTACCACCTGAAGCTCATCTCAAAAAGGGCAAGCTTGAGAGCTCTGATTGCATTGAAAGTGGTGTGGGGTGGGGAGGAGGGTTGATTTGAACACTTGAGAGGTGAGCCCTTTTTCTCCCTCTCATTTATTTTTGATCTGATTAGGATTATATGTGTCCTTTGTTTTTGGAGTCTGACAAACTCCATAGGCATCACCATTTTGTATGGTGACACACAGCACCTTCAGTGCAGTGTCACAGAGAAATCCTTTAGATTTCTCATAAGGTTTAAAATACCTTTTCTTGTGTGAACTACTGTTCCCAAGAATAGTAAAGTGAAATTGACTTAATTTACCATTGTTTTTTGCAGGTCCATTTTATATGGAGTGCTGGGGGGTTCTTAGTAGCCCCTTTTCCTATTTACTCGTTTAACATTTTTTTTGTACCCTCACTACTTCAAATGGATGGTGACAGTGGTTTAATTTTCCTACCATTGTGCTTTTTTAACGCAGGCTGACTTCTCAGCTGCAGTATAACACCCATGGGTGACCATTGTGTCAAAATGGGCGGTCGTCTTTTTTTGCCATTTTCTGTTTGTGAGGTCTTTCTTGGGTTTCACTCTGCACGCCAACCCAGGTTTAAGCCCTTTGTTCGTTTTGCCTTTGGCGGGATTCAGTACTGTGTAGAGGAAGAGCCAAAAGCCTCCAGCGGAAGTCCCACCCCTAACTTACCTATATGATGGGAACCAGTAATAATGACAAAGGCGACACCTGTAATGATGCCTATAACACAAGCAGCCTTTAAAGCAAAGTATCCATTAAGGAGACCATTCTTTATGTATCCACAAAGAGCTGACAGTCTCCCTGAAGAGCACGTGAAGACGGATGAAAGACTGGTGATGTCACATGAAGAAAGTGACACACCTCAGAAGAGACGACAAGAGAGAAGGTGAATAGACCATGTAGAATCTGATGACGAAATGAAGAATCAAGTGATCCTTTACATGTGGAATGTAATTCACACGTGTGAAGAGCACGGAAGAAAATAAAAAACATTTTATAATTGTACAGAGGCAGTAACGCAAGTAGACGAAGTAATCATAAGGCTGGCTATACGTAGTGAATAGTGCAGGCGGTGCCGCCAAGGTATATATAGGCATAGAAATCTGGAAGTTCAGATCGTATTTGAGCAAACTGGGCACAGTGAATACGGGGGCTGAAAAGTGTGGCGCAGCAGAGTATGCCCAGCTGAAGATGGAAGAAGAATCAAGGAGGTCTGCCTGGCCCAGTGTCAAGGATTAGGGCAGCCAAGAAACTGGTTATCTATCATGGAAAGATACAATGAACGAGAAGGCGAGAGCTGAGCTCTGGTTAAGGTGCGGCGGAAGGACAATGAGTGCCAAGTTTTATCCATTTAATACCATTAAATACAACGAAAGAGCTCAAAACGTGGTCTCAAGTCACATGGTCAGATGAAAATAGACTTTGGGCAAGTTACACCGAGACCAGAAGATAAAACCATGTTCACACTCCCTTTTATTCCGAGGAGCAATGAAACTTGCAAGGCCAGGTTCGAAAGACTATTCTCATGGCATACAGCTTGAGTGATGATGGATGATGGTCTAATTACGTGGGGAGGCATGGTCAAGACCAACCCACCAGCACCTGGGTTTCCAGAGTGCATGCTGCTAACGAGTGGAATATTTCAGAAGGGTACAAGCGTGCCAACCAATTATAGAGGGCCATGTACCAAAGAGCCCTTTAGTTTAAAGACCAATGAGACGTAGTGTATTTGATGACGCTTACAATGACTTGCACTAGGGGTGGGCAGAGTTGTTCACCTGACGGTAGAGACCCAATTACAACACCAACCCCCATGTTTCCCATTACCCCTTACAGAACCACATAAGTTTTCTTAGTTTACCACGTAGTACGACGTCACTGATAACAAGTTTTTAGTATATAAGTGTCTTTTTTATGTGTTACGCTGAGATCTTACTGCCAGACATCCGATGTACTCCCTGTTTTAGATCATTGTTATTAAAACAGACCAAGTCTTTTGCCAACTACCTGAGTCTGTCTGTTTTATTATTGATGTTTGAGTAATTTCTGCATCCACCCTGTAGAGTGTTACCTCGTCTTAAAAGGCCTTTGGGTTCACGTGGTAGCAGAAAGGGTATGGTTACAAAAGGCCCATCGATGAGTAGGTCGTTCGTTGGGGTAGTCGGAACATCAGACACCCTCTGCCATCCAGCCGGAGGAACGCAAGGTTTCCTTTGGAGAACAGCCGATAGACAACTTGCAATTAAAGAAGATACAGGTGGGATGGGCCCCTCTTTGATGAAATCCCTCCTGGTTTCCAGAGGCGCTGAGCAGACCGGAGGTGACAGAGGCCAATTGGAGGAGGGGGCGGTCCCGAGAGTCCGGAGCCGAAAGGCGAATGGTGAGTAGATTGAGGAAACTGGCAAACTGTGGGAACAGGGTTGTAGTACCACGTAAATAAATAACGAGGGGTTGGTTGATATATGACGAGGAGCATTGAGGGGAAAAAAGTGTTTTGGACGAGGAGAGTTCCATAAGAAGCCCAGAGTCTTAGTTCAAGGAATTTTAGAAGGAGTCGTCTCAAAACCCAAGTGGGTAAACTAGGCTGCGCACAGATAGTGCTGTGAGAGGAGACGATTCAAGCTCCTATCGGGGTAGTTTAGGGGCTGAGCGAAAAGGAGTATATATTATGGTGTGCATATAAAGAGTTCATTTGTTTGTTTTTATATTTTTATGTATCAGAAAAGTGTCAAAGAGCGACAAAGATAGGTTGTGTTACAGAGAGAAAAAGGTAATTATTTGTAGGTCATTGTCAGTGCCGACCATAGGGTAGATTGAGATAATTGAGAAGTAGAGGCTTTGGGGGGGGCGACTGTTGGTGCGCGCTCATATTTATTTTTCTGAAACGTGTTTTGTGTAAAATCACTGGTAAGTATAGACAGTCAATTGGGGGGGCGTGGCTACGAGGGCCATGTAGTAGGACGTGTTCGGGGAGCACTCCTGTGATCCTGCATCGATCCTGGCAGATAGTGCATCAATGGATGTCTATGAACTTTAAAAATCCACACGCCGGTTCATGAACTGTGCAGAAGTATTTGTTGAACTTTTGGAGGGCATAAGTGGAGCCGTGACGGAGTTCTTCACATGGTGAGATTGTGAGAGCCTGTTAAGAAGGTAGAAGTAAAATGGACGACCGAGGGCCAGAACAAAGGAATTAGCCTGCCGCGAGATAACAAGGTGACTGAAGCGGCTAAGTGCAGAATTGAATGGCGCAACAAGCAGACTCCCCATGATGACATATGGGCTTAAATGAGCCTGAATATCTGAAGTACGGCGGATGAGGATGTCTTGGGGAGCCTGGCGCACAGTAAGGAGACACCCTGGCACATCAAGTAGAGGCTTGTAAGCCGCTGAAACAGCTGGGGTTTGCAGCAGTAACACCCGCTCTCTCGAGCCAGATGGTGGAGTGGGCTGCCGAGGAACGCAATTGCAGCCACAAATAAAGAGCTGGGAAGAATACAAAGTTTCCAATGGGCGCGTAGCCCGAGGAAACAAAACTTGTGAGCAACGTCCGGGAACACAAGATCAAGGGACTGGAAACCAGCGACCCGAATGGAGGAAGTGCTGCTGAGTCGCGATTAAGTTTCGAGACAGTGAAATCAACAGGGAAGGCAGTAGGGAAGGCGGCTGTGATGGTGGTGCTTCGAATGGCCGTGCGCTGAGGCACGGGGAGTGAACGCGAGGAGGTGGGCTGCAGGATCGTGCTCCGAGAGGCTGCATATGGGAAAACAGACAGGCACAATAGGGTGCGCGGTCGCCTGAGCGTACAGGATGTACGAGAGAAATAAGGCAACCTTTAGGGAGGAAGGGCAGCAGCACTGGAGCTGACGGAGGGCACATCAGTTCTCCACAGAGCTGATGCGGATGTTCGGCGCGGCCCCAGGTGAGAAGTGAAGCGCCCGGGTTGTGCCACAACACATTGGATACAGGGAGACACTGTGAATAGAAGCTTTGTACGTAGGTGTAATAGCACTCTGCGCCGCAGTGCAACACCTTCCGGCACAATCATAAGCATATTTAATGGCGCGATGTTCTGGCCAGATGCATGACTGTCACTAGCATCTTGGCGCCGCCCCTATAGTGAAAAGGAAGGGTGAGAGCAGACCGGCGAGCCACTGCAAGCTGCCCAGGACTGGTCAAGGGAGAGGCTGAACGAGCCTTTGGAGGAGTTGTCGCAGGGTTGGTGTCCCCAGGATTGAGTGGCACAGACGACATTGGGCTTAGGTGTGCGCCCCCTGCCTGGAACAAAGTGAAGTGCGCAGACTGGACGGCAGGCCGAGAGAAGGGTGGAATCAGGATGCGGCTAGATGGAACAAAATTTGTGGGTGGAGTCTGACAGCTGACACGAAGGCCTCCTTTGGTGGTAGACACTCGCCACTGATCCGGATAGGAATCATAGAGGTCCCTGTGGAGGTATAGAGAGTGAGGAGGGCACACATAAGATCACGTTGGAGAGCACAATATATTGCGACTAATAAAAGCTGGGCTCGGAACACCACAGAGGAGGCCGTTGTAATCGTAGATCACGGTAGAGCCGGCCTGCTAACCACAGTTGGAGCGATATGTCCAACAAACCTCCGAGACTTAAAGGGAAGCAGCCTACATTGGATGAATACACCAGGACACCGCCTGGGCCTGAAGGGTCCAGAAGCAAGGACAAGCCCCTTGCGGGCAGCATGGCTGTTGCAGGCACGAACCAAGAGGTTCTAGCGGCAAGTGGAGACCTGAAGTTGGCATGGGAGGCCAAGCTGGAGCTGGCCATGACTGTCCTAAAAACAGCGCTGGACCTTAAGGTTGGAGAGGTGCAGGAAGAGGTGAACCTTCTCAAACAGGATGTAAGGTCGCTCGCGGAGCGCACTGAGAACCTCGAGAAAGAAGTGGGCCCCGAACACGGCAGACTGTGCTTCACATAAGTCGGAATTACACGCACTGGTGCAGCGGGTGGGCAATCTGGAGAATAGAGCGGAGGAAGCGAAAGGGCGGGCCCGGAGAAATAACATCCGCATTGTGGGATTGCCAGAGGGAGCAGATGGCCATAACCCCACAGAGTTTGTCGAATCCATGTTGTTGCAGGAGATACCTGGAGGGGTCCTGTTCCAGGGGTTTGCGGTGGAAAGGGCGCATAGGGCTCTGACGAGGAAGCTGCCACCTGGTAATCCACCTAGACCGGTGATCGCTAAGATCCTTAACTACCTGGATCGAGAAAAGATACTAGAGCACTTCCACAAAGGCGGAACAATTCAAAGAGGAGCGGCACTGACAACGGCTTACCCAGATTACACTTTGACGGTACAGCAGAGTCGAATGAACTTTGGAGCCGTCAAGAGGAGATTGAGAGCAGTGGGCCATAAGTACATGTTGCTTTACCCTGCGAAATTGAAAGTCTTCCACAAAAACAAAACCTTATTTTTTGACACTCCCGAGGATGCTATGGGATGGCTTGATACGCAAGGCTGCCCCCAGGAGCCAGACATCCAGACGAGAGGAGGAGATGGAGAAGATAAGTAATGTACAAGGGGGTGGGGGGGGTGCCCGACCGAGGTGCGGCTTGGGACTATGGGACTTGATTATAGTTATTGATGTGGCCCATTGGCCAGTGGAACTATACTGGAATGGTGAATGAAACATGAGCACTATGCCTATTGCTTCATTATGGAGCCTTGCAGAACTGGTCTTTACACCCCCATTGAGGAAGTAGTTAGGTCACCAATAGTGTGGTGGCGCCTTGCTGGGGTCTTGGCATGGGATTCCAGGATAGGTCCAAACGCGGGGGAGCCTGAGATCCAGGGATGGAGCTGGGCATTTTTTGGGGTAGGGTCAGGAGGGGGGAGGGAAAGGGTAGTGTGCAGCGGTTGGTTGTAGTTGAGGGTTGGGTGGGGGGAGGGAAGGGAGGGAGGTAGAAAGTTGAGTGTGTGTATAGTTCTGGGATATTTGGGGTTAAACATGAGCCTATATGGACGAGACAGAGGGTTGTATAGGTACTGCGGGAAAGGGAGGGATCAGCTGGGTGTAAGGGAAGAGAATATTAACGAACTACGTCAAGATAATAACGTGGCATGTCAGGGGACTCAACAGTTATATGAAGAGGAATAAAGTCATGCTGTATTTAAGGAGGCAAAAGATAGATATCACAATGTTAAAGGAGCTAGTTGGGAAAAAATGGAAAGGGATAGTTGTGGTTTTGGCATATTCTGCCTACATTAGGGGAGTGCTTGTCTGAGTGGCGCTGCGTGTCCCGTTTCAGCCACTACAGAAAGTGGCCGAAACCGATGGGAGGATGGTTATAGTGAGAGGGCTATTGGAGAATAAAGAGGTATGCATTGTAAATACGTATGCCCCCAATCAAAACACAGCGGCATACTTCAGATCTCTGTGCACTAACCTCAGTATGAGTGTGGGCGGTGCGGTTATTTGGGGCAGGGATTTCAACTGTGTAATGAACCCCGAAGTAGACAGATCTGATGGTAGGATGGATAGGCCCGCCTCAGCAACTAAGGCATTGCAGGTGCTACTAGATGATTTTGGCCTGGCAGACGTGTGGAGAACAAAGCATCCTAGTGGGAAGCAATATTCGCATTATTCAGCCCCGCAGCAGCTACACACTAGATTAGATTATATCTTTGCCACGCCGGATGTAATGGCAGAAGTTACTCATATAGAATATAAGGCGAGGGTCCTTTCGGATCACTCGCCCCTGGTCCTCGGGTGGCAGTATTGCCCCACGAGGGCGCGGATTCCGACATGGCGCCTCCGAGCAGAGGCACTTAAAGATCCGGTCTTTAGAGAGGATATGATCGATGAGATTACTAACGATTTCGAAGTGAACACTGGGAGTGTTGACTCGGCGGGCACACTATGGGAAGCCTTTAAGGTGGTGATGCGGGGGGTAGCCATAGCGAAGTCAAAGGGCCTGCATAGATCAAAAGAACACAGTAGAACAAGCAAACACTGGCCAGAGCATGGTGTAAAAGAGATATCATTATTTATTTAAAAACACATCTAGTAACACACACTGGCACTAATATCAAGCAGTTCAAAAACACGGTCACTAAAAGATATACACTCCCTTCAACGATTAGTTAGACAAGTCTTAAGTAAAGCAACACTTATTTTCAGACAGCGGTGAGCGCTTAACTAAGATGGCACTCTAATCAATCGGTTTACAAGGGAGAGAAAGGCAGAGCAAAGACAGAAACAGATCCCAACACTTTCGGAAGAACACAGTAGGAGAAGAAGGCAGGTTAAAACCGTAAAGTCAAAGTTAACAAGGCCGGACCCACTTTAAGAGGCTCCGGTCGAAATGTGTCCAAGGTCACACGGTTCAAAGTGCCCAAAAGTCTTGCAAGCAGTTCAGAAAGAGTTGGACCAAAAGAAAGGGACCAGTTAGATGGTCAAGGCGGCCAGCTCAGTCCAGAAGGTTAAGGGATTATTATTACCTTGTAGCAATCTTTAGAAAGGGAGGCCTGGCGGACACGGTACCTTAAAGTCGTGAGAATACTCCAGCGGGGGCAGTTGTTCCTGGCAGCGGATGCAAGTCGGGCTTCGTCCGGGGGAAGAGAGGATCTCGTCGGGGAGGAAGACAGGAGGCCGTTGCACTGCCAGGGAAGAAACCAGCCGCAGAGCTCTCAGTTAAAAGGAGCGGTCCTTTTATTTGCGGTCCAGTGGTAAGTGGCTATCCGGTTGCCGGGGTGCTTGGCACGGGCAACTAGACCACAAGACGTCCTGGGATGCGAGGAAAAGAAGGTAAATTGGTTGTGCCCACCGGTCAGGGGAAGAAGACTCTCCAGCCGGGAGATCTTCTCTGTCGTTGGGAAGTGGTGAGTCGGTTCCGCAGGGCTCCACCGGTGGTGTCGTCGTAGCAGGTCGGCTCAGCTTCTCCCTCGTCGGATTTTCAGGTCCTGTGGCGACTTCTAAAGTTCCATTCCCAAAAGCCCTGCTTTTATGCAGCACACCCCCATTCACTCAGCCTAGCTGTCAATCAAACATGCTAAGTGGTGAGCCGGCCGGCTCACCACTTGGGCCAATCACACAAGAGTGCGACTTGAGTTACCAAGGTAACTCAGTCCAGGGTGCCTAAACCCCCGCCCACACCCCCTGTGGTACCCAGACAGAGTGGCACCACTTTTGGAGGCTTCTGTGGAGAAGCCCGCCAAAAAGTGGAACACAGGGCTTGACTTGGGTTGGAGTCACAGAAGAGAACACAAACGCCATTTTAGAATCGAGTTCTGACAAAAAATACCAACCGGCGAATTAATATTAAATAAATAAACCGGCGGTATGTTCGAGGCTATGAGAATTAAATAATTAAAGTTGGTAGCCTCGAACAATGGGAAAATGCCATAGAGATATATTTGCGGTCGAATATAAAAAGTAGTATCCACTGCCACCAGCCAAAACTCGATCAGGGGGGACGGAGACGTTCCCCCTCGAATAACAGACCCCGGGGCAATCGAATTGCTCCGACCAGTACGTCCATAATAAGATGGTTTGTACTGGTTTCTGTTCGTAATTTGGGACTAGTAAAGCCAATGGTGACTTTACATGCCCTGGGAGACAGTAGTCAGTCCCAGGGTATGGAGTCTATGGTGGGGTGTCACTATGACACCCCTGTGTCACTATGACACCCCTGTGTCACTGCACGGAGGGTGCTGTGTAACACACATAGTAAAAACACATGAGACCCTATGGAGTAAAAGACCCCATAGCCCATAAAACACATTAACAGTCAAAGGAACCCCTCAAATCATGTCCAAGAGTGTGAGGAAAAGAGACTCACTCTTGGCAGGAGAAAAAAACAAACTCCAGAAATCCAGCAAAGCTGCTGGGGGACTCACTAGGTTAGGAAATTCAGCCTAAACAATGAATTCTCCCTAACAATGGTGGAACCAGACGCTACCATGGGGGCAATATATGATATATCAGAGGGAGGGCACGAGATTTCTAGATTGTACGAGATGGTAATGATTAAGGTTGGGAGATAATTGACACAATTGAGATTGGATTGGGAAGCAGAGGTGGAGCCCCAATGGAAGATGGAATGTGGGAACGCGCCCTGGGATATCACAAAAAGGTGTCAAGAAACGCCAGACTAAAACAAATACAGCTGTATATAACACATAGAGCATATATGACCCCCCTGAAGATATCCAAGTTCGAAAGCGCTGGACGACAGGCGTGTCCTAAGTGTGACATGGAAAATGCTGACATGACGCACATGTTTTGGTCATGCCCAGTAATCGAGTGTTTCTGGGGTGAAGTGGCACAAAAATTAGCAGAGAAGGGGGTCACGCTTGTCATAGACACGGTCTGGGCCTGCTTGTTAGGAGGGTTCACTGGACCACGGAAATCTAAACATGTAGGGAAATTGAAAGATTTGGCATACGTGCTAGCAAAAAGGAGGATAGCCATGGGATGGAAGAAGTGCCATAAACCACGTGTGGAGGTATGATGGAAGGAGTTACAGAAATGGGCGGAGGCTGAAACAATGGTATGGCAGGACGCGAGCAACATGAGTGGGGAGGAGGAAGTGAGTACCCTGATGGCGTGGAGATTATTAATAGCGGAAGTGTACGGATCTTTACCGGACCAACGGAATCCAAGGACGAGACCCTGCCACATGCAGTAGATTCTGAATGTAAAGTATAATTAGGCTCATAATGGAGGGTGGGACTTGGGGAGCAGTGGACATAAAGGAAAAACGAAATGGTGTTCAGTGGAAATTGTAAATTGCACTGCGTGTTGGGTTTGTTTCTATTGTTGTTTGGTTTGATTAAAATCAATAAAAATCTTTTTTTTTTTTAAAGTATAGACAGTCAATTGAGTCTGGTCATAATGGGAGAAGATAAACCACTGATTCACATGTGCAAAACACTACCGAAACATATACCCAAGATCAAACAGTACAGTGCAGAATGGGTAAAAGGCACAGCAGTTAAGATCTTCATGCCGTGGCCACAAGGGGGATCACTGGCAAAAGCAGTGTTACAACAAATTAGCACATACTTGCATGCAGCGTACACGGGAAAGAAATTTAGAGAAAAGGTTAGCTATTTTAGATGTAAATGTACCAGGAGGAGTGGGAAGATCCGCCCCAAGAAATGGATGCTTAACCAGAGCAGGGAGCAAGGTGTTGAGCTTTCTGCTACCAAAGAAGGAAGCACATTCAGTCTTGAGCACAGAGCCTTGTCTTTGGAAAGGTTGACTTTGAACAGAGATGAGAGGGATTTGATTTTGATTTGATTTTGAATAATTTATTACGTGCACCAGACGGAGTCAATCATATTCGGGAGCAGATGGCAACAATAAGAGATCATGGATTTCATAAGAGAAGAAAAAGAAGGTATCTGAAAGTTTGACTGAGTTTACCCGTTTACATTTATCTAAATAAAAAAGTTTTCAATCCCTTTCTAAAGAGCTCCAGGCTTTCACACTTTCTAATTTCAAGAGGAAGTTAATTCCAAACTTTAGGTCCATAGACACCAAAGCTTCTATCTCCTCTTATGGTGCATTTTGTTCGTGGAATGCAAAGTAAGAGTTTGTCCTCCGAATGCAAGTTCCTTTTTGGCTGATGAAATAGTATTATCAGCTAGATATGCGGGGGCCAGCCCTTTAATACATTTAAACACATGAAAGCCATACTAGTTGGGGACTAGATATGTCAGACGAATCTGTGGGGAGGATGGAGAATGTGCATGTGTTCCTTAAGGATGCATGCTGTCATCCTTACCATCCGGGAAAGCCCCCGGTACGCACGGGCTCCCGGGGGAGTTTTATAAAGCGTATGAAGACGTTCTGGCAACTCTGCTAGCCAGAGTGTTCAATGAAGCATACAAGGTAGGGACCCTCCCAGACACCATGAAGGAAGCCATTATTATCCACCTCTTGAAACCAGGCAAGGACGAGATGGAGTGTGGCTCATATAGGCCTCTGTCCATGTTGAACTCTGATAATAAGATTCTAACGGCATTACTGGCAAGGAGACTACGAAGAGCAGTGCCCCTTCTGATCCACCAGGACCAAACGGGTTACGTGCCTGGGTGATCCATCATGGAGAACCTACGCAGATTTCATCATGTTATTTATAACACCAATAGCAGACCCGAGAAATGCGCAGTGGCGTCCCTAGATGCCACTAAGGCTTTCGACTCGGTCAGGTGGGAATGGCTATATGCGACAATGATGAAAATGGGGATAGGCCCTGCCTTCCTAAAGTGGACCAAATTCATATATACAGACCCCACGGCCAGAGTATGCATGAACAATACATTCTCCGACTAATGGCACCTCCACAGAGGCACACGGCAGGGCTGTCCACTCTCCCCTATGCTGTACATCTTGGCAGTTGAACCTGTAGCAGCATACCTGCGCCAGGAGTATGGTGATGGGGGCATAGTGATAAATGGGGTGACACACCTGGTGTCAATGTATGCCGACGACACACTCCTGTACCTAAAAAATCCAGAATACATACTACCGTATATCCTGGAAACGCTGGAGGGGTTTTACAGATACACGGAGATCCAAATTAACAATGAGAAATCATGCCTCTACCCCCTAGCCGCCCTAAGTAGGGACACCCCGATATACTCCCTCCAATGGCCTTCCAATGGATGACCACATCTTTTAAATATCTGGGGATCACTATCCACCGGGACCCCAATATGGAACATGCTTTAAACACAGTCAGAGTTAAGGAAAACCTAGAAAAATCAAGGACCTTCTGGGGAAAATTGCCGCTTTCTGTGGCTGGTAGAGCTGGACTCTTGAAAATGGTGGCGCTCCTACATCATTTCACCAACGTCCCCTTCAACATTCCCACATGTTTTTTTGCAGACTTAAACAAACTCTGCAGGAGATTTCTTTTGGCAAGGAGGCAGACACAGAGTCGCACTGGAAGTGCTACAAAGGCCCTATGACAGGGGTGGACTAAAAATACCCAACTTTGAAATGTACTACTTTCCAGCCCAATTAAAGCATGTCATACAATGGATGGCTGATGAGACCACACTTGACACTCGACTTCTACAACCAGCTGTCACCCAGATGCTGCTGAGACTTATTTATTGTGGGTCCCAGCAGATGTGACCGGAACAGCCCCTACACCTGGTGCAGCTGGGAATATTGATCTGGAAACGGGCCTGCAAGGTTGCGAAGATGGAAGACCCATACCCCCCGCAGATCCCCATAGCAGCCATCATGGCAGGCAGGCAATGGGGTCTGAAGGAGGTACGGCAAAGGTGGGAGCCCTGCGGAGTGGCCACCCTGGGGGACCTGGTGGATGACCAAGGGATCCTAACATTCAACGAACTACAGGCAACCTCGGGCTGCCGCCAGGACAGTTCCTGCTCCATGGAGCTGTGGTGCGCAGGCTCACAGACCGGTGGCCGGGCAAGGAGAACTTAGAAACTGTGTGTGATACCATCGAAAGCATTCAGTCTGCAGATGAAGGGGGACACGAAACCTCAAGGCTTTATGAGACACTACTGAACAGCATAACTAATATAGGCCTTAAGAGCAAAGCGAAATGGGAACACGAGCTGGCCTCGGAATTCGAGGAAAAGGAATGGGAACACATTGTTCACTACCACAAAAAGGTCTCCAGGAACACCTGACTGCAACTCATACAATTCTACATTCTCAATAGAGTGTACCTTACGCCAGAAGTGATCTCCAAATTCAAAGGGGCGAGAATCATCGAATGCCCCAAGTGCCGCGAACCCCGTGCGGGAATGATGCACGTTTTGGGGATGCCAGGTGATACAAACGTTTTGGGCACAGATTGCTGCAAAAGTGGCTGAAGCAGACATTGAACTGGAAGTGCAAACACCGGGGGCATGCATTCTGGGCAGTTACAAAAGAGGTAGAAAGAACAAACCCCTTAAACTCAAAGACTTGATGTACATCCTGGCGAAAAGACGCATTGCATTGGGGCGGAAGAGTGCTAGGGGTCCAAGCATTGCAATGTGGTGGGAGGACCTTTGCAATGGGGTGACAGCAGAAACTGGGTCGTGGGACAATGCGCTGCGAGAACAAAAACTAGACACCAGTGAGGACTTGCAGCAATGGTTGGCGCTCACGGTACCGTTACTAAGCCCCAGGGAGACAGAAGACACTTCTCTAGCGACGCGGGCAGCTCTTGACGGCTGGCTGGTGTGAACAGAACTGATGCATGGACAGTGGTTTTGGGAGGGGAGGGGTGGCTGGGAGGGAGGGAGGGAAGGAAGTTACAAGTGCAATTTATAAAATGCATGACACTGTTGTTCCTTTGCATTTCATGTTGAATAAAACCTAATAAATACATTTAAAAAATAATAAAAGGATGCACGCTGTCAGACAAGGAAGTAAGATGGTCAGTTCTGGAACAACCTAAGGATAGGACACCAGATCCCATAGCAAATCCTGAGCGCCCTAAAACATGATCACATAGTGAGAAAGGAGAATCACCACCATATGTGAACAGGTTAAGGTCCTTGCCAGGTAGAAGGCAATGCAGAACCATTGTCCCTACTATGGATAGGCTGACAATGGAAGTCGATTGCGGAACTGGGTTCACGCAGTTCCTGTTATTGGAGAAAGGAGGAGCTAGGCCACAGTATATCCCATGGCCATAAATGGATAAGGATCATTTAAGATGTAAACTCCCTGGTTTATTGGCTGGGGCGGGAAAATGGATTCATGAACTAGAAACAAATGACAGGAGGAAACACTCATAGGGGACATTAAGTGTCTCTGTGTCCCCCCTCTGTTGCCCTGTGCCGCTTTGTGTCCCCCCACCACTGCTCTGTGTCCCTCCACCCCCCTCCGTTTCCCCGTATTGCTCTTTGTGGCCCCCACTCGCTCTGTTGCCCCGCATCTGTGTCCTCCCATCCCCCTCTGTTGCCTCGTGTCTCTGTGTCCCCCCACACCCCTCCGTTGCCCCTTGCCGCTCTGTGTCCTCCCTCCCCATCTGTTGCCCCGTTCTGCACCGTGTTCCCCCCACCCCCTTCCATTGCCCAGTGCTTCCACCTTGTCCCCTCCACCACCTCCTACCCACCGTTTCTCACTTGTCATTGGCCCCGACCCTCTCTGCACCTTCTGTCATTGTCACCCCCCTGCTCAGCTACCGCTTTATGCTGTCTTTTCTCGCCGCCCAGGCCCTTCTTTTCAGTTCTGTGCCCACTGTGTCCCCATGTCCCCCACCCTTTCACGTATGCTTTTTCAAATGTCACCTGACCTGTTTGTTAACCACTTGTCTGTTGCCCCCCCACCTTTTGTTTCCACCCTCCTCCTCCAATCGTTGTCAGACCTAGTAAAATAGCTCTCTTGTTAATTTCCTCTCCCTCATTCCAATCCCCCCTATCTCCCCCCTCCTCCTGTCAACCTTCCGGCACTACCTCAGTTGCCGCCAGGCATAGTAATGTAGCCGCTTGTCTGTCTCATCCTCTTGCCCTCCCCTCCCTACCATTGTCATTCTGCTCTTACTCTTTCATATATGTCCTCCTGACCCATCAGATAGCAGCTTGTTTGTCTCCCCCCTTCCTATTATGTCCCCCCTCCTCTAACCCCTCCGGCACTATCTAAATTTTCGTCAGACCTAGCAAAATAGTTGCCTGTTCCGTTTTTCTCCTACTCCCCCTTTCCAATCTCCCCTACCCCCTCCTCCTGTTTACCTTCTGGTACTACCTCAATTGCCGTCAGGCATAGTAATGTAGCTGCTTGTCTGTCTCACTCTCCCTCCCTCCCCTTTGTCCTAGCTCTTGCACTATCTATAATTGTTTGTTTGTTTGTTTTATTTGTAATGCGCGCCAGACCCAAGGGTAACCGGGCGCAGTGAGGAGAATATGCAAAGCTTACAATGTTATATAAACTTACAGTGTTACATAAAATTACCATGTTACAAAATATACAATGGCAGAGGTATAACTATGTACAGTCTTAACAGGAGGTAGATCAGATCAAGAGATTGAGGAATTGCTATACAGTTAGGCAGTCAGTTATATACAGTGTTAGTATGAATATTTACACATGTGGTATATCTTAGTAATGCATATATACCTTCAGATGAAGTAACGTGATACATTACATATTTTTGTCATTGAGGTGTTTAATAAGATTCGATCTGAAGTGTGAAAAAGATGGTTGGTCTGATCTCAG
The DNA here is from genome assembly GCF_040938575.1 of Ambystoma mexicanum. Lineage (NCBI taxonomy): Eukaryota > Metazoa > Chordata > Amphibia > Caudata > Ambystomatidae > Ambystoma > Ambystoma mexicanum. The sequence goes on along the minus strand of NC_090931.1, from coordinate 1,137,717,746 downwards.
ATTGTGTGGCAGGGCATTCCACCATTTAGCAGCTAGTACGGGAAAACTGGTACCACCAATTTTAGCGAGTTTAAATCTAGGGGTTACCAAGCAGTTGGAATTGGGGGTTCTTGTAGGCCTGCTAGAGCTTTTTCTTTTTATTTTATCCATCAGGTAACTGGGAGCAGCATTATTAAGGGCTTTGTACGTCAGGGAGATCATTTTCAGATGGATTTTATTGTTGGTGGAGAGCCATTTGTATTGGTGTCTGAAAGAGGAAATATGTTCCCTTTTGTTTATGCCTAAAGCAGCTCTTAAGGCATTATTTTGTAGGATTTGTAACCTTTTGGTGATAGTTTTGTTTGCACCACTATAAAGGGCATTACAGTAATCAAGTCGGGATAATATTAGGGCTCTCGCTAGGATCATGCAGCTATCGTTAGATAAGAAGGGTTTACCTGCTTTTATTAATTTGTAGGTGTATGCTGTGGTGGAAGCTAAGGAGTTGACTTGTTTGGTGAAGGACATAGTAGAATCAAGATAGAAACCTAGTGTTTTCACTTCTCTTGAGACCTTGATGCTATTGCCATCTATGTTGAACATAGAGTAGTCCTTACCTAACTTGTTGATGTTGGCCTGCGTACCCAAGATAACAATTCGGTCTTATCATCGTTCAGGCAGAGGCCGTGGGAGGCCATCCATGCCTGAATAATGAGGTACACCCTATTCACTAACTCCCTATCCTTGCTGTGATCCCCAGAAAGCGGGAGGAGAATCTGTGTATCATCTGCATAATTAGTGTAGGTGATACCTAGAAGGTCCAGATCATCGAAGAGGGGTTTAGTGAATATGTTGTATGAAGTCGGTGAAACACAAGAGCCTTGAGGGACTCCACAAGTGATGGGTGTAGGGTCGGCTGCTGCAGAAGGGGAGAAGACTCATTGTTTTCTCGCTCAAGAATGATTCAATCCATTTGGTGGCATGGGTAGAGAAGTGTGCAGCAGTGTCTAAGTGTTTGCAGAGGACCTTGTGGTCCACTAGATCGAAAGCGGCTGAGAGATCAAGTAGAAGGAGGAGTGCTGTCTTGCCTTGATCTCTCAGTTGGTCTATTTGGGTCTTTAAATCAATGAGGGCAGTTTCAGTTCCGTGGAGTGGACGGAAACCAGATTGTCTAGCACCCAATATATTATGTAATTCAAGGTGTCTTTGAATTTGTGTGTAGGCAACCTTGTCTAGTATTTTCAGTAAGAAAGGTACCGTAGTGATAGGCCAGTAGTTGGTGGGGATGAGGGGTCTAGAGTCTGCTTCTTGAGAAGCGGTAGCACCCAAGATTGTTTTAGATTAGCCGGGATGTTACCTGTGGCAAAGGAGGCGTTTATTAATTTAGAAATGAACGGTGAAAGGTCTCTGGCAGCGTCTTTTATTAGTTGTGCTGGGCAGATGTCACCTTTGCAATTTGAAGGTTTAAGGGAGAGAATAATTTTCTCTACCTCTAAGGTAGTAGTTTTAGTGAAGGAAAATGTATTGGTAGGGTCGTTAGTGGTGTCGTTGGGAAGCAGCTTATCATGGAGGTTTAAGGATTCTTTTTTTAGTTGGATTTTGTTTTGCAATGTGGTAATTTTGTTTGCTAAGGCAGTTTGGATATCTGTACACCAAGTCTGGTCCTTATTACAGGTGTCTGGTGTAGCAATGGGAGACTCAAGTTCTTTCAAAATGGAGAAGAGTTCCTTCATACTTGAGTTAGAGTTTGCAATGCGATTATTATAAGAATTACGCTTTGCTAGGCAGATTTCATTTTTATAGTGCCGAGAGATGTTGGTTAAATTAATTTTGTTCTCCTTGGTTGGATAAAGTTTCCAGTCTGATTCGCATTTTATTTTGGTCAGGCGCAGGGCTTTAAGTTCTGGCGTGAACCATTTGTTTAGGTGTGCCTTAGGTTTACTTGTTCGCATTTTGAGTGGGGCGATTTTGTCCATACTGGTACGCATGATGTTATTGTATTCGTTGACCAATACACTTGGGTCAAGGTTGTCTGGCAATGTATTTAAAGTTGGAAGGATCAGGGGAATAATATTACCCACTGTAATATTCTTTTTGTTTCTTGTGGGGCAGGGTGGAGCCGCCTGTGGGGCTGGAATGAGTGGTTTAGTGGTGAGAAGGTTAAAGGACACCATGAAGTGGTCGGTCCAGGATAAGGGCGTAGTAGATGAGACTATGGCTGAGCAGTTGGAATCAGCGATCCAGTAAAGTGTTCTGCCCTTCACATGGGTATGGGTGTTGACTTTTTGGGTTAGTCCTAAAGTGGTGAGGGTATTGGCAATAGTTGATGCTTGAGCATCTGCTTGGTCATTGAAACCAAGGTTAAAGTCCCCTAGTACCAGCAATTGTGAAGTAGTTTTGGTGTTGTTAGACAGAAGGCTGTGCAAGTCCTCCTCAAAGGTTCCAAGTGGACCCGGTGGTCTGTAAATTAGATGAATGGATAGAGTTTGGGTATTGTTTATCGGGATTTTTGCAGTGAGAGTTTCACAAGATTGCATGGTTGTGGCAGAGGTTAGGCGTAGTGATAGGGTTATTTTGGATATAATGGCGATTCCACCTCCACGGGAGCCTTCTCAGTCCTGCCTACATATGGTATAGCCATCAGGAACGGCCAGCATGAGTGAGGGGCCTGCCGCATTATGTAACCAGGTCTCTGTTATAGCAATAAAATCTAGATTGGCTTTGTTAATTAGGTCCGCTAGGTCGATAGCATGTGCCACTAGGGATCTTACATTAAGGAGAGCTCCCTTTAAGGAGTGTTCTTCAGGGTCCATTTTAGTTGGGGCAGTATGTAAAGAATTAGTATTTGTCTTAGGTTTACAGGTTTTAATATTTATGTTCACTGGTAAGGAATGAGGGGGATTGGGAGGCTGTCTGTCAAGGCTGTTTATGAGTTGATTTTTGTTTTTTCACATTCTAAATGTATCAAGGACTGCAAGAATGTACATGGTTTTCCTTTTCCCTTGTTCCCTCCCTTCCTTGAACAGCTTTGAAACACATTGTGTATAGGCGCTATACAAATAAACTATCAACATCAATATCCTAGCAGCCATTCTAGGACATGAGCAGGCTATTCAAGTGTCACGGCGCAGGATACAGCTCATGATGGAGCACCATTTAATAATTGTAGAGCAGACCTGTGGAGAGCTCTTAGGGTACAGTTCCGGACACGTCAGATATGGGTGCAATTATGGCACGTAAGATGCAAGAAGGCAAAGAACCGATTGCTTACATTCAAAATATTCAGGAACAGTGGACTTCGGAAACTCGAGAGCCGTGGGGGAAATCAGTGGTGGTATTTTAACACATTTTATGTCAGGGACTACTGGAGCAAGTACAGAGACAGCTCAAGAAACGAATGGGAATTGAAGCCAGGCTTTGGGCACAGATACAGTAGACCATAGTGCATCACTGTCGATTACTGCAAGAGAAAAATAAGAAGCAAAAGCTTGAGAAAGCTAAGTTGGTTCAGAAGAAATTGGCAAAATACGCCATGTAAGGTGCAGTGTTGTCAGCGGAGAATGGCTGCGAATACAGCAACAAGCAATGGGTACATAACAGACAAATAATCAACACCAGATGGACCAAGGAGGAAATGGGATCATTCCGAGAGACCAAGGAATGGGTTTCAGAGGGAGAGGTAATTTTCCAAATAATCGAGGTGGTTTTCAGAATATACAGAATATGCAAGGAGTATTTAATCAAAGAGGGCAAGTTAGAAGAACACCTCCTATATGTTGGATGTGTGATATGACGGGGCACCTTGCGCGCATGTGTGGAAGACAAGGGTATGTAGGGAATGGCCAATTTTCAAGAGGGGGGGGGCAGCTTACACTCCTGCATATAGCCCACAAGCTAGGAATAGGTTTGCCCATGATCAGATGGTGCATCAAGCACAAGCACCACAAATGCAACAAGTGGCCCAAATAAAACAGCCACAGCAAGCACCATTGAATCCACTGCAAGGACAGTCACAGCATGCACCCATGCAGATACAACAGAATGGAAACACAGGGTAGTTATTGACCCCAAGAATAGTGGGTGCTTCTGTGGTGGGAGGAAGTCCTTTGACAGGTACAGGGATGAGCATATATCCACAATAGGACAGGGCAACCTGTGTTCAGTAAAATCGTTAACACAAGAACTGGTGCAACTCGCCCCTGTATACGAGAGGGAAAATATCTGTTATCGGGAAATGCCATGAATGCTGAAGGGTTCTCTGGAGCTACAAGCAGAGTTCCTTTTAGTGATGAATTACCAGTCTCAATAGGAGAAAGTGACATGTCTGTTCCGTTATTGTATTCACGACAGACACCAGTTAAAATTCTGGGACGAGATTTAATGATAAAGCTTAATATGACGATTTCTTTCACTGATGATGGCATAGTGTTCTACTCCAGGGATACACTATTAAACGTGGGAAAATGTATTATGGCATTTACAGGGCACATGGTCCTCTGGGGAGTGCCACGGGAACCTGAAGTCTTCCTTTATGGGATACGTATTCTCTTAACATGGTTAGCCAGCTTAGTGGGAAAGACTGAGAATACCTGTGAGTTTTTATTCAGGCCACAGATAACTATGGATGAAGAGGGGGGGCAAGCTATTCCTCTAGAACTAGTTGCAGCCATAGTAAAAGGGGAATTGCCATGTTCGAAGGATTTGATGAAGGCAGGCCATGGAGGACAGTGATTGCCATTGGGGAAGGGTGTAGAGTGACTGACATCACAGATGAGGATATGTTTAGAGACGATCCAGCAGACAAAATAATTTATGAAATGAACATCACCTATTGGATCAAAATAGAGAAAAGAGAGGGCCAACTGTGAATGATGATAGTACGACAGCGTCAACTATATTTTGACGAGAACTTTGAAAAAGTGCCAGCCTCGTTATTGTTAGGCAGAAACCTGTGCAGTTCCCTTAGGGAACACTGCAAAAGATTTAGGACTACAGGTGTTAGCAGTAAACCCACTTGGTAGCAGTCTGTAACACCCAGATTTACCTGGTAGCTGTGGCTGAGCAGTCAGACTTCTCTCAAGAAGAGTTAGGCAGTATACAAAGTATACACAATAGGCACTCATGCACACCAATACAAGCAAACACTGACCAGAGCTTTGGCATCAAAGTATATAATTATTTATTTAAAAACACACTGTTTGAAACACTCCAGCACTCTTGTTGTAAAATATTCTAAACACAGTTACTATTGTAATATATACACCTCTTTTTCCTTATCAGATAAGTCTCAGTAAAACACCACTTATTTTCATACAGAGGTGAGCGCTTAACTAGATGGCACTCCATTAAGTTTGTGAGAAAGGGAGGGAAAAAGACAGAATATGGAAAGGTACACCACTCTAAGATTCAGGAACACTGTTAGCAAGGCAGGAGAGCAAAAGTCACTGGTGAGCCAAAGTCCAGAGGCTGGGCCCACTCTTAGAGAGAGCAGAGCACAAATGCGCCCAAGATCACACAGTTACACTAGGCTTAGAAAGTCTTGCAGAGAGTTCAAAAAGAGTTTAGAGAGGCTCAGGAAAGTTTAGCCAGGGTGTCCCAGGCCAACCCAGGTTCGAAAGCCGGGGGCTAAATCTACCCCGTACAGTCGGTGGCAAGGGAAGCCAGGCGGGACACGGTACCTTAAGTGGGAAGGATCCTCCAGCGGTGGCAGTTGTTGCAAGTCGCGTCGTCGTCCAGGTTAAGAGAAGATCTCGACTTGGAAGAAACCAGCCGCGGAGTTTTCCGGTTAAAGGTGGTACCTTTTTTTCGCGGTCGTGGTAAAACGTGGTATCCCGGTTGCCGGGGTGCTTGGCACAGGCAAGGCAGCCACGAGGTGCGTCGGGAAGGCGAAAAGACGGTGAAACTGGTTATCCCCACCAGTCAAAGGAAGAAGACTCTCCGGCGGGAGATCTCCTCTGTCGTTGGGAAAAGTGGTGAGACGGTCCAGCAGGGCTCCACCAGTGGTGTCGTCGTGGCAGGTCGGCTCAGCTTCTCCCTCGTCGGATTCTTAGGCCCTGTGGCGACTTCTGAAGTTCCAGTCCCCAAAGCCCTGCTTTTATGCAGAAAACCCCCATTCACTCAGCCTAGCTGTCACTCAAACATGCTAAGTGGTGAGCCGGCCGGCTCACCACTTGGGCCAATCAGGACGGAGTGCGACTTGAGTTGCCTAGGCAACTCAGTCCAGGGTGCCTAAATCCCCCTCCACCCCTCCTAAGTACCCCAGACAGATTAACACCACTTTGGAGGGCTTCTGTGGAGAAGCCCGCCAAAAAAGTGGAACAAAGGGCTCGACTTGGGTTGGAGTCACAGAAGAGAACACAAACGCCATTTTAGAATCAAGTTTTGGCAAAAAAATACCAACCGGAGAATTAATATTAATTAAATAAACCGGCGGTATGTTCGAGGCTACCGTAAATAATTAAATAAAGATAGTAGCCTAAAACAATGGGAAATCCCATAGGAAAATATTCGCGGTTGAATATAAAAAGTAGTATCCACTGCCACCAGCCAAAACTCGATCAGGGGGGACGGAGACGTGCCCCCTCGACTAACAGACCCTGGGGCAATTGAATTGCCCCAGCCAGTACGTCCACAATATGATGGTTTGTACTGGTTCTGTTCAGAATTTAAGACTAGTAAAGTCAATGGTGACTTTACATGCCCTGGGAGACAGTAGTCAGTCCCAGGGTATGGAGTCTATACTGGGGGGTCACTATGACACCCCTGTGTTACTGCACTGAGGGTGCTGTGTAACACAGATCACAAAAACACATGAAGCCCTATGGGGTAAAAGACCCCATAGCCCATTAAACACATCTAGATTCAAAGAAACACACTCAAATCATGCCCAAGAGTGAGGGTAAAAGAGTCTCACTCTTGGCAGTAGAAACAAATAAACCCCAAAAATCCAGCAAAGCTGCTGGGGGACTCACTAGGTTAGGAATTTCAGCCTAAACAGAGAATTCTCCCTAACAGTTATGGACTACAGGCCCCTATGATGTAGGCTTATTGATAGGGTAGGAGGAGTTAATATTAAACTGAAGCCAGGAGCAATTTCGACAGTATCCCATGTCTCGAGAGGCAGATGAGGGTATTTTAAAATCTATTTCCGCGCTAATGGAACAAGGTACTTTAGTGACAGTCACTGTGCAATACTGCTGTGTAACCTGTGAAGAAATCGAAGGGGGGTGGGGGGGTCATGGTGTTTAATTCAGCGCAAGAGGTCGATTAACCAGATTGTAGAGGCAGAGTTTCCTCTAGTTCCAAATTCTGCGATAATAATATATAGTATCCCTGTTGAGGCACGATATTTCACAGTGATTGATTTGAAAAACGCGTTTCTCAAACCCGCTGCATAAGGACTCCCAAGATTTGACGTCATTTACTTTTCACCAGACTAAGCTGAAAAGCACTTGTTTACCTCAAGGGTACTGCAGGTCTCCATCAATCTTTAATAGGGTCCTTCAGATGGACATAGGCAATATTTATTTGAAAAGTGTTGTGCTGCAGTACGTAGATGATATTTTGGTTTGTAGCATGACAGAAGACGAGTGCTGGCAAGACTCGATTCAGTTAATGATTATCCCAGCAGACAAGGGATATAAAGTGGACAAAGAGAAGAACAAGTTACTTCTTACCTGGTAACGTTCTTTCGATGGGATGTTCCTCCGAAGTATTCCTCATCTTTGATAATTTGTCTCCAGCTTGCTGGCCTTGGAAGATTTTTTCTCAGTAGAGGGCGCTGCGCATCGACGTCCGTCGAGTTGGTGTCCCTCGACAGCCACCATATCGGCGCCGACGTCACCATGCCTATAAATAGCCACGCGTAGCGTCCGTTGCTCAGTTCCGTTTTGTAGCATAATATAAGTCATGCATGAATTGGTTATTGACCTTGAAGGAGCGTAAGCTGCAACCACAAGGGAAGTATTACTGCGGGGATGGATGGGAGGGGCGATCAGGAATACGTCGGAGGAACATCCCATCGAAAGAACGTTACCGGGTAAGAAGTAACGTGTTCTTCGAAGGGATTGTGTCCTCCGACGTATTCCTTATCTTTGATAGACTCCCATAGCAGTGGTGTGTAATTGGAGGTGGGAGTAAAACGCCATGTTTCCCTTTAGGAATGAACAGAATGTAATACGGCTTTGCCAAACCTAGTCTCTTGACTAGAGGAGGAATCCAGGTTGTAAAATCTTGTGAAGGTATGTGCGGACGACCATGTGGCAGCCGCACATATGTCTCGAACCGGAACCCCTCTTTGGAGGGCCAAAGAGGCTGCGATACTCCTGGTTGAATGAGCCCTAAGATTTTGAGGAGGCTCTTTCCCTGCTAGTTTGTAACATTCCAGAATGGCCAAAATAATCCATCTGGAAATGGTCTGTTTTGTTATCGGTAGTCCAAATTTGTGCCCTGAGTAACCTACGAACAGTTGGTCTGCTTGCCTAATCCTAGCAATTCTGCTGATGTAAAAGCTTAAAGCCCAACCTTGGGTCCAGCCTGTGTAGCCTTTCTTCCTCTTTCCCCGGATGGGGAGGAGGATAGAATGAAGGTAAGGTAATTTTCTGAGTGATGTGGAATTCAGAAACCACCTTTGGGAGGAAATTAGGCTTCACCTGTAGGACAACTTTGTCTTTATGAAAAAAATTGTATGAGGGGGTTTACAAGATAGAGCTTGTAATTCACTCACCCTTCTAGCAGATGTTAGTGCCACTAATAAGACAGTTTTAAGGGTGAGAAATCTTAACGAACAAGAGTGGAGTGGTTCGAAAGGAGTACTCATCAGGAAATTTAAGACTAAATTTAAGTCCCATAAGGGAAACTTGGAATGGTCTTGGAGGATAGACATTAGTTAATCCCTTTAGAAATTGTATTACTAAGGGTAATTTGAAATACGATGGCTCCTCTGCAGTGCACTTGAAGATCAATAGCGCTGCAAGATAGCCCTTGATTGTGCCAACTTGAAGGCCTGAATTTGCCAAGTAGAGTAGAAAGGATAACACCGTTGGTGTACCACATGAAAAGGGGTAGATATTCTCTTCTCTACACTAGCTGCAAACTTTGTTCCAACGGCAGCGGTATAAAGACTTTGTTGCTGGCCTTCTGGCAGAAAGCAACACCTCCATGACGTCATCAGGGAGGTCCCAATCTTTGTATCTCAACCTTTCAGAAGCCAAGCATGAAGGTTGAGGGTTCTGATGTCTGGATGGAGAACCTGATCTCCCTTCTGTGAGAGAAGATTCTCCTTGAGTGGAAGGCGAATTGGAGGGCAGATGGACAAGTCCAGAAGGTCCGGGTACCACGTTCTCCTGGCCCAGTCTGGGGCAATTAGGATCATGGTCCTCCGGAATCTTCTCAACCTCCTGATCATTTGAGGAATGACGGGGACTGGTGGAAACGCGTACAGGAGTGGAAACTCCGAGTCCACTACGAACGTGTCCCCTAGAGCTCCTCTCAGGGGAAATTACCTTGAACAAAACAGATTGCACTTCCTGTTGGTACTGGTGGCGAACAGATCCACTTGAGGGGTTCCCCAAAGGGCGAAGATCTCCTGAAGGACTTCCTGAGCTAGTTCCCACTCGTGGGAGACTGTGCCCTGCCTGCTCAGAGCATCCGCCGTCAAGTTCTTCTCTCCGGCTAGGTGAACTGCCGATAGAGAGATTCCTTCTTGAATTGCCCAAAACCAGAGCTGCATTGCCTCTCTGCACAGTGGCAGTGATCCCACGCCTCCTCTTTTGTTGAGCTAGTGCATGGCCACTGTGTTGTCCGTCATTATCATGACATTTTTTCCATGTACTGATGGCAGGAAAGCTTTCAGCGCTAGTCTGATCGCTCTCCAATAGGTTGATGTGTAGTCTGGACTCCGATGGAGACCAACGACCGCTGATGGTCAAGTCGTTGGCATGGGCTCCCCACCCCGTGAGTGAGGCATCCGTGACAACTGTTATCTACGGCCATGGTTGCCAAAACAGTTCTCCTTTCAAAATGTTCTCTTGATAAGCCCACCATTGAAGGTCTCGGGCTACCTTGTCCGGAATCCGAAGGAGATCTGTCATTTTTCCTGAGAACTGCGACCACTGGGTTCTTAGTGCCCACTGGAGAGATCTCATTCTCAGGCGAGACTCTGGCACAAGGAAGATGCAGGATGCCATGAGGCCTAGCAACCTCAAAAAGTTGAAGGCTGGGAGATGTTGGGCATTTTGAAACTTGGTGACCATCTGCAGAATATCTTGAGCCCTCACCTCTGGTGGCAAGGCTTTTCCCAGAGAAGCTCCGATGAACTGGAGTCTCTGTGATGGTATCATCTGTGACTTCTTTAAATTGAGGGAGAAGCCCATCTTGTGAAGGAAGTGGCAGACATAATCTAGCTGGCTCTGAGCTTGTTCCGAAGATACAGCCCTGATCAGCCAATCGTCCAGGTAGGGGTAGACGTGAATCCCTCCCCTCCTTTGACTTGCCGCCACTACCGACATTAACTTGGTGAAGACCCTCGGGGCGGAGGTCAGCCCAAATGGCAGAACTCGAAATTGATAATGAGAGCCGCCAATTGCGAACCTCAGGTATTTCCTGTGTTTGAGATGGATTTGCACATGGAAATAAGCATTCTGGAGGTCCAGAGATACCAGCCAGTCCTGGAGCTGGAGGGCCTGAAGGATCTGAGAGAGAGTTACCATCTTGAACTTGTCCTTCCTGAGGAACTTGTTCAATTCTCGTAAGTCCAAGATAAGTCTCAGTCCTCTGTCTTTCTTCGGTATGAGAAAGTAGGGGGGAGTACCAGCCCTTGTTCCTCTCCGCTACAGGTACCGGTTCTATGGCACCTTTCTCTAGCAGGTCTACAATATCCTGCAAAAGGAGCAGATCTGGAACTTTCAGAGAGCTGTTCCCCGGTCGATGACTGAGGGATGCGTAGAAAAGGCAGGCAGTAACCTTGGGCAACTGTCTCCAATGCCCAAGCATCTGACTTAATAGCCTGCCATTCCGTCAGATGTTGAGTTAACTTGCCCCCTACTAGTGTCTTGTGAGGAGAGTCCTCAGAGCGGTTTGGAGGCGGCTGATGCAGATGCCGAGGGTAAAGAGGCACCTGCTGCTGCTGCAGCTTTTGTATTTTTAACCCGTCCACCTCGGGTGAATTTTTTCTGACCCCTTTGAACTGGCTGTCCTCTGCCTCTTCCGAATGCGGAATAGAAGCAAAAGGACTTACCTCTCTAAGATGTTCCTAAGTGGCGATATGGTGTCTGACAGATTGCAGCTCCCTGGGATTTTGCTGCTGCCTTTGCTGTTTGAAGCTTTTCTAAACTGTCATCCGCTTTCTTACCAAACAAGGAAGAGCCGTCAAAGGGCATATTCAAGAGTCTGCTTTGCACATCTGGGGCAAAACCAGACTTCCGCAACCAAGCAAATCTCCTGGTTGTTGTACTTGCCGACATGGCCCTGCTGATGCTGTCAGCAGAATCGATGCCAGTTTGAAGGGATTCGCACATTGCGTCTTTACCATTCTTAATGATGTTTAGAAACACTTCCCTTTCTTCTCCCTCCGGGAGGCAGTCAGCCGCTGATGAAGCACACTCCCAAAGTGTGTGGCTGAACCTTGCGAGCGTACAAGTAGCATTGATGGATTTCAACGCCATGCTACATGCAGAAAAGACTTTTTTGGCCAGAGTCATATCTCTTGTCATCCCGGTCCTGTGGAACAGTAGGGTAAGCCAATTTACTACCTGATGAAGTTGATGCCTGCACAACCAGACTCTCCGGAGTTGGGTGTCTGGATAAATATTCAGGGTCAGCAGTAGACACCCTATACTTGGCTGATAATTTTTTGTTAACCGCCGGGATAACCTCAGGGGTTCCCAGTTTGCCAATATTTTCCTTTGTAATGCCGCATGAAATGGCACCACAGGATCCTCCTGTGGACCTTTAACCAAAATGTCTGCGAGGTCGTCTTGCTGAAAAGCAGGTGAGGGTGTAGACCACCCCATAAACTCTATTATCCTTGCCATCAAGGTTCTATAAAGGGGTTTCGGCATGTTCCCTTGGGTCTGGTTTGGCAAATTCCACTTCTGGGGAAGTGTCCAACCCACTTGCTTCATGTAAGGATTCTTGGAGGTCCTTAAACCTACTTTCCTCAGAGGTAAATTCCTCTGGTACAGGAGTTGCAGATCTGTGCAACTCAAAAGGTCTCTCCTGATCCGAATTCTCCCCTTCTTCATAAATAGATGCTAAGGCTCAGGAATGAACAGATCTTGGAAATGGTATAAATCCCATTTCCAGAGCAGAAGGGGCCAAATTCGTCATAATTGGCTGAGAAAATGTCGACGCGGACGTTAAAGGCTTCGAAGCCATCGAAAAAGGCGTCAAGAAAGTTGGTAGAGGCCTCGAGGAACTCGAGAGTATCGCAATTCTAGTCGAGGTTGTCGACGACATTCTCGTGATCGAGGCTCTGGGTATGGCCACTGGCTGTGGGGTGGCCATGGGTTTGTCCTTTCTCGGCGTCGATGTCGGCGTCAAATCGACTGACCTGTGTGTCGAAGAACCCTTCGATAATGGCGAAGGGATTTTCGACGACGGCATTGAAGGCGCAACTTTGCCTTTACTCGAGGGTTTGCAACGTTCTCGAGTAGCTTCTTTCGCCGGGTGCTGCGACTCGCAGCATTTTGATTTTTCGGGTCTTTCACCCAGGGTATCACCCTCAGCAGTCTTCGAGGGGGTCGAGGCCGTTTTCTCGAAGACGCCAAGGATCTTTTTCTTGAATTCCTCCCACTCAGCCTGAGAGCTATGTTTTGTGGGGCAGGAGACCCTTTTCAGGGAAACCGAAGAAGACGACGAGGAAGGGAATCTTCAACGTCTTTTTTGAATGCTTAGATCTCGAAGAGTGATGGGAACTCCTTGGAGACCTAGAACGAGAATGTCTTTTGTGATGGTGAGGAGACGAATCTCTCGACTCCGCCGAGGAAACTTTCGAAGACGTTTTAACTGCCTTACCTCTCTCGAGCTTCCCCTTACGCTCCTTCAAGGCTTTCGCCGTCATGGACATGCAGTCCTCGCACTCTGAACAATGGTGCTCGACTCCCAGGCACCACAAACAGATCCTGTGAGGATCCATCAACGACATTTTCTTTCCACAGTATCGACATTTATTGAAGCCGGACCATGGAGTCGTCGGTTCGGATGAGGAAGCCATCGAGTACGAGTCGGTATTCGAGGAATAATGAAGTATATTTGACTGAAGAACTGAGCAACGATATTCCGAGGCACCACGAAACACGGAAAAACGGAACCGAGCAACGGACGCTGCGCGTGGCTATTTATGGGCTTGGTGACGTCAGCGCCGATACGGTGGCTGTCGAGGGACACCAACTCGACGGACGTTGATGCGCAGCGTCCTCTACTGAGAACAATTTTTCCGAGGCCAGCAAGCTGGAGACGAATTATCAAAGATAAGGAATACGTCGGAGGTCACAATCCCTTCGAAGTTACAGTATTGCTAAGAAGAGGTGTTGTATATAGGCCAGTTGATTTCGTATGAGGGAAAAAAGGTCACACCTGAAAGGGCTGAGGCAATTATGAAAACAGCAAAACCACACACAATAAAGCATTTGCTACACTTCCTGGGACTATGCAAATATGTTACAACATGGGTATTTGATTATAGTTCATGCACAAAATCACTTTTGAGGGTCTGAAAAAAGCACAAGTAAACAAGGATAACATAGAATGGACTGAGGAAAATGGAGGAGGTGTTTGAAGAATTAAAGAAAGCAATTTGTACAGCTCCAGTTTTAGGAATTCCCAATTATTCGGAGGAGTTCTACCTGTTTTTGCACAAAAATGGGACAGTTCTGACAGCAGTGCTTACACAGAGGACAACACTGGGCTACAAATCCTGGCATATTACAATGGGATTCTAGATCCAGTCATGAGAGGACACTTTGCTTGCGAACAATCGCTGACAGCAGCCGCTTTCGCCATTGAAAAATGTATGAGCATTGTGATGGGGTGTTCTATGACATTATTAATTGAGCATGCTTTGTTTGCCATTTTAGAAAAGCCCAAGGGTACGTTTACATTCCAGAGTGCATCTGCATATGTAATTGTTCCATCTAATCCTCTGAATAAGATAATCGGGTGCAGAATAGTGAACCCTGCCACATTTGTAGTTGAGCCTGTGGCAGAGGATGAGCATATGCATGACTGCGTTAGTTATGAAGAGTCATAAGACGACATAACGCGTGTAAAAGAAAACACGCGGTCAGGAGGGGAGATTCTCTTTATTGATGGGTTGTCAAGAAACGATAAAATTAATGGAGAAAGACTGACTGGGTCAGCTGTAGTGAGGCATAGAGAAAATTGAGAATTTGAAATTGTGTCAAGCATAAGGCTGCCATCTCACTTTTCGGCACAAGCCGCAGAATTGGTGGTACTTATTTTTGCGCTTGAGAAATATGAAGGATAGGACGTGAGGGTGTACAGTGACTCCGCCTATGTGACGTCAACCGTACACGCAGGGCTAGCACGTTGGAAAAGGAGGGGCTACCTCTGAGCGGACGGCACTCCTGTGCAATACGCAGCATTATTGGACATACTTATTAAGGCACTACAGCTCCCAGCAGCCATTGCAATAGTTAAATGCGCAGCACATACTAAGAGAACTGATTTTATTTCACACAGCAACTAAGCCGCGGACGAAGAAGCCAAAAGGGTTGGAACTTCTTCAGACATCAAGTTTTGATACTCCTCATAAGAAAGTGAGAAATCATGGCTGTGGTAATTCAGGAAGGTTTTAATCATTTGCCAAAAATGCATTTAACGGAAATTCAAGGCAGTGCACAGCAGGAAGAGCAAGAATTGTGGATATGGAGGGGGTGCTCCTTATCCCCTTCTGAAGCATTATGGCAGCAAGATAGCAGTGGGAAGCCAGTAATGTCAGAAGCATTGTTAAAGGTAGCGCTTGAGCAACTGCACTACCCCGCGCATGTAACTAGGGAAAGCCTTGCAGCAACTATTGCAGAGGATTGGTTTGTGCCCATTTGTCAGAACATGTTGTATTTTATGTAGTAGATTGCATCATATGTCAAAGGTTTACTGCTGGGTACACATTGCAAATGATCAGAAGAGCGATTCCTCGACCGAATGGTCCTTTACAGCATTTACATATCGATTATGTTGACATGCTGCAAGTATGTAGTGGATACAGGTATATGATAGTGGGTGTGTATCCCTTTTTCGAGCTGGATCGAAGCAGGTCCATGTACACACCCTGACGCCACTTGCACAGCAAAGTTTTTAGTACGAGAAGTACTTCCAAGATGGGGAGTATGTGAGGGGCTGAGATCCGACAATGGCCCACATTTTCTTAATGAATTATTTGAACAGATTAGCTTGTTAATGAACATAAAACACAAGTTTCTTCTGCATACGGGATATGTGAGAGACTCAACGGTCTTCTCAAAGAGAGAATTGCTAAATTTAAATTGTCACTAAAGAAAGGGTGGCTCAATTGGCATTAAGGAATCAGCCCGGGTCAGACCACAACCTCACACCCCATGAAGTAGTAACAGGGAAGCGAATCGAGGATTAGAAGTGATGCCCAGAAGACAGCAGAAATGTTAAGAAATGAGTTACTTGAGTATTTGACATGTATGACCGCAAGTATCTCTGTCATTTCAGATCAATTCAAGTTTAAGGGGTGTCGGTCCCAGGACACAGATGAAGACCATTCAGCAACCGGACCTGACAAACTTTTATCAGTACCTAAACTTTTTGAAGGAGACGCCGTGCTAATACACAACTTCACTAGGAAGT
Source organism: Ambystoma mexicanum (assembly GCF_040938575.1). NCBI lineage: Eukaryota > Metazoa > Chordata > Amphibia > Caudata > Ambystomatidae > Ambystoma > Ambystoma mexicanum. The sequence goes on along the minus strand of NC_090931.1, from coordinate 1,137,701,933 downwards.
GGCACGAGCCCCGCTTTAGTGGTCCCTACAAAGTGGAAAATGTCACTCCCTCAGCAGTAAAGGCCCAAGAACGACATGCATGGATCCACCTGGGTGACGTCAAACTATACGCTGGTGAGACTGGAGCACCCCCACCGGTTAAATCAAAAGCAAGTCAACACGAAGTAGTTCAGCACATTCAGACCTGATCAATGACGAGGAAGAAGGACGCTGAAACTGTTGGCTGAATAAATGCAAGCGTGTATTTGGACTGTGAATCTTTTGAAGATGAACGTTAGAAAGTTGGTGCGTCATGATTATGCCTAAACGACAACATCTGGTTAAAAATTGGATGAGGGAACAGTATCCAGACTTATTCCTTACTGAATTTCTCTTTGGACACATAAAATGGTCATATCTGATGTCAACATTCAAAGGCTCTTGCTTACTGTTTTTATTTTTATTCTTTAGGCATATCATGCACTTGTGGGAAGAAATACTGCCATGTGTGTTTTCTTGCACAATCCTAAAAATCCAGTTATAAGGAGATTGCTCTCAGCTATCATTGAGTAAATTCTACAATTACCGGAGCACTTAACGCATTTTACTGATAAAGATTTTTTCCTTCCTTAAAAAAAATAGTACACAGGCATAATGTGAAATTCTGAAAGGGATACAGTGGTGGGAAACGAGCGAACTCAGCAATGTGAGGGAAATCGCCTCTGGTGGGTACTAATGTATTGGTGTATAATATATGCATGCACAGCATTCATCATTGTTTTATTCTGATTCTTTTGGTACACACTGTTTACTTTATTGGTCCAAAGAAAGCAGCAGTCCCCTTGATTCTTCCCATACCAGTGACTATTACAGACATATCTGTTACACGGAGGCCAAGACCATATGCGATTATCGCTACACCCGCAACACATGTAAGGTCACCTATTTCACCGACGAGTGTTCCTATGATTCCCCCGGTAGGGAGGTCCCTTTTTGATATGCTCCATGATCATTAGGTACATACTCACTATACAAGGAAGAGACCTAAGAGAAGTGCAAGAGAACATAATTATGAGTTGAATAATTATCTAGACAGTACAGCACTCTTGGGAAACAACATGTGGTATCAACACATGAAAGAGGTAGGAAAAAGACCTCAGAGGAGAGGTGCTATCGTTGTGCACTCCTACCCTATGCATTGGGGAATTCTAAGATATTTATGGGTATAGAAATAGAATTTCAGACAGCTCATTGCCTGACGCACCTTGCGTTCTGCCATACGAGAGGTCAATTCCAGGGTCAAACAGCATCCTTGGTATAGGTGACAGAATGGTCAGCACCAGAAGATGATTATGTTCAAGATTTGAAAACAAGAGCAAGACCACACACCAGAGATCATGTGATAAGGTATGAACAGCCTGGAATGAAAGGAGATGTTAATCAGATGGGAGATAAACAAAGCTCAATTGCCAAGGATGGTCTGATGAAGAAATACAAAGATCTAAGATGGCTGTGAAGGAGGCCTAGTCTTATTCAGAGCTGTGGCAGTAATAGGGCATCACAAACCAGTTATTGATCTTGTGGAGAAGGGATGCAAACCTCTCTGGCCGACGCTTGCCAAACTGCTGACATGGATTGAAGATAGAGGAGGCCTAGTGCAGATAGTGCCTCTGGCAAGCGCAGAGCTATGCTTCAGAAACAATGCCACAATAAAAGTTTGAGAAAAGCAACAATGTGGACGAATCTATGATGCACCAGGAATGAAGGATGGGACAATAGTGATAATGGACTGTAAGGGAGAATTCTCTCTTTAGGCTGAATTTCCTAACCTAGTGAGTTCCCCAGCAGCTTTGCTGGATTTCTGGAGTTTGTTTTTTTCTCCTGCCAAGAGTGAGACTCTTTTTCCACTCTTGGACATGATTTATGGTGTTCCTTTGACTGTTAATGTGTTTTATGGGCTATGGGGTCCTTTACTCCATAGGGTCTCATGTGCTTTTAATATGTGTGTTACACAGCACCCTCCGTGCAGTAACACAGGGGTGTCATAGTGACACCCCACCATAGACTCCATACCTTGGGACTGACTACTGTCTCCCAGGGCATGTAAAGTCACCATTCGCTTTACTAGTCCCAAATTATTAACAGAAACCAGTACAAACCATCATATTATGGACGTACTGGTCGGGACAATTCGATTGCCCCGGGGTCTGTTAGTCGAGGGGGCACGTCTCCGTCCCCCCTGATCGAGTTTTGGCTGGTGGCAGTGGATACTACTTTTTATATTCGACCGCGAATATATCCCTATGGGATTTTCCCATTGTTCGAGGCTACCAACTTTAATTATTTAATTCTCATAGCCTCAAAGATACCGCTGTTTTATTTATTTAATATTAATTCGCCGGTTGGTATTTTTTGCCAGGACTCGATTCTAAAATGGCGTTTGTGTTCTCTTCTGTGACTCCAACCCAAGTCGAGCCCTTTGTTCCATTTTTTGGCGGGCTTCTCCACAGAAGCCTCCAAAAGTGGTGCCACTCTGTCTGGGTACCACAAGGGGTGTTGGAGGGGGTTTAGGCACCCTGGACTGAGTTACCTTGGTAACTCAAGTCGCACTCCTGTGTGATTGGCCCAAGTGGTGAGCCGGCCGGCTCACCACTTAGCATGTTTGATTGACAGCTAGGCTGAGTGAATGGGGGTGTGCTGCATAAAAGCAGGGCTTTGGGGACTGGAACTTCAGAAGTCGCCACAGGACCTGAGAATCCGACGAGGGAGAAGCTGAGCCGACCTACCACGATGACACCATCGGTGGAGCCCTGCAGAACCAACTCACCACTTCCCGACGACAGAGAAGATCTCTCGGCTGGAGAGGCTTCTTCCCCTGACTGGTGAGCACAACCAGTTTACTTTCTTCTCTTCACATCCCAGGCCGTCTAGTGGTCGAATTGCCCCGGCCAAGCACCCCGGCAACCGGATAGCCACTTACCACTGGACCGCAAATAAAAGGACCGCTCCTTTTACCTGAGAACTCTGCGGCTGGTTTCTTCCCTGGCAGTGCAACGGACTCCTGTCTTCCTCTCCTCTTCACCCGGACGAAGCACTGACTTGCATCCGCTGCCAGGAACAACTGCCCCCGCTGGAGTATTCTCACCACTTTAAGGTACCGTGTCCGCCAGGCCTCCCTTTCTAAAGATTGCTACGAGGTAATAATAACCCCTTAACCTTCTGGACTGGGCTGGCCGTCTTGACCCTCTAACTGGTCCCTTTCTTTTGGTCCAACTCTTTTTGAACCTTTGCAAGACTCTTGTGCACTGCAACCGTGTGACCTTGGACACATTTCGTTTTGATCCTCTTAAAGTGGATCCGGTCTACTGAACTCTAAACTCACGGTTTTACTTTGCCTTCCTCTCTTGTTGTATTCTTAAAAAAAGTGTTGGGATCTGTTTCAGTTTATATTCTGCTTTTCTCTCCCTTTTAAAAACGAATTATTAGAGTGCCATCTGCATGAAGCGCTCACCGCTGTCTGGAAATAAGTGGGGCTTTATTAAAGAATTGTCTATTATTCTTTTAAGGGAGTGTATATCTTTTAGTGACCGTGTTTTGAACTGCTTACTATTAGTGCCTGTGTGTTTTTCTAGATGTGGTTTTAAATAAATATTTATCTCTCTTTTACACCAAGCTCTGGTCACTGTTTACTTGTTCTACTGTGTTCTTTTGACCTATTGTGAATACTCTGTATACTGCCTAACTCTTCTTTAGGGAAGCCTGACCGCTCAGCCACTGCTACCAAGTGAATCTGTGTGGTACAGACTTCTGCCAAGAGGCTTTACTGCCAAACACCTGTAGTCTTAAATCTTTTGCAGTGGTCCCAGAGGGAACTGCACAGGTTTCTGCCTAACATGGACCACTACTGGGCTTGTGGATTCAGAGCATATATAAAGTTACCCAGGGACTGGAGAGGACTGTGTTCCATAGTGATAATTCATGTTTCAGCATTAGTGATTCAGGAAAGTGACTTGAATATTGGAGAGTTTCCAAAGGCTGATGCTTATCTAAGGGAGAAGAGATTACTTGAGTTTCTCAATAGAGCAAAAAGGGAGAAACATTTCTCAGCTAAATCAATAGAAGCTTGTGATGCCATTCCAAATGAACATTGATTGTTCAGTCAGACTTCAGCAATATTCACAACAATCTTCATGCCAAGGATCCAGGTGATGACTAATGCCAAGTGGTTACAGATAACCAGATCAGAGCTCCTGCAGACAATCATCACTACCATAAAGGGATTTAATTCTATCAAAGAGCTGAGAGCCATAAGACTGATGACACTCCAGAATAGATGTGTCCTGGACATGATTACACCCATAGATGGAGGGGTTTGTGCCAAAATCGGGGAATCATGTTGCGCATTCATAACTGCTCACGAGGAAGAGAATGGAACCCTGACAGAGGCCAGAACGTCGTTGACAACTTTGCATACCAAGATGGAAGATGAAGTAGAAGATATTGCAGATGACAGCTGGTTTGCATCAATCTTCTCATGGGTACCACAATGGATGGCAAATATCTTCAAATTCCTTGGAGCGTTATTGCTGATGATAATGTTTGGATTCTGTAGGATTAAGATAATAATCACACAGTGCAAGAAGACGGCAAAGAAAGCAGTAGTAATGAAGATCATGGTTGATGTTGAATGTGGGTTTGAACCTAAAGAGCTGACTTATGAAGAAATCAGAGACTGTATAAAAGCTAGCATCCATGCACCTGAGGGAACGAAGTTCCTGTATCAAGAGACCACAAAAAGGATGTGGGAAGATGGATCTACTGCAGCCCGAGTAGGCAGTGCAGCCACATGACCTGGAGTGTTGACGAACATGTTGAATCTGCAGGATCTTTGAAAGGTGTGATGAAGATAAGCACTTCTTCAAGAGAGGATGTCTAGATGCAGAATCAACCAGAGGGGGGAGTGTAGAGGAGGAGCCAAAAGCCTGCACAGGAAGTTCCATCTCTAACTTACCTATATGTAGGGATCCATAATTAACGACAAAGGCGACACCTGTAATGATGCCTATAACACAAGCAGCCTTTAAAGCAAAGTATCCATTAAAGAGATCATTATTTATGTATCCACAAAGAGCTGACAGTCTCTTGGGAAGAATTCCCAAAGATCAAGTGAAGACAGATGAAAGAAGAGACTGGTATGTCACATGAAGAAAGTGACACCTCAGAAGAGATGACGAGAAGGTGAATAGACCATATAGAATCTGATGACAAAATGAAGAATCAAGTGATCCTTTACATGCTGAATGAAATTCACACATGTGAAGAGCACGGAAGAAAATAAAAACCATTTTAGAATTGTACAGATGCAGTAACGCAAGTAGACTAATTAATCATAAGGCTGGCTATACATAGTGAATACTGCAGGCGGTGCCGCCAAGGTATATATATGCATAGGAATCTGGAAGTTCCATATCGTATTTGAGCAAACTGGTTACCTGTGAATAGAAGGGCTGAAAAGTGTGGTGCAGCAGAATATGCGCAGCTCAAGATGGACAAAGAATCAAGGAGGTCTGCCTAGCCCAGTGTCAAGGATTGGGGCAGCCAAGAAACTGGTTATCTATCATGGAAAGGTACAATGAACGAGAAGAAAGAGCTGAGCTCCTGTTAAGGTGCGGCGGAAGGACGACGAGTGCCAACTTTTATCCATTTAATACTATTAAATACAACCGGGATAAGCCCGGTGGTGAAAAGGGCAGCTGTGGAGATTTCGCTGTTTTGTGCTGTCTGTGTTCTCTGTGCTATATACAAGCACTATATTGGAACATATTGGAACTTTGCATAATCCATTCTCAAATGCTATTTTCTTTCTGTGGTAAATGGGATCCTGCAACCTTAAGAGCAGCACGGAAGGGAAGACACGCCCCTTCAAGAAGCAGTGTATTTTAACTCCACCTTGCAGCCCTCGCAGCGATAAACCCGGTGGTGAAAAGGGCAGCTGGGAGATTTCGTTGTTTGGTGCGGATCGTGCGGTAGGAGGAAAGATTTATACAGCCTTTGCTGCATTTTGTGGGATGTTTTAAACCCACTAGTCCATGCCCTGCAACATCATTGTGCGCTGCTTGCATCAGAAATGGCTGCCGGAAAGCATTATGCTCGCTAAAAATCACCCAGAAGTGCGCAGGAAAAACCTGAAAAATAGTCCGCCAATCCACTTTTGCCTATGTCAGTGGTAACACAGGAGACCACTGCCAAAATCCACCATTGGGCTACCCACAGAGTAACCTGAAACTACTTGAAAAAGCAGTCCTGCATTGCAAGAGAAACACAGCTGTTTAAAAATCTGTTTTTCCTGGACTGTGGAAAGTGCAAAAATCATGGTTCTCAAACACACAAAAGATCCAGCATCCTTGGTGGGTGTTCAACATCAATTATTTAAAGAATTCACCTAAGCACAATGTCAGCAGAAGAACAAGTTACTTACCAACTGTAACGTTCTTTCGATTGGATGTTCCTCCCATGTATTCCTCATCTTAGATATATATCCTTACCTTTAGGTTTCGCCTCAGAACATTTTTCCTCTCTCCAGCAGAGGGCGCTTCACTCGAGGCGGCGACGTCGATGTCCCTCGGCGGCCTCTGTCGAGTGTCGACGTCATCCACAGTATAATTGCCTCGAGCGCGCCCGTTGGCCTCAGTTCTGTTTTTTCGTTTATCAGAGCCCATGTATTATAAACAAAGGCGTGCCTCTTATTGACCCAAGCCCTAAAAGAATTTAGAGCGTAAACCTCGTAAAGTGTACTGCGGGGTAGGATGGGAGGGTCGATGAGGAATACGTGGGAGGAACATCCAATCAAAAGAATGTTACAGTTGGTAAGTAACTTGTTCTTCGAATGGATTGTGTCCTCCCACGTATTCCTCATCTTAGATAGACTACCAAAGCAGTTTTCTATTGGAGGCGGGAGTACAGGTGTCTTCTTAGTCATGTACCGAATGTAGTACAGATTTGGCAAATAGACCTCCTTGAGAGGTAGTTGAGTCCAAAACATAATGTTTGATGAAAGTATGCATGGATGACCATGTGGTTGCTGCACACATGTCTTGTACAGGGACAGCCCCCTTAAGTGCTGTTGAAGTTGCTATGCCCCTAGTTGAATGAGCTCTTAAATCCTCAGGGGGATCTTTTCCAGCTAGCCTATAACACTCTTATGGCTAAGATTATCCATCTTGATAATTGTTTGGTTACAGCTAGTCCTAATTTACGGCCAGTGTATCCCACAAATAGTTGTTCACACTGACGTATTTTTGACAATCTTGAGATGTAAAAGCTAAGAGCCCTTCTGGGATCTAGCCTATGCAGTCTTTCCTCTTCCTTACTTGTGTGAGGAGGAGGAGGGTAGAACACAGGTAAAATTATTTTCTGTGACAGATGAAAGTCAAACTATTTTTGGTAGAAAAGAGGTTTTGACTCGAAGGACAACTTTGTCTTTATGAAAGGTGGTGTGAGGAGGACCACTCGAAAGTGCCTGCAACTCACTCTGCGGGCTGATGTCAATGTAATTAGAAGTATAGTTTTTAACGTAAGAAGCCTTAATGGGCAAGAATGTAAAGGCTCGAAGGGTGCACATGTCAGAAATTTAAGTACCAAATTTAAATCCCACACAGGAACTTGAAGTTATTGGTGGAATAACATTGTTTAAACCTTTTAGAAATTGTATTATTAAAAGGTATCTTAAAATAAGATTTTTCTTCTGAAGAGCGCTTAAAGATAGATAGCGCTGCTACGTATCCTTTTATTGTCTTAACCTGGAGCCCCAGATTAGCTAAATGTAACAGGAAAGATAATACCATTGGAATATCACATTCAAAGGGATCCACATTCTTATCCCTGCACCAGTTACTGAACTTGTTCCAACGACACCGGTACAAAGATTTTGTTGCTGGCCTTCTGGCCGAAAGCAAAACCTCTATATCATCCGGAAGGTCACAATCCTTGTATCTCAACCTCTCGGAAGCCATGCATGAAGGTTGAATGTGTTGACCTCTGGATGGAGAACGTGACCTCCCTCTTGCGAGAGAAGATCCTCTCTTTTTGGAAGACGTATTGGAGGGCAGATGGACATGTTGAGAAGTTCCGGGTAACACGTTCTCCTGGCCCAATCCGGAGCAATTAGGATCAGGGTTTTCCTGAACTTTCTCAACCTCCTGATTACCTGAGGGATCACAGGGACTGGAGAGAACGCATATAGAAGAGGAAACTCCCACTCCACTACGCATGCTTCTCCTAGAGCTCCTCTCGGGGGAAATTCCCTTGAGCAGTACAGTTCGCACTTCCTGTTGACAATGGTCGCGAACAGATCCACTTGAGGGGTTTCCCAAAGGGGGAAGATCTATTGAAGGACTCCCTGAGCTAGTTCCCACTCGTGGGAGACTGAGCTCTGCCTGCTCAGAGCTTCTGCCGCTGTGTTTTGCTCTCCTGCTAGGTGAATGGCAGATAGAGAGATCCCTTCTTGTATTGCCCAGAACCAGAGCTGCATTGCCTCTCTGCACAGTGGCAGTGACCCTATTCCTCCTCTCTTGTTGAGGTAGTACATGGCCACTGTGTTGTCTGTCATTATCAGGACATTCTTTCCCCGTACAGAGGGCAGGAAGGCCTTCAGAGATATTCTCAGCTCTAATAGGTTGATGTGTAGTCTGGACTCTGATGGAGACCAACGACGGCTGATTGTCAACTTGTTGGTGTGAGCTCCCCACCCTGTGAGTGAGGCGTCCGTCACCAGTGTTATCTCCGGCCATGGTTGCCAAAAAGATTCTCCCTTGAGGATATGTTTCTTGCAAGCCCACCATTGTAGATCCTGTGCTACCCTGGTTGGAACTTGTAAAAGATCTGTCATTTCCCCTGAAAATTGGGACCATTGAGTCCTGAGGGCCCATTGAAGGGATCTAATCCTCAATCTGGCTGCTGGCACCAGAAAAATGTAGGATGCCATGAGGCCGAGCAACCTGAGAAAATCGAAGGCCAGTAGATACTGGGCATTCTGGAATTTCGTCACCATCTGCAGAATGTGGTGATCTCTCTTGTCGGGAGGCGAGGCTTTGCCCGAACAAGTATCCAAGACTGCTCCTATAAACTGGAACTTCTGTGATGGTATCATGTTTGACTTTTTTTAAATTCAGAGAAAACCCTAGTTTGTGAAGGAAGTGGCAAGTCTTGGATAGATGATCCTGGGCCTGTTCTGGAGAAAGTGCCCTGATCATCCAATCGTCCAAATAGGGGTAGATGTGAATCCCCCTTCTTCTGAGACTCGCTGCCACTACCGCCATCAACTTGGTGAAAACTCTTGGGGCAGAGGTCAACCCGAATGGCAGAACTCGAAACTGATAGTGAGAGTTGCCAATCGCGAACCTCAGGTGATTGATATGGATTGGCACATGAAGTATGGAGAATACCAACCCCTGTTCCTTTCCGCTACAGGTACATGTTCTATTGCACCTTTTTGTACCAGGGTCAGAACTTCCTGCAACAGGAACGGATCTGGGTTTTTGGTAGGGTTGTATTCCGGTGGGTGATTCTGAGGTTTCTTTAGAAAGGGAAGGCAGTAACCTTGGGATACTGTTTCCTGTGCCCAAGCATCTGAAGTAATGCCTCGCCATTCTTTCAGGTGCTGTGAGATCCTGCCTCCCAGTGGGGTCTTGTGAGTCAAAACCTCAGAGTGGTTTCGCGGCAGCCCAAGGAGGGGCTGAAGGGACAGATGCCGCTGCCGGGGAAGATCTAGCACCTCTTCCTCGCCCCGAGGAAATTTCCTTCGCCCTCTGACTGGCCTGTCCTCTTCGTCCCCCAAATGAGGAGTATAAACTAAAAGGACGACCCCTCCAGGAAGATGAGCCTGTGTAGGGGCGTTGCGACACTGAGTGACTTTGCCGCTGCCTTGGAGGTCTGCAGCTTCTCCAAACTTTCATTCGCCTTGCTGCCAAACAACCTCGAGCCGTCAAATGTCATATTAAGAAGTCTAGATTGAACATCTGGTGCGAAACCTGACTTCCTTAGCCACGCAAATCTGCGTAGCACTGCACTAGACGCCATGGACCTGCTGATATTGTCAGCAGTGTCTAAACCTGCTTGAAGGCATTCTCCCAAAGCCTCCTTACCATCCTTAATTATGGACAGCAAACCTTCACGTTCCTCTCCTTCCGGGATGTGTGAGCTGCCGCTGACATGCAGTCCCACAGAGTATAATTGAATGTAGCCAGCGTACAAGATACATTGGTGGGCTTTAGAGCCATGCTCCCTGATGTAAAGACCTTTTTCGACCATGTATCTATCTTCTTGTCATCCCTATGAGGGGAAATTGTAGGGTATGCAGCATTTTATGTTGATGTGGCTGCCTGCACTACCAGACTCTCAGAAGAAGGATGCTTATTTAAATACTCTGGATCAGAGTTACAAGGTCTGTATTTTGCCACATATTTTTTATTCACTGCTGGAATAGATTCCGGTCTTTCCCAAGCAGCATTTACTCTCCTTTGCAGGGCAATATGAAAGCGAAGTATGGGATCTGGTTGAGGACCTCCTGACAAAATATCTGTCATACCATCATCCTGGTATACAGGTGAATTCCTAGCCCATCCCATAAACTCTGTTACTTTATTCATAAGTTTTCTGTAACCCAAATCAGCATGTTCTGCTGGATCTGGTCTTTCCAATTCGTATTCAGGCGACACATCTAGACCTCTTGCAGACTGTAAACACTCATACAAGTCCTGCATTTTTGATTGAGGATTGATCAATTCCTCAGGAACTTCTCTTGTACCATATTTTACTCCTGCTGATGAAACTTCAGGTTCATCTTCTTCTTCATCCTCCTCATTTTCTGAGGACATTTCTCCATATACAGTTGACATAGTTTGGAAAAAATCATGTCTGCTTTCTGGGTGAAATACTTTCTCAGGAACAGGTTTCAACCCTGTAATTGGTGTCGACGTCGACGGAAGCGTTGATGGCGTCGAAGTCGTGGCCGTTACCTTCGATGTTATCGAGTTATTCTTCGATGTTTTCGAAGGCACTACGAATGCTTTCGAAGGAATCTTCGAGGCAGTCGACGTTGTCGAAGGAGCCTTCGAAAACACTCGACGCCGTCGAAGAAGTCTTCGAGGTCGTTGATAAAGCACTCGACGCAACTTTTTTCTGCTGGGTCGTCGACCCTTTATACTCGACAGCCTTAGACAGAGCCTTCGAAGATGTTTTAGTCGAGGTCTTTAAAGACGTATTAACGTCTAGAGTCTTTTTCTTAAGGTCTGTCTTTTTAGGTGTCTGGGAAGAGTCCCTAGAAGACACCCTCGACAATTTCTTGTCGGATTTTCTAGTTTTAGAACTTCCTCTGTCACTTCTTTTGTGAGTAGAGGCATGACTTTCAACAGAAATTTTTGAGGGGGTCTGGGCCGCGTTCTCAAACATTTTTATCACCGACTCTCTAAATGCTTCCCACTTTTTAGGGGAGTCATGTTTAGTTGGACAAGTAATAACTTCCTCCGAAGTCGAGGAAGAAGAAGGAGGAGATCGGTGTTGTCTCTTCTTCGCCTTTTTGGACGAAGAAGAGAACTTCCTTGATCTACTCCTCGATCTGGATTTTTTATGGTGTTTTGCCGAAGACTCAGCCGAGTCTTTCTTCCTCTCGAAGAAAACTTCAAGGATTCCTCCCCCACTGCCAGTTTACCTCGTCTTTCTTTCAAGGCCTTATGGGTCATAGATTGGCACGAACCGCAGTCGTCGATCCGATGTTCGGACCCGAGGCACCAGAGACAGTTACGGTGAGGGTCGGTCAGCGACATTTTTCTTCCGCACCTTAGACATTTCTTAAACCCCGTTTTCGGAGTAGACGGGTTCGAAGGAGACGACATAATTTGCTGTGACTGAAGCGCTGTTTTATTTCGATCCGAAGCGAAGCTAACGGAAAAACGGAACTGAGGCCAACGGGCGCGCTCAAGGCAATTATACTAAGGATGACGTCCATACTCGACGGAGGCCGCCGAGGGACATCGACGTCGCCGCCTCGAGTGGCGCGCCCTCTGCTAGATAGAGGAAAAATGTTCCGAGGCGAAACCTAAAGGTAAGGATATATAGCCAAGTTGAGGAATACATGGGAGGACACAATCCATTCGAAACATACTTCATCAGAAAAAAATCCACATTTAAAGATGCAGGCTTGGAAGAATATGTCAAAAATGGGCGCAGTACCACTACTCGCCTGTGTCAGAAGCTGGCGATTAATTAAACCTGTTATTTAAACTGATACATTGAATCAAAGTATGAAAAGGAAAGACTTGCTATCAGAAGCAATAGAGGTGGATACAATTCAAAACTATATTTTAAAAAGGCTGGAATTAAGAGATTTGTGGATATAATTGTAAAAATGTAATTTGTATTTTAGGACAAGACTATTTAAACACCGTTTTAAAAGTGAGTAAAGTTAGCCACGCTGAGATTCAAAGACATTCCACACCTTCTACCCAACAAAAGGAATCTTCCCCCCTGCTCTGCTGAGGATCTGACAGGCAGGTGTGAAAGGAACTGGGAGGGGGACTTTGGCCTGTTGCTCTGAGTGGAGACAAAGGACTCCCTTGAACTGAAAGGAAATGCTAATTTGGGGCGTTAATATAAACCAGCCCTGGCAGGAAGAAGCTCAGGTTACTCTCTGGTTCAGCCAAGCCTAGGAGGCGGGCCCAGACTGAGATGTGGATTTTAAACTGGAGAAAATATATGTTTGAGGAAAAGACTTATAGAAAATTGTGCCGAACTGGCAAAAATATGGAATTTAAAGGTTATTAAAATGAAAAAGTTGCTCACAAGTAGAAACTACTCTGGAATTTGTGCGATGTTCAGAGACTGAACCACGAAAATGTTGATATTGTAGCAATTGTGATTATGCTAGGAATATGAAAATTTACAGGAATATGCCCAGATGGTATGTGCATGTATGTAAAAAAATTGGTACAGAACTAACACTAAGTAACCGACCAAAAGCGCGAAAAACTGTCATTTGTGAACCAAAGCTCTCCAGAAGATGGGACTTTGACAGACACGTGCCTTAATACATCTGTAATGTAAACATGTAATATTACCAAGTTTGGGATATTGTGCATTTTATTTAATGAAAAATAGATTTTCTGGTTAGACACAAAGGGGAGTTTTTTCTCCCTGGACCATAAACATAACACATGACACACTGTTTTCTTCTCGAACCAGGAGAGAGGGAATACTTAGACCAATCAGTTTCCTAGAGGGTGGGTTTAGCATAATCAGCCTCCCCACCCCCTTGGGAAATACATAAATAGGGACTGTTGAGGGCACAGGGACACACACATTCACCCATCACTGACCTACTGGCGAAGCGCTCTGAAGGAGAATCCAGACTCCAGAACTATCCAGACTCCAGAACTAACCAGACTCCAGAACCCTGAAGCAAAAGGCCCAATCCAAAAAGCTCAACCCTTCTCAGCAGGCCTTTAGAATCTTGCAACCTGATTTTAACCCCAAACTTCCACGGGGCCCAACCAATTCAACAGCCTGGCTGTGCTGTTTTGGTTGCTTCTTGCCAAGAACCCTTGCTAGAACCCAAAGATCCAAACCGGTAGAGCAGAGCTGTAACCTAGAACCAACCCGTCAGATCCAGAACCAGAGGCCGTGCAGACCAGAGTGCCTTGCTGAGAGCAGAACCAAGTGCCTGAATTCCGTCCGGTGGCGAGCGAATTCCAATCCAAATCTTTGACCAGATCTTGACGGCCTATTTCAAAGCCATAGTTGTGAGTATTTAGCATAGAACTGTCCATAGCCATCTCTTAGCCTTAAGTAATCCCATCCAACCCATTGCAACATATCCTGATTGTATTGTAGAATCTCTTTCGTCTATCCTGAATCCTTCTCTCATCCACATAATCCTGTGATAATTGTAGTGATAAATCATCTTTGCGCTAATATAGTTGCTGAAGAAGGCAAGTGTCACAGCGGACAAAGATCAGACAGAGGCGCCTCTGACTGGTGGCTGTACCGTTGGTATCTCGCATCTTTATAGCCCCTTAGTGTTAAGAAATCCTTGTTTGTAATCTTCAACAGCGCATCTCTTATTTGAAATCTTGAATCTTTTCTGAAAAAAATCGACCTTTACGAACACCTCTGTAACCTTTGAACCGTACGTGCTAGGAACGAAATTTAAATGTCAAATTGAAGCTAACATCCTCAGCTTTCAGAAGAACTAACCGCAATCCAAATCCTTATCGTTTTTCTGTAATCGCATTTGGCTTAATTTCATTCCATATAAAATTGCTATTTCTTGCATGCAATCTCTGAATTCAGCTTCTTATCTATTAGTCATCCAAACATCATTGCTAGTGTCTACCTGAACCTATCCAAAGTGACTCTCACTAGTTCTGAATCCCATTTAGCGAATTAAAGTCATTTTTAGCATTGTTTCCATTCATCACAAGCCACATTCAAAACCATTTGGCCTGTTTAAATCATTCCTGTTCTCTCTAAGCTTACTGGGGAATTGGGATTGAACTGCATTGTTGATTGTTTATTCCTGAAACCTGTGTGCCCTCATTCCATCTCTTCATTTTGCATAATAAGGGGGAGATTGAGTAGCAACAGGGGGAAGAGTGATTACATTGTCTTTGATTGAATTCATATCAAGTTTTATGTCTGTGCTGCATTAATTTCATATCATTGCATTTCATTGAACCTACTCAAAGTTATTCTCTGCTACATTATTCTCATCACCTCCTATTGATTAAAGAGATTGAGATATCACCCATTGCTGATCACTGTATAAATATTAATAAGTGTGATATCCAGATATTGTTCATATTCATAAAAGTGTGATATATATATTGTTCAATTCATCAAATAAATCTTTTAACTTTGCAAAACAAATCTATTTCTCGGTTCAGTGAGACCGGGGGGAATTCAAAGAGAGGGGCATTACATAAGGGTACATCATCCAGAAATAAAAACATTTGACATAAAAATACATAATAAGGGCTCCAGCTGGGCATCTCACGCTAGGCATTGACTTAAGTGGAGTGCTGGGTTGAAACCACTTACAGATTGGTGGCTCGTCCGGGATTTCTGGATTAGATATACCACTTATGACAGCTTATGGCGTTAGAAAAGACCCAAACTGATCTGGACTCCAGAGGCTGAGGCTGAGGCAGAGGCTGCAGAGGAGCCAGGAGTCAGAAAATGAAAGCAGGCAGTATACAGTCAAAATAAAAGAGGACATGGGTATCCTGCAACAGTAAAAGGCAGAACAAGATACCAGAATTCTGGCCTTGCAGAAGGAGTACCAAGAACATTTGGGCTCCCTACTGCAGAGCCAGAAAAAGCTGGAGCAACAAAATGTAACAGGGCATGCGCAGAGCAGGTAGTCACCCTGCAAAGCCAACTAGATAGAGCGTAAGAGGAGAGCAATACATTGATTTTGAAAGACCTGGGTACCCAGGCAGAGTTTGATGAAGAGCGCCAGAAAGCTGGTGCACTTCAAAGACAGAGGGACGACCTGGCGGCACAGGGGCAGGCTCTTGCTCAGGAAAGGGACACCTTAGGCCAGGAAGATTTTTTATTTAAAAGAGAAACTGGAGGAAAATCACCTGGCCCTCCAGGGACTGGGTGACCTCCAAAAAGACCATCAAAACTGTTAGATCACACCAGGAGGATGGAAGAGGCTCTAGCAAGGAAGGACCAGGCCAGTCTGGACAGGACTCACGAGGTAACCCTCCTGCAGCAAAGACTGGGCCAGTACTCAAAAATAACCCAGGACGCACAGAGAGAAAATGAGGCTCTCTGTGAGAACAATGACAGGCTCCACAGACAGGTAGCCATGCAAGAGAGACTGATGGAGACTAGTAAGGCTTTAATTGACGAACAGAAAGCTCAGGTTCTTGCATGGCAACAGGGAGCAGGGGCTGATAGAGATGAGGTTCGCTGGGAAAGGGAAACACCTGAGCATAACCTCAGGAACCCTAGTACCAGTGGCCTTCATCCCCCCAGTCCTTGGACACTGCCACCCCCATGTCCACTGGCGCACATGAGCCCAGGGCCACAGGGATGGCAGATTTCAATCCAATCAGAAGAATGGGGCTCATAGACCAGCACCTCCCAGGAATGGATGGGCGGGCATCTGGGTATGGGTTCCCAAGTACTGTAAGATTTAGTGGGGAATCCCATGAGAGTAGGCCCACTAAGGGCATCTTTAAAACCTCTGCCCAGCTAGGACAGTGGGGGGTTACCCATCAAATCCTGGGAGCAAGGAGGAATCAGAAGACTCTTCTGAGCGCCCCAGGACACAGGAGACTAGGTCCCCACATTCTGCCGGCCATTCCCAGGCTCGCAGAATCCGGGAGGACCTAGAAGACCAGAAGGGTAGCTCTGGGAGCAGTGCCTCTGAGTCAGAGGAGGATTGGAACAGGGTTACCCGAACTAAGAAGCTCAATAAAGCAAAAAGGGCCTTGCTTAAGGACCCCTTAAAACAAATCAAGGCGATAATGAGCGTCATCACTCCTTATCATAAGAACGCCAAATATTCTGTCTGGGAGCACTTAGAGCTCTTTGAGCAGATGATGGAAACTTTCCATTTGAAAGACAGCAGTAGCTGCATTCAGTATGTGAAATGGACCTTCTCACCAGAATACTCCAGCTTCTTTGCGGGGCTGGAGGGCCAAAATCATTCTAGATGGTCCACATATAGGGCGGCCATCTTGAAACATTTTTCTGTACACAGAAATCCCCAAGAGGCTCGCAAGGCAGCCTACAACTTGCAATGTGGGGAGGATCAGGCCCCACAAGAAGATGTGCAGGAACTAAAACGTGCCTTTGCGCAGACCACCAAAAGGGGTGCGCATGGACAGCAAAGAATTTGTCAATACTTTTTTCCACGCTCTACCAAAGTACATGATGACCCAGGTAGTGAGAGATTTTCATGAGAAAAGATCACTAGACTGGGTCATTGAACAGGCCACCCAAATTTATGAGGTGCAAAAGCCCATAGAAAGCAAGAATAATCCTAAAAGTCCCAAACCAACCAACAACCCTGCTGCTCCTGCGAAGGTGGCAAAGGTGAAGGTTGCCCCCATTTTAGACTTAGAGATGGGGGGCCTAAAAACCCACCTGCACAGCAGATTAATCCCAAACCCAGAAGGCCATCGGGCCAATCACAGACAGGGAGCCAAGGAGGTAGTCCCAAAAATGGGATCCCTCACTCCCCTGACTATACAAGTCCCCGCTACAAGGGGAACCAACCCATCCTGGGTTGTGTGTGGACCCCTCCAGCCCCAGGGGGGGGGGGTCCAACCAAATAGCACCTAACCCAGGGAACTTCCCTCCTCACTTCCCCTAGGAGGGCAGGAATTCCCCAAATCCTGGACAGAACTTTTTCCCCAGGACCCACAAAACTTTCAGCCCCCGAACATCCATCCTTCTTTCCCCACTTTCCTGAGCCCAGACAACCTAATCCGGGAGAGGGGAGGCCAAGGGTCGAGGGGTACCCAAATGTTCCAAACCCGGGGTATTATCAGAGAAGGGATAGCTACCCTTCCCGGGATCAGCCCAGGGGAGAAAGGAGAACCCTGTATCAGCCTGAGCGGGTGTCACAGCTAGAGTGCCAGGTCCAAAACATGGCACAGGATCTGGGTCGCATGCTGAGGGCTCAGCAGAACCCTCAGATGAGCATGCCGGCGCAGAATGCTCCAAACTCTGGACCTGGTGCTCCATAGCAAAGACGGGGGCAGCACCCCGACAACCCACCGGTTCCTGGGGAGGAGGCACAAGGGAAGCTTCCTTCCCCACTTGTAAAAAGCCCCTGGAAACCCAGGGACCGGAACCAAAAACTCCTGCCCCTGAAAGTCTGCCATCCAAGGAGCAGAGGGGGGGTAGGAGAAACAAAGAACCCAAACAGACCCATTTTGTGGAGGAGGTACAGATCTTCCCATTTGAAGGAGAGGGGTCCTCAGAGGATCCTGGGGAAAGGATCTTCTCCTTCAGAGATGGGGGAACTCCTCCCAAAGAAAAATGGGTCCCAAAGGATTCAAATGCAGACTGGGTAGATGTGGGGACAGAGCTAGCGCCGCCCATCATCCAACCCCAGAACCAACAGCATGAAAATCCCCTGGTTCAAACCCATCCTGGGGACTGCCTCCAAAAAGTGGGGGGGCAGCCTATCGCCAGGGGAACTCAAAACCTCTCCCATATCCAGTTGCCACTTTTTCTTTTCAGATTCCCTAGACTCCCCACAGAATTCTGCCCAAATCTCTTCTCTCTCAATGTCCAAAACTAGAAAACTAACCCACTAGTTGTCCAAAAATGTACATAATCTGTGTCCCCTTGCAGAGAAGGAGGAAAGATTCTATTCCCCAGTACAAATACAGGCACAGGGTACAATTTTGGCACTGGTGGATACTGGATCCCAAGCTACCCTTCTGTCCAAAGCGGCCTTTGATCAACTGAATTCAGGAAGGGGGGAGAAATACCAAATTCCTCTCACCCTCCTTCCTGGACAACATCAGAACTTTGACGGGAAGGAAATTCCCATCGAGGGGACTGCGGATTTGGACATTAAAATTGGGCGACACAAGGCGAAGCACCCGGTCATAGTTGTGACCCCAGAGGGCACCCCTTGTTTACTAGGGAATGACCTCCTGCGAAGGTTGTCACTCCTAATAGACTGTGTAAACAATGTCCTCTGGACCCAGACTAGCCGACCGATAAAATTAAAACAGAGTGTCAACCATGTTAGTTTAAACGGCACATGCCACATGGTTGAACGAAAATCTGACCAAGTAGAATTTCACTTCCAGAATAACCAAATCCCAGACGTGACAGTAATAGCAGTAGGACAACAAACTGGTGATGGGGGGGTCCTCTCTATTTCTGAAAGTCAACCTTCCTTCCAGTCTAAGGTGGTATTCCACACTGGAAACAAACATTGTGAAATTCTTTACCAATCCACAATCAGACATTCCCACTCCTATAGTCCAGAAAGATGATAAATCAGCTCAGAGCCTGGCTGATATTCAGCAAATTGGAGAGCAGTTGTTCATCCCTGTTCAGTTAAATGAAGGAAAGGACTCTGTTCTCGCCCGAGTGTGTGTGAACAACGGTAAGAGCGTCATCAGCAAAGCCATGTTTCACCAACTCCCAAAAGGTCCAGCCATTCCCACATTTAGACTGATAGACAAATGGGAAATGGATCTGGAAACACCCAATTCCAAACATCTCCTGCCAAGCAGGTGTATGCTCAAAATATCCATAGGCAACAAGAGCATAGTCCATAATTGTTGGGTCGTGAGAGACATCACTGGCGCCTTTTACTTAGGCAGTGATATTCTCAATCGCTTTGCCATCAGTTTGGACCTAATAAACTTCAAAGCTTGGTCCCGATTAGTGGATAATCCCATGGGCTTTGATGACCCAGAGAAAGCATTTAGGTCAGCTCAACTGCTGCCTAATGCAGTTGAAATTCAGATTTGAGAGGAAGTCCCCATCCCAGACAGGACCCGGCAATTCTCCCTGGAAGTGAGAGTTAAAAGAGGACAGAAATTGAAAAAAACGGATGCCTATATTCATCTAAATGCTTCTCTCCAACAGCAAGGGTTGGGGGTAAACCCAACACCACTAGTCAATATAGAACATGACATCATTCCAATAGAGGTGGATAACAGCGACTTAAATAGTATCACTCTAGCCGCAGGCACCAAATTTGGAATGGCAGTCATGACCGACATTTTTCCAAAGATTTAGGTAATTAACTGTTAGGACCAATCCCTCAAGGACTGTTTTGACAGTGATAGTGATGACAGCACAACACCAGAGAGGATCTTTACCCGGCATGGGGGGGGGGGGGACTTCCTGGTGTACACTTCCTGCCCTTATGGTAAGGAAGATGTGACCTGTGACTTTAGGAGGGATGAGGTGATTTTCCAGGTCCATGAGGGCTGCCTTCTCCACTTGAAGCCACCAGTCCAAATCAGCACTATGACCAGGGACTTCTCCACCCAGCTGGAGGAGGCCGCTGAGATAGCGAAACCAGAAGTCTTTCCAGGCTTCAGGCAGATGGTTGAAGAGAGTCAACCTAGCTGAAGCCTGAGAGACTCTGGAGCAGAAGCAAAAGCTTTCTTGGATTTTCGTGATCTCTTTGCGGTGGACTGATATGACTGTGGTTGCACCCACATCCACACAACAACAATTCCTACGTCCCTGGCATGACTCCAGTGTTTGTGAAGCAATATCGCTTTCTCTCGCATCAATGGAGTCCCTTACTGAAATAATTATCCGTCCAGTCCACACCAGCTTCAATAATCCGGTGCTGGGGATATTGAAGCCAAACGGCCAGTGGAGACTCTGCACCGACCTTAGGGAGCTCAACAAACGGGTCTATACTTCCCGATGGCCTCTTCCCTACATTGACCAAGGGCTGGCCCAGATACAGGGGTCACAAGTATTCACTGCAATAGACCTGACCAATGGATACTGGACTGTACCTGTCAGTAGGGAGGACCAATACAAGCTGGCCTTTACCTTTGGGGGGCAGCAGTACACATGGACCCGGACTCCCTTCGGATACATCAACTCCGGCAATGAATTCAACATTTTTCTACATAAGGCCATGCCCGACCTGGGTGAGAGGGGTAACCTGGCCTATGTAGATGATGTTCTCATCAAAAGCTCAACTGTGGAGGAACACATAGCGGAGATCCGTTATGTTCTGGCACAAAACTTTCCTTTCAAAAGGCATAGTGGTGTAGAACCCAGGTCAATTTCTTGGGACATGAGATTACTCCTCAGGGTCTCTGTCCCCAGGAAAGGAAAGTGGAAGCACTCCAGAAATTGAAAGACCCCACAACTCTGCGGGAACTAAGGAGCCTCCTGGGACTGATTAATTACAGTAGAAAGTTCATTGAGGACTACGCAGAGATCACAAGACCCCTGATTCATCTTTTGAAGGGGGGGTCAAGTGGGAGTGGGGTCCAGAACAAGCCGATGCAGTAAGACAACTCAAAAGGAGCCTCTCACAAGTGCCTTGCCTAGCTTACCCTGTCAGAAACAAGGAGTTCTTCTTGGAGACAGGGTTCTCTAATACATGCTTGACTGCAGTATTATACCAAAAGCTTGACAAGGTCAATAAAGTAATCTCCTATGCTAGTAAAACTTTATCCTCTGTGGAGGAAAAAGTCAACGATTGTGAGAAGGCACTCCTGGCAACAGTGTGGGCATTGAAGAATTACCGTCCGTTCATCCAGGGGGAACAGATCATAGTGGAGACTCCACACCAGACTCTGCAATATCTCCAAAGTGACAGAATCCGGGCCGGAAATGTGAGTAATTCCCGAATTACTTTCTGGATTCTGTCAATGCAAGGCTTTCCTGTGGAGGTCAGATATGGCCAAAACAAGAAGAGTCCCCTCGCGCAAGGTCTGGCTGACTTGCATGATTGTGTCAGAGAAAACTGCCTCGAGGACAAAAGTCTAAAAATCAAGGACAACATGGAGGCATATCTCAATTCCCCACACAAAGTCTTTGAAAAAGACAAGTGTGAGGGAATGCCCACTGTATGTGGATGGATGCTCTTACGATGTTGACAACAATGGGGAAAAAGAACTGGTGGCCGGCGTAGGGAATGCATGGGTGAATGAGACCCCAGAACCCTCCGCTGGGTACAAGATTGGTCCCCGAAGTAGTCAAGTGGCAGAGTTGATGGCTGTGCATCAAGCCATCCTCACTACTGTCCAATTAACTCCACGAACTGGTCATAATCATGTAACCTGGTTAACTGGAAAACCAGAGGCATGCTATGTGCTAACAACAAACCCTTGAAACATGGGAACATAATTCAAAATATTGATGATCTGGTCACCTCGAATGGGATGACAATCTACTGGAAAAAATAAAATTCATAATAAAATTATCAAGGCAAGAGAGACAATCTCCAACTGTAAGGCAATTAACATTCCCATCCCTGACAATATAGGGGAAAACAAGATCGACTCACAAAGTCCAAAATTCCACTTTAAACCCATATCATTGGAAGATATGAATAAAACCCACTCAAGTATTAAATGTACCTCATGCACTGAAAACGTGCTGCCACCAAAAGTAATTCTTGACAACGCTGCAATTTTCGCGCTGTTTTTCACAAGAATGGGGTAAATGCTTCATTTAGAGACGGCAATGTCCCTGCCGCAATTAAAACTGTTACGGTAACACCATTGCCAAAAACACCTGAACTCAACCAACAAGATCCTGCGAACCTAAGGCCAATTACCAACTGCAATTTCCTATTAAAAATACTGGACAAGATTGCCACCGAACAACTCCAGGAGTTTATGGATGACAACAATCTACTACACCCACAACTATCAGGCTTTAGGACAGCCCACAGCACGGAATCCGCGCTATTGGATCTGCAAACAGAAACGCTCAGCATCCTCGACAAAGGTAAAACTGGTTTGCTGATCCTATTGGACCTCTCGGCAGCCTTTGATCTGCTGGATCGTCAGAGACTCCGAAAGGCCCTAGATCAATCAGGAAACTGCTCTAAAGAGGCCATAGACTGGGTGTCATCCTTCTTACAGGACAGACAATCTAAGATTGTCTGGGGCAAACACTCCTCACAACCAAAACCAGTTGACTGTGGAGTCCCTCAGGGACGCAAGCTTCTCCCCCCTACTGTTCAATTTATACATGCGCTGCCTATGCTCGCTGCTGACCCAACTCGGTATATTTTTCACCAAATTCGCTGACGACGCCCAATTGGCGTTCAAACTAAGTGGAAACTATGAACAGGACAGCGAAAAACTCTTGAGAATTTATAACATCATCGAAAGCTGGATGAAGGACAATTGGATGTGCTTAAACACCACCAAAACAGAGCTCATGATTTTCGGATGAACTCATGCTAGGAAAAAACTAAGTCCGCAATACACCGCATTCAAGATCAAAGAGACACAAATCTTTATAGCAGAAAAAGTTAAAACATTTGGCATTTACTTACAGGCATCTTTGGGAGCAGAAGCTTATACAGCCTACCTTAAAAGGAACTGCCAATATCACCAGAAACTATTGAAAAAAATCAGACTCTTGCTGAGCCTACAAAACAGCACAACTATAGTGAGAGCCACAATTCCTTCCCGGTTGGATTATGGAAACTCTTTATCATTGGGTGCCAGCAGCAAATGTCTAAAACTATGCCAAGTGGTCCAAAATAACGCTATTAGAACAATCACGGGTAAATCTAAGAGAGAGCATGTCACAAAGGACAGAAATGATCTACACTGGCTAGCGATTGAGGAACGCATCACATTTAAAGTCATCACTCTAGTACACCGATGTTTATATGGAAAAGCGCCAACATACCTAAAAAAACAATTCAAGTGGTATGAAACATGCTGTAACCTGAGATCAAATAAGACTGGTCTTCTCCAAGTTATTCCAGCAAAGAAAGCAAAGGGATTAGGTAGGGCGTTCACGACCAAAGCAGTCCTTAAATGGAATAAACTTCCTCCCGCACTGAGATTGGAAACCAACCATCTACTCTTAGAAAACAACTAAAGACACTTCTCTTTAAATAGGAGCCTACTCTTAGTTACTTCAGTTAGCCAAACATCTCTCTCTATATGTTCTGTTTTATGTGGCCCTTGCCATGTCCCGTTTTCTTACATTTCCAGTCTGTCTCTATGTAATGCGCTCTGATGCCCGCGGGCAGCAGTGCAATAAAAACATATAAATAAATAAAAAGATCAAGGGTCATTCCAAAGTAGAGGGACCAGACAAAACTGGAAATGACCTAGCTGATCAGCTGGCCAAAACCGGAGCCATCCAAGGGGATCTACTAGAGATCGAGTCCCTGTTGGGGGAAATCCAGGTCACGGCTATCACTAGGTCCTAGACAAATGCTCACAATGAACTCTCAACTGCACATTGGAGTAAGGAGACCCCAGATGCTGATTTGATTACGGCTCAGAAGGGGGATCCAATAATTGATACGTTTTATCAACACATTGAGGACCCTGAGAACTTTCCCCTGACGGATACCGATTACATTGGGAAAGAGGACCTCAGAGTGTTGATGAAATGTCCAAAAATGTTCCGAATCCAAGACGGTTTGTTGGTCAGGAGAGCCCTAGCAGGCCATGATCAGTGGGTGATCCCTACTTCATTCCGAAGCCTGATGTTAAGTTACGCCCATGATGCGGCCACAGCCGGTCATAGGGGGTTTCATACAACACTTGAAATCTTGAGAGGTCGCATACTGGCCACACATGGGACAGGACCTCGACGAATACTTGAAGGGGTGTCTTGTGTGCGCACAATTTCAGCCAACATCCCTCACACACCGTGCGCCTCTACAAAAGAGGGGGATGACACTGCCTTGGTCAGATTTACAAGTCAACTATATCGGGTCCATGATTCGCTCCTCTAGGGGGAACAAGTACATGTTGACCGTGACATGCTTGTTTACGAAATTGGTGGAATGTCTCCCGGCCCCACACTGCAAGGCAGAAACAGCAGCTGCCCTGATGATCAACCACATCTTTTCGCATTTTGGACTACCCTCAAAGGATCGAGTCAGAGCGAGGAAGCCATTTCACTAGCGAAATAATGACAAAGATTTGGGAGATACTTGGGGTAAAAAGGAAGCTACACATTGCTTACCGGCCAGCCTCTAGTGGTGTAGTAGAGAGATACAACAAAACAATTGTGAGCATATTAAAAAAGTTTGTGGCAGATTCTGGGCCAAGTTGGGATATTCGATTACCTCTTGTCCTAATGGCCATCAGATCTACCCCTTCATCTACAACTAAAATGTCACCGTTTGAGCAGATGACTGGATGCAGGATGGTGCTTCCCCAGCATCTGCTCTACAGAACCCGAGAGTAGACATTGATCAATGCCTCCACAACTCATGAGTATGTTGAAAATCTGAGAAAACAACTTCAACATGCTTTTGCCTATGCTCAGCGAAATCTAGAGAGATCTGCCGACAGCATGAAGACCCACTATGACTTAAAGACTACCAGAAAAGAATACAATGTAGGAGACTGGGTCTACTTATACAATTTCCAAAGGAACCAGGCCAAACAGCGCAAATGTTTGCCTACCTGGCGGGGTCCTTTTTAAATTGTAGACAAAATCTCACCAGTCGCCTATAAAATTTTTATCCCCAAAGGCAGTTTGGCAGAGGGGGAAGATAAGTGGGTCCACATTAACCAACTAAAGTGTTGCCATCCTAGGCACACTCTGCAGCAACTGGAGGAGTCTTCTGGACCCCCAGAGGGGGTCACTCCAGCTCCTTAGAATTCCAACAATAAAATATTCCATATATATATTAGTCCATAACTTACAACAAAAGAAATGTGTGTCCTGATTTATCAAAATGTATGTGTCCACCGCACTACATTAATAGTGGTGGGGAAATGTCTACAAATATGTTTTTGCTTTGTCATCCTAGGATTGGAAACCATGGAGAATCAAACCAAGGACTACCCAGGGAGCGGGAGCAAAGATCCGAGGGGCCCGGAGTATCGCTCCATAATCACATCAGGACTGGGCGAGGAGAACCGGTTGATCCATCCCTGATGGAGGAAAAGATGATGAACGTTGCCATTTTGGAACCAAAAGAGAGGAGACTGACATTCCAATCTTGCGAATTCCCATTGATGGACGATCAATGCCAAATTGCAAGAGGGAGGGGGGGCTTGTGGGATGTTTTAAACCCACTAGTCCATGCCCTGCAACATCATTGTGCGCTGCTTGCACCAGAAACATCAGAAATGGCCGCCGGAAAGCATTATACTCGCTAAAAATCACCCAGAAGTGCGCAGGTAAAACCTGAAAAATAGGCCGCCAATTCACTCGGTGGTAACACAGGAGACCACTGCCAAAACCCACCATTGGGCTACCCACAGAGGAACCTGAAACTACTTAAAAAAGCAGTCCTGCATTGCAAGAGAAACAGAACTGTTTAAAAATCATTTTTTTCCTTGACTGTGGAAAGTGCAAAAATCATGGTTCTCAAACATCACAAAAGATCCAGCATCTCTGGTGGGTGTTCAACATCAATTTATTTAAAGAATTCACCTAAGCACAATGTCAGCAGAAACATATTTTATCAGAAAAAAAAATCGACATTTAAAGATGCTGGCTTAGAAGAATATGTCAAAAATGGGCACAGTACCGCTACTCGCCTGTGTCAGAAGCTGGCGATTACTTAAACCTGTCATTTAAACTGATATTGAATCAAAATATGAAAGGAAAGACTTGCTATCAGAAGCAATAGATGTGGATACAATTCAAAACTATATTTTAAAAAGGCTGGAATTAAGAGATTTGTGGATATATTTGTAAAAATGTAATTTCTATTTTAGGACAAGACTTTTTAAACACCGTTTTAAAAGTGAGTAAAGTTAGCCACACTGAGCTTCAAAGACATTCCACGCCTTCTACCCAACAAAGGAATCTTCCCCCCCTGCTCTGCTGAGGATCTGACAGGCAGGTGTGAAAGGAAGGGGGACTTTGGCCTGTTGCTCTGAGTGGAGACACAGCACTCCCTTGAACTGAAAGGAAATGCTAATTTGGGGTGTCATTAGAAACCAGCCCTGGCAGGAAGAAGCTCAAGTTACTCTCTGGCTCAGCCAAGCCTTGGAGGCAGGCCCAGACGGAGATGTGGATTTTAAATTGGAGAAAATATATGTTTGAGGAAAAGACTTATAGAAAATGGTGCCGAACTGGCAAAAATATGGAATTTAGAGGTTATTAAAATGAAAAAGTTGCTCACAAGTAGAAACTACTCTGGAATTTGTGCGATGTTCAGAGACTGAACCACGAAAATGTTGATATTGTAGCAATTGTGATTATGCTAAGAATATGAAAATTTACAGGAATATGCCCAGATGGTATGTGCATGTATGTAAAAAAATTGGTACAGAACTACCACTGAGTAACCGACCAAAAGCGCGAAAAACTGTCATTTGTGAACCGAAGATCTCCAGAAGATGGGACTTTGACAGACACGTGCCTTAATTAATCTTTAATGTAAATATGTAATATTAGCAAGTTTGGGATATTGTGAATATGTTTTTTTATGAAAAATACATTTTCTGGTTAGACACAACGGGGAATTTTTTCTCCCTGGACCATAAACATGACACATCATGACACAGTGTTTCCTTCACAAATCAGGAGAGAGGCAAAACTTAGACCAATCAGTTTCCTATAGGTGGGCTTAGTATAATCAGCCTCCCCACCCCCTTGGGAAATACATAAATAGGGACTGTTGAGGGCACAGGGATGCACACATTCACCCATCACTGATCTACTGGTGAAGCGCTCTAAAGGAGAATCCAGACTCCAGAACTATCCAGACTCCAGAACCCTGAAGCAAAAGGCTCAATCCAAAAAGCTGAACCCTTCTCAGAAAATCTTGCAACCTGATTTTAACCCCAAACTTCCACGGGGCCCAACCAACTCAATAGCCTGGCTGCGCTGTTTTGGCTGCTTCTTTCCAAGAACCCTTGCTATAACCCAGAGATCCAAACCAGTAGAGCAGAGCTGTAATATAGAACCAACCCATCAGATTCAGAACCAGAGGCCGTGCAGACCAGAGTGCCTTGCTGAGAGCAGAACCAAGCGCCTGACTTCCGTCCGGTGGCGAGCGAATTCCAGTCCAAACCTTTGACCAGATCTTGACGGCCCATTCCAAAGCCATAGTTGTGAGTATTTAGCATAGAACTGTCCATAGCCATCTCTTAGCCTTAATTAATCCCATCCAACCCATTCCAACATATCTTGATTGTATTGTAGAATCTCTTTTGTCTATCCTGAATCCTTCTCTTATCCACATAATCCTGTGATAATTATAGTGATAAATCATTTTTGCGATAATATAGTTGCTGAAGAAGGTAAGTATCACAGTAGACAAAGATCAGACAGAGGCGCCTCTGACTGGTGGCTGTATCGTTGGTATCTCGCATCTTCATAGCCCCTTAGTGTTAAGAAATCATTGTTTGTAATCTTCAACGGCGCATCTCTCATTTGAAATCTTGAATCTTTTCTGAAAAATCAACCTTTACTAAAACCTCTAACTTTTGAACCAGACGTGCTAGGAACGAAATTTAAATGTCAAATTGCATCCTCTGCTTTCAAACGAACTAAGAACCGCACTCCAACTCCTTATAGTTTTTCTGTAATCGCATTTCTCGCACGCTGAAAAGTTTCCTGCTATTCTGCATTTGGCTCAATTTCATTCCATATAAAATTGCTATTTCTTGCATGCAATCTCTGAATTCAGCTTCCTATCTATTAGTCACCCAAACATCATTGCTAATGTCCACCTGAACCTAACCAAAGCGACTGTCACTAGTTCTGAATCCCATCTAGCCAATGAAAGTCATTTTTAGCATTTTTTCCATTCATCACAAGCCACATTCAAAAGCATTTGGCATGTTTAAATCATTCCTGTTCTCTCTAAACTTGCTGGGGAATTGGGATTGAACTGCATTGTTGATTGTTTATTCCTGAAACCTGTGTGCCCTCATTCAATCTCTTCATATTGCATAATAGGGGGGGATTGAGTAGTAACAGGGGGAAAGAGTGATTACATTGTCTTTGATTGAATTCATATCAAGTTTTATTTCTGTGCTGCATTGATTTCATATCATTGCATTTCATTGAACCCACACAAAGTTATTCTCTGCTACATTATTCTTATCACCCATACTCCTGTTGATTAAAGAGATTGGGCCTCATTACACGGAAGGCGGTAAGGGTTTACTGGTACCGGTAAGGGCACCGGTACCGGTAAACCCTTACCGCCTTACTACGAGGTCCCTTTGCGGTCCTCCCTTAATGCCTGGTTTTTACAGGCGTTAAGTATGGGACCCGCAAAGGGACCTTGGTGCTAATTACGGTACCGCAATTTGCGGTACCGTAATTAGCACCTTCACCATTAACATGGAGCCCTATGGGGCTGACTGGCAATGGTGAAGGGGCAATGGTGGATGGCGGAATTAGCATCCCCACACACCTTGGAATATGGCGCTAATTCCGCCATCCACCAAGACGGACCCGTTAAGGTACCAGCGGCAGCCATGGCGCTAATAGCGCCATGGCTTACCGCCTTCCGTGTAATGAGGCCCATTGTTTTGATTATCACCCATTGCTGATCACTGTATAAATATTAATAAGTGTGATATCTAGATATTGTTCATATTCATAAAAGAATGATATATATATTGTTCAATTCATCAAATAAATCTTTTAACTTTGCAAAACAAACCTACTTCTCGGTTCAGTGAGACCGGGGAGATTCAAAGAGAGGTGCGTTATATAAGGGTGCATCATCCAGAAATAAAAACCTTTGACATATAAATATATAATAAGGGTTCCAGCTGGGCATCTCACGCTAGGCATTGACTTAGGTGGA
Source organism: Ambystoma mexicanum (assembly GCF_040938575.1). Lineage (NCBI taxonomy): Eukaryota > Metazoa > Chordata > Amphibia > Caudata > Ambystomatidae > Ambystoma > Ambystoma mexicanum. Next base: position 1,137,672,496 of record NC_090931.1, on the reverse strand, counting down.
CTGCTGGGTTGAAACCACTTACAATTTGTACTCATATGTTCAACATTCAGGGGACCTATTGTCTAAAACTATTAACCCTTCTCTACCACAGCACTTGTAACGAGCTGTGTTGTTATTTTTGCCTACACTTGGGGACTGCGGGGGATTGCCGTGTGGCTGTTCGCTTTGACCCAAGACCTGAACTATTCATATAGATCCTCATCTACACTTGGAATCCTCCTTATTCTGGAGATAGACTGCGGGGTGGCACAGTGACTGCAGGCTGTTGCCTTTGAGCTGTGCTTTCCGTTTGAAGTGCATTGCAGTGACTGCTGATATTGTTCTTTGAACCGCTTTGTTTCACCTAATAATCTTGACTTGTATACTAAGGTTACTTTGGAAGTGGATTTGGGGCCAGCAACTGTGATATGGAATCGGACCAAGTGCATAATTTGGGGGCTTGCCCGTCTCCAATGTTGAATTAACACAGAGGGGCCCGCCTGTGTATATAACTGTGGCGAGTAATAGCTTATTGTGCCCTGATGTTGCAATGAAGGGACTAGTTGGAGAGACCCCTATTCTGACAACAGCATTAGTTAATCCAGTGCCGTCTGGCTTGGCCTTAGGTACCCTTCCTTTAAACCTCTCATCTTTACACGGAGGGGCTTTGGATACTTTGGCAAATGTACCATCTGACGTTGGATTGCTGGAATAAACAGATGCAGAGTGCCTTCAAGGAGCTGAAGTGATGGCAGTTCCTCTGGTTAAGAGGAAAATTGTTAGGTTTCATGCCTCCACTCCACAGCCTATTGGGAACCTCAGGAAATTTGGTGATCTAGGAGGAAAAATGAAAATGGCTGGTGGGTTTGGGGGTTCATTTACGGACTGGGGTGCATCTAAAGTGACCTCTAACTCTAATGCATCCAATGTCTTTAATTTTGGAAAGTGTAATAAGGGTGTGCCATCTAGTAATGTTTATTATCATTTGCCAGAAAGCTATGGGGGTCATTTGAATCAACAAAGCCCTCTACAGGGGATTCATGCTATTGCTCATCAAGATCTAACTCAGGAGAGTTGTCTGGAGGACTCATTCCACAAGGTGGCTAATGCCACTAGGGATTTGTTAAGGGATAATATTGATTTGGACTCATCTCCTGCTATGGCTGTTGCTAAACATGGGAATGATCAGCCTATATTTTCTACAACAATGAACTCCCTGATTGCTCCCAGTACTTCAAAATCAGGGGCTGTGTCAAACTCGGGCAAGCTTGGGAGAATCCAAAGGCAGGTCTGAGATGGGGATCTGTGAACTAATTTCCCCCATTGTGTCTAATTTGCATATTAGTTTAAATGTGGTGTTAAAGGCCCTATGTGATACGCAGGAAAATCTGGGGGGATTTTGGCAGCTCAGCAGAGGTCATGTAATGATCTCACTGTACGTATGTCTGGTATTGAGAACCAACTTAATCTGAAACCTGTGAATAGACCTGTTATGGAAATCTGCTCTCAAGATGATTACAATTCTAGACTGTTGAAGTTCGATGAGAAAGTGTCTGCTATATTGGAGGAACTGTCAGTTAGATCCCTGGCAGATACAGTATAATGTGGGTCACATGGTGGGGACCTTGATCAACCTGAAAGGATTGATCATGATATGTTAATGGACAATCAGGTTTAGGATGGCCTGGATATTCCTTCAGCACTGGTAGAAGGTATGGGTCTTTTGCAAGATAGCGCTGTTCTACAGGAGGTAATTGTGGTGGCTGACTCAAATCTTTCTACTATTGAAAATGAACTTGATATACAGCCTGAGCCGACCATTCCAATCAGGAGTAAAAGGTGCAGAAAGAAAGCAAAAAACACCCAAAAAACAAAAAAATATGGCCTCATTGAAGATTAGGGGGAACAATTCCAATCTCAAAGTCATTCGTAACTTAAATTACCATGATACGTGTAACAAAGATGGTTGTGCTGAACAGGCTAAGGGGGCATCTGAGGATGTAGTTATGATTCCTTGTCCCAGCATGGTCAATGGTAATGCTAAGGGTGAGATGACTCTTCCAGAGAACTTTGGCTCCTTTAGGGGAGTGAATAGGGGGGCGGAGGGAGATAATTTGCTGGAGCAGCCCCAACCTAAACAGAAAAAAAGACAGCATTTGGTAAAGTGATTAGTACAATGCACGCCGACACTTCCTCTTGTCCTCTGCAGCCTAGTGCTGCCATTAATGTTCCGGTTGTTGACTTGACGTCAGACATTTGGTTTATCTGTGGTAATTCCAGATGTTAGACCAGTGGAATTACATAAGAAAAGTTTGACGGCCCCTAATGTAGAGGCAGGGCAGAGCACTTCCCTTATAGTTGGGGTTACTGGCTCTGTCTTGGCACAACAGGTTGGTAGTATGGCTCCCGGTCAAGTTCTGGGGGGGATTGTACCCCTGACCTCTGGCCTAGTTTGTGTCCTCTGGCATGTGTGGGGGTAAGTATGTCGGTGGTGGGAGAAGCCATACGATCTAGCAGTAAAATCATAGGCTGGATACCTAATGAAAAGTGTATTAAAGGGGCTTCTTAGAACGATAACTACTGACGATATGGATGTCATATCTCTTCCGAGATTTGATAATGGTAGAATGGTCAGTAATTTCCACTCCGGTATGGTGGCTACCATGGTTTGGGATCAACAGGTTAATCTCCAATCCATGGGATTTGACCTGGTGGAAATACAGAACTCTGATGAAGCAAAAACCTTTCTCTCATTTAAGGAACTTGTGTCATCCATCCCAGAAAAAGTGGCAGGGTTTCCCTCTGTACCGCAGTGTGATTCTGAAACTGTGAGGTCTCTTATTTCAAATTTTTTGGGCAATGGCCAGGATTGGTCTTGGATACAACCTGCTCTTAGGTCGTTAGAAAGTCTGAGGCAAGGTCCAGTACATACATGACCAGACAGTGATTATCTTGGAATACCTGCGGCAGTTCTAACTTGTATAAACTGTTGCTTAATTCTACATGCACTATTATTTACTTCAGGAGACTATGCTTATGGCCAATCCTTTGCTAGATGGGTAGCACACTATCTCTTGTCCTGCTGTTAGGGGAGAGGAAGGGCGTCCGAGAGGAGGTCTAACCATTGCTATAGATCGCAACCTGGGTTTCACGTGGGAGGTGAGGTGCTGTTCTGAATGGCTCTTGGCTATTGAGTTAAATCTGGGAGTTGGTTTCTCTCCGATATTGATACTCAATCTCTACTGGATTCCTACTAGAGTCACTTTTGACATCAGAGAGGAGGGGATGGGAGAAATGTTGTATGAATGGATATAGAAGGGATGTGGCTATCAAGTTATCCTGACGGGAGACTTTAATTCCTTCTGTGCAGAGGGCGCTAGGTGGAACTCTATAGGGGCACTTCCCTCGGTGCAGCATGTGAATCTTAGACAAGGTATTAGGTGGGATCTTTTTCTCAGTGAGTGGGGCTTGTCTTTGTTGGATCATTTGCCATTCTCTCTGGCTACTAAACAAACTTGGCATAGAGGAGTGTCGACCTCAGGTATTGACTTTTTCTATGTTTCGGATGCTATTGGGAAACACTGCCGTTATTTGAGTCATCTTCATTCTGACCTGGGGGATCATTTGCCTCTTTCTTTCATCCTGACTATCACTATGCCTAATCCTTGTATTAGACCTGATCTAGCGAGTTTGGAGTCCAATAACAGGGGAACTAAAGTTTTGTGGAATAAGAAAACTGTGTACAAATTTAGTCGGCTCCTGTATGTGTTTCTTTTGAAGCCTGTCACTGTATCTCCCGGGTGTGATCAAGGGCAAAGTGGTGGTACCTCTACATATAATATTATTCTAGCCTGCATCCCTCAAATTAGAGATTCCCATAGTTTGGTGAGTCTTAATAAGAAATGTGTTGCAAGGGATGACAGAAAGTTTTCATCTAAGGCCCGTAAAAGAAGGGAACTTGTTGCCTTGAGAAAATCTGGATTGATGCCATCTGATTATGTGAAACATAAGCGTTCTATCATCTTGAGACATAAGAACTACATTAAATCCGTTAGGATGGATGCTTACTCTTTGTGCCATTTGTCCCGCTTGTCCTTAGTTAGGGGCTCGATTGCAGGGGCGGCAGCAGCTGTTCACGGAGCCAGCTTCGGTCCTTCTTTGGAGACTCTCTGGACCGCCAGGCTCCACATGGCCCTTGGAGCCCCCTCCTTCCTTTGCTTCCTGGGGCCTCCTCCACACAGCTGCCTCCACACAGTTCTCCGAGCCCCTTCTTCACTCCACAGGGTCCGGAGCCGCCTCCTCCTGTGTGCGATCTCGGCGGATTTGCATCACTGCTTCCTGGGGCCTCTGCACTTCACTCAGCCCCCGGAACGCCGACTGCACTACATTGGATCCCGGCTGACCTGCATCGCTGCTTCCTGGGGCCTCTGCGCTACACTCATCCCCCTGAGCGCCTTCAGCACTACACGGGATCCGGTTGAGCCTGCGACTATCCATTGTGCTAGTTCTGTTTGCCCCTCTGCAGCTCCGTCGCATCCCACTCTCACACCGGCCCTCCCCTTCACTCCACAAGGTCCTGGTGTGCCTGCGGCCGCTCGTGGACCAAGCCTCCTTTCGTCTCACCCTCCCTGTTTCCAGGTGGAGACGGGATGGCCCTAAGTGTCCTGCCTGCTACGCTGAAGTGCTTCCTCGTCGGCCCCTCCTTCTCCTTACCAGTCTGGTCGAGCCTGTGACCGTGCTTGGGTCCGGCCTCGGGACCCCCTGGATCCTCCACCTCCTGTGCTTTGACGAAACAGGGCGGCACTGGGTGTCCCCTCTGCTGCGCCCCGCTCAACAGCCCCTTCTCCACTACGCTGAACCCGGTGAGTTTGCAACCACACCTGGAACCATCTTCAGGACCTCCCGAGTCCTCTACTTGCCTCTTGCCCTTCCCATACACGGGCGAAAAACAGGGTGGCTCTGTCTGTCCCCTCAGCACCTTCATGGTTTTCTGCTCCTCCTTTGACTACCTAAACTCCGGCGTGCTAGCAGTGATCTGAGTTACCACTATCTTGATGTTGCCCTGCCCCCCCTCCATCCTAGAGCGAGTCTGACTTCTCCAGTGTAAGTTCTGTTCCCTTTGTGCTCCCCCCCCCCCAGTCTGAGGCTTTTGGTTTCTTGTTGGGTCTGCCGCAGCCTTAGTCCCAACACATTCAATCCTCTACTACAGACTTCTGAGCCGCCTTTAACTTTCACACCCTGTATCCTGACGGAGGCGTGTTGGCTCCATGTTCCTCCATACCTGCACCTGAACATTCTACTGCTCCACTGGCTCTGCTCCAACTCTACTTCCATGATTCTCGGCTCACCCGGCACTGGCTGTGATCTGTGTACTGCTTCTCCTTTGCTTTTCCGCCCTCCTCCGGCCACTTTGTCAACAAGTGTACTTACAGCCCGGCACTGTGGTTGCTTTCTCAATTCTACCCTGTCACCACCTACAGCGGTCCGACCAACCTGTGCCTATTTGCTCATGCCGAGGTGCAGCACCCAATAACTGCTACTCACTTTCCTGTGGTGATAACTGAGTACCTACTTTGTCCTGCCTCAGGCACCACTGGACTCCTCCATCCGCAGTTTCGAGATCCTGCAGCCTCTGACTTTTTTGGTTCCCTCTGGCTCTCTCTCACCACTGACTTGAATCCACCTTCAACGTCCTCCTCACCTGGTCTCCTCCAACTTGTTATCTGAGTGCTTGTTCCCTCTGTTAATATTGTTTCTTCCTGCCAATTCTCCTCACTCTTGATTCCACATTGCCCTCTACATCCCCTCTTTATATAGCTAACGCGCTGGTCTCTACCCTCTACATTCCAACTCCTACAATTATTGCTCCTATCTTCCTGTCCGTACCTAAGTCCTTGGTATGCGATCCTCCATATCTCCTTCCCACCTCACTCCCCCCCTCTCCCCTTCCTCCCATCTCCTCCTCTCCCTTCTACTCTCCTCTTTCCTCCTTATGCCTAGTCCTCTCCATTATTCTCCCCCCGCCCTAACCTTCTCTACCCCCCCCTACAGCCAACCACTCTGCCCTCAAACACTGCTCGCTGGAACGCCAGATCCATCTGCAACAAAACTGCAGCTACCCTTGATCTATTCTTTCGCCTTAACCTTCATTTCCTCTGCCTAACTGAAAGCGGGATTCCACCTTCGTCTTCCTTTTTCCTCCATACCCCTCGCACCTCTATCGTGGTGGAGGCGTTGGTCTCCTGTTCCACCCCAAATTCATTTCCTCCACTTCATCTCCAACTCTCCCCTCTTTTCCTACTTTTGAATTCCTCTACAAGTCCTTCTCTTCTCCCCACCCTATTTCCTTCCTGGTCGTCTATCGACCCCCTGGCTCTCTCTCTTCCTTCCTCGAAGATCTGGATCACCTCCTCTCACTTATTTCTCCCACCCCCTCTCCTCTAATTGTACTTGGCGACTTTAATATCCATCTTCCTACTCCTCCCCAATCCAATCCTTTCCTCTTCTCTCCATCCTTGATTCCTACCTCCTCTCCCTCGTTCCTTCACCCTCTACTCACTCCTCTGGTTCCACTCTTGACATCATCTTAATTCCTCCTATCCCCCCTCCCTTGTCTCTTCTCTCCCTGTTTATCTATCTGACCATGCCTTACTCTCTTTCTCCCTTTTCCCTCTCTCACCACCCACCAATACTAATCCCTCTCCCCCAATTTACTCACGTTGTGACCTCCGTGACTTTGATACTACCCTCTTCTTTGACACTTGCTCTTCTTCTCTGCCATCTCTCCAAGACTTTGCATTACTCTCTGCGGACGATGCTCTCTCTTCCCTTTCATCTTCTATCTCCACTGCCCTTGACCAACTTTACCCCCTTTCTCTTTCCCCCTACTCGGAAACCTTCTCAACCCTGGCTTACCTCCCATCTTCGCTCGATGCGACGCCTTCTCAGGCGTTTAGAGAGACTCTGGCTCAAAACTCCCTCGCTTTCTAATCAAACTTCTTACTTCTCTTACCATGCATTTTACAACTCTTGTCTTGCAACCGCCAAGTCCTCTTACTACTCTAACCTTCTCCAGTCACAAGCCTCTCTTCCTCGTCGGATTTTTCAAACCCTTTCCTGCCTTCTTTCTCCTCCTACTCCCGATCCCTCATCCAATTAAACGCTTTCTCCCTCTGACTTTGCCAACTTCTTTTCCTCCAAAATCATCACACTCCGCCAAAAAACGAACTCCCCCTCTGACCCCCTCTCTCCTCCTCCCCCCTCTCTTCCCTCTTCTACTATGTCTGCCTTTTCATCTGTTTCTACTTCGGATGTCTCCTACCTTCTTTCCAAAGCCCACCCCACATCCGCCCCCTCTGACCCTCTCCCCTCCGTTCTTATCCCCAAGATCTACCCTCTTCTTATCCCTTAGCTTACCACTTTCTTCAACTCCTGCCTATCTCCCTTCTACCTTTCTTTTCTAAACTCCTTGAGCGCCTCACCTACTCTCAACTCTCTTCCTTCGTCTCTTCTTCCGCTCTCCTTCCTCCCTTCCAATCAGGCTTCCGACCCAAACACTCCATTGAAACTGCTCTCACCTCTATTCTCAATTCTCTCCTCGGCATGCCAAGCAATTTTCTATACTTATTCTCCTTGATCTCTCTGCAGCTTTTGACACTGTCGATCACCCACTCCTGCTACACACCCTCTCCTCCTTCGGGTTCAAAGGCCCTGTTGTGAAATGGCTATCTTCTTACCTCTTCTCGTTCCTTTGCTGTCTCATGGGGATGCCAGACCTCCCCTTCCTTCCTTCTCATCTACGGAGTTCCGCAAGGCTCTGTACCTGGTCCTTTCCTCTTCTCTCTTTACACCTCCCTCATTGCTCCTGTTATCTCCTCCTTTGGTATCTCCCATCACTTCTATGCCGATGATACCCAACTCCTTCTCTCTTTCTCCTCCTTCACACCTGACCTCCACCTTAAACTCTCCTCTTGTTTCACAGCCATTAAGAACTGGATGTCCTCTCGCTTCCTCTCTCTTAACACTGATAAAACTGAAGTCCTTTTCTTCCCTTCTAACACTCTTCTTCCCCCCTCTCCTCCCCTTTCATCCACTTTTCCCCCTCAAATCTCCCCATCTCCTCCCATGCTCGTAATTTAGGTGTTCTATTCGACTCCTCTCTTACCTTCTCAACACATTTCACTCACCTCCCACACCTGCCGATACCACCTCTACAATATTCACAAAATCCGTCCCTCCCTCACATTCCACGCTACCAAACTCCTTATTTCCTCTCTCATCTTTTCCCGCCTCTTCTACTGCTCCTCCTTAATCTTTGGACTTGCTGCATCTCAACTTGCCCCCCCCCCATAAATCCATTTACCACTCCGCTGTTTGTACTCTTTGTCTCCTTACCTCCAGTGACTCCATCTCCTCCTCGCTCTCTCACCTTCGCTGGCTACCTTTCCACTTACAGCTAAAATTTTGCTTTCTCTGCCTTGTTTTCAAATCCCTACATGGTTTTGCTCCTCCTTATCTCTCTTCCCTTCTCACCTTTTACTCCCCCTCTCGCTCCCTTCGTTCCGCTGACCATTTCCTCCTCAATGTACCTCCTTCCCCCTGCGCTTCCTCCCGGTTCCGCTCCTTTCAACTCCTTGCTCCTCTGCACTGGAACTCACTCTCCCTATCAATCCGCTCCTCCACGACCCTCCCATCATTTCGCACTTCCCTTAAATCCCTCCTCCTCCATTCTCCACCTTGAAAGCCCCCGCTGCCCCCTCTTCCCCCCTTCTTTCCCTCTTCTTATTCCTCTCTCTCCTCTCCCATTTTCACTCGTTCTATCCTTCTCCTGCCCCCCTCACCAATCCTATTCCCACTCCACTTCCCCTCCCCCTCAGTTAATTGCTCTTTGCACTGTTTTGTTGTAGAATGATTCAAGATGTAATTTTTGCACCCAATGTTTTTTGTTGTTTTTCTTTGTATTAAGTTGTTCCATTGTACAGCGCCTTGGTGTAAGGCGCTCTATAAATAAATCAATCAATAAAACATGTTGCAGTTTTTGTGTAGGGGTAAAGATGGTCAATTTTGGTCTTCGGTTAACAGGCTTTTGGGGAATGTTAAGGGGAGTATGGATTTCCCCATAGATGAAGCTACCTGGGTATCTTTTTACACCGATAAATTTGCTTTTCCTGAGCATTTACGGGCCCTTGATGGTTTTGAATTGGGTTCTCCCGGGAAGGGAACATGTAACTGGAACAAGGAGGATATAACATGGGTGATTGCTCGACTTAAGCCATCTAGGGTCCCTGGGCCTGATGGCATTCCCCGTTTTGTTGTCAAAGAGGATCCTGGCACATGCGTCGAGCTGTTAAAATCTATGTTCGACCATATATTTTAGTCCCATACAGTGCCCGTTTCCTGGTCTAAATCTATTATTATACCCATTTACAAAAGGGGAGATAAACTTGATTGGTCCAATTATCGACCCATAGCCTTAACTGATGCAACTACTAAGGTATTTTCTATTCTTCTGTTAAGGGATCTTAATAGTGCTATAAGGGATCTTAATCTTCTAAGTCGGTTTCAAGTGGGTTTCGTGCTGAGCTTAGCACTTCTCTCAGTGCGTCTATTCTGTCCCACCTTAGACACTATGTCCATCATTCTCAGGTTGGTGATGTCTACCTAGCTTCGTTACACATGACAAGTGCTTTTGATGGGGTGATAAGATCTAGGCTTTGGCAAAGAAATGCTCTCTTTTGGCATTCCTCGTAAATTGGTCTAGCTGACTGCTCTTTTGCACTCTAAAACATCTATTTGTGTTTGCCTGTCTGAAGATGGTGTTCTCTCTTCTGAGATACCTAGCTTTACAGGCGTAAAACAAGGGCATACCCTGGCACCTACGCTCTTCAACCTTTACACGTGCGATGTGGAGAGACTGTGGCAGGGTCCGTCCATTGCACCGGCAAGGTTGGGGAGCGTTAGGCTGGAGTGGATGGCCTATGCAGACGATTTCATATTGTTCGATAGAACCCCGCAAGGTCTTCGAGCAAAGATGCAGCTTTTCTTTGAATATGCTCAAGAAAATAACTTGTTACCCAAAGCTTCTAAATCTAAGGTCCTGGTCCTTTTGCGTAGAACCAAAGACATGAACTATGGGAACTGATAATGTGGAGCAGGTCAAGACTTTAATCTATCTGGGAAACCATTTGGCTAACAGGGTCAGTATTGCATACTGGAAATCCATCTTGAATGATAAAGCTAAGAAACCTACTGCTCAAATGAAGCTCTTAAAGCAGAAAGTGTGCAAATTCTCTTTGCTTCTCCTGAGATGCTATTATCTAGCCAAATTTGGGGCTATTATCCTGTATGCTTTTCACATTTGCTCCCATAACATGGGTGACTTTGAATATTATTCAGGGAAGACTCTGGAAGAACGTTCTTGGCCTTTCCATGGCTATACCCAATGCAAAAATTAGACACAAGTTGTGGCTTGTGTCACTAAAGGCCAGTTATGTCTGGAGACCGCTTTCTTTCTTCAGAAGAATAATTGCTCCTCCCAAGAATTCCCTTTATGAGAGTCTCAAGGAGGCCATGCTCGCAAGCTCTGTTTCAACGCTGAGTGAGTTTAACATACAGATGTGTTCTGTGTGGGTTCACATTTGTGCTTCTGAAGATGATTTGATTTTAAGACCAGGGCATATTAAAAAGATTCTGTTTAGATATGATTGGGCTGACACAGTGGATTGTATCTACTCGTATACCAGCCTTGCGGAATACTCACAGTTTACGCATGCAAGGGAATGTCTTATCTTTGGAAATTCCCCTGTTCTGTAACACATATTAATTTTATGCGTTTCAGGTTAAATCAATTACCTGTTTACGAGAAAATCAGGAATTTGAATGGCCCAAATACCTTGGCTGATTTGAAGGCCATTGTAGAGGGATTGTAGAGGGATTGTAAATTCTGTGGTGAAAATAATTCTTATGACACCCCAAAACACCTGGTTGCTGTATGTACATTTTTTGATGATGAACAAACCAGGTTCTTCAGGGATAAGACAATTGGCAGCTCAGAGGTGGCCAGAAATCAATTTTGGTGTCGTCGTATGTGGGGCACTGCTATCTCTTTGTTTTTAGCTTTGAATAATTTTCTGAATTGGATAAGAAAAATGTATTATCGGAAACAAAATGTTTTTAAAATTGAATTGTCTGTCCTTTGATGCATTTTCTTTTCACCTATAGAAGCTGTGTTCTTTTTTTCGATTGTAATCCTATTTTTTTAATCTGTTGTTTTTCTTGTATTTTCGTTGTGTATGCTTTTTTGTAAACTATTAAATACAGCAAAGGAGCTCAAAACGTTGTCTCAAGTCACATGATCAAATGAAAATAGACTTTGGGCAAGCTACACCAAGACCAGAAGATAAAGCCATGCTCACACTCACTTTTATTCCCAGGAGCAATGATACTTGCAAGGCCAAGTTAAAAAAAACTATTCTCATGGCAGACAGCTTGAGTGATGATGGATGATGGGCTAATTGGGTGGGGAGGCATGGTCATGACCAACCCACCAGCACCTGGGGTTCCAGCTTGTATGCTGTTAACGAGTGGAATATACGACAAGGGTACAAACGTGCTAACCAATTATAGAGGGCCAAGGGCCAAGTACCAAAGAGCCCTATAGTTTAAAGACTAATGAGATGTTGTGTATTTGACACTCACAATGACTTACACTAGGGGTGGGCAGAGTTGTCCATCTGACTATAGAGACCCACTCACAACACCAAACCCCATAGAAAGTATACTTAGATGTTTCCCGTTATCCTATGACAGAACCACATAGGTTTTCTTAGTTTGCCACGTATTAGGACGTCACTGATGTTTTTAGTATATAAGTGTGTTTTTTATGTGTTACGCTGAGATATTACTGCCATACATCCGATGATGTCCGTTGTACTTCCTGTTTTAGATAATTGCTATTAAAACAGACCAAGTCTTTTGCCAACTTCTTGAGTCCGTTTTATTATTTATGTTTGAGTTATTTCTGCATCCCCATCCACCCTGTAGAGTGTTACATCGTCATAAAGGGTCTTCAGGTTAAACTGAAACCTGCCTCTGGCTCCAGTGTGTCTGGAAGTGCAGGAAGTGAGGGAGGTGCCCAAAACTCCCCTGTCCCTTGTCTCCTTGGTTACCTGAATGCACCCAGTGCTGATGCTGTGTGTGTGACAGCTAGGCTGTTCAGAATGGGAGAAACCTGCTTAAAAAGGTGAGGGTTTTGGGCATGAAGACAGAGTCGACCACTGGGAAGAACAACCCGACGAAGAAACCGTGAACAAAGCTTGCTGCATACTCCTGGACCGTTGAACTGCCTGGTGAAGCTGTGCTGCTTTGCTGAAACTCCTTTTTCTGATCGTCAAGAGAAGCTCCGGCAAGGTCGACTTCTTCCCTTGGGCTAGTGGAACTTGACGAGAAGACTTTCCCCAACTGGCTGTACTTCTTTGCTGGAACCGAGTGCCAGGGGTCGAGAGAAATCTGTAGTCGAGTGCAACGTCTGTAAGCTGGCCAAAAGCTCCAGGAGTCTCCTGTGGACCCTCCAAAAGCAGGACGACCCAAGCTCGAGTCACCTCACCAGAGTGCTGGACTCAAGGAGTGAAGGAAGCCCAACCAGTGTCCAAGATCCGCGATGGTGCCATTTACCGAGCGATGAAACCGCAAATAGCTGCTGATCCGAAGAACGCCCATAGCTACCGCTTTGAATTGCTGTGCAGGAGTCCTCCAGACGTCCTCCCTCTTGTCCCCACGACTGAGGCCCAGGAACACAGGATCTGCGTCACTGCAACCAGACAGAAGCCAGCTGGATCCTCCTCTTCTAACCAAATGTACTGTTCTGACTTTGAGGTACAAACCTCTTTGTCTGTATTTCTGCGCAGTCGAGACTTGCAGTAGCTGCTTTCTATAGTTGATTTCAGTTCCAACTACCACAAGTTAACAGCGTGTGACCCTACAGTGATTTTTCTTGAACAAACTCTCTAACTTTGTGCAAGACTTTAACTAGCTAAGAAGTGCCTTCGCTCCATAGACTGTGCTCCAATTGACTTTGGCTGTCCTGGCTCCCTGCGGAACCTTCTATTCCACTGACTTTGATTCTTACTGTCCCTCATAGGTGATACACTGGTTTTTAACAAATATTGCTTGAAAAGGTTTTTATCTAGAATTCATTGGAAGATTTAAAGTGCCCGCATGCTCTGAGAACCTGTTTAACCCTTTTCCTTCCTTAAACATTTTGCTTTCTACCAACCTCAGAATTTACCAAGTGCAAAAGTGATAACTAAATCCCATTACTGTCCTAGTTAGTGAAGTCACATCAGGGTGTAGGAAGTGTGTATGAAGCATTTCTAAAGAGTATCTACTTGCTTTGCCTTGATTCTGAGAAAGTATTTTGAAGTGTATTTTTATTGTTGCACGTTGCCCTTTTTAAAGAATGCTTATTTAAAACTGACCGTTAAATAATTATTTGACTAGAAAACCTGGAGTGTAAGTGTTATTTGGATACTTGTTTTGTAAACCTTTGATGCTACAGATCTACAGCTCAAATTTACCACTCTTGAGATAAGTCTGGCTGCTCAGTCACACTACCAACTTGTGTAGTACAGACCTATACCAATAGGTGGGTTACCCAATACCAAGAGGTCAAGAGTTGTGTAGTCTCCCATAGGGTTAGTACATCAATTCTTCCTAACACAGGTGGCAGGCGGTTTGATAGACGTAGAGTGGTTACATTGACTTTTTCAGTACTTGTGCCCAACTAAACCAGCCACAAGGCTAAGCTCCATCGAAAAGTGAAGCAATTGTAACATGCCAAAAATGTTTGACTTCAATGAGACAGCCCTGATTGTTCTGACAGTAGATCAACTGAAAGATATGTGCAAAACCAGGGGTCTGACTGTAATAGGAAAGACATGTGAATTAGTTACAAGGTTGTTGAATCACCAAAGTTTGGGTAGTAAGTCTGTAACACCTACTAATCCAAGTAATGTGGAAAATGATGAGGATGACAGTTTATAGTCAAGCTCCAATCTGCAAGAGGAGTCGGAGGAGGTAGAAGAGTCTCAGGAAGAGAGTCCCTTTCTGCGACAGCCTGCCCTTATGCCTCAGCATATTTCATCTGGGACCCCACAAGGTCCAGAGTTAAGCCCAGAATATGTTTCTCTTGAAAGACTGAGATTAGAGTTGGAGTTCAAAAAGTTGAACGCTCAAGATGAAGCCAAACATCAAGATATCAAACTCGGAGAGAGGGAGATGCAACATGAAATGGATATGAGAAGAATGTCTCTTGATTCTGCTTCCCTTTCAGGGTCCTCTAGATCTGCTAGTCCCAAGAGGCCTCACCTGCCCAAAGAAGCAGTGATTATGTATGAACCTACGCTTGATATGTGGGATTGGCTGGGTATATTTGAATACATCTATGGTCTTCAAGGAATCAGTGGGAATTATTTAATTCCATGGCTCATGTCTAGGCTCCCCCTGAATGGCTGTGATGCTGCAACGGAGTTGGGTGCCATTGAGAGAAAGGATTATGAATCGGTGAAGCTGGCATCAACAGCCAGATTTGAGAAAACTCCTCAGTACCTCAAGAGATTTAGGACCCTCAAAAAGAGTGATGGTACCCATTGGGCTGCCTGGGTATGTGAGTGTTTAAAGAACTTAGATGTTTGGGTTAAGGGTTACAGAGTGAACACCTTTGAAGGAATGAGGAATCCATTTTTGTTATAATCTATTTTTGATGCCTGATCTCCTGGGCTGAGACAGCACTTGGCTGACTCAAAAGAGATTGATCCCAAAATGTTAGCACAGGATGCAAACTTGTGGGTAGCCAACAGGGTCACTCACAAGGACCATGGGGCAACTCAAAAAAAGGTAGAGGGGAAGCAGCACAAGAAAGAAGGAAAAGAGAAGTCTAATTCCAACCACCCAAAAAAGGACCACAAACATAGCAAGAGTAGGTTCCATGGGAAACCTGGTAAGTCTAGTGAAACCTCTGGTGCCAAACCAGAGGGATGTCAACAGAACCCCCCATTCCAGAGAACATTTGGGAAATGTTTTGTATGTGGGCCTGTAGATCATGTGAAAGGGGATCCCAGATGCAAGGGTAACCCTTCAGGGCTCTTCACCCCAAAGGGAGAAGTTCAAATGGCAAGTGGCTCAAGACCCCATTGGAGTTCAAGGCAGTGTGTCTTTAGTGTCCCTAGGTCTGTGGGAACAACAGAATGTGGGGGTGTACAACCACATACCAGATAACACAAAATAATAATATAAGGACAGTGTACTTGTAAATGGCCAGGAGACCCCTGCCATCAAAAGACACTGGGGCAAGCAATATAGTGGTTGATGAAATTTTTTTTCAAACCTGAGGATGTGGCTATGGCACCCAAAGGTTCCACTAAACTTGCAGGAGCACCTATCCAAATGGTTCCTATTCTGCCAGCTGTCATCCAGTGCAATAATAGGACTGTTAGAATACCTGTCAGTGTACAGAATGAGGTGCCTGGGAGAGTCCGGCTCGGAAATGATTTGAAAACTCTTGGAGTTGTATCTAGTACCCCCAGGACTCCCAGCTAAAGGAAGCAGGAGCAAAAAAGATTGGCCAGAGAGGCAACCTTGAGAGACTCTCAGTGGGAGGTTGAGATTTCCAATACTGCATTCCACAGGAAGGCCACCCTTCAATTTCCAAACCACAGAAAGAGACAAAGGTCTCGGGGAAAAAAAGTTCTTAAACCTAAGCCTGTTCACAGGACAAGGACATCCCCGAGAGGACAGTCCCAGGTCACTCCAGTGACCCCTTCCCAAGCTGAGGCTGAGTGGGAGGACCAACCAAACTCAGAAGAGACAGCTACTGGTGACACAGAGCTGGAAGAAAACCTTTCCTGCATTAGAGATCTGGATCCAAAGGACCATCCTGAGTTGCAGACTTTACTTGCAGAAGGTGGACCCTCTAGGGAACACTTCAGTAGAGGTAAAAGAGTGTCCCTCTCTAGAAGGTGTGCGCCAGCAGACAGCATCCCAGCTGGAAGGGCAAGAGCCAGGGAAGCATATGCTTTACTAGGAGGATGGCCTACTCTACAGTGAACCAACTGAGTCTACCCCAGGAGACTTGTAGTGCCCCAGGAGGTGAGACAGACGTTCTTACAGTTAGCCCATGAGATTCCATTGGTTGGCCACTTGACTTTCAAGAGGACCAAAGAGAGGCTGTCTCTATAGGTCTATTGGCCCAAGATGGGGGCTGATGTAGAAACGTTCTGTAAGAGCTCCATACTTGGCAGACTTCTGGCAACAGTGGAGGCACGATTGTGGCACCTTTAGTGCCCTTCCCTGTGGTGAGAGTCCCCTCTGAAAGGGTGGGGATTTACATTGTTGGTCCCGCAGACCCTCCAACTTTTTCAGGCAACCAATATATATTGGTTGTGGTAGACCATGCTACCAGATATCCTGAAGCCATACCTATGAGAACTGTTGCTGTTCAGGCAGTGGCAAAGGCCCTTTACCAGGGTAGGTTTTCCTAAGGAGGTCATCTCTGACAGGGGGTCAAATGTTATATCCCACTACATGCAGACCATGTGGTAAAACTGTGGAGTGACCTACAATTTCTGAACAGCCTACCACCCCCAAACCAATGGGTTGGTGGAGAGGTTTAACAAAACTATGAAGACCATGATAGATGCTTTAGGGGAACCCCTTAGAAGAAAGTGGGACCTTCTACTGCCATCCCTTCTCTTTGCTTATAGAGAAGTCCCTCAAGCAGGGGTTGGATACAGCCCCTTTAAACTGCTCTATGGTCACCTGGTCAGAGGTCCATTGGCCCTGATCAAGTAGGGGTTTGAGAATGCTCCTTCCCGATAGCCAGTGAGTCACTGACTATGTGCTAGGCCTCCGGAGGAGGATGGCACTCATGACAGAAGCTTCAGATAACCTGAAAGCAGGTCAGGCTCTGGTCAAACATCGACAAGACCAGAAGGCTATCATGGTGGAGTTTACTCCAGACCAGTTTGTTTTGGTTATGGTACCTGCAAGGCAGAGGGCCTTATAGGCCAAATGGATTGGACCCTTCAAGGTTGTGGGTAAACTTGGAGAGGTCACTTATTTAGTGGACTTGAGCAATCCCAAGGAGGCCCCTAGGGTCCATCACACTAATCGTCTGAAGGCTTACATTTCCAGACCAGAAATAGATGTATTTCTAGCCTCTGATCAAGAGGAGGAGGAGGGTGAGCCTCTCCCTGATCTCCTCAGGGGACAACCCTCAGATGAAAGAATTGAAGGAGTAAAACGCTCTTCAGATTTGACTCTGCAACAACAGGAGGCTTGCAAGGCTTTGTTAAATCTGTTTGCCTCCCTGTTCTTACTGATACCAGGCTTCACCCCTTGGGGCCAGCAGGATATTCTCACTGGTGAAACTCCCTGTCAAAAGCAGGAGTTCCAAGATGTCAGACCACATAAGATCCCACATAAAGGAAGAGGTCAAGAAGATGCTTGATCTTGGGGTTATACGGCCATCTACAAGTCCATGGGCTAGTCCAGTTGTACTGGTGGCAAAAGCAGGAACCAAGGAATTGAGATTCTGTCTGGACTATAGAGTTCTTAATGCAGTCACCACGATTGATGCCCATCCTTTACCCAGGACAGATGAACTGGTGGACAAATTTGGTTCAGCCAAGTTACTCAGTACATTTGACCTGACCTCAGGCTATTGGCAAATAGCTCTGACAGACCATGCCAAGAAGAAAACTGCATTTCCACCGCAGGAGGCCTCTACCAGTTTAAAGTTATGCCTTTTGGACTAATAAATGCACCTGCTACATTTCAGCGGACAGTGAATCAAGTTCTGAATGGGTTAGTGGACTTCTGCATGGCATACTTGGATGACATTGCAGTGTTCAGCCACACTTGGAAAGAGCATCTTCACCACCTACGATATGTTTTGCAGGCTCTGAAACAGGCCCATCTGACCATAAAGGCTAGCAAATGTCAAATTAGTCAGACTACAGTTGTCTCCCTTGGACATGAGGTAGGAGGAGGTGAAATAAGGCCATTGCCTAGCAAAGTACAATATGTACAAGACTGGGCCACCCTACTACTCAGACCCAAGTGAAAGCCTTTCAAGGTCTCACCGGGTACTACAGGAACTTCATAGAGAACCATGGGACAATAGCTTCTCCTTTGAATGTGATCTCCGCACCCAAATTCCCCAAGAAAGTCAGGTGGAATGAGGAGTGCACTACAGCTTTTGAAGGACTGAAGAAAGCCCTTTGTCAACCTCTAGTCTTGGGAGCTCTTGACTACAACCAATCCTTCCTTGTACAGACAGATGCTTCTAATACATGGATAGGTGCAGTTTTGAGTCAACTGGATGAGAAAGGCTATCTGCTTCATCAGTAGGAAACAGAAGTACCGTGAGACAAGGTGGGCAACTATGGAACGTGAGTGTTTTATTATTGTTGGGTCTCTGAAGACGTTCAGACCATACATGTATGGGTCTACTTTTGTTATTCAGACAGACCTTCAACCGTTGAGATGGTTAATGCAGATGAAGAGGGAGAATGAAAAATTGCTAAGGTGGTCAATCAGCCTCCAAGAGTTTGATTTCATCATAGAACACACGTCAGGGTGTAATCACCAAAATGCTGATGGTCTCTCCAGAAAGTATGACCGACTGGATTGGGAGATTCATCCAGGAGTCGACTAAATCCTCCTGTCCCTTAGTCTGGGGTGTGAACATATATTTAGTTTCAGTGTTTTACAGGTATGCATATTGGCCTAAGCACATTTGCACCATGTTATGTACTTACTGCCACACTAATGGTGGCCACACTGCCATTTTGTTTAATTCGCCATCTTGAAAGCAATGTTCAGTTCAATTCCCTGCTCATCCTGCCTTCCTCACTTTGAACACGGTGGAAGGCCGCATCATGAACTCTCTGTTAATTACTAGCAGGAATGCACATTTTGCTGAGTGCTTTGTTTGTCTACACTGTAGAACCTTGAAGTCTCTGTGAAAGCATTGTTAATCTATGAGTTAGTTGCCCGCCTGTCTCGACTAGGTTTTCTCCACTGTACTATAAATTGTAATAATGTGCAGCTGCTATGTGCTCCTCTAGAGAAAAACCCTATTACCAGACTGACCTTCGGCTCCAGGAGCAATACAGATAAGCTATACAGCAAATGTTATCTTGTACCAGAGAACACACTATGCCGCCACGCACTGTTTTGCCGTGCTCCCAGACAGTAAGTTGTCAATAGGAGGACGGGGAGAAAATGCAAAATCGTTGCTTTAGTAACATTACATACGTGGAAAGGTCATGAACCTATGGACCCTATCACATGAGGCGGCTGGTCAAGTGTTTCAAATGTGATTCTGTTTAGTATAGATGTATGCGACTTTGGTTGTTCGGGGCTCTCTCCCGCCACTGTGTCTGTACGCATGCATCGTGGGGCGCTGAGACCCCAGTCTGGGCTGTAATAAATGATATTGTAAAATCTCATGACTGGCTATTTCCATTTCTTCGTAGTAAGCCTAATTTTGTGGTCTTTCAGATGGTGCCCGAACAGGGACCCTCCCGTTGATGTCCCACTCGTGGTAGACTAAGACGAGGCTGTCAGATCGAGATCAGTGAGTAAAAGGGGCCCCTGCACAATAGACGTGTTTCCTCACAGACTGCTAAGCCTGATCTCTGGCCTATCGCAGCGCTGATGGTACATCGCAGCGGTCCGACGTCCTTTCGTCACGGGATGTTTTTTCGCTGGTTTTTTACCGCAATTTTTTTTGTTGAAAAAAACCCATTGAATTTTTTAGAGGGAGTTAGGAAATTATATATATGGGGTGTGGGTGTTTGGGAATAAATACAAATGAAAGAAAACGTGGGGGTAGGGCAAGGGCCCCCCTCAAAAATAATGGAAAAATGTGATGGGTTTTTTCAGGAAAAAAATAAAAATCACAGTAAAAAAACCCACGAAAAAACATCCCGCGATGAAATGACATGGAACTGTCGCAGCGTGGGTTCTGGAATCGAGGCTTGCACTGCCCGCTTGGAGAAATTGGCAGCCACGATGATTGTCCATTGGACATGTTTGAAATCAGATGAGCATGTTTCAGTAAGGGAACGGCCTGGTGTTTTTGAATTTGATTGGTAGTATATTTGCGCGTAAATATTTTGGCCTGGTAACACTGATTTTAGTAGGCCTGGTAAGTGGTCATCCTGTTTCGCAATGTTTTGTTGCTGAAGAAGACAATCGAAGAATTTGAAACAGTCAACCTGCACCACCCGCGGTGTCGACAGCGTATGACATGTATATATCGTATGGCCTTGGCGCGATTGTATTTAATCATGTTTGGCAAAGACAAACGAGACATGCACCCGACCTTCAGTGCCCAGTACTGGGTTGTTTTGAGTTGGCGAGAAGAACAAGTTACTTACCAACTGGTCACTCTTTCGACTGGATGTTCCTCCAACGTATTCCACATCTTTGACACGTAATGTCCACAGCTGTGCACTTCGGAAACTTTTTCAGCAGAGGGCGTCCTGCGTTGATGTTGGGTCGATGTCCCTCGAAGGCCTCTGTCGAGGGCGACATCACCGGATGTTATAAATAGGACGCACGGCACCTGTAGCCTCAGTTTAAGTTTTTTCCCTCAGAACGTGTGGCACCAGTCTCATGCCTGCTCGACTGCACATAGCCTTGCGGAAACGGAAGCTGCAATCGCATAAGAAATTCTCCAGAGGGGCAGGCTGGGAGGGCGATGTGGAATACGTTGGAGGAACATCCAGTCGAAAGAACGTTACCAGTTGGTAAGTAACTTGTTCTTCGAATGGATTGTGTCCTTCAACGTATTACACATCTTTGACAGAGTCCCAAAGCAGTACCAGTAAATGGAGGAGGGAAAAGAATTTAGAGTACCCAATTAGATTGCGGACTAAAGAACCGCCTTCCCAAAGGCCATATCCTGACCATGGATTGTATCCAGGGAGTAATGTTTAACAAAGGTGTGGATTGAAGCCCATGTGGCTGCATCACAAATGTTCCCAATAAGAACCCCTCGCTGTAGGGCTGTGTTACTAGCCACGCCCCTAGTGGAATGAGCTCACAACCCTTCAGGAGGGTTCTTACCCGCAAATCGGTAACACTCCATAATGGTGAGGATAATCTACCTGGACAAGGTCTGTTTGGTAACAGCCTGGCCCAATTGGTGTCCAGCATATCGTAAAAAGAGTTGATCGTCCACTCTGACCCTGGACATCCTAGAAATGTAAAAGCTCAGGGCTCTCCTAAGATCCAACCGATACAGTCGCTCCTCTTCCTTACCAGGATGAGGAGGAGGGTAGAACCACCTTTTGACTCAAATGATATTCAGATACTACCTTAGGTAGAAAAGAGGGACGTACTCGCAGTACAACCATGTCCTTGTGAAACACAGTAAAGGATGGCTTAGATGAAAGTGGCTGCAATTCACTCTAACTGAGAAATCAAAGGAATCTTAAAGTAAGAATATTCTTCAGACGAGCGCTTAAAGATAGAAAGCGCCGCCGGGTAACCTTTAATGGTACCCAATAGAAGGCCCCTGTGGGCCAAAGAAAGTAAGAAAGACAAAACCATAGGCATGGAGCACTGAAATGGATCCACATTGTGATCTCTGTACCAGTCGCAGGATTGACGGCAATGGTACAGGGATTTAGTTGCAGTCCACCTGGCCGAAAGCAACACCTCCATCATGTCATCTGGGAGGTCTCAATCCTTATACCTCAACCTTTCAGATACCAGGCATGATAGTTGAGAGTCTTGACCTCTGGATGGAGAACCTGACCACCCTATCTCTCCTCTGCCCCCCCGTCGCGTGCGCGAGAGCAGATCCTCTTGGTAGGTAAGACAGCATGGAGGGCAAATGGACATTTCTAGAAGGTCCGGGTACCACACTCTCCTGGCCCAATCTGGAGCAATGAGGATCATGTGAGAACCAAACCTCTGCACCACTTGAGGAATGACGGGGACTGTAAGAAACGTGTAAAACAGTGGGAATGACCAATCCACCACGAACGCGTCTCCTAAGGCTCCTCTTGGAGGAAATTCCCTTGAGAAGAATCTCTCGCACTTCCGGTTGACAATGGTGGCGAAGAGATCCATTTGTGGGGTTCCCCAAAGGGCGATGATCTCCTGAAGGACTTCCTGAGCCAATTCCCACTCGTGAGACATTGTGCTCTCCCTGCTCAGAGCATCCGCCGCCGCATTTTCGTCTCTGGCCAGATGAACTGCTGAGATCGAAATGTCCTGCTGGATGGCCCAGAACCAGAGCTGCATTGGCTCTCTGTACAACGGGAGTGACCCTACCCCCCCCTTTTTTGTTGAGGTAATGCATGGCCACTGTGTTGTCCGTCATGATCAGGACACTCTTCCCCCATACAGAAGGCAGAAAAGCCTTCAGGGCTAGCTGATGGTCGTCAGCTATAACAGATTGATATGGAGTTGGACTCTGACAGAGACCAACGACCGCTGGCTGTCAAATCGTTGGCATGAGCACCCCATCCTGTGAGGGAAGCATCCGTCACTACCGTCACCTCTGACCATGGTTGCCAAAACTGTTCCCCCCTCATCAGGTTCCCTTCATTGGCCCACCCCAGAAGATCCTGGGAGACCGAGAGTGGAATCTGAACAGGATCCGACATCTTGCCAGAGAACTGTGACCACTGCATCTTGAGGACCCATTGCAGGGATCTCATTCGCAGCTTGGCCACTGACACCAGAAAAATGAAGGATGCCATGAGGCCGAGCAACCTCAAGAATTCGAAAGCCGGGAGACACTGGGCATGTTGAAACTTGTCCACCATCTGCACAATGTGAAGAGCCCTTACCTTGGGAGGTGAACACTTCCCTAAGGACGTGTCTAACACAGCTCCAATGTACTGGAGCTGTTGGGAAGGTGTCAGATGCGACTTCTTGAAATTCAGGGAGAAGCCCAGCCTGTGGAGGGTGCGGCAGGTGATACAGAGATGATCCAACGCTAGCTCGGGAGAGCGTGCCCGGATCAGCCAGTCGTCCAGGTAGGGGGAGATGTGAATCCCCCCCTCGCCTGAGGTACGCTGCCACCATCACCATGAGCTTGGTGAAGACCCTCGGGCGGAGGTCAATCCGAACAGCAGGACCTGAAACAAAGTGCAAGTCGCCAGCCGTAAACCTCAGAACTTTCCGTGCACGGGATGGATCGGCACATGAAAGTAAGCATCCTTGAGGTCCAGAGACACCAACCAATCCTGAAGTTGAAGGGCCTGGAGGACTTGAGAAAGAGTGACCATCTTGAACTTGTCTTCCGGAGAAGTTTGTTCAAACAAACGCAAGTCCATGATGGGTCTCAATCCCCCCAGTCTTTCTTTGGATCAAAAAATAAGGGGAATACGGAATACCATCCGTTGTTCCTCTCTGCTACAGGCACTAGTTCTATAGAGCCTTTCTCCAGCAGGGACAAGATCTCCTGCGCAAGGAGCGTATCCGGAAGCTTCAAAGAGAGTTGCCCCGGTGGATTGTCGTGAGGCCGCTGAAGGAAGGGAAGGCAGTAGCCATGAGCTATGGTATCCAGAACCCACTTATCTGAAGTAATGGCCCGCCACTCTTCGAGATGCTGAGACAGTCTGCCCCCTAACAGCGAACCATGGGACATGGCCTCATGACTGTTTGGAAGTGGCTGCGGCAGTGCCTGAAGGCAAAGAGGCAGTTGCCTGAGCGGCTTTGGCACCGCGATTTCCCCGACCTGTACGGGTACTTTTTCGCTGACCCCTTCGACTGGCGGCCCCTCTCGTTCTACCAAAGGATGAGTAGTAACAAAAATAACCTCCCCTCCTCTGCTGTCTCCTAGGACGAAAAGGCAGAGGTTGATGCACCGCAGCACTTAAAGATTTTACTGCAGCTTTTGAGGTCTGCAACCTCTCAAGGCTCTCGCCAGCCTTGCTGCCAAACAAATGTGCGCCATCAAAGAGCATGTTCAGAAAACGGGCCTGCACATTAGGAGCAAACTCAGACTTCCACAACCATGCAAATCTGCGTTTAACGGTGCTCTCAGCCATGGATCGGCTAAAACTGTTGGCCGTATCCAAACCCGACTGAAGGGATTTGCACATGGCATCCTTGCCGTCCTGCACGAGAGCAAGGAAACCATCCCTTTCTTCCCCCTCGGGAATATGGTCAGCCTCTAAAGAAACAGTTCCACAGTGTGTGAGAACCTTGCAAAGGCATAAGTGGAGTTGGCCGATTTCAAGGCCATGCTCTCAGCAATGAAGCAAAAGGGTGCCGAAGCACAGAGAATGTATTACCCCTCTCTTAATCGAAAAAGGGGACTCGGCTGGCGGCTTCACGCAAGAACACGGCAGGAAACTAGTTAGCCGTACAGCGACCGCTGCACTACTCAGCTGTACACATCCATTGTGTTTATCAGCACCGGACCGTTTCATTGTGAAGCCGGTGATCAGCCAATACTTGATTTACTTCAGTAGTCATCGATGGGGACCAGAAATCTATAAACTACGTGGGGTACCATTCGTAAATATAATTCATCCTAGACAGGACAACAATTTTGCCACTGGATTTGTGCCAACGAACACGTTTGCCTCTGGCGTTTTCTTTGTCCTGTGGAATCAAGACCACGACCTGAATGGTACAATCACTTCAATTTAGACCTGGGCAGCAAGGTGAAAAGAAATCATCCACTCGAGCGACGTTATTTATCACCGTCCTCACTTTCTCATTCGAACTTGAGAAAAAAATCATTGATGTTGAATATACATCACCTGTTGGGGTAATACCTTGTACGTGAAGACATGTGGGAAGAAATCCTTTGTCCTGGAGATGGCCTTGACACCCTTTTCCAAATGGACAACAGAGAGGATGTCCAATTCGTTAGATGGCCAAAACATGTCGACACTCAATCTCTCAATGGACGTCTACATTTAGTCGTCTCTTTAACTAATTTGTCAAAAGAATCTTTCTTCTTGTCATTTCTATTTTGATATACCCCTTGTCACTACATATGAATTCACCATATTTTTTTTATTGAATTTTTTGAATCATTAAAAAAGACATTTCTTTTAGCTACAATCATTGCTTTTGTCCTTTCATGTCAGTCACTGTTGCATAAGCTATAGAATTAGTATTTATCTGTTGGTTTTTGTTTCTTGGTGTGACTAGTACTCTCCTCTTACAACTCCCTTTTTCGATTAAGAGAGGGGTAATCAATTCTCTGTGCTTCGGCACCCTTTTGCTTCATATATATTTACCCTTGTGGGAATTGTTCCCCCGATAACAAAAGTTTGGCTAATTACCATTTAATTATATACATGCTCTCAGCAGAAAATACATTCCGGGCCCAACCATTGAAGCGCTTGTCGTCCCTATGTGGAGGGATGGTAGGGTATGCCGCCTGCCTTGAGGTGGTCGTAGCCGCCCGAACCACCAAACTCTCGGGAGTGGGGTGAGTAGATAAATAGCTGAGGTCGCTAACGGAAGGGCGGTATTTCTTAGTCACAGACTTGTTAACAGCCGGAAGAGATTCCGGGGACTGCCAAGCAGCTGCCACCCTTTTCTGCAAGATGAGATGAAATGGCAAAACAGGGTCAGAGGACGGACCTTGATCTAAAATGTCTGTTAGACCATCCTGCACAAAGTCTTCAGGAGGACTGGACCAGCCCAGATACTCAGAGACCCTCGCCATGAGCCTCCTATACGAAGACTCTGCATGAGCCCCAGGCTCAGGCCTACCAAATTCCATTTCCGGAGAAGTGTCCAACCCACTGGCATCATGGAGTGTCTGCCACAACTCCTCCAACTGACTGTCTCCAGAAAAAAGAGGAGCCTCATCAAGTGCACCAGGGTCATCAAACTCAGACCTTTCTTCCTCTTCATAAATGTCATTCAGAGGGGGCTGAAACCCAGGCCTGGTGACAGAAGAGGGCCTGGAGGCCAAAAGTGGCCACACAGACTTAGCAGCCTTCCTTGGAGGATCCATGTGATCCGGGTACTCCAAAGGCACATTTTTGAGAAAAAATCCCCAAAGGCGCCAATAGCATTGAAGCCTTCGAAGCCGAGAGCGTCGTCACAGGTGCCGAGCCCTCAATAGGTTGCTGCGGTCTCTCTGGAGACGAGGACCGGGACCTAGAAGCACATTTCATGCAACTTTTCGAATCCTTGTCCGTACAGGGCCTCAAAGGCTCCCGATGCGAGTTGCATCGTGTACCCGAGCCAGAGGCGTGCGAGCCACGGTACGAGACTGATCCTGGCCGGCTTCGTTAGAAGGCCCGACCGGACCCGTGCACTGCAATTGAAAATCGCTAACATTGTTTCTTCAAACACAGCCCATTCCTCAGGAGTCGAGGACTTCATCGGGCACGCAACCTTCCTCGAGGCACCATCCTCCCCGGAGGACGGGAAGGCAACCGGTGACGGCACTTCCTAGAGTGCCGGGACGAGGAAGAAGTGAGGTGGGAACCACTCTGGGACCGAAATCCCCGGGACTCCTCCCGACACAGAGAGTCGCCACTCGAGTCATCGGTGGAAACCCCCCTTGGACTTAGATTTGGATGTTTGGGAGTTAACAGGCTTAGAGCCCCTACCTACCTGGAGCTTCCCCTTCCGCAAGGCCTTGGCAGTCAGCGACTGGCATTTCGACAGTCGTTGGTGTCGTACGACTGGCCCAGGCACCACAAACAAAATGCGGTGCGGGTCGGTGAGCAACATTTTCGACTTGCCATCCCGGCAGGTCTTGAAGCCAGAACCTGGGGTCGAAGAGAAAGACATTGTAACGATGAACACACGAGGCGCACCAAGTTTCACGAAGCAACACGTTTGCAGAAAAAACGGATCTGAGGCTACGGGCACTGGGCGTCCTATTTACAACATCCGGTGACATTGCCCTCAACTGAGGCCTTCGAGGGACATCGACCCGATGTCATCGACGCAGGACATCCTCTGCTGAAAAAGTTTCCGAAGTGCATAGCTGTGGACATTACATGTCAAAGATGTGGAATACGTTGGAGGGCACAATCCATTCTAATAGAATATTTGGAATCTGTATTATTGTGGAAGAAAGCTAGACCAGCTGCGTTTGACGCTGTTAGAGATTGGAAGAAGGAAGCGAAAAAGGTACTGACAAGTAGAAAGAAGCATGCATGTAGACATATGACGAATGACGAGAAGGCTTTAGTACATGATCAGCAGAAACAGAGCAAGGCCATTAGGAGCATGGATAGGGCCTTTCAATTAGACGTGCAGAAAATAGATCTGTCACAAGACTTGCATATATCAGATGAGTTGTTGAATAAGTTACTGAATGAGCGGAGATCTGATTCAGGAGCTGATTCAACTGCACCGCCTCCTTATGTACCTCCCCCTGCACCTATGCCCGGTCCAAGTGTAACAGCTGCTGCTACACCCATTTCCCACTGCACCAGCATTTCCTCCGCTGCTGAGTGCGCATGGGTTATTTTTACTTTCTTTACCGGCTGCCTCCACTTCCACTACCAGCGATTGACACTGAATCGAGAACAGTGGCACGTAGTACGATATCTGCAGAGAAAAAGAAGGAGCTGCGTGAGTGGGCTGAAAAGTAGATGGAGGGGGTGATTAAACTGCTGCCATAAGTGCAATGTCTGATCATGGGGGTATTCCTGAACAGAAAGTGTTGATAGAACAAATGGGAGTGTATCTGGCTGAAATATGGAGTGATTTGACTGGTTCAGCTATTCCCCAACAATTGCAGGATTGACATATTTTTTTCTCGTTCAAGGAATACCCCAGACTAAAATGCGCAAGCATGTTGCAAAATGGTTTGTGTACAAGAGGGAATTTGATCGCTTACACAAAGATGAATTGAATAAGGATAAGCAACACACATTGTATGTACAGAAGCAATTTTTGCCTCCACTGAAACCAGTTAGTGAAGAAATGCGCATTTGCACGAGGGATGCGCTTAGATGGATTTCAGACACCTCTGTTTTCCCTATTGAAGTGCATTATACATTTAGCCAGTATGCTCCGGATATGCAACGAAAGGTGTTAAAAGTGATGGCTGAGTACTTACAAGATGAATGCATGAACATAAATGTGTGTTGTCCTGCAGACATGATGGTGATTTACAAAGGAGCATTTTCACCTGACCACCACGTTAACCTCTTTGTCACTAGATTTATCCCTATTGCTTAATAAGCGTTCAGAGCTCCTTACTCTACAATTACCTATGCGAGAGGTTCCTCCGACACTAATCCCGAAAGCAGAGATTCCAGCGGTAGGACAGGCACCTGCTACCACTATCCCAGCGCACTATATCTCGCAGTTTGTTCACGTTCCATTTTCGAGACAGGAAGTAAATACTATTAAGCAGTCTATCTCAGAAATTAGGAAAAATCCCACAGGGTTCTATAAAGAGATAGAATCAGTTTTAAAATTTGTCTGTTTTCACCTTGGAAAATATTAACTTACTGTTTTTCTGTGATCCTACCTGCAGATTTATGGAAGCAATTAGAACTATAGATCAAGCGAGTATGGGCGATACTTGGGATGCCTCAAGACAAGCTGATGGGGGTAGGAATGCAGGCGAGAAACCACCTCAGTCTATATTGATGTTGCCAAATAATATAGTAACCAAACTGAAAACATTAGTGCCCGAGAAGAGAATTATATGGGACAAATTGACGGCATGCATGCAAGATAAAACCAAGGGTGCGTCAGAGTTTTTTAACAGGTTTGAACAAGTGTTTTCAGATTTTAGTGGGCAAGATTTGAGCATGGAACCGGGGAAAAGACTATTTGTCGACAAATTTGTACAAGGATTGTTGCCTGACATTCAAACTCAGATCATGAAATCTGAAAGTGCATGGAAAGCAAAATCGTAATCCGAAGTGGTACACATGGCCCAGTATTATGAGAAAAAGAGTAAACACAGAGAAAGAAAAGGTGGAAAAGAAGAAAGGTGATCTGAAGACTAGAGTCCTTTTACAGCAAATCACACGGGGCTCAAGGGGTGGGAACACGCAACTGAGAGGTCAGTTTGTGCCACAGTTGGGAGTGCCATTGGGTCCTCCATACATAAATCAATGTGCATATTGTAGACAGGAGGGCCATTGGAGGGCACAGTCTCCGTCTCTCCAACAACGAGCTAATAACCCGTATGGCACCATGAGCAGGCGAATGAGGGGTCGTGCCGGAATCACAAGTCCTGGTAGATACCAATTTGCACAGAATCAGCAGAGCCAACCACAAGATACGAATGTGGGTATTCAGGGCGGCGGACAGCCACAAAATACAAATAATGCGAATGTTTTTGATAAACCTATTCACGCATATTTCACTGAAGATTTCACATCTGATGATGTACTGTTTCGCTAGGACATCCCGAAGCAGAGTCTGGAACCGATACCTATTCTCGTAGATCAAAAGGGGCTCTACGCTGAAATGAAGGTGGGGAATAGGGAGCATATCTTTCTAGTGGATACCGGGGCACAGAAGTGCTCCATTGATCATATGCAGGTTCCAGATATCCCACTGTCACAGCAGAGGAACGTTTCTGTA
The DNA here is from genome assembly GCF_040938575.1 of Ambystoma mexicanum. Classification (NCBI taxonomy): domain Eukaryota; kingdom Metazoa; phylum Chordata; class Amphibia; order Caudata; family Ambystomatidae; genus Ambystoma; species Ambystoma mexicanum. The sequence continues at coordinate 1,137,642,952 of NC_090931.1, read as the reverse complement.
GGGTTCTCCGGTATACAAGTGGTTAGTCCGGTCTCTCGGCCGGTACTGATTGGGACCGTTTCCCGATACATTTCTATTTTTGCTGACAACAAATTGCGGCGAAAACTTGTTGGGATTAAATTTGTTGAAGAAATTGAATGCTGTTATTTATTGTCCTCCAGATGGAGTGTACTTGACGATTTCCGCCCAACAAAATTCCAATTCACAATTTTTGTCTATGCCTTTGCCAAGCGAATTGAGTGAGGTGCCATGGCCACTAGTCAAGGGCCACTACCTTTGTCATCCAAAGGGTCCAAATGGACCCAGTCCTGGCGCCTTTGCCGCCAGGCTCATAAGAAAGTGTGCTCTGCACACTTTGTGTCTAGGGCACATGCATCCAGGCCGTGCGTGGCCATTAAGAAAAATTGGAGGGCACGTGCAAAAGTCTGTGGGAGGAACAAGGTGGAGCCACAAGGCGGGGCTAAAGGGGAGTGGCTGGGGCCTGGCTATTTAAGCCAGCCCCACCCGCGTGCAAGTGCTTCGTGTTAGTCTGCTTTCTGCAGCGTAACGCTTACCGCCGCCTGAAGCACTCTTACCGGTTTCCAGCTCATCATCTCTGCACGCATCTCATCAGGTTCCTGAACTACTTCAGCGCGCTCCTACCTGACTCCAGCCACACCATCGCTTGAAGCGTAGCTTACCTGATTCCAACACTGCATCTTAAGCGCGCATCTTATCTGCCTCCAGCAATACCATCGCTTGACGCGCAGCTTACCTGACTCCAGCAACCCCATCGTCGGACCGGCGCCTTACTTGTCTCTGCAATACCATCACCTGCAGTGCATCGCATCGCATCTTACCGGATTCTCATTGTCATCGGAGTCGGAGCACATCCTCACCTGTTCCGAGCGCCTAGCTACGCAGGAGCCTTCTTTCTTCCTGACCAGGATCCTCAAGGATCCATCCATCCAGCAATCGCTGGCAGGTCTTCGGATCCTCGCTCCCCATCTGGCATTGCCAGGCAATTCCTGCAAGAGAAAAGGAACACAGAAGGTTAGAAACTGCATAAATACCTTACGTTTGGTCGCACTTGCGTACAATCTTGACACCCTACTTACCTTCGAAGTGGGGACCGCGCAACCCCCTCTGGCACCATTTGAACTCGCTTCCAAAACCGTGACTCAACATAGCCATCTTCACACCAATTGGGGAGAGAAAAGACATTACAAGGGTTATGGATAATGATAATTGGAAAAAGACATTGCAAAAGGATACGGACAATAATCATTGTTATAACACTTACCTTCAAAGTGGTTCGGTCACAGCCGGTCTGGGCCGCCATGCACACGGGCCAGTGAAGCAACTAGGTCCATCAAAGGCACCCCTGCTGATGAGAAGCAGGACGGAGAGCTCATCCTCACAAGAAATCAGGGGCAGTGCCAGCAACCAGAGCAGCCCACACTACAGCAGCTGGGGGAAAAGGCTGATCCAGGGGAGCCAAGTCCAGGGAGGGCTCCACCGTGCCCCAACGCCCCCGCAGAGACCAGGTGAGCGTAGCATGAGGTGCCAACACACGTATGGGCAGTGAATGATAACGATGTTGGGATTTTGAACGTTGAGCCAGTACGAATAATTTTAAAAAAGGCATTACGCTGCCTTGTATTTTACAATACAAAATTCAGTAGAGGGTGAGCGAGTATTGAAGAGCATTGTTTCAGACTTTATACACTGAGGTGTGATTGAAGAGATTTCTGGGAGTGTGTGTAATCGCCCGATTCTTCCTGTATATAAGAAAGGGATAATGTCTTACCCTACCGTTTTATAATTGATTTGCGTGCAATTAACAAGATTGTCGCGCCACAGTTTCCAATTGTTCCTGATGTTACGACTATCTGAACTATGATTCCGGCTATGGCCACACATTTTAGTGTTCATGATTTGAAGAATGCTTTCTTTAGTATTCCTGTACACGGAGATAGTATGTATCTGTTTACGTTTACCTTACGTGGACGCTCTTTCACATTCACACGTGTTCTCAGGGCTACACTGAAAGTCCGAGCATATGCATTGAAAGAACAGCTTGATATGCTTGAGCTGCCATCAACTTGCACATTGCTGCAGTACATGGACGACCTGCTCATTGACACAGATTCTGAGGACGCTAGCAAGGAGGGTACTGTTTTATTGCTTATTCATTTAGCTACACATGGACACAAGGCTTCGCTGAAGAAGTTTCAGTATTGTAGACAGGAGGTCGCCTATTTAGGCTATCTCCTGTCAAAGGAGGGAAGACGGCTGACACCTGAACGTATACGGAGCATCTCTGACATGCCTGTTCCAAACACACAGAAGGTGGTCAGAGTCCCGATTGGCATGGCTTCTTATTGTAGACAGTAGATCCCTAATTTTTCACTTTTGATTAAACCTATGTTGGCATTGACAAAGAAGGATGTTCCTTTGCCTTTGCCGTGGGACATGGATTGCCAGAACGCTTTTGATCTGCTTAAGGCTGCGTTGTGTTCAGCTCCAGTTTTGGGAACACCAAATTATGAGACAAATTTTGTTTTTATGTGCATGAGCCTGAGGGTTGTGCTTTGGCAGTATTGATACAGGAACATGGGGGAAAGAGCAGACCGTGCAGCTACTTTTCCTTCACGTTAGACCCTGTTGCATGCGCTTTGAGTGTGGGTATGGTTTTAGGTCACTCTTTAACCGCAAAGGCACCTCACTTTATTGATGTTCTAATAAACAGAACACAAACACAGCATCTCACTTCTGCTCGATTAACGAGATACAAGTTGATTCTATTTGCACTGCACATCCAAATTAAGAGATGCAGTATTTCGAGTCCGGCTGAACGTTTGCCGTCTCCACAAGAGGATGACCACACCAATGACATGCCCCATGAGGGGGTGTGGCCTGAGATCATGGTGTGAGGCTGCGCTTGTTTGGAGCTCCCGCCGAGATCCTTTACTTCATCCTGGAAACTTGCAGGTAGACGGTGACTTGAGTACAAACAAGAACACCAGCCTGCATGGGAACTGATTCCCCACCCCAGCGTGCAGTGTGAGCCAAAAATGAAAGGATTTCGAGTGGAAACTGGCGGCGAAGTTGAGGCCGGTGCGGCCAAAATGGCGGACAAAGCTGTGTCTCTGATGTGAGGAGGAGGAGGGGCTGCAGCGGGTAAGTCGGTGAACGGAGCCTGAGAAGCTTTGCAGAGGGAAAGTCTGCCTCCGAGCCACAATGCAGCAGTTGCAAGTAAAACAGGCTGAGGAAGCAAGCAGAGCCCTGTGCACCGAATTCCCCATAGTGACTGTTGAGGAGGTGTCTACACGGCGGCAGACCCACCAATTTAATCGGGTCCTACGCAAGACTCGGTGGCATCAAACGGCAATAGTGCGGCGGAGAAATGGGACGGAGGTGCCGCACCTGAAGCAAGCCTCGAGCGAGTGGAAGCCCTGAAAGAAGTCACCGACGGTGACAACAAAGAATTCACCAACCAAATAGAGAGCAGTAAACCCTGCAACGCGGGAGGCTCTCTTTGGTGGGAAGACTAGAATGGCAGAAAGGTACACTAAACCACGGGGAACCAACTACTGTGTTCCTAGGAGCTAAGGGCTGCAGAAACGGATGGGCAGCACGGCGAGCTGAGGGTGTTGCAATCGGAACGTGGGTGCTGCGCAGCGGCACACAGCAACAGCCCGAAGGCGACTACTACTACTCCAATCAGGCAAGGAGGACAAATTAGGGAGCCTATGCGGGGCCTTTGCTGAGATGCATCACAGACTGGATTGGCGAGCCCAGACTGGGGCATAGCAGGTGCGGGTGTAATGGCCCAGTAGAGACCGCCCCTGCCACGCGCCAGCACCCAAACTGACTGGGGAAGACAAGCCATGGAAAAAAGGCTGCAGGAACGACGCAGAGCCCGGACAACGGATCACACATATTAGGGTTGAGCCGAAAAGAGAGTGCTGAGTGATGCTGTGGACACCCTGAAACAAACAGAAGGTAGGCCAACAAGCAGGCGGCTCGCTAGAGGCTGTACTATTGACTAATTGGCGGCTATAACAGTACAGCACTCCAAGGGTAATGTAATACACATAAGAAATAAGTGGAGGAAACCCCGGGACAGGGGACACATAAGCGAAGAGGCGTAAGTCGTCCCACAAGTGGCGAATCTGACCCAATGGAATGTTGGGCTTAGAGATTGCTTGTGATACTACCAAAGAAAGCTACAGTAACTAGCCACTACGCTACACTCCCTGGCAAACAAGGGAAGCAAATGCCCGGAGGCGCCTGAGCGCGCAGTTGGCCAGCAGCTGACCTGATTTCAAGACACATTGCCCACACACAGATCATTAAAAATGAAGTTGGTCAGTTAACACGAGGTGGTAGAGTGGCTGCCAAGCCAACGGCAGTCATCGCAGAACTTTATGTAACGAGTTGGTAGAAGGCCAAATTCATAAGGAAGTGGGACATTACAGCCAATGCCTAGCCACAAGAAACCACATATCACCCACTGAGACAAACATAGTGCTGCCCCGCAATCGCTGCAGTGGCAAACTCAAACGGATGCAATACCCACTCCTGCAGATAGACGACCCCCTGACAATATGCTGAAACACAGCTCACCTGCGGAGCACGGATTGAAGGCAAGGGACAGTCCTCTGACTGCATAACCGGAGAGTTCTGTAGAAGGGCCACTGACTTGTTTCTGAGGAACCTAGCCCAGGTGCTGACTGGTGTCCACAGAAGGGCGGAAAATCTGCCAAGCTGAAGGCACGCAACAAACTGCCCCAACACTGACAACGCAGTAATTTCCTCATCTAAAGCCAAAAAGGACCCCACAATCATGGACTCCTTCAATGCAGCTAAATCTAAGGGGCAACCACAGAGCAATGCATCGGCACAACCCACTCAACCGGACAATTAGGCTGGAACGAAGGAAAACCAAGTGCTGGCCGCGATCGCTGCCTTGAGAAACTTTATAGACATCAAAACTGAGGAGGTTAAGTCTGGTATGCAGTTAATGCGGCAGGATATCCGCAACCTCTCAGAAAGAGTCACAACTACAGAGACGGAACTGAAAGAAACGATGGATACCACCAAGGATCTTGAGAAGAGACTATCAGAATTGGAAAGGAGAAACGCAGCGCTAGAAGCCCGGCCAGAAGACGCTGAAGGACGTACTTGGCACAACAGTGTGCGCCTGCTAGGAATTCTGGAAGGGATGGAGGGTTCGAACCCCACAGACTTTGTCGAAAATGTAATTCTGCAAGAAGTTGGGACAGGAAATCTTTCACAGGGTTATGTGGTGGAGAGGGGCCACAGGTCCTTGCAAAAGAAACCGCCACCTGGCTCGCACACTCGCCCCATGAGAGCAAAAATACAGAACTTCTGGGACAGGGAGGCTATCCCGAAATTTTCAAGAGAAGGCGGGCAGATTCGTCGTGACAACTCCAATATAGCTATGTATCCGGACTACACGCCCACAGTCCAAAGAGCAAGAAATTCCTTCGTGCCAGTCAAAGCAAGTCTCGGGCAACTCAACCTCAAGTACATGTTGACGTATCCGTCTAGGCTCCAAGTGATCTACAGAGGGTGACCTGTTTTTCTTGAAACACCTGCGGCGGCCACGATGTGGATGGAACACAACAATTTGGATGGAGGTGAAGGAGCAGTCACTTGACTGTGGCCTAGTTGGTGAAGAAATGGGGTAGGGGTGAACTAGACTACTTCAGAGTCTGCAGGAGCACTGCAGTAAGGATTTTGATGCACACTGCCACTGCAATTAAGCTTCTTCATGTTCGGCAGGGGTGAGACGGGGACCCTCGACCAGAGATGAAAGACCCACGCCACGAACAGTCAGGTGTCGGCCTGTTGCTAGCACCACACAACTCGCATACAATGGCCCGAATGGGTCAGAAAGGTGGGGGGGTGGGCTCGAGCGCTGCAGTTGGAGCACGGCTGCTGAGTGCAGTTATTTGGTTTGGTTTGTTGTTATCAATGTTTTGAATTCTTCACGGGAAAAGGCATGTACCACAGAGTGTGTGTGTGAGGTGTCACGGGAATTGACAGGGGTGAGTGTCCCCCCAAATCATGGAAGGAATGGGGACATGGGGGCCAAGGAACTGGGCACATAGGGACAGAGAGGTGCTGAGGGGGCACAAAACATTGCCATGGCTGATAACATTAATATATTCGGGGACTGGGAACGTATCTGCGTAGGAATCGAGTGAAGTCCTTCCTAAATAGGAAAAATATGTCCATTGCATTACTGCAAGAAACCCACCTAACAGAAAACATTATGGCCATGGTTTCGGAACACTGGGAAGACAGTGTTACGGTGCTGCTTACTCCAAATATGCCCACAGGGTAATCACTTGGATAAGCCCTGTGATTCCCTTTAAACTACTAGGGAGGGAAACTAACCCTGAGGGAAGGTACCTGATACTAAGAGGCTGCACTGAACAAGTTGAAGTATGCATAGTCAATTCTTACTTCCCGACTCATGCGATACCAACGCACCTTAACACACTGTGTGCTAAAATAGCCCCATACCGGGAATGTTTCTTCATCTGGTGCGGGGACTTCAATTGCGTACAGGACTGGGAGTTGGATAGATCTAGCCTGCCGGTTTCTCAAAACGATGCGGCCACAAAGGCACTGAATGTACTACTTGGGGCCCTGGACCTGGTAGATGTGTGGAGAGAGCTACATCTGACAGATGGGGGCTACTCTTCCTCGCCACACCACCTGCACACCAGGATTGACTACTTGTTTGTGGCCAAGGCCCACCTGGCACAGGTGGCATCAGCAGAATACTTGGGCAGGTCAATATCAGACCATTCACCACTACTGTTGACTTGGAGAATAAGGGGACCTAGACCCCCTATACCGTTGTGGCGAATGCCCATGGATGCATTAACAGACCAAGCTTTTAGGGAAGACCTACGGACCAGGTTGACAGAATACTTTGAGAGGAATGTGGGCAGCGTAGAGCACTGGGGGACGGTCTAGGAAGCAATGAAGGTGGTGGTGCGTGGGGAGGTTATCGCTAGTGTGGGAAGCATCAGAAAAACACTGCGACTGGAGCTGGAAAAATGGGAAGAAGAAATAAGACAGAGGGAAGTGTGTACATAGGGGACACGCAAGGAGGAGCTTGAACTAGCAAAATTAAGAGGTAGCTGCCAAGAAGCCTGGGGAAGGTTGTTCAAACTCGACTACTCAGTTTAGACAACCAGGGTGAATGCTGAGGGAGATAGACCGGGCAGGCTGCTGGCGTGGCTGGGCAGAAGGGAACACCCAAAGCAGTGGACTACGGAACTCAAGGATGAAACGGGCGCTGTGCATAAATCGCAACTAGCAATTAACAACAGTTTTGGGAACTTTTATTCCCACCTGTACGACCACGAACATCAGGTAACTCGGGAGGATATACTAGGTACACTAGAAGAAATTGGTTTGTCCAAGCTGGCAGCGGTGCAGCGGGAGGCACTAGAGGCAGACATTACAACAGAAGACAATCAGACAGAATCAATAAGATCACTTGCCTCGAGCAAGACACCCGGAAGAGATGGACTCCCACCGGAGTTCTATAAGATATAGGAGTTAGTCCTGTCCCCAGTGTTGCTTGAAGTGTTCAGGGAGGCGTACGAGGTAGGGGTGCTACCTGGGACCATGAGAGAGACCCTACTGGTCCTGATACCCAAACCAGGAAAGCCAACTGATGAGTGCGATTCATACCGCCCATTGGCAATGTTGAATTACGATGTTAAAATTTTAACCACGATACTAGCCAATGGCAGGTTGAGCAGGGTTATAGGGGGCTTGAACCATAGTGATCAAAATGGTTTTATACCGGGACACAGTACTGCATTAAACCTACGTAGACTGCAGCACGTCCTAGAGCAAACGACAAACTCTCAGGAACATTACGCTATACTCTCCCTAGACGCGATAAAAGCGTTTGATTCATTTTACTGGGAATGGCTGGTGGCAACATTGAGAGAATTGGGTTTGGGGAGCAATTCATTAAATGGGTGCAGATACTATAGACAGCCCCAGTGGCGAGGGTCAAAACTGGGAGGATAATGTCACCGGTCTGGGATATATGAAAGGGGTACCCGATAAGGCTGCCCACTGTCCCTGATGCTGTATGTGCTAGGACTGGAGCCAATAGCAGTTTATCTCTGGAAACAGTACCTGGAGGCAGGCATTTGGGTAGGGGGAGGGGGACATCTGATCTCGCTTTACGCAGACTGTGTTATTGTACCCGAGGGACCCACACCTAAATGTCCCAGCATATATTAGACAACTACGCAAGGGTGTCTGGGATTAGTTTTAGCAAAACGAAATCTTGCATATTCCCGATAGCAGGTTTGGGGGGGGGGGGGGGAGGCTGTGAATGAATTGTCGGAAGTCGGACTTAGGTGGGAGCTGGGATCATTCAAGTACCTGGGGGTAAATATAAGTCACACACCGGAGCAGATGCATGAAAACAACACAGTGGCAGTGGTGAAAAGCCTAAGGAACTCCATGAAATTCTGGTTCAAGTTGCCGCTGTCCCTAATGGGTAGGGTGGACATCACCAAAATGATTATGCTACCGAGATTCCTATATCATTTTCATAATGTACACTGCTACATTAAGGCGTCCTTTTTCTGATTAGTGGAAACGCTGCTGCAGGAATTTTTGTGGGGAGCGGACCGACACAAAATGTCACTTGCCACACTATGCCAGCCATATAGAGAGGGAGGGTGCAATTACCAGATCTGGAAAAGTACTATTTGGCGGCCCAACTCAGCCACATAGTCAGATGGCTGACGGGCAAACCCACCTCTGAAACTGAGTTGCTACGACGGCTTGTGCCCCTGCAAAATTGAAAGAAATACTGTGGATACCACTGAATTGCTTGGGGCATTTCCCCCATTTTACCCATGGTGGTAAAACTAGGGAGGAGGATATGGGGAAGGCTAGTGGTAGTACTGAAGCTGGGACACCCATATTCACCTAATGTGCAGATTGAGGCTGACACCTGCAGAGATGACGCAAATCTGGCAGTGGTGAGACGATGGGAGAGGTGGGGCATATACACCTGGGGTGATTTGTAGGAGGAGCGGGTCTTCAGGGATTTTGATTTGCTGCAAGAAAAGGAAGTGCCTGGTGGGCAGTTCCTTTGGTACCAGAAAGCTCGGAGTGTGGCCAAGTGAAAATGGGTTGATTGGCCTGAAGAACCACCACTGAACCCCCTGCTGAACCTAATGTACACCTTGAGCGATGGTTGGTGGCCAGTATCCGGGCTGTAAGCTCATTGATAGATAAACCCAACCCCAAGAGTGCGACACTGAAAGAGCAATTGGAAAAGGATTTGGGTACAGATATAACGGAGAAGGAATGGGAACGGATACTGGTGTACCCCAAAGAGGTATCGAGAAACTCAATTCAGTTTGATACAGCTGAATGTATTGTACCGCACATATATGGCCCTGCACAGGATAGCTTCGTTCAATAAAAACGCACCAAGATTGTGCCCATGGTGTGGGATGGAGAACGCAGAACTAATATATATTTTTTGTGTGTGTGTGTGTGTGTGTGTGTGTGTGTGTGTGCGGACGTTCTGGAGACAAATTGAACAAGCCTGCAGGAAAGCAGGAATAGCGTGATATGAGTGATCACCGATGGAATGTTTGCTTGGGGCGTTTCCCAGAATTCACAAATATAAGCATGTAATCAAGGTTATGGACATGGCATGCATACTGGCTAAGAGAGCTATTGCTATGGCCTGGAAATATGTTGGGGGCCCATAGTATGCAAGGTGGCACAGAGAATTAGAGCGGTGGGCAGAAGTAGAAACCAAGGTATGGATGGAAGGGACAGTTCCGGGGAGGATGGGAGCGATACCTGTGAAGCCTGGAAAGCACTAGTCTGAGAAATGTTCCACCCATCGGATGACAAGCCCCCGTGAAGTATAACCATCTTCTGTGAGCTATTTGAATTTGATTCATTGCAACTTGGACAAAACTGGACTAGCCCAGTTGTTGCAGTGGAGCGATGAGTGGGGAGACATTTGTTGAGCCCCTGAACACAGCACACAAGTGAAGTGGCCGATAGTGGTTTAATGCCAGAGAAGTGAAGAAAGTTATTTGTTTGTTGTTGTTATTAGTAACTAAAATAATGCTGCAAGTATAAGGTATTTACTTGATGTGTAACAATTGATAAATGCATGGCTGTACTTAACCAAATGCCAATAAAAACATTTTAAAATAAAAAAAACATGTCCCATGCTTGCCTATATGTTACAGGACAAGAACCAAAAGGCAGAATTGATTTGAGCGAAGCACCTTTGAAGTCTCCGGATGGGGAACTATTTTGTGATGGTTCTTGTTTTAAGCTACCTGATGGTACCTCCACTGCAGCCTATGCAATTACCACATTAGACACCATCGTTGAGAGCAGAAAGATGCCGCATAATTCGCCCAAGCGGCAGAGATTGTTGCATTGACTAGGGCGTGTGAACTCTCTGAGGGACGTGGTGTAAAGATCTATACCGACAGCCAGTACGCCTTTGGAGTGGTTCACAATTTTGGGCGATTATGGGCGGAGAGGGGATTCTTGACATCACAGGGCACCAAAATTCAACACAGTACTCTGATAGTACAATTGTTGTCAGTACTAGCGCTTCCTACACAGTTAGCGATAATGAAATGCGCCACAACACCAAAAAGTGACGGACGATGTAGGAAAAGGAAGCGCTTTTGCCGACAGCAACGCCAAACAGACTGCCACTGATCCACACTCAGGAATGTATGTGCTGGATGCGGCTAAATGGGTTACAGACACCAATCTAATGGAAGAAGGGGTCAATAGTGTGAAAGAAATTCAGGCTGAAGCAACAGCGGAAGAGATCAAACAATGGGGGTATGGTCTGGCGGGGTTGGATGTAGAGGGGTGTTGGGTGGACAATGAAAAGCAAAGGTGGATGCTGCCCAATGCTTATGTCACTGCTGTAGTCACTATGGCTCATGGTCCAGCACACATGTGCGAAAAAGATATGCCAGCATTTAGACCATGCTTGGAACAATAACATCATCCCAAAAATTGCCAAACATTTAGTTCAGAATTGTATGATATGTCTGCAACACAACATTGGGAAGGGCACAGCAACACCGAAAGGTAGTTTTGGTCCTCCCTCCATGCCATTCAAAGTGATTCATTTAGATTTTATCGAGATGGAACGCTGCCAAAATTACAGATATGTATTGGTTGTGATTTGTGCCTTGAGCAAGCGGGTTGAATCTTTCCCCCTGAAAGACAATACTGCCCTGTCGACGGCCAAATCCATGTTAAAGGAATCTTTTCATAGGTTTGGTCTGCCGGGAGTCAATTGGTCAAACAAAGGACCATACTTTATCGCTGACGTCATTCCGCAAATATGTGCGGAATTACGATCGATAAGCGTTTTTACTCAGCGAGACATCCTTTAGAGTGCTGGCTTGGTGGAACACCACAACGGTATTTTGAAGAATAAACTAGAGAAGGTGTGTGCGCACAGCAATTTAAAGTGGCCTGACGCTTTACCAATAGCCTTGCTCTCAATGCGGACATCCGCACAGTCGAAAACAGGACTTTCCCCATACAAAATCGTTATGGGAAGGCCTGCAAATGTATGGAATACACCGAGACCTAGAAAATTGGCCGACATCGAGTATCCCTTAGTGTAATTATTGTGACCAGTGGACTCAAAACTTCACCAGCAGGTTCAAAAGAGCCCTTCCTGAAAAATATGTGGGCCCAGGCCATCGAATCTGGCTTGGGGAATATGTTCTGCTGAAGAATTTTGAGAGGAAAACGTGCCTTGCACCACGCTGGAAGGGGTCTTACCAAGTGCTATTGGCTATGCAGACAGCTGTACCTGTGTCCGGCAAGAAACATTGGATACACGCAACGCACGTGAAACGAGTGCCACTGCCTTTGCCTCTCAATCAGAGCGATAAGAAGGAGACCGATCATCATGTGCCTATTCTGATTGAAGCCAAGAGCCATACGAAACCACTTCCTGGGCCTGGGGAAAAGTCATTTCTTCTTCTTCTTCTTCTTCTTCTGAATCGTCTGACATTGCTCCTTTGGAAACTGATGATCCTTTGTTCATTGACCATTCAGTACCTGGAGTTTTAAGGTACAACCTTCGACCATGAAATCGGATTTAGTTCAGGGATTGAAATTACGTTTTGTAATGGAATAGGAAAGTGTGGTAGGATTGCTTTACCAACAAAGAAACCAATGTTGTGTCATTCCCTCGTCATTCCCCTCCGGACAAGTTAAGGGGCAGGGAGCGGCAGACACAATCAAGATTGGCCACGTGGTCAGGTGCCACCAACGGATGAACTTATAAAGCCTATCAGTGAGGCTTCTTAACGGATGCTGAAGGACTATGCCCGCGTTTGGGACTACTCGCTTAAATGAGGACACGATACATTTGCAGTTTAATGGGCCTGTACATTAAGGGCCATGGTCCCCGAGGACAAACTGGATAATTATTCTGGTGATAACCTGTATTATGGTCACATTGATACTAGTGCTATGGTATTTGGAAAATGCACATCCACTTAATGCTCTATTGCCAACTGTCAGTGCCTCTACAATGTCTCCCACACACTCTTCGTCCATATGTTCTCAGTCATAGAGGGGGTTATCAAACCCTGACCCCAGTACTATAGGAAGTATTTAAGGAAGCGTATGCGACGGGAACGCTCCCAGCTAGTATGAGAGAAACACTAATAGTACTGATACTTACGCCCAATAAACCTGCTGAGGACTGTGATTCCTACCGCCCATTAGCAATGCTAAACTATGATAGTAAAATACTGACCACCATACTGGTCAAAAGACTGGAAAGAATGATAGGGACTCTGGTACCCGAGGACCCGAACGGATTTGTACCAGGACGCAACACAACGGCGAACCTACGCCGACTCCAACACATCATAGCACATACATCTGGGAACAAGGAACACATGGCGATACTATCACTAGATGCTATCAAAGCATTTGATTCTATATACTGGGAGTGGCTCATAGAAGTACTGAGAGAATATGGGTTTGGAGAGGGCTTCATACGATGGATTAAGGTACTGTACAACGCCCCTATAGTAAGGGTAAAGACTGGGAGATGGGTGTCAGGGGCCTGGGCAATCCAGAGAGGAACAAGGCAGGGATGCCCACTGTCGCCTATGTTATATATACTTGGGCTTGAACCCGCGGCAATATACTTCAGGAAACAACTCTTTGATGCTGGAATAAAAGTTGGGGGGAGTTACAACATAATTTCATTATAGGCTGATGTGCTCTTGTACCTGAGGGACCCACATATAAACGCTCCTTTGGTATTAGACGTGCTTGAAAACTATGCACGAGTCTCAGGGATAAGATTTAGCAGACAAAAGTCTAGCGCTTTTCCGATAGCGGGGCTCAAGGGGGTGAATGCCGAGGATTTACCTGAGGTGGGGGTGAGATGGCAAACAAATGAGTTTAGCTACTTGGGAGTCAACAAACACACCCCAGGGCTTACACATGAACGCAATACGGAAGTAGCGGTGCAGAACCTGCGCAATTCAATGAAATGTTGGTCAAGATTACCGTTGTTGATGATGGGTAGAGCAGCTATCACCAAGATGATCATATTGCCAAGGTTCCTGTACCACTTCCATAACATATGCCATTACATTAAGCCAACATTTTTCAGAAAACTGGACAAGGTGCTCAGGGAATTAACAGGCACAGGATATCACTGGCAACGCTGACACTACCATACAAGGCAGGGGGCATACAACTGCCTGATCTAGAAAGATATTACCTGGCGGCACAACTTAGCCACGTGACTAAATGGCTATCAGACGAAGCCACAGCTGAATCTGGCCTCCTGCAGCGGCTGACTGCACCTATACACGTTAAAGAAATACTGTGGAATCCACCAGTAGCCCACCCAGCCACACCTATGATAGTCAATTTAGGTAGGCGGGTATGGACCAGGACCAAATTGCTGACTAAGCTGCCACACCTCTACTCGCCTGATATCCCGATACTCGCAGATGTTTTCAAAAGCCAGGCCGACATCTCAATAGCACGACGCTGGGAGAGAATAGGACTATATACCTCGAGAGACATGTACGAAGAAGGAACATATAGAGAATTTGACTTACTATGCACAAAAGAAGGGCTGGCCAAGGGACAATTCCTATGGTACCAGAGGATTAAACACGCATCCAAGAAAAAGTGGGGTGAATGGCCGGAAGAACCGACACAGAATCCACTACTCACGGGGGGGCGCTGTTGAGCGACGAACAAGATGGCTGCTTGAGCGTTACTCTCCGCGGCAGGCAGATCCTACGATCCTCTATTCGGCACCTTCCTGCTTGGCACTCGGCCCTGGAGGGCACGACTTTCCTTTTAGGGTGACCAGGCATCGTCTGCCTTGATCCCAATCGAAATCAGAGCTGGGAGCCCCGGGATCCGGATGTCTCTCTCCCCTCCCCCATCGGCGCTGCGGCTTCGCGCCAATATCTGGCCTGACGAAGGGAGACTTGCCGGGTCTCTCTGTCAGTGTAAACCCGGCGTGACAAGGTACGTTGTGGGGGGGTGCTGCTCACCTCCCTCCCCCCCCTGCTTGGCTCTGTGATTTGGTGCGCAGGACTGATACTTGGCACGCTCGAACCTCCCCTGGGGTGCCCCTCTACCATCATCCGCTCGCCACATTGGGGGTGCCCTGGACCTCGCTGGCCTCCCGGATCTCCATTCCCGGGGGACCCCTGTCTCCTGAGCGGGTCGCGGGGATCTCGGGGCTGCGGTTCTACACAGGACCTGCCATCTACCTGGGGCCTGCCTAAGCCTACATCGCTGTCCTTGGGGTTGGGGCCTGCCTGCCGCTTGGAGGAATCAATCGGGACCCTTGCTCTCGTAGTGGCCGTCGGGCATCATTGCCCCCCAGCCCCGGGGTCACCCACACTTGAGGTCCTCGGACGGTGCCCTCCACGTCTCCCGGGGCTGGCTGGGTCCTCACTGTTTGCACCGGCAACCGCAAAACCCCATATACACGGATCCTCAGCCGTGGTGCCCTCTGCACGAATTCCTGCCTTACACCCAACCTTGCATACAGTCTCACGGGGTGCATCACCCTTCTTCTAGAGCTGCTGGGATCCCCCTCACCCCACTCGATCCCCAACATCATCAAGATGACCAAGGGGGGTGCGAAGAAACAGAGCTCCATCAATATGTTCGCGAAGACACCAGTGAGATCACCAGAGGAGTCCGCCGGGCAGGCCCCTGTCGCTTCGTCGTCCGTCGCAGCCCCGGAACCCCAAAACATGATGGACTTTATCCGCGAGGGCTTTACCGCACTCCACTCAAAATTAGATGATATGAACGGCACTATATCCTCTATTAAGGCCCACATTGAGAGGACGGATAGCCGAGTGTCGGAGGTCGAGACGCGGGTGGGCTCCGCGGAAGATGCACTGGGTGCCTTGCGCTCTGAGGTCGTCGCTCTCTCCAGCCGAGTCCTCGATGTGGAAAAGAAGAATGAGGACTTGGAATCCCAATCAAGGCGTAACAACCTCCGCATTATCGGTGTTCCCGAGAATGAAGTTCATGAACCAATGGAGGACTTTGTTGAGCATACATTACTGTCGCTCCTTGACTCACCCAAGCTTTCCCCGCACTTTGCTATAGAGCGGGCACACCGAGCCCTGACGGCCAAACCCAAACCCGGGGCTCCACCCCGATCCATCATAGCCCGGGTGCTTAACTTTCGTGATCGTGATACTCTCCTCAGGGCCGCGAGACTCAAGGGTGAGCTACTACTGGGCGGCGCTAGGATTCATCTTTACCCGGACTTTTCAATGGCCGTCCAACGTGAACGCAAGACTTTCCAAGCGGTGAAACGTAGACTACAAGACCATTCAGTCAAATATGCCATGCTCTATCCCGCCAAACTTTGCGTAGAACATGCCAACCAGGTGTTGTTCTTCACGATTCCTGAGGAGGCCTCCAAGTTTATAGAAAAACATTTCTCGGGCTGATCCCCCCCCCCCCCCCCCCGTCTCTGATGATTGTTCTACAGTTATCCTTCTGTCCCGTGGGGGGAGACGCCAGGCCCGGTCGCCTCCCCGTATTGGGGCTACACTGATCTTCCATTCTGTAATCTGCTTGGTTTGTTTCATTTTACAAATTTGTGCCACACCAATATGTGCAAAAACTCCGTCCAAGTTACATGCAAATTCCTACTGCAGGCACCTTTGGCTTTATTTGGATCTGCCGTTGCCCGGAGTGACGCGGCCAGTCAGGCCCCCAGGCGCTGATGCCTCTGGTTTGGTTGTGGTTGGGGGGTTTTGGGATTGTCATCCCTCGATTTGGGGGGGATGTGGGTGGGGGTGGGTCTTGTTGGGGGTTATATGTTATGGAAAACTTGGCGCTGGCAGCAAAGGCGGACTGCATGGCAATACTCAGGAACTGGTGCCACAGGGCTACTAGACTGGCCAGTTGGTTATTGACATTTTCTCTGTTACCAATTCCACTGTATCTATGAGCAAGAGTGATCTGACCTCCATGAGCTGGAACGTGCGGGGGTTGGGCAATTACAAAAAGATGAGGCAGCTCCAGTTGCAGGCTGAGCGTCATGGGTCCAAGATCCTTTTTCTACAAGAGACGCATGCCCGCACGGAACAGTGTATGCGATTTGCCAAGACTTGGGGTCCCCATAGATTTTTCACTGATTTCTCTACCCAAAGCCGTGGGGTCATGACCCTTATCCATAAGAATCTCAAGTTTACTCTTATTTCTTCACAAATAGACCCCCAAGGCAGATATGTACTGCTTCATGCCTCGATCCAAAACAAGGAAGTAGTCCTGCTGAACATTTATGGCCCTAACATAGATGACCCGGATTTTTATGTGAAGGTCACTTCCCTCCTCGATGGCTTTCCCGGTGTCCAGTCAACTGGTCGACAACAAACTGGTCGACTGCAATTTGGTCGACACCATTTGGTCGAATGCCAAATGGTCGAATTTCTTTTTTTTTTATATATATATATATGTGTTTTGTGGGTTTTCGTGTGGGGAAAAAAAAAAAAAGAAAAAAAGGGGGTGGTGGGGGAGACCCCCCCCAAAAAAACAAAAAATGGGTAAAAAAAAAAAAAAAAAAATTCGACCATTTGGCATTCGACCAAATGGTGTCGACCAATTGTCCTGTCGACCAAATGTTTTCGACCATTTGACTGGTAACCGGCTTTACCCTTGTCCCTATCCTCTGGGGGGGTGATTTAAACACTATTTTTGATGTAGCCCTCGATAGATCTGGATCCAAGCCCCGTCAACTCTCCAGGGCAGTCTATACTGCACTATCATCCCTACCCCGTCTCGCCATGGTTGATGCATAGAGGTTTTTCTACCCGGACTCCCGTATCTACTCTTTCTACTCCTCAGTCCATGATTCCTATTCCCGTATCGATAGATGGGTGATCTCCAACGAATTGGTTAAGAATGTCATCCAGTTAATGATCCTCCCCAGAACCCTGTCTGACCACTCTCCTGTAACCGTCACCATAGGTTGGGGGCCGGATCCCGGCCGTACTCGATGCTGGAGGTTGAAGCCCTTCTCCCTTCTGGACCCAGAGTTTTGCTTCGAGCTCGGGTTGTCTATCGAGGAGTTCTTCGCGACAAACACGGGCTCGGTACCATCACAGGCCACTCTCTGGGAGTCCTTCAAGGCTTATATTCGAGGGATAGCGCTGTCAAAGGAGAACGGTGTCCTTAAATCGATTTGGAGAGACCTCGCCGAGAGTGAATCTAAATTATCAATCCTGGAGGCTAAATGCTCACTTCACTCCGTCCTGGGTACCCTGGCGGATATCGGAGCGGAGCTGGACACGTTCCGATCCCTTGTGGAGCGCAAACAGAAATTTTTGGATAACCCTGGCATGGCGAGGAGATACGGTGAGGGCGAGCGCCCTGGCCGATTTCTGGCGAGACTGATCCGTCATAAGACGGGGTCCCCGCATATTCTTGGGATTGAAAGACCTGACGGCTCCATGGCCGTCACCTCACAGGACATCAATACGGAATTTTCCACATTCTATGAAGCCCTTTACTCCAATTCAGATGAGGTATCGGTGGCGGAGATCGATTCTTTTCTCAAGTCTCTTCCTTTGTCGACTCTCTTAGGAGACCGCGGGTTCCCTCGACTCCCCACTCACGCTTGAGGAGCTCTCAGATGCTATGGACTCCTTATCCTTGGGGAGAGCCCCT
This sequence comes from Ambystoma mexicanum, assembly GCF_040938575.1. Lineage (NCBI taxonomy): Eukaryota > Metazoa > Chordata > Amphibia > Caudata > Ambystomatidae > Ambystoma > Ambystoma mexicanum. The sequence goes on along the minus strand of NC_090931.1, from coordinate 1,137,624,673 downwards.
GGTTTGGACGGTGTTCCTGTCGAATTTTATAAGCACTATAAATCACTATTGCTCCCTCACCTATTGGTTCTCTGGGAGGAATTGGTTGAGGCCGGTGTATTTCCCCCCTCACTCCGCCACAATTACAGTATTACTTAAATCTGGTAAATCCCCCTCGCAATGCGGTTCATACCGCCCGCTCTCACTTATAAATTGTGATGTCAAAATATATGCCAAGGCACTGGCGCTCCGGTTGGCCCCCTTTTGCCATCTATTATCCACCCAGATCAGGGGGGCTTCATCCCAGGTCGCTCTACTTCTCTGAACCTAAGGCGTCTTTTTAATATAATTAATAGAATAAACCCCGAGATACAGGCGGTTGCTGCCACGCTAGTCATGCAAAAAGCCTTCGATTCGGTTTCATGGAGATATTTGTGGCGTGTCCTCGAGAGTTGTAAATTTGGCCCCTCCTTTCTCTCCTGGGTTAGATTGCTTTACTCTATCCTGTGGCCAGGGTCCGTACCGGCGACCGTTGCTCCCCTCTCTTTGAGATCGCCAGGGGGACGAGACAGGGATGCCCCTTCTCTCCCCTGATCTTTGCTATAGCAATAGAGCCCTTCGCCGATATGCTCCGCCAATCCCATGCACACAGAGGTCTCCGCACTGCCGGCCAGGCGGACATAGTGTCCCTATATGCTGATGACACACTGTTGTTTATACGCTCCCCCTCTACCAACTTACCCCCCATACTGGAGGATGTCATTCACTTTAGTCGAATCTCGGGCCTTAAGGTTAATTGCTCGAAATCCACACTCTTCCCACTTACGGGGTGCACTCTCCCCCCTCCCGACACTCAGGGGTTCGCGTGGGCCCAGTCTACAATCACCTACCTGGGGATAGAGGTAACGTGCCATCAAGCGCTGACTTTCAAGGAGAACTACCAGAAGTACCTCACACATCTGTCGTCCAAAGTTCTAGTCTGGGACAAACTCCCAATATCCCTCGCGGGCAGAATAGGTTTACTGAAAATGGTGGTGTTGCCCCAGCTACTGTACAGATTTACCAATATTCTCTTATGGCCAGGGGGGGGGGAGGGGGCTTCTTCCGCGAACTGACCCGCACAGTCAATTCCTTCCTCTGGCACTTGATACCCTGTCTACCACTATGACTTACGGGGGCTTTGGTGCCCCTGATTTCCTCAAATACTGGCTGGTATCCCAAATCCAATATACATCCTACTGGTTTAACACAACGGACCCCCCCCAACATGTCAGGCTCGAGAAACTGGCGGTCTGCGACCGCGACATTCGCTCCCTGGTGCTACAACCCGCCCCCCTGACACTGGACTCACAGAGTCCGATCGCCTGCACATCCCTTGCATTGGAGAAAACATGGCGGCTGACCGGTACTGCTTATCCCTTCCATGGTAACCTCCCTCTCTGGAATTTTCTTCCGGGGGTCCTGCGAGTGCCACCAGCCATGGTTCGCCGCTGGGCTGAAGCGGGATATGAGTTGCTTCGGGATGTGTTTGAGCAAGGTATATTTGTTGAGTGGCCTGACCTCCCACTGTCCTTGAGGAGTGGCCAGTGTGTGTGGCTCCAATATTCGTCCCTTCGCAGGACCCTTAAACGTAATTACCAATAACCTGGTATGGCGCGCATAGTAAAACCCAAGAAAGATCTCTAAAACAGAAAATGGTGAAAAAAGATCACTGGGCCCATTTTGACAAAATGGTTACCCATGGGTGCTATACTGCAGCTGAGGATTCAACCTGCTGTAGAAAGCACAATGGTAGGAAAATGAAACAACTGCCACCAGCCATTTAAAGTAGTAAGGGTAACATAAAAAATGTTACATGAGTAATTAGGGAAAGGGGATACTAGGTAACCCCCCAGCACTCTGCATACAATGGTGTGTGCTGGACCTACAAAGAGAAAAGGTAAGTAAAGTCAATTTCACTTTACTATTCTTGGGAACAGTAGTTCACACAAGAAAAGGTATTTAAACCTTATGAGAAATCTAAAGGATTTCTCTGTGACACTGCACTGAAGGCGCTATGTGTCACCATACAAAATATAGATGCCTATGGAGTTTGTCATACTCCAAAAACAAAGGACACATAATCCAAATCAGATCAAAAATATATGAGGGAGGGAGAGAAAGGGCCCACTCTTTCCAGGGTTAAAATTAAAAGGTCCTAAAGTCCAGCAAAAGAGCTGGCGGTCTCTAAAGTGGAAGGGAATTAACATAGAAATGAGAATTCCCCCTAACGCTCGTTCCCCCCGCCACCCGAAAGACCACAAAGTGAGGTTTTCTACAAAGAAATGGAAGTAGCCAGTCACAAGGTTTTCCAATATCATTTATAACAGTCCGGCTGGGGTCTCACCGCCCCACGATGCATGCGTACAGACACCGTGGCGGGAGAGAGCCCTGTACAACCAAAGTCACATACATATATACTAAACAGAATCACATTTGAAACACTTGACCAGCCCCCTCATGTGATAGGGTCCATAGGTTCATGTCCTTTCCACGTAGGTAATGTTACTAAAGCAACGAGTTTGCATTTTCTCCCCGTCCTCCTATTGACAATTTACCGTCTGGGAACAGGGCAAAACAGTGCGTGGGGGTATATCGTGTTCCCTGGTACAAGGTAACATTTGCTGTATAGCTTATCTGTATTACTCTTGGAGCCTAAGGTCAGTCTGCTCTAAAGCCTGGGAATAGAGTTTTTCTCTAGAGGAGCACATAGCAGCTGCACATTACAATTTATAGTGAAGTGGAGAAAACCTGGTTGAGACAGGCGGGCACCCAACTTATAGATTAGCAATGCTTCCACAGAGACTTCAAGGTCCTACAGTGTAAGACAAACAAAGCGCTCAGAAAAATGTGCATTCCTGCTAGTAATTAATGGAGAGTTCATGCCGCGGCCTTCCACCGCGTTCAGATTGAGGCACACAGGATGAGCAGGGAATTGAACTGAACATTGCATCCAAGATGGCAAATAAAACAAAATGGCAGCGTGACCACCATTAGTGTGGCTGTAAGTTCGTAATGTGATGCAAATGTGCTTAAACCAATATGCATACCTGTAAGATACAAACTAAATATATTTTCACAAACCCTCCTTTTGGCCTAAGCCAAGAGCATCATCCAAACATGGCATCCTCAGACGACCAAGTCGCAGAGTTGTCATCAGAACACCCCGAGTCATCACAATCATAAACCTCGATGACCATAAACTCCTTTATAGCAACATCCTGCATGACCAGTGCGTTGGTGATGTGTACCCGTAAGTGTGGGTCTGGTTTCAATTTGACTAACGAACGTGCACAGCAATCCCCTATCATGGAACCCAGAACAGGCAGACATTGGATGCAGCAGCAACATAATAGAACTATACCAAGTATAATAGACAGGACAGAGAATATCTTTCAACCCCAAGTTCGTAGTAGACTCCCAAACCATGTATTAAGGTCCTGAAGTAGACCGGAACGGGGATTTATATATTTATATAACGGTAGGAGACATTATTGTAAAGTAATTATATTTATTATATTCAGTATTTAATACATAAACAAGTTACATGTAAGAAAGGAGGAGGGAGTCTGCTACCAGTAAAGGGAGCTGGGCAGTTGTGTTTTGACTGCAGCTCTCTCTTCTAGAACTCTTATAACTCCTGGATTCCAAGCATTGTGATTATACATGCTGTAATGTAGTCAGGCATGTCCCACTGAGGTCAGGCAGCTCCAACTATGAGGTTGTCGTACTACAGGTCCCAATCCCCTCAGGGAATGTGAACCTCTGAACCCATAATGTGCAGTCTCTTTATGGCTTGGAAAATGGTGGGGTTGCAGTCGGGTAGGTAAACGCAACGCGTGGACCTGACCATTTTGCATACACCACCACGCTCAGCCAGGATGATGTATAACACCATCCTGTTCTGAAGGGCCACTAGTCTAATGGCCTTTTGTTCCAGTGTCATATTGAACATGATATCGGTAGTCTCATTTAGCAATGTCCCCCAGTACTTGTAGGGGGGTGTCACCTTCAATTTTCCTTCTAGGACGAGTTTTCAGGATATCAGTAGTGGAAGTGATATATACCCCAGGTAAGAGTATCCACAGATAACATGTACCCTGCCAATCTTTCGGTAGCCAAGGATAAGCTTCACTTCCACAGACGAAATAGAGTAAGCCCCCTACATACAGAGGACTGTCCTCCTTCACTAGAACAGATGTGTTCATACATTTATCATACGATCCCATAGGTCGAGAACCTTCTTTCCGTATACAGAATGGGCCAGAATCTGGGTCATGATTGGTGTATGATGGTGGAGCAACCTCCTTATTACCTACTGCAGTCATTCTAAAAGAAATCATAGATTGGTAAAGTCTGGAATGTTTGTCGGAATGCCTGACGGTGGCAGTATTGAATGTACTTCTGTTTGCAAATACTGAACATTCCAGAGGCAATAACACTAATCGATCAAATTCATTTATATTCGTTCCATCAAAATTACCAGTGGCACTGTTGTTCCATTATCCAAAAAACTGTGCCCTAAATGCAGCATAACATGCAGTAGACCGAGAGAGAGGATGAATATACCAACCTATCCCTTTCTCACCATGCTGTGGAAGTGTGTGCAAACCCAGTAGTTGTTTTTTTCAAAATAGCATGGGTGCATTCATAATCATCATGAGGGTGTTATGATAATCCCCTCTATTTATTTTAAAATGTTTTATTTGCATTTATAATATACAATCATTAGCTCTTACACTGCACCCTGTCATAATTATCATTCACGACATTTCAGAGCGACAGCAATCCAAAGATCTAACCCTAACAAACAAAAACTGTCTTCAGTTCCCAGATGAGATCTCAGCTAGACTTGTAGAGAGGAAATGCAGGAGTAGTTTGCTCATTCTTGGGGGGTGGGGAGGGCAGCAAGGGAGTGATTCCGTAGGTAAGTTTGCTCTGCAGCTCTTGTTGATGGGTTCAGTCTATAGATTCAAGGTGGTTTGTCATCGGCCGGTAGGAACATGTCCCTTAGTAGGGCTTTCCATGCTTCGAACGTGACACTGATGTCACCCTCTGATCTATCATTCCCTTTTCCCAGGCTGCAGTCTCCGCCGTTGCCCATCGTTCCATTTCTTTGCTCCATTTCTCGTAGCTTGGGCCTGCAGCTGATTTCCACATCATTGCAATTGCCCTTTTGGCCAATATGCAAGCCAGATCCATCAGTTTCACCAGTCGTCTGTTTTTGCTCAAACAAGGGTATGTTCCCAGGAGGCATTCGGTCGGAGTCCAGTTGTATCTTTTCACACCCGCACTTCTGCAGGTATTTTCTATTTTAGTCCAGAAGGCCTGTATCTTGTTGCACTCCCAGAACATGTGTAGAAGGCCAGCACCTTCCTTACTGCATCGGGGGATAATCGCTTCGGGGTCATGTAGGTCCTGTAGAGGACATTCAGTTGGATTAGTTTGAATCTAGTGTTCCTAGACACACCTTTCGGATTCATCAGCGTCCTTTCCCATTCTTTTTCAGGTATGCTAGTCGTCAGGTCTTTCTCCCATTTCTCTTTCAAGATGAGGCTGCGAGGGTTAGGTCTATCCGTTAATTGGCTATATAATCGGGATATGGGCCTTCATCCATCGCTCAAGTTGAACATTTCGGTGAGTAGTGGATTATTTTTTTTAATTTATTTATTTATTTATTTTTTAAACTTTTCATTATTCAGCGTGCCAGCAAAACACAGACGAACAGCGCAAGGCAAATTCAATATGAATACAGGAGTACGCAAAATAGGCATACAGAGGTTGCATCACATATAAACATAACCATTGGGCATCTTTATAACCTGGCCAGTATGTCAGAGAGCTATGATAGGGGGTGAGGACCCGAGCCGGTGGGGGGAGGCAGCTGGGGGAGATGCATCAGGTGTCGTATTCAGAACAGACATATAGGCTCGGAATCGGAGCCAGATATTCCTAGGTCTGGAGTGAGTGGGCTGTAGGTGAGACCAGGCTTCCTCAGAGTCCGAGGCCCACATGACCGCTCTTAGCCATTGGGCATGGGTGGGAGGTGAGGGGCGAAGCCAACATAGAAGGATGGATCTTACCGCGAGAAGCATGCAAAGTCCCGCTAGTTTTTTGGAATTCCGGGAGAGGCCTGGGAGATCATGGAAGAGGCATGCCACCGGGGAGGGATTGATGGGGTGGTCGAGCATATCAGATACCATTGAGCAAACCGCCTCCCAGAACTGAGAGGCGGGGACAGGACCAAATCATGTGGATGTAATCGGCAGAATCCTGACCGCACCTGGGACAACTAGAGGGGTGATCGCTGGACATGCGGTGCAATCTGATCGGAGTGCAGTGGAACCTATGTAGTACTTTAAACTGAATCAGTTTGAAACGGGCGTTGAAAGACACCCGGTGTATGCGGTCACACAAGTGTGCCCAGCGCTCATCAGACATTTCCACACCAAGATCCGCCTCCCACGCCCACTTCAGCTTAGTGAATTCTGGAATAGATCTGGACTGCAGCAAAGTGTATAATCTAGATATTTTACCTCTAGTGGGTGAGGGGGAGGTGAGTTCCTCAATGGCAGGGTCATCCGGTGGTAATGCTGAGGACCCTCACGAAGCAGGACGACCCAAGCTTGAGTCACTGAGTGCTGGACTCAAGGAGTGAAGGAATCCCAACCGCTGTCCAAGATCCACAGTGGTGCGGTTTACCGAGCGCTGAAACCGCGAAGTGCTACTGATCCGAAGAATGCCCCTAGCTGCCGCCGACCTTTGAATTGCTGTGCAGGCATCCTCCAGACGTCCTCCCTCTTGTCCCCACAACGGAGGCCCAGGAACAAAGGATTTGCATTACTGCAACCAGACAGAAGCCAGCTGGATCCTCATCTTCTAACCAAAAGTACTGTTCTGACTTTGAGGTACTTACTCTTTGTCTGTAGTTCTGCTCTACTCAGTTGAGACTTGCAGTGGCTGCTTTCTAGAGTTCATTTCAGCTCTAACTCCCACAAGTGTAACAGCTTGCGACCCCACAGTAATTTTTCTTCAACAAACTCTCTAACTTTGTGCAAGACTTTAACTATATAAGAAGTGTCTCAGCTCCAATTGACTTTGGCTGTCCTGGCTCCCTGCAGACTCTTCTATTCCATTGACTTTGATTCTTACTGTCCCTCAGAGGTAATACATTGGTTTTTAACTAATATTGCTGGGAAATGTTATCTAGACCTCATTGGAAGATTTAAAGTGCTCACATGCTATGAAAACCTGTTTAACTTTTTTCCTTCCTCTAACCTTTTCCTTTCTACCAACCTCAGAATTTACCAAGTGCAAAGGTGATATATTAATGCCATTACTTTCCTAGTTAGTCTATTCACCTCAGGGTGTAGGAAGTGTGTATGAAGCATCTCTAAAAAGCATCTAATTGCTTTGCCTTGAGTCTGAGAAAGTATTTTGAAGTGTACTTTTATTGTTGCACATTGCCCTTTTTAAAGAATGCTTATTTAAAATTGACCATTAAATAATGGTTTTACTAGAAAACCCGGAGTGGAAGTGTTATTTGGATACTTGTATTGGTGAATTTTGAAGCTATAGCTCCTACTTACCCCTCTTGAGATAAGTCTGGCTGCTCAGTCACACTACCAACTATTGTAGTACAGACCTATACCAGGGTAACCCAATACCAAGAGGACAAGGGTTGTGTAGTCTCCCACAGGGTCAATTCATGCCTAACAGTGGTGTGGACTAATATGTTGGGGGAAGTATGCATAACTGCACTGCAGTGAGCATGGCTGTGGCTCCTTGTAAGAACCTGTAGTGTACTGCATCAGGGCATCCAGCTATATGTAGTTCGGCATGCACTGATGTGCAGGTAGATGAGTAATACTGGCATTATGGGGACCAGCCATCGGATGAGTTTGTTCCTACAGTGGCAACCCTAGCATTATTGAGTATGAAGAGCATGACTGTGTTCTTAAATCAGTTCCTAAATTGCATTGGAAAATCCTATTGTCTCATGTTGGTGATCTCACATCTATTGTTTGTTATGCATTCTTTTGCGTAATTGCACATTTTCTCGTAAAATGTGTGCTGTAAAATTCACTGTTTGAACACATTTAAAAGGGCATGGCTTGGAGCGCCATCGATGTGGCTGCTCCTCTGAAGCCACCTGTGGGAAGCCTGCTGTCAGAGCCGAAAAAATGCAGTTCCCATGAGTCTTTCGAGCTGCTGGCTCTACCCACGGCAATTGGAACTGCTTCAGCATTATTAGCTCGGAGATGAGCACCAAATTCCGCTTCGATATGCCTGAATTCAGACGGGGCTCTCTAATGCCCGACGGAGCCCGAAAATTCAAAATGGCGGACACGCACTACGAGTGGGAAGGTAGGCGCGCCGCACTGGGAATCCTGGCGGCGACCATCCAGATGCTTGGCGGACAGCCCGGAACCTGGTGACTGCAGCCCATCGGGAGCGGTGAGCTAGGTGGCAGGCTCCCCCACTCCGTGGGACTTCATGGGCGGACCCCGGCACCAGGCATAATCAGCGGCTGAGGCCGCCCTTGGTGAGCGCAGCTTAACAGGAGCGGTGGACCAGGTGGCAAGTTCCCCTACTGCCGCGAAATGTCATGGGCGGACCCCCGCACCCAGCGTGACAGGCAGCTGAGGCTCACGGTGCCCCCTGGGGTTCGGGCAAGTTGCCCTGGCTGGCCTCTGTGGTGGCAGGGGGCCCCGTGAGGCCTTGCACGCCATTGCAGAGGGATCCTGGAGTCATGCCCGCGGGAGCCGTAACACAAGTGCAACGGGGACGGAGCTCACACCGGCGACCCCAGAGGCGGGGAACCGCCGTAAAAGCTTCAGCTCTTCCTCCGTCCGGTGGAAATACACCATCAGGAAGTTCCCCCGTGGCTGCGAGACCCTGGGGGTGGAACCCAGGCATGGCAGGCCCTTGGGGGGCGCTCTGACTGGGCCCCGAGGTAGCACGGGGGCCCCCACGAGGTGCCACACTCTCTAACAAAGAGGGCCGGAAAACACACAATGCGCACAAGTAAACCCAAAGCCCACCTAAACAAATGGTTTACACCTGAACTTAAGGCCTTACGCCCTACTAAGAGAAAATGTGAATCTAACTGGAAACTATGGCCAACCAATGAGAATAAGGCTAACCTAACATCCATCTCACGCCACTATAAAAAGGAAGTTTGCCTGGCTAAGAAGAACTCTTATAACGATCGTATTGCCAATTCTAATTCAAGCATGAAGGAACTCTTCTCCATACTGAAGGAACTTGAATCACCCATTGCCATACCAGACACTTGCACCAAGGACCAGACCTGGTGCACAGATATTCAACATGCCCTAGCTAACAAAATAAATACCCTCCAAAACAAAATACAACAAAAAAAAAAAAGACTTGATCAACCTCGCTAATCTGCCTATGCCACCAACTAATGCCACCCACAATCCCCAAACTTGTAAATTCTCCTTCACCAAAACCACTACACTAGAGATAGAGAAAATCATCCTCACCCTCAAACCATCCAACTGCAAAGGCGACATCTGCCCAGCACAGTTAATAAAAGACGCTGCCACCTTTTATCTCCAAACTTGTTAACGCGTCCTTCTCCACAAGCATCATCCCTGCTAACCTAAAACAATCTTGGGTGCTCCTGCTGCTCAAAAAGCAGACACTAGACCCTCTGATCCCCACTAATTACCATCCAATTACCACAATTCCATTTCTTCTGAAGATCCTGGACAGAGTGGCCTATACGCAGATTCAAAAACACCTTGTACTGCATAAGCTACTAGGAGCTAGACAATCTGGCTTCCGCCCATTACACAGAACGGAAACCGCTCTTATCGACCCAAAGACTCAAATAGACGAACTGAGAGATCAAGGTAAGACAGCTCTCCTCCTCTTACTCGATCTCTCAGATGCCTTCGATCTTGTCGATCATAAGGTCCTTTGTAAACATTTGGACACTGCCACTCACTTCTCCACACAAGCCATCAGTTGGATAGAATTCTTTCTGAGTGAGAGAACTATGAGAGTTTTTTCCCCCATCGGCAGCAGCAGACCACATACCTATCACATGTGGAGTCCCTCAGGGATCCTGCATCTCCCCTACTCTATACAATATTTTCACCAAACCTCTGTTCGATGATCTGGATAATCTTGGTATCACCTATACTAACTATGCAGATGATACACAGATTCTCCTCCCGCTTTCTGGGGATCATAGCAAGGACAGGGAGTTGGTGAACAGAGTGTATCTTATCATTCAGGCATGGATGGCAATCCACGGTCTCTGCTTGAATGATAAGACAGAACTGATCATTCTGGGCACACAAGCCAACATCAACAAACTGGGCCCGGACTACTCTGCTTTCAGTATTGATGGAAATGTGATCAAAGTCTCGAGGGAAGTAAAAACACTTGGTTTTTACCTCGATTCTACCATGTCTTTCACTAAACAGGTTAACTCCCTTGCCTCTACCACAGCCTACACCTGCAACTGATAAGAGCAGGTAAGCCCTTCTTATCCAATAACAGTTGTCTAATCCTGGCGAGAGCCGTAATACTTTCCCGACTCGATTACTGCAATGCCCTCTATAGTGGTGCTAACAAAGCCACTACCCAAAGACTCCAAACATTACAAAATAATGCTCTTAGAGCTGCACTCGGCATAAAGAAAGGGGAGCATATCTCCTCTATTAGACGGCAACACAAATGGCTCTCTACCGACAATAAAATCCATCTAAAAATGATCTCCTTAACTCATAAGGCTCTCAACAATGCTGCCCCCAGTTACTTGACGGACAAAATAAAAAGAAAAACGTCCAACAGACCTACAAGAACTGCTAATTCCAATTGCCTGGTAGTACCCAGATTCAGACTTGCCGAAATTTGTGGTACCAGTTCCCCCATAGTACAAGCAAGTAAACTTGGCGGGCAGCGAAACACACTAATCAGCTCCCTTCTCATGGCAGATTCACTAACCAGGCTACCATAAGGTGTCTACAACCAAATGGTGATCGTCAAGGCCTGCAGTATTTTACCCACACCGGATGCAACTTGGGCCTTCACCTCCTGCCCCAAAGAGGCTGCGCGGATTCCGGACTCTAAGGCGGTGTAGATATCTCTCGCTCCTCCCCGCTCACTTCCTGGGGCGCCCTGGCCCCAGTGCTTTAAGTGGGCCGGGGCCTGCCGAGGCCGGGCCCCGGCAGTCTCCAAAAAGTGAGGCTGAGCCGGGGCCCTGCCGGGGCCCCCCAGCCCCACCACGCCATGGCAGGACGCATTATCCCGCCGCGGCTGCAGCCGCAACGAGAGATGCGCCCGCCAGTTAAACGTCTGGCAAGCTGACAGAAGTGCCAGCCAGCCACAGCGTCGCTGTGACTGGCTGGCACTTCCGTCAGTCTCTGTAACTTTCTCTGATGACCCCTCATCTGAGGGGCCATCAGAGGAAGCTACAGTCCCTTAGTTCCCCTCGCCAGGTCACTGACCCTTAGCGAACCCGCGGGCTCCGTGATCTAATATGTAGATTAGATCACGGAGCCCGCGGGTTCGCAGAGAGTGAAAGACGCCTCAGGGTCAGTGCTCTGAGCAGAGATCACTGAGCCCGAGGCGCCTTTCTCCTTTGGCAAGGCTTTATAAAAGATGCCTTCAACTGTGTACGTTTAAGCCATCTTTTATACACGTAGAAATATTTCTATGTTCATAACAGATGGCTTGAATCGTACACAATTCAAAGCAACTTTTATAAAGCTTTGTCGACGGACAAAGCCACCTTGGGTTTTGTCCGTCCTCAACGCTTTATAAAAAATGCCTACGTTTCAAGACGTCTTTTATAAACATAGACATATGTTACAAATGTCTATGTTTATAAAAGGCAGCTTGAATAGTACACAAACCATAGTAAGGTAAGCACACAAGTGTGCGTAACTTACTATGGTGTGTGCACTTTCAAGCCACCTTTTATAAACATAGAAATATGTAACATTGCTATGAATATAAAAGAAGGCTTGAAAAACCACAAACCATACTAGTACGCAAACAAATATATAAATGCTCAAATACATTTATATATTTGTTTGCGCACCTTACTATGATTTGTGCACTTTTAGGCCACGCCCACAATGGAGGCCACGCCTCTAAACGAGGGCCCCCCCTCAATTTCTTACCCCACTTAAAGCACTGCCTGGCCCACATCCTCGCTCAGCTCCTCTCCCCCAGCCCAAGGAACGAGAAATACTACCACATCCTTCTCCTTACCAAAAGGACTATAATCTCTCTCTGTTCCTCGCCCGACATTGGGAAGCCACAACCTACTTGAACATCGGCACTGTCAGGTCTGGATCTGTACTTTCGAGGCCTCCTCTCCATCAAATTGTAGGATCACTACCTCCCGGACTCTGTTAGCGCCCTCTGGACTGGACCCCGACAAGAAACCTCAGCACCACCCAACCGATTTCCACCAAGAAGAGGATCCTTTGGCTGTAGAAGGTGAGCTGGTTATCCCCACCAGGCTCAAGGGAAGAAGACTCCGGACTGGATCTTCTCTGGTCGTCGAAGGGTAGATAGCTCAGGATTGCAGCAGGTCTTCACCAGGACGGGGTAGTTGTAGCAGTCGACTTCTCCGCTTCTCTTCGGTTCCTTGTAGTTCCAGTGATGACTCGGACTTCTAGCCCAAGAGACCTGCCTTTTATGCGAAAATCCCCTGAAAATCCCCCAGCCTGGCTGTCAATCACGCAGCAGGGGGGTTGTCCAGCCCTGACAATCACCTAAGCCAATCATGGCAAAGTGCAACTTGGGTTTCCTAGGATACCCTGTGCAGGGGGTGACTACACCCCTCCCTCACATTCAGCCCACCTAGACACCCAGGTGCCTAGAGGAGGGCTTCTTGGCAGAAGCCCGCCAAAAAACAGTGAACAAAGGAGGCAAACCTGGTTTGCCACGCAAAGTAAAACACAAGAAGGACTTTAACAAAAAGAATCAGTGATATCGGAAATGTGGAAACTCCGCAGGGGAACCAGACAGGGTTGCCCATGGTCCCCTATGCTTTACATATTAGCTCTGGAACCCTTAGCGATCTACTTAAGGCAACAATATGACACAATAGGTATCCCTGTGGGAGATGAACGACACCTGGTATTGTATGCAGACGATATATTATTGTACTTGCGGTATCCAGAGGAGAACCTCCAATATGTTCTGAAGGTGATGGGAAGATATGCAGATATGTCTGGTATAGCGGTGAATCCTCAGAAGTCTAGCATGTTCCCACTAGGTGGGTATAAGGGGATCCCCCTAGAACAACTACCTGTGTTACAGGTACCATGGTCAACTAGCACATTTCGTTATATAGGAATAGCCATTTACCATGCAGTAGAAGAACACAAGTGCAACACAGAAGTAGATATCACGTAAATTGAGAATTGCATGCGGTTCTGGGTTAAGCTGCCCTTAGAAACGATGGGACGCAGCGCAATGTTGAAGATGGTGGTTTTGGCTAGGCTCCTGCACTACTTTGGTAACATCCAGTAATTGATACCTAAGAAGTTTTTTAGTAAATTGGCTGGTATGTGTAGGGACTTCCTGTGGCATGGTACGCGGAACAGAGTTGCCCTCTGGAAACTCCAGAATTCTCACGAGAGGGTGGGTATAAAGTTGCCCAATTATGAAGTTTATTACAAGGCGAGTCAGCTGCAATATGTGGCCAAATGGCTCTCACAAGAGGTGACTACCGAAATCAGGCTGTTCCGATGGGACTGTGTCCCATTCTATTTGAAAGAGATAATATGGTTGCCCCAGGCTGTAATGGACGGGCACCCCAAGATGTTGGGGCTTGGGTGGAAAGTGTGGAGAAGGGTGTGCCAACTGATGGGAAACCCGTGTCCGTGCTCTCCTCAGGTACCACTGGTTGTGCTGGCGGGGGGAGAGGAGCAGCTCAAGAAGACAATCAGGAATCACTGGGAGTCAGCTGGGATAGTGACACTGGGGGATATTTGGCAAGAGGGGACCATAACAGATTTTGAGGTGATGGGAGCGAACACCGGGTTACATACTGGCCAATATATCACGTACCATAGACTGGTACGGAAGCTCAAGGGAATGTGGTCTGAACTGGTTCTTGAGGAAGAACCAGATGCTACTATAGACACAATATACAATATAGCGGAAAAGGGGGACACGAGATATCTAGGATATACAAATTGATGATGTCAAAAGTGGGGAAGGAGCTAGCGCAACAGACTGGAATGGGAAGAATAAGTGGGTAGCCCGATGGAGGATGGGATGTGGGAACGAGTCCAGGGGTATCACAAGAAAGTGTCGATAAACGCAAGACTTCAACAGATGCAACTGTATATTACGCATAGGGCATACCTGACACCCCAAAGGATAGCCAAGTTGAAGAATGCAGGACGTCCCTGCCCTAAGTGCGATGAGGAGAGCGCGGGCATGGTGCATAAGTTCTGGTCATGCCCGGTTATTGAGTGCTTTTGGGGCGAGGTCGCACGCAAACTGGCAGCAAAGGGTATTAGGATTGTGGTAGATACTGTGTGGGCCTGCTTGCTAGGGGGGGTTCCCTAGACCACGAAAACTTAGGCATGTAAGCAAACTGAAAGATCTGGCATATGCGCTTGCGAAGCGGAGAATTGCCATGGGGTAGAAGACATGGCACAAACCACGGCTGGAGATATGGTGGGGCGATCTGCAGAAATGGGCGGAAGCGGAAACAATGGCATGGCAGGAAGCAAGCAGCACTGGGGGGGAGGGGAAACAGACCCTGATGGCCTGGAGATTGCTCATAGCAGAATTATTCGGGTCAATACAAGACCCTCCGGATCTCATGGAGAGAGATACCACACCACAAGAGGTGAGAATAGAACATTAATAGGAGTTGGCACGGAACCGGGGGTGGGAAAAGGGAGCAGTGAACACGATTGAATGATGCAGAAGTATAATGTTATCGCATACACTGCAGGTTTGGTTTGTAATGTTTGTTTGTTAAAATATTAATAAAAGTATTTTAAAAAAAGAAGTTTTAAAAAAAAGTCTAACAAAAAGAAATGGCGAATAAACCCGACCAGAGCCAAAAGAAAAAGTATTTGGTCCAGCGGGTTTAAGTTCGAGGCTAATATAATAGCCTAAAACAATACCACGTTTATATAGTATAATCGCGGTAGAAAAGTTAGGGTAGATACCACTGCCACCAGCCAAGTTTAAATGTTAAAAGAGCGAAACAATGCCCTAGGAGGTACAGATAAAAAGGGATACAGAGTAACCCTTTCCAGTACTCCGTGTAAGATGGGGTGTACTGGATGTGTGGTTAAATGACTAAGTAAAGTTAATGGCAACTTTACCCTTTTCTGGGGGACTGTGGTCAGCCTCAGACATGGAGTCGGTGGGAAGTCTAAAAGACAACCCTGTGTTACTGCACTGAGGGTGCGGTGTAACACAAAAGAAGGGGGCTACTGAAGTGGTGCACTCCTGAGTCCACAATCACAAAAACAGATGAAATACACATGGCAAAACACAAGTAAGAGTGGGAAAAAGGGGTACACTCTTAGCAAGTGGAAAAACAAACTCCAGAAATCCAGCAAAGCTGCTGGGGGACTCACTAGGTAAGGGAAATTAGCCATTGAATGAGAATTCTCCCTAACATTGAGGAGGAGCTTAAAACAGTGGAGGAAATTCATAAGAAAAAGGCTGGTGCCGTAGGACACAACGAGCCATCCGCACGGGCAGAAAGAAGCCAGAGGCCCACTATGCCGAACACACCACACAACTGATGGCCAAGGCCAAACAATTCTATTATGCGAAGAACAATAAGGCAAACACGCTACTTGTAGCTAAGCTGGCTAAAACAAGACATACCAATACCATCACTGGTCTGCGCGAACCACAGGGAGTGATCCAATATGCAGAGTCGAAAAAACAAAAGCTGGCAGTAGACCACCTAATCCAAGTAATGACTGCACCATCACGGTACCAGTCCAAACAGGAGGAATACCTGCGGGAGCAGCCTTGCTGCGACTACCTGACCCGACGAGAGAGAGCCTGGAGGCGCCGATCACAGATTAGGAGGTTGAGGAAGCTATTAAATGTCTTAAAGCTTGGTCCCCGGGCCCAGACAGATTCTCCTCCAGATTCTATAAAATATTCAAACCCCAGATGAGTCCCCCTTTGGTGGCACTCTTCCAACTCTTTGAGTGAAACAGGGTCAGTGAGCCCTTCAATGCAGGAATCCACTACGATCCTTCTACCCAAGCCAGGGAAAGACCCGAGAGACCCAGCCTTATACAGGCAAATAGCCCTGCTGAATATAGACACTAACCTGTATTCCAAAATCCTTGCTAACCGTCTATCTCGCATACTTCCTGACATAATTCACCCCAATAAAACAGCCTTCATCTTAAACATAGCGGCAGGAGAGAATATCTGCAGAACCCTGAACTTGGTGGACCTCGCCTCCCGAAGCTCCCAGGGGCTTGTACTAATGGCCTGAGATGGCAATAAAGCATTTGACAGGGTGGACTGGTCATTTATGAGACTCACCATGGAGGCCTTCGGATTTGGCCCGACGTTCCAGACAATGGTACTGGCTAACTACAAAACCCCAAAGAACTTCCTGAGGATCAACGGGTCCCTCTCGACCCCGATTCTCCTGACCTGTGGAACTAGACAGGGCTGCCCAAAATCGCCCTTGCTTTTCGCACTTACTATGGAACCCTTCGCTCAGAGGATCAGGCTGAACAACTACATCAAGGCCCCCCAGGTCGGTCCATCCCAGCACAAAATTGCTTTATACGCTGACGATGTTTTGCTTACGATCTCGGAGGCCCGCTCCTCATTAAAACATGCTCTGACGGAAATAACCAGCTATGGGGAGGTTACCGGCTTCTCTGTCAACTTCACCAAATCAGTAGCCTTGGACATCGGCCTCCCCCCGGGGGAACGGGAGGCGCTAGCCAGGATGTGCCCAATCGCATGGAAGAGACAGACCATCCCTTACCTGGGAGTTCAAATCCCTGCAACCCGAAAGACACATACCAGGCCAACTTCCCTGCACTGTTTAGGGAACTGGAAGGGGACCTGAAGCGCTGGACAACCCAGGAAATCTCACTGATGGGACGCATAACAGCCTGCAAAATGAACTTACTCCCCAGATTCCTCTATGACTGCTCTTCCGTCCCAGTGGCAATCCCAGCACCAGCCCTTCGTAACTTGCAGAGAAAAATACTGAAGTTTATCTGGAGGGGCAAAAAGGCTGAAATCCCCCATAGAACATTGGTAGGCAGCTCTAAACTGGGTGGGCTCGGGGTCCCCAATATACAATTCTACAGGGTGGCAGCGCAATTGGCACACATCCGCGCATGACAGATAACTACGGACCGCCACAGATGGGTGGAACTGGAGCAATCACAACTCCCGCTCCCCCTGCGGTTTCTTCCACATATTCCACCCCCCCCCCCCCCCGAGAGCGCTGGAAAGGACTTCTGCTGGCGACCAAACATACTCTGAATTCCTGGGACTGGGCACTAAAACAAAAAGGGAATCCCGAGAGGACTGAGCCCCCATCGCCAATTTTCCACAACCCGACTTTCTCACCCAGGGCAAACCCTCGTACCTTCCAGAACTGGATAAACGGAGGCCTTGAGACCCTGGAACAGCTATATGTCGGGAACCCACATTCGAACAATGTAAGGAAATGTTACAACTTCAGGAAAGAGACAGATTTACATACATCCAGCTGCGTCATTGGTGCTCGCACCCCCAAACACTCCAGGCGGCCACGTGCCCTCTTACACCCCTCGAACAAACACTCAAGGACCTCCCATCCAGAGGCGGGATTTCTACCTTATATAGACGCTTCTTGGGAGACTTCCTGGCTTCAAAAACCTGATGCATGGCCCAATGGGAGGCCAACCTGGGACACCCGGTTGAGGACCAGACCTGGGTGGATATCTGGGCTCCAACTCACTCCTCGTCCACCCGTGTCACCAATAAGGAATGTGCATACAAGATCATGTTGCGTTCGTACTACCCCCCCCCCTCTCAGGCTTCACCATATGAACCCCCGGGTGGACTATGCTTGCTGGAGAGGGTGCGCCCAACCGGGCTCCTTCTTCCATATGGGGTGGACATGCCCAAAGATCCAGCAATTTCGGAAACTGTGTGCTTGGCGACTATTGAACAGATCACCGGAACGGCTCTCCTGGTGGAGCCTAAACCCATCTTACTGGGGGTTCCGGTCCCCGGGGTCTACCCAAGCTCCGGGAGTAGAGCGAAACTGCTGACCCAATGTCTGCAAGCGGGGAAAACTGTGCTCTCCCGCTTCTGGAAATCCCCCGACGGACCTTTTATGTCCCAATGCTGGGGGAAGTTATGGGACATATTGATTGCGGAAAAGGTAACAGCAGCAAGGGCAGAGTCCTCCACTGCTTTCAGAACATCTGGGCCCCAGTATTGGAGTATGAACAGCGATTCCCCGCCCGAATCTATAAGCCCGTCAGTAACCCGGCGGGCCCTGAGGGACCTGGAGGACTCCTGAGGAGGGAACACAGCTGGCGGGACCACAGAGCGGGTGGCCCAGGGGGAAGAGGCCCCGGACCAAGAATGGGCGGGGGGGTAGGGGAAATCGAAGGGGATTGTTAAAAAAGGTGTTATATGTCTTGTTTATGCTGTATGACAGTCGTCCTGCCTTGGTTTAAAATAAACATTTTTTTAAAAAAATTAAAAGAAAATGTGCACGAGGAGAAACACTAGATCCCAAATCCCTCTAGTTTGTTTGGGCTTCGACATTATGCTCAGTCGCTCACATTAATTACTTGGAAATACATAGGCCCCACCAGTAAAAATATTCACCAGCCGCCACTGGGTGGAACCAACCAGTCTTGACGTGTTCGAGGATGCAGCTCTCCTGAGCCTTTGGAAGTGTCCCTGGACTACCCAGTGGTCTGACCAGTTATTCAATGGGCTACCTCGCTAGAACCGTCACTGTTCTGTGTTTGCAGCCGGAACTTTGGTGGTCACAAGCTTAAGTGCGAGTTGCTTTCCTGCCGAATTTCAGCACTCAGCTGCAAGGGATCAGGCTCTGAAAGGACTTCATGAACTGTGTCTGGAAGGAAGTCACCAGCATCTGTGTGCGGTGGCCGTTGCTGGAACTCACCTGGCCCTGTCATGTGAAGTGTCCTGAAGAGGTCTGCTTCAGTGATTTCTGCATTTCTCCATCGCAAAGGGTTACACTCTGCTCCTGGACCTGACAGGAAGAATCGTTGCACTCACAGCTCCTGGGGACCTCAAACAACGGCAGGAAATACAACCTCCAGTGACCCTCAACCACCCCCCCATCCCCCAGTCGACACAACCAGTCATCTGGGAAAATTGGAGTCAGGGGGGTAAGTAAACTCAAAGCATTTGTCTCCCCCTATCCTCCATAGGATAACATTTAGAACAAGTCTCTTTGTATCCTTCCATTCGACTGCTTTTTGGTCATTGCACACGAGTAGTAAAACCTGAAAGATAAGAACACATTTGTAATTACCAGTAACTTTGTTGCATCTCTTCTCTTCAACCAATTACTTTACCTGTATCAGATACATTTTGGGGAGAAGCATTCTGACTTTGAGGCGCAAGGCCACACTCTTCTTAGGGATTGGACTTCTGACGTTAGGGCATTTCTTGTGGCTTGGTTCCATCTTACTAACCTTGTTTATTGATTCAATTGAATCCATTTCAAGAACCTATGGTGAATGTATATAAGTTTGAGTGTTGTGCCATCGCATCCCCTCGTTGTTTCATTTTTTTAGTTTGTGTTTGAGGCATAGAATATAGTATTTTTATACATTCCTTTCTAAAATGAATTATTGTGTGCTTCACTGTGTCGACTCATTGTGGACCCATCACCCCACTCACTCTCCGGAGAACAACCTTGACTGGGTTTTGGCGAACCTCTCAAGAGATCCCCCATGTCATAAATATGGTGGCCTCCTAAAATCTGTCCACCGGTGCACATTCTATAAATCCATTTTAACAAGTTGTTCAGTATATTACTTGGGAAATGTTAAAAATGTTGCAGATATTTTGCCCGCCCCCCAACTCTATAGAATATCAGCATGTGAATAAAAGAGGAACCACCAATCTCCTGAAACCTACGTAACAATATGGTTTAAGTTACTCACCTGTAACTCTTGTTCTCCAGCATGGATTCACATGCTCATGAATATTCCTTGTCGTCACGCTGGGAATCCTCAGTAAAAGAAGAATAAGTTACTTTCTTACCTGGTAACGTTCTTTCGATGGGATGGTCCGACGACATATTCCAGAAACTATGACAGGTAATGTCCACAGCTGTGCTGCTTCGGCAAATCCTCGGCGTCTGCGTCCTGCGACGATAATGTCGATGCAGCATCCCCGAGGACCTCCTCCGACGGCCGACGTCACCCGATGTGATAAGTAGTACGCACGACGCCCGTAGCCTCAGTTGTAGTTTTTCCCCCCAGAACGTGTGACCAGTTTTCTGCCAGTCAGACCCACAAGGCCTTGCGGAACGCAAGCTGCAATCGCATAAGAAATTGTGAAGCAGGGAAGGTAGGGAGGGAGCGATATGGAATACATCGTCGGACCATCCCATCGAAAGAACGTTACCAGGTGAGAAAGTAACTTGTTCTTCGAGGGGATTGGGTCCTCCGACATATTCCATATCTATGACAGACTCCCAAAGCAGTACCAAGCAAGGAGGTGGGAAAAGAATTTAGAACACAAATTTAGCATGCCCAATCAACTTGCGGAATAAAGGACTGCCTTGCCAAAGGCCAGATCCTGCCCTCGGATGGCATCGAGGGAGTAGTGACGTACAAAAACATGTACTGAAGCCGAGGTGGCTGCATCACAGATGTGACAAATAGAAACACCCCTCTGCAGGGCAGTAGATGCAGCCACTCCCCTGGTAGAATGAGCCCCCAAGCCAGCCGGAGGGTCCTTACCCGCCAAGCGGTAACACTCGGAGATAGCTAAAATAATCCAACGAGACAAAGTCTGTTTCGTCACTGCTTGTCCGAAACGCTTTCCAGCGTAACCAATGAAAAGTTGATCGTCCACTCTGACCCGGGACATGCGTGAAATATAAAAGCTCAACGCTATCCTAGGATCAAGCCTATGGAGCCTCTCCTCTTCCTTACCAGGATGTGGAAGAGGATAGAACGCCGGAAGAACAAACTTCTGGCTCAAATGAAATTCCGAAACCACCTTCGGAAGAAAGGAAGGACGAACTCTAAGGGCAACCCTGTCCTTAGGAAACACAGTGTAGGGTGGCTTAACTGAAAGTGCCTGTAACTCACTCACTCAGCGAGCGGAAGTAACCGCAACCAAAAACACAGTTTTCAGAGTTAACAGTCTCAAAAGGCAAGAATGCAAAAGCTCAAACGGAGCACCCATAAGAAACTTAAGAACAAGGTTCAAATCCCAACCGGGCACCAGAAAAGGTGACGGAGGGAACACATTAGTGAGCCCTTTCAAAAACTGAAAAATTAAAGGAATCTTAAAATAGGAAAATTCTTCAGACGAGCGCTTAAATATGGACAGCGCCGCCAGGTAACCTTTAATGGTCCCCACTTGCAAGCCCCTGTGGGCCAAGGAAAGCAAAAAAGACAGAACCATGGGAAAGTCACACTCAAAAGGATCCCCATTCTTAACTCTTCACCAGTCGCAGAACTTTCTCCAACGGCACAGAGACTTTGTTGCCGGCCCCCTGGCCGAGAGCAACACCTCCATCACATCACGTCTTCAGGGAGTTCCCAATCCTTATACCTCAACCTTTCAGAAGCCAAGCGTGAAGGTGAGTGATCTGACCTCGGGATGGAGAACCTGACCCCCCTCCCGTGAGAGCAGATCGTCTACATGGAGGGCAGATGGGCAAGTCGAGAAGGTCCGGGTACCACGTCCTCCGGGCCCATGCCGGAGCAATGAGGATCATCCCGGAACCGAACCTCTGTAACCTCTGCAGTACTTGCGGGATGACGGGGACTGAAGGAAACGCGTACAGCAGTGGGAATGACCACTCCACCACAAACGCGTCTCCTAAGGCTCCTTTTGGAGGAAATTCACGCGAGCAGAACCTTTCGCACTTCCGGTTGACACTGGAGGTGAAGAGATCCACTTGAGGGGGCCCCCAAAGGGCGAAGATCTCCAGGAGAATCTCCTGAGCCAGCTCCCACTCGTGAGAGATCGCGCTCTGCCTGCTCAGAGCGTCCGTCGTCTCGTTGTTGTCTCCGGCCAGATGAACAGCCGAGATCGAAACTTCCTGCTGGATGGCCCAGAACTCGAGCTGGATCGCCTCCCTGCACAGAGGAAGTGACCCTGCCCCCCCTTTTTGTTGAGGTAATGCATGGCCACTGTGTTGTCCATTCGAATCAGGACACTCTTTACTCGCACAGTCGGCAGAAAAGCCTTCAGGGCTAGCCTGACGGCCCTCAGCCCCAACAGATTGATATGGAGTCTGGACCAACGACTGCTGACTCAACTTGTTGGCATGAGCTCCCCATCCCGTGAGGGATGCGTCCGTCACGATCGTCACCTCCGGCCAGGGCAGCCAAAATGGGGCCCCCTTCATCAGAGTGCCTTTGACGGCCCACCACAGAAGGTCCTGGGCGACCGAGGGCGGCACCTGAACAGGGTCTGACATCCTGCCGGAGGACTGAGACCACTGGAGCTTGAGTGCCCATTGCAAAGATCTCATCCGCAACCTGGCCCCTGGCACCAGAAGAATGCAGGATGCCATGAGGCCGAGCAGTCTCAAGAAGTCGGACGCTGGGAGAGTCTGGGCAAGCTGAAACCTGTGCACCATCTGCTGAATGTGAAGAGACCTCACCTGGGGAGGAAAACACAGCCCCAAGGATGTGTCGAACACTGCTCCGATGTACTGGAGCCGCTGTGTTGGCGTCAAATGGGACTTCTTTAAATTGAGGGAGAAGCCCAGCTTGTGAAGGGAGTGGCAAGTGACGGACAGATGATCCAGGACTTGCTCGGGAGAGCTCCCCCTGATCAACCAATCGTCCAGGTAGGGGGTAGACGTGCATCCCCCCCTTTCCTGAGATGTGCTGCCACCACCACCATGAGCTTGGTGAAAACCCTCGGGGCGGAGGTCAATCCGAACGGCAGGACCCCAAACTGAAAGTGCGAGTCACCAACCGCAAACCTCAGGTACTTCTTGTGCTTGGGATGGATCGGCACATGGAAGTAAGCGTCCTTGAGGTCGAGAGACACCAACCAATCCTGACGTTGAAGGGCCTGGAGGACTTGAGAGTAACCATCTTGAACTTGTCCTTCCTGAGGAATTTGTTCAAACCGCGCAAGTCCATGACAGGTCTCAATCCCCCGTCTTTCTTCGAAATCAAAAAATAAGGGGAATACCATCCCTTGTTCCTCTCCGCTACAGGCACCAGTTCTATGGCACCTTTCTCCAGCAGGGCTTGAATTTCCTGCGCAAGGAGCGGATCCAGACTCTTCAAAGAGAGGTTCCCAGGTGGATTGTCGTGAGGCCTCTGCCGTAAAGGAAGACAGTAGCCGTGGGTTATGATCTCCAGAACCCACTCATCTGAAGTAATGGCACGCCACTCTACAAGATGCTGTGCCAGCCTTGACCCAACCAGCGAACCATGGGACCTGGCCTCATGATTGAGTGGTAGCGGCTGCGGGGTTGCCTGAGGGCAAAGAGGCAACTGCCTGAGTGGCCCTGGCACCTCGAGTACCCCGTTTTCCACCTCTGGCACTCTTCCGGTGGCCTCTTTGACTGACAGCTCCTCTTGCTTTACTGAAGGACGAGTAATAGCGAAAGGAACCTCCCCTCCATTGTTGTCCCCTAGGACGAAAAGGCAGAGGTTGTCGAACTGCAGCGCCCAACGACCTCGCTGCAGCTTTGGAGGTCTGCAATCTCTCAAGGCTCTCGTCAGCCTTGCTGCCAAAAAGATGTTCACCGTCAAAGGGCATGTTGACGAGCCGGGACTGCACATCAGGAGCAAACCCAGACTCAGTATTACGGTGCTCGCCGCCATGCACCGGCTGACACAATCTGCCATGTCCAAACCCGACTGAACGGCCTCACACATGGCATCCTTGCCATCCTGAACCATAGCAAGGAAATCATCCCGTTCATCCCCTTCGGGAATATGTTCAGCCGCTAAAGCAACACAGTTCCACAGAGTGTGTGTGAAACGAGACAAGGCACATATGGAGTTGGCCACCTGAAGAGCCATACCCCCTGAAGAAAACACTTTTGCGCCAAGCCGTCAAAACGTTTGTCGTCCCTATCCGGAGGGATGGTAGGATACGACGCCTGCTTTGCTGGGGCCGTAGCCGCCTGTACCACCAAACTCTCCGGAGTGGGGTGCCTGGACAAGTAGCAGGGGTCGCTACTGGCTGGGCGGTATTTTCGCGACAAAGACTTGCCCACTGCCGGGAGTCTCTCCGGAGCAGTCCAAGACGCCGCCACCCTTCTCTGCAGAGCCATATGAAACGGCAGTACCGGGTCAGTGGGGGGACCAAGATCAAGGATGTCCGTGAGATCATCCTGAACGAACTCCCCTGGGGGAGCCGACCATCCCAAGTACTCGGTCACCCGAGACATAAGGCGCCGGTACGAAGAATCGGCATGAGTGCCAGGCTCCGACCTACAAAACTCCACCTCCGGAGAGGTATCCAGTCCACTGGCATCATGGAGTGAGTGCCTCAGGTCCTCAAACTGGCTATGGCCCGAGAGAAGCTCATCTAGTACCATAACCGGAACCAAGCCTTCATCAGAGCCTTCATCACCCTCTGAAATGTACTCCAGGTGGTGAGAGGAAGACACCTGGGGACCAAAGCTATGCCTGACCTTAGCCAGAGCCTTTCTAGGGGCTAACACAGTGCCACGGGGCCCCTCCGACACCACCGCCTCGAAAGGTGTCGAGGGCGCCGCACGAGTCGGCGCCGAGAGAATCGGCGTCGAGCGAATCGGCATCGCCGACAGCTGCAGCGCCGCCAGCATCGACGGCGTCGACACAGGCCTCGAAGCCGGAGCTCCGAGCGTGTCTCTCGACGACCTAGGCGCCGACGACCCCCTCTGAGGCAGAGCCTCGAGAGAAATCGTCGACGACCTCGGCGCCACAGGCGTCGACGTCTTCCTCGAAGACGGCACAGGATCACGCGGTCTTGAGCGCGTCGAGGACAGGGACCTGGAACGGGCATGGCGAGAACGGCTACCCTTGTCCGAGCGGGACCTTTCCCGCGAGCCGTGGCAACCACCCGAGCCCGAAGGCGCACGAGCGGTGTCTCTCGACCGGTGCCGACCGACCCCACTCTGAGGCGCGGACGGACCGGTGCCCTGCGATTCAAGAATCGCTAACATCTGCTTCCCGAAGGCAGCCTATTCCTCCGGTGTCGCTTGCATGGTGGGATAAGCGATCCGCCGACGGGCGGAGTCCTCGGAAGAGGACAGGGAAGGCGACCGATGCCAGCGCTTCCGGGAATGCCTCGACCGACTCCTGGCAGGAGACCCACTGGACTTCTGACGATGACGCAGAGAGTCGACTCTCGAGACATCCGTCGAAAAGCCCCATAGACCTCTACTTCCGGGGCTTAGACACCCGACCTACCGACAACAACTTCTTGTGCTCCCGCAAGGCCTTGGCCATGAGCGACTGGCAGTCGACACAATCATCCGTATCGTGGGCCTCCCCGAGGCACCAGAGGCAGGCATCGTGCGAGTCTGTGACCGACATCTTGGACCCACAGCCCCTGCATTTCTTGAAGCCCAGACGCGGGGTTGAAGACGAAGTAGACATCGTTACGAACAGGTTTTCACAAAAACCAAACAGGTTCAACGAACTGAGAAGAATACAGCAAACTCCAAAGAGTCGAGGCGTACCGAGATTCACGAAGCAAACACGTTCGCGGAAAAAACGGAACTGAGGCTACGGGCGTCGTGCGTCCTACTTATCACATCGGCCGTCGGAGGAGGTCCTCGGGGACGCCGCATCGACATCATCGACGCAGACACCAAAGATTTTCCAAAGCAGCACAGCTGTGGACATTGCCATAGATATGGAATACGTCAGAGGACCCAATCCCCTCGAAAAACAGTTTCACTTTCAGCTTGAAAACTGTATTTCTCCTCTAAACCAATCACTGTACGTTCGGTCATACTGTACCCAACCAATGACAGTCCTATCCCTAAGCTCCATCCCTGGTGGCCATCTTCAGATTTGTTAAGCAAGTAAAGTGGCAGTATGAACTAAGAAGAGCCACAGAGGGGAAGGCGGGAGTGTTCATATGTGAATCCATGCCAGACGGATGCTGGAGAACAAGAGTTACAGGTAAGTAACTTAAACCTTCTCCAGCATGGGGCCCGCCATGGAGTCACATGCTCATGAATAAGCATTACACAGTATTAGGCAGAAACCTGTGCAGTTCCCTTAGGGACCACTGCAAAAGGCTTAGGACTACAGGTGTTGGCAGTAAACCCAATTGGTAGCAGTCTGTACCACCCAGATTTACCTGGTAGCTGTGGCTGAGCAGCCAGACTTCTCTCAAGAAGAATTAGACAGTGTATAGAGTATACAAGATAGGTACCAAAATACAGTAGCACAAGCAAACACTGACCAGAGCTTTGGTATCAAAGTATATAATTATTTAAAGACACACTTATAGAAATACTCCAGCACTATTATTGTAAGTAAGTTCAAAACACAGTCCTTATTAATATATATACATCCCTTATTCCTTATTAGACAAGTCTTAATTAACACCACTTATTTCCAGACAGAGGTGAGCGCTTAACTGAAGATGGCACTCCAATAAGTTATCAAAAAAGGGAGGGAAAAGGCAGAAATTAGAATAGCACACAACACTAATACTTTAGAAGCAACCAGCAAGGCAGGAAAGTCAAAGTCTACTTGTGAGCAAAAATTTCAGAGGCCAGGCTCCCTCTTGGAGAGAGCAGCGCACCAATGCGCCCAAGATCACGCAGTTTAAGAGGTTTGCAAAAGTCTTGCAGGGAGTTCACAAAGGAATTTGTTCAGCTTAGAAAAGTTCAGTTAGCCAGCCTAGTGTCAGCCCAGGTGGTAAGTCGAGGATTTAATAGACACCCAGTACAGACCGTTGCAAGGGAGGCTAGGCGGGCACAGTACCTTTAAGATGGAGAGGATCCTCCATCGGGGGCAGTTGTTCCTGGCAGCGGGTGCAAGTCGCGGCGTCGTCCAGAGGAAGAGAAGATCTCGACGTGGAGGAAAGCTGAAGGTCGTTTCACTGCCAGGGAAGAAACCAGCCGCGGAGTTCTCTGGTTAAAAGGTACTACCCTTTTATTTGCGGTAGTGGTAAATCGTGGTATCCCGGTTGCCGGGGTGCTTGGCACAGGCAAGGCGGCCACGAGATGATCCAGGAAGGCGAAAAGGCGGGCAAACTGGTTATCCCCACCAGTCAAAGGAAGGAGACTCCTCGGAATGAAGATCTCCTCTGTATTCGGGAAAAGTGGTGAGGCGGTTCAGCAGGGCTCCACCGGTGGTGTCGTCGTTGCAGGTCGGCTCAGCTTCTCCCTCTTCGGATTCTTTGGTCCTGTGGCGACTTCTGAAGTTCCAGTCTCCAAAGCCCTGCTTTTATGCAGAAAACCCCCATTCATCAGTCCTAGCTATAACTCAAACATGCTAAGTGGTGAGCCGGGCAGCTAACCACTGGGCCAATCAGACAAGAGTGCGACTTGAGTTGCCGTGGCAACTCAGTCCAAGGTGCCTAAACCCCCCTCCCACACATCCTGTAGACCCAGACAGAGTGGCACCACTTTTGGAGGCTTCTGTGTAGAAGCCCGCCAAAAAGTGGAACAAAGGGTTCGACTTGGATTGGAGTTACAGAGGCGAACACAAACACCATTTTAATACCGAGTCCTGGCAAAAAGACCCAACCGGGGAATAAATATTAAATAAATAACCCGGCGGTATCTTTAACATTGCACCAAAAAGTGCTGCATTTAAAATGAATGGGAAAATCCCATAGAAAATATTCTGGTGGAATATTTTGCGTGGTAACCACTGCCACCAGCCAGAAACTCGACGAGGGGGACTGCACAGTGCCCCCTCGAAAAACAGGCCCAGGGGCAATCTAATTACCCCTACCAGTACTTCCATAATATGATGGTTTGTACTGGTTCTGTTCCCAATTTAAGACTAGTAAAGTCAATGGTGACTTTACATGCCCTGGGAGACAGTCAGTCCCAGGGTATGGAGTCTATGTTTGGGGGTCACTATGACACCCCTGTGTTACTGCACTGAGGGTGCTGTGTAACACACTTACCAAAAACCACATGAAACCGTATCGAGTGAAAGACCCCATAGCCCATGAAACACATTACAAATCAAAGGATATCTCAAATCATGTCTAAGAGTGGGAGAAAAAGAGTCTCACTCTTAGCAGGAGAAAAAAATAAACCCCAAAAATCCAGCAAAGCTGCTGGGGGACTCACTAGGTTTGGGAAATTAGCCTTAACAAAGAATTCTCCCTAACACACAGCAGCACAAATACACAACCACATTAGGTGGCAATGCTTAACATAAGTAATAACATTACCCCTGGAACAGACTCACAACAAATGTACAGGTAGAGTAGCACCACTTGGCTGACTCGGGACTCCTCCCTGGAATCTCCATCGATGCAGTAGAACCTTGTGAAGGTGTGCGTAGACCTCTACGTAGCAGCGCTGCAGATGTCGAGCAGGGGCACCCCAGAGAGAAACGCTGTTGTCGCAATGACGGCTCTGGTGGAGTGGACTCTTGGCCAGCCCGGCTGAGGTCTGTTAGCCAGCGGATGACAGTGCATGATGCTACCAGATAGCCACCTGGAGATGGAAGCCTTCAACAAGGCATTTCCGTGATTCACAAGTCCAAAATTGATGAACAACTGAGAAGTCGTCCAAAAATTCTTCATACGTTACACGTAAAACTTCAAGACACAAGCAATGTCCAGCAAATGCAAGGCCCTCTACGCTGGCAATGATGGATTTAGGAAGAATACAGTTAACACCAAAGGTTAGTTGAGGTGGAATTCGAACAGTATCGTCGGCATAAAGGTGGGGTGTGTACGCAGTGGAAAGACGAGTAAAGCTGCTTGAAAGACAGGGTATGGATCTCCCCGACCCACCTGGCCGAGGTGATAGCCATGAGGAAACCCGTCTTCCACAAGAGACGCTTGAGTGGGGCTTGATGCATAGGCTCAAAGGGCGCCCCCATGAAATTAGTCAGGACCACATTGACCTCCCAAGCCGGGGCAGGAGCCTTCACCAGCGGTGAAGCCCTGAAAAGCCCCTTGAGTAACTCCTTGACGAGTTGGTGCAACCACAGAGAAGGCCTACCCGGTGACCTGGTTTATCCGGGTATGGCAGCGAGGTGCACCTTGATAGAGGCGCGAGTAGTCCAGCCTTGGCCAGGGAAAGCAAGTATGGTAGGAGCTGGGGGGCTGTGACGACAGAGGGCGTCACACTCACCTGGGTCTCTGTGAGAGCGATGAAGCCTTATAGGCCTTTCCCTGCTTCCTCGGGACCCCAAGAGTTGGACCGCACACTACCTGCCAATGGAAAGGTAAAGATGCTTAGACTGTCAAGATCTGGACCCTGAGCCCCCCTTTTTCCCTCCCCCTGTAGTGTGCTGTGATGGTGTTGGGTAAGGGGTTTGGCTCACCTTGAGGACTGATTAGGCGAACTCTCCATCCAGAACGAAGCACGGGTGCTATGTCTCTGGGGCCCACGGACCAGTTACACCACTTGTTCCTGGGTCTAGTATCACTGTTCAATTCCTCTGAGTTTCTTCACCCAGCAGGATTTCAGGCGTGCTGTTGCTGATAAGTTCGGATATCCAGTTGCTTCACTGGATCCGGTTCTGTTCCCAGTTCTCAGGTGAGTATCTGAAGTAAGTGTTTGAAGCAGCGCTGAATGGCCGCGCTGTAGCCTTGGGTTATGGCGAGTTCTGTATGCTAAGAGCTTGCATGCTAAGCACGCGTGAGAGAAAGGCATTGCAGATGCAAGACTAACCCTTGTCCTCTTCCCACAGGTTCTTAGATGAGTTCGCTGAGGAGGGGAAGTACGCGAAGACTCACAGTGCTGCCCCGGTTCACCAAGGAGTTTGGGTAGGTTGTGCTGCAGCTTGCGAGCACGCTTGCGAGGGCGAGCCAGGAGAAGGATCAACGCTCGAGCCCTGAAAGGTATTGTCTTTTTGTCTTTCTTTGCCTCTTAGGTGCAGAGTTCCAGGAGCGTGCGTGCGTGCGACTGTTCCGGAGCTGGAAGCGGATCGAGATGACTGAAGTTCTTCAAGGTTTCTCACTCAAGGATCGGAGTGAGCAGGATCGCGGTGAGCGTGTTGCTTGAAGCTACAGATGCAACACGAAGCACGGATCTGCCTTTGGGCGTGGCTTATAAAGCCAGCCACGCCCAGAGACTAGAGCGTGCTGTAAGGTTCAATGAAAGGGCTGCCAGGGCCCATGTTGGATGTACAGGAAGTGTGGCTGAACCAATCGGGCTCATCTAAGGGGGCCGGGGCCAGTTGTAAAGTGAGCCCTATTGTGAGAGGGTGTAATGGGAGCAGTGGATGACTGCAAGGCGTGTCTAGTTTGCCAGGCCCTAACCCTTCTTGCCCCTGCCTGTTCCCCAGTATATATGACAGAGGGGTAAATCTTCTGAGTCCGGCACCACATGGAGAAGTGCTTTCACTTGTGGCCGTAGCATGTCAACATTGACGATGCTCCGGCCTTGGATGGAATGTTCTTACATTCCGCAGGTAAAGCATAGCTTCCAAACTCTAGGGCTGTAGGAGCCAGGCCTTTGTGCACCACGACCCAGAGTCGCTGAACCTAATCATCCCTCCTTCTCTGTCGAGAAGGTCCGGGAGCAGTGGTAGCCTGATAGACGGGGCCACAGAGACGCAGCAGGTCCAGGTACCAGATTTGTCGTAGCCACGCTGGGGTGACGAATATAATCCTGCAATGGCACATCGTGTGTTGATCAAATGAAGCAGGAGTGGAAACGGAGCGAAAGGAACAGTCCCTCACATGCAAACGAGAATGCATCCCCCATGCTCCTCGACTGAGGGAACCTGCTGGGGAACTTCTGGCACTTGGAGTTCACTGCCGTCGCAAAGAGATCAATCTGGGGTTGGCACCATTCATCGAACAGAAGGTCCTCCTGGTCCTGGCAAAGCTCCCATTTGTGGCAAGAATGCTACTCCTTGCTGAGCGAGTCCAAGATGGTGTTCTTGATGCCTGCCAGGTGAAAAGACACCAGGAACATCTCCCGATGACTGGCCCAGCGCCACAGATCTTGGGCCTCCTTGCTTCTGGATGTAGAACATGGCGGTGGTGGTGTCCGTGAAGATCCTACCCACCTTACCCCTCAACGAAGGCAGAAAAGAATTGAGGGCCCAGAACATGGGCTGAAGTTCCAGGACGTTGATGTGAAGGTCCTTTTCGTCCGGCTGGCAGAGGCCTCTAGCATGCAATTGCTTGGTGTGGGCTCCCCAGCCTCCTAGAGAGGTGTCCCTGGTGACTGTCTCCTGGTAAGCAGAACTTGAAACAGGGTCTCCTGGACGAGATGCAGTTGTATGCCCCACCACTGTATCGCTTGACGGAACTCCTCGGTGAGTGTGATTTTGTCCACAAAGGTTGCTGATACTTGCATCCACCTGGCATTCAGGAACTCCTGGAGGGGTCTCATCTGTAGTATGCAGAGGTGGACGAGGCTGATGCAGGAGGAGGACATTCGCAGCAGCGACTTGATGGCTCGCGCCATGGCCATCTGCGTCGATGACAAATGCTGTACTTTTCCCTGGGTGGCCACCAACACCTCTCCACTGAGGGGGACGCCAAACGCGTTACTGTCTTAGGCAGGCACCCAAAAACAGCGCGTTCTGAGATGGCGTCAAGCAGGAATTCGGATAGTTATGGAGAATCCAAACTCCGTCAGCAGACATACGGTCCCTGATGTATGCTTGCTCGCCAGAGTATGGGAGTGGGATCGAACAAGCCGATCGTCCAGGTAAGGGTATACGTGGATGCCCTGCAGATGAAGATATGCAGCCACCGAGGCCAAGGACTTTGTATACACCCTTGGAGCAGATTTTAGGCTAAAGGGAATCACCTTGGACTGATAGTGCTGCCCCTCAACCATGAATCGTAGGACTTTGTGGTGCTTCTTGTGAATGGAGATGTGGATGTAGGCGTCCTCCAGATCCAATGTCAAGAAATCTCCTTCCTCCAGCTGGCCGAGCTTCACGCCTACCATCACTGAACCCACCCACATCAAAGGACGCACCTTGGAGTGGATTAGCCAGCACAACTGCTCCGTCATGGTCACTGCCAACACCCACCTCCCTTGGTCTGACCACCACTATATCCAATTCAACCTCGCCACTAAAAAAAGACTCTGCACCCACTCTGACCCCCTGCCCAGCAGCACTCGCCAGGAGTTCACGTAAACTCACAGTAGAAAACCTGGCACTGTTCGTAATGATCCCCACGATACAAACGCCCACCTCCGACAACCCAGAAATTCTCGCAAGCACCTACAAAAGTGTCATTACCAAAGCCATAGACGCAATTGCTCCCCTAACCCTCAAGAAAGCCAAGAAAATTAAGCACTCCAATTCGTGGTTCTCCAATGAGCTACTCAAGCAATGCTCAGAAAAAAGATCCGCCCTCTTCACATGGAAAGCCAACCCCTCAGAAATAAATAGGGAAGCCTTCAAAATCATCTCAAAGTCATATAAAAACAATGTCATCAAAGCCAAAGCCCTCTCATTCAACACTAGAATCAATGACGTCAAATCCAATTTCAAGGAAATGTTCTCCATCTTCAGAGAATTGGAAAAACCCGCGACTCCTCCCCCTATGCTTATCAAGGATGCCAAATGGTGTAACAGCATCCAATCTGCAATGCTAGACAAACTTGACATCCTGCAGGCCAAAATCACTGGCCACCAAAAAATGTTAGAAAAGCTAATAGCTAGCCAGCATAGTAAAGTGCATGCCTCACCAGCACCTAAATCCTCCCCCCCCATTCGAATTTAGAGACATCACGGAAGCTGAAGCCATCACCCTGCTTAAGTCTATAAAACCCTCCCACTGCAAAGGCGATGCCTGCCCTGCCCAACTTTCTGCCTTATGTTAGGCAGAAACCTGTGCAGTTCCCTCTGGGACCACTGCAAAAGATTTAGGACTACAGGTGTTTGGCAGTAAACCCACTTGGTAGCAGTCTGTACCACACAGATTCACTTGGTAGCTGTGGCTGAGCAGTCAGACTTCCCTCAAGAAGAGTTAGGCAGTATACAGAGTATTCACAATAGGTCAAGAGAACACAGTAGAACAAGTAAACACTGACAAGGGCTTGGTGTAAAAGAGATATAATTATTTATTTAAAACCACATCTAGGAAAACACACAGGCACTACTACTAAGCAATTCAAAAACACGGTCACTAAAAGATATACACTCCCTTAAAAGAATATTAGACAAGTCTTAAGTAAAGCCCCACTTATTTTCAGACAGCG
Organism: Ambystoma mexicanum; assembly: GCF_040938575.1. NCBI lineage: Eukaryota > Metazoa > Chordata > Amphibia > Caudata > Ambystomatidae > Ambystoma > Ambystoma mexicanum. The sequence goes on along the minus strand of NC_090931.1, from coordinate 1,137,591,117 downwards.
GTGAGCGCTTAACGTAGATGGCACTCTAATAGTTTGTTTTAAAAAGGGAGAGAAGAGCAGAGAACAAGTTGAAACAGATCCCAACACTTTTATCAGAACATAACAAGAGGGAAAGGTGAAGTAAAACCGTGAAGTTAGAGTTGAAGCGGCCGGATCCACTTTCAGAGGATCCAAACAAAATGTGTCCAAGGTCACTTGGTTGCAGTGCACAAAAGTATTGTAAAGGTTCAAAAAGGAGTTGGACCAAAGAAAGGGACCAGTTAGAGGGTCAAGGCGTCCAGCCCAGTCCAGAAGGTTAAGGGGTTATTACCTTGTAGCAATCTTTAGAAAGGGAGGCCTGGCGGACATGGTACCTTAAAGTGGTGAGAACGCCCCAGCGGGGGCAGTTGTTCCTGGCAGCGGGTGCAAGTCGGTGCTTCGTCCAGGGGAAGAGGGGATCTCGTTGTGGAGGAAGACAGGAGTCTGTTGCACTGCCAGGGAAGAAACCAGCCGCAGAGTTTCTCCGGTACAAGGGGCGGTCCGGTGATTCGCGGTTCAGTGGTGAGTGGCTATCCGGCCGCCGGGGTGCTTGGCATGGGCAGTTCGACCACAAACCGGGCTGGGGTTCGAAGAAAGGAAGGTAAACTGGTTGTGCCCACCAGTCAGGGGAAGAAGCCTCTCCAGCCGGGAGATCTTCTCTGTCGTCAGGAAGTGGTGAGTCGGTTCCGCAGGGCTCCACCGGTGGTGTCGTCGTGGTATGTCGGCTCAGCTTCTCCCTCGTCGGATTCTCAGGTGCTGTGGCGACTTCTGAAGTTCCAGTCCCCAAAGCCCTGCTTTTATGCAGGAAACCCCCATTCACTCAGCCTAGCTGTCACTCAAACATACTAAGAGGTGAGCCGGCCGGCTCACCACTTGGGCCAATCACACAAGAGTGCGACTTGAGTTACCAAGTTAAACTCAGTCCAGGGTGCCTAAACCCCCTCCCACACCCCCTGTGGTACCCAGACAGAGTGGCACCACTTTTGGAGGCTTCTGTGGAGAAGCCCGCCAAAAAGTGGAACAAAGGGCTCGACTTGGGTTGGAGTCACAGCAGAGAACACAAACACCATTTTAGAATCTAGTCTTGGCAAAAAATACCAACCGGCGAATTAATATTAATTAAATAAACCGGCGGTATGTTCGAGGCTATGAGAATTAAATAATTAAAGTTGGTAGCCTCGAACAATGGGAAAATCCCATAGGAAAATATTCGCGGTCGAATATAAAAAGTAGTTTCCACTGCCACCAGCCAAAACTCGATCAGGGGGGATGGAGACGTGCCCCCTCGACTAACAGACCCCGGGGCAATCAAATTGCCCCGACCAGTACGTCCACAATATGATGGTTTGTACTGGTTTCTGTTAATAATTTGGGACTAGTAAAGCCAATGGTGATTATACATGCCCTGGGAGACAGTAGTCAGTCCCAGGGTATGGAGTCTATGGTGGGGTATCACTATGACACCCCTGGGTTACTGCACGGAGGGTGCTGTGTAACACACATAGGAAAAACACATGAGACCCTATGGAGTAAAGGACCCCATATCCCATAAAACACATACCAGTCAAAGGAATACCATAAATCATGTCCAAGAGTGGGAGAAAAAGAGTCTCAATCTTGGCAGGAGGAAAAAAACGACTCCAGAAATCCAGCAAAGCTGCTGGGGGACTCACTAGGTTAGGAAATTCAGCCTAAAGAGAGAATTCTCCCTAACAACGCCCTTGCTCCCTTTATCACTGCATTCATCAATGCCTCCTTCAGATCAGGTATTGTCCCTAAAGATCTCAAAGAAGCCTGGGTACGCCCATTAATCAAAAAACCAACACTCGACCCAACTGTCCCCGGTAACTACAGACCAATCACCACAGTCCCATTCCTGCTAAAAATTCTCGACAAAGCAGCTTATATGCAAGTCCAAAAACACCTCGAAGAAAACCAACTCCTTGGCTTGCGCCAATCAGGTTTCCGCCCAAGACATGGTACGGAATCAGCCCTCCTCGATCTAAAAAACCAAATGGACGACTTGAGGGACTCAGGCAAACCTGCACTTCTCCTACTCCTCGACTTATCCGCTGCGTTCGACTTGGTCGACCACAATACACTGTGCCGCCACCTTGCCTCTGCAGCCAACTTCACACAAAGCACGAAACTGGATCACCTCCTTTCTCCAAGGCAGGGCTATGAAAGTCTTCTCGGACTCGGCCACCGCCGCACTGAGCCTACTTACATGTGGAGTCCCACAAGGGTCTTGCATAGCACCTACTCTCTATAACTTGTTCACCAGGCCACTATTCAGCATCCTGGACGCCATGGGTATTTCATACACCAATTATGCAGACGATACGCAGGTGTTAATCCCTCTCACAGCTGACTACAAGACTGACATGGCCAATCTTACGGACATATACTCAACCATCCAATCATGGATGGCAGACAACTGGCTCTGTTTAAATAGTGAAAAGACAGAACTCCTACTCATAGGCTCACCTACCACCCTGAGTAACCTCAGTCAGGAATACGCCTCCTTCACCATCGACAATACACCTATCAAAGTGTCTGACCACGTTAAAACACTGGGCGTCTACCTGGACTCAAACCTCACCATGGACAGACAAGTAAATGCTATCTCCACCTCTTCAGCCTACTATGCCAAAATCAGTAATGCAGCCAGACCTTTCCTCTCACAACATAACTGCCTCACCATAGCCAGAGCCATTATTGGTTCTAGACTAGATTACTGAAACGCCCTACTATCTGGAACGTCATGCAAAAACCTCTCTAAACTGCAAATAGCGCAAAACAATGCCCTCAGAGCAGCCACTGGGACGTCAAGGAAAGATCACATCTCTGAAATCAGGAGACAAGTCCATTGGCTCCCAGTCAAACAGAGAATCACGTTCAAAACTCTTTCACTGGCACACAAATGCCTCCACAATACTGCCCCCTCCATACCTTGTACAAAGGATTGTAAAACACACGGCCGTAAGACCCCTTAGGGAGGGTTATTCCAACCTTATCCAGGTGCCCAAAACAAAAAAATCTGCGCAGGAGGATCTAGCTTCCCTACGATTGCTGCCTCACATTGAATGCCCTCCCGCCTAGCCTCAGAATGATTCAATCCCACCTTGCGTTCTTCAAAGCACTCAAAACACATCTCTTCACTTAACCAACATAACATGCTATGTGTTCTGTGTTTTTGTATGCTCAAAGAAAATGTTTACTAATTGTATCCTGTAACTAAGAGTCCTTCTGGTCATATATAACCACACCAATGAAAATTCTTTGCAAATTCTTGTAACAAGCGCCACGATGCCCCTGGGCTCTACGTGCGCTCTACAAATGTGAATAAATAAATAAATAATGTGTTGTAACAAGGCCATCCTGAACTTCTGGGAGTTTAAGTACTGGTTGAGACAACGCAGATCCAGGATTGGCCAGCAACCCCCACACCCCATCTTCTTTCGAATCAGAAAGTAACAGGAGTATACTCCGAAGCCCCGGTGGTGCTGGGGAATGGGTTCTATTGTCCCCTTCTGTAACATGACATGCACACATGACATGCACCTCTTGCAGAAGCTGTGGCCTGTGTTGATCCTGTCAAGGCACCAGTGAAATATGAGGACGCCTGCGTTGGAACTCCGAGGTGTGCCCCTGTTAGAGAGCATCCAGCACCCACCTGTCAGTAGTGATCTTCTTCCATGCACTGACAAATCTCGCCAGCAGGCCTCCGAGGCCACGGCCGGTTCAGGACTGTTTGGGACCCGCCCTGTGGGCGTCGCTGACGCTGTCCCCTGCTAACGTAAGCCTGAAAACGATCCCTGTATGTTTCTTGAGTGGAGGAGCGGGGAGGCTGCCGGTACGGGGTAGTATATCCCTTGGAGGATCTGCCGGGCTTTCCTCTGGATGAATGAAAGGACAGCCGACATTGTTGGAGGGTTCCTAGGGAGCGCGCCATCTCTGTGTCAGTCTTTATGGCTTGCAGAGACTCGTTGAAGGCCTAGCCGAAGAGGTTTTCACTGTCGAACAGCTTATCCAGCATTTTAGCCTCAACGTCCTGGCGGAGGTTTGTGTCCTTCAACCACCCTTGTAGTCGAAGGGACATCTGGCGAAAACCTGTGTCCACAATGTGTCCACAATCTCCACCACCATTGTAATGGTGTGGTCCGAGTCCACCTCCCACTCTTGAAACAGGGCTAGTGCCCCAACCTACTTGTCCTCGGGCAGGAAGTCCAGAATAGGTCCCAGCTTGTACCATAGTGCCCTGCCATATTGGGATAAAATAGCTAGGGTATTAGCTGCCATGATGGTGGAGGCTGCTGTACAGATTATTCTCTTGCCCACTGCATCCAGTTTCTTCCCCTCCAGGTCCGGAGACAGCATGGATGCTGACAATGGGTTCGCAGAGCACTTCCCGGCTGCGGCCGAGACCACCGAGTCGGGCGATGGTTGAGATCTTAAGCACCTGGGAGCTGAATCTGGTACCCTGTACTTTTTCTCCAGTCGGTCACACTTGGGCGGGGCTGTACTCTGGTTCTTAATTAGCGCCAAGCCCTCTTTCTAGATATCATCCAGGAAGGGAATGGACATGATCTTACTTCTTGAGTCGCGCGATGGTACAGGAACCCTGCTTTCTTATTTTCCTTGGCACCAAATGAAAAAGGACAGAGGCCCTGGACATCATGGAATGAAAGGATCCAACTTCGTACAGTGGGGAGGTCCTATTGGTTCATTTGCATGCAGTGTTTCCCCCATCAGCTGGCACATAGTCTTCTTCCTAGTCAGTGCCTGTAGCCGTGGTAACTGTGTGTGGTGCCAGAGCACCAGGTGGAGTTGTGGCGGGGCAGAGGGGTCGAGTGACGCTGAGGGCCAGCCGCCTCCTTAGACTTCCTCTTCCGATGAGGAGGGCTCAACCTCAGAGGCCCCTGAGGGAACTGTGGTGGAGCAGGCCTCAGTGTTGGGAGCAGCCTCTGCTGGATCTCCAGGACCAGTGTGTGTAGAGTCGTCAGAATATCTAGCGACACGTCCCTCGGTTGAGGGGTGTAACAAACCAGTGGTGTAGGGTCCGGACTGACACGCCACCTCTTGCGTGCAGCAGATGAAGGCTCACCGTCCTCAGGGTCTCCCCCCTCCTACGTTGTCTGTATAGTAGTCATCAGGAAGATCATCCTTGCCCTTGTCAGAGCTTGTATAAATCTGCGCCGGTTTCTGTGGAGCAGCACATGGGTTCCCATCTCGTGGAGGTACCTTTGGGGTGGGAGAGGGTCATTGTCCTTCTCTTTCCTTCTCCAGAGGCTTCTGGGTCGGTGCTGTTTCAGGGCCTTTCCCCACCTGCTGCCTCTGCAAGTGTATCACGCCTCAGGGGTAAGGACACATGTGGGGAGGTCTTCACAGGCACTGCCTTCACAAGCCCACTCTCCTGTTGTGGTGGTCGTCATCAATAAAATCTGGTCAAAACTAGTTAATATTCTATGGAAAAAACTTGAAAATGCACAAAAATAGCTTGCAGAGCAACGTGAGGACACCAGGGGTGGAGCTTGGGGAGAGGACCGTCATTGGATGGAGACAGTACGACCCAGAGTACAGTGATTGGTTTAGAGGAGAAATACAGTTGTCAAGCTGAAAGTGAAACTTTTTTCTTTTACCGAGGATTCCCAGCCCGACCATGGGGAATATTTAGGAGCATGTGAATCCATGCCAGACCCCATGCTGGAGAAATATTCAGTTTTCATTTAAAACCTGCAGCGTGAGAAGGGTACATTTATTCGGCTTTCTTATAATGCCAGGATGAAACATGAACAGAAGAACTTTTTATTTTATTGAGGAACACTGTTGAAACATAGAAGGTTGAGAGTATTCTGTGTGTAACTGGTCACACGTCCAAAGTGTAGCATTTATTGTGATGAATCTGATCGGAGGTACCCTCTTCCCATATGGCAAGTGGATGGCAGCTGCTATCTGAACCTGATCCGGACTGTGGGGGTGGCTATATGAGGGACGACTACATGGGGGAGGCGACCCGCAGAAGGATGCCCCGGCACCATCAGATGAAAACACAAATCCCTGTTCCCTTTTAGGGATATCCACTCCACTTCTCATGACTTTATGGCATACTGTGACAGTCCCCTTCAACCACCCATAAAAACAACTGAGGACATCTTTCAATATTCTGTGAATAGAATGCCATGGACTGCCTATCATTCCCATTTATATAGAAATACTGGGACGAGGAGGATGAATAGAGCAATGAGGATCAGTGAAGCCGAGAAGCCCAGGACGGGCTCTAGTGGTTGCGAGCGCATGATAGGTGCCAGGACATTTACAAACTCTGACTAGCATGGAGGAGGGCAACGTGTTCTGGAGAAGCTTTGTTCTCTCGGTGCCGACAGAGGGACTGCTGAGCTGCATAGAAGACTATAGAGCCTGCAGGCTCGGGGAGATGGCAAAAGGTGAAGAACTGCTGGATGGGGTTCACCATGCTGGGACTGTAGCAGGAAGAAAAGAACCGAGGAGCAGTACCAGCGCTGCCTGAACACGGAGAAGGGCTCTGCAGCAGAGTGGGAGCCGCTAAGGGCGTGGAAGCGCCTGGGCAAAAAACAGTGAGCCTGTGAATTGGAGACGGGACTCCAGATCGCTGCTTCACGTTTACCACAAGAGGACCAGAGAACACCACAAAAATCCGGCAAGCCCTGATAGGGAAGCTGGGACGCCGGGGCGCTTCGGCAATGCTAGCAAGGACAGATAAGAGCCAGTGAAGTGAATGAAAGAGATTTGAAATTCAATGGGCCTCATTACACGGAAGGCGGTAAGGGTTTAACGGTACCGGTAAGGGCACCGGTACCAGTAAACCCTTACCGCCTTACTACGAGGTCCCTTTGCGGGTCCCCCTTAACGCCTGGTTTTTACAGGCGTTAAGTACGGGACCCGCAAAGGGACCTTGGTGTTAATTACGGTACCGCAATTTGCGGTACCGTAATTAGCACCTTCACCATTAACATGGAGCCCTATGGGGCTGACTGGCAATGGTGAAGGGGCAATGGTGGATGGCGGAATTAGCGCCCCCACACACCTTGGAATATGGCGCTAATTCCGCCATCCACCAAGGCGGACCCGGTAAGGTACCGGCAGCAGCCATGGCGCTAACAGCGCCATGGCTTACCGCCTTCCATGTAATGAGGCCCAATATGTCAAAAGGAATAACTGAAATGAAGTCTTCAATTGTATAAAGTGAACTGTACGATAAAGTCCTGCCAGGAGAGTATACCAGGCAAAGCCAAGTTTGCAAGTGTGTAAAGTGAACCACATGAGAAACACCTAGCAGGAAAATACACCAGGCAAAGACAAGCTTGCGAGTCAAATTGCACTGAAGGTGAAGAAACTGTCAGGGGAGTATACCAGGTGGGTTCTATGTCCGTTCATCAACAGTACATTTTTCAATGGATTTTTTGGCCCAAATAAAATCCATCGGAAAACTACCGTCAATGATAGGACGATGCAAGGCTGGGACCCGCATCCAAGTTGTTTTGCATCCAAGTTGTTTTGTTCAACAAAGAATCCCAAGGAAGACTCATGCCCTTAGGATTTTGAATTGTTTGAATAGACCTGGGGAAGGGAGGCATTTCCCTAGGAGTAGACTGCAACACCAAGAAGGGGGTGCAGGGGTTATCCTCTTGGGCTATAAAGAATTTGGATTATTATTTCATTTCTTATATAGTGCATCAGACCCAGAGGCCTCAGTGTGCACAGTGAACAAAAGACAAGAGACGAACAAACATAAGCAGAACTAGATCTGGTATTAGGATTGTCTTGTTGATCTGTTGTATTGATGAAGAGAAACCTGGGGAAGCGAGTAATTCCCTGGAACTGAACACTATCCATTGGGAACATTTGTGTTGGAGTTACACCTTTCTTTTGAACTTGAACATTTGTGCACTTTCAAGACCAAAGACATTACCCTTGGCACCCTGGAGTTACATTTAGAATGTGAGGGGTAGTATAAGATTTCGGACACAGGACATTTTGCTTTGGAAATCTTGACACTGTTAAGAAACACTCTGCCAGGGTGAGTCAGGCCTCACGTTCGCAATCCCTAAAGGTCAACAACACTGTTCGTACCAGAACCTTCAGGTTCTCCCCTTTCCGACAACACTCTGATTCATTGAATCCTCGGGTATTCATTACTGCCCGAACCCGTTTCCTTGAACGTGTGCGGTTGCCTTGGAAACAAGGGCGCTTTCATCCTGCCGTGATCACATGCTACGCAAGTGTTATGCACGATAGGTCAGTCACACACCCACACAACACCCTGCATGACACTCCGATACAAAATACTGTCAGGCTCCCCGGTTCACCGCCCAACCCTCCTCATGTCCCATCACCTAGGGTGCAGGGGAGTCGCCATCACCGATGGTTGCGGATCACACGAAGAGGACGGTGTGGTCTGTTTCCTCGTCTCCAATGGCAACTGCCATGGAGATTGCGATCGGGCTGGAACAGCCGATCGCGATCGCTTCCTGGTTGCACATCAACTTCCCGATCACGTGCACGGAGCCCCACTCACGTGATCGGGAGGCGGCTCGCATAAAAGCCGGGAGCTTTGAAACACTCGCCGCTTCACAGCTGTTCTCTAACACTGTTCGGCGTTCTTGACTTTCGTTTTTTGACCTCATCGGATTTCGACCTCAGGCTTACTCTCACGGATTTGATTAACTCTTGCTCCTTGGATACGGTTGCCGATACTCTGCACGGATACTGGTACTTTGGACCCTTTTGCGCTTAACGGACTGCTTTGGACTTTCCCTACCTGTTCACTTACTACAACCTGGATTTCGACCCTTGGAAGGTTTAAGACCTTCCTTCTGTTCAGTCTTGGAAATCATTACGGATTACTGGTGGTCAGCTCGTACCCACCTCCAGGTACTTGCCGGTTTGAATCATCGGCGCTCCCTTGCACCAATTCCTCAGGCTCCCTTCCATTGAACATAGGTAAGAAAGTATCCTTTCTTCACTCTTTACTAAAGCACTGTCTTTGCCTGTATTAACCCCGCCTTCCTTCCAACAGCCTCTGGAGTCCTCGGCGCCACCTGATTCTACAACCAACAAAACACCTGTGGCCTCAAAGCTCGCACAGGGAGTGTTTATCTTTCTCTCCCTGTGGGTGATTTGTGGACAGAGGCTCAATACTCTTCACTACGCAGCAAGTCTCGACAGACTGTGAAGCCGCGCGTTGTGTTGAGTATGGAGCCTGTAGCCGAGGACCCCGTGGCTGCATTGATACAGGCACTCACAGTTTTGAGGGCAGACATGACAGCCGCCAACGCGGCTATACATCAGAGGTTAGATTTAATCCAAAGTGTACAACACCCATTACCCGCTGATGTAGAGTTTGGGGAAGCCGCTGCCCAACCCCCGGTTGTCCAACCTATTACTCACCCTGTAGCGCCACAAATTCCTGTACTCATGCCTACGCCTTTTCCCTTGGCCGCTCCAGAGAGATTCCACGGAGACCCCAGAAAGTTCCGCACTTTTGTGAATCAATGCAAGCTACATTTTCTTTGTAGACCTCAGGCCTTTCCCGACTCCACCACAAAGGCAGCTTTCACCTTGTCCCATCTGGCCGGCACTGCGGCAGCATGGGCCAATCCCCTACTGGAAAACAATAGCCCTGTCCTATATGATTTCGAGTTATTGGTCACAGAAATGTCTCATGTATTCGACATACGTCACAAGGCCCAATCCCGGGATCTTGAATTGTTGGATCTAACTCAAGGAAAGGGGTCACTCATAGAGTACATTGCCCGATTTAACCAATTGGCTGCTGAAACATCTTGGCCTGAACCCAAAAGGGCAGTTGTGTTTTACCGGGGGCTTAATAGTACCATGAAGGATGCTATGTCCGTCGTTCCTTCTTTGCCCACCTCTCATACTGACTTAGTGGATCTCGCCCTACAGATCGATGCGAGGCGTTCCGAACGCAGGTTCGAAACAGGGTTCCCTACTCCTAGTTTATCCTCCCCCTCCTCTGATACCGGTGGTGAACCTATGCAAATAGGCGGTATTCGTAGCCCGATCACACAACTAGAAAGGGACCGCAGAAGAACCGACCATGCCTGCTTCTACTGTGGCCTGAGTGGGCATTTCGTAAAGTCCTGTCCCAGACGCCCCAAGTTAAAAAATCCGGTTTTTTGGAATGCTCGACCCTAGATCCGGGGGCCGGATCGAGCAATCCTTCAATTCCCTCGGACAGGTTCCCCACATTTGGCAGGATCAGGCCGGTGATGGTAAAGGCTACGTTAAAACCCACACCCGACATCGTTCATGTTGTTTCGATCTATATCGATTCTGGTGCCACTGGCAATTATGTCGATATAAACCTTGCCGGGTCATTGAATCTGCCCCTGATTACCAAACAACGTCCGGAACCAGTACAGGCGGTGGATGGCACAGCACTGATTTCTGGCCCGATTCGACAACAAACTGCCCCGATCTCCCTAACTATACAGAAAATACATCAGGAAGTCATATCCTTTGATTTGATTATGATGCCCCAATTCGGGATTATACTAGGGCTCCCATGGTTACATCAACACAACCCTTTAATCGACTGGAAGTCTGGGCAGGTTCACTTTGAATCGGAAATCTGCCAGAGTTTTTGCCTCACCGCACCTGACGACACCGAATCTCCTTCACGTGCCTTGGGGGCCGTCGCACAACTTACCCTACACGAGGAAGCGTCCACGTCCTTGGAGTCTCACGTAGTGGGGGTGGTGGCGACTAATATCCCTATGGAATATAAGGACTTTCATGAGGTCTTTGACAAGGGTTCTTCGGAGGTACTACCACCACACCGTTCTTACGATTGCCCTATTGATTTCATCCCTGATTCCAGCATTCCCTCAGGACGTATTTACTCCCTGTCCCCCTCAGAGGAACAGGCATTGAAAGAATACATTCAAGTGGCTCTAAAGGTTGGCCATATACGTCCTTCCACCTCTCCGGCAGCTAGCCCTATTTTTTTTGTCCCCAAGAAGGAGGGCGACTTACGTCCTTGTGTGGACTACCGACGCTTGAATGCTATCACCATAAAGAACCGGTATCCTATTCCCCTGATTACACCATTGTTGGACAGATTGAGTCACGGCAACATCTTCACGAAACTCGATCTCCGCGGAGCCTATAATTTAATCAGAATTCGCCCCGGAGACGAGTGGAAAACGGCTTTTTGCACTCGTTACGGACTGTTTGAGTACGTAGTCATGCCCTTCGGGCTTTGTAACGCCCCTGCCACGTTTCAGCGTTTCATGAATGAGATATTTCATGATTTGTTGGACATCTGTGTAGCGGTATATCTCGATGACATCCTAATATTTTCACAGGACCTGAAAGAACATGTACTACATGTCCGCGAGGTATTATCTCGGCTTCGCCGTTTTTCACTCTATGCAAAACCAGAAAAATGTCAGTTCCATACTGGAAGTGTGGAATTCTTGGGATTCCACATTACCCCTGGGGGTTTAGCAATGAATCAATCCAAGGTTCGTGCAGTTTTGGACTGGCCAAAACCCTATAACGTTAAGGCATTACAATCATTCCTTGGGTTTTCGAATTTTTACAGGCGCTTTATCCAGGATTTCTCGTCTCTTGTATCACCTCTTACTGCCTTGACCAGCCCCAAGTTGCCTTTTATCTGGTTGGAACAACACCAAAAGGCTTTTGATGCGCTAAAAGCTGCATTTACTACCGCTCCTGTACTGAAGCATCCCGACCCGGAACTCCCCTTCATTGTAGAGGCGGATGCATCCTCCTTTGCTCTTGGAGCGGTATTATCCCAACATTGTCCTTGTTCCGGTCGGCTACACCCGGTGGCGTTTCACTCTCGAAAGTTTACCCCTACAGAAACGCACTATACGGTCACAGAGAAGGAATTGTTGGCCATCAAGGATGCCTTTCAGGTCTGGCGGCATCACCTGTTGGGAGCAAGACATGCGGTCACGGTGTACACGGACCATCGTAACATTCAAGATTTAGCCTCACTCAAGTGTGTCAATAGTCGGCAGGTGCGGTGGCATTTATTCTTTGCAGCCTTTGACTTCCAAATAAAACACCGGTCGGGTCTGTCCCACGGGAAGGCGGACGCTTTATCACGTTCTCCTGGTGGGGTATCCTTGCCTGTTTTCCCTGAAAAACTATTAGATCAGCATGTCATTTGCCTCTGTACTCCTCCTTTACCGCTTCTAGAGTCCATTCGCGCATGGGTTTCGTTACATCCCGAACAGACCTCTGAGTGGGATCCAGTGTTACATGATGGGCTGCCGTTCATACAAAACAAATTATGGTTACCGACACCCGACACTCGTAATCTTGCACTAGAATGGTCCCACGACAGTGCCATTAATGGTCATCCTGGACAGAAGCGCACGCTGGACCTCCTCAGGCGATGGTGTTGGTGGCCCTCCATGAAACGCGATGTTGAAGGGTATGTCAACACGTGCGCCGTGTGTGCCCAATGTAAACATCGCCGGGGACGTCCGGTGGGGCTCTTACTTCCCTTGCCTATACCTCCTAGGCCCTGGCACACAGTGTCGATGGACTTTGTGACAGACCTACCTCGAACCAAGGGCTTTGACACCATTTGGGTAGTGGTCGATTCTTTCTCTAAAATGGCCCGTTTTGTTCCCTGTTCTGGCATCCCATCAGCACCGGCTCTGGCCGACCTTTTCTTCAGATCAATCTTCTGTCTTTTCGGGCTACCCACTATCATAATCTCGGACAGGGGACCCCAGTTCACTTCTCGGTTCTGGCGGGCGCTCACGGGCCTCTTGGGCATTGATTCCCGTTTTTCCTCCGCATATCACCCAGAGACAGACGGCCAGACGGAGAGGGTGAACCAGGCCATGGAGCAATATTTACGTTGCCTCATTCTACAGCACCAACAGTCTTGGCTGAGTGTACTACATCTCGCTGAATTCTCGTATAATAATGCTCTGCATTCTTCTACTGGCTTTTCTCCCTTTTTTGTCTTATATGGCCAACACCCCCGCACCTTACCTATTCCAGACCTTACACATTCCATTAACCCTGCTGCTGTTTCCTGTGCACGTGACCTATCGGCCGTTCATGCCCGGACTCTCGCTCACCTTCGTGAGTCCCAAGTCTCTGCTAAATCTGCGGCTGACCGGCGGAGGGCCGTGGCACCTTCCTATGTTGTGGGGGACAGGGTGTGGCTTTCCTCTCGTCACCTCCGGCTGCCCGGTTGTCGCAAATTGCTACCCCGTTTTGTGGGTCCGTACAGGATATCTGCTGTGATCAACCCTGTGGCTTATCGCCTTTCAGTTCCCGCCTCCTGGCGTCTTCACCCTGTATTCCATACATCTCTGCTAAAGCCTTGTCCTGCTCCTACTCGCCTTAGGTCTACGCCTGGCCCTGTGTCTGTGGGTGACTCTGGAATATGAGGTATCGGGTATACTGGGTTCTCGTATGGTTCGTGGTTGTCTCCAGTAACTGGTGGACTGGGCGGGTTATGGTCCGGAGGAGCGGTGTTGGGTCCCCGCGAGTGACGTCCATGCTCCGAGGCTTGTCTCCCGTTTTCATTTGGACCATCCCACCTGCCCACGCGGTCGTGGGCCATTAAGGGGGGGCTCTGTTATGCACGATAGGTCAGTCACACACCCACACAACACCCTGCATGACAGTCCGATACAAAATACTGTCAGGCTCCCCGGTTCACCGCCCAACCCTCCTCATGTCCCATCACCTAGGGTGCAGGGGAGTCGCCATCACCGATGGTTGCGGATCACACGAAGAGGACGGTGTGGTCTGTTTCCTCGTCTCCAATGGCAACTGCCATGGAGATTGCGATCGGGCTGGAACAGCCGATCACGATCGCTTCCTGGTTGCACATCAACTTCCCGATCACGTGCACGGAGCCCCACTCACGTGATCGGGAGGCGGCTCGCATAAAAGCCGGAAGCTTTGAAACACTCGCCGCTTCACAGCTGTTCTCTAACACTGTTCGGCGTTCTTGACTCTCGTTTTTTGACCTCATCGGATTTCGACCTCAGGCTTACTCTCACGGATTTGATTAACTCTTGCTCCTTGGATACGGTTGCCGATACTCTGCACGGATACTGGTACTTTGGACCCTTTTGCGCTTAACGGACTGCTTTGGACTTTCCCTACCTGTTCACTTACTACAACCTGGATTTCGACCCTTGGAAGGTTTAAGACCTTCCTTCTGTTCAGTCTTGGAAATCATTACGGATTACTGGTGGTCAGCTCGTACCCACCTCCAGGTACTTGCCGGTTTGAATCATCGGCGCTCCCTTGCACCAATTCCTCAGGCTCCCTTCCATTGAACATAGGTAAGAAAGTATCCTTTCTTCACTCTTTACTAAAGCACTGTCTTTGCCTGTATTAACCCCGCCTTCCTTCCAACAGCCTCTGGAGTCCTCGGCGCCACCTGATTCTACAACCAACAAAACACCTGTGGCCTCAAAGCTCGCACAGGGAGTGTTTATCTTTCTCTCCCTGTGGGTGATTTGTGGACAGAGGCTCAATACTCTTCACTACGCAGCAAGTCTCGACAGCAAGACTCGATCACGTGATACGCGTCTCATAAGCCGGTACAGGAAGAAGCCCAGTGCTTCTAGTTGAGTCGTTTTGCCTTGCGAGAAGCTTTTCCTGTTACGTCTCTTGGTTCCCTGACCCCTTGCCTTGTTTTATGGATTTTGCCTCTGTCTCATCCTTCTACTTAACCTGTCACCTGGTCTTTTGATTACGAACCACAGTCTGTCCTATGCTTTTGTACCCTGCTTGCTGAACGGACTTTGTTATTTTGTTATCGGATTACCCTCGTCTGCTCGGACTAGTCTGCCAGTTGCCGAACACCATTTGCTGCACGGACTTCTTTGGATTTCGTTTGTCTGCTCTTGTTGTCATCATTCATTTTGCTACTGAACCACTGGGAGGTCTATATTTCTACGTCCCGCGGTGGCTTACACTTCGTCATGTAAACACTTTGTTTCAGCGGTAGTCTTCAAAGCCCCTTGGGTTTGTTGAGGCTCCATTGGTGAACTCTATACCTTCCTGTGGATTTTCAACACTGTCTTCAGGACTACAAGAACAAATCTCCTGCTTCGCTCTGGTCTGAGGTTCTCCAACAATAGGTGTCCTTGTGCCGTCGGGCCCGGTGACTTTCTGGAACTAGAGACTAGTCACCTTAGCAACAGGCGTCCTCGTGTCGTCGGTCTGGTGGCTCTTTGGGGACTAGAGACTGGCCACCTTAGGTTTAAAGGCATCCGCGTGTCGTCGGGTTGAGAGTTTCCTTCCTTGGACCAGAGCAGGACAGTCCATCTCTACACAGTGGTAAGCCTTGATTCGTCTTGGATCTTCTGCTCTGAATATTCTCTTTGTTTCCTAATTTCTCTTTACCTTTTCATTACACTTTGCAGGGGAAGATCACTATCGTTCTTTCGACTTATATTCTTTGCCCTACCATCTTATGACCAAGGTCAGTCCTTGTGTTGTATAATTGCTATTTACGTTCATGTTCAAACTTTGTGGTGACCTGGTATATCTCTCTATAGGTTAATCTTCACTCTGCACCTTGTTAATCCATCACACGAGCCAGAACCACCATCCCTGAAGGATTGTCGGCATTGCGCACTTACCCAGACGTCACGCGGATCTCCATCTTCTGGTCAATCTTCTACTTGGTGTGTGCAGTTTGTACCTACGCCCAACTGGAAAATTGTCCACGGCTACACGACGAGGTCAAGGCCGTCGGATTCCTAACAGACACAGGACAGACCCTTGGTTTTGGTTGAGGTAGGGAAATACCTCCTAGTGTAGGGACAGCGAGGCATGTTCCAACCTCTTATTTTGAATAAAAGTTTCTAACCACAATCACGAAAACCTCCGTCTCAGTCCTGGTATCCAATTCATCTAATCCAGGCGGATCAGAGGACAGTAAAAAGTGATTTGAAGAATTAGATACAGCAATCACCAATGATACTTTCCAGGGAAATAAGTTGTCCGACAAGAGAAGGGCTCAATCATGATATTGCATGTTGCATACGTCTCAAAAATAGGTATCACAATATCACCAGCTGTCCAGGGTAATGTCAGTGCCCCAACTGTGCCTGGTCCATTTTCTTGTATTACTGATCTGAAGCGGGAGAGATTTTAGTTTTGCAAAAAGCAACATGACAACTTAACAGGAATATTGATGAACAAATGTAAACATTTGGGGCACAATATTCTAATTACCACAACCATCAACATCATTTAAAAAGGAACTGCTAACTATTTGTTGGTCAGGATGGTTATAGAAAGTAAATCCTCTGTTGTAGGGATATTCTTGCAGAATACATGCTAGTGGTTCCATTCCCAGTGCAAATAGGATGAAGGACAGAGGGCACCCCCTGCATCATTTTCCTCAATAGACAAAATGTGGCAGAGGTCACAGCATTCATATCATTTATATGTCTCTAGCCCTGGGGGTTAGTGAGTAGAGCAAAAATATTAACAATAGGAAGAACTGAGCCACCCCTTTCGCCCTATTTCCATTCTATAGAATCAAATGCCTTTTCAGTGGCAAATAATGCAGGCACTGGTGCAATCGAGGCATCAATTCAAGTAAGGACGTCAAATAGTATTCAATTGTCCAAGTTCTGCCTGGTAGGAAACAGGTTTCACCCTGCAGGATAACTGAAGGAAGAAATGGAAGAATCTTCCGGGATAACACCTGGGAGAAAAGGTTATTGGCCAAATCAAGCATTGATCATGGTTTATAATTTGTAGTTTCTTATTATTCAGTTCGGGCATTACTATAATTAGTGATTCATGTGTGGTTAAAGTAAGGGAGCAGCTAGTAACAGACTTGTGGTATAAAGCAAAAAGCTTAGGGGCCAAAACGACAACATATTCTTTATAAAATTCAACAGAGCACATTTGGCCAGTCCATTTCCAAATAAATTGCAAATCTCTGATTCGCTCTAGTATTCCCTGCATGCCAATGGAAATGTTCAGTTGAGCTTGTAGCTCATCTTTAAGCCAAAAGTTCTGGTCTATCTAAATAAACATACAAAAGAGGATTGGCTAAATTGGATTTAAAGAAGTGTTTGGTAATATCTGAAGACTTCCCGATTAACATCTTCTGGGTTGCAATGCTACTTTCCGAAATCTAGTTAGAATGTCACATATTTAGAGTGCATACAATTCAACTTAAAGTATGCCTCTACTGCCTCAAGCAGCTTCAGTGTAACCTCTATGGGGTTCAACTCTCAGTGCACCGATTTCAACAACCCAGATTCTTTGGCAATAAAGATACTTCATATATGTACACCTTGAATGTTAACCATAATAGAGCATAACTGCTTTATGAACCCTCAGTAAATTGAAAAAGGTTTGAAATTCCCTCAGTGAATGTGTATTGGAGGCCAAATTAGTAAGGGAATTGGGTTTAAATTGCCAGTTGCATATCTGGAGGGAGGGGGGACTTTTAAAGAAAATAGAGAAACCTTTTCCCAACACTATTTAGGCTAAACTCCCATCCTTGGTCTAAAAAGTAAAAGCTCCAAGAATACCTTTTTCAGTTCTAACTCCCCTTCATATAGAACTGATTTTTCATATGGACCATTGAGAGAGCGTTTCCAAATACTATGCATCAGTTGGCATCAATGGACTCAAATTCCCACAACCACCTAAGTTGAGGAGGATGCAGGAATTGATGCAGAGCAGAAGGGGCCTTAAGTTCAATGAGTGTGTTAGTTGTTTTCAGAAAACACTGGTGCGTGGGACATTTAAAGATGGAAATCAAATTATTGGCAGCAGCTGTTCAGGAGAAGACGTTGCATCTCCCTGAGGCGTGTGGAACATGGAGGCACGAGTCGGTGTGGCAGAGCCAAGGGGCTCACCAGCAGAGAGGGAAAGTAATGTTGCACAAAGAGGACGTGCTGTGGAGATGCTAGAAACCACAGGAAGATTCCTGGGCGTTCGGCATCTGGAGGAAGCAATGTTACCCTCACTGGGACCTGAAGGAAAGCAGGCATGCAGGAGCAGAGCCGCGCGAGAAGCCAGAGAGACGTCAAAGCAGTACAGAGTAGAAAGCAGGCGGGAAAGCTACGCTGCTTAAGTGCGAATGGGACCAAAGACTTAACACAGAACTGGTGAGTCAGCCCAAGCAAAGTGGGGACGCCGGGGCGCTTTGGCGACTGTACCAAACACAGTTTGAATATTGTAAAGCTGCAGAGAAAGAAACCAGAAGATTGTTTGCAAATCAAAAACAAAGAGTACAAATACGAACCCCAAAAATATATGAGCGCATGGAATGCAGATATGGGCAGAACTTGAAGCGAACATTGAAACAACTAGATATAACGAACAAAGCAAGATATATACAATTTGGGATATAAAGAGAAATGGTTATATATGTATGGAAGTAAGAA
Source organism: Ambystoma mexicanum (assembly GCF_040938575.1). Taxonomy (NCBI): domain Eukaryota; kingdom Metazoa; phylum Chordata; class Amphibia; order Caudata; family Ambystomatidae; genus Ambystoma; species Ambystoma mexicanum. Next base: position 1,137,572,656 of record NC_090931.1, on the reverse strand, counting down.
GTCCTGGCAGGCGAGTAAACCAGGCAGCTACAAGTACATGAGAAGTACTGTCAGGAGAGTATACCAGGCAATTGCAAACCTACAAGTCGTTCAAAGAAAGGACAGTGTTTGTTGAACAAAGAAGGAACTTTTAAAAAGAACAAATTTACGAGAGTAAGAAGCGGTGTACCCAACAGGATTGACAGAAAGAACTGTTAGACCAAGAAACGTTAACAAAAAAACTGTATGGAGGGATGTGCGCACACCCGATTCCAATGAAGGTTCGTAGGGTACTGTTGTAGAACAAGGTTTGACAAAATGTAAATGGTTTAAGGGTGCAGGGGAAAAAAGAACGACTGACACTACAAGTCGTTTAGATAAGAGTTCAAAAAAATAAAGTGTCCTCAATTGACACACTCCCGTCCCCTGCACTTGCATAAACTGAAAAGTAAGTTTGTATTTGTAGAGAAATTAAAAAGGTTCCGATAGTTCATTCAGGTATTCCTCTAATAAACCTTCATAAATTCACAATGATACAAAATGTAAAAATGTTTTAATCGTCACCCGTTCATTATCTCATCCTAACAAGGTAATTTCAAATGCCCATGAAAATTAAAGAAGCTTACCCATATGGTGGTATGCTGCTTGTGACCATTAGCATTCCGCAAAGTGGTAAATGCTTGTGGGTGTCCTATCAGGAAGATGGAATGCTGCATTAGGGTTCTCTGAAAAAACGCATGAGCGGTCGAATTGTATATGCAATAGATGCGCAAGTTACTTACTAAAAAGGGTTCCTGATATTCAGTCCAGTAATCTATGAGGGTCTATGTTAACAGTGTAATACATGTCAATATTAGCGTTACATAACATGGCTATTGCTTGACGGCGTGCTATTGGGAGGATAGAGTGCCGTATTAGGGTTAAATTTGCATTAGACATTAGTTAGTCAAGGTGAGAATAGCAGGAGTTGCTTATTAAAAGGATTTCCTGATGTCGGGTCCAGTCATCTGCGGGGGATATCTGTTGCGGAAGCTTCGCAGAGGGTTGTAGCTAGGTAACCATAATGTTTAGTCGCTACAAAAAATGTGTGGTGTCTATTCGATCGCCTTAAGGACCCCTGAGTAAGATTGCAACAGTGAAATAGTTTGTCTAATTAAACTGTAAATGCACATTTTAATACACCATGCTCTGTTCAATATTTCTAATAGTTTAAAACACACCGATTTATTTTTAAAAAGGTTGTTCCGAGGCCAGTTGCATCCTGGTCTTCATAGTTATTTTTTATGTCGGTACCTGAGTGGCATAAGGGTACATTACCCTACGTTTTTTCACATTGCTTAAGAGAGGGAATATGTGATTTGATGAATTACTTTGTACATATCAGATAAATAATGTGTCCGAAGAACAGCATTTAAAAAAATATGATGGGTAGTTGTACAATCCAAGTTATCTGAGTATATACAGTACCTATTAGATTATTGGGGCTTCATTCCAATCACCTGTGCTAGTGTGTGTTTAAACTACAAGGATTGATAATGACAGTAATAAACAAAACATCATCACATATGGAGACATGTTAGTTTAAACCCGACAGAATATATTGCAACCATACAAGGTTCAATTGTGCAATCAACATGTTGGTAGAGAATACTTTAGCCTATGACCGAAATAGATGTTATACTCTTTGTTCTATAAGAAGACTGCCAGTGAGTAATCATCATTGAGGCCCAGGGGGGCCCTAGCATCAAGTTTAGGAATCCAGAATAGGTCCCTCTGCAGATGAATTGTGTGTCGCCTCCACTTGGTGGCGCTCTTACCGTTTCCAATACCAGGAATTTTAGTTGTGTGATTGAATGTCGCATTTGATTAAAGTGCCTGGCTGCAGGAGATGTTTACTTTTTAGTCCATATGTAATTCTCTCTTTAATTTTGTGAGTTGTGTGATCCACGTAATATTTGCCACATGGGCAAATTAGCACGTAGATCACAAATTTAAAATCGCAAGTAGCATAATGTTTGATGTTAACTTTCTGACCTGTACATGGATGTCTAATGATTTCTCTCTTTTGAATATTATTGCAATGTCCACAATGTAAACAGGGAAAAGTTCCAAATTTAGGTTTATCCAGAAAAGTGGGTTTGGGTTCTAGCATCCTTTCTGCTTTGGCCAAGTTGTCTTTGAAATTTCTCCCTCTTGTGCAAGCAATTATTGGAGCTTTGGGGAACAATTTGCAGAGTTGTGGGTCCAATCTTGTTAATTTCCAATTTTTCTTCATCAAGCGTTTAATTTGATGACGTTGTCTTGAATATCTAACAATATGGACGCATGGTGGATCTACTACACAGATTTTAGGTGCCAGAAATTCCAATCTTGATTTTTCTGCACTTCTGTTTCTCGCTTGGGACGTTCGCTGTGCTTAATTCGAATCCAAATGGTAGAGTATTGTGGTCTGAAGGTTCGTAATCCTCATAAATTGAGGATAAAGACTTAAAGAAATCTTTTTTTGGTAGTGGTTTGTAAGAATTCTGAATTTCCTTAGGCTTGGAAGCTAAAGGCATTGATGGTTTCGCCAAAGGCGAAGTCATCAACGATTTCTCGCCGTGTCGAGAGGTATCCAGCTTACGTCCCATCTTGAGGGTGCACCGGATGTAGCTTTAGGGAAGAAGAATAATAAAAAAGAAGAAGAAGAAAAAAGAGGAGAAAGAAAAAGAAAGAGGAGAAGAACTATAGTTCACAGGGTTCATGCAAGGGCCCCCTTCTGAGGGTAGAATGCTGGGTGAGGGGCCTGTTATCCTTTGTTTTAGGAGAGGGTGTGGGAGTTCCTATGTGGCTGATCAGGTCTAGAGGCGGGGTCCAAGGGAGAGTGAACCATCGATTCTCTCCATTCTGCCTCCATCATCCACTGGCTCAGGGAGGTACCTGGTCACCTGAGCCCCTCTTGGCAAAGCCAGGCAGGGGACTTAGTCACAACTTCAACAGTTCTGTTCGCAGAAACTTGTTCAAGAGATAACAAAGAAAGATAGGTCTCAGATTACATTGTTGCTCCCGCAAACACCTAGAGGACAGTGCTCACGTGAGCAATGTCCTCTATGTGTTCACGGATTTTGCTCGCAATTTCTAGCTCCCCGCTGCTGGCAAAGTGGCTAATGCCAGCAACGGCGAGCAAGAAATCCAGAGTGCAAGCAAAATCCTGCAAACACGCAGAGGACAGTGGTCACAGATTTTGAGCACTGTGCTCAGTGTTTTTGCAGAATTGTGTACACAAAATCAAATTGTAAACTGAAATTACAAATATATAAATACTTATGTGAAACAAAAATAGTATGACAGTAACTTTGTTTTCCCTATATGGAACGGAAGAATTCAAGTATATGAATGCAAAATGATGTCGGCCTAAATAAATCTTTCATGCGTTATGCACCTTTTCAGTCAAATCAAAGACACACAAACAAAACTCTGAGGCACTGCTATCCGTTACTAAACATTAGGGCCTGATTTGAAGAAATATTTTTGAATGGGAAAATCAATGTCAATGCTCCCTGAATAAATCAACTGTGTGTAGAAGTGCCTTCTTACCGCTTGGGAACTGTCATGTAAACATTTCACCTGAAATGGTAAGCAAGCATTTTCTGTTGGTTTAGGGCAAACCGCTGGGCGCCTCCCCTTTTCTCAGCAAGCAAATCTGTCAGCTAGGGTGGCGTTTCACCTGTTCTGAAGCGCAAAGACCACATGACAGATGCAAGATGTGGCTGTTGAGTATTGCAGGTAGTGCGGGCAGCCCCCGAGACATGTTTGCAAGTTACGCTTGATTTCGTGGATCATTGATTAGCCACCTCCTTGATTAAAAAATAGAGCTTAAATGTCTTCTCCTCGCCACCCGGTGAGCAAGGTGTGCCTCCCCTTAACCCCCCCGGTGACTCCAAAAACCCGAAGACATGAGGTGGAACTCTTGGTGTGTCTTCACCCGAAGACACAGGAGACTTGAACTCTCCTCTAATACCCTCCATGGGATAGTAGAACAGAATGCCAGTAAGTGTGCATGCTCGGCTCCAGGAAAGTATTTCCGGGTCAACCAAAGGTGGTTACTTGGCCATTCTGTGATGAAGCTAGGCTTTATGCCAGTTACCTGCACTAACAAACTGATGAGACATGCGTGTCCGCCCTCCCATTCTTATTGGCTTGCTTGTGCAGCAGTGGTCTCTGGTGTAGTACTTACCAGGAAGGGACACTCATAAAGCAGGCGTTACACGCATCTTGTTTTCTCCTTGGCAGGAGAACACTCAGGATTGCTTATGTTCAAGTGAGCAGGCATTGCTGGCCAATCTGGAGGCTTGGCAGCGTTTTGGGCTCATGTCCAACCCACTTAACACCAGGACAGGAATGCCCCACACCATCTCTGCACCTTCGCTGCTGCTCCAAGGCTGCACCCGATAAGTGGTTATACATTGATTAAGGACAACCAAAATTGGAACTTTTTAAGTGCAGGTAGGCATTAGGGCCAGCTGCGCTTAAGATGTGACCATGATGGGTAAAGTGCTAGAGTGGAGGCAGAAGAAATGAGGGACTGAGGCAGGTTAGAGGTGTGGACATTTATATAGCTTTGATAGCAAGGATAGATGGCTGGGTTGAGCGAATGCTGCCGACTGAGCACAGAATGCAATCTGTAGGTCACATGTTTGAGTCCCATTGAGGTTGAATCAAGATTTCATCCCTCTGTGATTGATCAGAATTAGGACAATCACGTTTCGGTATTATTTTTCAATTTAGTAGCGCAGAGCTGAAACCCTTGTTTATCTTGCAGGTGCAGCGGCAAACGCTCTTTTGGTTGGTAGCTTATCTTGCAGCCAAGCAGAGCCCAGAACTGATTACTTGAAGTCGGGGGCACTTCCGTTTTGGTGCATTTTGTTGCATCTCTTTCGGATTGTGTGAGTAACGTATGTTGGAGATGACGCAAAGCTTGCAGGTGTTTGCTTATTTGCCCACCCATTGATTGACCATGTATATCATGTATTAGCCATTTTGCAGGCACCGCTATTAGATGCCTACAAAAGCCCCAATGCTGGTTTAGAAAAGGCTTCTGCACACCTTCTGCTAAGTTCCATTGGGACATAAGACCGCCCCCCACCCACCCCCCACCTCCCACCGTACCCCACTCAGCCTAGATGTCAGTGCTGTTATATAGAAATTCCTGCCTGTGTTCTATTGTAACTATAAGCCACTTTTGAATAATTCTGTATAATTGGCCTTCAGACCATAAACCTCCTTTTTTCTACAATATCGTTTAACATTTGTCGTGTGGATTGCAGCCCACAGATCAAGTCTGTGCCAATTCAACATCAAAAGTATTCGAGTAATGTGAAGTTCCTCTCATGCACCATAGGACTAAATGTAAGTTTTATTGCACTAAGGTGCACATGGTGTGGAAAACACACAAACAGCAAAGACAACCTAGTCTCAAATTATATACATATATGTGAAGGGTGCAGTGAGCTAAAACATGGCTGCAGACCCTCCTGAAATTGCACAGATCAGGATATTTGACCCATGTTTGTTCCCAGTAGAGGGCCTCTCACGCCCTTCTTAGTTTTGTAAAACTTCGGGTTTCACCTTCAGTAACCTTGAGTAATCCAGACGTGGACCCCTTGCTCACTGTATCTTAGAAAGGCTCAGCTTCACCTTACCGAGGAGGCCCACTAAGGCCGAAACATGTGTCTGGAGTTGCTGATGGTGTTCTTGTTCAGAGGAGAATTGCCATGCATCTCAGTGCTGGACTACCCTTGTGGGTGGGTCTAGACTGATATGCAAGTGGATCTTTCTCCTCTGTGAAGGGTGCAGTGAGCTAAAACGTGGTTGCAGACCCTCCCGAATGGAAGAAATTCCATAGAACAGGGTATTTGACCCATGTCCGTTCTCAGTAGAAGGGCTCCCACACCCTTCTTAATTTAGTCTCAAAAGTGTTCAACCTTTTCCATTCCCCATCTGTGAATGACAGCAAAAGGAGTAGTACTAAAGGGGTACATTACGCCTGAACCACCTGGTCAGTAACAAAATCACCCATCAAAATGTTGAGTCACAAGGAGCTGGCCGGTCCCACTTTGCCATCAACTTGCATACCCTTGTCACCAATAAAGACATCTGCCACAAATCTAACAAAGGCATGCTCCAGAGTGCCACTTTAAGGCATCAGAATATGAAATTCAGATCGGATAACAAGATATCTGTCAGATTTCAGTTCTTCCTGGTGGCCACAGGGGCAGACAAGGCTTAACTAACGCTTGCAAGTAGCTCGTAAGTCTGAAATCTACTTTTGCCAGTATACAAAAATGACTTCTCTGTGAAAGGGACAGTGAGCTAAACCCTTGGTAGAGTCTCTCCCAGGGGTTATTCACTCAAGAACAGGTCACGTTGTGCTGTAGCGCTACTGTGAATATCACGTGTTGCTGCTAAGGTTGGCTTAAGTTTCAGACATTGGTTTTGGGACGACATCTCTTCAAATCAGTTTGTTTGCACTCCAAATTCTACCATCCCAAACTGCCACTGCTGGGCTGTCCTCAATGGTTCCTCTTCCCCCACGGACTCTGCACTTATGAATCAAACCTTTATTCATTTTTAACTCTGCACATACATTTGCTATTAATACAAGTTGTATGTTTATCCTTGGTCAATGGGGCCAAGAAAATCAGCTTAAATGCAGGCCCAAATAAAAATATGTTACAAGTGGCGTTGCAAGCCCACAGAGGGAAGTTAATTACCTCCACAAAAATATTCGTAGCCCTTATTTTTCAAGATGACTGCAGCACTGCCACAACATCCTGTTACATTGCCAACTTTTGTTAGGTATTTCCTCGAGTCAACGACTCGCTAAAGAAAGTGTGCCATCTTATAGACCTAATGCTTAGCAACAACACATTGGCCCTCATTACAACTCAGGCGTTAAGGGTTAACGCCACCGTTAACCCTTAACGCCTGATTCCCACCTTAACGCCTGCTTTTTGCAGGCGTTAAGTTCCATGGTGCTAAGGCACCATGGTGCTAATTACGGCACCGTAATTTACGGTGCCGTAATTAGCGCCTTCCCCACTCCCATTATGCCCTATGGGGCAAAAATGGGAATGGGGAAGGGAAAATGGGAAATGGGGATTTACCGCCCCACTCACCTTGTAATGGGGCGGTAAATCCGCCATCCACCATGGTGTAAACGTAGTTTACACCATGGTGGTAAAGTTGGTGCACTTAGCACCTCAGTTGTAATGAGGGCCATTGTCTGCTGTCAATCATCAGAATGATTAAGCTAAAAGGTCCTCCGTTTAGTACGTTGCATCTTAGCATTATTTCACTACCGGATTGAGGCATGCCTCCAATGAGGGAGACCAAAGTCAACAGCAGGAACCTTTAGTTTGGATTCCTTTTTGAACATCCTTTTTTTAATGTGATAACCAGTAGTGTTCTTTCTGGAGGGGAGCGCCTGCTACCTTTTTTGAAATGTTTGCAAGGAGCTTGGGGTTGGTCACCCTGAGTTACCTGGGGGCAACCAGACGTGGACTCCCTGCTCACTCTGCTCAGAGAGGCACAGCTTCACCTCACTGATGAGGCCCAACAAGGCTCAAACACGTTTATGGGGTTGCTGTTGGTACTCTTGTTCAGAGAGGAATTGCCATAGCATTTCGGTGCTGGACTGCCCATGTGGGCGGGGCAAAGACTGATATGCAAATGGTTATTTCATATATGTGAAAGGTACAGTGAGCAAAAAGCATGTGCTGCAAACTCTCATCTCAGAAAAATGTTATCATGCCATGTTCAGAACAGGTTATCATGCCATGTTCAGAACAGGTTATCATGCCATATTCTTTCTGCAGAGGAGCGCCTGCTACCTTTTTTGAAATGACAACTAGTAGTGGCATCCCTAAAATATAGCTTTCCACAGAATAATCCTGATTTTCGAGAACAGGGACAGAAATATGACAGAGAATATGCAACGTATTTCCTTAATCAATAGTAAGTCTACAAATATTGTTAACCCGTTTGGAAGATTGTGTTAAGTTAGTTTAGGAACTCCAGGAAGATTTTTATAAAAAAAGAATTGCACTATTGACGTTTAAAAAAAATTATAATCTTTGTTTGGTTTCAGAAATAGTGTTCACAAGAATGTTTTCTATCCAGTCTTTATTAACTAACTAGAAGACCACCTCTGGTAGGGTTGACAGGGCTAAATTATAGGCATCCTTAGAGTTTCTGAATATCCCAGTTTCGTTTCTTTTCTCTTTAAGGTCTTTATGCAAAGGAAATCTGACAAAGATTAGATATGGGCAGGGGAGGTTAATGCACAGATGCCTTTGATGTTAATGTTTGAGTTAGACTGTCCACTTTGATTATTAATTTACTAGCTGACTTGATCGTGATGCTCCAAAGTTGGGAGATAAGAAAGTCGGTGCTGAACTATAGACTGATGATGTGGTGTTGACAGTGCTCCAGCTAAGATTTTGAAGTGAGAGTATTTTTAATCTCTACAAAGTTGGGAGTAAAATTATTCTTTAGGGAGCAAATAAGTAAGTCCCATTTGGGAACAGGAGCATTTTATAAGCGAGTAAAAATATGTTTTAACTAAAATAGAAATGTTTCGTAATGAATATTTCTTTGCATCAAGTTATTCATGCACATTAAAAAGATACATTTGCACCTCTTCAGATCAGGCAGCAAGACTAGAAGACTTTCTGTGGCATTAAGTGCACTACTGGTCCAGACATATCCATGAAGCGGTGTGGATGACAGCAGGGGACAGTGCCCTTCTTGTCAGGTTTCCATTTTTATTGGGAGTATTTTTACTTCCGATTTCTTTTGTATGAGTAATAGTATTTGCCTATTTTTAGGGAGTAAAAGTAGCCAATGGTTTAAGTTACTTACCTGTAACTATTGTTCTCCAGCATGGGTCTGGCATGTTAATGTATTCCTCGACGTCAGGCTGGGAATCATCAGTAAAAGAAAAAACGGTTTCAGTTTCACTTTAAAACTGTATTTCTCCTCCAAACCAATCAATGTCCTCTGGGTCATACTGCCCCCATCTAATGACAGTCCTCTCACTCAGCTCCACCCCTGGTGGCCATCTTCATATTTGGTAAGCACGTAAAGTGGAAGTATGAACTAAAAAGAGCTACAGAGGCGAAGATGGGAGAGTTTGCATGTGAATCCATGCCAGACCCATGCTGGAGAAAAATAGTTACAGGTAAGTAATTTAAACCTTCTCCAACATGGGGTCTGTCATGGATTCACATGCTCTTGAATAACGATTACACAGCAGTACATTTACACAACCATGGGAGGTGGCAAGGCTCAACAGAAGCAATAAACACTCACCTCCGGAACAAACTCACTGCAAAAAAACAACCTGCGTAGCACTGCTTGGCCGAATCGTGACTCCTGCCTGGAATCCCCGTCGACGCAGTAGAAACTCGTGAAGGTTCGCGTGGTACTCCACATAGCAGACCTGCAGATGTCAAGCAGGGGCACCAGAGAGAAACGCTGTTGTTGCTGCAATGGTTCTGGTGGAATGGGCCCTTGGACAGCCTGGCAGCGGCCTACTAGCCAGTCAATGACAGTGCATGATGCAGTCTGAGAGCCACCTGCAAATGGAAGCCTTTGACAACGCCCTTCCCAGAATTACAGGTCCAAAGTTGACGAACAACAGAAGTCTTCCTTCCGAGAATCCTTTGTACGCTCATGGCACGAGCAACGCACAGCGAATGCAAGGCCCTCTCCGCCGGAAACAACGGATTCAGAAAGAAGACAGATAATACCAAAGGTTCGTTGAGGTGGAATTCAGACAGTACCTTTGACATAAAGGTCGGGTGTGTACGCAGTACCATCCTTGAAGGGTAGAAAGACAAGTCAGTCTGCTTGCAAGCCAGGGTCTGAATCTCCCTGGCCCGCCTGGCCCAGGTGATAGCCACATGGAAAGCAGTCTTCCATGAAAGAAACTTGAGCAGAGCCTGAGGCATAGCTTTGAAGGGCGCTCCCATGAGCTTAGTTAGCACAAAACTGAGCTCCCAAACCGGGGAAGGAGCTTTCACCGAAAGTCCTGAAAAGCCCTTTGAGAAACACTTTGACGAGTCTGAGACCACGGCGACGGTCTGCCCGTCGACCTGGTGTACCTGAATATGGCAGTGAGATGCACCTTGATAGAGGCATGAGCCAGTCCCGCTTTTGCTAGGGAAAGCAAGTATTGTACAAGTTGCAGGGCAGTGACGCGCAGAGGGGTAATCTTCTGCATCCGCACCAAACAGAGAAGCGTTTCCATTTATGTCCGTAGCACTTCAATGTTGACGATGCTCTGGCACTGGCCAGAATGTCCTTACATTGTGCAAGTAAACCATAACCTCCAGACTCTAGGGCTACAGGAGCCATGCCCTCAGGTTCAGAGCCTCCGGGTCATGATGCAGAATCGCCCATCCCACCCACCCTTCTCTGGCGAGAAGGTCCGTGGACATTGGTAGCTTGATGGACGGGGCCACTGACAAGCGTAATAAATCCGGATACCAGATCTGCCTCGGTCATCCCACAGTGGCACTTAATGCGTTGATCACACGTAAGGGGAGTGGAAACGAGAGGAAAGTGTATAGAAACTGTCCCTTCCACGGGAACGAGAATGCGTCCCCCAAGCTCCTCGATTGAGGGAACCTGCTGGTGAAGCTATGGCACTCAGTCGCGAAGAGATCGATTTGGGGTCGACCCCATTTGTCAATCAGCAGATCCAGTTGGTCCTGGCAAAGCTCCCACTTATGTCAAGAATGCAGTTCCCGGCTGAGAGTCTGTGATGGTGTTCTTGACTCCCGCCTGGTGAAACGAGGAACATGCCATGACGAATGGCCCACTGCCACAGGTCCTGGTTGGTTCTCTGGAGAGCGCCGGAGAGCGGTCCTCCATTGTTTCAGGGTGTAGAACATGGTTTTGGTGTTGTCCGTGAAGATCCTCACCACCTTGTCCTTCAATGACGGCAGAAATGACTTGAGGGCCCAGAACACGGCCCAAGGCTCAGGACGTTGATGTGTAGGTCCCTTTACTCTGGTTGCGAGAGGTCCCTGGCGTGCAACTATACGGTTTGGGCTCCCCACCCCTCCTCTAGAGAGGCATCCGTGGTCTCCTGGTAAGGAGGAAGATGAAACGAAGCTCCCTGGACGAGGTGTGGCTGCACACCCCACCACCGTATCGCCCATTGGAACGCTTTGTTGAGGGCGACCTTGTCAGTAAAGTTCAGACGCTTGCAAACACCTTGCATCCAGGAACTCATGGAGAGGTCTCATGCGCGGTCTACAACCTGGCCAGAAGTGACTTCATGGATCGCACCGTCGCTGCCTGGGCCGACGACAAGTGCTGCACCTTGTCTTGTATGACCTTCACTACCTCCTGAGCGGATGCCAAGCATGTCACTGTGTTAAGTCGCGCACCCAGAAAAAAAGCGTCCTGAGATGGCTTCAAGCAAGACTTCGAATAGTTTATGGAGAACCCCAGCTCTGTCAGCAGACGTACAGTCTTGGCCGTGTGTTTGCTTGCCCGAGATTGTGAGCGGGAACGCACCAGCCAGTCATCCAGGCAGGGGTTTGGATGCCTTGCAGACAAAGATGTGCCCCAACAGGGGCCAGGCACTTTGCAAACAACCTTGGGCCGACTTCAGGCCAAAAGGCAGCACCTTGAACTGGTAGTGCTGACCCTGAACAACGAATCGCAGGAACTTGCAGTGCTTCTTGTGAATGGGGATGTGGAAGTAGGTGTCCTGCAGGTCCAATGGTGTCAGAAAATGTCCCTGTTCCAGCTGGCAAGAGCACGTGCTGCAACGTGGCCATCCAGAACGTTCGGGACTTTAAGTACTTGTTGATATGACGTAGATCCAGAATCGGCCTACAAATCCCTGTCTTTTTTCGAACTAGAAAGTATCTGGAATATACTGCAGACCCGTTGGGAGATGGGCTCTATCGCCCCATTCCATAACATGGACCACACCACCTGGAGGAGATGTTGCCCGTGTAGTTCTTGCCGCTGAATCGGAGGGATATGAGGACACCAGTGTTGGAACTCCAAGGTGTGCCCCTGTCATAGAGCATCCAGCACCCATCTGTCTGTGGTAATCTTTTCTCACATGCTGATGAACTTCGCCAGCCGGCCTCCCGCTGGGTTGGGTGAATGAGGTGTTGTGCCTTGCGGGCGGCGCTGCCGCTGACCTCTGATGCCTTGAGAGTGCTCCCTGTATGCTTCTTGAGTGTAAGAGTGTGAAGGCTGCCTGTAAGGGGTACTATAACCCTTTGAACATCTTCCTGGCTTTCATCTTCAGTTGCAAAAGGACTGACGTTCTGAGGGAACGTGCCGTCTCTGTGTCGGTCTTTATTGCCAGCAAAGACTCATCGACTGACTTTCCGAAGAGGTTCTCCCCGTCGTAGTGCATATCTAGCACTCCCGACAGAAATATGTAGCCTTCAACCAACCTCAATGGCGTAGAGATACACAGTTCCCCATCTAGTGAAAACTGGTGTCCGCAATGTCTACCGCCACTGCGATGGCATGATCCGAGGCCACTTCCCCTGCCTGAAAGAGTTCCAGTGCCTCAATCTTGTCTTCAGGCAGGAAGTCCAGGATAGGGTCCAGCTTCTACCAAATCCGTTGACTTGGCCTTGGTTGAAGCCTTAACTTGCTTTGACGAGTCCTCCCCAGACTTTTCCCTCGTTGAACTATCCATGCACACACAGTTTGGACGGGGTTAGCGACTTTCATTTTGAAGAAGCTCCTTTCGATGGCAGGCTCACCGTGGAGGATGATGGTGATGGCAAACGCCTTTTGTCCGAATCGGGACCAGCATCAGCAGCGAACCCAGCAGAGCTAACGTCACAGAACTTGGCCTTCTCTTGGACCCCTGCACGCAGGGCCTCCTCAAAGGATCTCAACCTCCTCCCGGAGGGAGAAAGCTCCTCGGAACGGCCGGTCCTGGATGAGGCTTCACCCTGCTCCGACCCTGCATCAGAGGCCTTGCTCGACTTGAGCCATGCTGACAGTCTGCTGCATCAGTCTTTCTTGGTTTTCTTCGAAATACCACGACACACCTCGCATCTCTCCTCATTGTGGTCCGGATGCAGGCAAGTATACGCATTTATGGTGTCGATCTTCCACAAAGACGTTTCTTAAACGACACTTTATGCAGACTTTGAAGAGGGTGCATCCTTCCTTCTTTTCCTGACCCACGCTGAAAGGGCGCGAAGCAGGCCCCAAGGCCGGGCCTTCTTGAAACTTCGATGAACTGACGGTGGATGAAGATCTTTGTCGGTAGCAGAGCCCCGCTGCCGGTCTCTATCCTTTGTCGAAGCCGATAAAACAAAAATCGGAGACCAACTTGAGGACTCCCAACACTGAAGCGTGCAGTAAAAATCTGAAGATGGCCACCCGGGGTGGAGCTTAGGATGGGGGCAGTATGTCCCAGAAGACAGTGATTAGTTTAGAGGAGAAATACAGTTTTAAAGTGAAAATGAAACTTATTTTACTGAGGATTCCCAACCTGAAGACTGGGAAAATTCATGAGCATGTGAATCCATGCAAGACCCCATTCTGGAGAAACACCCCTTATCTGTAGGACTGGGTGTTGTAAGCAATTCATGGTGGCAACAGTAATGACAGACAAGTGATCACAGGTCAAGGAGGTTTATTAAACTGTATGAATGGGTGAGAACACCTCCTAATCTAAACCTAAATCTAAATCTAAGATGGGAGCAAGCTACGACCATCAAATAATAAGGCAGTTCTAGTGGAGTCTTGTCAAATAAAAAGGGCCTATACTAAAACAACCTATTGCCAGTCCTTACCTCTAAGTTACAAAATAATGGGGGATAATATTCACAGGAGAAGAAAAATGTGTTCACCAAATGATAAGTCAGGATGGTATGGTTGGGGTCTCCCTTCCCTACATTTTTAGCATGGGACAAGGCGCGACATCTGAGCACAGCACACTCCACAGCCTCGCTAGCAAAGACACCAGGATCTTCTAGGGCCAAGTCTCTTTTCTACAAAGTCTCTTGTCTTAGAACGCCTGATGAATCATAAACAACAAACAAAAAAAGTATCTTCAGTCTTCACATTGGGCGATTTCCCTTCACACTTGGATCCCCCTCAGCCGGGCTCCGATCCTTCTTGCAACATGGGCCTCCCTCAGTCTGGTTCAGTATGGCAAAGCAATCACCGTGGACATCCCTTGGTGGGATTCATATTTGTTACCACAATGTTCACGGGTGTGTTACTGTTCACCATAATTCGCAGGCATCCCCTCAGTCGGGTTCACATTTGCCAAACAATACAGTTCACCTGGGTTTGATCATAAGTAGGGTTCACTTCCCTTAGCCTTCCCTTGGCTTTATCACAGTACAGGATTCACCTCCCTCAGCTTTCTTCTTGGCACCCCTCATTTGGGCTTCGATCCTTGTTCTCTCAGTGTTAGCCTCACTCAGTCGGGTTCATTACAGCCTTTTATTCAGAACACTACTTGCTGAATTCACAGGTCTGAATGTCTTTTCTATTCCAACATTCTTTTCATTTGATTTTGTCCATAAACATACTGTTTCAAGTGCGTTAATTCACATATTGCATAGTTCATATGGAATGAGCATATTTAACCACAACATAAACAGAACATAATTAGGTGGGGGCATGTTGCATAGTTCATTTGAAATGAGCATATTAAGCCACCATGTAAACAAACAGAACATGATTAGGTGGGGCTATGGGGGAAAAAAGGGGGGCAGCCCCGGGGGACCGTCTTTCGGGGGAGCTGTAGTCCTTGGGGGAATTGTTTTAATTAGTTAATTGTCTTTTGCAGGGAGGTGATGGTTGGAACTAGGTTGGGGCTGAGTGTCTCAGGGTTAATTTTGCCCTCTGCTGTTCTTGATCCTGGGTTGGTGGCCTTCGGGGGGGGGCTGTTTCCTTGCGGGCCGCGGGGCTTGACTATGGATTATTTTAGTCGTATCTGTCCATCCAGCGGAGGGGCGGCGGTTATATTACCATTCCTGGGAACTGGTCTGCATAGTCTAGGAAGGGGGCCCAGGTGTTGAGGAACTTATTTCTATTCCCCAAGCGGATGGCGGTTATTTTTTCCACGGCTGCGATGTACCGGCATTTAGCCCACCACAGGCTCACAGCGTGGCCCTCTGGATGTTTCCATAGTCTTGCTATTGCTATTTTCGCTGCCGTGAGAAGTTGTGTGCACAGGCTCGCTAGGTTGACGGTGAGTGGGAATTGGTCCTCCCCTGTGCTGCTCAGTAGGACTATTCCTGGGTCCCATGGGATCGTTAGTCCTGTGATCTGCTTGATTAGGTCCAGGATTTCCTTCCAGTATTTGACTGATCTTGGGCATGACCAGAGTAAGTGGAATAGCGTGCCTGTGTCTGTGCAACCTCTCCAGCATATTGGGGAGATAGCCGGGTTGCTCTTGTTCAGAATCTCTGGGGTTAAGTACCATCTGTAGCAGGTTTTGATTGCCCCTTCCTTGTTGGTGACGCACTTCGAGCTCTTCTGTGTTCTGGTCCAGATGTGTCCCCATTCTTCCATTTCAATTGTTCTGCTGATGTCCTTTTCCCACTTTTCCATATATGCCTCTTTTTTGTCGGGATCGGTTCTGTCTAATAGTCCGTATAGGGCCGATATTTTCCCTCTGGGAGGAGTCGTTGCGAGCGTTTGTTCCAATGCTGTTAGCTCTCTGCAGCCCTGAGTTCTCATGGGCTTGTGAGAGAGGCAATGTCGGATCTGAGTGTAGCGGAATCTTTCTGTTTCCGGCACCCCGAATTTTGCTTTGCATTCTTCGAAGGTTAGTGGGGCGCCCTCCTCGTAAAAGTCTCCCACGTGCTTTAGCCCTCCGGTTTTCCAGTGATTAAAGTTATTGGGTGTTATGCCGGGGGTGAAGTCCGGGTTGTTCCAGATCGGGGATAGAGGGCCAATTGTGCTTCCGCGGTTCCACCGCCTGGCCGCCCTCCTCCAGCTCTCAACTGTATTCTTGGTTGCGGTTAGGGGCCCCTCCCTGGGGTGGGTCAATGGTCTGATATGTGGAAGCGCTTCCAGAGGGCTATGGCACCAGTCCTCCTCTAGTTTCACCCAGCAGGGTTTGTTGGTGGATGGGTTCCAGACGAACGCTGGTGCGAGCTGGGTGGCCAGGCAGTATCTCTCTATTTCCGGGGCTCCCAGGCCTGCCGCTCCCTTGCTCCTTGTCACCACCCTTCTCGCTATTCGCGGCTTCTTGCTCTCCCAGATGAATTTCATGATATTTGTTTGGAGCTTCAGCAGGTCCTTCCTTGGTATGGAGATTGGGAGGACCTGGCAATGATAGAGCAACCTCGGTACCAGATTCATTTTTACTGCTGTTATTCTTCCCAGCCATGACACTTATTTTTGCCATCTTACTAGGTCCGCCTGGAGCTCCTTGAATAGCAGGGGGAAATTCAACTTATACGCTTCTTCTATTCTCCTGGTATGTTGATTCCCAGGGCCGTGGATTTTTCGAGATTAATTGAAAATCCTGACGCCGCTCCGAAGTTGGCCAGTTCGTTCCAAAACGCTTCCATGGATGACTTCGGCCTGGTCAGGGATAACAGAACATCGTCTGCGTATAGTGCTATTTTGTATACCTCTCCTCTGACCGATAGCCCGCTTATTGAGAGATTTTGGCGCACTCTGTTGGCGAATGGTTCCATGGACAGTGCAAAGATGAGCAGGGATAGCGGGCCGATGCCCAAAAGCTTTAGGGTCTCCTCTATGTATCCATAGTCTAACATGTCAAATGCTTTATTTGTGTCTAGCGACAGGACTACCATTTGCTCGCCCATCCTCCCTGCCGATTCTTTGATATTTGGGGTGCGCCTGGTGTTATCAAAGGTGCTTCGCCCTGGGATGAATCCCGTCTGGTCTGGATGGATCAGCGCTGGGAGGTGTTTTGCCAGCCTGCTTGCCAGAATTTTAGAGAAGATTTTTGCATCGTTATTCAGTAATGTGATAGGTCTGTATGAGGAGCAGAGCTCCGGGTTTCTTCCTGGTTTTGGTAGCAGCACTGTTAGTGACTCCTCCATGGAAGGGGTGATGGAGCCCGATTCCAGAAAAGAGTTGTATAGTGAGGCCAGGCGAGGGGACAGGATGTGGGAGAACTTTTTATAGAATTGGGCAGTCAGGCTGTCGGGGCCTGGAGCTGTGTTTTTCAAGAGCCGAATTGTTTCCGCTACTTCTTCCGCCGAGAATGGTAGTTCCAAGGAGTCGAGCTGTGAGGGCAGAGGGTCTCGCCGGATTGAGCACAGGTATTGGGCTTGAGCTTCCTTGCTTGTGGCAGGGCCCGACATGATTCCCCTGTGGTGTTCAGTGAGGATCTCCATCTTTTCCGCTTCCATGCAGCAAAGTCTCCCTCCTTGGTCCTGAAGCGTTATTATCTTGTTTCGGGATTGCAGTATCTTCAGTTTCTGGACCAACAGGCGGTTTTTGCCTTGTTACTGTTTATATAGTAAAATTGTTTTGTGTAGGCTAATGCTCGGGCCGTTTTGTCTGCCAGGTGCATTTCCAGTTTTGTCTTTGCTTTTTTGAGTTCTCTGCTTACTTTCATGGTTTGGCGGATTTTGTATTGTGCTTCTATTTCACCCATTTGTACCTCTAGCTTAGCGAGTTGGATTTGGTGCCTTTTTTCTGTGCTGCTGTGCAGCTAATTGCCACGCCTCTGATAACCGGCTTCATTGCGTCCCAGGCCATGGCTTCAGGGGTGCCTTTGTCTGCGTTCTCTGAGAAGTAGTTTTCCAGGGAGGCCTGTAGCTCGGAGCTTGATGCTATGTCTGCTAGGATGTAATCCTGGAGTTTCCAGGTTCTTTGAGGGGGTGCTGGGAGGCCCTCCACTTGCAGCTTGGCTATGACTGGGGCGTGATCGGATATTACTCTGCGGCCGATTTGAATGTCCTCGATACAGGGGAAGAGTTCGCTGGTCATTAGCAGAAGATCTATCCTTGAATAGACTCTGTGGACGTGGGAATAGAATGAATAGTCTTGCTCTCCCTGGTGAGCCAGTCTCCAGGTGTCGACGGTACCTGTGGTCCTCAGAAATTCTGCCATCCCCAGTGCCTGGGCGAAGTCCTCCCTAGAGGGCGGAAGTGTCTTGTCTGTGTTGGGGCCTGGGGTGAGATTGAAGTCTCCTCCGATTAGAAGGCGCCCTTCCGTGAAGGAGGTGATCGTGGGGAGAAGACTGCCGAGAAAGCGGTCCTGCCCGGAGTTTGGGGCGTATATTGCTGCTATTGTGATCGGAAGATCTATCAGAAGACCCTTGAGCAATATGTATCTCCCTGCTGGGTCGCGTTTAATTGAGATTTGGGTGAGCTGCGCTGCTCGGCTGAGGAGGATGGCTACTCCCCTTTTTTTATGGCCCGAGGAGGCAAAGAACTTTGTGGGGAATTGGCGGAAATTTGCTCTCTTTTCGTCCGTTTGCAATAGGTGTGTTTCCTGGAGGCACACGATGTCGGCTTCTTTTATTAAACTTTTCTTTATTGGCATGGTGAGAGAACAGACAATCAACACAATGTACAGTATAGCAAGAGTAACAGATACACACATGGTAATGCAATATATGGGAATGAGATACACACATGGTAATGCAATATATGGGAATGCCAGCCAGGTATAGATGGGGCCATTGTTCGGATTCAAGCGGCACAGCAGTGGATTAGTTTACGTCACCAGGAGGAGGGGAGGACCACAGTTCTAAGTCATCTTTGTTATTTAAATAGGTGCAAAATTGCGTCCACACATTCATGGGACGGGAGGTCAGCGGGAGGGTATTGATGTAGTCCTCCTCGCACGCTTGAGTCCAGGTGAGGGCCCTCATCTACATCTCAAACGAAGGGGGGGGGGAAATCGGCGCTTCCACCATTGTAATATGCATTTTTTGGCTATTATGGTGGAAACGTTCAGAAACCTAGCCATTTTCCTCAACTCAGGGCTATCCCACAGGCCGAACAGTATAGCTGGGGGTTCTGAAAGGATACGGGACGCTGTGATATCTGAGAGAGCTTCAATTATGGCCTTCCAGTATGGGCCCAGCGCATCACAGGACCAGAACATGCGAGTGTGATCTGCAGCAGGAGACCCGCACTTAGGGCAGGTGCGGGCCTGGGTGTGTGCAAACCTGTCCAGTCTTTGAGGCGTGTAATATAGTCTGTTAAGGAGCTTGTATTGCATGCACCTATGTCTGGCATTCAGAGAGGTGGTTCGAGTATGTATGCACATTTTCCCCCACATTGCGTCCGTGATGGGGAGGCCCAGCTCCTCACTCCACGTATCTCGCGCCTTGACTGGCATGTCTGTGGGGTCGGCCATCAACAATTTGTACAGTGCAGACACTATCCCCTTAGCACCAGCCGAGTTGGATATGTAATGGATCTGAGGTGAGTCTGGGGGCTCATCTGGGTTGGAGGACCACCAGGCGCGGAACACCGCCCTCAGCCTGTAGTATTGTAGTAGTTCCAACGCAGTACCCAGGTGTCCGGGGCGCCACGTCTGCGGAGTGATAAACTTCGCGTTGGGGTAAAAGTCGGTTAGGGCCCGGTAGCCCAGGTCATGCCAGTGTTTCATTAAGAGTTTATCATGTGTAGGGCTGAGGACCGGGAACTGCCAGATGGGCAGCCATTTGTAGTACGAGTGTGTCAGGAAAGGAAGAAGGCGATGGATATGGCAGGGGAAATGTGCACAAAATACACAGTAAAGAACCTTGAATCTAACAACGTGCATTCAATACCCAAGACTCGTGTATACCACTATATGAAAAAGGAATGTAGGGTAAGCACTTAGAACCTCCTTATGACTGAAAGGAAAGTCGGCAAACTCCTTACCCACTATGCTATTACAGATACTGACAGCGCTAAGCCCACGTAGAGGGCAAGCAGGGACAGAATCTGTGAGCTGACACTCTAGACGGTACTGAATAAAGAATTTGGAAACAGTACTCACAAGGACCGAAATGACCACATGAATGCCAGTACTCACGAAGACCGGAAAGACCACTTGGATGTCCGTATTCACGAGGACCGGAAAGACCACTCAAAAGTCAGTACTAACCCACAACCCTGTAAATCAAACAAGAACCCAGAAGGCAGTAAAGGCAAAGAGTGAGGATAACTAAATACCTAAACCCAAGTCAAGAGGCAAGAAGGAATAGTACAGTGTGGAAAACAAAAGATAATCACACAGGAGCTAGTTACAACAGCTTCCCACACCTAATAATAAAATAGGAAATAAATGCAAAAGTGTAAAGGAAAACATGGCATGGATCCCAATAGAAGGTAAGGATCAGGAGCAGTGAAAACGATATCAAAAGGGAAACCTTCCCACCCATCCAAGGTGAAAAGGCAGGAAACTAAACCTGTAAAGGAAAGATTAATGCATCAAGTCTTTCAGTAGCAAAGGACAATTTCTAGGAAACAGTGAACACAGGCAATTGGGCTGCAGCAAAAGGAAAGCTCAGAGAAAGGCTGCCTGCAGACAGAGAAAGGGAGAAAGGGATTTCCAGAAGGCAGAAATCAATTAAGCATACAAATACGAATTCCAGGACAAGGAACAAGAAACACTAACTAGAAACTGGGCACAAAAACTAGGAACAAGGGACCAGTCACGACAGGAACGCTGCAACAAT
Organism: Ambystoma mexicanum; assembly: GCF_040938575.1. Classification (NCBI taxonomy): domain Eukaryota; kingdom Metazoa; phylum Chordata; class Amphibia; order Caudata; family Ambystomatidae; genus Ambystoma; species Ambystoma mexicanum. Next base: position 1,137,552,012 of record NC_090931.1, on the reverse strand, counting down.
GACCAGCGCTGGACTGAAGCAAACTGAGGCTTTTTAAAGCTGCTTAACAAGCACACCTCAGGTGTGCCGCCTGCTGCACCTGCAGCCACAGGTGTTGCCTATCCTCCACCCAACCTTGTCCTGCAAGGGAGGAGGTGAAGCAGTGAGCCAGGCATTCTGGGAAGCATAGTCAATCTGGAAAGCATAGTCATTAGATTAAAGTAGCATGCTGGCTGCCAAAAACCTGGAATGGATCCGGAAGGGAAGTAACTTGGAAAATAGGGTTTTAGTGCTCCTAATTCATCACTGTACTGTAGAGTAAGGTTCGGAGGAAATGTCCAGTAGGGAATAAACCCCAAACTATGCCCCCAAGTGGCGGGAACGGGAGCGAAGGGAGCGAGCCGTGACAGAGTGGTGGTCGGGTTGTGTCTGCAAGATATATTTCCAGGCCCTGACAGTGGCCGCTACAGGGTCTGCCGGGGCGTCGGCGTGATATGTGTGATGGAGAATGAGGGAGAGGGTGTTAACACTCTCGTTTGCTAGTTTCTCGAGCTTCACATGCGGGGGGGGGGTCGGAGAACGTGTACCAGTATGTGGCGTGTTGGGCCTGCGCGGCTGTCCAGTATTTAGCAAAGTCGGGGGCGGTGAAACCCCGTTACCATAGGGAAGAGTCATGTGTTGCCATTTCTTACGAACCGCGCCCGAGTGCCATAGAAATTGGGCACACGCAGCGTGTAGGTTCCTGAAATATCGCTTTCCGGGCCAGATCGGCACATTAGTGAAGACGTAGAGAAATTTAGGGACCAGAATCATTTTGATTAGAGATAGTCTACCCGACAGAGAGAGTGGGAGACTGCGCCATTTCAACATTTGAGCCTCAGCAAGCTGCGCCACAGCCGTGTAGTGGTCAGCCAACAGTGAATCTTTAGTGAGGGACACCTGCACTCCAAGGTATCTGATGCCCCTTGGTGACCATCGGAGGGGGAATTCGCAGGGCGGTTGTGTAGTGGACGGGGTGAGCGGGAAGATTTCAGATTTGGAATAGTTTATGGTGAAGCCCGAGAAAGTGCCAATTTTGGTTATGTCTCTCAATATCGGGTCTAGGTGGGCAGCCGGGTCTCTAATACATAGGAGCACATCGTCGGAATATAGAGAAATGATCTCGGGAGCATCACAGAGACGTATACCTTTACGCGTATGTTTGTCCCCAACGTTATCAGCCATGGGCGCTATAGCAAGCGCAAAGAGCATCAGAGAGAACGGGCAGTCCTGGCGGGTACCTCTGTGGAGAGCAAAGGGGGCTGAGGCCCTGGAGTTGACTAGGACTCTGGCTGCGGGGCTTGTGTAGAGAAGTTTGATGTATGACCTCATGCATGGGCCAATTCCCATTTTGTGGAGCACCGCCCACATGTATTGCCAGGACACCATATCAAATGCCTTCTGGGCATCGAGGGTGACCGCCACGGCCTGTGCGTTGGGGTCAATTCTAGCCAGAACATTGAACAGGCGACGGATATTAAGGGCGCTGGATCTGCCGGGCACAAAGCCACTCTGGTCGGGGTGGACTAAGTGGGGCATAATGGGGAGAAACCTGTTGGCAATGATCTTGGCAAATATTTTTGTGTCAGTGTTGATCAGAGAAAGGGGCCTATAGGACCCACATTCGTCCAACGGTTTACCTGGCTTGGGTAATACAAAGCGTGGTGGTGATGGCATCAAAGAACTCAGTGGCATCAAAGTTAGGGGCATATGTCTTCACTAGGAGGCATTCCATATTAGCGAGTGAGCAATGGAGGATCACGTATCTACCCTCAGGGTCAATATGGCTGGAGCGCAGGGAAAAATGGACTGACTTATGGATTAGAGTTAGGACCCCCCTGGATTGGGTGGAGTACTTTGTATAGTATCTGTTGCCCCACGTGGGGACGAGACATGCTGCTAGGCGCCCAAGAGCATGGGTTTCTTGGAGAAAGAGGATTTTGGTGCCATATCGCTGGGCATAGGCAGTTATCCTGCGGGCCTTGGCGAAATTGCTTAGGCCACGGATATTCCATGTGACAATGTTCAGAGCCATAGCGTCACATTATGGGACATCCCAGTGGTAGTATTTGTTAGGATTTTTCCTTATGCACTTGCCGTGTGTACAGTAGCGTTGAGTTGAAGTCATGCGTCTCTCAGCCATGTTTTTAACTGTTAACTCAACCCCAACTTCGCCACCCACCACCCTCACTACCCAACCCCAACATGCAGTGCAGACCTCCCACCCCAAAACACACATGGCGCCCCTTGGGCCTGCTGCGACCGGAAACCAAGGGTCAGAGGACCAGATCAAACGTGGATAGGGCCACATCCTAGCCCATCGGGGCCCAGTCAATAAAAGGAACAAAATAAAAGTGAAAGCAAACATTGCAACTGCAACGGGGGGCGCTGATGCCGTGCGGCCGGCATTTGTGGCTTGATGTGGGGCAGCAGATGCTGTCCCGAATGTGTTGCTGCGGTAAACTGGTATCACAGACAGCCTCTGAGACCACAGAGTACCCTCTGGCAGGTTGACATCGCAGGAGAGAGTAGGGCACAGGAATATCTCCAGAAACCAAGTGGGGGAGAAGGCAAAGTAAGCAGTTTAGGAGCTAGCCTGTGGCCCGCATACACATGACAAGAGGCAGCAGTTACTGTGTGGACACGGTGGGGTTGCCATCAACACATCGAAAGTCATGGATCCCTGGACATTTTTATAACATCGTGGGCTGTGCAGTCTATGGCGCGTGGTCGCCTCGCAGCCCAGGAAGAGGTACATGTAATTCAATGAACTTCACCGCTTCGTCAGGGACAGTGAAGAAGAAGATCTTGCCGTCATGGGTAATCTTTAGCCGTGCCGGGAACAGGATGGCGTAGGGGACGCTGCGCTCCCTGAGCAGCTTCTTGACGCCTAAGAACTGGCGCCTCTCCTGGTGCACCACCAGCGAGAAGTCCGGGAAGATTCTAACAGTATGGGCCTCAAATCGCAGGTCTCCCTTTTCCCGCGACAGGCGGAGGATGAGATCTCTGTCGCGGTAGTCGAGTATCTTGGCGATAATGGGTCTGGGGATGTTGCCGGGTCTGGGGCGTGGTGACAGGGCCTGATGGACCCGCTCGACTGTGAAATACGGTGAGAGGGCAGGGTCATCCAGCAGGTCTTTGAGGAGTTTCTCCACTGCATCCTCCATCCGCCACTTAAGGGCATTCTCAGGGACCCCGATGATACGCAAGTTGTTCCTACGGGAGCACGACTCCAGATCATCACACTTCGCCTTGACACTTTTCATGTCGAGCGTTAGGGAGGCCAGTGTCCTGGAGCGCGTTAATGCCATCTTCGTTCACCGAGATCCTATTTTCAGCCTCGGTGATCCTTGATCCCGCCTGGTCTACTTGAGCCTTAAGCGAGGCGACTTTAGCATTGATGTCGTCTAGTTTTTTATGGAAGGAGGCAAAGTTTTTAGCCATAGATTCCATTAGTAGGGTGAGGTCAGGGGCTCTGACCGCTCGTTGCAGGGTCAAGTCTGGCTCGTCCTGGGGCGATGATGTGCTGGCTGGCTCATCTCGAGGGACCGCTTTAGCGTACTTGTCCATTGTACCTCCTTGGGCCCCCGCCTTGTGTCTGCTAGGCATTGTCGCTGTGGTGGGCCTGGTTGCAGTGAGGGCCCACCTATGAGTAGGATGGAGAACTGAGAAGGGCAGGGGCCAGCAGGCTGAACCGTAGTGTCCTTCGGTGGCAGTAGGCGGTTGGGGGCAGTTGGGGGGCCACCGCAGATAGAGAGTCAACGGTGGCGCGGCAAGGCTGTGATGGCAAGCGTTTGTGGCCTCCTCATGTGTACAGGTTGCACTGGGGGGGCCAGTGGGATCTTTTTCGGGAGGGCGCGGGCAGAGGCGGCGACAATGTCAGCGGGAAAGTGGGCAGACAGTATGGTGAGGGGCGCTTCCTTATGACTACTGGCCCGCAAGGTCGCACACAGCGGGCAGAGGTCTCGACGCCCACCGCTTCAGCCCCCGCTCACCTGGCCCGCCGCGGCAGCGGGGCGAAAAAATCCTGCGTGTTGTCGGCACCGGGGAGGCCGCGATGATCACTGATGCAGCAGGTGGCATTCACAGTGTGGCGGCGTCCGCAGCAGGACCTCCAGGCCTTCGCCGCAATTCCACAGAGCGGCTGGAAGCAGGAGCGGGGAGGGGACCCAGGAGTCAGGCAGGCCAGGCGGAAGGGATGTTAGGCAACCGCCGGGGCTGGGTGGCATACTAGGCCCAAATCCGACAGGACCGCCAGCCAGGTCCCAGGTGGGCCGATCGAGTCCAAAATCGCACAAAATGTCCAGTGCAGTGGCAGAAACAGCTCGGCCAGCCGATAGTCCTTCACAGTGTCAGGAACCGCAGATGGGAGTAGATGAACGCCGAGGCCACACAGAGCTGAAAGGCTAGGCAGCCATCTTGGGCTGCTCCACAGCGCCACCTCTCACGATGTCGGCTTCTAGGTGGTTCAGTATCTGTTCCACTGATTTCCGTTTTCTAGGTGAGTTCAGCCCCTGTACGTTCCACGTTATCATGGTTAGTTCCTTAGTGGTCTCCATCTTTTGTGATGATGTCGCTTCTGTGTTCATAGGGCTGTTCTTGTTGCGATCCCTTCGGTGCGTTAGTTCCCCTGTGTATTGCTGGGTTTTTGGTTCCTGCTCCCCGGTTCTGAGTCCCCCTCCCCCACCCCAAACAATTCAACAATCCGAGTCTTTAAGGCCTTGAAAGTCAGCTTATCCGCCAATGGGGCATCCGGCTGGGCCAACGCATCCTTGTCGCTTGGAGGCAACCGAGCCTCAACTGTTATTTGGTGAAACGATGAGATTCTAATGTGCTTAAGATCGTATTATCCTCTTTTCTTGGGTTGCTGTTAGGCATCCCTCTTCTTGATTCTTTGTTGGGAGTTGGGCCCAGTACTAGCCATTTGGTTTGTTTTTGGTTGGTGGTCCCCGAGTTTTCGGCGTCTTCCCACTTTGGTCCAGGCGGGGTCGGCCCCCCTTGTTCGAGGCGTTCGGGCTGGTGTATCTCGGGCTTGGATCTCGTCTTCTGGGTCCGGGTTTAGAAGCCTCTCTCCCTCCTGCAGGGTGCGGATCAGACAGGGTTTTCCATCCCACGAGAATGTTAGGGCCGTGGGGAACGTCCAGTGGTAAGGGGTTTTCTTCTCCCTGAGCCAGATCGTGACGAGCTGAAAGGCTAGGCAGCCATCTTGGGCTGCTCCACAGCGCCACCTCTCACGATGTCGGCTTCTAGGTGGTTCAGTATCTGTTCCACTGATTTCCGTTTTCTAGGTGAGTTCAGCCCCTGTACGTTCCACGTTATCATGGTTATTTCCTTAGTGGTCTCCATCTTTTGTGATGATGTCGCTTCTGTGTTCATAGGGCTGTTCTTGTTGCGATCCCTTCGGTGCGTTAGTTCCCCTGTGTATTGCTGGGTTTTTGGTTCCTGCTCCCCGGTTCTGAGTCCCCCTCCCCCACCCCAAACAATTCAACAATCCGAGTCTTTAAGGCCTTGAAAGTCAGCTTATCCGCCAATGGGGCATCCGGCTGGGCCAACGCATCCTTGTCGCTTGGAGGCAACCGAGCCTCAACTGTTATTTGGTGAAACGATGAGATTCTAATGTGCTTAAGATCGTATTATCCTCTTTTCTTGGGTTGCTGTTAGGCATCCCTCTTCTTGATTCTTTGTTGGGAGTTGGGCCCAGTACTAGCCATTTGGTTTGTTTTTGGTTGGTGGTCCCCGAGTTTTCGGCGTCTTCCCACTTTGGTCCAGGCGGGGTCGGCCCCCCTTGTTCGAGGCGTTCGGGCTGGTGTATCTCGGGCTTGGATCTCGTCTTCTGGGTCCGGGTTTAGAAGCCTCTCTCCCTCCTGCAGGGTGCGGATCAGACAGGGTTTTCCATCCCACGAGAATGTTAGGGCCGTGGGGAACGTCCAGTGGTAAGGGGTTTTCTTCTCCCTGAGCCAGATCGTGACGAGCCGTAAGGCCTTTCTTTTTGCTAGTGTTATGGGGCTGCTAGATCCTGGTAGAGGCAGATAGAAGCGTCTCTGAAGAGGACGCGGGGGGAGCCCGTGGCCTCCCTCATGATTTCCTCTTATACTTTGTAAAAGTGCACTCTGGCTAGGACTTCTGGTGGGGTGTCTGTGTTCGTTCTGGCCCTTGTTCGATGCACCCTGTCTAGCTCCAGTGGGGCGTCGTCAGGGAGGGTTAAGATGAACCGGAATAGGTCATTGACATAGTGGGGCAGATCAGCGTCCGGGATTGTCTTCGGAATTCCCCTTAAACGAATATTATTCCGGCGAGAGCAATTTTCAGCGTCCTCATGCCTCGCTTCCATAGCTTCACATCGAGCCTCGAGTGCTGTGATTCTGTCTGAACTTCCGTCAATCTCGTGCCCGTGTTCACATAGGGTCGCTTCCACCTCTTTGGTCCTTGCCTCCACTTCCCCCACTTGTTTGTCTAAAGCCGTAATTTTCCCCTGGTCCTTGCCTCCACTTCCCCCACTCATTTGTCTAAAGCCGTAATTTTCCCCACGACTTCTTCTATGGCCCTCTGGTATTCTTTTGTGAGGAGCTCCTGTAGGTCCGATTTGGTCACTGACTGTGTCATGGTGGCGGGATCCGCGGCAGCGGTTTGGATTGCGGTCGCTGTCTCCGGTCGGTCCCCCTTTTTGGGCTTGTCTGCGCTCAGGGTTGTCAATAGGGTTGAGATGTCTCTTTGTTTTGTGGCTTTGAGCGCTTTCGTCATATTTGGAGGGGAGGACAGCGCTTGTGCTGTCTTAAGGGAGTATTCCTCCTGGTTTGGTGGGTCCCGCTTAGGTCGCGGTAGTCTATCCCCGTAGTAGCTCGCTTGTCTGTTGGTGCAGTTAGTTCTTTGGGTCGCGGGTGGTGCAGACCTTCTCCCGGTTGCCTGGGTTCCTGGGGACAGGGGGGTTCGTTCCTCGGGGCTGAATTGCCATGTTAGACCCCTGGCGATTGCTCGTTGGGGCCCTGATGGATGCTATACGTTGGTTGCGGCTTCTGCTCTGCCCTGTCTTATTGCGCCTTATTGCACCCCAGTGGCCTCTGTGTTCATTAGAGGTTGTGGAGCAGTCTGTGGAGCGATCCTCTCCGCTACCCCCGTCAGGGGGTGGTTTGTTGCAGCTTGAGGGCCCTCCGGGGATCCCGGTTCTCACCCCCCCCCCTGAGGCTGGGTGGGTCCCTGAAGACCAGGGATGCCTTTCTCCAACTCCAATCTCCCTCTGTGTCTGTTGCGGGGGACCCGCTGAGTCCTGGTGGTGAGTTAGTGCTCCCGAGGGGTTGTTGATGGGGTCGGGGGAGGTGCTCAGTGACCGGGATAATGATGTTCCCCAGCTGGGTCCCCCTCTGGGTTGTATTGATGTGTTTGTGCAGGTGGGAGTGAGGCACCCTGCCCCCAATCCTCTCGCGCTGGTCCGGGGCAGTTTGATCCGGCCCCCCTCTGGTGTTCTCGTAGGTCGGGGGGGGGGGCCGCGTCAATTCCGGATCTCCCACTAGGGCTTCTATTCCACGTTGGTTGCAAGATGGGGGAGATCAGCCGAGTCTGGAGTCATGGGGCTGGGGGAGGCAGCGAGAGCCCCCACTGCACTGTTTTGCTGGCTGAACCTCTCCCCGGCCCCCAAAGCAGGCCGGTTCTACCTGGCTCTCCGCCTCATCCGATTCGTTCCACAGAGTCTGCGGAGCCTCTTGCCGTGTCGTGTGGGATACTGCCGGGTGCCGACCCAGCCACCCCGAGGACAGCTCCTCGCCTGGCTCTCAACCGATGCACCAGCGAGGCAGATTGCCGCTACTGGGATCTTCTCCTCTCCACATGCCTCAGGGCGCAATCCGGCAGGATCCCTCGCTCACGGTCCCCCGACGGCGGATCTCCCTCAGGGCCACTGGATCGCCAGGCGCCAACACAGTCGCCCCAATGGCAGCGCCTCGCTGGGTGCTCCCCCGGCTCCCTCCCGTTGGGCCGAGCGGTGCAGGCAGCTATATTGGGGGCTGCACTCTGCGACCGAGGATCGGTCTGCGCACCTGCTCCGGGACTGCTAGGTCCTGATGGCTGCCATCTTGGGCTCGGGCTCCCGCCTTCCCCCGGCACCGCAGATCTCACGGCCTTCTCTCGACACCCAGGCCCGCAGCGGGAACGGGGCTAGTTCCACATGCGCAGGGGAGATTCCGCCGTCAGGGACGCCGTTGGGATGTGTTGGAAATCACCTTTCACCAATGCATTTTAGGCGGATGCGTGGCGATAGCCGGGAGCTCTCACAGAGCTGGACCGACCATTTTGGCTCCAAGCCAGGCCCCCCCTGAATATCTTTTTTAAATAATCTTTCACTGTGTTAGCATCCCTCAGCCGGGTTCACTCTTGTCAACACAATGTTCCCGAGGTTATCATACTTGACCCCGTTCTGCAGGCATCCCTCAGCCAGTTTCACACTTGCCATTTACACAATTCACTTTGCTTTCTTTATACAATGTAGATTCACTTCCCTTTGGTTTCCCTTTTGGTTACTGGTCAAAGACTTTCAATTGTACAAGAGGTTTTACTCGACCCTTGTATGACCACTTTGACCTCTTGGTCCTCGCAGTTCAAAAAAACAACACAACCCAAAAGGGCTCCAGTCAGTTATTCGAATGTGCACTGTGGCGGCGATGGACCACTCTGCTACTGGATCTTGTACTAGTTTTTTTTTTTTAAGTTCATATACAAGTTCTTTGTTCAACAATGTTGCCGCCTGCAACCTTGGGCCCATGGTTTCTAATCAGTCTTCTCCGACTCACTGAATGTGTTGAACTGTTGGAGTTTTTTGTCTTGCAAGTCAAGGACGGCACCTCGGTGGCAAGCGTTTCTCCCCGCAATGGCTATTAGCGTGGGAGGGCCACATGTGCCGTTGACACCTGTCGCACCACACGCGAGCTGGACGTCCCAGTCTTATGGTTTCCCTTTTGGAGGCTTTGCGGATCTGAGTTGAAAATGGCGATTCCCTCCTCGTCGTCCCTCTAGGTCTCACCACCTTTCTCCTCAGTTTCAACTGCTGGTCCGGAATGGCTGTCTCCTTGTGCATTTGCCCTCACTCAAAGTGTGCTCTCGTGCTCCGCCTTTTATCCCAGTGGGAAAGGGAAAGGGCCGCCAGGTGTGCGTAGTTCTTCTCAATTGCCTGATTCTGCCAGAAGCTTGTGTTGGGACATATCAGGTAAAGGGCTCTGGTGTTAGTCTGTTGTCTTTCGTGGTGTTAGAAAGTGTTTGTGTCGGAAAAGGGGATTATGGGGGGTAGAGCTTAATATCCTATGGGGTAGAATGGGGAAAAAGTGTTATAAGGAAGGGGGTACCGCATCTCACCTGTCAGTGTCCCACTTGCACTCCCCGAGGATCCGATGGCGATGGCTGTGTCCTGGCCACCTGGATGACAGATCCCCAGGGACTAGCGGGGATCACCTTCAGGTTTCTCACAGTGTTGATGTCCCAGACCCCAGTCAGGACAATAAGAGGTTTTGGAGTAATTTTGTGTTCAGTGGCTCCAGATTGTTAATGGTCACGAAAACAATGGAGAAGACACTCAAGGATCTAGCAAGACTTTCTCCCAGACAGAACGGTGCACAATATTAGAAAACCTGCACTGACCGGTCAGGTTAGAAGTGGGCGGAATGCTGCATGGCTCTGGCCTAGGTTGTAGGGAGAGAGCATCATACAGGTGAGCAACAATAAGTCGGCACCAGAAACAACAAGGAACAGACACAGAAAAGCACCTCCCTCCGCATAGCAGTGCAAAGGGGTGTTTGCTGTTGCTGGATTTACCTTTTGTTGGAATGTTGTGATTTTATTCTTCATTCCCACTGCAGAGTGTGGCCAAACCACTGCTGAAGCAACAAGGAGCAGACACAGAAAAGCACCTCAATCGCGAAGCGGTACAAAGGGGAGTTTGCAGTTGTTCGCGGGTGTGAGTGATTCTATCACCGCCCACCCAGCGCCCAACGCTCTATAGCCTAGATTAAAACGCAAATTGAAGAATCCTCCGACGAACCTTTGAAGGTTGACCCTAGACTCAACCAACCCAACGGGTGCGAGAACAAGACTGCAGGTGAGACTGCATGCTGTCCCCCCAATCTGCATTGACTCTATGATAACCCTGCCTTTGACGTCACCCAGAATGTTTAATCAGAGCATACACATACTATCATCCCCTGTTAATCCACCCAGAGTACCTAATCAGAGTATAAATACACCATCACCTTCGGTAAACTCACCGTCTGAACCGTTGCTCCCATCAATGTCTCCAGTGTCCCTGGTGACTGTCTCTATTCCGGTCTGTCTCAAGAACCGGGAGGTCATAATATTGCATAAGGAGCTTAATATGTGTAACACGAAGGACGATGCAGTGAATGAGGTACTTAATGCCCTCAGTGGAGAGGTGGTAGCCTAGCCATCTACGGGTGAGGTGGTGCGGACTATGAGGCTAAATCAGAATGCTGAAGGGAAGACTACAAACATGGCATCAAGCTACTCATTAAGTGAGGGGGAGAGATGCATGGAGCCTGGCATATTGCAGCACGCTGAGCAACCTGAGATTACAAACTCTGTTCTGGCAGCACAACTAGCAGCCGATTTATCAATGCCAACAGAGAAAATAAACACCCAAAGGAGACAAAGCCTATCAGCAATTAAAGATAGACTGGATGCTTTAAGAGATGACCAGAGTCAAGGTGAGGGTCTTATTGAAACTCCTCCCCTGAAATCTCCAACTATTGAAAATGGAGTAACAACATCTAAGACCCTGAAAAAGCTGCTAGTAAATGCAAGTGGAAGAAGTTACCTTCAGACTCAAGAGCGAGCAAATACTTCTGAGGAATTACTGAGGGTTACAGCACTTCGGCCTACATTAAAGGACATGCATGCCAGGAGATATAATTTGGTGTGGGGGAGAAGTCGCAAGAGTTGACAGACGTAAGACATAGCTAAAATTCAACAGACACGTATACTGAATGAATACAGTGAAGTGGGGGGGGGGCCCTCTAAGGAGGCTTGACATTTAAAGAGGACTTGGCTCATTCAAAATACTATGATGGCCACACTGGCGATTTCAATGTCATCATTTTGCAAACTGTATGAAAAGTTAAACACCTTGAAACAAGATCAAGAAAGTTTGATCGAAACTATTCATACAAAGATGATACAGCTGGACACCTTTATGAAAACAGTCGAAAAAAGGCTGGACATAGAAGCTGAAACCTCCAACCAGTGGCAGTTACGTCTCTGCGACTTGGCTAGGAGGGAGGCTGCTGTTAAAACGGTGTTGATGGAGGCCATCACTGAAGATGGAAAGTGGATACAGTCTCACTGGAAATAATTCCAGCACCAAGTCCAGGGAAAAATACCCCCAGCACCCGTAGGTTTGCGGGTAGCAGATCCAGAGGGGGTGTCTGAAATGATGGCAGTGGATAAGGTAAATGACATTCCTAATAAAATAGTTGAAGCCAAAAAGACAAAGGCAAATACTTTTGGAATATTCAAACAAACTTACAGGAGTGATTTGAAAGAGGTGTCCTAGAAAATAAATAATCCTGTCCTAAATAAAGGTCATAAAAGGAAATCAAATGGATCTACAGCTTCCCTGCGTAATATTCAAACTCCTGTGCGAGAAGATGTAAATCACACCTCTAAGAAACCTTGCATTGAATTGGTGATTCCCAAAGAAACCATAGCCCTGGCTGGTAAACAAGCACTTCAACTGGAGCAAAGCCTGCATATTGAGTCAGGGGAAAATGATGTGTCGTCAAATGCTTACTTGAGTGATCTCATTGAGATCATAGAGAATAAAGAGGATGAAGAACGGAACAACCTTAGTGAAACGGACTAGAGGGAAATTGAGAAAACAAGCTCGCTTAACAGGGACCACAACTACCAAGAGCGCCTATATAGCGGAGGAAAACAGCAGGAAATTGGTAGCAAGATCTAACCCACTTGGCTTCAGAACTTTCCCCCATGTATCCAATCTGGCAAATAACAAAAGAAATCAGAACAGTGGGATCCTGTGGAGTGGGAGAGAAATCGGTCTTGCAGAGGAGGATGGGGGCCTGAAAGTTTATTTGGAAATAATTCTACCGGGCCAGGTTACTCTATTGTCGAAAAGAGCCAATGTTATGAAAGTTTTGCAGTGTATTCTAGTATTAAGATACATAACATACAACATTCAAGTCGTCGAAATTTGTGACGGAAAAGCACCGATTGGGTTATTCTACACCTAGAATCGCAGTCAATTAAGGAAGCCCTTTTGGAACATGGTAGTAAGCTGCTACCTTTATGCTATGAGCTGAGTGACCATAGTAATGACAAGATCGCTAAATCAGCTAAAAGTGAAAATGGCACCTCGGCTAGAAGCCCAAAGGCCGCTATATCAGAAAGGAAAAGGTTAATACCATCAATACCATCAATGCCACCACACTTAAATTCATCTGTGAAAAATCCATCAGCAGGGAAATTTACAATAGTGAATTGCCCAAAACAGGACCCAGTCCAAACCAAGTCCATTCCCACCAGATCCAGAAGAATGTACCAGATTGGAGCTGGTTAGCTTGTATTTTGTTAGTTGGCCAAACCATTTTCGAAATATTAATAGTTACTCACCGTAGTGACTAACGTACTCTTAGTCCATAGTCCCCTTTCCTCATATTGTATGGGTGTCCCTCGCGAGGGACGGGAGACAGAACCTTTCACCAGAAAAATCTTCTTCCCCTTTAAATTTAGAGGCACGCGGGGGTGAGGCCCTGGGACCACGCACTCGCCTGACTCCGCCCACCGGCGCCACTCCCCATTGACGCGTCGTCAGAATTGTCTAATGACACCAGTATAATTAGGGGGGAGGATGGTGAGTAGTCACTACAGTGATTAACTATTAATTACTCTAACGTCCCGTCCCCTTTCCTCCATACTGTATGGGCGATTACAAATGAATGTAGCCCGAGGGTGGAGAGAAGATCCTCCTTAAGAAAACAGGTTTCTTAGAACCGCCTGCCCGAAAGCCGCGTCTGACCTACAGGCAGCGTCCAAACAGTAGTGCTTACAGAAAGCCGAAGGGGTGGCCCAGGTAGCCGCCCTGCTGATGACCTGTCATGCCTGAATCTCGCTGACTCGGAGAGCGAAGGTGATGCCCACGAGTAGAGCTGTCTTTATAGTGACCAGCCTGATGTCCGCGGACGCTATTGGCTTGAAAGGTTTGTGTGCCAAGGGGCCAAACACAACATTGAGGTCCCATGCAGGGTGTAGTTTCTTTATAGGCCGGTAGAGTCTGTGGAGGACCCCCAGATGTCGCTTGACCACTGGGTTGGAAGAGGAGAAGAGGCCCTCCTCCGAATGCCTGTAAGCCCCTAAGGCTGCCAGATAGGCGCGGCATGTGTCCACCTGTATGCCGGAGTAGGCGAGGTGTGCTGAGAAGGAGAGCACGTCATCCAAAGTGCACCTAAGAGCGTCGATCCCACTAGAGTCGGCCCAATGACAGAATGACATTTACTCCTATATTGGCTCCTAGTAGCCTTGCCTCTAGTGCCCTGGATGATCTCTAGGTTAGCTTGAGAGAGGTTCAAGTGTCCAACGTGACCTGCTCAGGAACCACTCTGCGAGGGCTTGTTTGTGAAGAGCGGGGTGGAGTACCATGCACCCCTGCCGGGCCAGGAGAGGAGCCGGGCCCTGAATGGGCGGCCTGTTCGATAAGCTGAGTAGCTCGGAGAACCACGGTCTCGCCGGCCACCCTGGAGCTATCAAAATGATGCTGAGGTGACGAGATTCCTTTATCTTGCAGATCACCCTGTGGACCAGGGGTGTGGGCGGGAAGGCGTATGCTGTTATGTTGTTACACCGTATCTGGAATGCGTCACCCAGGAAGCCGGGGCCCTGCCCCTGCCAGGAGGCAAACTGCTGGCATTTCCTGTTGTCCCGAAAGCCAAACAGATTCACTTGGGGAGGTCCCCAACTGAGGAAGATCTCCTTCAGTACCACGTAATTGTCCGCCCCCAGTCTGCGGAGCCTGTCCGCCTCCAGGTTGGACTCCCCCGGGAGGTGGACTGCGATGAGGTAGATGTTGTTCTCCAGTGCCCACTCCCACATGCAGACGGCTAGATTGCACAGTGGAGGGGATTTGGTACCTCCCTGCTTGTTGACATAGTACATGCTGGTGGAGTGGTCCGTCTAGATAAGAACTGCCTTGACCTCTATGAGAGGGATAAAGGCCTTGAGAGCCAGCCATATGGCCTTCAATTCAAGCCAATAGATGTGGGACCCCTGCTCCCGCTGAGTCCAGACCCCATGGATGCTGTGGCTGTGCAGAGTGGCTCTCCAGCCCTCTATGGAGGAGTCTGTAGTAACGGTGACCTGAGGGGCCAGCTGCCGGAAGGGCTTGCCCTTCCACGGGTTGAAGTCCGCGGACCACCACATGAGGTCCAGATGGAGAAAGGGAGGAATGTCGACTGGCTCCGTGTGGGAGCCCTTCTCCCGATTCCATGAGGCTGCAAATTGCAGCTGTAATCTTCTCATCTTGAGCCTTGTGTGGGGTACGGCCAACAGGACTGCCGCCATTATACCCAACAGATGTGGGTACCACCAGGCCGAGGTCACTGTCTTGGAGAGGAAGTGAGAGGTGGCTTTCTTGATGGTCTCTATCTTGTCCTCCAAGGGAAAGACTCTCTCAGAGCTTGTGTCCCAGATGAGGCCCAGGAAGGTCAGGGTCTGTGTGGGCTGCAGCTGAGACTTGATAGTGAACCCCAGGTCGTGGAGTGTATTCATCAGTGCGTAGGAGGTATGGCGAACCGCTTCCAGAGATGTAGCCCAGACAAGCTAGTCATCCAGATATGGGTAGACATGGTGGCCCGAGGAGGGCTGCCACTGCATACATCAACCTGGTATACGCCCTGGGGGCTGAGTTGAGGCCAAAGGGTAGAACCTTGTATTGGAAATGGCAGCCCATGATCCTGAACCGCAGTAAAGAACGATGCGGCTGCCAAATCGGGACATGTAGGTATGCGTCCTTCAGATCCAGGGAGCATATGCAGTCTCCCCTGTCCAGTGTTTCTGCAAGAAGTGCCGGGGTAACCATCTTGAATTTTTGCAGAGGAAGGGAGAAGTTGAGGGTGGAAAGGTCCATGTTAGGGAGAATCTCATTTCATTGCTAATTTCCCTTACCTATAGAGTCCCCCAGCAGCTTTGCTGGATTTGAAGGGTTTGTTTCTTTTTACCTGCTAAGAGCGAGACTCTTTTTCCCACTCTTAGGCATTTTTGCAATGTGTGTTCTAGGATATTTTTTTGTTTAATGCCTATGGGATCTTTTCTCTCACCCATAGGAACCATCTTTATGCACATGTGTTACACAGCACCCTCCGTGCAGTGATACAGGGGTGTCGTAGTGACCCCCAAACAGACTCCATACCCTGGGACTGACTTCTGTCTCCCAGGGCATGTAAAGTCCCCATTGACTTTACTAATCGATTTTTATGAACTTAACCAGTACACCCCATCTTAATATGGAAGTACTGCAAGGGGTTAATAGTTTTTCCCCCCCATGTTCAATTTCGAGAGGGTACCTTAAAGTCCCCCTCTACAAAGTTTCTGGCTGGTGGCAGTGGTTACTACCTTTTATATGCGACTGCAAATATTTTCCTATGGGATTTTCCCATTGTTCAAGACTACCACTTTTTCTGACAGCCTATAACATACTGCCAGTTTATTTTATTATTAACTTTACGTTTTATTTGCCAGAACTTTGATAAAACTTCTTTCTCGAGTCTTACTCCATTTTCCTAACCCAGGTCGGGGATCCTTTGTTCGTCCTTTTGGCGGGCTTCTGCCAAGAAGCCCTCCTTTAGGCGCCACTGAGTCTGGGGTGGGTCTGTTTGGGAGGGGGAGTAGAACCCCTGGACAGAGTTGCACTCTAACCTGATAGGCTGGAGGTTATCCCGCCAAGATGACCACTCCACAGTGTGAGTGACAGCTAGGAAGTATGAATGGGTCTCTTTCTGCATAAAAGCAGGGTCCCGAGGAATGGAAGAGTAAGATGTCGCCACTGGAACTACGGAACCGAAGGGGAGAGAAGGCAGAGACATCTTCAGCATCTACACCACCGGTGAAGCCCTGCCAGATCGTCTCACCACTTTTCTTCCACACGACGAGAGGAGATCTTCAGCGAAAGCGCCCCCTTCCCTTGAGCTGGTGGTGTCAACCAGTTCACCTATCGCATCCTCGGACCTGCCTTGGTCGAATCGACAGTGCCCAGCCCTTGGAGACTGGATAGCCAGGCAGCTATCGACCCGCACCGCGATTAAAAGGAGCGTACCTTTTAAACTTTGTTTGGCAGCAACGCGGCCGGTTTCATCCCTGGGTAGTGCAGCGACTCGAACCTTCCTCCACGATGAGAGCCTCTCTTCCTCTGTTGGATCCCTCGACCTGCAGGAGCTACCAGGAACAACCGCCACCGCAGGAGCCACTTCTTCACGTTTAAGGTACATTGTTCTGCCAGGCCACCCTTTCTCTGTGGTAGCCCTAAAGGGGTTTTAAATCCTTTAACTACTTGTAGGGTCGGCCGCCCCCTCTCTTAACATTGTCTTTCGCCTTGCATCTACCTCTTCAATATTTTTCTACTAAAGACTTGACTGCAGCTACAAGAACATTTTTGCTCCCAAGCTCTTGGGCCTGTACCACTGACTCTGGCTCGGGCCTATTGACTCTGGCTGATTTGTTAGTTCTGCTCTCACTAGATTAGTTTTCAATGAGAAATGTGTTGATGCACCTAAATCTTCTAAACCCCTCTTCCTTCCTACTGTTTTAACTTGTGGAGTGCCATTTTGCTCTGTTTTCATTCACTTATCTTTCTGCTAAAGTGTTACTGTGCATTACTTGTTCACAAAACTTCAGGGAAGTGTTGCTCGGGGGTGTCTGAAAATATTCCGGTTTAACTTGTGCTTTCCCTCCCTTTCGTTGAATTGCTGGAGTGCCATTTGTAGTTGGTTTTCACTGTGCCGTTTTGCTCAGTTTTCACTCTACCGCAAACGTGTCTACAATTGAATAGGGAGTTGTATATGCTTTTCTTTTGACTAAACTGAACTTACTTTATTAACTGTGATCTATGTGTTGAATTAGAAGTGTATAAAATAAATACATATTCTCTTTTTAATACAGAACTTTGGTCAGTGTTTCCTTGTTCCATAGTACTGTACTACCTATTGTGTCAACCCTGAATACTGCTCATCTCCCTATTGAGATAAGTCTGACTGCTCAGCCACAGCTACCAACTAAATCTTTGTGGTACAGACTGATACCAAAGGGGATTATTGCGCTCACCTGTAGTCCTAATCTGCGGTAGTGCTCCCTAAGGGAACTGCCCTGGATTCTGCCTAACAGTCCAACACAAATCTCAGGCCAGCCTGGTTCTTCTTCTGTATGGTAAAAATCCTAGAATAAAAGCCCAAGCCAGGCTGGGAGGTTGGGACTTCTTCCACAGCCCGACTCTTGATGAGCGACCAGATCTCCGCCAACAGAGTTGCTGTCCCAATCTGTGGGAGAGGAAGGGAGTAGGGAGGAGAGGAAGGTACCGGTAGGCGGTACCCCGTGGAGACTACGGAGAGGATTCAGGGGTCCGAACAATTCTGGCGCTAAAATTGGATGTGAAAGGCAAGCCTGCCCCCCACCAAAGACACGTGGACCCGAAGAGGCGTGTCATGCTTTCTTTCCCTCTGAGGTTGTTGCGGAGGAGGGGGATTGGAAAAAGCCCTCCCCTCTCCCCCTTTTGTTGTTTCCTCCAGTGCTGACTCGTAGAACGGTCAGGTAGCCTGGACTTTCGTTCTTGAAAGCCCCGGAACCCGCCAAAGGGCCGCCCTTTGTCGGAGCATTGCTGTGACTGGGTGTAGGCCTTGGGAGTGGCCTTCGTAAGAATAGATAAAGACTTCGCTGTCTGCAAGCTGTTCTTCTTTTTATCTAATTCTTCATCCGTGGTGGAGTGAAAGAGGTCACTACCCTTGCATGGAAGGTCCAATATGCGTTCCTGGATGTCAGGGTTAAACTTAGTAGCCCGGAGCCAGGCACTCCTTCTAATGTCCTAGACAATGCAGATGGCCCGGCCAGAGGTATCGATGTGGGCCACGGTTGACTACATGATGTCCTGTGCTACCAGCCTGGATTTTCCTAGGCCCGCCTTGAAGCGCGCTTGGCTCTGCACCGGAAGTTCTGGGAGAAATTCCGCAATTTCCCACCAGAGCCTTTGGTTAACGGCTGCCAGCATGGCATCCGTGTTGGCTTGACACAGGTGCAAGGAGGCGTTGTAGTACAGCTTTTTCCCGTATGCCTCAAGATCTTCTCCTCCTTGTCTAGCAGCGTCAAGGACGAGGCGGCCGAGGACGACTGAGGCTTCGAGTAGAGTGACGCTGCAGCGATCACAGAAGAGTGCGGTTGAGGATGCGCCGAAAGCAAGAGTGTATCCCCGTCCATCTGCCTATACTTGGCATCGAGGCACCAATTGACAGGTTGGGCCGAGTGCGGCTTGAGCCACCCCTTCTTGGCCAGGGCAACTACATCTTTCCTCATCGGGATAACCCTTCTGGTAGGGGGTCTAGGTTGAGGACGTCTGCCAAGAGCCCCTCCTCGGGCTGCTCTACCTCGGGCTGAGAAAGGCCCAAATATTCTGCCAAACCTGCAAGGCGTTCGTGGAAGACCCTGGCAGAAGATGGCGTGTCGGGGTCCACCTCCTTGTCAGTGTCCTCCAGAGTCTTCAGAGTGTCCAGAACTGGTAGAGCGGTGCTGGCGCCGTGGGCTGTGGTGTGGATACCGCAGCCGGTGGCTGCTGGGGAGGCTGTTGTGGATTCGCCTGTAATGTGGGCGGCAGGGAAGCCGAAATCCAAAAGGAGGAGCCGGCTGGTGCAGCAGTGGCTGCGCTGGGGCCTGTGGCACCGGAGCCATAGGAGGAATGACTATGGGTGCCGGTGGGTTGACCTGGGGGAGCATGTCCCCGATGACAACCTGAAGGATGGTCCCCATCTGGGGAGTTTGCATCAGCCCTAGGAACCTTTCGAAGAACCTATCTTAGGAGGCTGTAGAGGTGGCAGGCGATTGATGGAGTGGCTGTAGAGGTGGCAGGCGATTGATGGAGTGGCTAAGGGCAACTGGGGCTGGGGCACACTCTGCCTGGGGTGCAGGGGAAACCTGCCCTGCTGATGGATAAACTGTAGGCCACACACCTGGTTGACACCAGTCCCACCTTGTGACTCATTCCTCCACCCGCCCCGGAAGAAGGGATATCGGACGAGCGGTCATCTTGCCTGGCGTGGCAGCCATTTGTCAAGCTGCATGCCACGTGCCGAAGTCGTGGTGCCTGGTTCGCTGGAACCAGCCTCGTCCAAGATGCTTAGTGTTGGAACAAGGGGCCTATCGGACACCTGACGCAGTGACCTGGAAGGCATATTGCCCTCGGCAGAGCTGCCGGTAGTGCTGCGTGAAGGCGCCCCCTCGGACATGATGCCGGTACTAGGGAATTTCCCCTTCGGGAGTAAACCTGGTAAAAGAATCTTGCGGTCCCTCAGCACTGACCCCGGAAGGATTCGGAGACCCCTGGACTAGCTTCGGTAAGTGTGCTGGTGCTAGAACCCAAAAGGTTCTTCCCGGTCAGGCGCTTCCTTGGGAAGGAGTCGCCTTTACGGGGTGCAATGGTGAATAGATGCCTTTCCTTCGGCCTCGAGCGATGTTTGACAAAGTCATTTAGGTCCTGCAGAGATGACTTAGGGAAGAGCTCCCTCCACCTAGCTAGCCTGTTCTTCAGTGCCCGTGGAGACAGTGCGTCACATGTGGTGCAACCTTCCCAGCCGTGGTCGGGGCCAAGGCAGCGGAGGCAAAGGGCATGGGGGTCGGACATAGGGAACAGCCCCTCGCAGGCTGGACATCTGCTGAAGCCCACTGAAGTCGACATATGCCAGGAAGAAGCGTGGCATCGGAGGACCAAGTACCTAGTTGAAAAGAGAAAAGACAGAAAAATATCTGGGGAAGAGCCCGTGGTATTACATGGCCGAAGCCAAAACCAGGAGCGCTGTTGAATACGGCCTGTTCCCGTCGACGTGGAAATTGGACTGAGTAATGGCACTGGTGGGCGGAGTCAGGCGAGCGCATGCTCCCAGGGCTGCACCCCTCTAAATTATAAGGGAAAGAAGATTTTTCTGGTGAAAAAGGTTCTGTCCCCCTGTCCCTCGCGAGGGACGTCAATACAGTATGGAGGAAAGGAGACGGGAGGTAAGAGTAAGACTGAGAAAGACGGGCCAGGAGGAACCATATGAATAGGGTCCTGGAATACCTGTGGTTTTATATTCATGTTCACGGAAGAAGTTACTTCCCAAACTGGTAACATTCTTTCGATGGGATGTTCTTCCGACGTATTCCACATCTATGACAGTTGTGTCCCACACCTGTGCACTTCGGAAACTTTTCAGCAGAGGGCATCCTGTGTCGATGGAGTTGAGCCGATGTCCCTCGAGGGCCTCCGTCGAGGGTCGACGTCACTGGATGTTATATATAGGACGCACAGCGCCCGTTGCCTCAGTTTAGTTTTTTTCCCTCAGAACGTGCGACACCAGTCTCCTGCCAGTATAACATCCTACAGCCTTGCGGAATGGAAGCTGCAATCACAGAGGAAATTCTCCAGAGGGGCAGGTTGGGAGGGCGATGTGGAATACGTCAGAGGAACATCCCATCGAAAGAACATTACAAGTTTGGTAAGTAACTTGTTCTTCGAAGGGATTGTGTCCTCCGACATATTCCACATATATGACAGACTCCCAAAGCAGTACCACACAAATGGAGGAGGGAAAGAATTTAGATGAAATTTAGATTGCCCAATCAAATGGCTGAATAGAGGACTGCCTTACCAAAGGCCAAATCCTGCCCATGGATGGAGTCCAGGGAATAGTGCTTAACCACCGTATGGGCAGAGGCCCATGTGGCTGCTTCACAAATATTGCGAATAGGAACACCCCTTTGTAGAGCAGTGGAGGCAGCCACACCCCTAGTAGGGTGAGCCCGTAAGCCTACCGGAGGGTCCTTCCCCGCCAAACAGTAGCATTCAGAGATAGTCAAAACAATCCATATGGACAAGGTCTGTTTGGACACAGCTAGACCCAAGCGGTGTCCAGCATAACCTACAAAGAGCTGATCGTCCACTCTGACCCGGGACATCCGTGAAAGATAAAAGCTCAAAGCTCTCCTCTGATCCAACCTATGAAGCCTCTCCTCTTCCTTACCAGGATGCAGAGGGTAAAAAGCCGCAAGAACCACCTTCTGGCTCAAAGGAAATTCAGACACAACCTTCGGAAGAAAAGAAGGTTGCACCCGCAGGACAACCCTGTCCTTATGGAAAACAGTAAAGGGTGGCTTGGAGGGAAGTGCCTGCAATTCACTCACTCTGTGTGCGGAAGTAACCGCAAACAAAAACACTGTTTTAAAAGACAACAGTCTCAGCGGACAAGAGTGTAAAAGCTCAAACGGAGCTCCCATCAGGAACTTTAAAACCAATTTCAAATCCCAACCCGGCACCTGAAAGGGGACGGTGGAAACACATTAGATAGTCCTTTCAGAAACTGAGAAATCAAAGGAATCTTAAAGTAAGAACACTCTTCATGCGAGCGCTTAAATATAGACAGCGCTGCCAGGTAACCCTTAATGGTACCCACTTGAAGGCCCTTGTGGGCTAAATAAAGTAAAAAAGACAACATCATAGGAATGGAACATTGAAAAGGATCCACATTCTGACGCCTGCACCAGTCGCAGAACCAACGGCAACGGTACAGGGATTTTGTTGCAGGCCGCCTGGCCGAAAGCTACACCTCCATCACGTCATCCGGGAGATGCCAATCCTTGTATCTCAACCCTTCAGATACCAAGCGTGAAGGTTGAGAGACCTGACCTCTGGATGGAGAACCTGACCCCCCCCCTACTGTGAGAGCAGATCGTAGGGAAGACGGCGTGGAGGGCAGATGGACATGTCAAGAAGGTCCGGGTACCATGCTCTCCTGGCCAAATCCAGAGCAATGAGGATCTTTCGGGAACCGAACCTCCGTAACCTCTGCAACACCTGAGGAATGACAGGGACTGGAGAAAACGTGTACAGCAGTGGGAATGACCACTCCACTACGAACGCATCCCCTAAGGCTCCTCTTGGTGGAAATTCCCGCAAGCAGAATCTCTCACACTTCCGGTTGACACTGGTGGCAAAGAGATCCGCTTGCAGGGTCCCCCAAAAGGCGGTGATCTCCAAAAGGATCTCCTGAGCCAACTCCCACTCGTGAGAGACCGTGCTCTGCCTGCTCAGAGCGTCCGCCGTTGCGCTATCGTCTCCAGCAAGATGAACTGCCGAGATCGAGATTTCCTTTTGGATGGCCCAGAACCAGAGCTGCATCGCCTCCCTGCATAACGGAATTGACCCCCTTTTTTTTTGAAGTAATGCATGGCCACTGTGTTGTCAGTTATAATCAGGACAGTCTTCCCCCGCACGGCAGAAAAGCCTTCAGGGCTAGCCTGATGGCTTCCAGATCCAACAGATTGATATGAAGTCTGGACTCCGACGGAGACCAACGGCCACTGGCTGTCAACTCGTTGGCATGAGCGCCCCATCCTGTGAGGGAGGCATCCGTCACGATCGTCACCTCCGGCCATGGTTGCCAAAATGGTGCCCCTTCATCAGATTCCCTTTGTTGGCCCACCATAGAAGATCCTGCTCGACCGAGATCGGAATCTGAACAGGATCCGACATCTTGCCAGAGAACTGCGACCACTGCATCCTGAGAGCCCACTGCAGGGATCTCATCTGCAGTCTGGCCTCTGGCACCAGAAAAATGCAGGATGCCATGAGGCCCAGCAACCCTAAGAATGTGAACGCCGGGAGACTCTGGGCACGTTGAAACTTGTCCACCATTTGCAGAATGTGATGAGCCCTCACATGGGGAGGCGAACACTGCCCAAGGGACGTGTCGAGCACGGATCCGATGTATTGGAGCTGCTGGGAAGGTGTCAAATGTGACCTCTTTAAATTCAGGGAGAAGCCCAGCTTGTGAAGGGAATGGCAGGTGACGGACAGATGATCCAGGGCTTGCTCGAGAGAACGCGCCCTGGTCAACTTATCGTCCAGGTAGGAGTAGACATGAATCCCCCCCTCTCCTGAGGTACGCTGACACCACCACCATCAGCTTGGTGAAGACCCTCGGGCGGAGGTCAAACCGAACAGCAGGACCCAAAACTGAAAGTGCGAGTCACCAGCCGCGAACCTCAGGTATTTCCTGTGCTTGGGATGAATCAGCACATGAAAGTAAGCATCCTTGAGGTCCAGAGACACTAAACAATCCTGAAGTTGAAAGGCCTGGAGGACTTGAGAAAGAGTGACCATCTTTGACTTCCTTCCTGAGAAACTTGTTCAACCCACCCAAGTCCATGATGGGTCTCAATCCCCAGTCTTTCTTTGGGATAAAAAAAATAAGGGGAATACCATCCCTTGTTCCTCTCCGCTACAGGCACCAGTTCTATGGCGCCTTTCTCCAGCAGGGATAGGATTTCCTGCTCAAGGAGCGGATCTGGATGCTTCAAAAAGAGCTTCCCCGGTGGATTGTCGTGAGGCAGCTGAAGGAAGGGAAGACAGTAATCGTGTGTTAGGGAGAATTCTCCGTTTAGGCTGAATTTCCTAACCTAGTGAGTCCCCCAGCAGCTTTGCTGGATTTTTGGGGTTTAATTTTTTCTCATGCCAAGAGTGAGACTCTTTTACCCTCACTCTTGGACATGATTTGAGTGTGTTTCTTTCACTCTAGATGTGTTTAATGGGCTATGGGGTCTTTTACTCCATAGGGCTTCATGTGTTTTTGTGATGTGTGTTACACAGCACCCTCAGTGCAGTAACACAGGAGTGTCATAGTGACCCCCCAGTATAGACTCCATACCCTGGGACTGACTACTGTCTCCCAGGGCATGTAAAGTCACCATTGACTTTACTAGTCTTGAATTCTGAACAGAACCAGTACAAACCATCATATTGTGGACGTACTGGCCGGGGCAATTCGATTGCCCCGAGGTCTGTTAGTCGAGGGGGCACGTCTCCGTTCCCCCTGATCGAGTTTTGGCTGGTGGCAGTGGATACTACTTTTTATATTCAACCGCAAATATTTCTCTATGGGATTTTCCCATTGTTCGAGGCTACTATCTTTATTCATTTAATTACGATAGCCTTGAACATACCGCCGGTTTATTTATTTATTATAAATTGTCCCGTTGGTATTTTTTGCCAAAACTTGGTTCTAAAATGTCGTTTGTGTTCTCTTCTGTGACTCCAACCCAAGTCGAGCCCTTTGTTCCACTTTTTGGCGGGCTTCTCCACAGAAGCCCTCCAAAGTGGTGCCACTCTGTCTGGGGTACTTAGGAGGGGTGTAGGGGGATTTAGGCACCCTGGACTGAGTTGCCTAGGCAACTCAAGTCACACTCCGTCCTGATTGGCCCAAGTGGTGAGCCGGCCGGCTCACCACTTAGCATGTTTGAGTGACAGCTAGGCTGAGTGAATGGGGGTTTTCTGCATAAAAGCAGGGCTTTGGGGACTGGAACTTCAGAAGTCGCCACAGGACCTAAGAATCCGACGAGGGAGAAGCTGAGCCGACCTGCTACGACGACACCACCGGTGGAGCCCTGCTGAACCGTCTCACCACTTTTCCCAACGACAGAGGAGATCTCCCGCCGGAGAGTCTTCTTCCTTTGACTGGTGGGGATAACCAGTTTCACCGTCTTTTCGCCTTTCCGACGCATCTCGTGGCCGCCTTGCCTGTGCCAAGCACCCCGGCAACCGGAATACCACGTTTTACCACGACCGCGAAATAAAGGGTAATACCTTTAACCGGAAAACTCTGCGGCTGGTTTCTTCCCTGGCAGTGCAATGACCTTCATCTTTCCTCCAAGTCGAGATCTTCTCTTCCTCTGGACGACGCCGAGACTTGCAACCGCTGCCCGGAACAACTGCCACCGCTGGAGGATCCTTCCCACTTAAGGTACCGTGTTCCGCCTGGCTTCCCTTGCCAACTACTGTACGGGGTAGATTTAGCTCCCGGCTTTCGAACCTGGGTTAGCCGGGGACACCCTGGCTAAACTTTTCTGAGCCTCTCTAAACTCTTTTCGAACTCTCTGCAAGACTTTCAAAGCCTAGTGTAACTGTGTGATCTTGGGCGCATTTGTGCTCTGCTCTCTCTAAGAGTGGGCCCAGCCTATGGACCTTGGCTCACAAGTGTCTTTTGTTCTTCTGCCTTGCTAAAAGTGTTCCTAAATCTTAGAGTGGTGTATCTTCACATATTCTGCCTTTTTCCCTCCCTTTTTCATGAATTTATTGGAGGGCCATCTATAGTTAAGCGCTCACCTCTGTCTGGAAATAAGTGGTGTTAACTAAGACTTGTCTAATAAGGAATAAGGGTTGTATATATCATAATAGTAACTGTGTTTAGGGTGATTTACAATAAGAGTGCTGGAGTGTTTCAAACAGTGTGTTTTTAAATAAATAATTATATACTTTGATACCAAAGCACTGGTCAGTGTTTGCTTGTGCTATTGTATCCGAGTGCCTAGTGTGTATACTTTGCATATTGCCTAACTCTTCTTGAGGGAAGTCTGACTGCTAAGCCACAGCTACCAGGTAGATCTGGGTGGTACAGACTGCTACCAAGTGGGTTTACTGCCAACACCTGTTGTCCTAAATCTTTTGCAGTGTTCCCAAAGGGAACTGCACAGGTTTCTGCCCAACACCGTGGGCTATGATATCCAGAACCCACTGTTAAGCAGAATCCTATGCAGTTCCCTTAGGGAGCACTACAGAAGATTAAGATTACAGGTATATGCAATAAATCCCCTTTGGTATCAGTCTGTACCATAAGGATTTAGTTGGTAGCTGTGGCTGAGCAGTCAGACTCATCAAGTGGGAGATGAGCAGTATTCAGGGTTTACACAATCGGACTACAGCACTATGGAACAAGGAAGCACTGACCAAAGCTTTGCATCAAAAAGAATATATATATTTATTTTACACACTCTTAAGTTCACACACAAATCACTATCATTAAAGCAAGTCAAAACAGTCAAGAAAAGTATACATAACTCCCTATTTAAATTGTAGACCAGTTTGAGCAAGAGTGAAAACTGAGCAAAACGGCACAGTGTAAACCAAGCAGAAATGGCACTAACAATTTATTCAGAGGGAGGGAAAGGACAAGTCATACAGGGTTAGACTGCTAAACACACCAGCTTCCCAATTGGAATGTGAACAAGTTAGGCAAGGCAGTACTTTAGCATAAGCAATACTTAGGTGAAAACCGAGCAAAATGGCACTTCAACAATATAGAAAGGGGAAGGAAAGGTGGTTATAAGAGTTTAGTTGCACCAACACATTTCTTAGTGAAAAGCAATCTAGATAGATAGTTGTAACAGATTTAGCCAGAGTCAATAGGCCTGTGCCAGTGTCAATGGTACAAGGCATGTGCCCAGGATCAACCGGTTCTAGTAGCTGCAGTCAAGTCCTTGTTTAATGATTTGAAAAGGCAGTTGCAGAAGGTAAAAAGATAATGTTAGACAAAAGGGGCGGCCAGCCCAGAAGGTAAGTAAAGGATTTAAAACACCTTTAACAGTACCCAACGAAACGGGAGGCCTGACGGAACAACGTACCTTGAAAGTGGAAGAGGCTCCTGCGGTGGCAGTAGTTCCTGGCAGTTCCTGCAGTTCGGGAGATCCAGCAGAGGAAGAGAGGCTCTCGTCGTGGAGGAAGGTTCGAGTTACTGCACTGCCCAGGGATGAAGCCAGCCGCAGTGATGCCAAAACGAAATAAAAGGTACGCTCCTTTAAATCGCGTCGCGGTGGACGTGGGCCTTGCTATCCGGTCTCCTAGTGCTGGGCACTGGCGATTCGACCAAGGCAGGTCCTGGAAGGTGATTGGCGAACTGGTTGGCCCCACCAGCTCAAGGGAAGAAGACTCTTGCAGGTGAAGATCTTCTCGAGTCGTTGGAGAAAGAGTGGTGAGGATCTGCAGCAGGGCTTAACCAGTGGTTCAGTCGTTGCAGATGTCTTCAGCTTCTCTCCTCTTTGGGTTTCTTAGTTCCAGTGGTGACGTCTTGTCCTCCAGTCCTCAGAGCCCGGCTTTTATGCAGAAAAACCCCCATTCATACAGCCTAGCGGTCACTCACACAGCAGGGTGCTTATCCTGGCGGGATAACCCCCACAGCCTATCAGGGCAGAGTGCGACTTGGGTTGCTTAGGTAACCCTGTCCAGGGTGCCTATTCCCCCTCCCACGCACACTGTAACCCAGACTCAGGGGTGCTGAGAGTAAGGCTTCTCTGTAGAAGCCCACCAAAAGGACGAACAAAGGATCACGACCTGGGTTAGGATATCAGAGAAAGACATGAGAAAGAAAAATTGTCACATATCTGTCAATAAAAACCTACAAGAGTAAAGTTAATATTAAAATAAGCCGGCGGTATGTTAGAGGCTGTCAGTAAAAGTGGTAGCCTCGAACAATGGGAAAATCCCATAGGAAAATATTTGCGGTTGAATATTTACAGTAGTAACCACTGCCACCAGCCAGAAACTTTGGAGAGAGGGTCTGGACAGTACCCCCTCGAAAATGAACACCAGGGAAAAACTATGAACCCTTTCCGGTACTTCCATAGTAAGATGGGTTGTACTGGTTTTGTTCATAACTATTGACTAGTAAAGCCAATGGGGACTTTACATGCCCTGGGAGACCGTAGTCAGTCCCAGGGTATGGAGTCTATGTTTGGGGGTCCCTAGGACACCCCTGTGTTACTGCACTGAGGGTACTGTGTAACGCACATGTAAAAAGATGATACCTATGAGGGTGAGACAAACCCCATAGACCATAAGCACAAAAGATAGCCTAAAACACACATCAGCAATATGTCTAAGAGTGTGAAAACGAGTCTCACTCTTAGCAGGAAAGAAAAATAAACACTTCAAATCCAGCAAAGCTGCTGGGGGACTCTACAGGTAAGGTAAATTAGCCTTAGAAGAGAATTCTCCCTAACACCCACACATCCGAAGTAATGGCACGCCATTCTCCAAGATGCTGCGCAAGCCTGCCCCCAACTGCGAACCATGGGACATGGCCTCATGACCGAGCTGACGCGGCAGTGCCTGAGGGCAAAGAACCAACTGCCCGAGCGGCTTTGGCACCCAGAGTACCTTGTTTTCCACCATGGGTACTCTTACGGTGGCCCCTTTGACTGGCAGCTCCTCTCGATCTACCAAAAGAGGAATAGAAACGAAAGGAACCTTCCCTCCATTGCTGTCCCCTAGGACGAAAAGGCAGAGGTTGACGTACTGCAGCGCTCAAAGACTTCGCCACAGCTTTGGAGGTCTGCAACCTCTCAAGGCTCTCGTCAGCCTTGCTGCCAAATAAATGAACACCGTCAAAGGGCATGTTCAGATTACGGGATTGCACATCCGGAGCAAACCCAGACTTCGGCAACCATGCAAACCTGCGTAGTACAGTGCTCGCAGCCATGGACCGGCTGACACAGTCTGCCGCGTCCAACCCCGACTGAAGGGATTCACACATAGCATCCTTGCCTTCACGCACGATGGCTAGGAAGCCATCCCTTTCCTCCCCCACGGGAATATGCTCAGCCACGTAGGAAACAGGTCCACAGAGTATGTGTAAATCTTGCCACGGCACATGTGGAGTTGACAGCTTTCAGTGCCATGATCCCTGACGAAAAGACCTTCCGCGCCCATCCGTCGAAGCGCTTGTAGTCCCAATCCGGAGGGATGGTAGGGTACGCCTGCTGCCTCGAGATGGCCGTAGCCGCCTGCACCGCCAAACTCTCAGGAGTGGGGTGAGTAGACAAATAGCTGGGGTCGCTAACAGATGGTCGGTACTTTTTCACCAATTCTTATCGACCGCCGGAAGCGATTCCGGGTACTGCCAAGCCGAAGACACCACCTTTTGCAATGTAAGATGGAAAGGCAATAACAGGTCAGAGGGGGGACTTTGGTCCAAGATGTCAGTAAGGTCATCCTGAATAAAATCCTCAGGAGGACTGGACCACCCCAGGTATTCACAAACCCTAGACATGAGCTGCCTATAGGAAGAGTTTGCATGAGCCCCCGGCTCAGGCCTTCCAAACTCAACTTCCCGAGAAGTATCCAGGCCACTAGCGTCATGTAACCGACTGTCACCCAACAATCCTGGAGCTTCATCCTGGAAAACAGGATCTTCAATGTCAGATCTTTCCTCCTCTTCAAAAATGTCAGGCAAAGGCTTGGAAAGCCCAGCCAAATTGACAGAAGAGGGCCTGGAGCCCAACACCGGCATCCCAGACAGAGGAAGCTGCAGGAAACGCCTCGAACACCTGACGCGCAAAAAGCGCTGATCGCGGCGAGGGCTTCGATGCCAAAGGCGTCGAGAACATCAGAGGGTGTCGATGCCGAGACCTTCGGCGTTGACGCCGCTACAGGCGTAGGTTGATAGAACGAGTCGACGCCAATTCCTCCACAGGCTGCAACGGTCTCGCTGGGGATGAGGACCAAGATCTGGATGCACGTCTCTTGCAACTGCTCTTATCTGCACAGAACCTCGAGGGCTCCCGGTGCGAGTCGCGACGCGAGCCCGAAGGCGTGCGAGCCGCGGATCGAGAGCGTTCTCTGCCAGCTTTGCGAGAAGGCGCCACAGGAACCGTGCCTTGCGACTGAAAAATCACCATCATCTGCTCTTGAAACGCCACCCACGCCTCCGGCGTCGAGGACTTCGTGGGACAGGCGACCTTACGCCCGGCACCCTCCTCCAAAGAGGACGGGGAAGGCGACCGGTGGCGGCGCATCCGAGAATGCTGCGAAGACGAGGAATGGCGGGACCCACTCCGGGACCGAGAACCTCGAGCTTCCTCCTGATGCGGAGAGTCGCCCCTCGAGTCGTTGGTGGAAACCCTAGACTTCAATCCGGTCTTACTGGACTTTTTTGATGGCTTACCTGCACAGAGCTTCCCCTTCCTTTCACGCAAGGCCTTGGCTGTTAGAGACTGGCATTTGGAGCAGTCGTCTGTGTTGTGCAACTCCCCCAGGCACCACCATAAGCAGATACGGTGCGGGTCAGTCAACGACATCTTGGACTTGGAGTCCAGGCAAGTCTTAAACCCAGACCTTGGAGTCAGAGGGGTCGAAGAAATAGACATCACGAGAGATTTGAAGAATCTACGAGACGCGCCGAGTTTTACGAAGCGAACACGTTCGCGGTCGGAAAAAACGGAACTGAGTCAACGGGTGCTGTGCGTCCTATATATAACATCCGGTGACATCGACCCTTGACGGAGGCCCTCGAGGGTCTTCGGCTCGACGCCATCGACGCAGGACGCCCTCTGCTGAAAAGTTTCCGAAGTGCACAGCTGTGGGACACAACTGTCATAGATGTGGAATACGTCGGAGGGCACAATCCCTTCGAAGTGAAGGTTCTGGGTGGCTATGATATTCTCTGCTTCCAGGAGACATAGTTAAGGGCCAAACCTGTGTGTCATGGTTTTGAATCCGTCCTTAACCCTGCCAGGAAGGGACTTGTTGGGGCGCCGATTTTCTGGCCTATTGACATTGATCAAAGTTGATAGAGGTTTGGAAATCTGCAACCAGGCCCACTGTCACACTCACCTGTGTCTCTGCGGGAGCGATGGTATCGAACCTTCAGGTCCTGAGTGCTCACTCCCCCAAGTTGGTCTGGAAAGTGTGTGTTTGCATTTAGATGGATGAACTCTCCATCCTGCACTCTGCAGGGGCGCTATTCTTCTGGGAGGGATACTCTACTCCCTTTTTCGGAGTTATAGTGGCCAATGTCTGTGGATGCTAAAGTTTAATGTGCCACGCTGTTCCGACTTCACAGCGTATTCTGATGTCTGGAGTGCCAGTTACTTCACTAGCAGACGTAACCCGACGTCTCAGGTAAGTGTCTCGCATATCTGCGCAGCGTAAAGATTTGAGTTTTCGGAGCTTATAATTGCTGTTCTTCTCTGCCTCTCAGATGCTGCCAAAAGTGCTGAAAATATTAGAAGGTACCTTTCGGTAAGTATGCGCAGCGTTGTTGAGTCCTGCAAGCGCTGTTTGATGTCGGGCGGTCCAGAAATAACAGTGGCGGCGGGTTTACCGCCACTGTTATTGCCGGACCCATAATGAGGCCCATAGTCTTCCTTGATTTAACTGCCATAGGCCTACAGGGACAGATTGCTGCATTTAATGAATATCTGGGAGGAAATGGCCTAAAAATTAACGTAAAGAAATTGCAGGTTTTGATTATGTCATCGGCTGGTAAGAAAAGAAAGGAGCCTTTTGAGTGGAAAGTGGAAGCCCGCCCCCTTGAAGTAGTGGAGTCAATGGTCTACCTGGGAGTAGTGATTAATCCGCCTTACCTATTTGAGGGATACAATGAAAAAAAATTACAAATCAAGGAACAGCCATCCATAAGAGATAGAGGCTTTTCCCTCATTCCGGTTACCACCTTCTACAGACAGAAGGTGGTTCAAGTGTTGACATATGGGGCAGAATCTTAGATGGAAAGTTTGGGCACTATTGGAAGGGCTTTTCAGGCGCAGAGTGTTGAGACTACCAAACTCACTGTCGGTGGATCTCTTTCGATATGAATTGCGGTTACTATCTATGACATCCATAGTATTATGGAAGTCCATATCACTATATCGAAAGTGCATGGCAAATGATGAGATGGCGTCCTCCAGTTTGCTTTATTAAGAGCCCAGGAACAGTATGATGAAAAAATCATGAAAGAATGGGGTGTAAAAATATTGAAAGTCTTGCAACATCATAAAAAGCGAGACTGAGACATTGATGGTAAACCCCCTCAAAGTGAAGGGAATTCTGGAGAGGTCCGAGTGGATTCAGACCAGTGAGGCCAGAAGTAGAGATACACAAAATTACAACTGGTGGAAAGAGAAGAAGGGATTTAAAGGACCTGCCAAAGTACCTCCATAAATTTCCATCAGCCTTCTGCAGAGATGTTTTCCTGAGATGTCGCTTAAATATTATGGCCACAAAAGAATTACACCTAAAGAAATGCCAAATAGGGGCTGTTAACACATTCTGTAGGTACTGTGGGAAAAAAGATCAGGTGGAAACACTTTTTAATTTGGTAACTGAATGTTGGATGCTTAGTGAGCTTAGAACCTTGTATCTGGGGGATCAACTGGACAATTTAAGGTTGTGATCTGCTGATGAATGATGGGATTTGGCTCTATTAGCGTAAAGGCTTGGCTTTATTTTGGCAGTATTGAAATGTGTTTTAATGTTAGGGCATAAGGATGAAAGTGAAAAGGTTTGAGGAATTTAGGAAGAGGCCGAGGCCCACAGTATTTGTATCCTGGGATCATCTATAAGTGGATTGGATCGGTCTTGAAAGTTGATAGGAATTAGTTTTTTTTGTGTTTTGTTCCTTCATTACATGCTGAATTCCTCTTCTGTGCCCTCCCTCATTATTTATCTATCTATTTTTGGAAATCTATGTTTTTAGTGAGGATGAAAATTGATGACTTTATTATGTTATGGAAGAAACAAAATTGTTAAAGGTTTTTTTTTTTTAAACAGCACCATATACAATATGTACCACTCCTCCCTATGCAAGATACCTTGGAAAGATCAAGAATTTTCTGAAAATCTAAGTGGACAATTCCCTTCTATTTGGTGGCTTAGTCGAATGAACAGTGTAGCCACTAGATGGGAGTTGACAATGGACAATAAAAAAAACTGAGAACCGGACCCAGAATGCATGGGACCAGGACAGTTTAACACTTAAAGGTGGAAGCTAACAATCAGACAAGTATCATGCTTATCCAGCAGGTGTAATCAACAAGAGAGTTCAAGTCAGCCAAGTCCAAAGAGGGTGATCCAAAAGCAGGTCCCCATACAACAGTAGGGTCAAAACAGAATAAGAAAATCCAACACAGTAGGAGCAATACAAAAAAGACAATTAGCAGTCTGGGGTTCAGGTAAAAGGAGCAGCGGCAAAGGAGAATCAAAGCAGGTTTGGAGTCAAGCCAGGCGGTTGTAGATCGAGGGAATCCCACCAAAAATATAAGACAGACGCGCTGCTGCAATCGGGAAGCAAGTTACTTCTTCAGTGGCGCTGGAGCGCATCATAGTGGGAGCACACTTGCTGGGTGCATGCAGGATGTCTACATCATAGCGGCCCATAGATGCCAGGATGTGTAGTCCCCCAAACTGTTGACTGCTATGCAGTATAGGCTCTGTGGGTGATTGATTTAAAACACAAATACTCAGATCATCACCATCAGCGGTACTATTACTGCTTGCAATGTCACTGAACAGATCAGTCTGAAGCTGCTCAGGCACCAGCTGGTAGTTATATAAAGATGTTATTAACAAGTTCTTGTTTCAAGCTATTTCTCAGGATGAGGAATCTGTGGGAGGAAAGTAGCTATCACAATTTCTATTAAAAATAATAGAGAATAAAAAAGATAGGCAATGACAAGTTGGCAGTATAACTATCACAGCACTAAAACTGATTCATTCTTCTTATAGCACCATTACAATGTATCATGAGCCATGCGGAGATAATTCGAAAATAAGGAGAGGACAATGGTTACAATAAATTCTGTTACATACATTGTATACATATTGAAGGAGAAGCAAAGGATTAAAGTAAATTATTTACCTTTTTTTAGTGCTTCTAGTAGAAAAGCAAGGTTCTCCGCAAAGCTTCCCTAAAAAAGGGAATTGTTAAAATACATAAGCTCTATACACTAGAGATCACAACATAAAGCATTAGATGCACTAGATTGAGAAACCTAGCATGAATACTTTTAGAGTGCAAGACAGAAAGCACTACAAATCCAAGGCTACACAATTCCTTTATATGCTATGTTGTATATAAATGATTTTTTAAAAAAACAGTGCAGAAAAACAAAACTTTTTTCTGGCTATAGTCTAGAATCATTAATACAAAATAAAGTTACAGTACTCCTGTGAGGAATCCCGCTTCCTCCATGTCTATAAGAGTATGCCACAATGGGGGTATAGGTATGGAGGAAAGTGCATGGATTATAGGTTTATGGGGAGTTTCACTAGGTAATCGGGTGGTTTTATTTGTAGATGTCACATTGAAAAATGAGTAACTCAATCAATCTCTTACAATGGCTTAGTCTTTATATCATTTCAGGATTACAGATACAGCACAAAAAGAGATAAGGAACTGATGGTGAAATTATTTTTCATTCAATCCCCTGTCCAAATAAAAGCCTATATCAGTAACGCTTGAGAGTTCGAGCTCTAAAAAGGTTGACAATCTGCGGTGTCGAGAAAGTCTTTTATACTGATGGATTGTTGCAAGCAGCGTGAAGTTTACAAGCTCGTACCACTGGTGGAATAAGCCCCCGCGGTGCAGAGCATCCAGATCCAAGAGATGCCCCCTAAAATAGACCGCTGTAATAAGCTGCTGTCTCCCACCAGAGGCATTTCTTCCTTATAATAGGGAAACGAGAAGTCATCTTTTGCTCCAGTAGAGCAGCTAAAGCCTCACAACCAAAGGCAATGCTGTCCAAATGTGTATGTACGACTCAGCCTAACAATAAAATGTCTGCAAACTGAGTAATGTTACAAATGAAGTAAGCACAAACCCCAGTTTTCATTTTGTGCTCAAAATAGTTGCATGCGTGCATCACTAGCACAGACATCTGAATTAAATGACATCTACAGCCATTTTATGTACCCAAAATGTGCTTTCATTTTATGCAAAGTTGCCCAGTACTATTGTACTATATCTACAGACAATTTCCCTTAGATTTATTTATCGAACGAGAGATTTTCCCGCTGATTGAATTGCTTATAAAATATTCGCTCACTCTGTATATATTATAACAAGTAATTTATTTACAAACTGAGCCAGAGAAATGTATTTACAATATACAGACTGGATGCAAACAAGACCACCTGAGACCTTGAGGAGTGTCCCAAAATACATTTTTGCTGAGTGTCATGATTTATTGTGTGAGTGATGAAGGGAGTTATGTGTGCATAAGAGATAAACGAGTCACACAAACCCACTATGAATTTCTCTTGATGTACATAGGATGGCAAATAAAAGGTGTTGCACTTACTTACACAACCCTATATTGATCTTGCTTTTATCCATGATTTACTTTATTTGAATATAATGAGAGTATTTTTGTTGAAATATGGGTGTCATTTGTAAAAGCAAAAAATCAAGGAAAGCATAGTTCTATTAAAGAAGGATTGGTACTAATTTAGAGAAGATCTTGATCATGGATTAATCGACATTCCCATTATCAGGGATGTTTTGACAAATGAATGCAGTGCTGATTTTTTTCTTTTTAGCATGGAAATAACATCCAGATAGTAGGATGACTACCTATTCAGTTATAGACAGTACAGTCAACTAAGGGGAAGGACTCCCATGGAAGAGGGAGTCCTTGCAGCATCCCCCATATACTGTGTTAGGAAAGATGCATCTTTTGGCAACTCCCTCCCCCCATAGCTTCTATGGATTCCCAATCGTTTTGTTTTACTTTTGAATCAGGTCTGACTTTTTGAGTGGATGTAAAGCCTTCCGTCTTCACTGCCACAGCATTTTGCTAATTTTTTATGGGAAAACTGATCAGTCCTTCAGACTATCAGTACTGGGAAACTAAGTTTCCCTTTTTGTCTTTTACCTTTTGTAATTTTTTAACATTGCACACAGCATCTCACAATGCAGTGCAATAGGGATACTTTTGAATCAGCCTAGCATTTGAGGATATTTTGGGGTCTGACGTATATTATAGGTCAATATGGCTAAGCTATGTGCGAACCACCTTATAATGTATAGTTCTGCTGTTTCACTCGAGGATAGGTAGAGCATTTATTTTTTGGTTAGTGGCAAAGGCCTTTCTGTCCTTTAAAAGGTAGAGAGGTGCCCTCGCATGCAACAAGGTGTCCATTCAGAGATACCTCAGAATTAAGCCATCATTGGGTCTCCCTAGTTCCATTTTTTGTATTGGTTTGGTGACCCTAGGTTGAGGGCTATATTGTGGCACCTGTGAATGAAGCTACGCTTTACGAAAACTACTGCTCTTAGTCTAGATAAAGGTGGTAAAGGTGTGAATAGATGTTTTTGTAAATGGCATGACTTGGACGATCTATTGCATTTTCTATTAGTGTGCCCTGTTAACGCAGAACTGAGGCGTAAATATATCCGCCATATGTTAAGAAGCTGAGGGCCAAGGACTTCATCAGTAGCTTTTATTAGGATTTTAACACTTCACAATGTAAAATGTGCACTCAATGTCTACATTTATATCGAACGTGCATTGGAACGGAGAATCCGTCTACAACAGCATTGATTGTCCTCGAATTTTTGCTGTTTCTATATTGCGTAATGTTTTATAGTTATTTCCATGAATGGGAGGGGGGGGGGGTGTGTGTGTGTGTGTGTGTGTGTGCGTGCGTGCGTGCGTGCGTGTATACCTCATCTGCAAAGGCCCTGTGTGGTGCTTCAACCCTAGGACTGGTGGGACACCAACCAGTCTCGACGAGTTCAAGGATCTAGCCATCCTAAGCCTTCAGAAGCATGGACTGACCAGCTCTCCAGGAGACTGCTTCGCTAGAACCATTGCTGTTCTGCGTTTGCAGCCGGAATTATGATGTTGGCCAGCTGTGGTATAAGTTGCCTTCCTGCTGAATTTCAGCCTCCCAGCTTCAATGGATCCTGCTCTGGAAGCACTTCTATAACCGTGACTGGAAGGACGCCTGCCGTCATTTGTGTGCGGTGGCCGTCGCTGGTACTAGTCTTCCCCCATCCTGTGAAGTGTCCATAAGAGTTTTGCATCTGTGCATTCTGTATTTCTCCTTCGCCAAGGGTTGCACTCTGTCCCTGGAGCAGACTGGAAGAATCCTTGCACGCGCATCTCCTGGGCACCACTCACCAGAACCAGCAGCAGGAAATCCAACCTCCAGTGACCCCGAGTCGATCCACCCAGTCCTCCCTAGGAGTCAGAGGGCAAGTAAATGCAAGGCATTTGTCTCCCTCTGTCCTCTGTAGGATAACATTGGGAACAAGTCTCTCTGTATCCTTCAAATACACTGCTTTTTGGTTGTCGCACCTGGGCAGTAAACCCGGAAACATAGGAACACATTTTACTTATCCAGTAACTTTGTTGCGTATCTTCTTTTGAACAATCACCAACACAAGTAACTTACCTGAATCAGATACATTCAAGGGAGAAACATTGCAAAGCTTAGGAATATCTCTTGTGACTTGGTTCCATCTTACTGCATCACTTTAGTTACCTCTTTTGTTGATTTAAGTCATAGAATGCATTTTACCCTAAGGTGACTATGGAACAAGTTACTTACCTGTAACTGTTGTTCTCCAGCATGGGTCTGGCATGGATTCACATGCTCATGAATATTCCCCGTCGTCAGACTGGGAATCCTCGGTAAAGAAAAAACCAGTATCAGTTTCGTTTCTGATCTGTCTTTCATAGTAGTAACCAATCACTGGTCTCTGCGTCATACTGACCACAGCCAATGACTGCCCTCTACCTAAGCACCGCCTCTGGCAGCCATCTTCAGATTTGGAAGCACGTGAAGTGGCAGTATGACCAAGTGAAGAGCCGCAGAGGGGTAGGCGGGAGGGTTCGCATGTGAATCCATGCCAGACCCATGCTGGAGAACAACAGTTACAGGTAAGTAACTTGTTCCTTCTCCAGCATGGGGTCTGGCATGGATTCACATGCTCATGAATAAAGAATACATAGCAGTACACACATGCACAACCACGGGAGGTGGCAAAGGCTCAACATTAAGCATTACATCAAACTCAACATTAAGCATCTTACCTCCTCACCAGGCTCACCTCAGGCGAACAGGTTGCGCAGCACTGCTTGGCCGACCCTGGACTCCTCCCTGGAATCCCGATCGACGCAGTAGAACTTCGTGAAGGTGTGCGTCGACCTCCACGTAGCAGCCCTGCATATGTCCAGCAGGGGCACACCAGAAAGGAACGCCGTGGTAGCTGCGATCGCTCTGGTGGAATGGGCTCTCGGACGGCCGGGCAGCGGTCGGTTTGCCAACCGATGACAGTACATGATACAGCCGGAGAGCCATCTGGAAATGGAAGCCTTCGAGAGAGCCTTCCCCTGATTGACAGGTCCAAAGTTCACAAAGAGTTGTGACGTCTTCCGAAAACACTTAGTGCGGTCCACGTAGAACTTCAGCGCTCTAGCCACATCCAGCGAGTGCGAAGTCCTCTCAGCCGGCGACGAAGGCGACGGGAAGAATACAGGCAACAGCAAGGGTTCGTTGAGATGGAAGTCCGACGGTACCTTGGGCATGAAGGAGGGGTGCGTCCTGAGCACTACCCTCGTGTCGTGAAAAGTCAAGTACGGGGCCTTGCAGGAAAGGGCCTGGATCTCTCCCACCCGTCGTGCGGAGGTGATGGCCACAAGAAACGCTGTTTTCCACGACAGAAACTTCAACGGGGCCGAGTGCAGAGGCTCGAACGGAGGTCCCATGAGCTTGATCAGCACCACGTTGAGCTCCCACGCCGGGGCCGGAGCCTTCACCGGCGGGAACGATCTGAACAGTCCCTTCATGAACTCTTTCACCAGACGATGAGACCACAAGGACGTCCGTCCCGTGGTTCTGGTGTATCGGGAGATCGCAGCAAGATGAATCTTGATGGACGCGTGTGCCAGTCCAGCTTTAGCCAGCGTCAGCAGGTACGGCAGAACTTGGGGAGCCGTAATCCGTAGAGGGTTAATCTTCTGTGCGTGGCACCAGACAGAGAACCTCTTCTATTTGTGTCCGTAGCATTTAAGAGTCGAGGACGCCCTGGCCTTTGCAAGAACCTCTCTGCAGTCGGCCGGTATGTCGTATCCTCCAAACTCTAGCGCTGCAGGAGCCAGGCCTGCAAGTTCAGCGATTTCGGGTCGTGGTGGAGGATGGCGCCTCCTTCCCTGGAGAGCAGATCCGCGTCCCCTGGCAGCTTGATTGGCGGGGACGCTGACAAGTCCAGAAGGTCCGGGAACCATATCTGCCTCGGCCACGCAGGTGCGACGAGGATCATCCTGCACCGTGACCTCTTGAGCTGGTTGACGAGCCGGATTAGCAGTGGCAAAGGAGGGAACGCGTAGAGGAACAGGCCCTCCCAGGGGAACGAGAAAGCATCGCCCATGCTCCTCGCCTGGGGAAACCTGCTGGCGAACCTCCGGCACTTGGAGTTCGTCGCCGTCGCGAACAGGTCGATCTGGGGTGTGCCCCACCGTCGGAAGAGGCGATCCACTAGATCCTGCCGTAGTTCCCACTCGTGGCACGAGCGCAGCTCCCTGCTGAGTGAGTCGGCGATGGTGTTTCTTATCCCTGCCAGATGAAACGGCACCAGAAACATCCCTTGGGCGACTGCCCAATGCCACAGGTCCTGCGCCTCCTTGAACAGTGCTGGGGACCTGGTTCCGCCCTGTTTTCTGATGTAAAACATGGTGGTGGTGTTGTCGGTGAAGATCCTCACCACCTTGCCCTTGAGGGACGGAAGGAAGGACCTGAGGGCCCAAAACACTGCACGGAGCTCCAGGACGTTGATATGTAAGGATTTCTCCGTCGGGAGCCAAAGGCCCCTTGCGTGCAGATTTTCGGTGTGCGCTCCCCACCCTTCCAGGGAGGCATCCGTGGTCACTGTCTCCTGGTGGGCTGGGGTCTGGAAGTCCATGCCCGCCGTCAGATGCGCGCGGGTGCCCCACCACCGGATCGCTCGTCGGAAACTCTCGTCGAGTGTGATCCTTTCCTCGAAGCTGCCCGTCGTTTGGATCCAGCGCGCGTCCAGGAACTCCTGCAACGGGCGCATCCGGAGCCTGCACATGGGAATGAGGTAGATGCAGGAAGACATCATTCCGAGGAGGGACTTGATGGACCTCACCTTGGCCGTGTCGGCCACCAACATCCGCTGCACCTTGCCCAGGATGGTCCTGGTCCTCTCCTCCGACGGGGAGGCCAGAAGGGACACTGTGTTGAGCCTCGCTCCCAGAAACAGAGTGTCTTGCGCGGGTACCAGGTGGGATTTGGCGTAGTTCACGGAGAATCCCAGGTCCGTGAGAAGTTGGACGGTCCTTGCCGTGTGAACCACGGCGAGCTCCCTTGTCTTGGCCCGGATGAGCCAGTCGTCCTGGTAGGGGTAGACGTGGATCCCTACTCGGCGCAGCTGAGCCGCCACCGGTGCGAGGCACTTGGTGAACACCCTGGGTGCCGACCGTAGACCGAAGGGGAGGGCTTTGAACTGGTAATGCCGCCCTTGGACCACAAACCTGAGGAATTTTCAGTGCCCCTTCAAGATGGGAATATGGAAGTAGGCATCCTCCAAATCCAACGACGACAGGAAGTCTCCTTCCTCCAGCTGACCCAGGACGTGCTGGAGGGTGACCATCCGGAACTTTTGTGTCTTGATGAACTTGTTCAGACGTCGCAGGTCCAAGATGGGGCGCCATCCCCCCGTCTTCTTCTTCACGAGGAAGTATCTCGAGTAGACTCCGGAGCCCCGAAGCCTCTTTGGGACGAGTTTGATGGCGCCCTTCTTGAGCATCGCCTTCACCTCCAGGAGAAGTTGAGGGACGTGAAGTTCTTTCCTGGCCACGGGGGGGACGCGCGGACACTTTCTTTGAAACTCGAGCGCGTGGCCCCGGGCCAAGGCGTCCAGCACCCAACGGTCGGTGGAGATGGACTCCCACACGCTGACGAAGCTCGCCAGCCGGCCTCCCACCGGGGTGCTTCGGTGGGGGCCCGACCCCCCGGCCGGTTCAATCCTGCTTCGACGAGGCTTTAGCGCCTTGTCCTTGGCGACGACGGCGGGGTCCGCCAGGCTTGCCTCGTCCTCTGTAGGCCTCCTGAGATGATGAGCGGGCCGCTTGACGGTAGGAGGAGAAACCGCCGCCGGAACCTTTGGAGGCACCCTTGCCTCCGCTGCTCCGAAAGGGCGTCCGTCGCTGTTGCAGAACTCCAAGGGCCCGGGCCGTCTCGGTGTCCGCTTTAATGGCCTGAAGGGAATCGTCCACCGTCTTCCCAAACAGGTTGTTCCCATCGAAGGGCATGTCCAGGACTCTGGTCTGAACGTCTTGACGGAAGTCCGTAGCCTTGAGCCATCCACGCCGCCTAAGGCAAATGCCGTTGCCCAACTGGCGGAACCCAGTGTCGGCGATGTCCGTCGCAACGGTAATGGCGTGGTCCGAAGCCATCTCACCTTCCTGCAGGATCTCCAGGGCCTCTGCCCTCTTGTCGTCCGGCAAGAAGTCCAGCAGGGGAGCCAGTTTGTACCAGAGCTCCCTGTCTTATCGGGCCACGATAGCCAAGGCGTTGGCAGCTTTAATCGTCGTCGCTGCAGACGAGATGACTCTGCGTCCCATAGCGTCCAATTTCTTTCCCTCGCCGTCCGGTGGGGAAGTCGATGTGGAGGCCACACCCCCCCCCCGCTTTTTTCCTGGCCGCCGCGGAGACGACGGAGTCCGGAGTAGGCTGCGCCCGGAGGCACAGGGGGGCCGTGTCCGGGACCCGGTACTTTTTCTCCTACCGGTCTCTTCTAGCTGGCGTCGTGGACGGGTTCTTGAGGAGGGTGAGGCCCTCATCCCAAATGTCGTCCAATAGAGGCACCGCGAGGACCGTCTTCCTCTTGGCCTTGCGCCGCTGATAAAGGAAACCTTCCTTCTTCTTCTCCTCAGGGCAGAGTTGGAAAAGCTCGGATGCCCTGGCGATCATTGAGTGGAACGATCCAATCTCGTCGGGCGGAGAAGCCCTGGTGGGAGGCGACGACGGTACATCCTCGTCGTATACCTCGTCGTCCGTACC
Source organism: Ambystoma mexicanum (assembly GCF_040938575.1). Taxonomy (NCBI): domain Eukaryota; kingdom Metazoa; phylum Chordata; class Amphibia; order Caudata; family Ambystomatidae; genus Ambystoma; species Ambystoma mexicanum. The sequence continues at coordinate 1,137,510,128 of NC_090931.1, read as the reverse complement.
CGTCGCTGCCGTGTCAGTCCCCGTATCATCCCCTCGGGTGGACGGGGAGGAGGGCTGGAAGGGGCGCGACGGCTGAAAAGGAGGTGGAGGGTGGATCCTTCTTTTCTTGGTAGGGGGAACACCAGAAGGTCCCGGTTCTGGGTCCCCCGACGGGAGAGGTTCCGTCGGCAACGGTAGTCTCGTCCTTATCTCAGAGCACAAGGACTGTATAGCCAACAAAATGGCCGCCGAGTTGTCTCGCGGCGCTGGCAGAGGGAAATCCGACGGGCGATCAGGGGCCCCGTCGGTACCCTCGACGATGTCGTCACCTGCGTCGGGATCCTGCGCTTAAGACCTCGACCAGTTCCTCCTCCGAGGTTGAAGCCGAATCTACGACGACGCCCTGCCCCCCCTTTTTCTTCCCCACGGGGGATTTCACGGGGGTCTTATCGATAGGCACAAAAGAGGACTCCCTCCGAGGTGGCAGGGAGACTCTGAGCCCCGAGGTCACCACCACTGGTGTAGCCTCCACAGGCTGAGCCAGGGCCGCCGCGACAGTTTCGATAGAGGGCTTGGCCGGATGGATTAAGGCCTTCACCACCTTAGGTGCGCTCACCGCCTTATCCTTGAGGGGGGGGACACTGCCTCGCTCCCCCTCCGCCTTCGAGCTCGACCGGGGCCTCTCTCTGTGGATCAGAGGAAGGGACACAGTAATTCCCGGAGCAGCCCCTCCCAGGAGATCTCCATTGTGCTCCCAGGTACCCAAGGGCCTTTGCCATCTTTTATTTATATTTCAAGTGTTTGGTTTATTACAAACTTTTCACAATTACATTTTATAAAATCCCATCCTCCACAAGGGGAAAAATAAAAAACATCTTAAAAATCATCTCATCGCCAGGCAGGGCGCCATGTGGACGTGCCTGCTGTAGGCTCCGGGACGGGCGCCTATTTATAAGTTAATAAATGTCCCAACTTCCCAACTTCACTCATGATAGGCGAGGGGAGCGTCTCTGAAGATTGCAGGGCTCTGCTGGTAACGTTCTGAACATCTGAGAGCTGATTTTTCCGAAGTTTCGGAGCCCTGCTAGAGAGAGCCTGAGGCGCGCAAGATGGCGGCAACACTGGCAATGCTGTTCTTATGCTCCGCCGAGGATCGTGGAGGCAGCTGTGGAGCCTGGAGGGGAGAGGCTCTGGGGGGCAGCATAGCCTGCCGGCATAGAGCGGATCGGCTGGTGAGGCGACGACACTCTGGTGCTACCCTGCTCTGCCTGAAGTGAACGTGGCGGGAAGGAGCGTCACACAGACGGGCATCGGGCGGCCCGAGGGAGCCTGCATGGGGTAGGAGCGGAGGCACAGACTGAGCCGCGCAGCGATCTGCGAGCCTGCTCCTCAGGCTGCGGGCTGATTCGGGAGCGTCCTGCCTTCTTTGAGCTTGCCGCGAGTGTAAGGGCACATGAGGGCAGAGCGGAACACGCCATCTGGAGCCCTTCGCTTCTCGTGTGTTAGCGGGCACCTGAGGGCTGGAGACGGTGCGTGCCTCAGTGAAGTGGGGAAAGAAGAAGATATTTGGGTCGCTGAATCTGGAGGCGGTGCCTTGACGCCTAGCTGGGGAGGTGAGTCCCCGGGTGAACAGCCCTTGGGAGTCTGAGTTGGAGGGCTATGTATCGTCCTTGCTTGCAAACGCTCTAAGGTGCTGGCTGCTGTTTTTGGCACTTCTAATCCCTAATTCACCAGAATGTCAGCCTTCTGAGATGTCCCGGCCTACAGGCATAGCCCTTAAGGGTGCCCTTATGTATACTCTATTGATGTGAGTAATCTCCCTCCGGCAATGCCCAAGACAGGACATAAGCATAAAGGGAGTAAGATTACAACCTACCTGACCTCGGCGACATCTGCACCCCAGAAGATGAAGTCTGTTATGGCGGAAATCCATGCTTCACAGGGGTCCGATGTAACCCCTGATCCGGCCTCATCTAGACAGGATCTCGAGGGAATGCTAAAGTCTCTTAAGCAGGATATCACACAAGCAATAACATTGGAGATTCAGTCCTCAAAAGACTCTTTGGCACGTTCCATCGCTGAAATAAGTTCCAATTTAACAGGCCTTGAGACCAGGGTTAATGAACTGGAGAACCTAGTATGTGAGCGCGAACAGGACAATGATGACCTCACCAACAGAATCCGGAATGTGGAAGATAGGCTGGAGGAAATGTCGGCTAAGCAAGCTGATTTGGAAAATCGCTCGAGAAGGAATAATATCAGGATACGAGGGGTGCCAAGGCAGGTTCAAGATCAGGAGTTTTCTGAATATGTGCGGGGCCTCTTTAAATCCTTGTTGAGACTGGGAGACTCTGATGAAATGATCCTAGACAGGACACACCGGGTCTATTCCTCTGTCCAGCAAAAGCGCAATCTCCTCCCTGATGTTCTGTCCAGAGTCCATTTCTTTCCACAAAAAGAGGAAATAATGGCGGCAGCCAGAAGGGCGGAGAAGGTGGAATTCCGTGGCTCCTCCATATCATTGTTCCAAGATCTCTCGCCATATACCTTGGCAAACCGCAGGCACCTCCAGAAGGTCACCACTTGTTTGCAGGCGAAAAAGGTCCGCTATCGCTGGGGCTACCCATGTAAACTAGTGTTCGAATATCATAACCGCCCTTATGCTATTGGTTCCGAAGGAGAAGCAGATGAGTGGCTACGAGACACTGTGGGCGAGTCTGATGACATGAATGCTGACGTCATGAGGAGGTCGGCTCCAAGTCCCACGCCAAAAGACAAGAGGCGAAAGCCCAGGGGTTGGGCTTCAATTAAAGCGTCCAAAGAATCGGAGATTTAAGAGCTGGGAAGCACTATTCCCCCTTGATCTGGTGGTTTCCATCGGTCTGAGGAGCTCACACGAGTTGGCATGAGACTGGAAAGGGCCTTGCCGGGCGGAAGCCGGCAGTTCTGCAGTTTGTTTAATCTGCTGGAGATTTGTTCCCCCCTATGCAACAGGCCTCTACTTCACAAAATTATTTTTGACTACAAGATGACAGATGCAGCATGCCCGGAACTTATTCTCAGGTTGATCGGTCAAGATACTTATGCTACCAAACTGGTATAATAACTGTTTACCTTACGCCCTGCTCCAGGTGATGTGGCTGGATTGCTGGTGTGTATGGGGTTGTAATAATGCCTAGTTGGTTCTCTTCACGCATTCCCCCCTGCGTGTGGATAATACAGTTTGGGAATTGTTGGGACAAATACGAAGTGTTCTTAATTTTGGTGCCCGATCCATGGAATATGCCTGTTACTGTTACCCTGAAGGGGTTGCTGTTTCATTTAGTTGTACTAAAAGTTTTGCAAGCAATCAGCAATCTGTTTTTTCATTTTTCTTATTTTTACTGTTTTTTTATGTATTTTCATGTTACTCTAAGGAGTCTAGTTTACAAGGCTTATGGCAGGAATTACTCTTGACTGCTATGCCCAGGGTTTTCAGGTTTTCCTCTGAAATGTGCTGTGATGAAGGGCTAATGTCGAGGATGGCGGTGGAAATGAAGCAGTCATTTTGTATGCCTGGTTCGCTTCGGGTCAATGAGCAGGGAAACAGGCGATGCAGATGGATGAAGGAGACGGAATGTAACTTTAGTTTTTGGCCTATATTGAGGAAGAGATGGTTGGAGATACTTGCCTGGAGAAGGACATTTTATGGCTATGACTAATCCGAATTTTCATTGCCTCTCCCTGAATGTGCAAGGCTTAAACTCCCCCCATTAAACGCAGGGCCTTGATGCACCGAATGGCCACCCTTGACTCCTTGCTCCTATTCCTTCAGGAAACTCATCTTCTCCCATCTGATGAATTCAGGCTTAATAATACATTATATCCCATGAAATGTTGCGCTTCTTCGGGGACTAGGAGATGCGGTGTGGCCATTTTGATTTGCAGGGGGACCCTGTTGGTGGCTTGCAAGACTCTGAGAGACAGGGGAGGTAGATATGTCCTTGTAGTGGCTAGGTTACAAGGGAGGAAGGTGACTTTGGTTTCTTTGTATGCGCCCAACTCTCAACAAGACATGTTCTTTGCGTCTTTCTCTAAGCTTCTATTTGAACATGCTGAAGGGGAAATCATGATAGGGGGTGATTTCAACGCTGTGATTAATCCTTTAATGGACAAGCCTCTTCCTCCAACTAGCATTGACAAAAAGAACTACTTAGCGCTTACAACGCTTCTTCCAGAGCACTCCCTTATAGAGGTGTGGAGATTTTACCATCAAGAAGAGCGAGAATATACTTATTCTGCGGTACATAGGGGATTCTCCAGGTTGGATATGTTCCTAGATTCTGACAAGCTTATAGCCCAAACAATTGGCGTAGATATACTCCTTAAAGCTTTATTAGATAACGCCCCAGTGCTACTAATGATGGCCTCCTTCAATGACACTCCACATCCCATACGCGCTTGGAGGTTGAATGAGCTCCTCCTGGAGGATCCCCAGTTCTGATCCTATATTTCAGATGCTATATTCCACTAATTCATTGAGAATGATACGGGTGAATTGGCCTATACCACAATACGGGATGCCGCGAAGGATGTGCTTCGGGGTCAGATTATAGCTTACTCAGCAGAGAAGGGGAAGGCTAGGAAGCAAATACAGACCCAGCTTGAGGAGCTAGAACTCCAGAAGAGGGAGGAGTCCCATAGACGCAGACCCTCTCAAAGGATGAGGCATGATGTTAGGGTGGCTCAGAGGGCTCTCGAGGCTCATCATATGAGCCGAGCAGCGTATAGTATGAGAACTAAACAATACTATTACTCTAAAGGAAATAAAGCCAATCGGCATATGGTGGCCAAGCTGAAAAAGCAGGCTAGTCGTAATTGGATTGAAGCGCTGCTAGATAGAGAAAGGTTAATTCGGAGGCGGATAAACTCTGCATAGTTGAGGGGTATTTTCGGGACCACTCGGCCCCCCATCATACAGATTTGCACATGGCTGGTAGGTTTATACAGGATGCACACTTGCCACAACTGTCTCGAGAGGCTCGGGAGCTCTTAGAGGAGCCAATTACAGAGGTAGAGAACGCTATCTGGGTAACTGGCTCGGTCTCGGATTCTATGGCAGAGTCCACTACGACTCCGATTTTGAAAACTGGAAACACAGATGCGAAACTACTGAGTAAGGTAATAGCTGGGCGCTTGGGAGAGGTTCTTCCGGGGTTAGTAGAGAAAGACCAAATTGGTTTTATATGCAACTATTCGACACACGACAACATCAGTCGGGCGATAAACCTGATAGCTCTGGCCCCTAGGCTGCCAGGCAGATTATCATTGTTATCTTTAGATGCCCATCAGGCTTTTGATAGTATGTCCTGGAGCTACTTGCAGCTGGTACTGGAGCGATTCAGCTTTGGACGCAGTTTTGCAAAATTGATCCTCTCAAACTATCAGTCCCCCTCGACTAAAGTCAAAGTGAACGCACATTGGACCCCATTAATACGTTTATATAGGGGCACCAGGCAAGGCTGCCCCCCGTCACCCTTAGTTTTCGCCCTGGCATTGGAGCCTTTAGCACAGCAAATTAGACTGAGCGCAGAGATATTGGGCTTTGAATTTGCAGGACAATGCCATGAAGTAGCTTTATATGCGGATGACCAGTTGTGTTTTTTGAATGATGCCCCTAAGTCCATTCCGCCCCTAATGAAATTATTATCCTGATTTGCTAGAATTTCTGGCTTTGTAGTAAATACTACTAAATCGGTGGGTATGGCCCTAACTGAATCTCCCGCGGGCTTGGCAGAGGTTCAAGCGGCTTTTCCCCCCTGGTCCTCCACAAATATCTCTTATCTAGGTATAACATTAATTTAAAGCTAACATACCTGCTTTACTGAGAGAAGCCAAAGAATGACTTCAACGTTGGGACTCTCAGGAAATTTCATGGCTGGGCAGAGTCAGTGCGGTTAAGATGTCCCTTATCCCGAAGCAGCTGTATGCTTTTCATTCTCTACCGGTTCCGATCCCTGAGGGGGATCTAATTGCTATGCAAAAGGAAATAGGACATTTTGTTTGGAAGAAAAAGCCCAGAATTCCCTACAAACTCCTTACGAGAAAAGCGGCATCTGGGGACATAGGACTTCCTGCAGTTTCGCGTTATTACAGAGCGGCGCAAATCGCTCCTATGCTAGCTTGGGGGAACTCTTTGGAACCCCCTAAATGGCAGGAGATTGAAAAAGCAGCTGCCCCTTTCCCATTGGAATATTTTCCTTTCTTACCCAAAGAGGCCCAAAGCTATTGAGAGGGGCTATTACCCACGGAGTTGGGACAAGGCAAGTGCGCAAAGAGGGATTTCCTCGGGATTGGGTCCACTGTCCCCCATTGTCCAAAATCCGGCGTTCAAACCGGGGCTGAATCCCAGCTCATTTCAGGGCTGGAATTCGGGTAGGCCATTAAGGCTTAGGGACCTGTACGTAGATCAGGAACTGCTGACATTTCAAGAGTGTAAGGAGAAATTTGGGGTGTCAGAAATGGAGTGGTTTAGGAACATAAAACTACGACATTGGCAGACTAATAGGGCCACTCGCCAAGCTGCCGGTAGAACCCAACTGGGTATAGAACTCAAAATTCTCGAGGGGCAGCATTCCCTTAGGCTGGCTACCTGCTATAAACTTCTGGAAAATGTCCCGGAATGCGAGAAGCTTCCTTACATGCTGGCCTGGGAGAGGGAATTGGGATTGGATGTTCCAGAGGAGGCCTGGCAACGGATATGGTATAGAGCCCAAGAGAGTTCTAGGTGCACGTTTGTAAAGGAGAATGCCATTAAGATCTGTTTTCGTTGGTACTTCCCCCAAGCCCCCCCCCCCCACCTAGCAGGTTGCAGGCAATGAACCCAGACATATGCTGGCACAGTTGTGGGGAATGGGGAGATTTAGGGCACATGTGGTGGCATTGTTCGGTTATCCAAACTTTCTGGTTGGAAGTGTGATCTAAGATCAAGGACATCACTGGCACACTGCTCCCCATGGACCCACGTATATTAATTCTGGGTGACGTGCCAGAAGATGGGTCCTTCCCAATGTCGGGCTCCAGAGCAGCCCTAATTGCTCAGCTGCTTACTGCTGCATGAATCACAAGAGCTTGTTTCTGGAAATCTTTGGAGGGGTCGCATGTGGCGTATTGGTGGGTGAAAGTGTGGGAACTGCTGGTTCTTGAGAAACGTACTGCCATGCTTGAGGGGAAGCTCTCGAAATTCATTCGGATTTGGAACCCTTTTTTTTAATTATGTGTCAGACAGAGAGCATATGTTCTTTCAGCCGAACTTAATGAGACACTTTATGAACTCCTGACATATCTGACATGGCCTTTTATTGCACAGACTCAATTTAAAAAAAAATTCTTCTCCTCCTTCCTCTGTTTCTGGAAATGTACCATTCAAATGCTTTCGTCCCTCCAATTGATTACTGATAAATATATTTGAACATGATTATGTTATGCTCTATGAATTGATACTAAACTTGTAATTTATTGAGTGGCAGTTGAATTCTGAGGAGGTGAAATGAATTGATGAGATTATGATTTGTTATGTATACTTTGTATTGCCATTGTTTGGATTAAATGTTTTAAAAATTAATAAAAATAATATACAAAAAAAAAAGAAATCTCATCAACTTACTTTATCCCTTTCCAATCTCCCTTGAGATCTTTGCCGATGCAACCTCCTTCACATTACAATTTTAGTACATCCTCCAAAAGTTTAATTGCTGCTAATATCATTACATTATTTTCTCCAATAATGAACATTTTCCACCATTCACACACAGTTAAAAGTCTTGCATTGTGAAGCCACCTCACTCATACTTCATACACTCGCGATTCATCTTTTACATTGGTACATTGGTTACTACCCCCACAAAGTCTTTCTCTCCCATCCCAGCAGGGTCCCAGCAGAGATTGAGCAGAATTAGTGTCACCGGATTTTGGCCCTCCACCCTTTTCCAAGACAGAGTAACTACTTGGATAAATGCATTTAGATTCCTTGACTCTAGAAAAGAACATGGTCCGCCCTTCTTCAACAATGTCAGGAGACCTGCCGAGGGCCTTCCTACCGGTCTCTGTATGGCGGGATTAAAGCAAATGTCAAAGCCTTCACACACAGGTTTGGTCGAGAGCCACTATTCCTGCAAGCATCATGTATCATAGGATGCCATGTCCAGCGCCTCTTATTTTGTAAATTGAACTTTATTGATTTTAAACACAATCAAACATTCAGTGACACAGTTCAACATGAGGGATGAACCCTCTTCAAACAATTCTGATAATGTAACTTTGCCCTACTCCACCCTCCCTATATCTCCCCCTCACTGAGGGTATCAATCTCATTGCATCCGGAATTTAAAGTTGCAAACAAGAAAATCAATGTCTAAGTGGTCTCTAGAACACGAGTCCCAACATAACGTACTTCATGGTGTGCGTCTATTGTTTGTCATCTACCCTGGCAGGGCAAGGTCTTGCTATATTTTGCATCTGCCCTCTACCCCTTCGCACAAAGGTATTGCAACATTGATGCCACTCCATTTCTATGGTTGCACTACCTTCATGGATTGCTGCAGTGATCTTTTCCATCAGATATATGTCCTTTGATGTACTGGACCACTCTTTCAAAGATGGAAGGGTCACCCTCTTCCAATAGCTGGCACGACATGCCCGAGCCGCCAGAAGGAGAAAGTGCACCAGCGGTGGTAGTATGCGCCACCGGTCCTCCCGCCTGTCAAGACCGAATATCACCAGCATTAGTTCAAGCCCAAACCCCCTCCCCCAACATCCTAAATCTAACCCAGGACCTCCACCCAATATACCTGCACTCTGGGGAAGCCCCACCACATGTGCCAATAGTCCGCAAGGTTACCACAGCCTTGCCAGCATTGGGTGTTAACCGTGGGAAACATTCTAGAAAGACGCACTCGATCGTACTGCCACCGGTGTAATAGTTTCAGGACATGGAGCTTATATTGGCAAGATATTGAGGTCTTAAAAGCTCTCCTGCACATCTGTCACCAGAGGTTTTCGTCCAACTCCATACCCATGTCCCTTTCCCACCGCCAGCGAAGTCCCTGAACTGCATCCCCCTTTGATTCTAACAGAGCACCATAGAGGGCTATACCTGCGGCTCTACAAACAGATGCTGATACCTTCTCCCACTCTACCTGACCTGATGAGAAGGGTGTTGGTGTGACATTCCTTATAAATAAGGCCCTCACCACTTTCTCCCTCCACACTCAGACATCACCCTCCCGCCTTTTCAATAGGCCATTATTCAACTCCTCCCTCCTACTGTTCACCCTGTTCTTGCTCTATCCTAACCCCATGGTCCTCAACTTCTTCCCTAATCTGAAGCTACTCCACAAGTCACTTCCCACAACATTTGACCTAGTCTTACTCTCTACTTTGTGCTCCTCTTGGGATCTCTCCATTGACCCTCTTTCTATGATCAGTCCATGGTTCACTTTAGCATCTCGGTCCCTCCAACCTCTACCCTGCATCTTCCTTCTTCGAAGGCAAGGAGGAAATTCAAGTAGGCCTCTTTTAAAAAAAAAAATACATTTTATTGGTTTTAACAACAATCAGTCAACAAAAACAAGAAAAACAAGGTCAAAACATACGCATTCAAAGAGTGAATCAGTAATAAAGCATGGTTAAAGTCAGTTGGTTTTCACATGCAGCCACCTCCCTGCAATATTCGAGCATGTTCTTTTGGGTATCTAAGGAAACGACGGTTCACGATCCTCCCATTTCCCCCACACTTTGAAGGCTTTAGCGGGGCAACCTCTTGCCTTGTAGACTCTGTGTTCCAACATTGCACATATGTCCATATCATCTGCCCATTGATCCAGTGTTGGAGATTCTGGGGCGCCCCATTTCTGTGCGATGTTCCAGTTCATCTGCCCTGCAGCCGTAGCCAGGAGCAATCCCTCCCATTTATTAGCAACATTCTCGTCGGGTTTACCCAGTAACAGTATTTTCGGATCTAGTGGTATATTGCGGCTCAGCACTCCGGACAGTTCACTACAGCAATTCCCCCAGAAGGTCTGAGTTCGAGGACACTCCCACAGGATGTGTATAAATGTTCCAGCCTCTTCACCACATCAGAGGCAGTGCGGGCCAGGGGCTCGCTTCCATTTGTGTAGCATAGTTCTAGGATAATATATCCTGTGCAGGATTTATAATTGCACCAAACTGAGCCTGGAGGAGATGGCAATTTCCCTAGAATCCATTAGGATCTGGATCCAGTCCTCCGGGTCTATGATGTCCACATCTTCTTCCCATTTAGATTTAAGATGAGGGAGTTCCGGAGTGGCAAAGGAGGACATAGCATTATACAATATAGAAGTGCATTTGACAGGGATATATGCTGGGAGTATATTGAGTTCTATAAGTGTGTTCTCAGGAATGATGGAGCCTGTTTGAATGTGTGGTCGTAGGGCGTAGGCCAGTTGAGTATAATGATATTGTTCGGTTGCTGGGAGCTGGAATTTCAGTCACAGTGCCTCGAAGGAGGCAATTTCCCCACCTGCCAACGCGTCCCCGATCTTGGCGATACCGGCCTCTTCCCATTTGGACCATGGTCTGAGTTTCCCCAGATCAGTCAGGTTACTATTGTGCCACAGGGGTTGCACAGTGGTGATCTTATCTTTCCATCCCACAAAGGCGTGTGCCCGTCTCCAGACCATAGTAACATGTACCGCCATGGTTTGTGGAGGGGGCCTGTGGAGGGGCTGATAGAGCAGGTTTATTGGGTCTATGTCGCGCATGGTCACGATTTCGGCCCTTATGTGAAGCAACTCCCGGTCCCTTTGTAATAGATCATTGACCACCGCTAGTTGGAAAGCCCAATAGTAAACCAGGAAGAAGGGCACACTGATGCCTCCCTCCCAGATCGATCTCTGAAGCGTGGCCAATGCAATGCAGGGCTGCCCTCCCACCCCCATATGAGGTCCCTAAGTCAATGAGGTCAAATTCGGCATCTTGAATCTCAAGCGGGGCATTTTGTAAAGAAATCTAGGTAGTGTGATCATCTTAAAAAGGGCGGCTCTACCCATGAGTGTCAGAGGGAGAAGTCTCCAGTGGCGGACGTCGTCTCTGAAACGGTCCATGATTGGTTGGAGGTTGTGGATTGTGTAGCGTGTTAAGTCCTCGGATACCCAAATATCGAAAGCCATTTGGTTCCACTTTGTATGGGCATTCCTGGGGGATGGCTTGTATACCGCCTTTCACCGGAAAGAGGATAGATTTACTCCAGTTGATTCCCAGCCCACTGAATTCACCAAAGCGGATAAGCATCCGCGTCACTATGGGGCAGGTTCGTATCGGGTCACCCATATAGACCAAAAGATTGTCAGCGTACAACAAGGACGCCCTGTCATCATGTCCCTCCGGCTATCTGCATCCTATCCAATCCTTGCTCTGACGGAACCATAAAGCGAGTGCCTCTATCGCAAGAGCGAAGAGGAGGGGGGACAGGGGACATCCCTGTCGTGTGTCTTTGCCAAGGGGGAAGGGCTCAGAAGGCCATCCGTTCACCTTCACCTCTGCTTGTGGATCTGTGTAGAGGAGTTGTACCCATCCCAGGAAACTGTCTCCAAAGCCCATTCTACGCATCGTTTCCCAAAGGCTGTGCCAGCAAACCGAGTCAAACGCCTTCTCAAAGTCTACGGCCAGTAGTGCAAGCGGCTTCTCTATAATAGGGGCTCTTTCCAGTAGTAGGTGAAGGCGCCGTATATTCATGCGTGTCGATTTGTGTGGCATGAACCCGCGTTGCTCCGGGTGGACCAGAGAGGTAATGACCAATTGCAGCCAGTTAGCTAGGAGTTTGGCAAGGATTTTGGTTTCTGTGTTAAGTAATGAGATGGGTCTGTAGGAGGCCCATTGCTCCGGTGGTTTACCCGGTTTGGGAATGACTACTATCGTGGCTTTGCGCAGATCTGGCGGGAGTGCTCCTTGGTCTCGGGCCCAGAGGAACATTTTGTGGAGATATGGTGCCAACTTCTCCCCGTCCAGGGGAGACACCAAAACACCAACCTAGTACCAGTCGGTAGTTGGTTCTGCGAAAGAAGATAGAATTGGTTCCAGCTAAGTGTGTCTCGTTTATCAGAGCAATGTCTGGGGAGTGTCTGTTCAAGAATTGCAAGACAAGGCGTCGCTTAATTCCAGAGCCCAGCCCGTTCACGTTCCACATGATCAGTTTGAGAAATCTGGGGCGCTCAAGGGGTTGTGCATGGGTCAGTGTAGATGCCATTTATAGTTTGTAGCTTCAGATTTACAGGTTCTGAGGGGTCGCGAGTTGTGCGGGGGGTGGTTACGGTGGGGATGTGCTGCAAGTCGGGCGCGATATATAATGGCATGTGCTAGTTGGTATGATTCATTAACTCTCTCCCCACCCTATACTCCACCCCAACACGAAGTACCTGTCGCCCGAACATCGATGACACTCGGAACTAGAGTGTCAGCTTAACTTAGAATCCAATCTAGAGGGCGGCTCGGGTTGGGCCGCCAGGTGTTATTCACCTTCAGAGCGCCGTAGCAGTGTGATTCTGTGGTTTCTCTTTAGGCATTTTCATTTTGTTGTATCCCATCTGGCTGTCGCTGCGGTCCAAATTGTGTCCCTCTCTCGGGGCGTGGTCTATTATGGCTGGTCTCATGTCTCCCTCGTGCACTCCAGTCTCCCTCTATATGCCTTTCGGCCCAATTCCACGCTTCCTTGGGATCTGTGAAGTGCACTGTTGTGCCGTTGTGGAATATTTTAAGTTGGGCCAGGAATATTAGCCCATTCTTGATGTTCATTGATTGCAGACGCCTCTTAAGCGGGTCAAAGGATTGGCAGGCTTTTTTCCTCTCTTTGGTAAAGTCAGGAAAGGAGGCAATTTTAGAGCCGTTATACGTGATGGACCCTTTTGTCCTTGCCAGCTGTAGAATGGCATCTCTGTCTCTATAATTTGGCAGTCTCGCGATGACCGTGAGGACAGGCGCCCCGCTCACAGCTCTTCCAGTTGGTACTCTATGTGCTCGTTCGATAGAGAAGAATTTTGAAAACTATTTCATTTCGAATAGGTCTGCGAGCCATTATTAAAGGAATAGTTCCATACTTGCTCCTTCCGATTGTTCCGGGAGGCCAAGGATGCGGATATTGTTGCGTCTTGATTTCCCTTCACTTTCATCCACTCTCCCTTCGAGGACTTTCATGCGTTCTAGTACGCTCGACATTTGTTGGTTGACACCCCGCAGTGTGTCCTCGGTCTCTGAGATGCGAGCCTCGGCCTCCCCGGTACGGGAGGTAAGTAGGAGGGATACTTCTTCACCTATGCTGTCCATTATTTTCTCCATTGATGACCTGGAGCTGGCTATAGCGCCCATCACATCCCTGAAAAAGATGTCGTCCTCGTTGCTTTCCGGTTCCATCGTTGCAGTTCGCTCCGGCGAGTGGGTCAGTGGCCCGGTTGTGTATTGTTCCAATCTGCTCTGTGTGGTGGCCTAGATTTGTCCTTCCTCATGTTGCAGATTTCGGACGTTATATGGTAGTGGGGGGGCCCCGCTGTGCTGTGTGCGGGGGCCGAACCAAGTTCGGTTATTGTTGCAGTGGTCTGGAGCACAGTCCGCCGGGCGCAGCGTTCTGCTAGGAGGCACCGGGTCGGATCTTCGGAACAATAGGTATTTGCATGTTTGTGCACAGAGCTCTGCTACTTTTAAGGTTGGTGATGTATATGTCCCTTCTGCGAGTCAGGTTTGTCGTGACCTCTTTGGGGTTTAATCGTAAGGATCGTTTGTTGGTGGTATTCGGTAGTTGTGCTGGTGCCGTTACGCGGGCGGGTGCGATCAGCTTGAATCAACACAGTCCAACACGGATGTGGGAAGGGTTGTAGCGTGTGTGGGCTCCACCTACTTCAACCACCCTGGGGGATGTGTGTGCCAGTTGTTGTCTTATTTCTTTACACAGCGCTGTTCTTCCTCCTCTGCTGAGTATTCAGCAGAGAACCGGTTCTGCAGCAGGACAGGCGATGCTTTCGCCGTGGGCTCCACCAAGGCCCTGTATTTTCACCCTTTTGCCCGTGTCGGGTCGCGTCCAGATCTCTGTATTGTCCCCACATCACTCTCGTTCTGATCAGCGGATTCCCCAGGAGGCACACAGGGCAGCTGCAGCGGCCATGAGCGGCACGTTATAGATCTTGTTGTCTAGGTTCCAGCGGGAGCACTGCTTGGGCTTTCACATCCAGATTGGTCCGGCGGCCTGTGGATGCCTTCCGGCGTGCAGGGCACTCAATGGGAGATGTGCCCCCGCGCAGACCCGCGCCCGCTCTCACGCATCCCCTGGCTACACCGGGGAGCCGCCATCCATAGCAACGCCTCAGCTCCCCCCCACTCCGGAGCTGGCCAAGGTGGTCCGCACCTTGGGGGATGGGCCGGTGTGCTAGCCCGTCACTCGCAGCAGCCGTTCCCATGCCTCCACAAGTGTCTCTCCCGCAGCAGACTCGGCAGGTAGGGTCCTCAATGCCACCCCGCTTTCTTGCTCCTTCGTTTGTGTCCCCGGGGGCCATGGCTCATGGGAAGGGTCTTTATTGTGCTTCCTTCATGTGGTCGTATAGGTGGTCTGGGTCCTCTCCTGTGTTATTTCCCCTTCTCCCCTCTCCTTTGTTGAATGTCCCCTCTTATCTCTAGTCGATCTGCACTGATTGACCCAGTACGGGGTGATTAAGTTCCTTGTGAGCGCATTGACTCATTGGTGGTGCTTTCATAGGGGGGCCCTCTTGTCCCCCTCACCTTCTGGGATGTTCATTCCCCTCCGATAGTCCTGCTGGCCTCTCTCCCGATATGCCGCTCACACTGTGTGCCTCCTTCCCAGTGCCAGATCTTGTTTTCACCTTGCAGGGCTCGAGTTCGTGTGAAAGTTATGCCTCCTCCCCAGGCTGCTCCACTGAGCCAAGGAACAACCCTCTTCCCCGTGCCAGTGAAGCAGAGGGGCCCAGAGACCTGATTCCACCTGCGGTTCCCTGGCCTCTAGTTTTGCGGGCCCAGTCCTCTTCGCTTCCTCCTCCTCCTGAAGTTTCCTGTGCTGAGAGCACTCTGTGCGTGGGGGATAGCTTCTGGTCAGGATTTCCCCACGGGTGGGCTCCGATTATCTCTCTGCTCTTCTAACCAACACACGACCTTGGGTGCACAGGGGGAGTCCAGGCGGTGTTAAGTGTCCCGCTGGGATCCGCTGCAAAAACGCATTGATCCAGCACCACGACAGCACCAGTGCCTGTCTCTCCCGCCCGACAGCAGGGCGCTGCCAGGCACCAGTGGCCACCTCTCCCCCCGCGGCCAGGCAGTCCTCGTGGGCTCAATCGCAGCAAGTCTCCACATGGTCTATTGGGGGGGGGGGTGGCACGGATCAGCGCTGGCAGCGGTCTCCGCCTGGGACGCGGTCCGGGATCAGTGCTCCGCGCTAGGAGCTCATGCGCTCTTTTTCGCCACTGTCTCCCTGCGTCATGTGGGCAGGCACTGCAACCAGCTCCTCAGTGTACGTTTCGGCCATTGGGAATACTCGGCCAAGAAGTGGTGTTGCGCCACTACAACGCCATTAAGTCTCTCCTCACACTGTTGTTGCAGCGGCCATGTTGGTTTCAGCTCGGCATCGGGTGCGCTTGATCTCCGCAGCTGAGAACTTTGGTTCTGCGTTCCGATTGGGTACCACAAGTCAGGCGGTTGTTGTAGGTGATATTATTTACTGGATCATGGTTTTTTGGGGTCTGTTGAAGTAGTATTTCCAGGATTTTAAGCAGGATACGGCTGGCGGCCCCGGAGCACTGAGCAATCACATCCTCATCTCGTGCTGGCTAGCCACACCCCAAAGTAGGCCTCTCTTGAACATTTCCTTGACGCGACAATCTCTTTCCTTTCTCCCCTATTCATAGCTCTTCCATTCAATGTGCCTTGTTCTGGCTTTTTCTATGCAATTATGACTCCCTTTGACAAACAAAATACAGCATGCACCTTTACACCTTCCCGTGCCCAGCCCTGGATCACCTGTGAGATACAGACCCTCAAAAAGTCTTCAGACAACGCTTTCCAACTTCAATGGTCTTGCTCCTAGAATCATAAGTCAAATGAGTAGTGACATACGATTATGGCACAAATATAGAGCCGCACCCTATTCCTAACTTACAAAAATTCCCTTTCTGTAGTCAGCTCTGCACTGGATTCCCAAATCCCACTTCCCAAACCTAATTTCCTCCCTTCGCAATCACCCCTAAACTTTCATCTACCCGCCAAGCTTTGCTCATACCCTCCATACTAATATCCATTGCCTCCTCCCATTCTGATGATTTTGATTACTATTTTTTTCTAAATCTCTAAAATTTGTGACAGTCCTCCTCCTGCCGTTTGCCCACCACTCCCACTACCCCTTCTACTCTCAACTACTTCTCCCTCAACTCTTCTGCTGAATTAGCACCCATTCTTCACCTGGCAAATCCATCTTGCGCTCCTTTCCACCAGTTTCTTCTCAAACTGATCAATGAATGATCAACTTATGCCCTTCTCTATCCAAGCTCCTTACCGCTCTCTCTGCTGGACTCTTCACTGCGCCCATCAAATCTGCAACTGTGCTACCAGTTTTGAAGGAATTCTCTGCTGAATTCCCAACTTCACAATTATTCAAAAGGTCCTTGAGCGGGTGTTCTTCAACTGGATGACTAAGTGCTCTGAGGATAAAGGCCTTGGAGAGCAATTGCAATCTGGCTTCTAAAGTAAACACTCTGAGACCTCTCTGCTGCATTCAACACAGTTGACCACTCCTATTCTCGTCCTTATACCGCAGGACCTGGGAGAAGCCTGAGGGTATTCTCCTCCTATTCCCCATGGATCCACTGCGCAGCTGGCCAGGGAAAGGCCATCACTCTTGGAATCCTACCCTGGGGGTGGACAAGCGAGAGAGGAAAACCAGGGGGGAGGGTCCTAAGATATCTTTGGTCCAAGCTACTCAGCTTCTATGCGATGTACACTAAGAGTTTGATTTAAATGATGTTACTTAGCCCTGATGAAACCCTGTGAAAGGTTGAAACGAGTGTTGGCTTTTTTCTTGCGTGTTCAGTTAGAAACAACATGTTATAAAGTGTGGCTTTTTCATTTGTGTATCTAATTAGAAACAGAGTGTTATAAGTGTGGGTTTAATAAAAGCTTGAGAAGATTTTTATTGAATATTAATTTTGTTGTCAAACTGAAATCACCCGTTGGGTTATAAGATACTTTAAATTGAAAACTTGGGTTTTTTGCGCTGGAGTCGGATCTTCTAGACTTTGACATTGTAAGTAAGACACTGAGAACTGTGAACTAATTGATAAAGCATGACAGAAGGCATATCAAGTTAACTTGTTGTCTTGCAGTGAACATTGCACACATGACTTTAGAATAAGTAGTCCATTGAAATCTTGGGGAAGGGAACTCTGAGAATCAAAAGGAACTGAGAAGCGATGTCTTGGGGAAAGGAACCTCTATCTTCTTTTTGTGTGAACTGTACCATACTGAACTTGTGGAAGGAAACCTCAAGGTCTGGTTGAACAATAGTGAAACAAACCGCTATTGGAACTGTATTGAGCTTGAAATAGAAAGTCCAAGAAGGACTTAAGCCGAGAGCAGCTGAGAATTTACTTTTTACCACTATTTTGGTTAAGAAGAACCACATACTTTGTTTATTTCTAGATGTGAGGGCGAGCATAGGTTTTGGACACAGGCAGAAGAACAAGTTACTTCTTACCTTGTAATGTTCTTTCGATGGGATGTTTCTCCGACATATTCCTAATCTTTGATAGATCATCTCCCAGCTTGCTGGCCTCGGAATTTTCTTTTTCAGTAGACGCGTCGACGTCCCTCGATGGCCTCTGCATCGGCGCCAACGTCATCACACGTATAAATAGACTCGCGCAGCGTCCGTTGCGCCAGTTCCGTTTTGCCATTAACAGTTGTTTCACATGAATTGGTTATTGGCCTTGAAGGAGCGTAAACTGCAACCACAAGGGAAGTATTACTGCGGGGATGGATGGGAGGGGCGATAAGGAATACGTCGGAGGAACATCCCATTGAATGAACGTTACAAGGTAAGAAGTAACTTGTTCTTCGAAGGGATTGTGTCCTCCGACGTATTCCTTATCTTTGATAGACTCCCATAGCAGTGGTGTGCAATTGGAGGTGGGTGTAAAACGCCATGTTTCCTTTTAGGAATGAACCGAAAGTAATACGGCTTTGCCAAACCTAGTCTCTTGACTAGAGGAGGAATCCAGGTTGTAAAATCTTGTGAAAGTATGTGCGGACGACCATGTGGCAGCTGCACATATGTCTCGAACCAGCACCCCTCTTTGGAGGGCCGAGGAGGCTGCGATACCACTGGTTGAATGAGCCGTAAGATTTTGAGGAGGCTCTTTCCCTGCTAGTTTGTAACATTCCAGGATGGCCAAAATAATCCATCTGGAAATGGTTTGTTTTGTTATCGGTAGTCCTAATTTGTGCCTTGCGTAACCTACGAACAGTTGGTCTGTTTGCCTAATCCTAGCAGGTCTGCTGATGTAAAAGCTTAAAGCCCGCTTTGGGTCCAGCCTATGTAGCCTTTCTTCCTCTTTCCAGGGATGGGGAGGCGGATAGAATGAAGCTAAGGTAATTTTCTGAGTGATGTGGAATTCAGAAACCACCTTTGGGAGGAAATTAGGCTTCACCTGTAGGACAACTTTGTCTTTATGAAAAATTGTATGAGGGGGGTTTACAAGATAGAGCTTGTAATTCGCTCACCCTTCTAGCAGATGTTAAAGACACTAATAAGACCGTTTTAAGGGTGAGAAATCTTAGCAAACAAGAGTGGAGTGGTTCGAAAGGAGACCCCATCAGGAAATTTAAGACTAAATTTAAGTCCCATAAAGCAACCTGGAAAGGTCTTGGAGGGTAGACATTAGTTAATCCCTTTAGAAATTGTATTACTAAGGGTAATTTCAAATACGAAGGCTCCTCTGCAGTGCCCTTGAAGATCGATAGCGCTGCGAGATAGCCCTTGATAGTGCCAACTTGAAGGCCTGAATTTGCCAAGTAGAGTAGAAAGGATAACACTGTTGGTGTACCACATGAAAAGGGGTTGATATTCTCTTCTCTACACCAGCTGCAGAATTTGTTCCAACGGCAGCAGTATAAAGACTTTGTTGCTGGCCTTCTGGCTGAAAGCAACACTTCCATGACGTCATCAGGGAGGTCCCAATCCTTGTATCTCAACCTTTCAGAAGCCAGGCGCGAAGGTTGCTGGTTCTGATGTCTGGATGGAGAACCTGACCTCCCTTCTGTGACAGAAGATTCTCCTTGAGTGGAAGACGAATTGGAGGGCAGATGGACACGTCCAGAAGGTCCGGGTACCACGTTCTCCTGGCCCAGTCTGGGGCAATTAGGATCATGGTTCTCCGGAATCTTCTCAACCTCCTGATAATTTGAGGAATGACAGGGACTGGTGGAAACACGTATAGGAGTGGAAACTCCCAGTCCACTATGAACGCGTCCCCTGGAGCTCCTCTCGGGGGAAATTCCCTTGAACAAAACAGATCACACTTTCTGTTGGTACTGGTGGCAAACAGATCCACTTGAGGGGTTCCCCAAAGGGCGAAGGTCTCCTGAAGGACTTCCCGAGTTAGTTCCCACTCGTGGGAGACTGTGCCCTGCCTGCTCACGGCGTCCGCCGTCAAGTTCTTCTCTCCGGCTAGGTGAACTGCCGATAAAGAGATTCCTTCTTGAATTGCCCAAAACCAGAGCAGCATTGCCTCTCTGCACAGTGACAGTGATTCTACGCCTCCCCTTTTGTTGAGGTAGTGCATGGCCACTGTGTTGTCCGTCATTATCAGGACATTTTTCCCCTTTACAGATGGCAGAAAGGCTTTCAGCGCTAGTCTGATTGCCCTCAGCTCTAACAGGTTGATATGTAGTCTGGACTCCGATGGAGACCAATGACCGCTGATGGTCAAGTTGTTGGTATAGGCTCCCCACGCCGTGAGTGAGGCATCTGTAACTACTGTTATCTCCGGCGATGGTTGCCAAAACAGTTCCCCCTTCAAGATGTTTTTCTGGAAGGCCCACCACTGAAGGTCCCCAGCCACCTTGTCCGGAATCTGAAGGAGGTCTGTCATTCTCCCTGAGAATTGCGACCACTGAGTTTTCAGTGCCCACTGAAGAGATCTAATTCTCAGGCGAGCCTCTGGCACAAGGAAGATGCAGGATGCCATGAGGCCTAGCAACCTCAAAAAGTCGAAGGCTGGGAGACGTTGGGCATTTTGAAACTTGGTGACCATCTGCAGAATATCTTGAGCCCTCACCTCTGGTGGCGAGGCTTTTCCCAGGGAAGTGTCCAGGACCGCTCCAATGAACTGGAGTCTCTGTGATGGTATCATCTGTGACTTCTTTAAATTGAAGGAGAAGCCCAGTTTGTGAAGGAAGTGGCAGAAATAATCTAGCTGGATCTGAGCTTGTTCCCAAGATACAGCTCTGATCAGCCAATCGTTCAGGTAGGGGTAGACGTGGATACCTTCCCTCCTTAGACTTGCAGCCACTACCGACATTAGCTTGGTGAAGACCCTCGGGGCGGAGGTCAGCCCAAATGGCAGAACTCGAATGAGAGCCGCCAATTGCGAACCTCAGGTATTTCCTGTGTTTGAGATGGATTGGCACATGGAAATAAGCATCCTGGAGGTCCAGAGATACCAGCCAGTCCTGGAGCTGGAGGGCCTGAGGGATCTGAGAGAGAGTTACCATCTTGAACTTGTCCTTCCTGAGGAACTTGTTCAATCCTCGTAAGTCCAAGATAGGTCTCAATCCTCTGTCTTTCTTCGGTATGAGAAAGTAGGGGGGAGTACCAGCCCTTGTTCTTCTCCGCTACAGGTATTGGTTCTATGGCACCTTTCTCTAGCAGGACTACAATTGCCTGCAAGAGGAGCGGATCTGGAACTTTCAGAGAGCTGTTCCCCGGTGGATAACTCTGAGGAATGTGTAGAAAAGGCAGGCAGTAACTTTGGGCAACTGTCTCCAATGCCCAAGCATCTGACGTAATAGCCTGCCATTCCGTCAGATGTTGAGTTAACCTGCCCCCTACTGGTGTTTTGTGAAGAGAGTCCTCGGAGCGGTTTGGAGGCAGCTTATGCAGATGCCGAGGGTAAAGAGGCACCGGCTGCTGCTGCGGCTTTTGTGTTTTTACCCAGTCCACCTCGGGTGAATTTTTTCTGACCCCTTTGAACTGGTTGCCCTCTGCCCTTTCCGAATGCGGAATAGAAGCAAAAGGACTTACCTCTCCAGGAGGTTCTTGAGGGGCGATATGGTGTCTGATGGATTGCAGCTCCTAGGGATTTTGCTGCTGCCTTAGATGTTTGTAGTTTTTCTAAACTGTCATCCGCCTTCTTACCAAACAAAGAAGAGCCGTCAAAGGGCATATTCAAGAGTCTGCTTTGCACATCTGGAGCAAAACCAGACTTTCGTAACCAAGCAAATATCTGGGTTGTTGTACTTGCCACCATGGCCCTGCTGATGCTGTCAGCAGAATCGATGCCAGTTTGAAGGGATTCGCACATAGCGTCTTTACCATCCTTGATGATGTTTAGGAACGCTTCCCTTTCTTCTCCCTCCGGGAGGCAGTCAGCCGCTGATGAAGCACACTCCCAAAGTGTGTGGCTGAACCTAGCGAGTGTACAAGTAGCACTGATGGATTTCAACGCCATGCTACATGCGGAAAAGACTTTTTTGGCCATAGAGTCATATCTCACATCATCCCTATCCTGTGGAACAGTAGGGTAAGCCGATTTACTACCTGCTGAAGTAGCTGCCTGAACAACCAGATTCTCCGGAGTTGGGTGTTTGGATAAATATTCAGGGTCAACAGAAGACACCCTATATTTAGCTGATCATTTTTTGTTAACCGCTGGGATTACCTCAGGTGTTTCCCAGTTTGCCAATATTCTCCTTTGTAATGCCGCATGAAATGGCACCACAGGATCCTCCTGTGGACCTTTGACCAAGATGTCTGCGAGGTCGTCTTGCTAAAAAGCAGGTGAGGGTGTGGACCACCCCATGAACTCTATTATCCTTGCCATCAATGTTCTATAAGGGGTTTCAGCGTGTTCCCCTGGGTCTGGTGTGGCAAATTCCACTTCTGGGGAAGTGTCCAACCCACTTGCTTCCTGTAGGGATTCATGGAGGTCTTTAAACCTACCTTCCTCAGAGGTAAATTCCTCTGGTGCAGGAGTCGCAGGTCCCTGCAACTCAAAAGGTCTTGTCTGATCCGAATCCTCCCCTTCTTCATAAATAGAAGATAAGACTCTGGAGTGATCAGGTCTTGAAAATGGTATAAATCCCATTTCCAGAACAGAAGGAGCCAAATTCGTCATGATTGGCTGAGAAAACGTTGACGTCGTCGACGCGGACGTTAAAGGCTTCGAAGCCATCGTAGCCATCGAAAAAGGCGTCGAGAAAGGTGTTGGAGGCCTCGATGAACTCGAGAGTATCGGGATTCTACTCGAGGTTGTCGACTACCTTCTCGTGCTCGAGGCTCTGGCCACTGGCTGTAAGGTGGCCGTGGGTTTATCCTTTCTCGGCGTCGACTAGACTGACCTGTGCGTCGAAGAACCCTTCGATAACGGCGTCGACGACGCCGATCTATGTGTCGAAGGGATCTTCGACGACAGCGTCGAAGACGCAACTTTGCCTTTACTCGAGGGTTCGTGACGCTCTCGAGTGGCTTCTTTCGCCGGGTGCTGTGACTCGCGGCTTTTTGATTTTTCGGGTCTTTCACCCAGGGAATCACCCTCAGCAGTCTTCGAGGGGGTTGAGGCCGCTTTCTCGTATATGCTTAGCATCTTTTTCCTGAATTCCTTCCACTCAGCCTGAGAGCTATGTTTTGTGGGGCAGGAGACCCTCCTTTTTGGGGAAACAGAAGAAGACGAAGACGAGGAAGGGGATCTTCAACGTCTCTTTTTTGAATGCTTAGATCTCGAAGAGTGATGGGAACTGCTTCGAGACCTAGAACGAGAATGTCTTTTGTGATGGCGAGGAGACGAATGTCTCGACTCTGCGGAGGAAACTTTCGAAGAAGTTTTAACTGCCTTACCTCTCTCGAGCTTTCCCTTAAGCTCCTTCAAGGCTTTCGCCGCCATTGACATGCAGTCCTCGCACTCCGAACAATGGTGCTCGATTCCCAGGCACCATAAACAGATCCTGTGAGGATCTGTCAATGACATTTTCTTTCCACAGTCTCGACATTTTTTGAAGCCGGACCGTGGAGTCGTCGGTTCGGGTGAGGAAGCCATTGAGTACGAGTCGGTATTCACGAGGAATAAATATATATTTGACTGAAGAACTGAGCAACTATATTCCGAGGCCCCACGAAGCGCGGAAAAACAGAACTGAGCAACGGACGCTGCGTGAGTCTATTTATACGCGTGATGACGTCGGCGCCGATACAGAGGTCGTCGAGGGACATCGGCTCGAGGGAAGTCGACACGCAGCACCCTCTACTGAAAAAATAATTCCGATGCCAGCAAGCAGGGAGATGATCTATCAAAGATCAAAGATAAGGAATACGTCGGAGGACACAATCCCTTCCAAATTAGATTTGGACTTATAGACACAGACTTCCGATAGTTTTCTTTAGGCAAGAGAAATCTGTACCTTAGTTATAGGGCAAGTTAGGCCTTTCATCATCCTGACATTTTAATAAAGTTTTTGACACTTGAGTTCTGTCGTCTGTGTCGTCTCTCTCGATACCATAACTGTCTCACAGACCTTACATTTCACAAATCTGCTCTTACCTAGGTCGCCCTCAACCGGGATGTTTAGTCTTTTAAAATAGTCTAAAACTCGAATACCTCTGTACCCACACCTCTCCCGTTCAGCGCCTGCAGGTCAAGTCCTTGGATCTGTGCTGTTCACTCTCCATACCTCTACCCTGGGAATATTTAGCTTGCCCTTTTGATTTCGCCATTACATCTTTGCTGACAACACTCAAATCAGTGCCTCCTTTCCATTAGCATTTTTGGAATGATAACCAGCTGTCTCACTTCATTCTGTCTGTGGATGGCTCTTTGCTGGCTCAGGCTGAATTCTTCAAAAAATGAAGTCACACTTCCAATGCCTACTTTCCCCCCTATCTCCCATCTGCTTCCCACCAACCTTCTTGCTACCTCGCCCAATGCTTGCAACCTTGGGGTCCTGTTTGATAGCAACCTCTGACTGCAATAGTTCATCAATGCCACCACCGCTGCTGCTGCTGCTCTCATTAACCTTTGACATTTGGAAAACTCACCCATTTCTTACTCACCACTCTGCAAAAACTCTAATCTCCACCCTTGTGGTCAACCAACAACTACTGCTCAAGCCTACTCCTGCACATCTACCTACAGATACATGGCTGGTTGGTCCTCAATGCATGACAGCTCCCTTTTCAAGTTAATGCTACTAGTCATCAAAGCAATCAATGGTCTTGCTCACCAGTAGCGATCTGATTGTATCTCTGCCTAATCACCATCTCATTACGCATGCTCTTCCTCTGCACTCAATTCCACTGTACTGTGCTCCCCCTGTGCCTCCTCTAGTTTATATTCTTTCTATAGGCTATCTTGACATTAGACTCTGGGAAAGGAATGGGGTTTACACGTGGGGGGATCTTTACGAAGAAGGTACATTTAGGGATTTCACTGCGTTCCAATCTACAGAGGGCTTATCAAGGGGCCAATTCCTATGGTACGTGTGGGCTAAGAGGGTGGCAAGAGCAAAGTGGTATGAGTGGCCCAAAAAACCGGAGGCAAACCCCTTATAACACTATTGTATAACCTAGGCGATGGCTGGAGGTTGGTATCCAGAATATATAACCAGTTAATAGATATACCTAATCCCCGGTGCATCAATCTGAAATCCAAATGGGAAACAGACCTGGGGCTAGATATAGCGGATCGAGAATTGGAAAGGGCTCTGGCGTTTCCCAAAGTAGTATCCAAGAACGCTAGGTTCCGATTGATGCAACTAAATGTGTTGCATCACACATATATGATCCCGGATAGGGTAGCCATGTTTACCAAGTAAGCTTCCCCAGGATGCCCTTGGTGCAGGGCGGAGAAGGCAGGTCTACTACATATATTTTGGGAGTGTCCCAAAGTACAGTGTCTCTGGCTCAAAGTAGAACAGACTTTTAGGAAGGCCGGAATGTTAAGATATGGATGGAACACGAAGGAATGCTTACTAGGAACCTATCTCAGACTAGCTAAAATGAAGCATATTGTGAAATTGATTGATATGGCATGTGTACTAACCAAGAGAACCATTGCAATGGTGTAGAAACGGACTGGGGGTCCACAATACGCAACATTGCACTGGGAGCTGTAGCATTGAGTGGAGGTGGAGACCAAGGCCTGGGAAGAGGATATCCTTAGATCTCCCGATGGCACTAGCCAGTCATTCGATGCATGGGAAGCTCGAACATGGGACGTGTTTCACTCCTCTGATGATAAGCTCCCCTGAATCAAAGATGTCATCGAGGGCTGTAGACTCAAAACCATCATACTGTAAACGGACGCTGCCCCCTGCTAATTTGCGACATCCCCCCAATCCTCCCAGCCCCCCATCCCTCCCTTCCACCCTCGCTACATGCTCCTCATACAAGCAGAGTAACACTGCAGTGTTAAACATGGAGACAGTTGTTTATTGGTTTATTATTGTTATAATTTCACTAGTATCAGGCATAGTATAAGGCGTGTACAATTGCCAGACGACATGTTACATTTATGACTTTGTAAAATATGGAGTGTATAATTGACCACCAATGCGTTACATGTATGGTTTCCAAAAATGCCAATAAAGACATTTTAAAATAAATAGACTATCTTAACTCCTTTGGAACCCGTTGCCTATCACAGTCTAAACCAGCCAAACCTGTGGATCTCTTCAAAAGCTTGCCAAAGAGAGAGCTCCCCAGCGCTGTTCTTATTCGTTTTACCTGACCCCACCACTTCCTCCAGTGCTGCATAATGTTGTATATTTGTACAGTACTATTTTGTTTGAAGCACTTGTCCCCCTAGGCTAAAGTTACCTTTTTAAGCCACTCGTTTCATATATACATTTTGTTTTGTTTTTTTCCTGGTCTATGTCCAAAATATCCCACTTGGTTCACACCCCATTAACTGGTTCTTCACTTGTTCTCGTCTTTGTGCACAGGCACCCTTCTGTGTAATGCCTCTGTCATCTGTACATGTGTTATTGGAAATCGGCATCCCAAGTTCTTCAAATAAATACAAATATAAAAATACAAACTACACATGCATTTCCATTGTTCAGGATATGTTTATGAACATTAACATTTTCCAATGAATCATTTGTGATAAAACACAGGACCATATTTCCATGCAAACATCTAAGAAGGGACGGCATCAATCATAATGAAACATACCTTCACCTTCTATTAATAATTTCTAACACTTGCGTGTGAGTTGCAAGCTAAACTAAGGTTAACTTTGAACCTTCCATTGCCTACATCAATCCATGGCAGCATGTATTCAACAACTCAATGTCTTGCTCCTTGACAAACTGGTGGGCTACAAAAAGTCTCTGCTGATCCTTAACCCACAAGCACTAAACCTTTGACGGAATTATAATCTCCAGTTGAATGTCTACAAAGAAACATTCAGAACTTTGACTACTTCAAATGCTGGAATTATGGTCTATGTGAGGTTCAGCAATGTTCTCTTCCTCATCATTGTACCCCATGGTCCATGCACTTAAACTTAGAAATGTCCCATGGTGCAGGTACAACTGTTGAATTCACCACCTGTTTTTAGCAGGGGACATGGGACTATCCTTACCTCCTGCACCAGACTCACCCCATCTACCTCTCATTCCACCATCAGCATTCTGCTCCAACACAGCCAACTCATTCTCTAAACCTTTAATCTACAATCTAAAACTTGTTATTGGAATTTCAAAGCCAATTCAATAATTCATCTACTATTTCTGGAATGGTATTGCCAGTGATCCAGATAAGATTTTTGAGGTGAGAGGACTCCTTATATGTAAACTTTGGGAGTGAATGCGATTTCAAGGAAGTAAAAATGAGTTTTCTCCTTTGCAAGAGAGTAAAAAGTATGCGATATCCAGATGTCACGTGCAAAAATGTAAAACTGCATGGAAATTGGCAGCAGTTCACATCTAGACAAAAAAAGCAAGTTTCACTAACAATTAGCAGATAAAGCACAGGGTCTGGTAGCACAAGCACCCACTCACAAATGGAACAGATGAGTACTACCACACCGAGCTTGCCCTGCATTAAAGGAATAGTTACCATTATAGTACAGTTTACTACATTGACTCTAAGGTAAGGTTTAATGGATTTTTAAACTAGACATAGCATACTCCTCTGCGCTCCAGATAAGGTTTTGTGGTGGCAGTATTTTACACACTGCTTCTATAATTAAAGTGTAAATTCAATTGTAAGAATAAAAATGATTTCCACAAGAGTGTAAAAAGTATGCACAAGGCAACCAAAACATGACTAAACTTGGAAACGAATAGTGGGGCAGAGTGGTGTAGTCTCTGCAGTCCTGTAGCTTTCCCCTGCTTAGGGTTGGTCTGTCTTTCATGCTCTCATCCAGAGGCGGACTCTTCTTCAAAAGACCCTACAATCTGCAGAGCAGAGTGGTGCAGTTTGTGCGGGCTGCGTGGGGTGTCGCAAATCCAACTGGCACAGGCGTTTCAAATTTCTGCAAGTGCATTTTACCTTAAGGAGCATTGGGTGTTTGAATGACACGGAAAGTGAACTTCCTGAACTGTGAGTGTGACATTGAACACTGTGTGCAAAGTCAGCGTTTGTTTTGTTCTTTCTACTCAGCTCTTAGGATTCGGCTTATTAAAGCCGCTGGGTGGGGTTCTTGTTGAGCATTTTGTACATCGAGTTTGCCCAATATTTTTGGAGACTGTGGGGAAACTCCCTTTGATCCATATCGTTTGCCACACTACTTTGTGAATGCAGGGGAAAAACAAAAGATACCACCTTAGGAGTGAAAAAGCCACTCCACTTGATCCTGATACATCTTTACCACAAAATGAGCCTGCCGAGGTTGGCATGGGCAAGGGGAAAATGTCATCATTTTTTCCGCAAATCCAAGGAAAACATTCTCAGGCCACTCAAGTTGGGGGTACGATTTCAGACAATACTCTGGCGATAGCAGCCAAAAGGAGTACTACCGACTGCGGTATATCTGCTCCAGTTCTATCCCAAGTGGAACATGACATGAGCACCTCCATCTTTTTAAGCTTGTGCGAGTTTGTGTTTCCGAGCTTATTCAGAACTCCAGAGGTATCTGGTGAAGTAATACCTGACACACTTGTATCTGTAACTTGTATTCCTAATGCCATTTCGGTGACAAGGGATCAAACCTCTCTATCGTTCCAAGGTGATGACTCAAGTTATCATGACATTCTGGACATGGGCGTGAGGTCACTTGCAGCACTAAATACTGTGCTGCAATCCTTCAAATCACCTATATGATACAGTGGCCCATGAAGTGAGAATGAATTCAGTGGCACTAAATTAAATAAGGACACTCGTTTTGAATGGAACTCAGCAGCACAGTTTCAACTAGTCTCTGGTTTGTAATCTGCCCATCGTAAAATTGACTGAGTCACCTAAATCTCCAGTTTGAGTGTCTGCTGGAATTGTACCTACTGAAGATGTGCAATCAGATGCTGTAATATTGGTTGATCAATCTGTAAACGAGCCACCATTGATTTCTCACAATAAAAAGAAATCTAAGAACTTGAAAAAGGAGTCAAAATATACAAGGAAAGGGTCACAGAAATGTCTACCGAAAATTATTTTTGCAGCAAATTAAGTAGTCTAAAAAAAGAATTTTATTGCTGCCCAGAGACCCCAGAGGGGAGCTTCATTCGAGCCATTGGACCGAGGACACCCGTTGGGGTCCAACAGAAAGCAAACATCTGACCACATGACTCTGGACAAAGCTAGTCAGGGTAATGTTATGTCACCGCCATTGCAGCACTTCGAGAAGGGGTTGAATTTATACACGCTACTGCTGATACTGGCTTGCCCAGGAAGAATGATAGCCAGATCCTGATCCTTGAGAATCCCTGTTCGATAATGATTGGAATATTCCTTTAAATCGAAGTAAGTTGGCTGGCCCTTTTGACCACTATTCCAGAGCCAAGTTCGATCTCATTGTTTGATTTACAGTTTGTCAATCCATTTGATCGTGCCTGTTTGGGGAAATGTGTTGTTCATTTCTACTCTAAGATGATTGAGAGGCAAGTGGTTGAACATCAAGAGGAAATTAATTTTAAAGGTTTCAAATGTTATCAGGCATGAAAAGGAGGGGCCAGCCAAAAAGATCACCAGAGGCCAAACACCACAGGGAGATGTTACTTTGATCAAGATCAGATGAGATATATCCCCCCATGAGTCTGAATATCTGAATTGGTACTAGCTTGCGGCAGCTCTCCCAGCCTCAGCAAAAAGTCAACCTGGCTTCTAGTGATGTGGCAATTTTTTTAATTTATACTTCACTTTCAACTGACGATTACATTATAGCGATGCCATTATAGAGAGTTCTTTAAGCATACAGACTTATGACAATTTGTGGTATACAAGCATTTCCCAATACATCCATTTAGTGATCGGTCCGCGTTGTGTCTTCGTCTGACTCCTCTTGGTGGGCATCCAGGTATCTCCTGAGGGGGCCCCATACGTCTTTTGGTCTGCAGGTGGCGGTCACTCCTTTAACATCGTTCTCCTCGCATTCCTTTACAAATATTAGGTCTCTAAACCATGCTTGTGAGGTAGGGGCTGTTTTCACTTTCCAACTTTTAAGTATGTTCCTTTTGGCCACTGCGCCGGCAACAGCAAAGAGTCAGCGAGTGACCACGGAGACCTTGCCTATGTCTCCCACAAATATTTTTGAGGGGTGGCCGGTATGCGTATGTCTAATATTGTGGCTATTTCCTCCCAGTAGCATCTGATAGGAGGGCATTAACAGTACATATGTATTGAGTTCGCTGTTGGAGCTTTGCATTTTGGGCACAGGGTCTGCTTTGAGGGGTCAAATTTAGATACTTTGTTGGGGGTAATATGAAGATAATTCAGTACTTTAAACTGGATTAATCTAAAGTTGGCCTCATGGAAACCGATCTGGTATAGTAACAGTATTTTGCCAATTTTTGTTCGTCTATTGTGTCCAAATCATATATAACGCCTATGAAGATATCTAAGTTTGAAAACGCTGGACGACAAGCGTGTCCTAAATGTGACGAGGAGGAAGCTGATATGACACATGTTTTGGTCATGCCCAGTAATTGAGCGTTTCTCGGGAGAAGTGGCACAAAAGCTTGCCGAGAAAGGGGACACGTTGATCATAGACACAGCTTGGGCCTGTTTGCTGGGAGGGTTCCCCAGATCATCAAAACTTAAGCATGTTGACAAACTGAAAGATCTAGCGTATGTGCTTGCTAAACGGAGGATCGCCATGGGATGGAAGACTTGTCACAGGCCACGGGTGGAGGTGTGGTGGAAGGAGTTACAGAAATGGGCAGAGGCAGAAACAATGGTATGGCAAGAGTCGAACACTGTAGGGGGGGAGGAGGAGACAGGGACCCTGATGGCATGGAAATTATTAATAGCTGAATTGTTTGGAGCAATACAAGATGTGACCGAATCTACAGGAAGCTATATCCCGCCGTATGAGGCGGATACAGAGAACGATGAACAGACAGGCTCATGAAGGGGGGTGGGAAGGGGAGAAGCAGTGGCTAAGATCGAGAATTAATATCATTATTTTGTCGCAAAATGCATTGCGTGTTTGGTTGTATTGTTGTTTTGTTTGATTAAACTTAATAAAATTAAAAATAAAAAAATAAAAAGTCTATTGTGTCCAAATCTCGTACCCACTTTGCCCTTATCGTATTTTTGGATGGGGTATGAAATTGTACGGCTTTGTACAGCGTTGAAATGTTGCCTATAAAACTCTCTTGCGTCAAAACGGCCGACAGGAACTGGTGTGTGGTCTGTGCTCTTGGAAATGATGGCCATTTGTTTCTACACGCTGCCCTTAGCCGTTGGTACTGTAGTGGTGTGGTAAGGTTCACGCCCACCTTCCCCTGGACCTCTTCCAGTAAAAAATCTCTCATTGGGGTAGAAGTCTCTCAAACGCATTTCTTTCCCCGGGTCCCACCTCCTCTGTAGTGTCGTATCTAGTGTGGGTTCAATATCCGGATAGTGCCAGAGGGGGGTGTAGGGCCAGTAAGGGGTCAGTACACCCCACCCTGCTAAATAATTTCATCCAAGCTTTTACTGTGGCCTTCAACGTGTCCACCTCGTCCAGGTCTTGTTTAGCTGTGGAGAATATCATGGACTAAGTTTATGGGGGCAGCTGCAAACTTCTGCGCTTGTATTTGAGCATACTTTTCTGTAGAGTTGACCTAGTATTTTGCAAAGTATGCCTGTGCAGTCTAATAGTAGAGCAGGAAGTCCAGGGC
The DNA here is from genome assembly GCF_040938575.1 of Ambystoma mexicanum. Classification (NCBI taxonomy): domain Eukaryota; kingdom Metazoa; phylum Chordata; class Amphibia; order Caudata; family Ambystomatidae; genus Ambystoma; species Ambystoma mexicanum. Next base: position 1,137,478,613 of record NC_090931.1, on the reverse strand, counting down.
TGCTATTCCACCCCTGTGGTACCTCTTGCACATTTTGGCCCAGTGAAGCCTCACTGTACCCTCCTCCCCATACGAAGTGCGTGGCTAATTATTGGAGATTATCCAAAGAATTTCCAGCCAGGCCAAATTGGGATATTACTAATTAAGTATATCAACTTCGGTACCACTACCATTTTCAGCAGAGCTATACAGCCATGTATGGATATCAGGAGTTTGTCCCAGATCTTCATTTGCACTCGAGCAGCGTTAGATATGGTTCATAATTTGAGGATATATGGTACATTTATCTGTTGCCATTATAATGCCTAGGTATCGTGCCGAGGTCAGGGACCATCAGAATTGGGCCGTAGCTTGTGATTGTGTTGTGGCCTGTGTTAGGGGGATCATTTCTGATTTAGTCTGGTTGATCTTATATCCTGAAAACTTTGCGAATTCATGTATCTCATGCATCATCGCGGGTAGATTGGTCTCTGGGTCTCATATATAGCATGGTGTCGTCTTCATAAAGCGAGTTAAATTGAGGGGGTCCCCTGATTCAAATTCCCCGCCATTCGTGTTTATATCTTAGTTTTGTCGTCATGCCTTCTATGGTTAGTGCAACGATGAGGGGGGGAAAGGGGACATCCCGGTCTAATGCCTCTGTGCAATTTGAACTCAGTTGATATGGTCTTGTTGGTTCTAATTTTGGCCGTTGGATCTTAATATAATGGTCATATGTAGCTCTGGAAGCCTGATCCAAATCCAATTTTGCGCAGAATAGCATACCTCCATGATACAGGGTCGAATGCTTTCTCAGCATCAAGGGCAACCGCCATAGTTTTGGCCTTTGGGTCTAATTGTGAGGTGATGGCAAAAATCTACGGAGGTTCAGAGCGGTGGATCGAGTGGGGATAACCCTGATTGGTCTGGGTGAACTCATTTATTCATGTATGGTAATAAGCGGTTAGCTATTGCCTTGGCAAATATTTTAGTGTCTACATTTATCAGGGACAGAGCATGGTACGAGGTAGGTTCATGTTGGGGTTTATGAGGCTTCAGTAGCACTGTAATTATGGCCTCCCTCATGGAATCTGGTAGTGTCCCGTTCCCCAAGGCCTCTTCCCACACCTCCAGCAACCCAGGAGTGAGTTCTGTGTTAAAGGTTTCATAGAGATCTGCAGGGATACCGTCTGAGCTGGGAGTCCTACCCGCTTGTAAAACTTTAATGGCTTGCTCAATTTCCTCTGCGTTCAGGGGAAGTTCCAACATATCCCTACCTACCAGTTCCAGTACTGGCAACGGGAATGAGTCATGTATTCCTGGAGCTCTTCTGACGATACTACATCAGCGTTTGCATATAGTTTTGTGTAGAAACCCGAGAATACCTCATTTACTGCTCAGGCGTCTGTGTGTACCTTACCGTCTGAGCCTGTTATCTCCGTGATCTGCCTTATCCCTTGTTCGGCTTTGATGAGGTTAGTCAGGGATCTACTTGCCTTGTTCCCCTCGCCAAATCTTCAGGCCTTTATCGATTGTGTCATGTACAGAGCTTCGCGTTCAGCTAGTGTCCTAAATTTCGTTAACTGTCCCTGTAATGGTTTCAGTTTGTCTATCACCGGTGTTTGTGCATGTGATTTTTCTACATTTTTTTGTGTGAGCTCAGCTTGAGTCAGTTCCCTCCTTATTTCTCGTAGGGTACCATGTGAGCGTGATAGTAGGTGTCCTCTCAGCCAAATTTTAAAGGTTTCCCAGACCGTGGTTAAGGAGCCCACCGATCCCGTATTGCGGTCAAAAAAGTCACTTATGTCTGTTCTCAGTGGCTCGATTATTGATTTGTCTTTCAATAGTGCTGGAGGAATCTGCCATTGACGTACATTCTGATTGTTGTCTACCAGCTGTAGGTCCAGGAGCACTGGGGAGTGGTCGGATAGTGTGCAGGGTAGCACGACAGTCTCTTACAATTGGGATAAATTCAGATGCGCACAGCCAATAGTCGATGCGGGAGCTGGATCCATGTACGTACGAATGGAATGTATATTCCAGGTGGTCGGGGTGGAGTTCACTCCATGCATCCGTGAGTGGTAATGTGGCCATAGCTTGAAGTATAGTTGACTGTGGTTCCTGTGCCCCTTGGATGACCGGTCTTTCGTTGGGTACAGGATTGTGTTCAGGTCGCCTCCCCATATTATTCTAGCCTCACCCACCGGCGAAATCAATGCCAACATCTGTAGATAAAACTCAGGAGAGTATGTCAGGTCCATATGTGTTAATTAAGATTAGCTCTTGGTTATGTATTGTCCCCCATATTATTGCATATCTGCCTTCAACATCGACCCTTGACTTAGACATTTGAAATCCTGTACGTTGGGGTATTATTGTTAGTAGTCCTCTAGCTTGTGAGGAGTAGTCTGTCGCTATTCGCAGCTGCCCCCAATTTCGAGCAAATGCATCCCTCTTGTTGACATGTGTTTCCTGTAAAAGGAGGATGTCAATTTTATGTCTGTTACCGCATGTCAAGATTTTCCTAGCTTTTATGGGGTTTGCCAGACCTCCAATGTTCCTGGTCAAAAGTTCAATACCCTGTGTCATCCTGGGTGCCGTGTATCCACGTAAGTCTTGAACATATGGGTTCGCTCAGAACTCTTACATGCTATATATTCGTCAGTCTTTTCAATTAAACATTTCCCCCCAACATCTCCCCTTCCCACCGCATCTATATGTGAGTACATTGTTAGCTGCATATCTTTCCCTCATCCCTTCGCTTTTAAGGCAACAGGCCTTACCCTTATCACCATCCCCCCCAACTGGACAGTGTAACCCCATATTCAGACTGCAACTTCTGCAACTGTGGGTGGCGCTGTATGGTCATTACCATACTGCTCAATTAAATCCGCTCTTGTGAGCTGCTGCGCTAGCTTGTGGCGGATCAGGGAATATGTGACTTGCGGTCTTTATCTGGGCGCTTCATGGCTTATCTCGCACCGGGTTAAGACTGAGGGTCTACTCTGGTCGGGGGTAGAGGGATGTTCCATTCTATGTATCCCGTTGCTTCTTCAGGTGTCAAGAAGAAGTGCGCTCTCCCGGAGTGTTCTAGCTAGAGCTTCGCCGGAAACAGCATGGCATATGGTATGGATCTTACTCTGAGCGCCTTTTTCACGTGATCAAAAGTGCGGCAGGCCGCCTGGACATTATTGGAGAAATCAGGATATATGTGCACTCGGGTAGAGTCATATGATAGCATTCCTTTTTCTCTGGAGAGGCAGAGGATCAGGTCCCTATCCCGAAAGTTGAGTAGGTGTCCAATGATTGTTCACGGCAGTGCCCCCGGTTTGGGGGTTGGGGCGAGGGATCTGTGGGCCCTCTCGAGGAGGAATTGTTGGGAAAACTGAGCTTCTGGAAGCATAGTACGTATTGCCTCCTCCAAAAAGACCTCCATCGGCACATTCAGGGGTTTGACTGCCAGGCCCACCACCCTAATATTGTTCTGGTGCGATCTTGACTCTAAATCATCGCACTTGGTTTGGACCAGTTTCAGGCTCTTCTTCATATCTTCAATATGTTTGCCTTGTATGGTAGCTAGGTCTTCCAGCCCCCTTTTCTAGTCTCAGCTTCGGTGACCCTTGTGTTTACATTTTGTAGATCAGCCCTGATTGAGGATATGTTGCAGCCGATGTCACCCAGCCTGCTATTCACCGCCGCAAATCCTGGCTGCAATGCTGTCATGTAGGGATCCATTTCGCTTTCTGCCGGCGCTGGGGCACTCTGACTCCTTTGCATGGACTCGGTTCCTTCTGCCATGTTTGGGTTAGTAAAAGCATCCATGGGGCCTTTCCTGTGTCCTTTGTTGCCCCTAGTCTTGTCCTGGGTCAACAGTGGTCATAAGCTTCTGTGGCGTGTGGATAGCCGGTCCAGCGAGTAAAATGCCCCTTTTATGTGGTATTTGAGTGGGGGTGCCCGCTGCCACCAGTCTCCTAAATATGGAGCTCCCTTGTTTAGGCAAATCGGTGGGGGGAGGGGAGTGGAGGGGTTCAGCCTCTATGTGATGATTGCCTGACAGTGTTTATTAACATACTGTGACTCTCCTGTTGCGTTTCCTTGGATGTAAACTGTCGTAGCCTGGGTGATGTCAATTGGCCTCTAGGAGTCGGGTAAAATGTGTCGCGTGGACGTGTCTGCAGGCTTTTCCTAGTATGGTGTTTTCACCTACAATTAGGTTGTGGTTCAAGTTTGTGCCCTCCGCAACCCGAGTTAGGTCCGGATAAGTAGGATATTTAAATAATGGCTGTAAACAGCAGTCCACCCCCCCTAAATCTTCTGCCGCTTTGTAGAGCGAGTCCCCTGGGTGGGGACCCGCTCTGATATTCACGGTTTAGCCTCCCCTCTCCCCGTTCTCCTCTGTTGTGTATTACTGTAGCCCTTCCAGGGCTCCCACTGACACTTTAGCGTGGGGGTTGGAGTCATGGTTTCACGCTTCCTTGGCCCTCATTATCCTATGGGCCGCATATCAGTATATCTACAGTGTCCCCATGTACCTTTGCCCAGCTGCCGTCCGTGTCTGATCCAGCACGCCGTCTCCCTCGACCCAGCCGGTGTTTACAGCTCGCCCACAGCGCACACAGTGATCGGCTGGGGAAGGGGACCCAACAAACTCTGCCCAGATATACTGGCAGTACCTGGGATGTAGTTCTGTCTGAGGGCTGACCAGTCTTGCACCTCTTCCTTTCCACTTCCCACTTCGAAGGATGTAATGTTTTCTCACTCTGCTATACAATCTGATAAGTCAGCCGGGGTCCCCACACTTTATGGGTTAGCAGCGCTGGCGATCGCACTCTGCATGTAGGCTCTTGACTGCAGGTTTCGATCCGTCTCGTGGTTGGGGGCAGGGCTCCGAGGTTCCCTGCTTCGCCGCCATGCAATGTGAGTTTCGTTTCCAGCAGCCGTAACCAAGTGTAAATCTCTCGGGTCTGCCTGTGAGTGGCTCCTCCGATGCTCCAGATCTTCGGCTCCGTAAATCTGCTTTGATATTCCGCCCTAAACACGCCAATCCACAGGATTTTCAATTAAGGATGAGTGTATTTGCGTAGCTCTTCACCTAGGCGGCCATCTTAGTTGGTGTCCAACAGCGCCCCATCGATATGTGGCAATTATTAAGTGGGAACTTGCGTGGTCATAATTCATTTTTGACCAAGAACATGAAGAGGGCTTTGTACACAAAAAAGGTAGCAGGTGCCCATCTCTAGAAAGAACATGGCATGATAACCTGTTCAGTGGTTTTTACCCACTTGGACAGTCCGTAGCCATCACTTTTTGCTCACTGTACTTTTCACAAAGGAGGAATATCCATTTGCATATCAATCTTTGTCCCGCCCACAAGGGCAGTCCAGCACCGAAATGCCAGGCAAACTTCCTTTGAACAAGAGTACCAACATTTGATATCATCCTTCTCCAAGACACTTGGCTCAGGACCACCCAGTTATGGGATGGATATGCAAACTCATTCTACACTAGCTAAGAAAGGATTTAGGGGAAGGCCTATTGGACGGCTGCTAACTGCTGTGAAAATCAAAAAGTGTTGTTGAATTGAGAGACTACCTACAGTGTGACGCTATCTTGATAATCAAGGTTTAGGATACTAGGGAAACCTTTCAACAAGCAGCTGCTCTGATTATTGATATCTATTTCAATCCTACAGGTATGGACTTGGATACAGTGATACATGATATGGACAATGTATTAATAGCCTGGTCAACTACTAATCCTGATGATCCTGTTATTTTGGCTGGGGATTTCAACTGTAAATGTGTGGTAATGGATGGCGGTTGGGATGATCTCGATAATACCAGAAGTGTTGCCCCGTTTACTTATCTGTCGGGCAGACAACTGTGGTAGGATCTGGTCCAAATTTCTTTCTAGATGGACTTTTCTGCCAACTAATCTACTCTTCGAGTGGTCCCTCTCCAAAGTGGTCAAATATTTTTTCAACCTCCACTATCTACTATATTATTGTATAAGAACTTCGGGCGGAAGATGTGGTTCACTCGAATATAGGGAAAACGAGTTTAAGTGACCATGCAATGTTACAGCTAGCCCTGAGCCGCATGGGCCCTCAAAAGTGGATCTCTGGTGGTCTCGGGCCAGGGTACTAGGGTTGCTCAATATAGTACCAATTCGAAGCAAGTAGGCATAGACTTGTTCAACTGGAAGAGATATATATATATATATATATATGGAAGATACATTTTCACATTCATTGCCAGGTGAATGTCCAAATTTCTTATCAAGGTTGTGAAGACCAAACAGGGCCAGCCTAAGCGGCTCAGCAAAAGATCTCTCTGTATGGAAAACATAACAAATTTGATAGAGAGACCCAAAATAAAAAATGTCAAATGAAGAAAGAAGTCAGAAGAACAAGTTACTCTCTTACCTGGTTACGTTCTTTCGATGGGATGGTCCGACGAAGTATTCCATATCTATGACAGTAATCACCACAGCTGTGCTGCTTCGGAAAATCTTTCGGCGTCTGCGTCCTGCGTAGATGACGTCGATATGCCGTCCTCTAGGACCTTCTCCGATGGCCCTCGTCACTGGATGTAATAAGTAGGACGCATGACGCCCGTAGCCTCAGTTGTAGTTTTTTCCCAGAACGTGTGGCACCAATCTTCGGCCAGTATGACCACAGAAAGCCTTGTGGAAACGTAAGCTGCAATCGCATAAGAAATTCTGTAGTGGGGTAGGCAAAGAGGGAGCGATATGGAATACGTCGTCGGACCATCCCATCGAAAGAACGTTACCAGGTAAGAGAGTAACTTGTTCTTCGAGGGGATTGGGTCCTTTGACGTATTCCATATCTATGACAGACTCCCAAAGCAGTACCAACGTAAGGAGGTGGGAAAAGAATTTAGAATATACAAATTTAGAATGCCCAATCAAATTGCAGAGTAAAGGACCGTCTTGCCAAAGGCCAGATCCTGCCCCCGGATAGAATCGAGGGAGTAGTGACGTATAAAAGTATGGACCGAAGCCCAGGTGGCTGCATCACAGATGTCACGAATAGGAACAGCCCTCTGCAGGGCAGTAGAGGCAGCCATACCCCTGGTAGAATGGGCCTGTAAGCCTACCGGAGGATCCTTACCCCGCCAAGCGATAACATTCGGAAATTGCCAAGATGATCCATCGAGACAAAGTCTGCTTAGTAACAGCCTGTCCCAAACGCCTTCCAGCGTATCCTATAAAGAGTTGATCGTCCACTCTGACCCGGGACATGCGTGAAATGTAGAAGCTTAAAGCTCTCCTAGGATCCAGCCTATGGAGCCTCTCTCCTCTTCCTTACCAGGAAGTGGAGGAGGATAAAATGCCAGAAGAATAACCTTCTGGCTTAAATGAAATTCCAACACCACTTTCGGAAGAAAGGAAGGATGAACTCTAAGGACAAGCCTGTCCTTATGAAACACAGTGAAGGGTGGCTTAACTGAAAGTGCCTGTAACTCACTCACCCTGCGAGCGGAAGTGACCGCAACTAAAAACACAGTTTTAAGGGTTAACAGTTTCAAAGGACAAAAATGCAAAGGCTCAAAGGGAGCACCCATTAGAAACTTGAGAACAAGGTTCAGATTCCAACCGGGCACCTGGAAAGGTGGGAACACATTAGTGAGCCCTTTCAGAAACTGAGAAATGAAAGGAATTTTAAAATAAGAACACTCCTCAGACGAGCGCTGAAATATAGACAGCGCCGCCAGGTAACCTTTAATGGTACCCACTTGCAGGCCCTTGTGGGCCAAAGAAAGCAAAAAAGATAGAACAACAGGAATGTCACATGAAAAAGGATCCACATTCTGAACCCTGCACCAGTCGTAGAACTACCTCCAACGGCAATGGTACAGGGACTTTCTTGCCGGCTGTCTGGCCGAAAGCAACACCTCCATCACGTCTTCAGGGAGGTCCCAATCCTTATACCTCAACCTTTCAGAAGCCAAGCGTGAAGGTTGAGGGATCTGACCTCTGGATGGAGAACCTGACCCCCCCGCCGTGAGAGCAGATCGTCTCGGTAGGGATGACAACGTGGAGGGCAGATGGACAAGTCCAGAAGGTCCGGGTACCACGTCCTCCGGATCCCATGCCGGAGCAATGAGGATCATCCGGGAACCGAACCTCGGTAACCTCCGCAGCACTTGCGGAATGGCTGACGGCCCTCAGCTCCAACAGATTGATATGGAGTCTGGACTCCGACGGAGACCAACGACCGCTGACTGTCAACTCGTTGGCATGAGCTCCCCATCCCGTGAGGGATGCATCCGTCACAATCGTCACCTCTGGTCAGGGCAGCCATAATGGAGCCCCCATCATCAGATTGCCTTCGACGGCCCACCACAGAAGGTTCTGGGCGACCGAGGGCGGCACCTGAACGGGGTCCGACATCCTGCCGGAGGACTGGGACCACTGGAGCTTGAGTGCCCATTGCACAGATCTCATCTGCAACCTGGCCTCCGGCACCAGAAGAATGCAGGATGCCATGAGGCCGAGCAATCTCAAGAACTCGAACGCAGGGAGACTTTGGGCATGTTGCAACTTGTGCACCATCTGCTGAATGTGATGAGCCCTCACCTGGGGAGGAAAACACTGCCCCAGGGACGTGTCGAGCACTGCTCCGATGTACTGGAGCCTCTGAGTTGGTGTCAAGTGGGACTTCTTTAAGTTGAGGGAGAAGCCAGCTTGTGGAGGGAGTGGCAGGTGACGGACAGATGATCCAGGTGTCATGATGCCTAGCCCCAGGCATCCGGACAGAGTCCATCAGCCCCGGGAGCAGGCATCTAGACATTAGATAAAGGCAAGGCCGGCCTGCTCATCCTATTGGACCTCTCGGCGGCTTTCGATTTATTAGACCACGAGAAGCTCCGTGAGGCCCTGGGAAATGCAGGAAACTGTGCCGCGGAAGCCATCGACTCGATATCCTCTTTTTTGAATGACAGAAAATCCAAAATCACCTGGGGTGGACACTCTTCTGGCACGAATCCAGTGGATTGTGGCGTCCCTCAAGGTGCTAGCTTCTCCCCTCTCCTATCCAATTTATATATCCGTGGCCTCTGTGCCCTTCTTTCACAGTTGGATATTTATTTTACCAATTTCGCAGACGATACTCAACTTATTATAGAACTCAGCGGAGACCACACCACAGACAATAACAGACTCTCAGCAATCTATAATACTATAGAAAGCTGGATGAAAGCCCACTGGATGTGTCTGAATAGTTCAAAAACAGAACTTATGACATTCGGATCTTCAAAAGCCTTATCCAATCTAGGCCCAGCCTACTCATCATTTCTTATTAAGGACTCTAGCATCACGGTCCTAACTAAGGTGAAAACATTAGGCATATACCTGCAATCCTCATTAGGAGCAGACGCTCAAGTCGCTTTTCTTAAAAAGAACTGCCAGTACCACCAGAGATTACTACGCCGCATTAGGCCATATCTCAACGCTACAAATTGCGCTACCATTGCTAGAGCCACAATATTGTCCCGACTGGATTATGGGAATGCGCTGATGCTCGGCTCAAGTAAATCTTGCATTAAACAATGGCAGATCATCCAGAATAACACTGTTAGAACTATCACCGGGAAGTCCAAGCGCGAGCACATCACCCATGACCGAATAGGCCTTCACTGGCTCGGCATTGAGGAGCGTATTAAATTCAAATCCCTGACACTTGTCCACCGCTGTCTTTTTGGCACGGCTCCTACATACCTAGAGAAGGAATTTCTTTGGTACGAACCAAGCCGCTGTCTTAGATCAGCAAAAAAAGGGCTACTCAAAGTTAGCCACACCAGAGTCAAAGCTACTGGACTCGGGAGAGCCTTCCCCACCAAAGCTATTGCACTCTGGAACGAGCTTCCTGAGAAACTCAGATTAGAAAGTAGCTACTCGCTATTTAGGAAGCAGCTGAAAACTCTACTCTTTCGATAATTTCGCTACATATTCAGCATGGACTCCTTGAGTCCCCTGTCCTCCTTTTTCATGTTGTCCTGTGATCTGTCCTATTGTGTTGTTGTCGCGCCCTGATGCTTGCGAGCTTCGGCGCGTTATAAATATATAAATAAATAAATAAATTTAGTAAAACCTCAGCAGCCCCGGCTAGGGGCTATCTGGGTTCAGTCCTGGCGCCTTAGGCACCAGGCTCATAGTCATTACTTACCTCAGGCAGACCATGCTGCAAATGACTCCAATCCAACATGAAGCCTGAAAGGGACTATTTTCTACAGGGACTATTTTTTACTCGGGTGTGGTTCTAGGGGCTTCTTACCTGGGACTACCTTTGAGGCTATTTAAACCACACCCAACCAGCAACACACGCTTCACGTTATTCTGAATCCAGCAGCGTAACACTCACCGTGCCTGAGGCCTGCATCCAGTCTTCTGCCATGCCCGCCTCCAATCCGGAGCTCCTAAAACAAAGAGGAAAGAGAGGGACAAGGTTAGAAAACAAACTTATTTCTATTCCACACCTGATTCTAGATCCATCTTGTCTCCGGACCTGTAAAGAACATAATTTCTGCATGCGCCGCTCCTCCAGCTGCAGCGCCGCGCCATACTCACCAGACTTCACAGCATCCTTCGGGTCGGCGCTGCCTCCATCATTTCTTCGCCGAACTTCGGCACCTAGGAGACAAAAGAAAACCACAAGGTGAGCCGAGGGAACCAACAAATATAATTCTTACCACCATAGACTTACCCGATTACCACCGGAGGCATCCTTTTGTGACTCTCCATATTTTTACGTGCCGCATCTGTAAAGAGAGACAAAAACAACACGTTTTCCTCGTGCAACATTTACCGGACAGCGCCAGGTAATACAGACTCTTACCTGAGAGCCACCAGCTGCCACAAGAGCATCTTTTCACGAGCCAGTTGCAAGACAAGAAAGCAAGGGGGAACAAGAGTGAACATCGGACATATTGAACTCTATGAACTTAATACTTACTGGTCCTCACCAGGAACCTCAGAGTCAATACTCTCCGGAACTCTCCCCAGCCTTCAAACCAGTGAAGTAATTGGAATTGACGCGCCCCTGCAAATCCACGCAGGATGGAGAGCTCATCTTTCAAGAATATAAGGTGAGATTGCTGTGAGGGCATTTCGGAGGTGATTAGTTGGGGAGGACTGTGGGGGTGCCATCACTTGAATCCACAAGTGGCTAAATCCATCTCTCCACTTGCAGGAGAATATTTATACGTGTTAAGCAGACAATATTAGGAGGGCAGATCCAGTCAGTCATCGCTGCACTATGCATCATGTGGTTGGAGACCGCAGCTGTCCGGGTACGACCGACACCCCTGTGGGAGCTAGGTGAGCGTAACACCAGGACTTGCTCGGGAGAGCGTGCCCTGATCAACCAATCGTCCAGGTAGGGGTAGACGTGAATCCCCCCTTCCCTGAGATGCGCTGCCACCACTACCATGAGTTTGGTGAAGACCCTCAGGGCAGAGGTCAATCCGAACGGCAGGACCCGAAACTGAAAGTGCGAGTCGCCAACCGCGAACCTCAGGTACTTCTTGTGCTTTGGTTAGATCGGCACATGAAAATAAGAGTCTCTGAGGTCGAGAGACACCAACCAGTCGTGAAGTTGAAGGGCCTGGAGGACTTGAGAAAGAGTAAACATCTTGAACTTGTCCTTCCTGAGGAGTTTGTTTAAACTGCGCAAGTCCATGATGGGTCTCAATCCCCCATCTTTCTTTGAAATCAAAAAATAAGGGGAATACCATCCCTTGTTCCTCTCCGCTACAGGCACCAGTTCTATGGCACCTTTCTCCAGCAGGGATTGAATTTCCTGCGCAAGGAGCGGATCCGGACTCTTCAAAGAAAAGTTCCCTGGTGGATTGACGTGAGGCCTCTGCCGGAAAGGAAGACAGTAACCGTGGGCTATGATCTCCAAAACCCACAAATCTGAAGTAATGGCACGCCATTCGACAAGATGCTGCACCAGCCTTCCCCCAGCTGGCGAAGCATGGGCCTCATGACTGAGCAGAAGCGGCTGCTGCGTGGCCTGAGGGCAAAGAGGCAACTGCTCGCGCGGCCTTGGCACCTCGAGTACCTTGTTTTCCACCTCTGGCACTCCTACGGTTACCCCTTTGACTTACAGCTCCTCTCGCTTTCCTAAAGGATGAGTAATAACGAAAGGAACCTCCCCTTCATTGCTGGCCCCTAAGACGAAAAGACAGAGGTTGGCGGACTGCAGCGCCCAACGACTTCGCTGCAGTTTTGCAGGTCTGCAACCCCTCCAGGCTCTCTTCAGCCTTGCTGCCAAAGAGATGTTCACCATCCAAGGACATGTTGAGGAGCCTGGCTTGCACATCAGGAGCAAACCCCGACTTCCTCAATCACGCAAACCTGCGTATTACGGTGGTCGCCGCCATGGACCGGCTGACACAGTCTGCCATGTCCAAACCCGACTGAACGGACGCACACATGGCATCCTTGCCATCCTGAATAATAGCAAGAAAACCATCCCGTTCGTCCCCTTCGGGAATATGTTCAGCCGCTAAGGAAATACAGTTCCACGAGTGTGCGTGAAACGTGACAAGGCACATATGAGTTGGCTGCCTGAAGAGCCATACCCCCTGAAGAAAACAGTTTCTTCACCCAGCCGTCAAAACGCTTGTCGTCCCTATCAGGAGGGATGGTAGGATACGACACCTGCTTTGCTGGGGCCGTAGCGGCCTGCACCACCAAACTCTCCGGAGTGGGGTGCGTGGTCAAGTAGCAGGGGTCACTACTGGCTGGACGGTATTTTCGCGGAAAAGACTTGCCCACTGCCGGGAGACTCTCCAGAGCAGTCCAACCTGCTGCCACCCTTCTTTGCAGAGCCATATGGAATGGCAGTACCGGGTCAGTGGGTGGACCTTGGTCGAGGATATCCATCAGGTCATCCTGCACAAAATCAACTGGGGGCACCGACCACCCCAAGTAGTCCGTGACCCTCGACATAAGGCGCCGCTATGATGACTCAGCATGGGTGCCAGGCTCAGGCATACAGAAATCCACCTCCGGAGAGGTGTCCAGACCACTGGCGTCATGCAGTGACTGACGCAGTTCCTCAATTTGGCTATGACCAGAAAGAATCTCATCTGGTACCGTGTCAGGAACCAACCCATCTTCAGAACCCTCTTCCACCTTGGAAATATACTCCATAGGCTGGAAAGTGGGCATTGAATAAGGGAGAAAGACATGTTTTGCCTTGGCCAGATCCTTTCTAGGGGGTTCCCCCATGGCACGGGGTACCTCCGACATCACAGCCTCGAAAGGCGTCGAGGGCGTTGAGTGAAACGGCATCGAGTGAATCAGCGTCGAACGAGGCGCTGACAGCATCAACGGCTTCGACACAGGCCTCGAGGGTGGAGCCCCGAGCGTGTCCTTCGACAGCCTGGGCGCCGATGGCGTCGATGACTTCCTCGGAGGCAGAGCCTCGAGAGAGTCCGTCGACGACCTCGGCGTCACCGGCATCGGCTTCTTCTTCGAAGACATCACAGGTGCACACGGGCTCGAGCGCGTTGAGGACCGGGACCTGGACCTGGAACGGGCATGACTAGAACGATTCCCCTTGTCCGAGCGGGACATCTCCCGCGAATCGTGCTGACCACCCGAGCCCGAAGGCGTACGAGCGGTGTCTCTAGTACGGTCACGGGGGACCCCTCTCGGAGGCGCGGACTGACCGGAGCCCTGCGATTCAAGAATGGCCAACATTTTCTTCCCGAAGGAAGCCCAGCCCTCCGTGGAGGAACGCTTGGTGGGATAAGAAACCCGCCGACGGGCGGAGTCCTCGGATGAGGACGGGGAAGGCGACAGATGACTGCGCTTCCGGGAGTGCCTCGAAGAGGCAGAGGAGTGGCGGGACCCACTCCGGGACCGAGACCCCCTAAACTTATGACTATGATGCGGAGAGTCGCCCCTCGAATCGTCCGTCAAAAGCCCAGTGGACCTCGCCTTCAGGGGCTTGGACACCTTACCGACCGACAGCTTCTTCTTCTGTTCCCGCAAGGCCTTAGACGTAAGCAACTGGCAGTCGACACAATCATCCGTGTCGTGGGCCTCCCCGAGACACCAGAGGCAGGCGTTGTGCGAGTCCGTCACCGACATCTTGGACCCGCAGTCCCCACACTTCTTGAAGCCCGGACGCGGGGTGGAAGAAGAGGAAGACATCTCGATAATACTTCACAAACGAACAGGTTCGAAGAACCGAAAGAACAGAAACTCCAAAGAGTCGAGGTGCGTCGAGATCTCCGAAGCGAACACGTTCGCGGAAAAAACAGAACTGAGGCTACGGGCGTCGTGCGTCCTACTTATAATATCCAGTGACGTCGGCCATCGGAGGAGGTCCTCGAGGACGGCTTATCGACGCAGGACGCAGACGCCGAAAGATTTTCCAAAGCAGCACAGCTGTGGTGATTACTGTCATAGATATGGAATACGTCGGAGGACCCAATCCCCTCGAAATGTGATTACAAGTCTGGTTAAAACCTGGTAGGAGAAGGAGAAAAGGTGGTGAAACAACAGTACCGAAATTGGTGCAAATGACATCAACACCAAAAATGTATAGTGAAAAATCAAGCTCTATTGAGTAAAACTGTTAGCCAGGATACATGTGCTATTTGGTTGACATTGAATAATGAAATCAATAATCAGTCCTACTCCCAATCCTATGGAGTTTCGGAGGACGTTTGGGTAGATTACTGATAAATATGAGGCGGAGTGTAGCACTGTGAATGCCTTGAGCACTATCACTACCAGTTTCTTATCATGGTCACCCCTCTTTTCACCAACTAGAAATTGAGCTCATTATCAATAAACTAAAAAACGCAAAAGCGTCTGGTACAGACAGGGTGACAAATGGCACTGTTAAGAACAACCCTGTACTCTGGGCTGACATTGTCTACTATCTGTTTACCCACATTGTTAGGGATTCCATCTGCCAGAATTCTTGGAGGATGACTTCTGTACTTGTCCCAATTTTCAAAAGGGGTAATAGAAAAGATCCTTCCAGTTACCGACCTATCTCATCGATTGATACAACATCAAAAATGTTTGCAACATTATTACTTAGGGAATTAATGGTGTGGGCTGAGCGGGTCAATCTCCTAAACCCTCTACAAATTGACTTTAGGAGAGGTAGTGGCACTGTAGTGAGTGGATTGGCTCCGACTGCCTGTTTGTCTGATACTGGGCATGTTCCGGGGCAATCACTCTTTGTGGCAACAATAGATCTATCCTCAGCCTTTGACAACGTTAACATCTCTTTGCTATGGCCCAAATTGTCTAGCTGGGGGATAGATATGGGCTTACTTCACTTATTCCAACTGCTATATTCTAATAATTCTACCATGGTTAGATTAAACATGCTGGGTGAACTACCTAGAAATATCTACCTTAATAGGGGAGTACTCCAAGGGTGTGTGTTAGCTCCAACCTTATTTAAATTTATACTTAGCTGATCTTTGGGTTAAAAGTAGGGGTAGGAGGGGGGGGGCGCCTATGTTCCCATGTGGCCGGGTCTGAAAGTGAGTTGCATTGTTTACGCTGATGATCTAACTTCAATGGATTACAAACTGGTGGGATTACCAGGGCATCTTGCAGGTGTGGAAAAGTATCGGAATGCAAATCACTTGCAGATTAATCCTAGGAAATCTTTCGTAATGGTCAGTACAAAACGCAGAAAAAACAGCAAATTCACATGGGAACTAAACAATATTCCAATCCAGAGAGTTGAATCGATTTGCTACTTGGGCTTTATAATATTAGTCAAAAAACATTGTGAACATCATATGAATGGATGAAAATATGTGTTCATGTACCTCACTACTGAAGGTTATAAAGAGTAAACTGTGCGCTTATTCTTTAATTCCATTTATTGAGTTCTATAGAGCCACAGTGTCTCCTATCATTCTGTATGGTTGTGAATTGTTGAATATTAGCAATAGGAATTTTTTTGATGTCCTAGAGTCTGAAATTCTAAAACGAGATCTGGGGCTCCTGATCTCAGTTCCAATTAGTGTCATCAGATTGGAACTAGGATTGATCTCTTGGTGGTCGCAGTAAATCAAGAGGAGCCTCTATCCACTGGGTAATTTGGAGCACGCAGGTAAATCTTCCCTTGGGTTCTATCTGATGGCATTACTCTCAAAATAAACCCACCTCTATTTGAAGAAATTCAAGAGGCCATGTGATAACATGCAGGAGGTTGTGGATCCGAATGGCTTAGAGCCTGATGGCATTTTGAAAAAGAAACATCTAAAATTGTGACAGAGCGATGGATCTGCAAGATCTGGGTAAAGTGAAATTCTATTCTGGGAAGGAGCTTTTAGATCTACCTCCAACTGATCTAAGATTATATCTAGTTCCATTTCCATCAGCAATATGTTGGTATTGGTATCTCAAGTTTAGATTAAAATGCCTCCCTACTCTGGAGTTAATTGGTCCTAAGCTTGGCATCCCTAGTGAAATGTGAACTTGTAGAGTGTGCAGCCTGGGTTCTGCTGAGACTTTATTCCATCTTGTGATGCGTAGTCAATTTTTTTAGGATCTGAGAATTCAAAGTTTTGGGCGATTTGGCCATTTAACTTCCCAGATTCTAACCCACGACTTATGGAGCAGGCTCAACACTAGCTCTCAGGTTTCACTAAACATTGCCTTGGTTAGGATGTTAATGGTAATTTTTTCAGAATTAACTAAGGTATCAAAGCAAGGTATAAATGGATCTTATTGGTATAGATGACGCTTAACGGGGTAGTCTTCCTTAGTATGTAAGCAGTAAATGTATTACAGATCTGGAACTGATGATGCATTTATTATGAGAATGTGTTTGTTTTAATGTATTTTTAGCTCTCTTTTTATAATGTATACAATATATTTGTATGTATAAAAATGTATGTAAATGTACTCTGTTCTGAAAAACAAAACAAAAAATAGTACACAAACAAAACAAATGTGTAGCAGATGTCTGGCTACAAACAGCGCATCACATTTTTGGAAAACCTTCGCCTATACATTAATGTGTATGAACATACCACAGATGCATTTTGATAAATGCACACTACACATGGAACTTACAAAAAAAAATATGTGTGTGCTGCGCAAGCATGCATTCACTGAAAAAGCATAATTTGTTAGTTACAATTGGAAAGGGTGCTTCGTAACAGTTTTCCATCTGATTACTAATGCTTTATGGACTGCAATTATGGGCTGCAATTTTTTTCATGGAAAAAAAAAAAAAACAAACAAAGGATGTGTTCTGGTTTATTTCAAGTCACCCGTCATTTGCCTGCCCTCTGCTCTGAAATGGTGCGCACATGTTACGCATGTAAAGATAAAAGGTGTATTTACACAGATTGTGTGTGTAAAAAGGCCTTTTATGGCTCTTATCTGGAGGCCCCGGTATCGCAATGGCTATTTTCTTAAGGGTACGACGGCCTTCATCCCCAGGCATTTTAACGTGCTCATCGAATATTTTAGCAGGGGGGTGGGAAAGCGCAGATAAGGGTTTGGGCGGATAGGCAATAGCAAAAATAAGTGTGGGAGGGGGCATGGGGTGGGGGGGTAACACCCCCTAAAAAATCTTTTTTTAAAAAAACCATGAGCATTTTCTGTCCCTAAAGAAACAAATAGATGGCCGTAATACGCTCAATGAACTTGTGGAACCAATTTATTTTCAAATTAGCCAAAACAGAAAAATTGCACTTTGAAGTTCTTTGTTTAATTGAGATGGATTGCACCAATTACAATTGACAGCAGATCTTGAAAATTAAAAAGAGACCCATAACCAGATACAGAACTGCACAACACCATTATTTCAAAGCAATGCAGTATTCCTGAGGCGTTACTTCCTCTTATCACGATAACAACACATGAAGGAATAAAGGCATTTAAGTAAGGCAACAAAGACAGAAAAAAAACATCTCAGAATGTTGGTTGCCCCTCAAAAGGTGAACCGAGGATCCTTATGTGGTCTACAAGGATCCTTATCTGGTCTATAAAGGAATGTTGACTCCTTGTTTGTTGGCTTTTGTATGAAAAATAAATGCCTGTCACAGCACAAAAACAGAATGAAGATTTACACGCTACAAAGCACAGATTAAAGCCACCATCTACTCTTACCCAAAAGCAGATGCAATACCTTTGTCCTTATTTATGTTTAACATTTATGATATTCATTATTTCTTTAGTTTCAAGGACATGTGCCAAGTGTCCATTAGGCAAAAGTATCTGCCATCCAACACTCACGAATAGTAAAACATTGGATGTCGTTCAACATGACTTCAAGTCTCAATGTAGTATGGTTTCGACGAAGACTACCAGCAGCAGGCCCTGCCAGGCATTGGGTCTCCCGTGGTCGACTCCTTAGGAAAAGCCATCCACAGTCATGTCGCATGATTGGTAGAGCGGGTGTTACTAGGAAGGGCTGCAGGGGAAGAGGAGGTGGTGTACTATGTTTCTGCGGGGTATAATACTGGCTATGTGGGGACTTCCAGTGGGTGTTAGTAGGCATGTGAGAACTGGCAGTGTGTAAATAGGCAGACAAAATAAATGCAGAAAAAAACTAGATGTGCGTTTTAATTTTTTACAGCCAAAATTAGAAGGTGATAATGGGTGTCAAAGTAAAAATGGAAATACATTTTATTTTGTGTTAAAAAAAAAAATCACATCACATAAAAGCCAACATATCAGAACACAAAGTTATTGCAAGATGTTGAATTACTATTTAATCTCATGTGAAAAACGTGCATGATGATCGAAAAAATCTGAAACCTCTGTATTAAAAATCATGGATAATAAATACATATACTCACAAATACTTTATCTCCAACCACATTTTCCAGACTCAGTTGTCTTGTGATTTCCTTGAGAGCTATTTTGTCATTTGTTTGCAAGAGGCCTTAATGAATAGAAAATGAAATATTAAACAAACCACTTTTGTGAGAGCATGCTTGTATTTCTACTGGTATGAAATGTTTTGCAAAGTAGAAGAACTTAAAGATCTATTCATTAGGCAATCCCATCTGCCAACTTCCCTGAAATCTAGAAGGCTCATGCTGTAAGGCTTTGCTCTCCCATACTCCAATATCATGGACCTAGTGAAACCCTCAATTAAAAAAATATCCTCCTTGATTAAGTCCAACAAGGCAAACGCTGTGCCTACAACCATGTCCCAGGTTTATGTATTTATTTATTTATTGTTTGCTTGTTAGGCACTTATACAGCAAGTAAAATACAGCTTCAAAGCGCACAGGGCAAGGGTGTGGGGGGACAAGGAAGTGGAATGTATTACATAACACAATAATTAATAAGAGCAGTGGAGGGAAAAGGCGGAGGGACAAACCTACTATGCATTGTGAGTATACAGAACGTGCAATTGCGGCAAGTAAAGGGCAGATAGAGTAAGTGCTGGGGAGCCTGGGCTCATGGGTGAGCAACAGATGAAGTGCTTGAGTTGTTGAGTGCTACATGGCCAAGGGCCACGTTAGGAGTCAAGCGCGATCCTCCAGGGCGGAGGGTTTGCCAAGGCAGGTGCAGAGGGAAGACAGGAGCTAGGCTGATTGGGTGTGGGGGGTCAGAGGACCGAGGATGCATAAGGACCCCAGACACCAATCGCAGCAACTATGGGATTAGCAGAGAAGAGAAGATGGGCAGGAGGAGGTGACAAGGTAAGGTTTTGAGGTGCTTCCGCAATTTAAGAAAGTCCTGCTGAAGGCGCAGAGACAGGGGGAAGCTGTTCCAGAGGAGGGAGCCAGCTGAGGAAGGCGATCAACCACCTACCCTCTGTTTAGCAAAACGCTTTACACACAAAGAGTTGGCCAGAGGACTGAAGTGGTCTAGAGTAACAGTATTTAGTAAGATAAAGTTGAAGATAGTGTGGTCCCCGGGCCCAGACAGTCTTGTGGATGATGCAGAGGGATCTGAATTTAATCCAGGCAGCAACTGGGAGCCAATGAAGACTTTTAGGGCAGGAGAGATGCAGTCCCTGGGCTTAAGGCTAAGGATAAGTCTTGCTGCCCTATTCTGGATTAGCTGGAGGGGTCGCAGAGTGGAAGAAGGTAGATTCCGGAGGAGGCTATTGCAATAGTCAAGCCTAGAGAGAACCAGGACTCGGGTAACATTGAGCATCTGGGGGGAAAAGTGAGAAAAGGGAGAATTCTTTAAGAAGGAAGAGCTGAAACTGGGACTTCTTGGCAATGTCCTGAGTGTGAGGCAGGAAGGAGAGAGAGGAGTCGAAGAGGACACCAAGGTTTCCGGCTTCAGAAGAAAGAGCAGGGGGAGAGCCCAGAGAGGAAGGTCAGAGTGAAGGGAAGAAGGAGGGAACAAGGGTCTCAGTTTTACAGCCGTTGAGACAGATCGTTGGAGGTGCACCAGGATTGGATGGCTGATAAGCCAGTCAGGGTTGATGGAGGGTGCAAGAGGGTGAGCATGAAATTTGAAAAAGTGCTGTGTGTCATCTGCGTAACACTGGAAATCGCAGAAGGAGAAGATGAGGCGTGCAAGCCGAGCAAGGTAAATGTTAAAGAGCTACGGGAGAGGATAGAACCCTGGGGAACACTGCAGCTGGAGAAGGAGGAGAGTAGAAGGTGCCCAAGGATGTCAGCCAGTCCAGTGCCCATTCCGAAAGAACAAGTGTATAATGGAGCCTTTGCATGAGGATGGAATGGTTAACTGTGTCAAATGCAGGGGATTGATGGAGAAGGATGAGGACAGCGGGGCAGTTGGAGTCCAAAGATACAAGCAGTTTTTCACAGGTGTTCAGAAGAACAGTTTCCGTGCCTCTGGATGCTCAGCATCCAGATTGATGGCCGTGGAGACCAACAAGTTTGCTGTGTAAGTTGATTTGGGGCAACGCCAACTTCTCCAACAGCTTCCCCATGAAGGGGGTGATGGAAAAAGGGCAGTAGTTGGCAGGGCAGGTAGGGTCTGCTGAAGTTTTTTTCAAGAAAGGGTCACAAGAGAGTGCTTAAGGGAGGAGGGGAAAGATCCAGTGTCAGAAGAGTGATTGCAGAAATCAGCGAGTTCGTGGGCAAGGGAGCCAATGTTATCCTTGATGGTTCTGGAGGAGGACGGGGAAACAAGAGACCCTCATTGAGTGAAGACCTCTGGTAACGTCTTCAGGGGTGAAGGAAGAGAAAGAGAAAGAAGGAGGGTGAGGGGCCAAGGGAGGCAAGGGGGTGGGGGATGGGTTGGGAGGGTGGCTAGCAAGGGTGTTCACGATGTCCTGAGTTTTGGTGGTGAAGTGTGTGGCCAGTGCGTTGCAGAGGGCCGGGAAAGGAGAAGGGGAGGAGGAGATTGCAGAAGGGATGGCTAGTTCCCTGCAGATCTTGAAAGGTTCAGTCCCATTAGGTTTAGAACCAGGCCGCAATAGAAATGGGGTGCTGGCTGTGTCCAGCATACCCCCTTCTCCAACTACAGCTTACAGTACCGGACAGTGCGTTTTGTACGGATTGCTATTTTTCTTGTTAAAAGCACTGGTTTTACCACAATTTATCTTCAATATTGACCATGTACATACTTTGAGATGTTGTTTATCATTTCACCACTAGGTGACTCCTTGTGCCCAAAGCGGTGGGAGCACTTGCTCCTTTACGCACTGGCCTGGGCCACAGGGGTAATGCGCATGGGGGAGAATTTGACCTAGGCATCCTTTCAAGTACATAGGCTTTCAGATGCCAGTTGCCGTCTGTAGCAACAATGGTTGTGGGATTGAGCGTCTACTTGTTAGAACTGTGAGACACTGGGGCCAGCACTCGAACCTGGTGTGAGCCTCATCAAAAGGGTAATGCCTCAATCAACTGGGTCTCAGGATTCAATATGCCCACCACTATTGATCTTAATCCATTCATAAATTCATAGATTTTACATCTGCAGCATTCACGGAGAGTATACTGTATGCATTATATTGTATGTATGCTTCCTGGTTTTGATTTGC
Organism: Ambystoma mexicanum; assembly: GCF_040938575.1. NCBI lineage: Eukaryota > Metazoa > Chordata > Amphibia > Caudata > Ambystomatidae > Ambystoma > Ambystoma mexicanum. The sequence continues at coordinate 1,137,456,682 of NC_090931.1, read as the reverse complement.
CCCCCAATTCTAGTATAGAGTTTGTTATTTTTGTATTCCGTTTTGTATTTTAACATGTTGACATCAAAACAAAAGCACCAAAATAAGTTTTACAAAAAATATTCATCAATTTGTACATTAACACATGCCGAATGTATAAAGTACCATTTTAATTTTTGATTTACCAAGAAACAATAGACTGTACAGTAGACTTCTCCAGGAACTTTCTATGCCACTACACTAGGCTACCATGCTTAAATGCGGGGTTCGACTAAATCTGCTGTCCCCTCATTCACCTCCCTCCCTCAGTTGAGGATACCTTGCAATGTATTATTTTCTTTTTTATATTGTAGTTGCTTTCGGACATCAAACAAAAGCACCTAAAAACATTTCAAAAGGTGTTGGTGGAGGTGGGTATCAATCCCTGTCCTCGCACCAGAAGAATCCTGTTGAAGAACGAGCAAGCTTCAACCCACCCCAATATATCATAGTGCACTTAGCTACAAACTAATAATGCACTCAGCCACAAAGAGACAATCGCTTTACAACACTGCATGTATGGGACAGCAGAGTGTCCACTTCCCACATGCCGCAGGCCCCCGGACACCACATTGAGCAACATTCTTGGATGTTTGCTAAATTAGGCCGTGGCTGAGGTAACAGCACACACTTTTTGTCTCTTGCTATCTAGCTGCACACGTGAATTCTCTCCGCTCCCGACCTTGGAATGCTCTTATAAGAGGGGCACATTCACACCTAACTAAGCTGCTCCACTGCCATAAACTTGAGAATGGCTTTTTAGTGGGACCCCAATTACTGGGTAATTGTGTGCCAGGAACCACAGTCTGTGCACCTCCTTTCTGGCTCCTTCACTTTGGAGTCCCAGGAAATTGATCTTGGTCATTGCAATTGCTGTGCCTCTTCCCCCAAAGACATTACACAATTACCAAGCAACATCTTGATCTGTATTTTGCTGCAGCTAAAAGCCAGTGCCTGTGGTTATAAATTGAGTTAGAAGGGTGAAAAGCAGGCAATCTATTGCCATGTACATTCAACGCAACATTAAAAACTGAATAATTATATACAACGGGATTTTAAAGAAATCCAAATTAATCTTTATTACCATGAACAATGCAACACTAAAAGTGAGAAAATAATGTTTACTGATTAAGAGCCGAGTTCTCAGACATAGGGCCTCATTACACGTAATGCGGTAAGGGTTTACCGTTACTGGTAAGGGTACCGGTACCGGTAAACCCTTACCGCCTTACTACGAGGTCCCTTTGCGGGACCCGACCTCAATGGATGGTTTTACCAGCCGTTAAGGAACGGGCCCGCAAAGGGACCTTGGAGGCAATTACGGTACCGCAATTTGCAGTACCGTAATTGCCGCCTTCCCCATTCCCATTGAGCCCTATAGGGGCTCAAATGGGAATGGGGAAGTGCCATGGTGAATGGGGAATTACCGCCCCCACACACCTTGGAATGTGGCGGTAATTCCGCCATTCACCATGGCGGACTCGGTACGGTACCGGCGGCAACCATGGCGCTAATAGCGCCATGGTTACCGCCTACCGTGTAATGAGGCCCATAGTTTCTGTTCTGTCAGAGTACAAGATTAGCATGGTCCTTCCCAATGTATTTATTTATTTAGAAACTTGTATAGCACACCGAGCCCAAAGGCATCTGGGCACTTACTTACATTGGATAAGTTACAGTAGTTGCACAGAAAATACAGAACAGAGACAGTAAATAAGTGACTTTGCAAATAGACTAAGAATGACAATTAACATAAAAAGTATTCAATAGCATTGTGAGTGGAGTATATCTAGACAAGATGTGTGTCATGGAGTCTTAAGCATTGGTGAAAAGGTGTGTTTTGTTCCCTGAAAATCCAGAAGGAGTATTGGGCTCCGAGTGAAGATGGAGAGTTCCACAGTTTGCGGACAAATGTGGGGAAGCTGCTACCACCTGCCTTTTGAAGCTTGAATCTGGGAGTGGCGAGGTGGTGCTGATAGGCTGCTCGGGTGGGTCTGGAGTGTTAATTTAGCGTAAAGCTGTTGGCCAGGTAGACAGGTGCCATCTGGTGAAGAAATTTGTGTGTGAGGTTAAGTGACTTGAAGGTGCGTTCCTGTACTGGTAGCCAGTGTTGCTCATGTCTAGTGTCTGAGATGTGTGCAGATCTGGAGACCTTGAGTGCAGCCCTGAAGGCGTTGTTTTGTAGGACCTGCAGCTTTGTGATATTTTGTTTCATTGTGCCTGCATAGAGAGCCTTGCAGGAGTCAAGACATGTGAGGACTAGTGCTCTAGCCAGAGTGAGGCAACTGTCAGGGGAGAGGAATTTTCTGCAGGATCGAATGAGTTTACATGTGTATGCGGTGGCATTTAGAGGTTTGTTAAGGTTGAGTGAGAAGTCTAGGTGGAAGCTGAGCGTTTTAACCTAGTTAGCGACTTTAATTGAGTGTCTATGATGAAAGACTTAAAGAGGTGATTAAGTTTGGCGATTTTGAGTTGGGATCCGACGATGAGCAGCTCGGTCATATCGTTCAAGCAAGGGCCGCGCTGTGCTATTAAGTCTTGGATGGCTCAGAAGATGGTGTTGATGGTGGCTGTGTCAGTGTCGTGATCTCCTGAGATCGGTATGAGGACCGGAGTGTCATCTGTGTAGTTGGTGTAGATGACACCCAGGTCGTCCAGGAGGTCAAAGAGTGGCTCTGTGAAGATATTGTACAGAGTGGGGGTCACACAGGAGCCTTGTGGCACTCCACAAGTAACTGGGGTGGGGGGTGCCTTGGTTTAAGGGGAGAATACTTTCATAGTTCTGTCACTGAGGAAAGATTTTATCCAGAGTGTGGCATTGGTGGAGAAGTTAGCTGCTGATGAAAGGTGTGCACATAGAATATTGTGATCCACCAGCTCGAAGGCAGCAGAGAGGTCTAAGAGAAGAAGCACAGCTAGTTTCCCATTGTCCCTTAGATTGTTCATTTGGATTTTTAAGTCCAATAATGCCATTTCCGTCCTGCTTCAATTACAGATTTACGGTTGCTGCATAGCAGAATATGCCACTATTTGGGGTCATCACATTCACAAATGAAAGAGCATACCTGCAATCATCAAAAACAAACTCTGGCATTAGGGAGAGGTTTTCTTGCCACCCTATCAATCATGGATATACAACCACGACTCTCAATATGTTTTTGGCCACAGGTCCCATCAGCCACAGACAGCATGGTCAATGGTTTGGGGTCATGGTAGTTGTAGTACAAAACCATCCTAAGAGGAGCAAGTTCCAGACCTCAATTTGAATTGCTATGATATGTGCTTACTGTACAATTTGTAAATCAGGTACAGGGCTTGCTTCCCAGCTTTTGGTCCCAGGGCATCCATTTTGGGATTCTTGACCAGAGATCAGCAAAATACAAAGTTGTGTACACCTTACTTCTATACTCATTAGGGGAAAAGGGCATAGGAGTATATCCTGGCTATAGTCCTGTAAACACAGCTGAAGTAATGTCCCATGAGATACCTGCACATGCAAACTGAACAGACCTCTCTGAATTGAGTGTTCTGAATATTAAAAAGAACACATTTTCCAAGCCTGCATATAAGAAAGATTGTTGACGGACACTTGTCATGGCAGTTGAATGCCCATAATGGGAGCACACTTGTCCATCACACGCGAAGGCCAGTGTGCAATGTAAGGCCTCCCCCATCTATTTCACTGACTACAGCACATATGATATATGATTATGATATAGGAAAACAACGATCTTACTAGGCACAGTGACCTTGAGAACGTGCAAGTGTAGAGGAGAGGGAAGGGGGAAAGTGCAAGGGGAGGAGAGGAAAGTGCTGAACATGTGATCAAAATAGCAAGTAGTGCGGCCAGACGGTGGCAAGAGCAAGAATTAAGCGCAGACAACGGGTGTCTAATAAGTGCAGGTAAGGGGTCAGTAGGGTTGCAGATACAGACCCAAGTGCAGGGGTTGCCAGGAGCAGTGCGGGTAAGCAGCTGGGTGGGCAGAGATCTGGGCCCAAATTCAGACGGTAGCCAGGTGCCCAGTGCAGAAATCGACAGATCAGCAGGGAGAGGAAGAGAGAAGGTCTAGAGGTGCTTATGGTACCGAAAATGGTTCTCCTCAAGTTTCAGAGAGGCAGGGAGGCTGTTCCAGAGGGAGGCCCCAGCCGAAGAAAGATCTACCACCAACTCATTGCTTGGAGAAGTGACTGACCCTGAGGGAGGTGGAGGAGCGAAGAGCTCGAGTAAGAAGGTATTTCACAAGTGGGAATTGACAGTATTGCGGACCCAGGCCTCAGAAGGCCTTGTGGACAATGCAGAGGGTCTTGAGCTTAATCCTTGCAGCCACTGGGAGTCAATGAAGAGATTTCAGGGCTGGAGAGATACGACCCCTGGGCTTGAGGCCAAGGACAAGTCTTGCAGTCCTGTTCTGGATGAGTTGAAGCAGGCGGTGAGTAGTAGCAAGCAGATTTAGAAAGAGGCTGTTCAGTAGTATAGCCTAGAGAGAACCAGAGCTCTAGAGAAAGCGAGTTTCTGGGTTAAGGAAAGGAAAGGAAGAATACCTCTGAGGAGGTGCAGTTGGTAGTTTGACTTCTTAGAGACGTCAGATGTGTGGAGAAAAGCAAAGCGTGGAGTCGAAGATGATCCCAAGGTTCTTAGCCTCACAGCTGGGAACAGGAAGAGGGATAAGGGAGGCCGGCCAGAGAGCGACAGGAAAGGAAGGTGCAGGAGTGCCAATGAGGACGATCTGTCTCTTACTGGCATTAAGCTAGAGGTCGTTGGCGGCACACCCCTTCTGTATTGCAGACAGTCAGAGATGAGAGAGGGAGAAGAGTTGGAAAGAGGGGAGCCTGAAAACTAGTGTCATCGGCAGAGCACTGAAAGTTGGAGCAGAGAGCAGCAATGGGGTGGGCGAGGGGTGCCAGGTATTGGCTGAAAAGCAAGGGAGAGAGGTTAGACCCCTGGGGAACACCACAAGGGGAAAGTGAGATAGAGGAAAGGAAGGACCGAAGTTGGACCTGGGAGAGTCGGTTGGAGAGGAAAGAGGCAGCCAGGCCAGGGCCTGATCAGTGATACCCAGGTTATCGCAGAGGCGGTTGAGCAGGATGGCATGGTTGAACATGTCAAAGGCAAAAGAGAGATCAGGTAGTATGAGGACAGAGGGGAAATTAGATTCAAGGTTGGAGAGCAGGTCTTCACGGATGTTCAGGAGAGCAGTTTCCGTGCTTCCGGCTGCTCTGAAGCCAGACTGATGATCGTGGAGGCAACCAACAGAATCAGCGTGCAGGTTAAACTGGGAGATGGCCAGCTTTTCCAGAGTTTGCCAGGAAAGGAGTGATATAGATCGGGCGATAGTTAGCTGGGCAGGAGGGGTCGGCTGAGGGTTTCTTGAGAAGAGGGGGCTCACAGAAGAATGCTTCAGGGGGAGGGGAAGGCTCCAGTGGCAAAGGAGTGGTTGCAGAAGTTGGCCACGGCAGGAGCGAGGGTGTCAATATGGTCCTTGATGGTTTTGGACGAACAGGGAAGAACCTGTTTTGATAAGGCTTTCATAGATCAGACTTATCTAGAAAGCTTGTCAGGGGAGAACAGAGGAAAGGAAGAGAAAGAGGGAGTAGAAGCGTCTTCAGGGGGGCCGGAGGTAGTGTAAACAGAAGTGGGAAGAGGAGGAGAGGATGAGAGGCTGGACAGGATGTCCTCGGTTTTAGAGATGAAATGAGAAGCCAGAGCCGTGCAGAGGGTCTGGGAGGGGACAGGAGAAGTAGAGACTGCAGCAGGATTGTCCAGCTCCTTGCAGATTTTAAAGAGTTCGGCCAAGTTGTTAGTTGCCGCAGAGACGCAGGCTTGGACGGGGGCTCTTTTCAGTGCAAAAAGAGCCGGTATTGCCTTTGGAGCAGGCAGCAGGCCAGTTTATAAGAGGATGTACAGGATGCCCTTCATTTCCTCTCAGCCACCCTGCACTTGCGTTTAAGGGTGACTAGGTCAGAGTCGTACCAAGGGTTGCACTTGGCTTTGGGCTTCAAGCGGATCCTCATGACAGGGGCAAGAACATCGAGAGTATCAGAGATAGCAAGAGGGGAGCTTGGCTTTATCAGGATGAGAGTCAGCCAGAGGTGGAGGATGGGGGAGAGAAAGTGGCAGCGAAAGCCTCAACTGACACACGTTTCATGGGCCGGGTGACTGAGAAGGTAGGTGACAGTGCTGGAGCTGGATTGTCCTGTGGGGGAGAGAGGGAGAGATGGGAGGAAAGGAGAAAGTGATCGCTCTAGGAGAGAGGAGTGGTGAGAGGGTTAGGTCAGAGGAGATGAGAACATCCAGAGTGAGTCAGGCCAGAGAGAAGAATAGAAATCGAGAGAGTCACAGAGGTCGCAAAAGATTCCAGAGGGGGGATAGGGAGCATTCAGGTGGATATTGAGGTCTCCAAGGAGGAGGAGTTGCGTGGTTGAGGCCAGGAGAGAGGAGCAGAGGTCAGTCCACTCGCAGAGGAAAGAGGTAGTCTGACCAGGTGGCCGATAGATAGTACCAATAGTGAGAGAGTGGCCAGGAGAGAGGGAAAACCTGCATAGGGATCACAGAGGCAGGAATCCACCCCTGGAAGATAAAGGCTTCACCCCCACCGGGACGGTTAGATCTGGGCGCGGAGAGGATCTTGTAGCCAACAGGGAGGAGAGTGCCAAAGCTTGTGACAGAGCTGGCCGTGAACCATGTCTCGGTGAGACCGAGGACATTGAGGTGGAGTTCTTCAAGGAGGCGGCAGATGTCAGAAGTGTTTGACAGCCGAGCGAGAGTTGAGAGTGGCAATATGGAGAAGGTTGCCCACCTTGAAAGACTTCCGGGGAGGGGTACAAATCGGAGGTATGCCCTGCAGAGGTTTAGCAGGATCCTGAGGGAGGGGCAGAAGAGGAAGGAGGAGAGGGCAAGGTAACTAGGCAGCCACCGTCTTCACTCACGAAAGGCGGCTTACTACACACAGGCATTCCTTGCTTGGATTACCCCCAATGTCTACTTCTTCGCACCCCACTTGACTTGGTCAACCTCTGGTGGGGGGAGCCGCAGTTAGAATACAAATTTCTCTATGCGGCACGGACAAAGGAAAGAGTGCATTTCAAATCCCAAGTAATATTACAACGTGTCGCCATTCTTATCGGTATTGGTCTACTGCCAGACCCCAACAGTGCTCTACCAAATAAAACAAAATGCAGAGACAATTCCAAAAATGCATTGGCAGATGTAGTATTTGAAAACGTCTCTTCACATATATACTGGACTAGGGGCAAACACTGCACATGGGCAACACAGTTTCCGTCTAGAGCCACACTGTGGCAAAGTGCAAAGGTGCAGTTAATTCCTCTTCATGGATATTAGTGATGGGGAAAAAAAGAAATAAATCAACAGATTTCTTATCAGGGGAAAAGGGTGAACAGCTTGCCTGCCAATATTATGGCTCTAGAGGACAGGTACTGCACCTGGCAAGGGAAGGGTTAGGGAAGATTGTGGTAGGGTATGTTAATTTGAGGAGCATTCCCTTCAGCAAACAACCTGTCCAAAAGTCTGCAGAACAATGATAGAATGCAAAGAGACTCCCACCAAAAGAGGATGCTTTCACGAACACAAGTGCTGTAGAGATGTCGGGGATGGGTGACTTGCAAAATCGAAATGGAAAAATGACAGACATAGGAATCTATGTCTTTGCAACAGTTCAACAATGCCTTCAGATGATCCCATGTAAACCATAGACCTGATCTGTCAATATCAAGTACAGAATCTCTTTTGAACAGCAACTCAGGACTGTCTCAGAGGCCATCATGATTTTCTGTTCTTTAAAAAAGGGAAGAAAAATATAAAATGAGGAGTTAAAGCCCCAAAACAAAGTAAGTTCCTAATAGAGGAACTCCTGTCCCCTGCACACTTTCACTAGCTCAAATAGAGCCTAATTATTAATATGACTTAGATACACCAAATATGTGTGTACATACTTTGCAATACTTATTATTTAGTTTAAAACACAAAAAAAAATTTTAGTATTCAATGAAGAACCTCCACACATAAATTGTAGGTATTTCCAGTTTCTTTAATTTTCAATAATTCATAGTTGGCCCAACGCGTTTCGAGAAGTTCACCTCTTCTTCAGGGGCATATTGAACAAAATTTATCACATCTAAAGGGAAATTTCAACAAAACATGTAATTATCTATATGATAATATATAGTCAAAGTCAATCATAATTCAAAATATTGTATTCACATGCATTCTCATCAGGAAAGAACCCAATGTACTGCTGGCTTAGGTAAATATCATTAAAGTAAACATATTCACTCAGTTATTCAACTATAAAGTTGTTCGGTCTATTCTATCCTAGACAATCAGGTGTGTCCAACAATCAATATACCAAATGCAAAGTTTCAAGTAGTAGATATTCTATATATTCTTTTTTTAAAAGGCATTCAAGGGTCTGACCGCCAAATGGCGGTGTAATAGAGGCATTCAAGTGGGAGATATCATTGTCGGTAGTTGACAAGAGAAAGAGTGGTTCATTCATAAATGGAGGGCTATTAATCAATGATTATTCATGTTGCGAGATATGAGGCGGGCTGTATCTTTACAAAAGAATATTAGTCTCAAAAGGTTTTTGTGCTTACCCTTATGGTAAGGAAAGAAGTCACCGTGAAGGTAGAATGGCAACAATCTCAACCCGGAGGATCCGGCAGAACATGAGATGCTGTGACTTCTCAGTCGTCTGGGTCATACTCTAATGTTTAAAATGTGTAGAAAAAGGCATTAGAGCCCGATCGTGTAGTTTAAGGAAGCAAGGTAGTGCAGAGGAGGATCTGCTTACCTTCTCAGTCCAGCAAGAAAGGAGAAATGGCGTGTCCGTTCCCGTGCTCGTAGTAAGAGTACCGGGCGGCACACTGAAGTAATGGCGCTTGACTATGACGTCACGGCACAGTGGCGTCAGGTGACGTCACTATTGTAAACAAAAAAATCGGGAAGAGTAGTGTACGTTAGTGGCGAGTGCAACAAAACATACGAAGGTAGAAAATGTATTAAGAATGTATGGAAGTGATCAAGTTCTGAAAGGTAGGCAAGACGTCAGAGCGGACGGACGTCTTGGGATAGGAAGATCCCTTAGAAATATAAGAGCAGAGTTGGAATAGTTCTCGAGTGGTAATAGTGTTCATGGGTGTTCCTAAGAGTAGGTCTCAAATGGCATTACAGTAAGGTAGATGTCAAACAACAGTAAAAAAACATACTAGTGGTTCTGGGAAATGTGGTTGTGTAGGTAGGTGTATTCCTTTAAAAGTCCATTCGGGCTCACACTTTCTGATTCAACTCAAGTGTGAGCCCGAATGGACTTTTAAAGGAATACACCTGCTTTAAGCAGTACCGTTGCAAAGGAATACAAGTATGTTTTTTCTAAACTTTTGTACAGGTGAAACATTTGGACCTACACAACCACATTTCCCAGAACCACTAGTATGTTTTTTTACTGTTGTTTGACATCTACCTTACTGTAATGCCATTTGAGACCTACTCTTAGGAACACCCATGAACACTATTACCACTCAAGAACTATTCCAACTCTGCTCTTATGTTTCTAAGGGATCTTTCTATCCCAAGACGTCCGTCTGCTCTGACGTCTTGCCTACCTTTCAGAACTTGATCACTTCCATACATTCTTAATACATTTTCTACCTTCGTATGTTTTGTTGCACTCGCCACTAACGTACACTACTCTTCCCGATTTTTTGTTTACAATAGTGACGTCACCTGACGCCACTGCGCGGTGACGTCATAGTCAAGCGCCATTACTTCAGTGTGCCGCCCGGTACTCTTACTACAAAGACGGGAACGGACACGCCATTTATCCTTTCTTGCTGGACTGAGAAGGTAAGCAGATCCTCCTCTGCACTACCTTGCTTCCTTAAACTACACGATCGGGCTCTAGTGCCTTTTTCTACACATTTTAAACATTAGAGTACGACCCAGACGACTGAGAAGTCACAGCATCTCGTGTTCTGCCGGATCCTCCGGGTTGAGATTGTTGCCATTCTACCTTCACGGTGACTACTTTCCTTACCATAAGGGTAAGCACAAAAACCTTTTGAGACTAATATTCTTTTGTTAAGATACAGCCCGCCTCATATCTCTCAACATGAATAATCATTGATTAATAGCCCTCCATTTATGAATGAACCACTCTTTCTCTTGTCAACTACCGACAATGATATCTCCCACTTGAATGCCTCTATTTCACCGCCATTTGGCGGTCAGACCCTTGAATGCCTTTTTTAAAAAAAATATATAGAATATCTACTACTTGAAACTTTGCATTTGGTATATTGATTGTTGGACACACCCGATTGTCTAGGATAGAATAAACCGAACAACTTTATAGTTGAATAACTGAGTGAATATGTTTACTTTAATGATATTTACCTAAGCCAGCAGTACATTGGGTTCTTTCCTGATGAGAATGCATGTGAATACAATATATTGAATTATGATTGACTTTGAATATATATTATCATATAGATAATTACATGTTTTGTTGAAATTTCCCTTTAGATGTGATACATTTTGTTCAATATGCCCCTGAAGAAGAGATTAACTTCTCGAAACGCGTTGGGCCAACTCTGAATAATTGAAAATACCTACAATTTGTGTGGGGAGGTTCTTCATTGAATACTAAAATGTTTTTTTGTGCTTTAAACTAAATAATAAGTATTGCAAAGTATGTACACACATATTTGGTGTATCTAAGTCATATTAATAATTGGGCTCTATTTGAGCTAGTGAAAGTGTGCAGGGGACAGGAGTTCCTCTATTAGGAACTTACTTTGTTTTCGTATATGTTACAACCCATATGCCAGGGTTGACTGTTATCTCCCCTGCACCTTAAATTGTCCTAAAAGCACTATTGTGCTATTTAACATTTATCCAAATACACAAACATCATCAATAGGAGTGCATGGTGAACACAATTGTGAGTTATAGCCCCAACCCACCCTATATTGGGGATTTGGTACTTAACCTGCGATCCTATGAAGTGTTGTTCCTCATTTACTCAAAGTTATTACATTAATTATATAAGTAGTCAAAGGGGGTTCTTCTTTGTGTGGTCTCACATAGGACACCTGGGATCGAGAAGGAGACCAAAACCGAGTATCTTTACTTCGGGACTATGTCAAAGTACCTCAACATCCAAGCCATCATGTCACCACTCGCGCTACCTGACTCACTAGACGCTGCCAGCCCCTCTCCTCCGTGCCACCCGGTACAGCTGTACCCCTCCTTTGTGCCCCTCTGTATCCTAACCCCACCTGTATATCTGTTCTGTTCGCACTGAAAAGCACTCTGGTATGCATCTGTACTGATGTATACCTCGGTAAAGCGCAATGTTATATATCTATATTGATGTATACCCGTGTAAAGCGCTCTGTTCCTTCTCAAAGCTAGGTTTGCACTCAAATACCATAATAATAAGTAGGGAGACAAATGAAAAGCAAATGGGATATTCCCCCAGAAGAAACCAATATTAGTTAGGATGGTCTTCTTCCAAAGAAATATCTTTTCGGTTCATGGGAAGAGATTTGCTTCTCCTCCCTCATCCGATGTAGCAAGGTGCCTTTAACACTCTTTGCTGGCTTTCCAGGGTCCTGTACCCTACAAGTGATTCTGGCACCAAGTCCAGCAAATATACTGTTTACGGTTGTGGTCTGCAGAGGGAGCTAGAGTGGGGTTCCTGCCTATCCTACAATTCTTCCTCCTGGTATCTGAACGGACTGTCACCTCCCTGTCCCAATACCACCCCGCCTCGCAATGTCTGTTCCTGCCTATGGCCAACCTTGTTTGGTGGAACATTCATATTCTCACTATGTATGTCCTGGTCTCCCTCACTCTCTACTTTACTCTTTCATCATTGTTTCCCCTCCTACCATCTCGGTATCACCCTCATTGCCTTAGGTGACTGGTTCTTTGTCAGTTCAGGGTACAGAGAACCACACCTCGCCCTGGTACCTAGGTTCCGCCTTGTTCTCTTTGTCCCTGTCTACCACCATATCCTGCTGTTCCCCCACTGCTCTGAATGTTGCCACTTCCTCCTTGATCTCTCCGCTCCCACAAATTCCACCTCATTCTCCAAACTTGAGGTTACCACTTCCTCTTGGGTCTCTCCGGCTATCATTTCCTTCTGCTCCCTCTCGTTCCGGGATGGTACCACCTCCTCCTGCTCTTCAATGCCACCACTTCTCCAGCCTCTGCGTTCTTCATCACTCCACTCTTCTACAGAAATGAGGACCCCAATCCTGTAACCCACAATAAGCCAGTGGGGCTGGCCACATTTATACTGTGCTTATACTGGACTTTATTCTTGGGCATGCTGCACTTGTGAGTGTTGATTGCTTGAGGCCAGGAATTGGTTAGTTCCTCAGAGTGCACAAGAGGCTGGTTAAAGCTCAGGAAGTCAGAACAAGGCTATATTCAGCCTGTCTGCCAATTTTGATTTAAGATTGGTTCCTCTGACGTTCACAGAGGATGTCTAATGAGCTGAGGGCTGCCATGTTTCCTGCATGAGAGCTACAGACTGAAATTGGTGTGTAAGCGTTCTAGATTTTTATATTGGTTGGTAGTATAACGCAAGCAGGGCATGCAATACGGCTTCCTCATTGTAGGATTTTTGTCACCACATAACAGGTTTGTAATGCTTCTTCCTGCGTTAGTATATCTGCAGTGCTCATCACGGGGTGGAACTACAGTGCTTGTCACAGTTATCAAGACTTCCAAAGATAACTTGTTTGAAGTGCCCAGCTAACCAGCAACAGTCAAACTGTTAACACTACCTTCAGCCATTACACAAGGAGGGTTTCCTTTAAAAGGAAATTCCTTCCCAGTATGTGAGATTTGGGTCATGCTAGGGCATTATTTAGGAGCTCTCTGAAACAGGGAGCTCACTCATTAGCCATTCAAATACAACAGATGCCAAACCTCAAGGCCTGGTCTGACCTGACGGACGAGTGAGATAGGAAGGGTGTGGGACACTTGAGACTAGGCTATGATGCAACACTGTGACTATACCATGCCCAAAAAACACTCAGGTGCTACAGGCTATTGCGGCACTCCAGACATTTATTGAGACCAAAATGGGCGAATTCAAGGCCGACGTGCAACTCATACGCCAAGATGCCCGTAATCTTACAGATAGGATGAGCAAAGCGGAGGTGAACTTGCAGGACACCATGGATACCGCCACAGACTTGAAAACCAAGGTAACTGAACTAGAAAGGCAGGTTGCACGACTAGAGGCGAGATCGGAGGAGGCAGAGGGGAGGGCTCGCCGCAACAATATACGTATTATTGGAATTCCGGAGGAAATGGAAGGAACCGACCCAACAGAATACGTAGAGTCCATGATACTTCAGGAGATTGGGCTCGGCAAGCTCACACAGGGATTCTCAGTCGAGAGAGCTCACCAATCTCTTCAAAAAAGACCCCCACCAGGATCACACCCACGCCCGATGATTGCGAAGATTCTGAATTTCCGTGACAGAGACGATACTTAAATTCTCGAGAGAGGGAGGCGAGATCAAACGGAATGGCTCCAAGATCGTCATGTATACTGATTATACCCCCAATGTGCAGCAAGCCAGGAACTCATTCATACCAATTAAAGCCCGATTCCGCAAACTCAATCTCAAATACATGCTCCTATACCCCTCACGCCTCAAGATACTTTACTAAAGACATGGGAGGGAGTAGACTATCTACCAATACTGATCAGCCATGAGGGGAGGCGTCCAAAATACAAAGCCAACAGGAGGGTGAACCTCGGCCGGGAACGAACACTCAAAACATTTCTTTGTACTAACATGGCCACACGCATCAAGGTTGTAACCTGGAACGTGAGGGGTCTGGGTACCTACCTTCGTCGCAATAGGATTAAATCCTACCTCCACGGGAAGAAGGTGGGACTGGCCCTCCTACTGGAAACCTCCCCAACAACAACATACCAGCACATTTAGACCTGATGTATGCCAAGGTCACACAGTATAGGAACGGATTGTTTATTTGGGGGGAGATTTCAACTGTGTCAGCAACCCAGAACTCGACAGGTCCACCCCTCTCCCCGGGGGCCGTCGGCATCCACCGCGGCACTGAATGCCATGCTGAATCGCCTAGACTTAGTGGACATCTGGCGGGAGAAACATCCAAGAGACCGGGGCTACTCCTTTTTCTCATCCCCACATAACCTCCACACCAGGATTGACTACATTTTCACTGGCAAAGAAACCTTACCCCATATCGACACGGCACAGTACTTGGGCCGGACCATCTGCGATCACTCCCCCTTAATAATAGAATGGAGCACCACAGGGCCCAGATCGCCAATACCCACATGGAGGATGCCCACTGAAGTGCTAAAAGACCCAGCATTCAAAGACGACCTCAGGGAGTCCCTGGAGAACTACATAAAGGAAAACACGGATAGCGTTGACCATCTAAGCACATTATGGGAAGCCCTGAAAGTAGTTACAAGAGGGGAAATCATAGCAAAGGCAGGGGGAATCAGGAAGCACCTGAGAACCGAACTGGAGCAATGGGAAACCGATATTGAACAGCTTGAATCCGGCACCCAAGTTTCCCTGCAAGCAGATGATGAGCTCAAGCAAAGTAGAGCTGAATGCAAAAAGGCTTGGGACAGGCTAGCCAAGTTTGATTATACTACCAGGACCAACAGGGCACATACCCAGGTGGACAAACCCGGCAGACTATTAGCCTGGTTGTGCAGAAAAGAGCACCCCAGATACCCGACCACATCCTTGAAAGGTGCAGACGGCACACTACACCAGACCCAACATGGCATCAATGACACTTTTAAGCAATTGTATGCACAGCTGTATTCCCATGACGCCCAGTTGCCCTTGTGCGAGATATCGGACACCTTGGAGGAACTAGGTCTGCCTAACCTGCCGCTCACACACAAAGAAGCCCTAGACGCAGACATCACCAAGGACGATATAACCGAGGCAATCAAGTCCCTGGCCACGTGCAAAGCCCCAGGCAGCGATGGGCTGCCCACGGAATTTTACAAGACTTACGAACCTGAGTTAACCCCGCTGCCGCATGAGGTTTTTCAGGAGGCTTATGAAATGGGGATCCTTCCTGAGAGTATGTGTGAAACACTGGTGATTCCAATGCTTAAACCCAAAAAACCTGCGGAAGATTGTGACTCTTACCACCCACTTGCAATGCTCAATTACGACGTCAAGATTCTGACAACGATCCTAGCTAAGCGGCTTTTCAGGGTAATAGGAGGGGGTGGTGCATCCTGACCAAAATGGCTTTGTACCAGGCCGCAACACCACCGCCAACCTCCGTAGGCTCCAACATGTTTTGTCTCAAACCAACCTAGACAGGGGTTCCTACACTCTGTTCTCCTTGGATGCCATTAAGGCATTTGACTCCATCTTCTGGGAGTGGCTGCTGGGGGTGCTCCATGAATTCGGCTTTGGAGAGAAATTCATTAGGTGGGTCAAGGTCCTTTATAATAAACCAAGGGCACGAGTGAAATCCGGACGGCTTATCTCTGCAGCCTGGGACATACAATGGGCACTAGGCAGGGTTGCCCACTCTCCCCCATGCTCTACATACTCGGGCTCGAACCTATTGCCATCTATTTCAGAAAACTATTTTTTGATGCCGGCATACGGCTGGACGGGACAGATCATATAATATCCCTTTACGCGGACAATGTCCTCCTCTATATAAAAGAGATCCGCACATGAACGTCCCGACCATGCTGGAGGTCCTTGGCAACTTCGCCAAAGTATCGAGCATACAATTCAGCAGAAGTAAATCCTGCCTCTTCCGACTGGGAGGCCTCAAAAGTAAACACACGGATGACCTGCCTTCATTGGAGGTGAATTGGCGACTCACCACATTCCGCTACCTTGGAGTCAACATTTACCACACGCCTGAACTCATGCATGAAAATAACACAGCGTCAGCGCTGCCCCCTCTACGCAAGCCGATAGGGTTCTGGTTCCGACTCCCCCTGTCCATGATGGGAAGGGCGTCCATCATCAAAATGATTGTTCTCCCCAGATTTCTCTACGGATTTCAAAATGTATTCTACTATATTAAAGCTCCCTTTTTCCGACTACTAGAGACAATACTTAAAAACTTCTTATGGGGGAAAGGCAGACACAAATTGGCACTATCCACGTTAACCCTTCCGTACAGACAGGGTGGCATTCAACTCCCAGACCTGGAGAAGTATTATTTGGCAGTCCAGCTCAGCTTCGTAGCCAAATGGCTCGCTGATGACGTCACTCCTGAAACGGCACTACTGCAGCACTCAATCGCCCCAATCCGGCTGAATGAACTCATCTGGACTCCCCAACACCTCACTGGCGGGACCCCCTTTTTTACCGCCCTAGGAAAACAAATATGGCTTAGAACAAAAAAATCGCTTCTCCACCTGAAGCACACATATACCCCGGACATTCCGCTCCTTTCCGACTTGTACCAGAACAGTGTCGATCTAGCGACCATTAGATATTAGGAACGGCTGGGAGTGTACACCTGGGGGGACTTATATAACGAAGGCTCCTTCCGAGACTTCTCCTCCTTAAATCTGAAGATGATATGCCCAGTGGCCAATTCCTTTGGTATCTAAAGATCCGGAACCTAGCGTGAACCAAATGGGGTACTTGGCCTGAAGAGCCCGAGTCCAACCCCTTTGTGACACTCCTGTACAATCTGGGAGAGGGGTGGAGACCAGTGTCTCAAATATACTGTCACCTCATAGACAGGCCTAATGCCCGCAGCCTTGAACTAAAACTCAAATGGGACGGAGACCTGGGGCGAGAAATGACTGATGGAGAATGGGCGAGAGCACTGGCGTTCCCTAAAGAGGTTTCTAGGAATTCAAGATTCAGATTGATCCAGCTCAACGTACTGTATCGCTCGTACCTAACACTGCACAGAATAGCGAAGATCTAGGAGCAACCCCAGCATAACTGTCCATGGTGCAACAGAGACAAAGCGGACCTAATGCACATGTTTTGGGAGTGTGTCAAGGCCCGACAACTCTGGGCCGAAGTTGAGCGAGCCTGTAGGAGAGCTGGCATGACCAGGTACGAGTGGACCCCTGGAGAGTGCCTCCTAGGGCTTATCCCAGATTAGCTAAAATCAAGCACACAGTAAAGCTCATGGACCTGGCATGCATCCTCACCAAAAGGACCATTGCCATAGCGTGGAAGCGACCAGATGGCCCACGCTTCCATGCATGGCATAACGAACTGGAACCCTGGGTCGGGCGGAGACTTTGGCCTGGGAGGAAGGCATTGCCAGGTCCCCTGAGGATGCGAGTCAGGCACTTGATGCTTGGAAGGCCCTCACAGGGGCTCTGTTCCACCCCTCCAATGACGACAAACCCCCTTGAATGATTCACCCCTGTGCTTACTGACCTATTCATCACAAGACACCTGAATGAACCACCGCCTGAATATACCTGCCCCCCCCCTCCTTTTGGACTCCTTCCTTTCCCTTCCCGTGTTGACCCTCTCAAAATGAACTATTTATCGACCACTGGGAGATCATTACTGTTGTTATTGTTAAATGCTTCATGTTGAAGTCGTTTATTGTTCATTAAATTATTGGCTTATATGGACAAATTTATTCTATGCCGCAGTTGGCACCCACTGCCACACTGCTGTTGTGCCTATTATAAATGCCAATAAAGAAATGTAAAAATAAATTGCGGACCAAGACCAAGTGACCAGGGGATCCTCCTTATAACATCCCGGGTCCATCATCCAATTGCTCAGGTGCCCCTGGTGGTCGGTCAAAAGCCCGAAAAAAAAAATATCGAATTTTTTTTTTTTTATATATGTATTTTTTGGGTCAGGTAAGTAAAAAAAAAAAAGGGTTAAAATAAAAAAGAAAAATAGAAAAAAGGGGGGTTGGGGGGAACCCTCCCCATTTCGGGGGGGAAAAAAAAAAACGATATTTTTTTTTTGCCCTTTTTTTCCGAGATTTAGAACTTCGGTATTATGACTATAAACCGGTGCCCCTGAGCCATAATTCCTAGAACCAGCCAAGGGACTGACAGTGGATGTTGAATTCTATCTAGCACTGCTATTCCAGGTGTCAGAGATGGGCGATATTTGAGGAAGCTTTGGAAACACCTAGCTGAATTGAAGCATTTCCTAATGAGTTGCAGCCCCTAGGATAAACTGTGTTGCACCTGCCTGGGTACTGTTCTCCATCTATTGTACACTTGTGTGGGCTACTGCGGGGAGGGGGAGGTTTTCTGATGCCATCTTACTCTTTTTTTTAATAACTGTTTATTAAGTTTTATCCAATAAACAATATGAACATACACAAGCAGCAGGGTCACAAGAAAAGCAATATACACAGTAGTTGCTATAAGCCATACATGGAGCACCAGAATTCAGGGGGTGGGAGAGGGGGCGGGGGCTCTCAGCAGGCGGGGTCGCCTGCTTCTCCAGGACAGTCCTTCGTAACTCGAGTTCAGTTTCTACTCATCCCATTTCCCCCATATTTTCTGAAATTTTCGAGGGTAGCCCCTTGCAGTGCAGACGCGTCGTTCCAGGGAGGCACATCTGCTTACTTCATTGGACCATCGATTTATGGATAGTGTGTCTGCAGAGCCCCAGGTGGCCACGGTCGGTCTTTTCCCTGCCCCTAGAGCCACCCCCAGAAATGCTTTTTGTACTTGGTGATGTCAGTTTCATTCCACACCCCCAGTAGTATCTGTTTTGGGTCTCTCGGAACTGGGGACCCCAATTTTTTCCAGAGAGTCTGGTAATGCATGCCATCCAAAACTCCTGTAACACTCCACACTCCCAGATCATGTGAAAAAAGGTGCCTTCTGTTCTTTTACACCAGAGACAGTCCCACCATGGATCCCTCCCCATTTAGCCATTGTTCTAGCGTAGTACGACCTGTGTAGTATTCTGAGCTGTATCAATCTCAGTTTTGCATCAATTACTATTTCTCTGGGGAACATCAACGCCTCCACCCATTCTTCCGCCTCCAGTGTGCCCAGGTAATTTTCCCACTTTTCTTTCATTTTTGGGAGTTCCCTAGTGCCCAAGGAGATGAGCTTGGTAAAGAGTGGAGGTAAACCTAGAAGAGATACGGTACGGGAGAACATTTGGGGGGGGGGTCAAGCGGGTATATCAACGAGGCTTGGGAATTGGGCATTGATGAGCTGTGTGCATCTAAAGCGGTTCATAGCTTGCAACCCATATTTCCCATTTAGAGTCACAAAATCCAAAAGTCGCCCCTCTTGAATAATATCTGCCAGTGTGCATAAACCGCCTTTCTCCCAAGCTCCAAAGTATCCCATTCTCTGTATTAAGGGGAGGTATGTGTTGTGCCACAAGGACTGGATCAGTGTTGGCCTGTCTTCCCATCCTATGTCTCGGTGCGCCTCCTCCCAATTTCGGCGGGTATGGAGTGACATTCTTGGTATCCCTTTCAGGCTCTTGATGTCATCGTACAATATCTGGAGGGGGGAGAGAGAACTACTATCACTCATTTCTATCCGAATATGCGGAAGCCCTGGAACGCAGTGCAGCCAGTCGTTTATCACCCCAGTTTGTGCGGCCCAGTAGTAGACCTGAATACTCAGTAATCCTATACCACCCTCCCATACTGAGCGTTGGAGTCTTAAGCGCAATGCAGGGTTGTTTCCCACCCCAGAGCAGTGTGCGCAGGGTTTTATCTATAGCTACAAAGGTTTCAACTGGGATGGGAAGTAGGGCGTTTTGTAGGACATACAGGAGCCTTGGAAGCGTCATCATTTTGAATAGTGCTGCCCTTCCCAAAAGTGACAGTGGAAGGGACTGCCAGTGTGAGACATCATTCGTGAATCTGTCCACCATCGGTTGCAAGGTAAGCCTAAGGAAATCATCTAGCTTGGGGCTGACCCTTATGCCCAGATAGGTAAAGCCCAACACCGAGATGGGGTATGGACAAGGTTCGGGAATCGCAGCATTGCCCCCCCTGGATAGGGAAGTAAATTGTCTTATGTATGTTTACGCGGAGTCCCCCGAAGTGTTGGTATTCCGAGAGAGTCTGGGACACGATCAGACAGGAGACCGCCGGGTTGCCGAGGTATATAAGGAGGTCATCCGCATATAGCGAGACTCGGTCTTCCCCTCCCCCTGGCCAGGCGAACCCCGTCCAGTTTGCATCTGTTCTTAGTCTAATGCCTCAAGGTTCAATTGCGAGAAGGAACAGTAGAGGTGAGAAGGGGCAGCCCTGTCTGGTCCCACGACCCAACGGGAACATCCTAGATGATCTCCCATTAACACTCACAAATGCTTTGGGAAGAATATAGAGGAGTTTGACCCATGACATGAAGCCTTGCCCGAATTCCATCCGTCTCATTATCTCCAATAGAGCATCCCACCCCAAAGGCCTTCTCGAAATTGACCGGTAGGAGGGCCAACGGGTCTGGGATCTCAGAGGCTCTGTCTAGGGCCACCTGAACCCTACGAAGGTTCATTCGAGTGAATTTACTCGGCATAAAGCCGCACTGGTCTGGGTGGACACCGAGCGTTCTGTTAGCCAGTATTCGGGCCAGGATTTTTGATTCCCCATTTATTAATGATATGGGCCTATATGAGGCACAGCGGTCCGGTGGTTTCCTGGGTTTGGGAATTACCACTATGCATGTCTTTCGGAGGTCCAGGGGAAGCATGCCCTGCTCTCTACTACCGAGGAACATGCAGGGCATGTACCCCAGCGGTGCCCCGCCCAGCCGTTTCCATATCTCCACTGGGAAAACCATTAGGGTCGGGAGTCTTCCCAGATTGCAGCTGCATCAGTGCTTCCCCAACTTCCTCCTCAGTGATTCGGAGTCAAGCTGCTCAGCCTGTTGTCTAGAGAGCTGAGGAATTATAATCGAATCAAGGAAGTTCAAGGTACCTGTTATGGGTTCCCCCACTCTTGGGGGCGTGGGGGGTATATTTGTTCATAGTAATTGGCAAAAGCCTCCACAATATCAGAGTCTGTTGTCAGTGCTTCCCCTTCGTCCACTCGAATGGCCCGTATCTCCCTTTACTTAGCTCCCGTCTCTCTAGCCAGGCCAGAGTTTTGCCTGCCTTGTCCCCCTCTCATAAATCTGGCTCCGGACCGACCAATGGGCAACCCGAGCATTATCCAGGGCAGTGTTCCTCAGAACCTCTTGGCCCGTTATCAGGGCCTCATGTGCGGTGTGAGTCCCCTCTTCCAGCAGTTGTTCCTCTCGCCTAAACCACTTGACTCTCTGCCTCAACGACCTCTCCGATGTGTTGCGTACGATGAGCGGCTCCTAAGGAGAACGCTTCCCCGCGAAGGACAGTTTTATACGCTTCCCATGTCGTGATCGGGTAGTCCACTGACCCTTCATTGAGATCAAAATACTACTGGCATCCTTTATGTGCTGTGTGCCTTTCAGTTTTATTAGCAGGGGAGAGTGGTCTGATATCCCTCTTCCAAGGAACTCTGCCGATATTAACCTATGGACCATATTCTTGGGGGTTAGGACATAGTCAAGTCTGGAGAATGACCTGTGTGCATTGGAGTAAAAGGAGAACCCTATGTTCGAGGTGTGCAGTGCCCTCCATGTGTCAAATAGCCCCATTGCTTCCACAAAGGTATACAATTTGGTCGGGACATCTGCAGCCCTGCTGCCCCTATGTGTTCTGTCTCGAGCGACCTCCATAACCTCATTAAAGTCCCCGCCCACAGCCCAGGAGTCCGCCCGTTCCTCTATCATTATTGTTTGTAGCTCGTTCAGGAGTTCCACTGTTAATGTGGGGGGTGCATAGGCTGCAATGAGGCCCCAGGCCTCTCCCCAGATTCACCAAGTACCATTATGAACCTACCCAGTAGGTCTGCTCTTTCTTTCTTAGCATGGAATGGCACTCTTTGAAGAAGAATCATAGTGTTCCTAGAGCCCCCAGAGAACCCAGCTAGATATGTGTGTGGGTAATTAGACCTTCCAAAGAACCCCCAATTGGTACCCACTAGGTGGGTTTCTGTGATGAATGCAACATCAGGGGCGTATCGATTAAGATATTGAAGCACCAGCTTCCGTTTTATGCAGGACCCCAGACAGTTAACGTTCCAGGTCATGTTAGCGTGTCTCTTGTCGTTGTGCGCCTAAGGAGGATGTGGTGTGTTTTAGGGGTTTCCCTCCCGCCAGGTACCTCAACCCATTTCAAACTCTGGTGTCTGCTCCATGCCAACCCCGCCGATGCTTCACATTCATACAATTCAAACCTCAACTGTTGAACCTTACTAACTCGTAAACATTGGAATCTCTCATTCCTTGATGTGGGTGGATAGGGTGCCCCGTCACGTTTTCCTTCCCGGTGTGATTGCGAACTTTTAGACCCACTCCCCCCCCATTACCTAAGAACCATACCCCATAAACTCCCCCCCAGCCTTCACTTCTCCCCAACCAGAAGCACCCGTCACCCAAACTCATGTAACTTCAACTTTAAACACATGAAAACCTAACTGGGGTAACCCCAGGGGTTGTCTATTCCCTTTCGCCTCCATCCGGGGCTGCTAGACTTAGAGTTCCATTCCTGACGGTGAAGTATTTTACCTACCTGGGGTGGGGGGGAGCAAATATCACCTCTAGGCTTCCTCGCAGGTCACCTCATGTGCCGATGGACTTCAGATGTTCTCTGCTCATTCCGGTGATCCCACATTTCCATCTTCTTTGTGTGTTGGCATATTTTGCTCAGGAGTCCGAGTGTCACCAGGGTTGTCCTTTTGGGGTGTGCGGTTTCTCCATCTGTCCGGGTATGGGGCCGAGAGGACCCATGTTTCCAGCCATTTCCAGGTCTCGTGGGGGTTGTGGAACACGCGGACCGTACCGTTGTAATACAGCTTGAAGATCGCCAGGAAGAAGAGTGCATTTTGATGCCCAGAGCCAAACATTTTTTCTTCATAGAATCGTAAGATTGCCGTACCTTCTGGACTCCTCTCGTATAATCAGGGAAGAACCCTATCCGGTTGCCATTTCATGTGATTGGACCAGGTGCTCTCGCCATGTGTAGAAGTGTATTGTAGTCTCTGTAATTCATGAGCCTGGCAATCACTGTGTGCGGTGGGGCCTAGGGACCGGTCTTCCAGGTGGGATCCTGTGCGCTCTCTTAATGGAAAAGAAGTTTGAGAGTTTTTTTAGGAGCCACGAGGTCTGAGAGCCAGCTTTCCAAAAAGAGTTCCATGGAGGGCTCCTCCTTGCGTTCCAGGAGGACGAGTATGCAGAGGTTATTTTGGCGGGATCTCCCTTCGCTGTCATCTGCCCTATTCTCCAAGATGGTGAGTTTTCGCTCCATTTGTTCCAGGCGGTCTTCCATTTTCTTTACGACCATCTTACTCTTGAGCAAGCCTTGGTCTTGGAGTGGCATCCTCAAGCAGCACCCAAAAACCACATGTATCAAAATGGCCCCAATCGTCTTGAAAGAAATATGGAGATATCATGTCACAGTAGTCTGAAGCTTCATAATTGTGTAGAATTTTGAAGAGATTGCCAGTTGGATTTCTTATTTTAGTAATTTGTAGGCCTAGGCATAGAAGGATACGCCTGTAAGGTTCTCGGATGACGTACAGATGGAACAGAACCCTCGACTACAACAATACGCATAATTATTCATCCCCATTTATTAACATTTCTGCACAGGTATTCTTCATAATGCAAATTAAAGATACATGGGTAAATGGAATGACAAGAGGTGAGACCATGTAAAAACAAACTAACCGAAGAATCCATCAAAAGCCGTTATTATGACATATGGACAAGCCCCAAAACACCACGCCACTCAACAAGGTTTTGTTTGGTTAGGAGGTCCAATTTATACCACAATGTTGTAGGCCTATGTTGTCAAATCAAGCCTCAGTTGAGGTTAACAGAGCCCTAACAAATAAGCAATTTCTCCAAAATGTAATTTTTGCTTTTTCATATAAACATAATAAAAGAATCCACTTCTTCAAAACACACGGGAATAATGTTTAATACATACAGTACAAGCTGCAAACTACTATGATGAGCCGCTAAAACAAATGAACCTTTTACTTAGGGTCAGAATATTTAGCACATTTTAATTCACAATACCAAGATAATTAGGAAGTTTACCCATTTTGGAGTTGGGCTGCCTCCTTTTAGGCAAACCTTTAACCAATGTTCTTGTAATAACTCAACATTTTAGACTACAGCAAGAAACAACTTCAAATCAAACAAATACATTTCAAAACTGAGCCATTTAGTTTTCAGTATTCCTGTGCTCACTGTAACAAACGGTACAAACAGGGACTCTTGTACCGTTAGTTGCTAGTTAGTTCCCCTTCCTTCATACTCCAGGGAAATCCTGCATTGCCAGGATGGGAATCCAAATGCATGTTGTCCAGAAGGAAGAATGGAAAAAGACATTTACAGCAGAATGTACAAGAGCAGAGACACTGTCCACCCCTATATGTACCTGCCGGCACCTTACTTATTTCTTTTTCCACCAAGTCTGGATTATTTTATATAGGGAGAGAAGGTTTGCGCAGGTAGGGTGAACGCTAGAAGGAAGAATAAACAGTAGATTAAAAGAGTAAGATAGCATGCTATGTCTAGTCTTCCTTCCTCCATATTCTTGCTAAGATTGTAAAGCACAAGTCTATACCAGGGCAGAAGGCAGCCTATTTAACAATCCCAATTGCCACAAAGATTATTTCGCAGGTAATACAAAGAATGAGCATCAGCTCCTGATTGGAATGCCACAGAGAAGAGTTTATAGACCATCAAAAACACCTATTGCATGCTTGCAATAATCCAAAATAACAAGAATATTACAGCCACATGAAAGGAGCAGTCTTAATGGCTGCTAGTGAAAATGACGTTGACGAAAGAGCGAGATGGTATTTGCACTAATAGCATGACCATAAATCCCAGAAGCAGGAGAGGTCCCAGCCTTGAAATTGCATTCAAATGATATAAGAAAGAAGCTTGTCGGTAGATTGGATGTCCTGACCTAGTCCAGGTCAATTTTCAAAACCCAATACATATCAAGGTCAGAAAAGCTTTCTCAGCTGCCAAAGAAATGGAGAGTAAACATGTTTGATAAATATGAAAAGTAGAAAACGTAGCAAAAAAGGATACACAAGACCAGGGTCTATCTGTAATGCCTGGGATGAATGCCGATTGCTGGCACTCCATCTGTGACTTTGAACAAAAATACCCAACTGGAGTCTTAAGTATACCGTTCAAACAACCTTTATTAATTCTGTAAGGAGGGGTAGGAATAACTCCCAGGTTCCAAGGAAGGCAAAAAATAAACTATAAGGGATGGCCTGGTTAAAGGTACGGATTAGTCAATTCTAGTGGTGGCGGGGTGGTTTTTAAGAACAAACAATGGGAATACTTCTTATCCACAAAGTTCCCTAAACTGCTACACAGTATCAAGGATTTAGCTCGAAACACATCTTGGCAAGTGCTGTTGAAGTGACATAGCACTGTGCTCATTTCTTGGAAATCTCCTACTATCAAGTGGTTAGGTTTATTGTGAGGCCTACATATTCACACCCAGGCCACCTTTCTGGGCCAATAACATTTAACACTCATATAAAGGAGTATTTACTCCACACTGCTTAGGATTTTTGTGAGGCTGTGATATGGCCACAATCCAGCCAAGGGCAGCCTTCCTTGCCTGTGATGTCGCAGAATTGCAATAGTCATATTGTCCCGTTCCGGAGAGGGCACCATACTGGCCTGGTTGTACAGTTTCTTAGCAGGCTCTCCAGCTCATGCTCCTCCTGTGACAGCTCCAACTACTCGTTTGCACATACCATTGCTGTAGAGTCCTCAACACTTATAGCACTCTTGGTTAGTTTGATTATCTAATAAATAAAAGTTACCCACTGTAGTGACTACAGTACTCAGTCCTTAGACCCCTTTCCTCCGTCCTTATGGGGACAGTACCAGAACCTTTTGGCAGCGAAACATGAGCACCCCCTTTAAATTTAGAATAGCGTGCAGGGAGGGCATGGCTTGGAGCCAGAGCGCATGGCATGGATCCCTGATAGCTCCCCACCCTAGCCCAACAACCAGACAGATGGCAGCGTTGCAAACACACGGTTTGCCCTAAAACTGCTGGACGGCGTGGAGATTGGCGGGCTTGAGTGGGATCACTCCTATTCAGCCCATTCCCGAAACGCGGCCTGCCGAAGCAGTCTACCCCACGCGACACCCAATAAGGCAGCCTGGCCTCGAGCAATTGGAGCCCTGGACGTGTGAGGGACTACTGGTGTGCTCCCGGTGCTGATTTCCAACCCACCTGGGGTCCGCTAGCCCTGTGCCCTTGCGCTGCTTTCCACCCACAACAACCGCTCTCACAGATCTTTGCGGGAGGAGTGTTCCTCCCGGTGTCAAAAACAGATGGCGGTGGGGGACTCCTGGCTGCGCCGTGGTCCCGCCAAGTTGCTCTCCCATTAGAGTGATCGAAGAGAGTGAAGAGAGGTTGGAGAGGCCAACCGGCAGTGGCAGAGCCCGGGATTGGTGCAACCTGCTATGTAATCTACCAGCAATACAGCCCCGAGAGCTTTTTCAATGCTGTATTCTGATGTGAGCAATGAACCGATCTTTGGCAGTAAGCCACTCAGCAGGCCCTGAAGCTGCCACCGGATGGACCCTGCAGCTCAGCTATGGAATGGCACACGAGGGAACAAATGCCAAACTCTGCGGTGAGTGAACGGAGGAGGGCTGTGCGGCATAGGTGACCCGAAGGAGCTCAGGAGGGACTGGGCAGATCACTGGCTGGATCGATTGGCGCTCCCTCCGACCCTCTCACACACCCGGGAGAGGCATTGTACAGGAGGCAAACTCCATATGAATCCTCTGCGCAGCCCACCCATGTACGGAAGCAGCTGAGAGCTGCAGAATCGTAGGGGGCAACGCTATTCTGGGGTGCGCACGGCTCGATCTGCTGGCTTAAGGTGGCTACACGAGGTGAGCATAATGACAGGTGTCTTTAAGCAAGAGGAAGGGAGGCTTTTGATACCTCTAGGAGTGATGGCTAAAACCCCTAAGGCAACAAAACAAGGACATTTCCACCTTGCTTATGGTGAGCGTTACAGAGAAACTGAAAAAGGGGGTGGGAGGGAACGGGCTGAGGTGCTGATCCATATGAGGGGTTATGAGCCTGCTACTCCCCCCTCACGCAAGCAGTGACCAAGACTGACCTGCAGGACCTCTTGGTGACCATGACCAAGGAATACCAAAAAGGCACTGAGGAGCTCATGAGGAATATCACGAGCCTTGACAAACGCATGGAGGAGGTTGAAAGCAAGACGGCCGAGATAGAGGCCACTTTGTGCGAAGTCTTATGAGATTGGGGAGGGAGCAGATAGGATTGCTGCACTGGAGGCCAGGTGTGAGGCCCTGGAACTGAAGTAAGAGGACACGGAAAACCGCTCCTGCCGTAATAACATCCACCTGTGTGGAATTCCGAATACCATCAAGGACGCAGAGTTGAGGGACTTCACCCCTGGCCTCTTCCTCTTCATACTGTCTCTTCCTGACAGTGCCCCTCTGGAACTAGACTGGGTGCACCACACCAGATCAAGGGAAATGCTAGCTGCCCCGCCGAATGTCCTAGCGAGCGTCCACTTCTATAGGATCAAGGAGGAGAGAATGCAAGAGGCCAGGAACTTCACTGACATCCAATTTAGGGACGCTTCGATTTCGCTGTACCAGGACCTGGCTCCAACTAAGGTGCTGAAAAGGAAGGCTGTGAAACCGCTAACAGAGTGCTGCGGGAGAAGATGATGTTATACCGCTGGGGATTTCCCACTGCGCTGGTGTTCAACTTGGCATCATAAAAGAAGCAGAAACACTCCTAAACCTGGCTGGTGGGGATGACAGCATCGAGCGCGGCGCGGTGTCTAGTGAGGCCCAGTGAAGGGTGTTACAAAGCCCTGGATTCGGGTCAACAGGAGGCAAAGGATCAAGGGCTCAACCCACAAAAGCAAGAAAAGCATCAATGACTGAGACACATAGCTCACTGAAGAATCTGGGTCCCGAGGGAAACCTCTGGTGTCACTAGTTGAATGGTAGTGGCGAGTCCCGAGTGGAACAGACATACCGCTCCCTGCGTGGGAGCTATTGATCATATTAAACAATGCATGCGGGGGCACGAGCTGGGGCGGACATGATCCCCAAAGTGCGCTTAAAGTGGTGCTTGGTGAATTGAATAGAAGTCCTAGCACATTTGTTGTGTTTCCATAAATCATCTATGGGCGTATTGGTGTCTCCATTAAGGTTGGTTGTCGGGTACTGAGCTGGTTGCCCGGAGGTTGTGGGCTAGGCTCATGTATTCACCATGTGTTAAGGGGGAGCAGGGGGAGGGATTATGTGTGGAGTTTGTTTGGGGGAAATGTTAAGGGGAGTGTGTTGCAGCAAGGTACTATCCAGACAGCACTACATGGTGGCACAAATGAGACTCAATCTCTCTTGAATCCACAGGGAAGGGGACAGGGGCAGGGGGATGGGGTGGGGGACGGCAAGCTCAACACCTTTAGGCGTCCATGGTAGACAAGTCTAACGAAAGTCAGTGGAGTGTAGGTTGACCGAGCTCTACACCGATGTAGTCTGCTTACAGGAAACGCACCTCCTATCAGCTGACAAGAGGCGCATACCTTTTAGGCAATTCACTAATGTGGTGGGGGAGGAGGGGGGAGAAAAAAGATGGGGGTGGGGTCGCCTTACTCTTTAGTCGGGATGTACCATTGACAAAGGTTACTGTGAAGCGGGACCCGATGGGGAGATATCGATTAGTGAAGGGTTATCTATTTGAGCAAGCCCTGACTTCTACCTTCATCTATTGTCTTAACAGCATGGAGGACTGGTTCATTCGCACCATTAACCCAGACATTGTTGCATTTGTGGAGTGCTGGCTCCCTATAGGAGGTGACAACCTGGTCCCTAACCCAGACACTGAAAAGATCATGCCGCCTTGACAGAAGATTATTCACAGCCAATAGGATTCGCCAAATTTCAGAGGGAGGTGGGAATGGTAGACGTATGGCGCCTCTCCAATGAAGGCGTGCATGACTACACATTTTACTCCCATGTCCACAAGGGCCTCTCTAGAATAGATTGTTGATAATGCAATTGATATCTGCAAGCCAATCTAGGATCCTCCCTTTGATGTGTGTGGGATCCTGGATGCGATGGGTGAAGCCAAGACGTGAAATGGTGCTGGCAATGTCAAGGGCTTTGTGATCTTCGGTGTCTTTCAAGCCTTATTAAGGTAAAAAAAAAAAGGTCTTTGCACTCTCTCTCTCTTTCATGCGCCAACTTAAACAAAGAAAACTCCACTCAATTGGAATATGGAAATAAATGTCTGTATTGGTGCAGGTAAGTGCCCTTTGTGATGACACGTGTTTCAACGGACCACGCTGTCTTTTTCAAATCAGGGCCAATATTATAAGTTGCTTAATTTGGAACGTTGCTTTTCAGCTTAACAAAAAGATTCACGGGATCAATCCCAGCCTCTGCAGTACCGCATTAACACCTCCGTACGATTCTGTCCGCGTGAACGGAGTTAAGCTGAAAAGCAACGTTCCAAATTAAGCAACTTATAATATTGGCCTTGATTTGAAAAAGACGGCGTGGTCCGTTGAAACACGTGTCATCACAAAGGGCACTTACCCGCACCAATACAGAAATGTATTTCTATATTCCAATTGAGTGGAGTTTTATTTGTTTAAGTTGGCGCATGAAAAAGAGTGCAACGACTTTTTTCTTTTTTGATTTATAAAGCGGAGTGGAGGAACCACATTTTCTCCGCTGTTGCGCAACTCATGCGACACAAAATATCTCTGCAATAGATCGAAGGGCGCTGAGGTCCATTTTGATAAGTGTCCCTTGGAGAAAGGTTCCTCAACAGGATTTACCTTATTAAGGTCACCCAGTAGGATAATTTGTGAATTTGGCATGGTGTTGGTGGATAGGAGGGTGCTAATGTCTGCTGCAAATGACGAGACTGGGACAGGTGGTCTATAGGTGAGGTGCACGGTAATGGTTTGAGTCGTTGAGATCGGGAGTTTAACCGACAATAGCTCAGCTGAAGTAAGGTTCAGATTAGGTATTGGTCTAATGCCTAGTGAATTTCTAGAGATAAATGCGACACCTCCACCTTTGGCTTGGTTAGTATTTCTGTCACATCGAGTAATGGTGTAGTCATTAGGGATAGCGAGTGAGAGGCACAGTCCTGCTACAGCATGTAGCCATGTCTCTGTAATCGCTAAGAAGTCGAGGTCTTGAGTAGTGATAGGTCTGCAATATCTAATGCAAGTGCTGGGACAGACCTAGCGTTAATTAAAGCTCCCTTAATATTTGTGGTTTTGTCAGTGGTGGATAAGAGTTCCTTGGGCAAGGTACATTTAGTAGGTCTTATTTTAGCTTTCTTAGAAGCTGGGGTAATGGCTGGTTTGACATCCATGTTAGGTGTTTTAGGGGTGGGGTAGACTTGGGTACTGATCGGAATCTAGAGCCTAGTCTCCGGTTCCTAAAATTCAAGGTACATGGTCCATAAGGTGTAGGTTTGGTAGCAAAGTGTTCTAACCAGCAAGTTCAGGTAGGGGGTTATGTAGTGAAGTTGTGGAGGAGTGTGTGGTGTTAGTGAGAGTTTGTATGCATGATGATAAGAACGTTGTGGGTTGAATGGTGTTTACTGAGGGGAGCCAGTTACTCATGGTAAGCCGCCTAGTGCATGCCATTCTGGGCACATTATTTGATGTTAGGATGGACTGGGTTAGTGGGAGGCTGCTTAAGCTGAGCGTAGTCATGATTGGCGTTTGTAGGTTGCAAAAGAGAGAGTGTAGAACAAGTTACTTACCAACTGGTAACGTTCTTTCGACTGGATGTTCCTCCAACGTATTCCACATCTTTGACATGTAATGTCCACAGCTGTGCACTTAGGAAACTTTTTCAGCAGAGGGCGTCCTGCGTCGATGAAGTCGGGTCGATGTCCCTCGAAGGCCTCCGTCGAGGGCGACGTCACAGGATGTTATAAATAGGACGCATGGCGCACGCAGCCTCAGTTTAAGTTTTTTCCCATCAGAACGTATGGCAGCAGTCTCATGCCTGCTTGACTGCACTTGGCCTTGCGGAAACGGAAGCTGCAATCGCATAGGAAATTCTCCTGCGGGACAGGCAATGTGGAATACATTGGAGGAACATCCAGTCGAAAGAACTTTACAGTTGGTAAGTAACTTGTTCTTCAAATGGATTGTGTCCTCCAACGTATTTCACATCTTTGACAGACTCCCAAAGCAGTACCAGTAAATGGAGGAGGGAAACAAATTTAGAGTACCCAATTAGATTGCGGAATAAAGAACTGCCTTCCCAAAGGCCATATCCTGACCATGGATTGCACCCAGGGAATAATGTTTAACAAAAGGTGTAGATAGAAGCCCATGCAGCGGCATCACAAATATTCCTAATAGGAACACCCAGCTGGAGGGCGGTGGAGGTAACCACGGCCCTACTGGAATGAGCTCACAACCCTTCAGGGAGGGTCCTTACCCACCAATCGGTTACACTCTGTAATGGTAAGGATAATCCACCTGGACAAGGACTGGTTGGTAACAGCCTGAACCGATCGGTGTCCAGCATATCCTAAAAAGAGTTGATTGTCCACTCTGACCCTGGACATCCTAGAAATGTAAAAGCTCAGGGCTCTCCTAAGATCCAACCGATAGAGTCGCTCCTCTTCCTTACCAGGATGAGGAGGAGGGTAGAAAGATGGAAGAACCACCTTTTGACTCAAATGATATTCAGAAACTACCTTAGGTAGAAAAGAGGGACGTACTCGCGGTACAACCCTGTCCTTGTGAAATACAGTAAAGGGTGGCTTAGATGAAAGTGCCTGCAATTCACTCACTCTGCGAGCGGAAGTAACTGCACCCAAGAACACAGTCTTGAAGGACAGTAATCTCAAAAGACAAGAGTGCAAAGGTTGAAACGGAGCATCAATGAGAACTTTTAAAACCAAATTCAAATTCAAATTCCAAACCGGCACCTGGAAAGGGGACGGCAGGAATACATTAGTCAGTCCTTTAAGAAACTGAGAAATCAAAGGAATCTTAAAGTAAGAACATTCCTCAGATCAGCGCTTAAAGATAGACGGCGCCGCCAGCTAACCTTTAATGGTACCGACTAGAAGGCCCCTGTGGGCCAAAGAAAGTAAGAAACACAAAACCATAGGAATTGAGCACTGAAAAGGATGAACATTGTGATCACTGCACCTGTCACAGAACTTCCGGCAACGGTACAGGGATTTTGTTGCAGGCCACCTGGCCGAAAGCAACACCTCCAACACGTGATCCGGGAGGTCCCAATCCTTATACCTCAACCTTTCAGATACCAAGTGTGAACACACACCACCACCACGAAAAAGAAAAAAAGAGAAAGAGACAGAACAGCCGTGGGAGCCACGGGAATCAGCTGCAAGGTAATGGAGTGTCGGAGAAACACTCAAAAGGTATGGAAGCAGCTGACAAATTTCAGTGAGTAATGAACCATAATGCAATATTGGAAATTCCCTTGAGCAGAATCTCACACTTCCGGTCGACACTGGTGGCGAAGAGATCCACTTGCAGGGTTCCCCATAGGGCGCAGATCTCCTGAAGGACTTCCTGAGCCAACTCCCACTTGTGGGAGACTGTGCTCTGCCTGCTCAGAGCGTCCGCAGCCGCATTTTCGTCTCCGGCCAGATGAACTGCTGAAATCAATATTTCCAGCTGGATGGCCCAGAAGCAGAGCTGCATTGCCTCAATGCACAACGGAAGTGACCCTACCCCGCCCCTTTTTTGTTGAGGTAATGTATGGCCACTGTGTTGTCCGTCATGATCAGGACACTCTTCCCCCTTACAAAGGGCAGAAAAGCCTTCAGGGCTAGCCTGATGGCCCTCAGCTCTAACAGACTGATGTGGAGTCTGGACTCCGACGGAGACCAACGACCGCTGGCAGTCAAGTCATTGGCATGAGCGCCCCATCCTGTGAGGGAAGCATCCATCACGCCCGTCACCTCCGGCCACGGTTGCCAAAACTGTTCCTCCTTCATCAGGTTCCCTTCGTTGGCCCACCACAGAAGATACTGGGAGACCGAGAGTAGAATCTGAACGGGATTCAACATCTTGCCGGAGAACTGTGACCACTGCATCTTGAGAGCCCACTGCAGGGATCTCATCCGCATGTAGGCCTCTGGCACCAGAAAAATGCAGGATGCCATGAGGCTGTGCAACCTTAAGAATTCAAAAGCCGGGAGTCTCTGGCCATGTTGAAACTTGTCCACCATCTGCACAATGTGATGAGCCCTTACCTTGGGAGTCCAACACAGCCCCGATGTACTGGAGCTGTTGGGAAGGTGTCAGGTGCGACTTCTTGAAATTCAGGGAGAAACCCAGCCTGTCGAGGGAGCAGCAGGTGACACCGAGATGATCCAACGCTAGCTCGGGAGAGCATGCCCAGAAAAGCCAGTCGTCCAGGTAGGGGTAGACGTGAATCCCCTCTCCCCTGAGGTACGCTGCCACCACCACCATTAGCTTGGTGAAGACCCTCAGGGCGGAGGTCAATCCGAACGGCAGGACCCAAAACTGAAAATGCAAGTCACCAGCCGCAAACATCAGGTACTTCTTGTGCGTGGAATATATCAGCACATGTAAGAATCCTTGAGGTCCAGAGACACCAACCAATCCTGAAGCTGAAGGGCCTGGAGTACTTGAGAAAGAGTGACCATCTTGAACTTGTCCTTCCTGAGAAGTTTGACCAACCAATGCAAGTCTATGATGGGTCTCAATCCCCTGTCTTTCTTTGGGATAAAAAAAATAAAGGGGAATACCATCCCTTGTTCCTCTCCGCTACAGGCACCAGTTCCAAGGAACGGATCCAGAAGCTTCAAAGAGTTTCCCCGGTGGATTGTCATGAGGCCGCTGAAGGAAGGGAAGGCAGTAGCCGTGGGCTATGGTATCCAGAACCCACGCATCTGAAGTAATGGCACGCCATTCTTCAAGATGCTGAGACAGTCTGCCCCCATCCGGCGAACCATGGGACATGGCCTAATGACTGTTTGGAAGTGGCTGCAGCAGTGCCTGAAGGCAAAGAGGCAGCTACCGGAGCGGATTTGGCACCATGATTTCCCCGACCACCACGGGTACTTTTTCGCTGGCCCCTTTGACTTGCAGCCCCTCTCGTTCTACCAAAGGAGGAGTAGTAACGAAAGGAACCTCCCCTCCACTGCTGTCCGCTAGAACAAAAAGGTCGAGGTTGACGCACCGCAGCGCTTAAAAATGTCACTGCAGCTTTTGAGGTCTGCAACCTCTGAAGGCTCTCATCAGCCTTGCTGCCAAACAAATGTGCTCCATCAAAGGGCATGTCCAGAAGACGGGCCTGCACATCCGGAGCATGGCATCCTTGACGTCCTGCATGAGAGCAAGAAACCCATCCCTTTCTTCCCCTTCGGAAATATGCTCAGCCACTAAAGAAACAATTCCACAGAGTGTGTGAAAACCTAGCCAAGGCGGATGTGGAGTTGGCCGTATTCAAGGCCATGCTCCCAGCAGAAAATACCTTCCGGTCGAAGCGCTTGTCGTCCCTATCCGGAGATATGGTAGGATACGCCGCCTGCCTCGAGGTGGCCATAGCCGCCTGAACAACCAAACTCTCGGGAGTGGGTTGAGTAGATAAATAGCTGGTGTCGCTAACGGAAGGGCAGTATTTCTTAGTCAAAGACTTGTTAACAGCCGGAAGAGATTCCGGGGACTGCCAAGCAGCTGCCACCCTTTTCTGTAGGATAAGATGAAATGGCAAAACCGGGTCAGAGGACGGACCTTAATCGAAGATATCCGTTAGATCATCCTGCACAAGTCTTCAGGAAGACTGGACCAGCCGAGATACTCAGAGACTCGCGCCATGAGCCTCCTGTAAGAAGACTCTGCCTGAGCCCCAGGCTCAGTTCTACCAAATTCCACTTCTGTGGAAGTGTCCAACCCACTGGAATCATGAAGGGTCTGCCTCAACTCCACCAACTGACTGTCTCCAGAAAAATGTGGAGCTTCATCAAGTTCACCAGGTTCCTCAAACTCAGACCTCTCCTCTTCATAAAGGTCAGCCAGAGGGAGTTGAAACCCAGGCCTGGTGACAAAAGAGCCTGGAGGAGGCGGCGCTGTTGCGCACAGAAGGAATGGCTGCCTGATTCGAGAGCTCCCGCTCTACTGAAACATCCTGTGCAGAGTTATCCTTTTAGGAGCCGCCTGCGGAGCTGGAAAGCAGAATTGCCGATAGCCTGAACACCCGTGCTCACAAGGTGAAAATCCTGACAAGCAGCGATTAAGTCTGCCTAAGTTGTGGCTGTTGCAAAATCAGCTGACATGCGGGGCTGACGCGATCCGGCTGGGGGAACCGTGAGGAACCAACTAGGAGCAGGGGACGCAGAGAGATGGAAGGCCGCGAGTGGGCAGAGCCTGGTCCTGCGACTCGCTCCCAGAGCCCAGAAATATATGCATGCAACGGGGTCGCGGGTGCGGAGAAGGCGACCGCAGCAGTAGTGCACCAGCGGACCAACTGGTTGGACCGGGACTCGCACGGTGCTCCCACCGCTGGGGTACGAATACCGCGCACTGATCCTGCCGAACACCATATCAAGGGAAGGATCCCTATCGTGAGAGAACCCCCGGAACACTGAAGAGCGTTATAGCCCTGCACCATGGAAGGACCGGGAACTGGCTCAATGCATGCAGCATAACACCAAGTAAGGGGACCAGAGGTGTGACGAGGGGAGCGGTGCAGTGTTTGGCACGGTTGGTGGTCATGAGGCGGTGGGCTTGCACTGTATCGTAGCTCTCGCTTGCTGCTGGCGGCAGGTGTCGCGCGCACGAGGCCCCACAAGACACACGCAGCTCCTGAGTGCCGAGGCCCCGGACATCATAGTGGCGGATGGGTGGAAGGCTGGCGGCGGCCGGCGATGTGGGCACATTTGTAAAGATGCGCTTGGTTTACATATCCCTGACTC
Organism: Ambystoma mexicanum; assembly: GCF_040938575.1. Lineage (NCBI taxonomy): Eukaryota > Metazoa > Chordata > Amphibia > Caudata > Ambystomatidae > Ambystoma > Ambystoma mexicanum. The sequence continues at coordinate 1,137,420,601 of NC_090931.1, read as the reverse complement.
CACCAAGGATTCCGATCTGCCAGCAACGGTTGACCCACAGTAACTATCGACCAAAAGTCGAATTAAGAACGCTTCGGAGAAAGGCACAACGCCCCAGGCCGAAATAAACCGGCCAGTCTGGTAACATATTACGTGGAAGGACACAGTCCACTCGAGGTAACCAGGTTCTGCATGGCCAACTTTGAGTGAAATACTACGTGCCGGGGTGGCTCCTCTTTACTCGGCCACATATGGGAACCTGTGACTACTCGCATATAGGGCACAGTGCTGCTGGCTAACAGACTGTGCAACCACGTTCTGAACGCCCAACCACGTACGAGTGCGTGAATGCAACACTGCACGATGGAGATGCGGTCTCCTATGTTCTGAATTGTTTGAGGGCATAACCCCCTGAACGGCAGGTCTGCAGAGGACGGCAGACCCACAGAAGTAATTGGGCAACACTGGAAGCTGCGCAAACTGGTGGAAAGACACAACATTAGGAGTTAATATAAACTGAAGAGTACTGCAATACAACACGTGGAAGGACACAGTCCATTCGTGGCAACCACGTGTTGAAGGACCAGACATAAAACCCCCAATCTGTGAACCCCTTTCTAATCTTGTATAGAGACAACATACAGGGGCTGAGTGGAAATTGCGCAGGAGTGTGATAGCTGAATCGTTTTTTTTTTTAAAAAAAATTGTATTTGGTTAATAAAATCCTTTACAAAATCTCAGTATAAAAAACACAATCATTTGTACAAAACGTGTGAAGTAAGATCACTACATCTATAGATAATCAACAGAAATTGAGACAATTACTTTCAAAGAGGTAACAACATCCCTATTTACATAAAATCAACATTCAACTTTAAAACTATAAAGCAGCAGAGGAAGGAAGAAAAAATATGAGTCTTCTATTTCCTTAAATTTTCACAATTATTCAATTCTGAAGTTGCTAAATGAGACCCTTGTATAAGTCTTTGCCATACATTTTAAATAAGATCGACATTTCGTGTACCCACAAATTTCATTAAAAACACTGTACAAGATACTTTAAATTGTGGACATTCCATTACAAGATGTTTCAAGGTTTCATTTGGTTCTTCACAGTTAGGAAATCTACATCTTTTCATCTGCATGAACAAAGGCATACCCTCCCAATGACCACATCTCTCCTTTGTACTAAATTGGTTCAATTTGAACCGAATAAACAGAGATCTTATGGGTGCACTAGGAAATATATTAATATATGCACAACAGGGTAATCTCTTGTGTTCCATTTTGGCATATTCTGTATATGTTGAATACTGCTGTAATTGTTCAATTGTACAGATCCAATCACTCTCAAACTATTTTTTTTACATAAGCTGGTCTAAAGTAAAGATCGTAAGAGGTTACAGCAAGCTCTTCTAATGATGATTGCATCCGCTTTTGGTAATTATTGATGGAAAGCAATGATTTCATTTCCAACATATTATGTAAATCACTGTATAGGCAATTACTTGGCGGAGTTAAGAATTTTGCATAATTGGACAATGATCTCCATAGCACTCTGCATGAAAGAGAGATAAGGCTAAACTCATGTCCAATGACAAAATTGATATCAATATTGCTTGCGCTTTCATTATTAAAAAGTCCCTTAATGGTTTAAGAGAGAAAAGGCAATATTTAGCAAAGATGATCTTCATTTGACTAGCCAAAGGTTGGGCTTTCTGGTCGAGTCGTTCTTTCCATATAGCAACTGATGATTTATTACTTACATGGTAACCTAAATAGCGTATCTCCAACCGTTGTCGTAAGATCATTTCATCAATTTTCCACATGAATGATTTTAGTTTTTGTCCAGCATGAAAAACCACTATGCTGGTTTTATTCACGTTGGGTGCTAGATTTAAATCATACGCATACGTTTTATAGTTGTGATACCCTCAAAACGTGCAGGACAAGCACATTTCACTGAAATAAAGTTGACCAATTTTCAACCGATATTATGTTCTCAGTAATTACTTGATGTCTAGAGTCAGTATTACGTATGGTAGTCCATACCGCCCTAGAATCCTGATTGCATAATTTGCAAATAATCTCACAATTTTGATTATTGTGGTTCTTATCTCATTTTGTTTTTATAGGTTTGTAGAATTCGTTTTTTTGAAAGACAATATTGATATGGCTCATTTATTATGTTTTTCAAATGGTGAATTGCCTTATTTTTTATTCGCTTTAATATATTAGCTTCTGGATCATAATTTGGGACATTAGGCATTTTATTCCTTACAGGTTTGATGTTTATGGATTGTATAACTTGGATTCCTATATCTTCTATCGTCTCATTGATTATAAAAAGGGAGAGTAGGTGATCGTCAGTACTTTTTACTGTTTCAAATTCATGACGTATCTTTTGCAAAATCTCGGTACATAGGCGAGGATTCCATCTAATAGATCTCTTAGGTCGATCATCTTCAATCATGGTAAGAAGAGTATTTACTTGTTGTGATCGGATGGATGACGACTGGGGAGGCCAAGTGGATCAAAGTGCTGGAGACAGCAAAAAAATCAATCATGGAAGAGGCGGATCCTCGCTTCCATGTATACTGCTGGCCAAATTGGGCATTCTCAATAATTGCGATATCCCACTTATCAAAATATTCTATCCACTTTATTCCACGAGTCTGAGCTAGACTCCTGCTTATGGTCCCTCTATACAAACTTTCTCCTTTCGTATTTATACATCTTGAGTTGAAATCCCCAGCAACAATGGCATTGCAACCAGGACTCTGTATGTAAATACTTTCTAGACATAAGTCTATATCATCGAACATGTTTTACAAAGGCAATTTTAACGGATTCCAATATGCTGATACAATAATTAACGGGCCTTCTCTTTCTTTATAATCATCAATCAGTATTGCAAGCACATTTGGGGATGAATACACAATTTTAGCATTGCATTTAATTCTGTTAATTGCAATTGCAAGGCCTCCCATAGGTCGTCCCAATTTGCCTTTGATAACTTTACAACCAAAGGTGTAAAAACCTTCCAAGGTTCAATTCATGCACACTCATTGTTTCCTGTAGCACTATGTCTACATCAGAACTACAAATAAAGGCATAAAGCCAACCCTGGAGCATCGAGTTGCCACAAGAATTCCATGATACAATGTCGAATCCTAATTTCTTTACTCGCTAATTCATACTTTGTGTTTTTGATCGTAGCAATAGATCGAATTAAGGGTTCCACCCAAGCCAAATCTTGTTTTCCAACCATCATAGCTAACAGTTGGGATATACAATTTTGTTCAGTTAATGCCGCACTCGATACTCCATTCGGTTCCTCTCTGCTCATTACAGACTCCTGCAAAAATGTGTCTGCTGCTTTTTCGCAGTTGAATGTATAGAGGGAAAATCCGAGGTCCTTTAAGTCAGATCTAAATGCCCAGATATGCTTCAATACATTGCCACTGGACAGATAGCATATCATTCGCTGGTTATCTGAGATGGCATCCCATCAAAGTACCCATTAGTTAGAATACGGAGCAACGGAATACGAGCAATAATCTGTAAGAGATAACTGCGATTTATTCTTTGGTCCCTGAATACAGCAAGATTCCCCTCCAATCCAATGATATTGAACTCTGGGGGGGCGACATAATAGGTGCATTGTTACCTGATTCCCTATGAAGGCTATGCGTTGGAGCATTTATTCCCGCAATAGCTTCATCGTTATGAGACACTAGCCCCTGGGGCATCACATTTTCCGTTGGAGTTCTGATGGATGACCCAGGCTTCGAAGGGTCAGTGCCTAGAACACATGATGGCGCATTTATATTAATAGCGGATCCCTCGTTTTCAAAGTGTTTTTTCTCTAGAATTAAATTCAATTCCTTAGCACGTGAGTGCGGGGACACTATGCCACTTTCAACTGCAGTATTCAAAGAGCGGATCATATTTACGCAGCTCAGTGAGTTAATCGCAAGATCACCCCTTTGGCCGTCCAGGCTAGGGGCAAGTATCACATTGCTTAATTGATTAGGATCCACATTCAAAGGACTTAAAAGCACCACCTGGTTTTGATCTACTATTTGGGGGGCACTTATATTGATTTTAGTATCTCTTATGTCTAAATGAGGAAGACCACTGCATTTCCCTGGTCCACATACGATGACAATCATTTGTGCTAGGTGGATATGCCGATTTGTTACATTCATGCGTAGATCCGCAAACCTTACCATAGGTGTTCCAATTATCAAATGGAAGAGCGTCAGCAACCTTCAATGTTGGGACAGGCGCTTCATGGTTACGTAGATCATCTTGGTGATCTACTGGATTTTTCTCCTTATTCCAAACTTTATTACTGGACTTCGTACCTATACTCGGAAAGTATTTCTTCAAATCAGGTCTATTTACTGTAGCATTTGTACCTTGAATCTTAATAAGTAAAGGAGCAGATTTATCGATAACCTCTACGTTTAATTTGGTGTGAAGGACATTCTTCATTTTTTTGTTATTTGTGGTTTTTTTTTGTAATTTTGTAAGGGTGTAGAGAGAGTAGGACAAAGTAGGGCTCGACTCTCTTCAGATAATTGATTGACATCAATTACATCGCCATCATGATGACTCAGGGTCTCATTCGCTTGCTCAAAGTCAATCAATTCCCCTTCATACAAAACTTTGCAGGACTTTTTTACAGTTGACATTTTGTCTTTCCTGCGCTTCTCAGCATGTTTCACTGCTCTGATATGAGCAGTTTTAAAGCGCTGGGATAAGAAAGTAGAGTTCTCTTTTGAGTGATTAACCTCACTCTCTTCTTGAGCTGTGTCTTCAATGATTTTTAGAAGAGCCGAAGGGCTATCAGCAGTTTGGGGCTCTTGGGGTATCAAAAGAGGAGTGCTAGGTTGGAGTTTAGTCACTAAACTCATCTCGATTTCACTCCGATCTTGTTTTATTAAATCTATAGCAATCAACCAATTGGTCGATGATGTTCCAGAGGTTAAATCCCAAGGTTGAGGAAGCACTACTTCAGATTTTGATGAGTCAATTATTGCACCTCCAAAGTTACATTGCGTTTGCTCATCAGCATGGAAAGATTTGATCTTTGGATCCAATATGGGTACCAGTCCATGAGCACAATTACAATGAGTTATAGGGTTAGCCTCTTTCGCCATTATAAAGCCTTCGAGACGATTAAGTTTATACATCATCTCATTGGTAGTATTTTTCATCTCTCTCAATTCCATATGCGTGACATCATGCCCTTTGTCCAAAAGGGACAATATCCTGATAATTACAGAGACTGTATATGGGATAGGAGGAGTATCTGCACCTATTAAATACTTAATCTCACCTCCCCCTCCCCCCCGACTCCCCTCATACTTCATGCTGCTGGGGGGCATAGCCGATTTAGGGGATTTTGTCTCTGGATATTTACAAATAGGTGTCGCCTTCTTTGAAGATATTAGCAGAGTAGTAGTAAGTTATATGTTACTTTTGTTAGGCGAAAAATCAGTAGGGATGAGTGGTAAAGATTGTGCTGGAGAAGGTTAGTCAGATAGAAGTTTACGATCAATCAAAGGTGTTAAAGCACTAATAGAAGCACGAATATGTTTGTTCATTTCATATATAGCCAAGGATCCCTCATCTAACATTTCAAAAGGTGATTTTCTGGTCACGGGAGAAATGTTTTGTAAATTCTCAGTGTTGGGAAACACGGCATCCATATCACACAGAATTCAAACTGCAGCACTCATATACAGCTGAATCTCTGAATTGCACAACCTCAGCGGTGGTAATTCTGTTGAGAGTGCTATTATGTTTTTCCTTGGGAATATTGGTTCGCTCTTCATTGGCCTTACTGAACATTACATTAATAATTGGAGAAATCGGCATTTTTGTGCCGGCTGCGTTGTTTACACATTTTCGCTTGACACAATCCCAGTTTGCCTGAATTTTTGGATAGGCAGTGTTAACAGGACATATGGTCGCATCAACATTCATAGTAGTTAAAGCTGGAGACTCTGTTAGGCGACCACTACGAAGTCCAGACGCCATTTAGTACTCAATTTCTAATGTGATATTAATCTATACAGCGAAGTTAATCGTTTAGAATTATATTCCGAACCATGTAACTGTATTCAGAAATTAAGATTTAAAGTTAACACTCACCTACCACCCTAACAGCCCAACAGCCGGACACTTGTCAATATACTTTGCAATGCGTGCGCAATGCGCGTGCACGCCGTATTTGAAACAAAGTCGCCGGTTGTGATGCGTGAAAGAAGGGACGTGTTGGGGTTGGTGGGCGGGTGAAGTGTGAGGGTCCACCTCTATACGGAAGAAAAGAGAAGGATAATGGCAGTACGTACCAGAAAGTTGTGGTTTATTTAGCTTTGCATAAACACGTAATATGCCAACAAGTCCTTTTCAAAGTCCTTTTCAAAGCTAGAAGGCAAATCCTTCTACCCACCAGCAACGAAGGTCTGTGTTGCGCCGGAGAGCCGCTTCCTCTTGGCGACTAGTGTGACAGTAGCAAGCAGTAGAGGCTCGATGTAGGTTCCAGTAGTCAAAGACAACAGAGCGTGGCGGCGGGCAGCCCAACAGCCGGACACTTGTCAATACACTCTGCAATGTTGAATCACTGAGTATGACTCGACAACAGAGGGAAGGAACAACAACATCATATACCGCTATATTATTATGGAGGAACCACACAAATCAGGCAACGTGGCAAAGACCACTGGCAATAAAAAGAAAGGGCCAATGGATACCTATACCAGCAGCCAGAACCAAACTACCACTGCAGAAGTACACACTAGTCCTACTGAGACAGCTGAGCCTGAAATTGGGGAACGAGAAGACAGGCTGACAACTATAGTGCAAAATGGATTCTTCGCAGTTAATTTTAAGCTGGATGATATAGTAGCAACTATTGGCTCCTTGAGGGCCAGAGTGGACAAAGAAAGTGCACGTGTCACGGAAACCGAAAACAGAATAAGTACCAATGAAGACACTATTACACACCATGGTCGCGACATCACCCAGATTACAGAGACTATGACCAAACTAAAGAATAAATGTGAGGACCTCGAGTCGAGACCAAGGAGGAACAATATCAGTGTAGTGGTTGTGTCGGAATCGTTTGGGAAAGGTCAAATGGAAAAGCAACTTGAAACACTGCTCAAGTCATTATTTGGGCCGGAATCATTCTCTAAACACTTCCTAGTCGAGAGAGCACATCGCACACTGGCTCCAGTATCTAAGCCGGGTGCGCCACCGTGCACGAAAATTGCCCGACTCCTCAATTACAGGGACAGAGATGCAATTCTGCGGATGGCGAGAGAGGCTGGAACGCTGCAATATGAAGAAAACCGGATACATATGTACCCAGACTTTTCTGCCGGTGTTCAGGCGAGCAGAAGATCCTATGAACCAGTTAAAAAACTCTTGAAGGCACGCCAAATTTCGTATGCCTTGATGTTACCGGCAAAGATGAGTATTCAACACGCAGGAAGAGTGCACTTTTTTGAATCTCCAGCTGAAGCCATGACGTATATTGAAACCTCTATACCCCTGCCTCCCAGAAGGGGCAGACCGGTACAGAAGAATAGGCCCCAACCGGCGGACTAAAGACACGCACCGGAGGACAATATACAAGGGCTACCATATCCTTTATGTCTGAAGCTATGGTGAACTAGTTGCCAAAGGCAGCCCCACGAACTATGGTTAAGTGGAGCGGCGGAACCGAAGTTGGCGGTCATGTGAGGCAACATGGCTACCCCTGGAATATTCCACAAGTTCATGTGGGAACATCATCATGTTGGGGGTGATGATGTGGGTGGGTGGGAAGAGGGTATGGTGTTGGTTGTTGTTTTGTAACAGACTTAATATGGTATAACTTGGGAATTTATGGCCACTGGAAGGCGCTATGTCCCGGTGGGAGGTTGACTGAGGTGAAAGGGAATAGTTTCTTACCTCTAACTCCATTTCACCAGCATTGGTATCTTTCATGGATTCACATGCTTAGAATATTCTTCGTCGTCAGGCTGGGAACCCATGGTACATTTATAAAGACATTTTCTATAGGAAAAAATGTCGACACTTGTGTCTTATCTACGTCGTTTTGGGCTGCTTAAGCCTGCCCCAATAGGACGTAGCCATATAAATATCCCCGCCCCCGCGGCTCCCTTCAGATTTTAACACCCCAAAGAAGTCTGGGGTATAACTGTTTTCATGCAGGGGAGGCCGGCGGGCACATGTGAATCCATGAAAGATACCAATGCTGGAGAAGAACAAGTTACTTTCTTACCTGGTAACGTTCTTTCGATGGGATGGTCCGACGACGTATTCCATATCTATGACAGGTAATGTCCACAGCTGTGCTGCTTCGGAAAATCTTTGGCGTCTGCGTCCTGTGTCGATGACGTCGATGCGCCGTCCCCGAGGACCTCCTCCGACGGCCGACGTCACCCGATGTGATAAGTAGGACGCACGACGCCCATAGCCTCAGTTATAGTTTTTTCCCAGAACGTGTGCCACTAGTTTTCTGCCAGTCAGACACACAAGGCCTTGCGGAACGCAAGCTGCAATCACAAAAGAAATTCCGCAGGGGGGAAGGCAGGGAGGGAGCGCTAAGGAATACGTCGTCGGACCATCCCATCGAAAGAACGTTACCAGGTAAGAAAGTAACTTGTTCTTCGAGGGGATTGGGTCCTCCGGCGTATTCCATATCTATGACAGACTCCCAAAGCAGTACCAAGCAAGGAGGTGGGAAAGAATTTAGAACACAAATTTAGCATGCCCAATCAAATTGCGGAATAGAGGACTGCCTTGGAAAAGGCCAGATCCTGCCCTCTGATGGAATCGAGGGAGTAGTGACGTACAAATGTATGTACTGAAGCCCAGGTGGCTGCATCACAGATGTGACGAATAGGAACTCCCCTCTGCAGGGCAGTAGATGCAGTCACTCCCCTGGTAGAATGGGCCCGCAAACAAGCCGGAGGATCCTTACCCGCCAAGCGGCAACACTCGGAGATAGCTAAAATAATCCAACGAGACAAAGTCTGTTTCGTCACAGCTTGTCCCAAACGCTTTCCAGCGTAACCAATGAAAAGTTGATCGTCCAATCTGACTCGGGACATGCGCGAAATATAAAAGCTCAACGCTCTCCTAGGATCAAGCCTATGGAGCCTCTCCTCTTCCTTACCAGGATGTGGAGGAGGATAGAACACCGGAAGAACAACCTCCTGGCTCAAATGAAATTCCGAAACCACCTTCGGAAAAAAAGAAGGACGAACTCGAAGGACAAACCTGTTCTTATGAAACACAGTGAAGGGTGGCTTAACTGAAAGTGCCTGTAACTCACTCACTCTGCGAGCGGAAGTAACTACAACCAAAAACACAGTTTTCAGAGTTAACAGCCTCAAAGGGCAAGAATGTAAAGGCTCAAACGGAGCACCCATAAGAAACTTAAGAACAAGGTTCAAATCCCAACTAGGCACCAGAAAAGGTGACGGAGGGAACACATTAGTGAGCCCTTTCAAAAACTGCGAAATTAAAGGAATCTTAAAATAGGAACACTCTTCAGACGAGTGCTTAAATATGGACAGCGCCGCCAGGTAACCTTTAATGGTCCCCACTTGCAAGCCCCTGTGGCCCAAAGAAAGCAAAAAAGACAGAACCATGGGAATGTCACATTCAAAAGGATCCACATTCTTAACTCTGCACCAGTCGCAGAACTTTCTCCAACGGCAACGGTACAGAGACTTCGTTGCCGGCCGCCTGGCCGAGAGCAACACCTCCATCACATCTTCCGGGAGGTCCCAATCCTTATACCTCAACCTTTCAGAAGCCAAGCGTGAAGGTTGAGGGATCTGACCTCTGGATGGAGAACCTGACCCCCCCCACCCCCCCTCCCGTGAGAGCAGATCGTCTCGGTAGGGAAGACGACGTGGAGGGCAGATGGACAAGTCGAGAAGGTCCGGTACCACGTTCTCCGGGCCCATGCCGGAGCAATGAGGATCATCCGGGAACCGAACCTCCGTAACCTCTGTAGCACTTGCAGAATGACAGGGACTGGAGGAAACGCGTACAGCAGTGGGAAGGACCACTTCACCACAAACGCGTCCCCTAAGGGTCCTCTTGGAGGAAATTCCCTCGAGCAGAACCTTTCGCACTTCCGGTTGACACTGGTGGCGAAGAGATCCACTTATGGGTTCCCCAAAGGGCAAAGATCTCCAGGAGAATCTCCTGAGCCAGTTCCCACTCGTGAGAGATTGTGCTCTGCCTGCTTAGAGCGTCCACCGTCTCAGTTTTCGTCTCAGGCCAGAAGAACTGCCGAAATTGAAATTTCCTGCCGAACGGCCCAGTACCAGAGCTGCATCACCTCTCTGCACAGAGGAAGTGACCATGCCCCCCCCTTTTTGTTGAGGTAGTGCATGGCCACTGTGTTGCCCGTCAGAATCAGGACATTCTTCCCTCGCACAGTCGGCAGAAAGGCTTCAGGGCAAGCCTGACGGCCCTCAGCTCCAACAGATTGATATGGAGTCTGGACTCCGACGGAGACCAACGACCGCTGACTGTCAACTCGTTGGCATGAGCTCCCCATCCCGTGAGGGATGCGTCCGTCACGATCGTCACCTCCGGCCAGGGTAGCCAAAATGGAGCCCTCCTTCATCAGATTGCTTTCGACGGCCCACCGCAAGAGATCCTGGGCGACCGAAGGCGGCACCTGAACGGGATCCGACATCCTGCCGGAGGATTGTGACCACTGCATCTTGAGAGCCCACTGCAGAGATTTCATCCACAGCCTGGCCTCTGGCACCAGAAGAATGCAGGATGCCATGAGGCCGAGCAACGTCAAGAACTCGAATGTCTGGAGACTCTGGGCATGTTGAAACTTGTGCACCATCTGCAGAATGTGATGAGCCCTCACCTGGGGAGGGAAACATTGCCCCAGGGATGTGTTGAGCACTGCTCTGATGTACTGGAGCAGCTGGGTTGGCGTCAAGTGAGACTTCAAGTTGAGGGAGAAGCCCAGCCTGTGGAGGGAGTGGCAGTTGACGGACAGATGATCCAGGACTTGCTTGGGAGAGCACGCCCTGATCAACCAATTGTCCAGGTAGGAGTAGACGTTAATCCCCCCCCCCCTTTCCTGAGATACGCTGCCATTACCACCATGAGCTTGGTGAAAACCTTCGGGGCGCTGGTCAATCCGAACGGCAGGACCCGAAACTGAAAGTGCAAGTCGCCAACCGCGAACCTCAGGTACTTCTTGTGCTTGGGATGAATCGGCACATGAAAGTAAGCGTCCTTGAGGTCGAGAGGCACCAACCAGTCCTGAAGTTGAAGGGCCTGGAGGACTTGACAGAGAGTAACCATCTTGAACTTGTCCTTCCTGAGGAGTTTATTCAAACCACGCAAGTGCATGATGGGTCTCAATCCCCTGTCATTTTTCAAAATCAAAAAATAAGGGGAATCCCATCCCTTGTTCCTCTCCGCTACAGGCACCAGTTCTATGGTGCCTTTCTCCAGCACAGATTTGATTTCCTGCGCAAGGAGCGGATCCAGACTCTTCTAAGAGAGATTCCCTGGTGGATTGTCATGAGGCCTCTGCCGGAAAGGAAGACAGTAGCCATGGGCTATGATCTCCAGAACCCACACATCTGAAGTAATGGCACGCCATTATACAAGATGCTGCGCCAGCCTTCCCCCAACCGGCGAACCATGGGACATGGCCTCATGACTGAGCTGAAGCGGCTGCTGCAGTGCCTGAGTGCAAAGAGGCAACTGTCCGAGCGGCCTTGGCACCTCGAGTACCTTGTTTTCCACCTCTGGTACTTCTATGTTGGCCCCTTTGACTTGCAGCTCCCCTCGATCTACCAAAGGCAGAGTAGTATCGAAAGGAACCTCCCCTACATTGCTGTCCCCTAGGACGAAAAGGTGGATGTTGGCGAACTGCAGCGCTCAACGACTTTGCTGCAGCTTTGGAGGTCTGCAACCTCTCAAGGGTCTCGTCAGCCTTGCTGCCAAAAAGATGGTCACCATCAAAGGGCATGTTGAGAAGCCGGGCTTGTACATCTGGAGCAAACCCCGACTTCCGCAACCACGCAAATCTGTGCATCACGGTGCTCGCCGCCATGGACCGGCTGACACAGTCTGCCACGTCCAGACCCGACTGAACGGATTCACACATGGCATCCTTGCCATCCTGTACCAGGGAAAGAAAGCCATCCCGTTCCTCCCCTTCGGGAATATGTTCAGCCGCCAATGAAAATTGCACAGAGTGTGAGTGAAACGTGCTAAGGCACACACGTGGTTGGCTGCTTTCAAAGCCATACCCCCTGAAGAAAACACTTTCTTCGCCCAACCGTCAAAACGTTTGTCGTCCCTATCAGGAGGGATGGTAGGGTTCGACGCCTGTTTTGCTGGGGCTGTAGCCGCCTGCACCACCAAACTCTCTGGAGTAGGGTGCATGGACAAGTAGCTGGGGTTGAAACTGGTTGGGCGGTACTTTTTCAGCAACGATTTACCCACTGCCAGGAGACTCTCTGGAGCAGTCTAAGCCGCCGCCACCCTTCGTTGGAAGGCCATATGGAATGGCAGTACCGGGTCAGTTGGTGGACCTTGGTCCAAGATATCGGTCAGGTCATCCTGCAGAAAATCTTCTGGTATGGCACACCACCCCAAGTACTCCGTCACCCTCGACATCAGTTGCCTGTATGAAGAGTCAGCATGCGTACCAGGCTCAGGCCTGCCAAACTCAACCTCTGGGGAGGTATCAAGACCACTGGCGTCGTGCAAAGACAGACGCAAGTCTTCAATCTGGCTATGACCAGACAATATGTCGTCAGGAACCTCATCTGCAACCAAACCTTCCTCAGACCCTTCCTCCACCTCAGAAATATAATCCAGAGGCTGGAATAAATCCCTGGAGGAGGGCAAAGAAAAAGGCTCAAAGATAGGTCTCACTGACTTCTTCAGGTCCTTCCTCTGGCTTTCCACCGATACACGGGGTACCACCGATTAAGCATCCTCAAAAGGAGTCTACAGAATCGGCGTCGACGTCGAGCGTGGCGCTGATGGCTTCGGAACGGAGCCCTGCAATTGAAAAATCGCCATCTCCATGCGAAAGGCATCCCATTCCGCAGGAGTAGAGTGCTTGTTGGGACAAGCAACCCGCTGACGGGAAGTGTCCTCGGACGAGGAAGACGACCAGTAATGTCGCTTCCATGAGTGCCTCGAAGAGGCAGAGGAATGGCGTGAACCACTCTGGGACCGAGACCCCCCCCCCCCCCCTGGATTTACGCCTACGACGTGGAGAGTTGCCTCTCGAATCGTCGGTCGAAAGCCCAGCGGATTTCAACTTTCAGGGCTTGGAAACCCAACCGACAGAAAGCTTCTTCTTCCGCCCCTGCAAGGCCTTTGATGTTAACGACTGGCAATAGTCACAATCATCCGTGGCGTGGTCCTCACCGAGGCACCAGAGGCAGGCGTTGAGCGGGTCCGTAAGCGACATCTTGGAACCACAGTCCCGACACTTCTTGAAACCCGGCCGCGGGGTAGAAGAAGATGAAGAAATGATGTACTTCACAATACGAACAAGGTCGAAGACCAATAGAATATAACTCCGAAGAAGCGAGGCACACCGAGATCTCCGAAGTGAACACGTTCGCGGAAAAAACAGAACTGAGGTGTTAGGCAGAAACCTGTGCAGTTCCCTTAGGGAACACTGCAAAAGATTTAGGACTACAGGTGTTAGCAGTAAACCCACTTGGTAGCAGTCTGTACCACCCAGATTTACCTGGTAGCTGTGGCTGAGCAGTCAGACTTCTCTCAGGAAGAGTTAGGCAGTATGCAAAGTATACACAATAGGCACCCAGACACACCAATACAAGGAAACACTGACTAGAGCTTGGGTATCAAAGTATATAATTATTTTTTTAAAAACACACTGGGCCTCATTACGACCCAGGCGGTAATCTGCCGTCATTACCGCCATGGCGTAAAGAGCGCCACATTACGACCCATCGCGCACAAGCATTACGCCATGGCGGTAATGCAATTAACGCCATGGCGGAAAAGGCCCCTACCGGCATCGTAAGTCGAACAAGGTGCACTTCCGCCACCGTAAGTAGCGGCCACCGTAATTAGCGGTGGCCGCAATTAGCGGTCACCGTAAAAAGCAGAACCGGAAATAGCGTCATCGCGGCGGAACGGGAAACAGCACGTCGGCCATCTTTAAAAACACAATCCATTGCCATCCTACCGAACAACACCAGATCCAACCCAGACACCTGTCCCAACCAATCACCCACCCATCCAACTACCCAAAAATGCCTAAAGTTGTTAAGAAGGCATGTGACCGCCAGCGCCAGGAAAGATTTAGCCGGGAGGAACTCTGCATGCTTGCGGAGACCCTGCAAGACAACGCAGCTGTCGTTTTCTCCCCGGAAATGACCAGGACAGTGATAGCGAAAAAGAAGGCCATCTGGGCCCTGGTGGCCGAGCGCGTCAGCGCGGTGGGGACCATACCCCGCACCCCACAGCAGTGCAGGAAGCGCTGGGATGACCTTCGCATACGGGTCAGAGCCGTCATCTCTGCGAACTGCAACCTTGCCCTGGGTACCGGTGGAGGTTCGGAATCCCCACTAAAACTCCAACCGTGGGAGGAGATTTGTGCAACCACGATTGGCATGGAAGGCATTGAAGGCGTCGGAAGGATGGAAAGGGGAGCTCCGACATCAGGCGATGAAGGTAGGTGCCTCAAACAATACATGCCATAGTCACTGCAGTCCATTCATGTGTAGCACAAGGTTGCCCTAGAGTGTAAATGCAACACATTATCTCCACACTGCCCATAGCCACATGCGAGCACCACCCTGTATACACTGCTGGCACCCACATACCTGCATCCACATTCCACACAAAAAGGAGACAACCTGCATGGCCCTGCCTGAAATCTGCCTCATCTACTGACCAGAATCATGTCAATCATTGTCATTCCAAAGTCCGCAGACCCATCAATAACACCCTCCCTCCACCACACGCACAGATTCACACCCCGAGGACCAGGACACCCCTGCGACGAAGAGAGCCAAGAAGGCCAATAATACCATCCCCGCACCCTCAATCTCAGCTGCAGTGAGGCAGACCCCACAACAAGCAGAATCCACTGCAAGCAAACCGGACGGGCCACCGGCAAGCACCCCTGTAGGCAGCAGGCCAGCAGCAGCAGCTCCACCTGTACCAACATTGCCTGCCACAGAAGGCACCGGGTCTGCGGCCAGCAGCAACATGGGTGAAACAGCTGCAATTGCTGCATGTTCAGACTCTGACATTGAGGAGCACGAAGTCAGAAGCCCCACTGACCTACTACATTCCCCCTGTTTGTCAAACGCAGCCCCCATGAGGATCACACACAGGGGTACACAGAGGTAGAGGAGTGGCCTTCTACCCCATGCCCAGTCCTCAGTCCACAGGAGGGGAGCAGCCCCTCCATCACACCACCAGCACTGGGCATGGCCCAGCAGGGGCAGCAGTCCCTCGAGGACATCATAGAACGGCAGCAACAACTGTCCACGATGCTGACTGAGCATGCCGCGGAATGTGTGGGGGCTAGGGCAACCATTGAACAGGCCACGGAGACCCTAAGGGCCGAAGTAGCGCAGAGCACTGCCACCCTGAGGGATGCCATGCAGGCCATGTCCAGGGACAACTGTGGTGAACTTGCCGGCTTGCGTCGTGCGCTCACCCACACCCTACAGGACGTGCATGCACGGGGGCAGGCAGGGACATCCTCCGCTGCCAGTTCTGTACAGAGCAGCCCCGTCCGATGTTCCGGACGTAACCTGCGCTCCACAGCCAGGGGTGCCCCGGGGGCCGGGAGAGGGGGCTTGTAACAGCCTATGGCCACTGTCACAGGCATCTGTTGACACCTACATGGGGTGTGTTGGGGTGTGCAGGTGGGAGGGGGTGTGTTGGGGTGTGCAGGGGGGAGGTGGGAGGGGGTGTGTTGGGGTGTGCAGGGGGGAGGGAGGGAGGGGGTGTGTTGGGGTGTGCAGAGGGAGGGGGGAGGGGGTGTGTTGGGGTGTGCAGGGGGGAGGGGGGTGTGTTGGGGTGTGCAGGCGGGAGGGGGGAGTGGTTGTGTCATGATGTTTTATGATTGAAATACACTTTTTGCTTTCCCGAAATGAAATGTGTGGACATTTTCATTGCATATGTGTGCTTTATTGGTGTACAGTCCACAGTGTGCATGTCCCAGAGACACACAGTGCCCCAAGTGCAGTCTCCATGTGATACACACTAGCCGTGTGTGCTAGAAGCAGTGGTCGATGATACTTTGGCGCATTGCACGCCCCTCCTGTGCATCGCCTCCTCCATGGGGTGCCGCCCCATCTGCACCCTCCTCATCCTCATCGTCAGGTGGTTGCAGTTCTGCGTCAGGGGGCAGGGGCACATTCCGTCTGACGCACATATTGTGTAGCATGACACATGCCATGACGATCTTTGCCACCTTCTCATGGCGGTACAGGAGTGCCCCACCAGACCTGCTGTCAGGAATAAGGGCTGGTGCCGCCGGGGAGTAACTAAGTTTGCTTATTGAAGCATTGGTAAAGAGAACTACATTTCCCAGCATTCCGGGGAGGACCTGTAGTTCAGCGCAAGTTGCCGCGCGTTGCCAGCTGCAAGTAATGAAGGGCAGCATAAAGCCAACACGCTCGCAGCCGCAGGTGTGGCTTATTTTGTGTTCCTGGATGGGTGCGGTCGGAGCGAGACGCGAGCGAAGCTTTCCTTACAGCCCGTAAAACTTGGGAGCAATACGAAGCGGGCGAACTGGCTACAGCGTTTTCTTCAGACTCTGAGTGGTCCCGTGGGGCCGCTCAGAGCTCAGATAAGTAATGGGTACATTACTCTGGTAATACTGGAAGCAGGAGGAATGCGGGCGGGCTGACTGACATTGGTTACGGCATTTTCTTCAGACTCCGAGTGGTCCCGTGGGGCTGCTCGGAACTCAGATAAGTCCTGGGCACATTACGAGTTGTATAGCAAAGTGTGTGTCGATGATTAATACCCGTGTGTTCAAAAGCACACAACAGAGTGTGGACCATGTTTCGGATTGTTAAATGCCCAATAGCCTCTCTGTGAAAAGTTGAATTTAGAAGTGTGCCCAATAACCTCTCTGTGAAAAGTAGAATATAGAAGTGTGCCCAATAGCATCTCTGTGAAAAGTTGAATTTAGAAGTACATTTAGAAAGTTGCATTTAGAAGTGTACCCAATAGCCTCTCTGTGAAAAGTTGAATTTAGAAGTGTGCCCAATAGCCTCTCTGTGGAAAGTTGAATTTAGAAGTGTGCCCAAGAGCCTCTCTGTGAAAAGTAGAATTTAGAAGTACATTTAGAAAGTTGCATTTAGAAGTGTAGCCAATAGCTTCTCTGTGAAAAGTTGAATTTAGAAGTACATTTAGAAAGTTGAATTCAGAAGTGCACCCAATAGCTGTGAAATGTTGCATTTAGAATTGTGCTCAATAGCCTCTCTGTGAAAGTTAAATTTAGAAATGTGCCCAATAGCCTCTCCCTGAAAGTTGATTTTAGAAATGTGCCCAATAGCCTCTCTATGAAGTTGAATTTAGAAGTGTCCCCAATAGCCTCCCTGTGAAGTAGAAGTCTCTGAAAGGGCATGAAACCCATCATATCTCACCAACACGCTTACTCTCTCCTTACATCACCACTCAACTAGAACACAGAGATACTATGACACCATTCGGTATAACTGTTCTCATATCAACATTCGCCGCTCTCTCCACATCATTCTAAATAATCACTGCTGGTTACACACCCCCCAGCGAGGCGTTCTCCTCAGGCCTAACGCAGCCACATCCGATCTGGATTAATCCTGCCAGAACGAACACATACTCCTGACCTCTCAACCACCACACCTACCGCTAGAAAGCAGCTATTACATTGATACTGCACGAGCTGTACACATACCCGGTGCTCACACGCACCTTTTTGACTCTCTCTACTCTCTCTACTGATATGAACTTCGGTTCCCAAGGGCGTTCAACCTACCAGCGCCTTCAGACCATACCAATGGTATATAAGGCGCTATATAAATGCAAAATAACAATAACAATAACATACAGTACAGGACATTCAGGGTTCAAGGCTGATTAGGCACACCAGAGTTCTGTGTCCCTGTCTTGGCACGTGTACATTATGGCCATATGTGTTCAGTGTTGCTTCAGCTTGCCCAACGGGCCATGTGTCATGTATTTCATGTATGGAATCTAATTCCATTGTTGGTGTTCATCTATGCTTGCTATTTGTTTATCTTGTTACATGTTCACACGTATTAAGGTGTGTTTATACGATTTTGGAGGTAGGCTGGAGGCAAGATTCATAGCGCATAACCTATGCGTTTAGTTTAGGAAAAGAACTAGATAAGGAGGTTTTTCCCTGTGCTTCCCCTTTCCTATCCACCTTAGGAATTCCCTAACCCTCTATCCGGTGTTCCTACATCCCTACCCTATCCACAACCTCTTCCTAACTCCTCTTCCCCCCATTGGCTGCCACGTGGTGTCCTGTGTCTATAATCAGGCGCCTGTGCCAACCACGGGTGGAGGGTCGAATTCATTCGGCTTCTGTGGTTCGGGGGAGAGTGTCGATTCCTCTCCTCCATTATTGTGTGCACATTGACACCTGCTGAGGCTTCGGAACCGTGCCTTCAATAGTCCGAATGTCTGCTCTATGACCACACGAGTACGTGTATGTGCACGGTTGAAGTTCTCCTCGTGCTGGTTCTGCGGGTTCCGGACTGGTGTAAGGAGCCACCTCTTCAGGGGATAGCCTGCATCACCTGTATGTAGGCGAGAATGTATGTGTCAGTCATGTCGTCTGATCAAGAACATGATGTGCCACCATGGCTTGCATCCAACTGTTACTTTGGCTCACTTCTACATGGACTAATTGATTCACGCAATGCAACCAGTATATGCTCATGGCTCCCATGGCCTGTTTTACATGCCATCACCCAATGTATGCAGAGGGGTTCAGTGCATTGTGAGTGCCCATTCACTGTGTCCGTTCATGCCGTTTGGTTAGTTGGCCTGGCACAAGTCCTGTGATGGCAATGCGCACATCATTGCAACATTGCTGTGGGCCTCATCATGACCCCAGTGAGCAATGCTGATGTAGACAGGGACATTGTGGGGGCCCTGCTGTGTAATGGTGTGTTGATGTTTCTGTCCGTCATGTGCCTCCTTCGTGGGCAGTTATGGGGGACAGGCCTATCGGTTGATGGTGTTTGGTGACGTGCATGTAGGTGCTTTTCATTGTTGACAATGTGGTCTGATTTGGTAGAATGCACTTGCAGATGGTTGTGTCATGGTTAGGACACAACCTCATTCACATGGTAGGGCTGCATGCATTGGCTATTGGCTTTACTGGTGTTGGGTGGAGTATGGGTTGCTTCAGGGTATCCTCTGTCTCCGTTCTTTCTGCTACTCACAGCCAGGTGGAGTATGCATCACCCCCCCCCCTTCAGCCAGGTGGAGTATGCATCATTCCCCCCCCCTTTCAGCCAGGTGGAGTATGCATCACCCCCCCCCCTTTCAGCCAGGTGGAGTATGCATCATTCCCCCACCTTTCAGCCAGGTGGAGTATACATCACCCCCCCCCTTTCAGCCAGGTGGAGTATGCATCATTCCCCCCACCCCCCAGCCAGGTGGAGTATGCATCGGTACGTCATTCACCTGCCCACTTCCATGACATTGGACTCACCGAGTAGCCAGGATCTTGGGCCTGCATGTCGCTCCGTGTAGCGTGGTATTGTGGAGTTCCTCAGGACCATAAAATCATGGGTTGATCCGGGGAATCGGGCACAACAATGTGTGATGATCTTGTTGGAGTCACAGACCATTTGCACGTTGATTGAGTGGAACTGTTTCCGGTTGCGGTACGGTACCTCCATGGCACGTGGAACCACCAATTCCACATGGGTGCAGTCGATGGCACCAATGCAACCGGGTATGCCGGCTAGTGCATGGAAACCCACTTTGGTGTTTGCAATCTCCTGGGCAGTCCGTGGTAATGAGATGTGGTCGTCTGTGTGCTTGAGGAGGGCATCGAGCACTTGGATGAGTGTTCGTGAGAATAATGGTTGTGAAATGCCATGCAAGTGCCCCACTGTGTGCTGTTAGGTGCCTGTGGCCAGGAAGTGTAGTACAGACACTACCTTCAGTAGGGGTGGGATGGCGGTTGGAGTTTCTATCATGCTGACGATGTCGTTGTGTGTCATGTCTACGATGGCGGTGATGGTGTCCCGGTCCAAACGGGTGTGGATCTGCTCAGCAGTGAGGTTGAATGGATTGGCTCTGATGCGTGGGATTGGGGGCTGCCTGCGTGGTGGCACTGGCTGTGCTGGTGGGGTTTGCTGGGCCTGCCTTGCCCTCCTTCTCTTCCTGCGTCTCCTCTGTGCTGCCTGTTGTTGTTGCTGTTATAGCACTTGCATTGCTATCAGGTCCTCCAGCCCCAACATTGCTAGTCGTATTGGTATCATTGTGGAGTGTGACTGGGTGTGGGAAGGGGTGGGGTGTGCTCTTTTTGTACTTCCTGAGTCTGTATTGCCTTCACCTGTGCTGTTTCTGTGCACCTGTGGCAGCTGCATTCACTTTACATGGCCCTTTACGGTTGGTTCGCGATGGCGTAATTAGCACCATGGCGGTAAGGTACTTAACGGGCTGTGTGATGGCGTTAGGTGCATGTCCGCTTGGGTCGGCATTCGCGTACCTTTCTGCCATGGCGCTAAGTACGGTGTGGGAGGTCGCGTGCGCACGCCCTTGGCGCAGTTAGCGGCAGCGTTAACTACGATGCCGCTAATGGCATCGTAGTTAACGGTCACGGGTCATGATCGGACCTGGCGGAAAACGATGGCGGTAACAATTTACCACCATCGTTTTTCACTTAGCGCCAGGGTCGTAATGAGGCCCACTGTTTGAAACACTCCAGCAAGAGTTTAGAGAGGTTTAGGAAAGTTTAGCCAGGGTGTCCCAGGCTAACCCAGGTTCGAAAGCCGGGGGCTAAATCTACCCCGTACAGTCGGTAACAAGGGAAGCCTGGCGGGACACGGTACCTTAAGTGGGAAGGATCCTCCAGCGGTGGCAGTTGTTCCTGGCAGTGGGTGCAAGTCGCGTTGTCGTCCAGGGGAAGAGAAGATCTCGACTTGGAGGAAAGATGAAGGTCGTTGCACTACCAGGGAAGAAACCAGCCGCTGAGTTTTCCGGTTAAAGGTGGTACCTTTGTTTGCGGTCGTGGTAAAATGTGGTATCCCGGTTTCCAGGGTGCTTGGCACAGGCAAGGCGGCCACGAGGTACGTCGGGAAGGCGAAAAGACGGTGAAACTGGTTATCCCCACCAGTCAAAGGAAGAAGACTCTCCGGCGGGAGATCTCCTCTGTCGTTGGGAAAAGTGGTGAGATGGTCCAGCAGGGCTCCACCGGTGGTGGCGTCGTGGCAGGTCGGCTCAGCTTCTCCCTCGTCGGATTCTTAGGTCCTGTGGCGACTTCTGAAGTTCCAGTCCCCAAAGCCCTGCTTTTATGCAGAAAACCCCCATTCACTCAGCCTAGCTGTCATTCAAACATGCTAAGTGGTGAGCCGGCCGGCTCACCACTTGGGCCAATCAGGACGGAGTGCGACTTGAGTTGCCTAGGCAACTCAGTCCAGGGTGGCTAAATCCCCCTCCACCCCTCCTAAGTACCCCAGACAGAGTGGCACCACTTTGGAGGGCTTCTGTGGAGAAACCCGCCAAAAAGTGGAACAAAGGGCTCGACTTGGGTTGGAGTCACAGAAGAACACACAAACGCCATTCTTGAATCAAGTTTTGGCAAAAAATGCAAACCCGAGAATTAATATTAATTAAATAAACCGGCGGTATGTTCGAGGCTACCGTAAATAATTAAATAAAGATAGTAGCCTAAAACAATGGGAAATCCTATAGGAAAATATTTGCGGTTGAATATAAAAAGTAGTATCCACTGCCACCAGCCAAAACTCGATCAGGGGAGACAGAGACGTGCCCCCTCGACTAACAGACTCCGGGGCAATTGAATTGCCCCAGCCAGTACGTCCACAATATGATGGTTTGTACTGGTTCTGTTCAGAATTTAAGACTAGTAAAGTCAATGGTGACTTTACATGCCCTGGGAGACAGTAGTCAGTCCCAGGGTATGGAGTCTATACTGGGGTGTCACTATGACACCCCTGTGTTACTGCACTGAGGGTGCTGTGTAACACACATCACAAAAACACATGAAGCCCTATGGAGTAAAAGACCCCATAGCCCATTAAACACATCTAGAGTCAAAGAAACACACTCAAATCATGCCCAAGAGTGAGGGTAAAAGAGTCTCACTCTTGGCAGGAGAAAAAAATAAACCCCAAAAATCCAGCAAAGCTGCTGGGGGACTCACTAGGTTAGGAAATTCAGCCTAAACAGAGAATTCTCCCCAACATGAGGCAATGGGCGTCGTGCGTCCAACCTATAACATCCGGTGACGTTGGCTCGATGGAGGCCCTTGAGGACAGTGTATTGACATCATCAACGCAGGAGCCGAAAATGTTCCGAAGCAGCACAGCTGTGGTGATTACCCGTCATAGATATGGAATATGTCGGAGGAACCAATCCTCGAAATGCATCTTACAAACATGGAAAAACGCCGGGCCACCGAGCATGAATCATTTTCTTCGCGAACTAACACATGTTAATGAATCAGAAGAACAATTTGTCCTGACCCAACCTGTGACAAGTAGCCCCAAAGACATCTGGGGCCCTTTTAGAATGTATTTGTGTGACATGATTTCTGATGATGGCAAGTCTCTGTAATATCTAATGTATTAACAAACCATGTAATATATCCTTGTACAATACGTGAGGTGTGATGTGGAAGAGTGCCATGTATCTTTTGTAACCACTAATAAAAAGAGTAAAAAAAAAAAAAAGAAAAGAAGAGGGCCTGGAGTCCAAAACTGGCCTCACAGACTTCGCTATAGCCTTCCTTGCAGGATCCATGATATCTGGGTACTCCAAAGGCAAATTTCGAGAAAAACTCCCCAAAGGCGCCGAAGGCTTCGACGTCGAGAGCGTTGACAAACTAGATGGTGTGATCGCCAAAGGCTTCGACACAGGTGCCGACGGCGCCGTGTGCTGGTACGATGGTAACCCGTCGATGTCCGAGTTGGACGGACACTGCGCCGACCGAGTCGACGCCGGCATCGAGCCCTCTGTAGGTTTCTGCGGTCTCGTTGGGGACGAGGACCGAGACCTAGAGAAGCATCTCTTGCGACCCTTCGAATCTTTGTAAGGGAACTCGAAGGCTCCCGATGCGAGTCGCGCAGTGGACCCAGCCCCGATGTCGTGCGAGCCACGGTACGAGACCAATTCTGGCCGGCTTCGCGAGAAGGCGCGACCGGACCCATGCCCTGCGATTGAAAAATCGCTAACATAGATTCTTTAAACACTGCCCATTCCTCCAGAGTCGAGGACTTCGTTGGGCACGTAACCTTCCTCGAGGCACCCTCCTCCGAAGAGAACAGGGAAGGCGACCGATGACGCGCTTCCTAGAGTGCCGGGACGAGGAAGACGAGTGGTGAGAACCACTCAGGGACCGAGATCCCCGGGACTCCTTCCGGCGCTGAGAGTCGCCCCTCGAGTCGTCGATGGAAACTCCCTTGGACTTGGAAGTTCGGGATTTAACAGGCTTATAGCCCCTACCTACCTGGAGCTTCCCCTTCCACTCGCGCAAGGACTTGGCAGTCAGCGATTGGCATTTCGAGCAGTTGTTGGTGTCGTGGGACTCGCCAAGGCACCACAAACAAATGCGGTTGGGGTTGGTGAGTGACATTTTCGACTTGCAGTCCCGGCAGGTCTTGAAGCCAGACCGCAGAGTCGGAGGGGTCGAAGAGAAAGACATTGTAATGATGACCACACAAGGTGCGCCGAATCTCACGAAGTGAACACGTTTGTGGAAAATACAGAACTCAAGGCTGCGGGCGCCGTGTGTCCTATTTATAACATCCTGTGATGTCGCCCTCGACGGAGGCCTTCAAGGGGCATCGACCCAACGTCATTGTGATGCTGGAAATGCATCGGAGGGACAGGGCCTCCGTATCCTTGTCCTTTACTGCTTTTTAATCGTGTGTTCTTTTGTGTTTTCCATGCAGGAGTTTGTGTGGGACTCCTGGCGGTGCAGCTCTCTTTTGGTTTGGTGAACGGACCCATGGGATACACTTATGGCACCCATGGGTGGGGGTACAACCCTGTGCCCCTAGTGTATGTTTTTGGGCACCTGTGTGTGACCCACAGAGCAGGGTACGGGCTGGTGGCAGCTCTGTGCTGAAATTACTGGTGCCCTGAGCGTCCTCCATTTTTGGATGCCCAGGCCCCGTCATTGGAATCGGTAGATTACTGATGGAGACAAAATGGCCCCCATGGCCTCTTGCCTTCGATCACCCGTTAACTTGATGTTCCCGAAGTCCCGGGAAGCCCCGACTCTGTCCCTTCCCCCTGACTGGCTGTTGGGTGGAAGTTCCATATATGGTAGTGTGGGGAAGTGCCGACCAGACTGGGTGGAGCCTTCTCAACGACCATATGTTGTCGGTAGGCCTGTGGGTGGGACCTGGGTGAATGGAGTGTGTGACAAATACGCATTCTATGTTGTGTCTAGTATCTGGTGTTTGACACAATGGCTGAGACAGCCCTGCCCGAAATCGGTATGAATGCAGTATGGAGTGTTGAATGGCTCAGTACTTGTTCCAATACACATAACTTGTTATGAGTGTCTGGAGAGAAGTGAATGGCCTGAATGCACCGTGTGCCTGATTGGCTGCCTGCCTGCATGAATGCCCTTAGTCGTGATTGGATGCTTGTGTGTGACGCAGCGGAATGAATGGGAGATCAACAGTATATCTGTGGACCTCTCACTGCTAGGAATTCGGTTCAGAAGCTGAAGTCCACTACGACGAGTAACTGAAGCTTGACCTTGAAGACCTGCTGGACGAGAAGAATTGTTGTTGCTCTCCTTCACAATCTGAAAGCTGCTGTGCCTCCAAGGACTGACCCAGAGAGGACCTGGTAAGGCTTCCTATTCTCCAGCTACGAGGGACCATCGTGCACCAGCTGATCTTTGCCAAAGCACCGTGGTCGACAGACCCTCGACAGGCTGCCGACCCGATACGGGGACTGCTGCGGAACTCCAAGGAGAAGCGCCCGGACTGTTGTCCGCCACTGTCGATGACGGCCGTCGCCGTGCTCCCGTTTTGCCTAAGAACTTTCGAATCCAAGGACGCTCTCGTCCGCATCGTCTCCGCTGTATCCTGCTGGAGAAGGCCTAACCGTCGACGCGCTGAGGAGCATCGACCGGTGGGCTTCCCGCCCCCCCAAAGACCACAGAGAGGCTGACGACTCGACGCCCTTGCTGGGCCACAGTTCTTCAAACTCTTTGAGGTCCAGAACTATCGACACTGAGGTGCCCCGCACCCCTCTTCCTTGCAGGATGTTTGCACTTCACCGTCAACGAGCACCGCTAGGAACAACGTGGCCATTTCCCCGGCCATAGCTCGACCTGTTCTCCGTCAGACGTTCGACGACCCGTGACTACTGCCTGAAAGGGAGGACACTCAAGAAGGGCCATCGATTCCCCGACAAGGAATGCTACAACGCCAGGTACTTTGGGGTTGCAGAACTATTGGGAAGTCTAGTGTGAAAAATATATGGACTGGGCTTGTATCTTTCTTCTACAGGTTGCCCAGGTGGGGGGATCTCCAGAGAGGGCTGTGTTTAACAGTAGTGACCAGCATTCTGCCAATTGTTCAACCATCTTGCTTTCCTTCCTCATTCTATTGCTGGTTTCCTTTATTTGATCTGTGTGTCATTCTGACCGTATGCACTTTAATGAGATCTTATAACATTTGTGGTACCACTGTAAAACTGTATATATTTACCATTGTTGATTTAGGGGTAGAAAGTGAGTTATTGTGATAGTGTACATGACCGTGAATATTAATTATATAAAGACTGTGTTTTAACCAATACAGTGTGTGGACATTTCTTTGTGGGTGCTTGGGGACTACACTGTACTTAAGAACCAGCCTGCATCACCTCCTAAGAAGCTAGGCCTTGATTGCTCGACCACGTACCAATAGTAGAGAATCTTGGCAGGGGTCCTCTGTGCGTCGTCTCTACCATATAGAGAGCGGAAGTACAGAGCACCCCCCCTCCGGTGGTTTCTTTACAGTCATCGACGCAGGCCGCCCTCTGCTGAAAAAGTTTCCGAAGTGCACGGCTGTGGACAGGACATTACATGTCAAAGATGTGGAATACTTTGGAGGACACAATCCATTTGAATATACCGTATAATAGAGAGTTTGTACATAGTGAAGTAAGGTCAGAATGATCTAAACAGTAGATGTCAAGCTTAAGCTAATGCATACAGATGGAAAGGATGGGCAGACAGTATGAGTTGCCGTGAGGCATGTTTTAACAAATCAGATCACTGGAGCACCCAAGGATTATAGTGCTGTTCATGTCATATAGAGAGCATTGAAGTAAACATCAGGTCAGTATACATAGAGGGCATAGAAATGGGCACAATTCAAATCAATAGGGTATATATGGAGTAGGACAGCGCACAGTTTGGGTTGGTAAAGCGCACGTAAGAACATTAAAGCATACTTCAAATCAGTAGACATATATCGCATGTAGTTGGGCACAATTCAGATCAATAGGCACATGTATAACATACAGGTGGGCTCAATTCAGATCAATAGGCATATATAGAGTGCAGAGGGTCGCAGATTCGATGTAGAGAACCTATAAGGTGCCTTGAAACAAACTGCCGATCAATAGGCACACATGGTGTAGCATAGATCAGTGAGGCACGTATAGCTATCAATCAGACCATTAATACATACGTGCATAGCTGGCAATCAGACCATACGTGGGCAGCAATGGGTACTGTCAAATCGTATGCTAGGGAATCGAGGTAGGCAGCTGCTTGCCTGGGTGTCTGTCGGTATGGGACTGCAGTAATGAAGTGTGATGGGTAGACAGTACTACAGGTTCACACTAGTTGCAGTGCTAGCTAGTAAAGGTCATAATTTAATGTAAAAGGCTGACTAGGAGCTGGATGCGTTAGATATGCTGGCACAATACTATACTTCTGGATATGTTAGGGTAGATAGCAACCCAGAGCAGTAGACAATTGATTACAAAGATGGGCACAAAGGCAGACTACTGAAATGTTGTGGCGCTATAGCAGGTTCTGGGTACAATAGGACAATGGATTGCACAATACGAGTTGATATACAGGTATTGGTATGCAGGTACATGTATACACTTGTGGCTGTATGCACCTATTCAAATTGGGGTAACAAGAGAAACTTCCACTTGACATACGGAACAACTCGGTGTTACCATCGGTGTTACTACTTTACCAGAACTTTATTCTTTCTTTCAATTTAGGGTTTAATAACCCATGAACAACTTGCTTTACAAATACACTCCCTTCTTTAGCAACGGTCCTGTTTCCCCCGTGCTCTGTATTCTTTAGTAGTGATTCACTTTATTTGGCCACCCGGTAACCCACTTGCTTCCTTTAGTTTCACTGTTTTTTTCTATTTCTTCAGCAGACTGAAATATGCTTGCTGGCAACCCAGTAACCATTCTTCCTTCCTTCCCAGGGCTTCCCGGTTGTCTCCAGTGTTTCTCTTCTCTCCTCTGCTGCGGCGTACTGGCTTTGCGTGCTCCCCGTCAAGCACTGCACTCCCATTGGGTCGGCTTTCGCTGTGCCCGGTCCCTGCTGCCTTCTCTCTTTCTGCAGTGGACTACCTGCGCTCTGGTTTCTCTGTTCTCGTATCAGTTTCACCCCTCGGTCTCCTGCCATGGCTTGCTTGCCTTCAATGTAGTGCTCAACGGTCCCATACTTGCTGCGAGGCAGCTCACTGTATGCAGCTCTCCTCTCTCCTTCCTCTCATCGGCTGCAGCAAGTCCGCTTTTGAAGTTCCCGGCTTGCTTACTCATTTGCCAACAACTAGACTGCTGCGTTGGTCACCTATCCTGTAATCCTCATTACTGTATTGCTCTTCAGTCATTATTGAGTTACTTTCTGAATGGTTTAAAGTAAGTGAATACTGAGCCTCCTGGGAAGTGATTCTTGCTACTCCCTGACTCATCTTTGTCCCATTTGCTATGTCTCGGGAGGAGAGCTCAGGGGCAACAGGCTCACCTTGGAAGCAAGACGACACGGTGCAACACAGGTTCGATCTCCGGGTCTGCGCTTAGAAACCTCTGGGTATTAAGCACGTTATAAATAATCTATCACATCATATCTAACAGATTCTCCCTAATGGGAGTTTGGGAATTAATCACAATAGATCTATTAGGAGGTGAGGGTGAGTGTAACAACATGCCATTAAGTCATGGGGGACAGAGGAACCATCCCTGAAGGGAAAATGGGGGTATGTGCTTTCCTCCATCACACTCCCAAGGTGTACCTCCCCCAGATGGTCCTCCCCCATAAAGCCGTGTCCAGGGTCAGCATGAGGTAGCGGTTACCATCCCCTGGCCATTTGGGAGGGGGTCACCTCAGGGAAAGAAGTGAGGACATAGATTCATCAAAATAGTGTTGTGTTATATGAGGAAAGGAGGGAGTGTTACAATAACAGCCGTATTCCTCTCAGGTTGGTTCTTTGAAGACTGAGGATTGTATGATCTCAAAAGGTAAGGAGGTAGTGATTTCCATCACGGGAGGGGTGTCTCTTCCCCGCGAAGTCCCACATTCAGCCACCCCTCGGGGGATCATTGCGTAGTGGGCTCACCTACAGAGCCTCACAGGGAAGGGCTTCTCTCTGGGGATAAGTGACAAGATCCTGTGAATCGTCACACTATGTAACGGCAAACAACCAGAAACCATAAGGCACTTGGTGCAACAATGTGAAAGCACTCTTGATTTAACAAGGCATTACTTTGCTAGACACAAATAATTCAAGGACACTCCTAGAGCAGTTATGGAATTTCCTAATGGAGGAACAACCGACATTTTTAATTGTAAACTTCCCTAGATAGTGGAGTAAATTATATAAAATGTGTGACAAATCTGAGGAGGTTGTCCCTTCTCCCTTAGGGGGGAGACGTTCCCATGGGGCCAGGGCAATGCGTCCAAAGTACAGTAATACCCCTTGGGCTGGCGCACCGATGAGGGATCACATGGGGAAGGAATCACCCCATGGGGTTGGGGACGACTATTCTCAAGAGACATTGTGTGCCCCTGCTTCAGTACCGCCAACTCCTTCAGTAGTATGCACCCTCCTCCCCCTCTCTAGCCAGAGCCAATATGTTCTGTTGTCAAAGAAGTCAGACTGATATACTTGACAGGACTGAAATACTAAGCACTTTGTATCTGGTTTTTGGTATTGATATTGATATTTTATTTATATCGCGCTCGTACACAAGTGCTTCAGAGCACGACAAGGCAAGGGAGGAGAACAAGTGAGAACAAAACAACGATCTTACTAGGCCCAGTGACATTGAGAACGCGCAAGTGCATGAGAGAGGAGGTGGGGAAAAGTGCATGGAAGGGGGAGAAGTGGAAAGTGCAGAGCAAAGGAGAAATCGATAAATAATACATAAATAATAAAGGCAACAAACAGTGGTAGTGCAGCCAGCAAGTACAGTTAAAATAGGTACTGTGAAGAAGAAGATGACAGAGTCAGAAGATTGCTTTTGTGGATCAATGTGAGCGGTCTATCTTCTCAAGAATGCCATTGGCCCAAACTAAAGCAGCAAACCAGAGCAGGAGATGAAAATGAGCTCAGATGGGACGCAGAAGGAGAAAGAATCTCAGAGGAGGAACTGCGAGAGCAGCGGACGAGAGCTGAATGGAGGAAAAGGAGAACACAAACCTGGTCCATGTTGGAAAGCCACTTGCGCTGCTGCTGAAACAAACCTCTGGGTACTCTAGGGCCCGGCGAAGCCCCTGTGCGCAGGGGAGCAAAGCCGGACAGAGTCAGACATCCACAGAGTTGCTGCACACCCTGCTGCTCAGCCGAATGCTACCAGAGCCTCGAGAAGCAATGCAGCTGCTCGTTAGACACTGGTACCTACAACAAAGATGTTCACAGGTAAGCAAGTTATACAAGAGGCTTTGGAGGTCTGGGGACGCAAGGGAAAGAAACAGTAAAGTTGCAGCAAGAGGGTCTGGGACACCGAAGAAACATTGCCCGTCTGGGATCCCGAGAATAAACAAGAGAGTAATCGTATGTTTGTTAGAAGAGTGAACCAAACATATATGACAACGAAGTGCGAATCTGGGACCCGCACCCATATGAGAAACCAAGAATAAGAGGGTCTGGTACCCCGATTGACAGAAAGGGCAATAAGGATGAGTTGTATGGACTTGCACCCATGTAAAAGCTAAAGACCTAAAGGAACGAGGAACAAGAGCGTCTGTGACCCTGTAAGAGAAAGAGAGGTAGTCCAAAATGGAACAAAGCTTGGCAGGCAAGTAAACCAAGATTTTCACATCTTTTGACCCTGGAAGTGAAAAGGACATAATCCTATGCTTGGCAGGGAAGTGTGGCAGGTTGATGGGATAAAAGAACTGTGAAGCTGAGAAGAATATCCTTGTAAATTACCCACTGACATTTACCTATAAGGATTTGGGGCTCAGAAGCCCAAAAGGAATGAAAGTAGAAGAAATCTAGGGAAAATTAACACAACCCTAAGCCTTGTAGTCCTATACTTATGAATATTGTTTATTTTCATCTCTTTTGATTGCCCGAGAGACTGGGATATTTCTGTTTGCTGACACTACCATGATCACTTTACTTTGGTAAGAGATCATCCTTGCACAATTGGTTTAAGTTGTTAATGTTGGGGACACAGGTTGGCCTTTGAGACACTAGTTTTCTTTGAGGTAGGGAAACCCCTTTTCGCTTTAGGGATAGGGAGGCAGTTTTCCAACCCTTTACTGATTAATAAAAGTCTGTACTAAAACATATGCCACCATTGTGTCCGAGCCTTACTTCTGCACCCCACAGTTGCTACAATTGAATTGTTTTATACATATAGGAAGTATGATTTATTGTGAATATGTATAATAGTACATTTTTTTTTTTTTTTTATTTGCATTTAGTTCATTTACAAGAATAATTTCGAGTAGAACCTTTGCAAAGGAGCAAGTTAAAATCCATGTATAAAGAGAAGAAAATTTAAACATTTGAAATTGTGAATATATGCTGAAATTGTGTTACCATGTTTCATGTAAAAGGTTTTTTATTTGTGAAGCCATAACACAATAGCCCTGCTTTGGGAGGCCTTCCAGGGTGGAGGCAATAGCCATTCGTATATGGAAAGGTGGCAGTTGACAGGTTCCCCCAGTCCCTATACCCCTCCTAAAGTGTCTGCATGTACATTAACAGTACTCATTTTAAATCACCCCATACCTCTTCAACCAAATGCTTGTCAGTCTTTTCTGCTATTCTAGGCAGCCAGACACATCATATAAAAAACCTGCACTGACAAAACGCAAGATTGAAATCCATCAGAGCCTCCAGAGACCATTCTAATCCGTGGGAAGCAAGGGCTGTCAAGCAGAGCAGTAGATGACCCGAGCGCCCTCATGGAACGCAGCAATTTGCCATACATCATCAATGTACGCTGCACTCCCTCAGACACCACAGAGCCTCAGATACTATTACAACTGTGCCATTGAGCAGCTTCTTGAAAATGCCAAAGACCTCACAAACACTGCTTCGTACTTAACCACAGCATGGTCCCCTGAACTGCAACATTTGCATAGCTACATCTACCCACATACCCCTGACACGTTTGAGTGATCTGGCCATTTGCTGTGACCGACGGGTGTTGGACCACTACCATTGCCCATTTGGTACTTTTCCGCTGGAGGATGCATGCACCTGGACATGACTTCTGGTTGTACTTGGCGGTCTGTTGTACTTACCCCCATCACCTTGGTTTCCTGCCTTTGCAGTCCCGACTCCCGCAATGCCCTCCATGCAGATTATGGTACTGTACGTCTCTTCCCAGGGCATGTGGCGGAGGGTTGATACCGTCCAATCTCCTGTGGCGACTCTCCCTCCTCTGGTGAGTTATGAGGCTGGGTACCTGCAACTTCAGATCGTCTCACTGCTTGTGGTAATCCCTAATGGTGAAGGGGGACCAGTCCCCAAGGCAGTTACCCTTTCCATGACCTCTTGCCAGTTAGCCATTTATCTTTGCTGGCTGGATTTCCTCTGCAGGGTGCCAAAAGTGCCTCCGAATGTTGCACCACTGCATCCAACAATGCATTCAGCTCAGCATCTGTGAATTTTGTCTTTCTCAGCCTAAGATCTGGTACACAGGTCTTCTTAGCGTCAGACATCGCAATGGGCCCTTTTTTCCTTGTGGATGGCAGCAGGAAATGGTAGATTCAGGGTGGATTGTGTTTTAAAGATGACTGCTGGAGGACTTCCTGTTCTGGTTTGGTGGCGCTTGCTTCAGTTTATATTTCTATCATCTCATTTACTTTATCCATGTTTAAGAGCTGCCAACACCAAGCTTCTAAATGTTTATCTGAGCTTTATTCAGGTTATGTCACTCTAGTTTTTGTTTCCTCTTACAACCTTGATCAGTGCACACATGAGACTTCCAATATTTGGCTCTTATGTATTGCTGTCTAGTCCCATTATATATTGACACCTGGCATTTCCTTTGTAGCTTGATCGAGAACTTTCTACACCTGTCCGATTAAAATACTTAATGGGGTTCTCTGCAAGTGCTTCTTCCATCTTTCACCAGCACTACTCAGGTTTAAGGCATCTCCTTAGCACCTCTGAAGCTCACATGCACTCCACAGCACCTTTTTGGCTCACCTTGCCAACTCTTCGTCCTTTTTTCCATTTAAGCTAAAAAAGAATCAATGTGAGATCTATTTGCTCTTTTTATTCTGTTCCACCCCATCTTCTGTCCGCCCTCTACTCTTGGATAGGTCTTCCCCCCTGCCCATCTTCTGATGGGTGTATGGATTGACTGTTTTACTGATTGTCCTTTCTCTTCTTCTGTGTAGCTGCATCAGCTACAGAAGCTTATATGTTGTTCCGGAATCAAGGTTTTATTATCCAATATATCCATGGAACCTGCTTCTTGTGTCTCTCCCCTCAGCTCAGGCAAGAGCTCTGTAATATCGGAGGCTTCAAGCACTTCTTTCCACTGACTGGCAAAGTTAGTCAGCATCCATGAAGCACATGAGCCCTGGCGTTGTTTTATGGACATACTGAGCACATTGCAGCGGGTCTGCCAGTTCACTCTAATCGTCCATTCAGCCCGTAGGATTGGTATCACTTTGTCACACATGGCATATCCAGACATGTAGTAGCGGAACATGTAATGGCATAGGACCGGATGATGACATATTGTGACATGGCCTACACAGGGAAGGATCCCCCATCATGGAAATTTAATATGATACATGCCATATTACAGAATGTGGCGTGGAATAGTGAGTGACTGCTCATGATGTGCCAATCATGACTGGGTATAACATGACAACAAAGGCAGATCAAACAACCTGGCAAATCATGACATGACCTATAACAGCAATAGTCACAAGGAGGAAGGCGCAGAACATTTGAACTCAGAAGGAAGTAGTTTATTTAAGGTTTATTCCAAACAAAAAGATGAAGGTGCAAAAAAAGGAAAACAGACCGCTCTCCTTGCAATGATAACCCAAAGTTGACAATAGTGTCTTTTAACCCCAGAGACCTATCCAGGTGACCCACTTTGGCTAAAGAATGATCAATTCTGGTCTCACCAGGATATCTTTTTCTCCCCGATTAACCTTGTCCTTGATTAACTTGGTCTCTGGGCCAGCATCATAGAATCTCTTCATGATTCTCAGGGTAAGAGTGAACCCCTGCTGCACTTAAAGGCATGGTCTAGTAAAAAATGTTATTTAAAAAATAGATAGGCAACATAAAAAAAAAATACTAGCATTCTCTTTTTTAAAACTTCCTATGTAAAATTTTGAGCTATTCAAGCTCAAAATTCGCAAAAGCCAGCACACTCCTGTGCTGGCTTTTGCTTTTGCGGCACTAATGAAGGAAAAGCCAGCCAGCTGTAGTAAACAAAAGCTACCGCTGGGTGGCTTTCCCTTCATTAGTGCTGTACGCGGAGGACGGGGACCGGAGACCAGAGCAGGAAAGCTGCAGCTGAATCTCGGTAAGTGCTATTTATTTAAAAAAATAAATAAGCACTAACTGGGGTTTTTTTTTCTAAGTTTTCCGGGCTGGAGGAGCCCGGAAAACTTAGAAATAAAACCGCAGCTTTAAAAACGTTGTATTTATGTTTGCGGTCGCTTTTTGAAGCAACCGCAAACATAAATACAACGTTATTGTGTTGGAAAACGCTGCGGTTTTTCTTTCCAAGTTTCTCAGGCTCCTCCGGCTCGGAGGAGCCGGAGAAACTCGGCAAGAGAAAACCGCAGCGTTTTCCAACACAACCGCGTTGTGTTTCTGCCTGAATCTGCTTTCCCATTTGGGGCTCTCGGGCTCCCCATAGGGAGCCCGAGAGCCCCAAATGGGAAATCAGCTGTAGGCAGAAACACTATGCGGCATGTAAACACAACTGCGTTGTGTTTCTGCCTGCTGTGGCTTTCACTTTGGGTCTCCGGTGCTCCCCGTGGGGAGCCCGAGAGCACCAAATGGGAAAGCAGATTCAGTCAGAAACAACGCGGTTGTTTTCCGCAATGCTGCGTTGTTTCTGCCTGAATCTGCTTTCCCATTTGGGGCTCTCGGGAAGCCCCAAATGGGAAAGCAGATTCAGGCAGAACCAGAACGTGGTTGTGTTGGAAAACGCTGCGGTTTTCTCTTGCTGAGTTTCTCAGGCTCCTCCGAACCGGAGGAGCCTGAGAAACTTGGGAAGAAAAACCGCAGCGTTTTCCAACACAATAACGTTGTATTTATGTTTGCGGTCGCTTCAAAAAGCGACCTCAAACATAAATACAACGTTTTTAAAGCTGCGGTTTTATTTCTAAGTTTTCCGGGCTCCTCCAGCCCGGAAAACTTAGAAAAAAAACCCCCAGCTAGTGCTTATTTATATTTTTAAATAAATAGCACTTACCGAGATTCAGCTGCAGCTTTCCTGCTCTGGTCTCCGGTCCCCGTCCTCCGCGTACAGCACTAATGAAGGGAAAGCCACCCAGCGGTAGCTTTTGTTTACTATAGCTGGCTGGTTTTTCCTTCATTAGTGCCGCAAAAGCCAGCACAGGAGGCCATCCATTTCACAAAATGGATGCACCCATTTGCTTGCTTTTGCGAATTTTGAGCTAGAATAGCTCAAAATTTTACATAGGAAGTTTTAAAAAAGAGAATGCTAGTATTTTTTTTTATGTTGCCCATCTATTTTTTAAATAACATTTTTTACTAGACCATGCCTTTAAAGCTCCAACTCTCTGCAAATCAGATGCTTTTCCAAGCAGAAAGTGGGGGTAGATCACTCCTCTGCAGGTGCCTCCCTCTGGAAGGGCCTCCCCGCTCCTCTCTCGACTGGAGTCGAATCTCCTTGAGTTCTGGAAGCTTCTTAAGACCCTCCTTCCAGCTCAGTCCCACGCAGTTAGCACGTGGACCATCTCCACCCTGCACTCTGCATTCCCTTGCACTTGTCCCCCTGATCTCCCCTTGGCACTCGTATAACCCATGAGCCCTTTCCAGCCTGACTGGCACTCCCCCCCCCTTCCCTCTCCCCTGCACTTGCATAAGCCGAATTACACAGCCTAGTAGGACCGTATTTTTTGTTTTTTTATCCCTCCTCTTCCCCTTGTTGCGCCTTGAAACACCTTTTTTAATACACAATAATAAAACAAAAATGGCTACCATTCAGCTTCTTATAGGTGGCTAATCTACACAATTGTATCTAATGTGATACATGACTAATCTTCACAATCCTATCTAGTGATACACATGGTTAATTTCACAATCTAACTGCACCGCATGGCTTGACTTCACAGATCTAAGTGTGACGCGTGGGTAATCTTCACAATTATGAATTTGATGCGTCCCTAGTCTTCACAGTTCCAAGTGTGACGCATGGCTAGTCCTTGCAATTGCTAAATGCAGAGTATTGCTACCTTACCCAATTAGGCTAGATGCCGAATATGGCTATCTAATTAGGTTAAATGCGAGATATGGTTGACTAACACAAATAGGCTAAATGCAAGGTAGGCTACCTTACACAATTAGGCAACATGCAAAATATGGCCATCTTACACAAATAGGTTATATTATAATGGGTAATTAGAGTGGAGGGGTTTTAACGCAGTACAGCAATTGCTGTATTCCCCGCCCACACCACACTTACCTTCTCAGTCGCTGCTGGTTGACTACGGCAGGCAGGAATGGTCACAACACCCAACCCTGGATCCTTTTCTCCAGTACTGAGTGTGAGTTCTGTGCAGGACAGTTCAAGAGTTTCTACTGTACTGGATCCTGTGAGGAATCGAGGGAATTTGTCCCTTCTTCCCAAGGTGGAGCCCCCCCCCCGGCCCTGCGTGAGGCTGTAGAGGTGAGCCCATTCTGCAACACCCTCCTTAGGGATAGAGGCATGTGGGACCTCACCCGGGCAGACCCCCCCACTCTCTTTAGGGGTCAAGGACTCCAGTTCCTGTGAGGAACTACCTTCATGTTGGCATATATGGGTCTGTCAAACCCAGTCAAATATCAGGACTAGGCTAAAGGAGAAGATCACCAATGCTATTATTCCAAAGGAAGAGAAACTGTCT
Organism: Ambystoma mexicanum; assembly: GCF_040938575.1. Lineage (NCBI taxonomy): Eukaryota > Metazoa > Chordata > Amphibia > Caudata > Ambystomatidae > Ambystoma > Ambystoma mexicanum. Next base: position 1,137,383,805 of record NC_090931.1, on the reverse strand, counting down.
CTTTAATAAAAAAAAAGTGAACAATCCACTGAGACGAGTGGCTTGAAAGAGGAACACTTGTCAAGTACGAAGCGGAGAGTGAGACGAGAAGCAAGAGAGGAAGGCGTCTCCAAGCAGGGGCAGCTCCACACGGAGACTATGACTAACGGAGAAAGAGCGACAAGCGTATGCAAGAGACGCCGAGTAAGTCGGCTCCATAGTGTATTGAGAAACAAAACAATAGCCGGACCCGTAAGATCCGCGAAGATGTTTCCTGGTGAGACCAAAGGTAACGGGGGACATGGGAGACACGGGCAGACCATGGACGAATATTATACAATGCGAATAACTTGTCTCAGTACTAATGAAAAGAACTTAAGATAAATCTATTGAATTTAAAATGTGATAAGGCAGGAGGACAATAATACCACTCTCCGAAGGACAGTTGAACAGAAGTAGAATATCCTTGTTGAATGTGAACTGTGACAGTCTGAGAAGAGAACAATATTGATCCCTGAAGGGGAGGAGAATGGAAATGTGATATTCCTGTTAAAACCGAACTGTGCAAATACAAGAAAAGGAATAATAATTATCCCGAAAAGGGAGGTAAAGGAGAGCGAGCAAAGTTTAACGTCGACATTAATGAACTTAAAGTGTTTTGAATAAAAGACAGATACAGATACCTGAAGGAGGAATAATAAAGTGACTAAGAAAGGAAGATAAAACAACTTGTGTCCCAACCAGAAGAGTGGGACCTAAGAAAGAAAGATTATGAAGAGCTGAAGACAAGAGTGGTATTTATGATAAATCAATCTAAACTAAGTAAAATCACATCTAAAGTGAAGAATACAAATAGTAACATGAGGGAAGAATTGAATAAACTGATAAGAGTTACCAAGAACTATTGAAAAAGTACATATTGAGAAGACAAGTGCTGGAAGCACCGAGCAGGAGACGAGAGCCATTGTCCTGCCCCTTTCTTTTGTTTAGAATAGTGATAGAATCAGATAGTGTTTGTTTTTGAACGGTGAGAAAGACGACTGACAAGAACCTTATTCCATAATGTAGGGAATACCCCATAGCCATAGGGATAGTTATGTTTACACCTCATCATTTAATAAACCTTGTTGAAAAATGTCTTTAAAGAATCTGAATCCTTCTGACCGGTGTAAGGAAGGCATGGTATCAAACTGTAAGACAGACAGAAATGATCACATTTCAAGGGTGTTTATTGAACTTCAACTGGTTTTGAAAAACGCCCATCTAATCCTAAAGATCGGAGCAAGCTACGACCATCAAATAATAATAACGCAATCCTAGTCGAGTCTGTCAAAATAAAAGGGCCTATACTAATAAACCTATTGCCAATCCTTACTTCTAAATACAAAGTGTGGGAAACAATGTTATGCAAAAGAAAAGTGTTCAAGAAATGATATGTCAGGATATTCAAGCCATTGGTTTCCCTTCCCCATGTTTTCTACACGGGACAAGGCGGCACACTCGAGCTTAGCAGTCTCTGGCTTCTCCAGCACGAGGGTGCAGTTCAAAGCCTCAACATCAGGACCTTCTGTGCCTAAGTCTCTTGTTATCCAAAGTCTCTTATTTGAGAGGGCCTGATGCAACATTACAAACATTAAAGTTACTTTCTTCTCAGGATTTCACATATACAACTTCTCAGGTGATTTACTGTTCAACCCAGATCCCCCTACGCCGGACTCAGATCCACTTTTAATACGAAAACCTTCAATTGGTCGCCCTTTGCCAGACTCGGACAAAATTCATGTACTTTTCCAAACTTTCTCTACTTCATCAATATCAAAGACTTTCGACTGTGCACAGGATTTTGCTTGACCAATCGCAGGACCACTTCAATTCACGTTTATTTGTTCTCTTTCAATTGATCTCCATCTGCCGGGCTCGGACCAAAATGTATCTACTTTTGTCACTTCTCAGCTGGGTCCTTACAAAGACCTTCGACCGAGCACCCATGCGGTGCCGGACTACTCTGTCAAAGGTATTGTAGCTTGCTTTAAAGTTCAATCACTCATCAGCAGTTCAACTTCACTTGCATCTCTTATCACACGCGTTTCAACAATGTTCAATCCAGCGTTCAACATACAATGTTGCTGCTTGCATCCTTGGCTTCAACACAGACCGGTCTTGTATCGGTCTCCCCAACTGACCGGCTGTGTTGATTTCACTGACGCTGCTTTGTTCTTGGAGCCAAGGTCAGAACCAGGGAGGCTGGTGATTCTCCCCACCTCGATTGATGCACAAGGGTGTTCGGTACCTCTGACACACCATGCAGGATTCTTCAGCCTCGTTTCCAGGTCTTACGCTTTCTATTCTCGAGGTTTCGTGTAAGTAACGGTTCCTTGTCGAAAAGGTCAAGGGAACTTCCCTCCTTTAGATTCCCTTCCACTTGGCCGTCTTGTCTCTTGTTAAACTGCCATCTTCGAACTGCTGTTTCCTCGTGTGCTTTGCTTCGCTCAGAGTGCGCTCTTTCTCTGCCTTTTATCCATCTGGGGAAGCTTAATAGAAGTCAAGTGTGTGCAATTGTCAGTAATTGCCTGACCTCGCCTGACCACTATATTGGGACACGTCAGGTCTGGGTGTTAGTCTGTTTTTTCTGGTGTTTGTGTTGTAATGGGGGTGGGGGGTTGAGCTCCTAAATAGCCTACCGGGTATAATGGGGTAAAGGTGTTACAAGGAAGGGGATACAGCATATCACCATCCGGTGTCTCACTCCCACTCCCCGAATACCCCTCATCCAGGTGATCCTCCTGCACTGGTCCAACCCCAGGAACTGCATCCAAAATGGACTAGCAGGTGAGACACCTTCTTGTTACTTACACCTGTCCCAATCCTTATTGACCATACAAAATCTCAGCACATGCCAACTCAAACAATGCATACCATGAATACTTGCATTCTGAGATATTTCAAAAGATGTCATTCCCATTAGGTTTCTCTACAATAGAAAAGGATGCTTGGTTCTCTTAACTATCTAAAAGGAAAGGTGTAGGAATGGGATAAAGTATATAGTCTCATGAACGTCCTATCTTATTGGTCTGGTCTCCCGCTGGTTGTTGGTCTAACCTCCAGCCTTGTTCCAGGGTTATATCACCCTGTATGTTTCTCGCAGTCTCATGTGTACAGCACTGGGGCAAACTCAGGGTCATATCCTCCAAGGGAATGGAAGGAATTTGCAACCCTGAAAAGAATGCCTATCCGGGCCTATGGGCAAAAGTCTGATTCTACTTTAAAGGCATTCAGGTTAGGAGTTGCAGAGTGCACATTAGTTTGACGGGGGAGGTGGTGAGGGTGCCAACGGCAAATGCCATCTCCATAAGTCTCTACCTGCGGCTCACATGCATCCCACTTGCTCCCAGCCTAGGGGTTCTCATTTTTGAGAGCTATTGTGAATAAACTGTTTCTCTCAATAAAGGAGTCGTATGGTTGAACAGGGAAAGGGCCAGAATGTACTAAAAGGGCTGACATGATTATGGGGAGTTCGCAGGGGAAAGGGGTGACTACCCTGGCCATGAGGAGGGGCATCTAGGGTCCCCATCCATTAGTTCCTCCAGGTAGCTCGCAGCAGTGGCCCACAGACCCTTGCCTGCAGGCTGTACTGGTCCCAATAGTCGTACTTCGCTTTTCAAACGGGGTCAGGATGCAGACTTGGTCACCTATGGCACATGACATGAACTACACTACTTTGTATGACTTGACAGTATAACTTATGTTGTGATCAGTCATGCAAACTGTGTAAAGCGGCATTGTCAGAGGTTTGCCTTTGAGACTTCTTTTATGGCAGGCCCTGCATACTGGTTGTAAAGCCAACACAACAGCTCGATTACCACCGGAGCAATTATATAAATCTTAAGAATGCCACAATTACCTCATCTGCGCTGGTTGAAGTTTGAATGCCAATGCTGGTGCCCTGATTATTAATAAGTAGGTCTCGTCTTCACGATCAACTCACCGCTCATTCACAATACACATCACTAAAAAGACCCTTACTGCATGGCACCAGCTTGTGCTCCTTTGCAAAGTCAAGCATTCAATCCTTGTCCAGAGTTTCATAACAGTTGTCCACGTCCTGGTCATCCCCCATTTAGACAGTGGCAACTCAAAGGAGTCCTTAATGTCACCTTAGTCCCTAGCAAAACCATCCTGGACACTGAAGCACGCCTTATCACAGGACGAAGAAAATTCAACCACGTCACCCCCGTCCTCAGAGCTGCAGTGAATACCCCTTCAAGCACACATGTTCAAGACTGCCTGCAGATGCAAAGCAGTCAGAACCAAAACACCCCTCTAAGTGGCTGTGAAACCGACCATCTCCAGAGGCCATTGCACTACCGGAAACCCCATTGCCAAAAACAGGACACAAACATTTTCCTGCTAGTGATCCTGTGTCTGGAACAAGTTTTCAATGCAGATAAGACTGTCTCACTCCATCATATACTCTGGGAAGGCCCTGAAGACACTAGTGTTCAAAGAACATCTCAAAAATCGCTGATCACTCCAATCAACCCCATTTCTCCTGTGCAAATGTACATGACAAGGACATCTGGTAACTGTGTCCTCCCTGTTGAGGTTATGTGCATCATCAAACTGTTAAGGAGACAGTGCAAAGTGCTGTTTTGACAGTGTATTTGGGTATGGTGGAATGTTACATGCCTAAAGTAGCAAAGGCAGGCGAGAAGTACACCCCCAATCAGAGGTTACCTGGAAGGGACTTGAGCAATGGAACTTGAACCAGACATCGAGTGTTCATGCCGAGCATAAGCAATGGGGGAGGGGTCCCTTCACCACTGGACCGCCAGAAACAGAGACTGGCCATCTACTGAAAATGCTGTGCTTCTGCTAATTCAAGGAGAGCACATACCAGGAGGACGAATGTTAGACTAGGATAGCCTACCAAATATGTATGCAAGGGGCCAGTGTAGCCATGGGGCAGAGCTCGCTCCAACCACGGCTGCTGCTGTTGATTGTGTCAACCGTGTGTTGTACCAGAGTCTTATTGCGGCAGCCTGAGTTGCTCATGTGGATCTACCAGGTCCGGTGGAGCCCTCCCCGCTACCTCAGCCATCCCAACTCTCCTCTGCTACCGCTGCACCCTACTTGTAACCTTCTGGGCACGTCCCCTTTGCAAACCAGCAAGGTACCCTTCACTCACTATTATTTCTGCCTAGCATTTAACTGTTCTGAATGTCTGAAACGCATTTTAATACCAGGTTCCTCCATACCACATTGATATGGGCGCATTACATAGGGAATTTGTTTATGGTTGGTACATTATAAAACTATTAGTCATATGTCATGCCACGACAAGTAAACTTAACCTTCTCTGAACATCAGATTGACAATGCCAGTGAGCTCAAAGTTTGATATTACTAGTGAGCCCACAGATTCCAGTTGACAATGCCAATATACTGCAATGGAAAATCCCTAAATCAGTGCCAAATATTGGGACACCCTGTTTGTGCATCTTCAAGTGAAAGAACCACCATACATCGTGAAGATCCTTACATCTGATAGAACAAGCAAGCAGTGTCAGGAGGTGGGGAAATACATAACACAAGTCTTTCCAAATGCTCAGGACAAAAGGAGTACCTACAAATCCAAAAATGTTTTTCAGCCATCAATTCAATGCAATTTAATAATCTAAATGTCAATGTGGTCCCGTTACTTTCTAGATCTACTCTTAACCCAGCCTTTATGTTAATTTTGGCTCAGGTGCTAGATCACAAGTCAAGAGTTGAGACATGGGGCCAGCCCCCTCTGTACAAGTTAGACTACCATGCAGGGGCGACTCAGTTTTTCATCCTTCTAAGGCAGATAAATGTAGTACTATTAAATAGGGCAATAATGCAGATTATTACACTGCTTGTAAGCGATAAAATAAAATGATTATTATTAGTTGAAATGCTGAGGAATGTGTATCAATATCTATCCCCAATGCATTCTCTAATTGCTAGGCACTATTAAGAACCAACATTTGAGAAGTCTATGAAAGATTGTGGCTAATGTCAACAGTATTTTACCAGAAAGTTTTGAAGCCATTTAATTAAGCATGCTCCAAGGGAAATTAGGCAAGATTTAATGAATATTAACAGATGTCAAAACAATCCAATAAAGATATACTAGTGGCAGTTATTTTTACATTTACAACAGCATTTAGCAAGTTCTTAAATTCAGGAATTCGGCCTCAACAGTCCTATAAAAAGTAATACATCTAGCATAGAAGTGGATTTAGTATCATTTAATATACAGTATATAGCATTTGACCTTTAACTTACCATTAAGGTGGACTTCTAACACATTTTCTTTCACTTGTTTCATTTCCATGAGTTCCTTTAATGTATCTTTCAATAACTAAACGAAATGAAACATGTAGTTTAGATTTCCAAACATCTCAGTTACACTTTCGATGTTTATTTTCAGAATCAAATGGTTAAAGCAGCAGCTATTTTCAGATTTTAATTTAAGTACAGTTAGAACGGTTGCGTAACTATTTAAATCATTTACAACAAACTAAAAATGTGAAAATAGCAGTATTTTTTAACAATACCACAGAAGATGAGTTTCTCAAAACAGTTCAGTTAAAATAAATATTTCACAAGCGTACACGACTACTATGTGACAGTGTATCCAGCTCAAGACTGCAGATTAGTACTTTTTACTTATTGAACTATATCAACAAAATGTCATTGTTGTGTCAGACTAAATCTGTTCCCTCTTTCATACATTTCCGGTTACCAAATGTACTTCTTCCCATGGCTTAATTTTTGGATTGAATATGTGTGCTGATGAAAATGCAGCAACTCAACCAATCAGCTGTTGTACGTAGAGGTAAACCTGAACTGGATACAGGTTATCACCCTGCTACATCATGCAGCTACCATCTGTTGCACTGCCAATCCAATGTGACAGCACTATGGGGTTGGAGCTAACTGCTCCCTGATAGGCCAGGTCTCTTAGAGAGAGAAAGCATCTTATAAAGAGAAAGTGAACACTCCGGAGCAGATCTTTTGGGCAGGCTGTGATGTGTCCTTCAACTGAAAATAGATGCAGTGTGACAAGGTCAGCTCTTTGGCCTGTTCAAGGGAGGACAATGATTAAGTTCCGGAGGACTGTGGGGCGAGCAAGAGTGGCAGGGACTTAATACCCAGACCAACCCCTGGACCAGACACAGGAAACCTAACTCCCTCTTTCCCACCATGGTGCTAGCATGTGTATGTGCAGACCATCCCCTCACTCCTTACCTGGGGACTCTATGCGGTGCCACTGTATGAGAAGTGGATGTCGGAAGACCTCAGGCCAGAGACAGAAGTCTAAGAAGAAAGGCGACCCTGCAGCAGTGGTCACAAGGTGGCGGTAGACTGGAGAGGACCAAACATCAAGAAGATCGGACACAGCAGAGGGCCCAGACACACCAATGCCTTGGACATTGCACGCCAACATCCTCAGGTGTGCAGCATGACATGGGGGAGGAGGCGGGTGTGCGAACTACTGCGGAAGGACACCGAGGTCATGAAAGAAAGGATGGACCGGGTGAGGAGCCTTGCCATTACGAAGGCAAACCTCCTGTACTGGGGAAAGAGGTAGATCGCAGACGCTTATTTCATACTTCAGGGGACGGTGACGGTGTCTCTCTCTCTATCTCTCTCTCTCTCTCTCGTTTTGGATTCAAATAGATGCGACATTGGTTCAGAGGGAATCCGGCATTACCTGAAGCCAAATAGATTGAAGCAAACAGTCAAAGAGGAACGACACGCCTTTTGAACATATGATGAGGAACCTTGAATGGAAAAGAGAGAATCCTACACAGGAGAGCCTCTGATGGGAAGACGTCCTAGAAGGGCAGAGCCACGCTAGACTGCAGTGCCGGCAGTAGCGTGGAAAGCAAGCGCAAGATGCCGGGAGGACACTCCTGATAAGTTAACACCAGGGAGAGGGGTTGTGTTTCGGAGAAGCCAAAGGGTTACAGGATCCAGAGAAACCCAACCCGAGGCCCCGCTGCATTAAATATAACAGAGGGCCATAGGGCTTTGGGGAGCCATAGAGAACTAAGTGACTGACCTACAAAGCTGGAGAAGCCAAAAGTGTTAAAGGAGCCTGAGAAACCTGAACGCTGAACATGGGCAGACACCCAAATGAGGTCCTGCTACATTAAATATATCAGAGAACTTTGGGGGCCCTAGAGAAAGTGAAATTTGCCTACGGGGCTGGAGAAGCCAAAAGCGTTAAGGGGGGCACGAGAAATCCAAACACTGGACACGGGCCTGCGCCCAAGAGAAACCCTACTGAGGTAAGCAGATTCGAACACTCGAGGGCTTTGAAGAGCCCAAGAAAATCAAACCATTCTTATAATAAACGGGAGAAACTAAAAGGTTTACGGAAGCCTGAGAAACCCGAACACTGGAAACAGGCAGATGCCCAATCAAAAACTTGAAGTAAGCACATCAAAGGGCAAGGGAGCTTCAGGAAACCCTAGAAACACAAAAAGTAGGGGAAAAGACTGGGACCAGAGAGAACCTGGGGAGTTACATTGCCCAAACCCTAAACAAAAACATTATCAAATAGATAGAAGATCAAAAATGATGGAATCGCCCTAAGAAAATCCCCTTTCCCTTTAAAGAACGGAAAGAATTGGATATGCGTGAGGACTTAAGACTTGCCATGAGAAATCTGTTAAAGAGACTGGAAAACTATTGTGAACTTTGAACATTTGAAAAACCTGAAAAGTCTGAGTAGAGAGGGGGTTGGACAGAGGACTACATTAATTTGGACATTTGATGAGCACCCTTCGTTTCGTTTGTTAGATAGGGAAATATCCTCATAGTAATAGGGTTAGATAGGCGTTTTTCTTTCTATTTAAATAAAACCTGTTGAATATGTCTCTACGTATGCAAGTAGGATATGGGTTGTTTGACCTAAAAAAAATTGACCTACTGCTCATTTGACCTAATTTGTTTGACCTAATTATTTTTGACCCCAGGCAACTCCTCCAAACGCCCCCCCCGCTGACTTCCCCCAACCTATTCCCTTACCCCACCCCACAACTATTAGTGTAACATGTGACCTACCAAATTAGGTCAAAAAGATGCAGTCAAATGAGAGCAAGTCAAATTGGCATTAGGTCAAATTGGACAATACCCGCAAGTATCAATGGTCAGTATGAACATGTCCCTCATAGCAGAAGCCCATTAGCATTTTCTTCTACATAGCCTTAATTGATATCAAGGTCTTCCTGGCAACAATGGATGTGAGCTTGAACACTAGTATAGTGCTCTAGAGAACAAATTAAATTTGGCAAAACATTCACTCTCAAACAGAATATATCTCTGGGACATAGGCTATGTTTGATACGTTATAAATACCTACATCAATTCTATCATAACCCTGTAAAACTACACAGAATGGACTCATCCAAACCTGAAAAATCTCCTAGATGTAAACCAGAGTGGAGGATTTCCTACACCTCTCCTGGTTTTGTGCATCAATACAATGGTATTAGTTTAGTAATATTTAAAAATACAGGTGAAATAGTGGGCAAGTCTATATCACTTTACTAGCTGTGATGTTTATTGGGATTGTTCACTGAAAGAAATTCATAAAATACCAAATTCAGCCACCTGCCATTTTTTTTTTTTTTTTTTGTGAAAGTTTCAGCTCGACATGCCTGCATGATATCATACTGGCCGTCTTGCTTTTATTACACATTTCTTCTCAGGACATAAACACAGACATCAAGTTCACAGGTCATACTTTTGTTACTCGTGACGCATTGCTTTTTTCAGAGTTTAGAGTTTAAAGTTTGCGCCTTGTTTGCATCATATTGTCTTTCTTGTTAGTCATTTCTCATATAGTTTCAATGAATCCATAAAGTTTACGACGGCATATGTTAGTTTGATGTTATGGCCTGCGATTGCATATTGCCACCACTCTTGATTGTTCAGGGTAGCTGGAGCAAATGTTCCCAAATGTTGCGTCCGCCGGGCTGCTAAAAAAGTGCAGTCGGTCATAAGATGCTCGATTGACTCGATCTGATGGTTGCAGAACCGACAAAGATTTCCCCCCACCTCATTAATATGACGACGGGCTAACATCTCTTTGGTTTGCAGTAAATTCAATCGTAGTCGCAAAAACTGGTTGCGGTGGTGTCGAGATGGACAATTAATTAAATATTGACTCTGCACATGAAGTTTATGAGCTCCAATTCCGGAATTCAGCGTCGTGGGCATTAGTAGTCGTTGATCATTGTTCAATATCCAACTCCAGAGCTCAAACTTCTTTTTGATGACTTGTGGTCGAGCAATTAAATCTTCTAACGTTAAATCTGCATGTGTCAGTTGGTCTAATTGTAGCTGACACCACTCTTGTAACAGTAAAGACTGCCGTTGGCCTGTTTTTTCGGAGAATAATTTGTAAGCTGGAACTACTGGTCTTAATTTTATTTTTCGGAAAATCATTAAGGATTTCCACAAAATGCTCGAATGTAGAGAGTTTAGTGACAGCTCATATCGTAATTGAGTCATTGATATGTAAGAAGGTAATTTCAGGACTTTTCGCCAAAAGATGCCTTCCAACTTTTGCCAAAACAATGGTTCAATATTCCATCCAGATTCAGCTCCAAATGTGATTGCCGGTGTAACTTTTTGACAGTAGAAGGTAATTATAGGTTTTAGACTGAATTTGCCGTACAGTTTGTATAGTTTAAGGCCCTGAATACTGAATCGAGTCATTTTGTTCACCAGTTCTTCCTTCCAGTAGTTTTCATTTATCGAGTTATTAAACATTATACCTAAATATTTAATGGAATTTGTTGAACTTAGTTGGGTTCCATTATAGTACCATTTATATTGTTTCCGCATTTTTGATGTTCGGTCACCAATTGACATAATTTTAGTTTTATCTGAATTCAAATCTAATTCATTTATTTCCAGGTATTCTTGTAATTTGTTTAGTAGCCGTTGGAGGCCGATCTCCGTTGAATCTATTAGGACTACGTCGTCTGCATAGATGATGCATTGAATTTCTGTGTTGTTTATTTTTGGTGCGAAACAACGTGCAGACTCTAGATGATTAGGCAGATCGGAAATAAACAATTTAAATAGCTCAGCCGCCAGTGGGCATCCTTGTTGTACGCCTTTGTTGGTAAATACACTCTTTGATAGCTCGCCCTGTTGGTTCAGACGAATTCTAATTGAGGTATCAGTATGCAATGCTTTTATTGGGGCAATCAGGTCTAATGGACATTTCCAGGCAACCATTTTCTTCCATAATAATTCTCGGTTGACACTATCAAATGCACCACGCAAATCAATAAATGCCAGATGTATTTTCTTCTTGGCTTTCAAGGTCTCAAGCTTTAGAACATTTAGTATCATCAGATTTGCATCTACACCAACGCCCTTGGTGAAGCCGGTTTGTCTAATGTCGCAGATCTTTTCACTCAATGTCCAAGAGACCAATCTTTGTCTCAGGAAAGATGCAAAAATCTTTCCAATGGTATCCAAAGGGCAATTGGGCGGTAGTGGTTTGGTTCCGCCCGATTGCCCTTTTTATAGATTGGCACAACGATGGCTTGTCGCCACGAATCTGGTATTTTCATTAGGACAGATATTCGTTGAAAAAGTGTCTCTATTAGGATAGCCCATTCGGCGGTGTTCTTTTTTAGCAGGACATTTGAGATCATGTCAGGACCCGCTGCACGTGAACTTTTTAGGTTTCTTATGGCCATCTCTATGTCAGACAGCGAAGGTTGCATACGCCAGGTCGTCGTGATAATCTGCATTTCTTCAGTTGAGTCATTTCTTGGTTTAAAAAACGTTTTTGCAAAGTGTGCTTCCCATCTTGAAGCATCAATTTCGTGCACTGTCGCAGACCGATGTTGCATTTCACTTGAATTTAATATTTTCCAGATTTCATATGAATTCAAAGTGATCAGGTGTTTTAGGAAGGTTTCAGCCCGATCCTGTTCAATTATCATTCTCTGCGATCTCAGCCACTTTCTGTATTTTGATCTTCTCTCTCCAATGGCAGCTTTTATTTCTTTGGCACTCAATTTCGGGGCTCTTGCCATTTTTATCAATCTAATGTCTCGTCGCATCCTTTTCTTGGCATTTGCTATTTGCATAGTGTAACAATGTTTGTGATGGATTCCAAATATTGTATTGGTTGGTTTCTTAGAACTGTAGTTTGAAAGTAACGGCACATAATCGACTAATAACTCATTTGGTTGGTTTAATAACTGTAGATTTATGAACCGGATTTGTGAAGCATTTATCCGTAGTCGATTACCACTAACATTAACCGTCACTGGAATACTGTACTTCTTAGTTTTTTCAAGCCATTCAATCGCACAGGAAAATCGTAGGAGCTTGTGATCACTGTTCTGCATTTCACAAATTTCAAGCGAAATATCCTGTTCAAAAAGGTTTTGAGAAACCCAAAAGTAGTCTATTATGGACTGTGAGTTGTTGTTGGACCAAGTTGCATGTGGAGGTTGGTCACCTTTCACTTGTCCATTTACCATTGAACAGTTACGCATTTTTAGTGCATTTCTCCATATGTGATTTTTTACTGTTTCCTCATCTTCGACTATTGGTCGAAACGACTGAGTTGACTGGTTTAACTTAAACCAACTACAGTTTAAATCCCCACAAAATATGACGGAAAGGTTCTTAAATCGTGTCAACACCTCATCGATCTGTCGAGTAACGGCATTTACAAAATTTTTACAGCTGATTTGTTTTCGGGTTCCAGTAACCATTTAATACTAACAGATGTTTCCTTTGCTCAGCCTCTGGGTTATCGGAGTACGGCACCTGCCATTTTTAATTGTCTTTAGACGGATTGCCATTAATTGGTTGGGTAAATCCACCCCAACGCATAGCGTATAGTTAAATGATATGAAACACATGCATACATACTCTGGCATGAGCTTGCCCCAACTTATGTTCTGCCCATTGTCAGGAGGAAGATATTTGTAATGAAGCTAAACATCTTTGGCAATCAGTCCAGAGTGAATTAATACACAAAAAAATGATGTACACAAAAAAAAGATGTAACCCTGCTGTATGATCCTTAATCCATCAGAGAATACTTAATTATCATAATCGATTACCAAGCTGATATTCATGAGGATAGACAATTTGCAGACGATGCTAGCAGGAGGCTGGGGTGGAGAGTCTGGTTGTCTTTTGTATTGATGAGTTTATAGATTGGCTATTCTAGAAAAGTGTTTGCTGAATGCATAATGCAATTCCTGGGGTTGTAAAAAAATCTATCTTTATAAATATTTAATACCATTGTGCTAGTGTGTAGCATAGTTAAGGTTAAGAAGAGGCCTCTAAGGAGTTTCAGAAAATAACTTTACAACTTTTGGACCCTTGCATGAAAAAATTTGAAACACATTTCACAGTAAAATTTCGAGGAACCCGTCTGTGCATGTAAAATTCCAGAATGTATGATTGGCTTAATATTTTAAAGAATGTTACTTTGATTGCATCTTGAACAGTTTTTAACATGGGGTTTTCCCCATCAGAAAAAAATCAAACTTTGGCCCAAATATCTTAAAAATGAGTGCTTTGGCATGCACCTAGATTGCATCAGGAATTGGTGTACTGTAATGAACATTTTGAAACTCGACTTGGCCAATTTGGAGAGACTAACAATTTAAGCTTATTTTTATATTTATTAGTTATTTATAATGCACCTATACACAATGTGTTTCATGGCGCAACAAGACGGTGGTGGGGGAGGACAGGGGTGTCAAAACAACGGTTCTACTAGGCCTTGTGATATTCATATCATGCAAATGCAGTAACAAGAAGCGAGGGAGGCAGTGAGGGGAGAAGTGCTGCTATATCTATATATGACACATGCCCAATGACAAACATTTTCCAATAATAAAAAAACGTAATTAAAATGATAACATGGTTGACAAACATAAATAGGCGTACACAGAAACATATGCTTGAACTGTGGTATCTGACCTTGTTACTGGGCTGCTTAGCAGCAGAAATACTCAAATGGTGAGGGTCAGAAATGTGAGGTGAACAACTTTGTAAAGAGTTTTCAACTTTAGCCATTTTATTAAAATAAAAAGTTAAAAGGTTGGATAAATGCCTCACTATCCCTACCTTGACGAGGATTTCCCTGCCTAAAATAAACTAAAGGAAACACTAACAAAATGATCTGTGCCTCACACTTGTACATTCAATAAAGCAATAAGGAAATGCATGGCATTTCAATTCAACAACTATATAGAACATACAATCCAATTCACAATATGATCAATGTCTCTTATCATAACCTGGGTAAATTCCCCTTCTCCAGATCCAAGCAAGGTTCTGCTTCACAGTCAAAAGAAATAAGGAAATCATGGTTTTGTACAAAGTTCCATTGCAGTTCTTAAGGATTTGAACTGGATAACAAGCTCAGTTGTCTCAATAATGTACCGAAATAATTATTAGGTTCCAACTCGTCCTGGAGCAAGAACAATTTTCATCTTGATCTTCAAGTAAACAACAATAAATGTCTGTCAGGATGATTTGTCACAAATTTTGACCAAAAGAAATAATATGTGCCAACTTCTGGAGCAAGAACAAGTTTCTCCTTTGTATTATTTACAACAATTGTCTTTGTCAGGATGTTTTGGCACAAACTTTGATTTCTGCAGAATTTTAACTCCTCCTCAAAAGGTTTTCACAATTCTTCTTTAAATGCCACAATTTAACATGAGATGTCTCTGTAAAGACCATGGTTCAGCACTTTTATCAACTACTACCTGTCTTACTTCCATGCCAGTCCTTCTACAGCAACAACCTCTTATACTCGCCTGCCCGTTCAATATTTCACCAAGAATACAAAGTGCATCAGTGGTAACTTCCAACTTAGAACAACAACTCACAAGATTTAATTGGCATCAATCTTTAAACCAGTTTATGGGAAACAAGGAATCATAATAGTGCTCTTTAGGACTCTGTTGCAACTATGCTTCTTTCCCTCTGTATAGGGGCAGCCTGTTTGCCACCTTTCCTTCCCCTCTACATCAACAACCAAATAGTGACCAGAATGTTGTCTTACTTTCCTTCTATCTTGGTTTTGGCAATGTATGTTTATATCACTTGATCTGTATTTCATAAGACATGAGCAGCAAGTCTTACAATTGTTGGGCTTCCCAATATGCCCCTCTTCCCTTAAGCAATATTTAGTTATATTGCAGAGTTCCTACATACTCTTGGCTTGGGTTTGGCTTGTAAGCGTTTAGGTTTCCCAAACAATCCCCACAGGGTTTCTGGGCCTTCCACACACTCACACGTTTGTTTGTACAGTCAATTGGACTCAAGAGGTATAACTTTTGTTGGTTTTGTATAGTTCAGTATTAAAAATTATAGTCACTGCTTCTTTCACCCAGACACGAGTGAAACTGCTGTGAACACGCAGACAGCGTTGGAGCGCTCCAGCTTCCAAGGGTGTTGCTAGGTCTGGAAAAGATATGGGGCTATGCTAATGTCAGGACTGTTGGGACTCGGGGCTAGCAAGCCTTTTGGTTGTACCCCCGTGCATATAACCAGGGCTACAACCCAAAAGACCTGGGGCAACCCCCTCAGCCCCCCATAGCAATGTCTTTGCCGGCTTCAATTGCAAGCTGTGAAGCCACCAGGTAAGTCACTCCCTCACACTCCACTCAGTGTTCAAAGGTCTTCTGTGGTTGTGGCTCCTCTCGATTGGGTGGACAGCCTCCTCTGGTCCACCTCCACTCACGCCACTGGGAAATGGATCTTCCTCTGCTCCTGAGAGGGTCAGGTGCAACCCATCCACCTGGAACCTCAAAAGAGGGCACACTTCCCTTGCTACTGCTCCTTCCCACTGCGCAACCTCTGCACAGCAAATCTTTGCCGGGCAAGCATCTTTTCCTTACGCTTCCCACTGCGTGACCTCTGCAACAGGAGAAACTCGAGGCAAAGACCCTCTCAGGACCCACCGTCGATTCAGGCATTGCAGTGGTCCCACCATCTTCTCTCACCTCTTATCTTCACTTTCAGCTACATACATGGCCTGCACGGTTTCCTCCTTTTCTGCTGCTCCTTCCACATTGCCTGCACCTGAGGGGGCTTTTCAAGTCCCTCAGCCTTCCTCAGGTATAGGTCATCCACAGTAATAAGTTGACCGCTACTGCAGCATTGTTCCTCTGCATCCCTCTTCCTCATCCCAGTAGCCCTGACCAGCAAAGTTAGTTTTTCGCACTCCTTCTGCTTTAATGATTTGGTTTCTGTTCTTTACAACATTCATTGAAGGGGTATCGTACAAATCATTCACCAGTCTTGTTCGGAAAGAGGAATAAGGCTTTCTAGGATTTAGTGGTTATTAATCACCAGCTTCCTTACATTACCCCCTTTTGAGTTAAGGGAGTTTCGAGCTCTATGGGTTTGAGAAGGGTTTTATTCACTTTTATACCACCAGAGTGGAGTCTGGTTGATTTATTTCACCCACATTAAGGTCTTTAACAGGTGGAACAGTTAGATTATTGTGGCAACAAGTGGGTTTATATTTTGGCAGTTGTGATATCTCTTCCTTAGAAGACAAATACTGTGTTCTCACCCCACTGGTTCCTCTCACTTCCCAGAGCCTTTTCTCCACCCAGGTGATCTTCCCACAGAACACCTCCCCCAAGGTCAGGATGAGGAAGCTTTCACCATTCCCTGGCCACCTATGAGGAGACTTTAGGAAGGGTATTAGTGAGGGATCCGTAGGATTCATCACATGTCTGTCCATGAATTCATCATAAGCTAGATTACATTACAATACTCAGACATATACAGTGCGAATTACTTGAACTGCAGAATCAGAACTTGTCTCTGGCTTGCTCAGCAGCAGAAATACCCAAATGGTGTCCGCATCCATGCCTTTATCATAAGTGAGATTACATTACAATGATACCCTGGTTATAAAACATACGAAGTGTACGCATAATAATACACAGCGTATTGCTTAAACTGTAAAATCTGACCTTCGAATCTCAGGTCTGCTCAGTAGCATGAATATCAGAATGGTATTCTTGTCCATGCATAGATGATTGGGAACAGCTTCTATACAAAATGTAGATTTACATTTAGAATATGTACATTGCACATGCTGAGAATCAATGTATGTATGACAGTCATCATAAGTGATATTACATTACAATGATACCTGTGAGGGTTCAGACATTTGAGGCGGACAACTGGATATAGGTTTTTCACTAAAAGACATTATATTAAATCATAAGGGTTTGATAAGGATGCCCCTGCCTATCAAAATAAACTAAAGGAAAACACTCCAATAAAAGGAATATGTCCCTCACACTTATGCATACAATTCATAAAGGTAATATAAGGCAATTCAACAGAAATTACAGTTCTATTCAACATAAACCTAATAACTGTATCCTTGCAACCTGGGTAGGATCTCCAACACCAGATTCAAAGCAGGATTTCCGCTCAAAGGTTCAAATGAACAAGTTACTTACCAAACTGATAACGTTCTTTCGATGGGATGTTCCTCCTACGTATTCCCCATCTATGACATGTAATGTCCACAGCTGTGCACTTCGGAAACTTTTCAGCAGGGGGCGCTTTGCGTCGATGGCATCGAGTCGATGTCCCTCGAGGGCCTCCGTCGAGAGTCGATGTCACCAGATGTTATATATAGGACGCACAGCACCCGTTGCCTCAGTTTATTTTTTTCCCCCAGAACGTACGACACCAGTCTCCTGCCAGTACAACTGCCTACAGCCTTGCGGAAATGGAAGCTGTAATCACAGAAGAAATTCTCCAGAGGGGCAGGCTGGGAGGGCGATGTGGAATATGTCGGAGGAGCATCCTCCGACTTATTTCACATCTATGACAGACTCCCAAAGCAGTACCACACTATGGAGGAGGGAAAGAATTTAGAATGTGATATTTAGAATACTCAAATGGCTAAATAGACGACCGCCTTACCAAAGGCCAAATCCTGCCCATGGATGGAATCCAGGGAATAGTGTTTAACAAAAGAATGGACAGAAGCCCATGTGGATGCTTCACAAATATTCCGAATAGGAACACCCCTTTGTAGAGCAGTGGAGGTTGCCACACCCATAGTGGAGTGAGCCCGTAAGCCTACCGAAGGGTCCTTCCCCGCCAAACGGTAGCACTCAGTGATGGTCAAAACATTCCATCTGGACAAGGTTTGTTTGGAAACAGACTGACCCAAGCGGTGTCCAGCATAACCTACAAAGAGCTGATCGTCCACGCTGACCCGGGACATTAATGAAAGATAAAAGCTCAAAGCTCTCCTAGGATCCAACCTATGGAGCCTCTCCTCTTCCTTACCAGGATGCGGAGGAGGCTAAAAAGCAAGAAGAATCACCTTCTGGCTCAAATGAAATTCCAACACAACATTCGGAAGAAAATAAGGTGGCACCCACAGGGCAACCCTGTCCTTATGGAAAACAGTAAAGGGTGGCTTGGTAGAAAGTGCCTGCAATTCGCTCCCTCTGAGTGCGGAAGTAACCGCAACTAAAAAAACAGTTTTAAAAGACAACAGTCTCAGTGGACAAGAGTGTAAAGGCTCAAAAGGAGCACCCATCAGAAAATTTAAAACCAAATTCAAATCCCAACCGGGCACCTGGAAAGGGGACAGTGGAAACACAGTGTCACAACCACTGCCTTAATTGTACCTGCCCCCGCCAACCCTGAGAAACGTCCACTCACACATGCCCACAAGGGTTCCTAATTGGGCCACCAGGTCTCCCCAGCATCTCCCCCACACTGCACATAAGAGTGGACGTAGTTGGTCCAGAGCATGGCATTCCTGGATTCAACTGCATTAGGCATTGTTTACCCAACATGGAAAAAGGACTTGCGGGAAGGGTCTGTGAGCAGCAGTCTAGCTTCTATTCAGTCCCTGGGTGTGGCTGGCTATTTAAGCCACACCCAGGCATACGGCCACACTTCGAGTTGCTCTGCCTGAGGCAGCGGAACGCTCACTGTGTCCTCTGGAAACCGCAGCGGCCCATCTTCATCCGCAGGGTCTCGTAGCAGCAATACTTACCAGCTTCTGCTACGCGTCGGCCCCGGCTCCTCCCCGTTAATCCTGTTGCGGATGCTTCGGTCTCCGGGTCTGCAACTGCTGCAATTGTACGGCAGATTACAGCCACCGCAGCGCTCCTCAACTCCCAGCTGCTGTGGTCCATCTCGGGTCTCAGCTACCGTGGCTCCTTGTTCCTGGTTCCTGCGTCCGCTTGTCATCGAGCGGCATTCTGCCCTGAACCCTGCAGAGGAAAGAAGCACACAGTAGATTGAGTGTGCATATGAGGCAAAAGACATTGGCAAACAAACAGGAAAGAAGAAGAGGAAAGAAGCACACAGTAAGATTAAGTGTGCAAATACCGGTCTGAGAAAGGCAAAAGACATTGGTAAACAAACAACAAAGAAGAGGAAGAGGAAAGACAGACAACAAGAAAGAAAGGCAAGAAAACAGAACATTGTTAATTAAGGCAAGAAGCTAGAAAGACAAGAAGCCTGGGGGACAAGCCAAAAAGACATTAGAGCAGTAAATCAGCACTTTCAACAGCGCAGCAGCTCATCCACAGCCACAGCAGGCCTGGGCTGGATACATATACTCCAGTGAAGTAACTGGAGGTACTGAACTATTGCACCCCTGCCAAAGATAGAGAGCAGGACGGAGAGTCTACCTTCCAATTATTGCAGGTGAGCACACACACAGGTGTGAGGTGTTCACGGGGGGAGAGAAGATGTAATCCCAACCAGGCTCTATACTCACCGTCCCTTGTCTCTTTGATCCCACTGACGGAGGCTCCTGATACCCCTGCAGAGTAACGGTGAGCGTAACACTTAGACAGTCCTTTCAGAAACTGTGAAATCAAAAGGAATCTTAAAGTAAGAACACTCTTCAGACGAGCGCTTAAATATAGACAGCACCGCCAGGTAACCCTTAATGGTACCCACTTGAAGGCCCTTGTGGGCTAAAGAAAGCAGAAAAGACAACGCCATAGGAATGGAACACTGAAAGGATCCACATTCTGACCCCTGCACCAGTCGCAGAACTTCTGCCAATGGTACAGGGATTTTGTTGCGGGCTGCCTGGCCGAAAGCAACACCTCCATTGCGTCATCCGGGAGGTCCCAATCCTTCTATCTCAACCTTTCAGATACCAAGGATGAAGGTTGAGAGACCTGACCTCTGGATGGAGAACCTGACTCCCATCCCATGAGAGCAGATCGTCTCGCTAGGGAAGACGGCGTGGAGGGCAGATGGACATGTCGAGAAGGTCCAGGTACCACGCTCTCCTGGCCCAATCCGGAGCAATAAGGATCATTCGGGAACCGAACCTCAGTAACCTCCGAAACATCTGAGGAATAACGGGGACTGGAGGAAACGCGTACAGCAGTGGGAAAGACCACTCCACTATGAACAAGTCCCCTAAGGCTCCTCTTGGGGGAAATTCCCACGAGCAGAACCTCTCGCACTTCCGGTTGACACTGGTGGGGAAGAGATCCACTTGTGGGGTTCCCCAAAGGGCAAAGATCTCCAAAAGGACTTCCTGAGCCAACTCCCACTCTTGAGAGACTGTGCTCTGTCTGTTCAGAGCGTCTGCCGCCGTGTTTTCGTCTCCGGCCAGATGAACTGCTGAGATCGAGTTTTCCTGTTGGATGGCACAGAACCAAAGCTGCATCGCCTCCCTGCACAACACGAGTGACCCTGTCCCTTCTTTTTGTTGAGGTAATGCATGGCCACTCTGTTGTCCGTCATAATCAGGACAGTCATCCCCCGCACAGACGGCAGAAAAGCCTTCAGGGCCAGCCTGATGGCTCTCAGCTCTAACAAATTGATGTGGAGTCTGGACTCCGACAGAGACCAACGGCCACTGGCTTTCAACTCATTGGCATGAGCGCCCCATCCCGTGAGTGATGCATCCATCACGATAGTCACTTCCGGCCATGGTTGCCAAAACGGTGCACCCTTCATCAGATTTCCTTTGTCGGCCCCCCATAGAAGATCCTGTGCGATCGAGAGCGGAATTGGAACGGGATCCGACATCCTGCTGGAGGACTGCGACCACTGCATCATGAGAGCCCACTGCAGGGATCTCATCTGCAGTCTGGCCTCTGGCACCAGAAAAATACAGGACGCCATGAGGCCGAGCAACCTTAAGAATTCGAAAGCCGGGAGACTCTGGGCACGTTGAAACTTGTCCACCATCTTCAGAATGTGATGAGCCCTCACCTGGGGAGGCGAACACTGCCCCAGGGACGTTTTGAGCACTGCTCCGATGTATTGGAGCCGCTGGGAAGGTGTCAAATGTGACTTCTTTAAATCTAGGGATAAGCCCGGCTTGTGAAGGGAATGGCAGGTGACGCATAGATGATCCAGAGCTTGCTCGGGAGAACGCACCCTGATCAGCCAATGGTCCAGGTAGGGGTAGACATGAATACCCCCTCTCCTGAGGTACGCTGCCACAACCACCATCAGCTTGGTGAAGACCCACGGGCGGAGGTCAATCCGAATGGCAGGACCCAAAACTGAAAGTGCAAGTCGCCAGCAGCGAACCTCAGGTACTTCCTGTGCTTGGGATGAATTGGCCCATGAAAGTAAGCATCCTTGAGGTCCAGAGACATCAAACAATCCTGAAGTTGAAGGGCCTGGAGGACTTGAGAAAGAGTGACCATCTTGAACTTTTCCTTCCTTACAAGCTTGTTCAACCAACGCAAGTCCATGATGGGTCTCAAGCCCCAGTCTTTCTTTGAGATCAAAAAATAAGGGAATATCATCCCTTGTTCCTCTCCGCTACAGGCACCAGTTCTATGGTGCCTTTCTCCAGCACGGATAGGACTTCCTGCTCAAGGAGTGAATCCGGACGGTTCAAAGAGAGCTTCCCCGGTGGATTGTCATGAGGCCGTTGAAGGAAGGGAAGGCAGTAGCCATGAGCTATGATATCCAGAACCCACACATCTGAAGTAATGGTATGCCATTCTCGAAGATGCTGCGAAAGTCTGCCCCCAATCGGCGAACCATGGGACATGGCCTCATGACTGAGCTGGCGCGGCTGCGGCAGTGCCTGAGGGCAAGGAGGCAAGGGCCCCGTGGCTTTGGCACCCAGAGTACCCTGTTCACCACGGGTACCCTTACATTGGCCCCTTTGACTGGCAGCTCCTCTCGATCTACCAAAAGAGGAGTAAAAACGAAAGGAACCTCCCCTCCATTGCTGTCCCCTAGGACGAAAAGGCGGAGGCTGACGTACTGCAGCGCTCAAAGACTTTGCTGCAACTTTGGAGGTCTGCAACCTCTCAAGGCTCTCGTCAGCCTTGCTGCCAAATAAATGAACACCATCAAAGGGTATGTTCAGAATAAGGCTTGCACATCAGGAGCAAACCCTGACTTCTGCAACCATGCAAACCTGCGTAGGACGGTGCTCGCACCCATGGACCGGCTGATATAGTCTGCCGTGTCCAAACCCGACTGAAGGGATTCACACATGGCATCCTTGCCATCACACACAAGGGCTAGGAAGCCATCCCTTTCCTCCCCCTCGGAAATATGCTCAGCCGCTAAGGAAGCACAGTTCCACAGAGTGAGTTTGTTTATGTATTTATTTGTAATGCGCGCCTAACCCAAGGGTAGCAAGGCGCAAGAGCAACAAGAGGATTGTAGAGATTAGGTTACATTTGGCGAAATGGATGGAGTCCAGATATGGTTACAGTACAGGACACATCTGCATCACTGAAAATAGTTACAATAAAACAAATTTACAGACAGTGTAATGTACAGAATGTACAAGTTATAGCTGAGCATGTAGGGTAATAGATGATAAAAGCAAGTATGTTAGTTGTCATGTTCTTTAATCCAGTGGATAAGGTTGGAGCTAAATTGTGTATAAGGAAGGTCTTCCCTTAGGGGTGGCGGTAGAGAGTTCCAATGTTGTGCACCTTTAACGGGAAAGCTACTCCCCCAGGGCATGGTGCGTTTGAATCTCGGCACCAAAAGGAGGTTAGAATTGACCTTTCTGGAGAGGCGGCAAGAGGTTTGTCTAGTAAATCTCTTTGTCAGGTAAAGAGGGGCAGAGTGGTGGAGACATTTATGGATCAAAGAGACAGATTTAAGGAAGATCTTGTCTGTTGTGGAGAGCCAGTTGCCAGTTCAGTGTGTTGAGTGTGTGTAAATCTTGCCAAGGCACATGTGGAGTTGACAGCTTTCAGTGTCATGCCCCCTGAAGAAAAGACCTTCCGAGCCCATCCGTCGAAGCGCTTGTCGTCCCTATCCAGAGGGATGGTAGGGTACGCCTGCTGCCTCGAGGTGTCCGTAGCTGCCTAAACCACCAAACTCTCAGGAGTGGGGGGCTTAGACAAATAGCTGGGGTCGCGAACAGATGGGCGGTACTTTGACAAATTCTTATTGACCGCCGGAAGCGATTCCGGGCCTGCCAAGCCGATGACACCCTTTTTTGCAACGTAGGATGAAAGGGCAATACCGGGTCAGAGGGGGGACCATGGTCCAAGATGTCAGTAAGGTCATCCTGAATAAAATCCTCAGAAGGACTGGACCACCCCAGGTATTCGGTGTTAGGCAGAAACCTGTGCAGTTCCCTCTGGGACCACTGCAAAAGATTTAGGACTACAGGTGTTTGGCAGTAAACCCACTTGGTAGCAGTCTGTACCACACAGATTCACTTGGTAGCTGTGGCCAAGCAGTCAGACTTCCCTCAAGAAGAGTTAGGCAGTATAAAAAGAGTATTCACAATAGGTCAAGAGAACACAATAGAACAAGTAAACACTGACCAGGGCTTGGTGTAAAAGAGATATAATTATTCATTTAAAACCCACATCTAGAAAAACACACAGGCACTAATAGTAAGCAATTCAAAAACACGGTCACTAAAAAGATATACACTCCCTTAAAAGAATATTAGACAAGTCTTAAGTAAAGCCCCACTTATTTTCAGACAGCGGTGAGCGCTTAACGCAGATGGCACTCTAATAATTTGTTTTAAAAGGGAGAGAAAAGCAGAGAATAAATTGAAACAGATCCCAACACTTTTTCACGAACACAACAAGGGAGGAAGGCAAAGTAACACTAGGAATTCAGAGTCAGTAGGGCGGATCCGCTTAAGAGGATCCAAACGAAATGTGTCCAAGGTCACATGGTTGCAGTGCACAAAAGTCTTGTAACGGTTCAAAAAGGAGTTGGATCAAAGAGAGGGACCAGTTAGAGGGTCAAGGGGGCCAGCCCAGTCCAGAAGGTTAAGGGGTTATTATTACCTTGTAGCAATCTTTAGAAAGGGAGGCCTGGCGGACACAGTACCTTAAAGTGGTGAGAACACTCCAGCGGGGGCAGTTGTTCCTGGCAGCGGATGCAAGTCGGTGCTTCGTCCGGGGGAAGAGAGGATCTCGTCGAGGAGGAAGACAGGAGTCTGTTGCACTGCCAGGGAAGAAACCAGCCGTGGAGTTTCTCAGGTACAAGGAGCGGTCCGTTGATTCGCGGTTCAGTGGCGAGTGGCTATCCGGCTGCCGGGGTGCTTGGCACGGGCAGTTAGACCACAAACCGGTCTGGGATGCGAAGAAAGAAGGCAAACTGGTTGTGCCCACCAGTCAGGGGAAGAAGCCTCTACAGCCGGGAGATCTTCTCGGTCGTCAGGAAGTGGTGAGTCGGTTCCGCAGGGCTCCACCCGTGGTGTCGTCGTGGTAGGTCGGCTCAGATTCACCCTCGTCGGATTCTCAGGTCCTGTGGCGACTTCTGAAGTTCCAGTCCCCAAAGCCCTGCTTTTATGCAGCATACCCCATTCACTCAGCCTAGCTGTCACTCAAACATGCTAAGTGGTGAGCCGGCCGCTCACCACTTGGGCCAATCACACAAGAGTGCGACTTCAGTTACCAAGGTAACTCAGTCCAGGGTGCCTAAACCCCTCCCACACCCCCTGTGGTACCCAGACAGAGTGGCACCACTTTTGGAGGCTTCTGTGGAGAAGCCCGCCAAAAAGTGGAACAGAGGGCTCAACTTGGGTTGGAGTCACAGAAGAGAACACAAACGCCATTTTAGAATCGAGTCTTGGCAAAAAATACCAACCGGCGAATTAGGAACAAGTTACTTACCTGTAACTGTTGTTCTCCAGCATGGGTCTGGCATGGATTCACATGCTCATGAATATTCCCCGTCGTCAGGCTGGGAATCCTCGGTAAAGAAAAAACCAGTATCAGTTTCGTTTCTGATCTGTCTTTCGTAGTAATAACCAATCACTGGTCTCTGCGTCATACTGACCACAGCCAATGACTGCCCTCTACCTAAGCACCGCCTCTGGCAGCCATCTTCAGATTTGGAAGCACGTGAAGTGGCAGTATGACCAAGTGAAGAGCCGCAGAGGGGTAGGCGGGAGGGTTCGCATGTGAATCCATGCCAGACCCATGCTGGAGAACAACAGTTACAGGTAAGTAACTTGTTCCTTCTCCAGCATGGGGTCTGGCATGGATTCACATGCTCATGAATAAAGAATACATAGCAGTACACACATGCACAACCACGGGAGGTGGCAAAGGCTCAACATTAAGCATCACATCAACTCAACATTAAGCATCTTACCTCCTCACCAGGCTCACCTCAGGCGAACAGGTTGCGCAGCACTGCTTGGCCGACCCTGGACTCCTCCCTGGAATCCCGGTCGACGCAGTAGAATTTCGTGAAGGTGTGCGTCGACCTCCACGTAGCAGCCCTGCATATGTCCAGCAGGGGCACACCAGATAGGAACGCCGTGGTAGCTGCGATCGCTCTGGTGGAATGGGCTCTCGGACGGCCAGGCAGCGGTCGGTTTGCCAACCGGTGACAGCACATGATACAGCCGGAGAGCCATCTGGAGATGGAAGCCTTCGAGAGAGCCTTCCCCTGATTGACAGGTCCAAAGTTCACAAAGAGTTGTGACGTCTTCCGAAAACCCTTCGTGCGGTCCACGTAGAACTTCAGCGCTCTAGCTACATCCAGCGAGTGCAAAGTCCTCTCAGCCGGCGACGAAGGCGACGGGAAGAACACAGGTAACACCAAGGGTTCGTTGAGATGGAAGTCCGACGGTACCTTGGGCATGAAGGAGGGGTGCGTCCTGAGCACTACCCTCGTGTCGTGGAAAGTCAAGTACGGGGCCTTGCAGGAAAGGGCCTGGATCTCTCCCACTCGTCGTGCGGAGGTGATGGCCACAAGAAAAGCTGTTTTCCACGATAGAAACTTCAACGGGGCCGAGTGCAGAGGCTCGAACGGAGGTCCCATGAGCTTGGTCAGCACCACGTTGAGCTCCCACGCCGGGGCCGGAGCCTTCACCGGCGGGAACGATCTGAACAGTCCCTTCATGAACTCTTTCACCAGACGATGAGACCACAAGGACGTCCGCCCCGTGGTTCTGGTGTATCGGGAGATCGCAGCAAGATGAATCTTGATGGACGCGTGTGCCAGACCAGCTTTGGCCAGCGTCAGCAGGTACGGCAGTACTTGGGGAGCCGTAATCCGTAGAGGGTTAATCTTCTGTGCGCGGCACCAGACAGAGAACCTCTTCCATTTGTGTCCGTAGCATTTAAGAGTCGAGGACGCCCTGGCCTTTGCAAGAACCTCTCTGCAATCGGCCGGTATGTCGTATCCTCCAAACTCTAGCGCTGCAGGAGCCAGGCCTGCAAGTTCAGCGACTTCGGGTCGTGGTGGAGGATGGCGCCTCCTTCCCTGGAGAGTAGATCCGCGTCCGCCGGCAGCTTGATCGGCGGGGACGCTGACAAGTCCAGCAAGTCCGGGAACCATATCTGCCTCGGCCACGCAGGTGCGACGAGGATCATCCTGCACCGTGACCTCTTGAGCTGGTTGATGAGCCGGATTAGCAGAGGCAAAGGAGGGAACGCGTAGAGGAACAGGCCCTCCCAGGGGAACGAGAAAGCATCGCCCATGCTCCTCGTCTGGGGAAACCTGCTGGCGAACCTCCGGCACTTGGTGTTCGTCGCCGTCGCGAACAGGTCGATCTGGGGTGTGCCCCACCGTCGGAAGAGGCGATCCACCAGATCCTGCCGTAGTTCCCACTCGTGGCACGAGCGCAGCTCCCTGCTGAGTGAGTCGGCGATGGTGTTTTTTATCCCTGCCAGATGAAACGGCACCAGAAAAATCCCTTGGGCGACGGCCCAATGCCACAGGTCCTGCGCCTCCTTGGACAGCGCTGGGGACCTGGTTCCGCCCTGTTTCCTGATGTAAAACATGGTGGTGGTGTTGTCGGTGAAGATCCTCACCACCTTGCCCTTGAGGGACGGAAGGAAGGACCTGAGGGCCCAAAACACTGCACGGAGCTCCAGGACGTTGATATGCAGGGACTTCTCCGTCGGGAGCCAGAGTCCCCTTGCGTGCAGATTTTCGGTGTGCGCTCCCCACCCTTCCAGGGAGGCATCCGTGGTCACAGTCTCCTGGTGGGCTGGGGCCTGGAAGTCCATGCCCGCCGTCAGATGCGCGCGGGTGCCCCACCACCGTATCGCTCGTCGGAAGCTCTCGTCGAGCTTGATCCTTTCCTCGAAGCTGCCCGTCGTCTGGATCCAGCGCGCATCCAGGAATTCTTGCAACGGGCGCATCCGGAGCCTGCACATGGGAATGAGGTAGATGCAGTTAGACATCATCCCGAGGAGGGACTTGATGGACCTCACTTTGGCCGCGTCGGCCACCAACATCCGTTGCACCTTGCCCAAGATGGTCCTGGTCCTCTCCTCCGACGGGGAGGCCAGAAGGGACACTGTGTCGAGCCTCGCTCCCAGAAACAGTGCGACTTGCGCGGGCACCAGGTGGGATTTGGCGTAGTTCACGGAGAATCCCAGGTCCGTGAGGAGTTGGACGGTCCTTGCCGTGTGGACCACGGCGAGCTCCCTCGTCTTGTCGCGGATGAGCCAGTCGTCCAGGTAGGGGTAGACGTGAATCCCCTCGCGGCGCAGCTGCGCCGCCACCGGTGCGAGGCACTTGGTGAATACCCTGGGTGCCGACCGTAGTCCGAAGGGAAGGGCTTTGAACTGGTAATGACGCCCTTGGACCACGAACCTGAGGAATTTCCGGTGCCCCTTTAGGATGGGAATGTGGAAGTAGGCATCCTCCAAATCCAACGACGATAGGAAGTCTCCTTCCTCCAGCTGACCCAGGACGTGCTGGAGGGTGACCATCCGGAACTTCTGCGCCTTGATGAACTTGTTCAGACGTCGCAGGTCTAGGATGGGGCGCCATCCTCCCGTCTTCTTCTTCACGAGGAAGTATCTCGAGTAGACTCCGGAGCCCCGAAGCCTCTTTGGGACGAGTTCGATGGCGCCCTTCCTGAGCATCGCCTTTACCTCCAGGAGAAGTTGAGGGGCGTGAAGTTCTTTCCTGGCCACGGGGGGGACGCGCGGGCACCTTCTTTGAAACTCGAGCGCGTGGCCCCGGGCCAGGGCGTCCAGCACCCAACGGTCGGTGGAGATGGACTCCCACACGCTGACGAAGCCCGCCAGCCGGCCTCCCACCGGGGTGCTTCGGTGGGGGCCCGACCCCACGGCCGGTTCAATCCTGCTTGGACGCGGCCTTGCCGCCTTGACCTCCTTGGCGACGACGGCGGGGTCCGCTAGACTTGCCTCGTCCTCTGTAGGCCTCTTGCGACGACGAGCGGGCCGCTTGACGGTAGGAAGCGAAACCGCCGCCGGAACCTTTGGAGGCGCCCTTGCCTCCGCTGCTCCGAAAGGGCGTCCGTCGTTGCTGCAGAACTCCAAGGGCCCGGGCCGTCTCAGTATCCGCCTTGATGGCCTGAAGGGAATCGTCCACTGTCTTCCCAAACAGATTGTTCCCGTCGAAGGGCATGTCCAGGACTCTGGTCTGGACGTCCTGCCGGAAGTCCGTAGCTTTGAGCCATCCACGACGTCGAAGGCAAACGCCGTTGCCCAGCTGGCGGAACCCAGTGTCGGCGATGTCCGTCGCCACGGTGATGGCGTGGTCCGAGGCCACCTCACCTTCCTGCAGGATCTCCAGGGCCTCCGCCCTCTTGTCGTCCGGCAGAAAATCCAGCAGGGGAGCTATCTTGTACCAGAGCTCCCTGTCGTAGCGAGCCACGATAGCCAAGGCGTTGGCCGCTTTAATCGTCGTCGCTGCCGACGAGATGACTCTACGTCCCATAGCATCCAATTTCCTTCCCTCGCCGTCCGGCGGGGAAGTCGATGTGGAGGCCGCACCCCCCCCCCCGCTTTCTTCCTGGCTGCCGCGGAGACGACGGAATCCGGGGTAGGCTGCGCCCGGAGGCACAGGGGGGCCGTGTCCGGGACCCGGTACTTTTTCTCGTACCGGTCTCTTCTAGCTGGCGTCGTGGAAGGGTTCTTGAGGAGGGAAAGGCCCTCATCCCAAATGTCGTCCAACAGAGGCACTGCGAGGACCGTCTTCCTCTTGGCCTCGCGCCGCTGATAAAGGAAGCCTTCCTTTTTCTTCTCCTCAGGGCAGAGTTGGAAAAGCTCGGAAGCCCTGGAGATCATGGAGTGGAAAGATCCGATCTCGTCGGGCGGAGAAGCCCTAGCGGGAGGCGACGACGGAAAATCCTCGTCGTATGCCTCGTCGTCCGTACCCGTCGCTGCCGTGTCAGTCCCCGTATCATCCCCTCGGGTGGACGGGGAGGAGGGCTGGACGGGGCGCGACGGTTGAAAAGGAGGTGGTGGATGGATCCTTCTTTTCTTGGTAGGGGGAACACCAGAAGGTCCCGGTTCTGGATCCCCCGACGGGAGAGGTTCCTCCGTCGGTAACGGTAGCCTCGTCCTTATCTCGGAGCATAAGGACTGTATGGCCAACAAAATGGCCGCCGAGTTGTCTTGCGGCGCTGGCAGAGGGGAATCCGACGGGCGAGCAGGGGCCCCGTCGGTATCCTCGACGATGTCGTCGTCGTCACCTGCGTCGGGGTCCATTCCGACGGGCTGGCCTTCTTCCACGCCTAGGCCGTGGCTTAAGACCTCGATCAGCTCCTCTTCTGAGGTTGTGGCCGAATCTACGACAACGCCCTGCCCCCCCTTCTTCCCCACGGAGGGTTTCACGGGGGTCCTATCGATGGGCACAAAAGAAGACTCCCTCCGAGGAGGCAGGGAGATTCTGGGCCCCGAGGTCGCCACCACTGGTGCAGCCTCCACAGGCTGAGCCAGGGCCGCCGCGACCGTTTCGATAGAGGGCTTGGTCGGATGGATCAAGGCCTTCACCACCTTAGGTGCGCTCACTGCCTTATCCTTGAGGGAGGGGGCACTGCCACGCTCCTCCTCTGCCTTAGAGCTCGACCGGGGCCTCTCCAGGAGCTTCGCCGGGTGCTCGGCCTTCCTCTTACCCGACCCAGAGCGTTGGCTCGTGGTTGATGGTGCCGGGGAGGGTGCGCCCTGCCTGGCGCCCGTAGAGCCCGACCGTTCGGCGCTCCCGGTGCCAGCGGACTCGCGGTGCTTAGCCTTATGTTGGGCCCCCGTCGCCGGAGCGCCCTCAAAGGTCTTAGAAGACCGCTCGGATTTCTTCTTCTTCTCGCCAGATGGGCTCTTACCCTCCAGCCAGTTGGCGAGACGTTGATGGCGGTCCTTCATGGTCCGTTCCGACATGTTGCCGCAAAACGCACAGTCCTTCTCCACGTGCTTCTTGTCCTCATGAAGGCAGTAAAGGCAGAAAGAGTGTTCGTCCTCCTTAAAGACGTTCTGCAGCTGGCATCCAGGGCAGACCCTGAACAGCTTTCCGGGCGTCGAGCTTCCCTTCTCCTGGGCCATCTCCGAGACCGGGCCTGAGAAGCTTCTGGAGTCCTCCGAAGTGTAGCTCGACGAAATCTTCACCCTTGAGGGGCACAGACGAATCCGACACGGGTCCCCGTTGATCGGATGTAGGATCGGTGGAGCTTGAGGCTCTTTTGACCGAAAGAATCGAAGTTTTTTGTGAAAAAGCGCGAAAAATAGCACTAACGCTCGAGAGCAATAGCACGAGGATCCCAACACATGAACGTGCGGTAAAAATCTGAAGATGGCTGCCAGAGGCGGTGCTTAGGTAGAGGGCAGTCATTGGCTGTGGTCAGTATGACGCAGAGACCAGTGATTGGTTATTACTACGAAAGACAGATCAGAAACGAAACTGATACTGGTTTTTTCTTTACCGAGGATTCCCAGCCTGACGACGGGGAATATTCATGAGC
The DNA here is from genome assembly GCF_040938575.1 of Ambystoma mexicanum. Classification (NCBI taxonomy): domain Eukaryota; kingdom Metazoa; phylum Chordata; class Amphibia; order Caudata; family Ambystomatidae; genus Ambystoma; species Ambystoma mexicanum. The sequence goes on along the minus strand of NC_090931.1, from coordinate 1,137,352,620 downwards.
ATGTGAATCCATGCCAGACCCCATGCTGGAGAAATATTAATTAAATAAACCGGCGGTATGTTCGAGGCTATGAGAATTAAATAATTAAAGTTGGTAGCCTCGAACAATGGGAAAATCCCATAGGGAAATATTTGCGGTCGAATATAAAAAGTAGTTTCCACTGCCCCCAGCCAAAACTCGATCAGGGGGGACGGAGACGTGCCCCCTTGCCCCGACCAGTACGTTCACAATATGATGGTTTGTACTGGTTTCTGTTAATAATTTGGGACTATCACTGGGAGGCGCTATGGGCCATAATGCGCAGGATGCACTTCGGAGAACCGTTCATAAAATGGGTACAACTACTATACAATAACCCGGTAGCCGAGGTTAAAGTAAATGGGTGGCCGTCACGTACCATCCGATTAGGGAAGGGAACCCGGCAAGGTTGCCCACTCTCGGCAATGGTGTTTGCGCTGGTAATAGAGCCACTGGCAGTCCTCCTGAGGGATACTACCACATGGACTGGCTTTAGATGGGGCCCGAACTGCGAAGATAGAGTATCCCTCTATGCGGACGATCTCCTAGTGTACCTGGGTGACCCAGCATCTTCATGCCCTGTGGTCACGCAAATCCTAATTGAGTATGGATCCTTTAGCGGACTCAAAGTAAACTGGCCCAAATCCGTGCTGTTCCCAGTTAAAGGGATAGACTGCATCCCAACGTCGGGTTCCCCATACAGAGTTGAAACCAATCAGTTCCGATACCTAGGTATCCAAATTACCAACGAGCTTAATAGCTACGTAAAACAAAATCTATACCCACTTATCAAAAGATATGAGCAGGATGTAGCCCACTGGCAAGTACTGCCACTGACACTGTTAGGCAGAGCAGCACTCTTTAAGATGCTGACCTTGCCCCGTTTTCTATACATTCTCCAGAATGCCCCCCTCCATATCCCAGCTGTGGAATTCCACAGTATAAATAGCACAACACGTACACTCCTATGGGGTGGGAAACGCCCGAGAATTGCCCTCCAAACTCTCCAACGCTCAGTCTGGGAGGGGGGAATAGGACTCCCGAACATCCAGATCTATTATTGGGCAGCTCAGATGGCAACAGTCAATGATATCCTACATGGAGACCCGACCATCCCTCACATAAGAGCCGAACTAGCGGCAAGACACGGTATGTCCCCACTTGAAAGCCTCTACTGTAAACAGACCCGCCCACCTGAACGCACGATAGCAGCACACACCGCCTTGGTGTGGAAAGAAATACATAAACACTTAGGTTGGGATAACAAAATCAGCCCAGTCCAACCCATATGGTACAATGCTCACCTCCCGAATCTTGCCAACCTCCCGAAATGGCCAACCTGGGCTGCAGCTAACATACAGACGATTCAGCAGATAGTAGTGAACGACCAGCTGATACAGTTCCCTGAGCTCGTTGCAACACATGGCTTGTCGGAGACTGAACAGTACCACCACGGACAGCTACAGCATGCACTTAGCGTACACAGAGCCCAACTCGTGGACATGCCAGAATGCTCACCTATAGAAAGGAACATAGTAATCGATAAGGTAAACAACAAGGTCACATCTACCATGTACAATGCCATCTCCTCATTTGGCACGAAAGAGCTGCTGACCCTGAAGACGAAATGGGAGAATGATATTGGCCCCATATTACCCGAAGACTGGATTGAAATCCTGATGTATCCTAGAGAATGTGCAATCTCGGCACGAATCCGGCTGGTGCAATTTAAGATACTACATAGGATATACTATCCCCGAATAACCCTGTACAATTGGGGCAAATCGACCGACCCCAAATGCCTACGCTGCAAACAAGAAGAAGGATCCTTCTACCACATCCTTTGGCAGTGTTCACGCATACAACGCTTTTGGCATAAATGTAGCGCGAGGCTTTCTAGGGTCATTAGCCGACCAGTTCCGACGGATCCCAAACTCCTGCTCCTGGGCATTGCAGACACTCTTGAACTGTCACGATTCGAGAAGCTACTTGTTTCGACCTCCTCGGGAATTGCGAAAAGGAACATTGCACAACTGTGGGGTTCAGAAAACACCCCGAAATACGATCAGTGGACATCGGATGTGGATGCAGTCATCTTAATGGAACGCCGAGTCTACCAAGCTAGAGGCTGCCCGGGCAAAGCAGATAAGATTTGGGGAAGATGGGAACAGACATTATAAATTTGTTGCAATATTGGCAGAATGTATTGGCACACAGTCCTACAGAGACTATATCTGCTAACATCACTCTTTGGGATGCTCGTACATCATAATCATCCATAAACTGCCTGCTGCCTTAACTACTCATATACTTCACATCACGTGTTTCGTTGCGATTGCATATATTATAAGTACACCCATCCGTCCTGCTCTGCCAACTGTATGTAAAGACTTATGGTTTTGTTTGTAATTTGTTGTTTATTGCACAAAAAGTAATAAAAATTTGTAATTAAAAAAAAAAAAAATAATTTGGGACTAGTAAAGCCAATGGTGACTTTACATGCCCTGGGAGACAGTAGTGAGTCCCAGGGTATGGAGTCTATGGTGGGGTGTCACTATGACACCCCTGTGTTACGGCACGGAGGGTGCTGTGTAACACACATAGTAAAAACACATGAGACCCTATGGAGCAAAGGACCCCATAGCCCATAAAACACATTAACATTCAAAGGAACACCATAAATCATGTCCAAGAGTGGGAGAAAAAGAGTCTCACTCTTGGCAGGAGAAAACAACAAACTCCAGAAATCCAGCAAAGGTGCTGGGGGACTCACTAGGTTAGGTAATTCAGCCTAAAGAGAGAATTCTCCCTAACACTCGGCAACCCTAGACATGAGCCGCCTGTAGGAAGAGTCTGCATGAGCCCCCGGCTCTGGCCTACCAAACTCAACTTCCGGAGAAGTATCCAGGCCACTGGCATCATGGAGGGTTTGCCTCAACTCCTCCAAGGGACTGTCATCCAACAATCCCGGAGCCTCATACTGAGAAGCAGGGTCTTCAATCTCCGACCTTTCCTCCTCTTCAAAAATGTCACGCAAAAGGTTCATTTTGTGAAAACCCAGCCAAAGTGACAGAAGAGGGCCTGGGGCCCAATACCAGCCTCCCAGACTTGGAGGAAACCTTCCTAGGCATAACCACCTCCTCAGACACCTGCCGCCCAAAAAGCACTGAGGGCGCCAAAGGCCTCGACGCCGAGGGCGTCGAGAACATAGACGTCGAGACAGCGGAGGGCTTTGACGCCGGAATCCGCGCTGTAGGTGTCGACGCCGAGTCCTTCGGCGTCGACGGCTCTACAGGTGTAGGCTGATAGGATGGTAAAGCATCGTCTGAGTCTGACTGGCCCGGCGCCGAACGAGTCGATGCCAATGTTGATAACTCCACAGGCTGCAATGGTCTAACTGGGGACGAGGACCGAGACCTGGACACACGTCTCTTGCGACTGCTCTTGTCCACACGGGACCTCGAGGGCTCCCGGTGCGAGTCGCGGCGCGAGCCCGAAGGCATGCGAGCCGCGGATCAAGAGCGTTCTCTGCCGGCTTTGTGAGAAGGCGTGAGGAACCGTGCCTTGCGACTGGAAAATCGTCATCATTTGCTCTTTAAAAGCCACCCACTCCTCTGCAGTCAAGGACTTCGTGGGACAGGCTACCTTTCGCACGGTGCCATCCTCCGAATAGGACAGGGAAGACGACCGGTGCCGGTACTTCCGAGAGTGCAGCGAGGACGAGGAATGGCGGGAACCACTCCGGGACCGAGAACCTCAAGCCTCCTCCCGGCGCACAGAGTCGCCCCTCGAATCGTCAGTGGAAACCCTAGACTGATCCAGACTTACGGGACTTCGAGGGCTTACCTACACAGAGCTTCCCCTTCCTTTCACGCAGGGCCTTGGCTGTTAGAGACTGGCATTTGGAGCAGTCGTCTGTGTCGTGCGACTCACCCAGACACCATAAACAAATACGGTGCGGGTCAGTCCCGGGAAGTCTTGAACCCAGATCTTGGAGTCAGAGGGGTCGAAGAAATAGACATCATAAAGATTGATGAATCAAAGAGGCGTGCCGAGTTTCATGAAGCTATACACGTTTGCTGCCGGAAAACACGGAACTGAGGCAACGGGCACTGTGTGTCGTATATACAACATCCGGTGACGTCAACCCTCGACGGAAGCCCTCGAGGGACATCGGCACGACGCCAGCCCTCTGCTGAAAAGTTTCCAAAGTGCACAGCTGTGGACATTACATGTCATAGATGTGGAATATGTCGAAGGACACAATGCCTTCGAAAAGAAAGTTCTGTGTTGTAGCAAAGTTCTGATAACGTTCTTCTTGCTCCAAAAGTCTTTCACTTGGACTTTAATCAACAGTTCAACCAGACAAGTCTTTATCCCTCCACTTATAGAAAAGAGCTCATCACTTCTTCTTAAGAAACAAAAAAACACTTTCACAATTCTTCTCTATCAACAACAATGTTTTGTCAGGATGTTTCCACCACAATTCATGAAACACTTTAGTGGTCTTGCCACTTCTTCACAACCTTCAACCAAAATACAGTACTTTCACGATTTCATCCTGGTCTACTAACCTGTCAGGAGCACCACAAAAAAGGTCCCTATCCTGGTATACTCACCTGCCAGGACAAAATGGCCTAGCACTTCTACAAGTACTCTGTGGTGAGATTTGCTTCAAACATTTTGAAAAAGTCTTTGACTTTCAAAAACATCAAAATTCACAACTTCTTCAGGGAAAACATGAGACACATTGGTGCTGTTTGTTCCACTGTTGTATTTGCTATAGGCAATGCTAGGCAATGCAGGTTATTCTCCTTTCCTCCTTACTACTTTCTACCAGGATGGCTTCTCTCTTGCCACTGTTTTTTCCCCACTTTCATATTAAACAACTGCTGACAATGTTTCTACATTACACTTGCCCCTCGTTGGCCTAGGCAATGCTTGTTGATGTCCCCCCCCTCAACTACTGCCTGTTTCGCTTGCTTCAGTATGTCCTCTCTTGGCTGTGGCAATGGTGGTTATGATTAGCTTGCTTCAGTATTGCTCCCTCTTTGTATTGGCAATTACGTTGGCCTTCATAGCACTGATTGTAAAACGAGTTGAAAATGAAGGTTATAAAGTTCTTGTTATGCCAATTTGACTTCTTTATATTATTTCGGTATTCAAAATTATCAGTAGTCCGCGGTCGATTACAGAGCGTATCGGGATTACCCAACAATGGTAACTAACCGGTTTTTGCACAGCATCTGCGCGATTCGCTGCCACTGTTCATTTTACCTCTTTTGCCACCTCCTGCATGTCAGAATGCTTCGGTATGTTTCCCTCGGCCTGGGCAGATTGGGAATCTGGTACACTCTAGTGCACGCCAGGGTGAGGAACTCATGGTGGCAACAGTAAAGGCAGACAAGTGATCACAGTTCAAGGGTGTTTATTAAACTGTATGCAGGTTGTAAAAATACCTAATCTAAACCTAAATCTAAGATGGGAGATGGCGTCAACCATCAAATGAAAATAAGGCAGTCCTAGTGGCGTTGTATCAAAATAAAAAGGGTCTATACTAAAATCTATTACCAAACCTTAAAACTAATACAGACTGGCCACCACGGGGTACACGGATGAGCAACCTCCCCGTGTGAGCTCTGTAATTGCAGGTCCGTAATGTGAATTGAGCCCCCACATTAGGCCCCCTACCCCCAGAAGCACAGCGGTGGAACGAACGTCTGAAGACCCCCCCCACCAACACACAAAAAACCAGCCGAAAATCGGACAAAGTAAACAGGAGAAATCCACTGCCGAAGTTTCCCGCCCGTGGGGAGAAAGAGAGCCCAGGGAGCGCGGAGCCTACACAGCTTTACCCCGAGGCGCTGTGGACGAGCTCCCTGTGCCCGAAGTTTCCTGAGGGAGTGTGCGGCATCCTGCCCCCCTGGGCTGCTGGTCTGCAGTTCCAGACGTGAATCAGCCGCAGGACGGAGGGTCCACCGCCGTCGGCCTGGAGACCCTCCATGGAAGAACCCTCCCCTTGTGCCCCCCCGGGGTCCCCAAGGCGCCTCTCCAGCACACAAGGTGGGTCCCGAGCCCCTGACTGTTAGGGCGAATTCTCTGTTTAGGCTGAATTTCCTAACCTAGCGAATCCCCCAGCAGCTTTGCTGGATTTTTGGGGTTTATTTCTCCTGCCAAGAGTGAGACTCTTTTACCCTCACTCTTGGGCATGATTTGAGTGTGTTTCTTTGACTCTAGATGTGTTTAATGGGCTATGGGGTCTTTTACTCCATAGGGCTTCATGTGTTTTTGTGATGTGTGTTACACAGCACCCTCAGTGCAGTAACAGAGGGGTGTCATAGTGACTCCCCAGTATAGACTTCATACCCTGGGACTGACTACTGTCTCCCAGGGCCTGTAAAGTCACCATTGACTTTACTTGTCTTGAATTCTGAACAGAACCAGTACAAACCATCATATTGTGGACGTACTGGCTGGGGCAATTCGATTGCCCCGGGGTCTGTTAGTCGAGGGGGCACGTCTCCGTCCCCCCTGATCGAGTTTTGGCTGGTGGCAGTGGATACCACTTTTTATATTCAACCGCAAATATTTCTCTATGGGATTTTCCCATTGTTCGAGGCTACTATCTTTATTTAATTACGATAGCCTCGAACATACCGCCGGTTTAATTATTATTAATTCTCCGGTTGGTATTTTTTGCCAAAACTCGGTTCTAAAATGGCGTTTGTGTTCTCTTCTGTGACTCCAACCCAAGTCGAGCCCTTTGTTCCACTTTTTGGCGGGCTTCTCCACAGAAGCCCTCCAAAGTGGTGCCACTCTGTCTGGGGTACTTAGGAGGGGTGGAGGGGGATTTAGGCACCCTGGACTGAGTTGCCTAGGCAACTCAAGTCGCACTCCGTCCTGATTGGCCCAAGTGGTGAGCTGGCCGGCTCACCACTTAGCATGTTTGAGTGACAGCTAGGCTGAGTGAATGGGGGTTTTCTGCATAAAAGCAGTGCTTTGGGGACTGCAACTTCAGAAGTCGCCACAGGACCTAAGAATCCGACGAGGGAGAAGCTGAGCCGACCTGCCACAACGACACCTGTGCCAAGCACCCCGGCAACCGGGATACCACATTTTACCACGACCGCGAATTAAAGGGTAATACCTTTAACCAGAAAACTCTGCGGCTGGTTTCTTCCCTGGCAGTGCAACGACCTTCATCTTTCCTCCAAGTCGAGACCTTCTCTTCCCCTGGACGACGACGAGACTTGCACCCGCTGCCAGGAACAACTGCCACCGCTGGAGGATCCTTCCCACTTAAGGTACCGTGTCCAGCCCGGCTTCCCTTGCCACCGACTGTACGGGGTAGATTTAGCCCCCGGCTTTCGAACCTGGGTTAGCCTGGGACACCCTGGCTAAACTTTTTTGAGCCTCGCTAAACTCTTTTCGAACTCTCTGCAAGACTTTCTAAGCCTAGTGTAACTGTGTGATCTTGGGCGCATCTCTAAGAGTGGGCCCAGCCTATGGACTTTGGCTCACAAGTGACTTTTTTTGCTCTACTGCCTTGCTAATAGTGTTCCTAAAGCTTAGAGTGGTGTACCTTCCCATACTCTGTCTTTTTCCCTCCCTTCTTCATAAACTTATTGGAGTGCCATCTATAGTTAAGCGCTCACCTCTGTGTGGAAATAAGTGGTGTTAACTAAGACTTCTCTGATAAGGAACAAGGGTTGTATATATCATAATAGTAACTGTGTTTAGAGTGTTTTACAATAAGAGTGCTGGAGCGTTTCAAACAGTGTGTTTTTAAATAAATAATTATATACTTTGATACCAAAGCTCTGGTCAGTGTTTGCTTGTATTATTGTGTCTGAGTGCCTATTGTGTATACTTTGCATACTGCCTAACTCTTCTTGAGGGAAGTCTGACTGCTCAGCCACAGCTACCAGGTAAGTCTGGGTGGTACAGACTGCTACCAAGTGGGTTTACTGCTAACACCTGTAGTCCTAAATCTTTTGCAGTGTTCCCAAAGGGAACTGCACAGGTTTCTGCCTAACACTGACCGCCCCACATCTGTGTCAAAAAACCTGCATCCAGAGCCGTGCGGCGTGAACGCCCCAGCACCAGCGAGCGTGTAAAAGGTGGCTGCCTGCGGCGTGCGCGGCTGCGGCCTCCATGCTACAGCACACGCCGCCCGCCGACACAGTGAAGTGGAAGCGGTGCCAAACACCCAGGTCACTGGCGCGCACAACACCCCCCGCCTTCCCCTAATAAAGGCATGGTGCAAGGGCACAAAAGTAATGAATGGGCTGGAGCCTGAACACGTTAATGAAAGCACCAGATCTTCATACGGCCCTCTCCCAATGAAACTGCCTACGCAGAACTGTCAAAGCAGCTCAGCTCCCCACACCGGCCCTGCGACTCATTCATGAAGTGGGTTATTTGGGAAAAGAGCAGGACATCAATCCTAGGAATGACAAAGGCCCCCTACTAGGAGGAACAAAGTACACATTGCTGCAACACTAAGACGGAAAGTGGTGCACCCCAAAAGATTACACATCCGGACGGCCCGGGCCTCCCATAGACATCCCAGAGCACAGTAGCCCACCCCAACCTAGCAGTCAAACAGTTCCCACCGCCCATGGTACCTCAGACCTACAGTCACTCACAATAACCCTCAAGTACCATAAACCAGAAAACAGCAAATTATAAACAGACTGAACGGGACTGTGACCCCGCAGCCCCTCCCCCCGCGAGAGGCATCTCCAGGTGAACCCCTCGGAGGACAAGCCCCCCAGCACTGCAGACCGCCGACTGAATCCCCAAAACACCCAACCAGCCTCACAACGAACCGCACTAGATCTGACCACTTGGGTCTGCCCTGTTACCACCGAATCACACAGCCCCAAAGAGGCTAAGGCCCCCGACCCTGGGGCGTGTACCCCCTCTAACCCAGGAACCATTCTATGAACATAAAAAGCAGGCTAACTAGATACGCCTACGCCCCCATCCTCCCTGGCCTGAATACAAAGCCACAATGTCAACGGATACCGTGGAAGCGGGGGCAGCCGCTACCAAGGGGGACATTGCCGCATTGTTAAGCGAGATAACGAACATGGGAGCCAACCTAGGTGATAAAATTGACAGGATCACCCAGAGAATGGACAACATTGAAGAGAGACTGGAAGGTTTCGAGAACAACCAGGCCTCGATTGACAACCTTGAAACCCAAATGGACATAAGGATACGAAACATTGAAAAAAGGGAGGACGAGGAGATACGCCTGAAAATGGATGATTTAGAAAACAGAGAAAGAAGGAATAACCTACGATTTTTCGGAATTCCAGAGCGCGAGGGAGAAACCCAAGATGACCTCAAAAGCATGATACATAACGTCATTAAAATTTTAACAGCAGATGAAGAAATCGACAAGCCCAAAACTGAACGAATACACAGAGCAGGTGGACCCCCCGGAGGCCCGCGTTAGGTCCTTGCCAGATTCCACCAATACCAATACAGAAATAGGATTCTTGAGAAAGCCAGATCTGGAGGCCCACTCACAATGGGAGGAGCCCAAACAACTATATTTCAGGATCTATCCTTACTCACGCTGGCACTGAGGCGCCTCTGCAGCCCCTTGACGAAATGGCTCAAAGAACAGGGCACGCGATATAGGTGGGGATACCCCTTCTCCCTCACCTTTGAGCACGGAAGCAGAAAAATAACCCTTTGATCCGAGGAGGAGATCAAGGACTGCATTGCGGACATTCTCGGAACAGCTGTCATGATGCCTACCCCCGGAGTACCAGGCCAGGCCCAGCACCCCCTGGAGCAGGCATCACGCCCCCGGGTAAAAGCCCAGCGGCCCTTTATAGGGGCTCTTTGGACTCTGTCCTGGCGCCGTTGGCGCCAGGCTCATGTTGGACATCAGTCCTGGCGCCTATGGCGCCTATGGCGCCAGGCTCATAAGGGGAAGTGTTTTGTGCACTTACCTGAAGCAGACCATGCTGCACACTCACCTGATGCAGACCATGCTGCATGAAGAACCAAGCCAAATGAGGCTTAGGAGGGACTATTTTTCTGAGGGAACTATTTTGTTACTTGGGTGGGGCTGTGGAAGAATACTCACCTGGAACTTCTTCCAAGGCTATTTAAGCCACGCCCGGACAGCCACACGTGCTTCGCGTTGTTCTGCATCCCAACAGCTGAACGCTCACCGTGTCAGCTCCTGCACCTGGACTCCAGCCACGCCCGCCTCGAACCTGGAACACCTGTCAGGAAAGAAGAGAAAGGTGAAAACCAAGAGCTTATTGAACCTTCTTACCTGCATCCGGAATCTTCACGCCAGCATTCCTGAAGGAGGTCCTACGGGCCAGACAAGCAAGATTTGGGGGTCCTGTTCAATTGGTGGTCCGAATTCTGCGCATCACGCTTGAAGAGGCCACAGCAACCCAGACTAGACCAGCGCCTCTGTGGGAGCCAGGTGAGCGTTACACAGGCCCAAGAGACAGAGAAAGGGGTGAAACCGAACGGGCTGCAATGCAATGGGAGCTTGAGGGCCCTAGGAGAAAAAGAGTGAAAGGATCAAGAAAATATAGGCGCCCTAACAATACGCTGTTAGGACAGTTTTTCTGAAGTACTACCCACTTCTTCAAAACCATTCAACTGAGGCAGTACAAGACTCCACTCTTAGTATACGACTGTACCACCTGAGTACATGGTAGCATAGGCAGAGCAGCCAGGCTTATCTTAGGAGGGAGAGAGGGCAGTAGATACAGTACAAGTGAAATTGTAATACAATTGATCCAAAGAAACACTGAAACACTATGTATTGTAAAAATAAAGGATTTATTTAAATACAGGTAGGCCCAGATAAATCTAGGGGTTAAGTAAGTACTAACACATTATAAGAAATCACAATATAAAACACAACACTATACTTGAAAGCACACAGGCCCAAGTATAAACCTTATTTGGAAAACCTAACAGTAGTTCTAGGGAAGTCAAAACCTTGTTGTACACATTTAGTACAGGCCAAACCTATTCTTTGGGAGTAAAAGACCAATGGTTACTTTTAGATTACTTTTGGTAACACAAGGACAGTAGGCCCTTCCAGTTATACAGTGACTCTTGGAACACATCACATAAACAGTCAACTGGACAATGTACTTTTGGTGAATAGTGAAACACTTATTCTAGGTGCAGTAAAACCTTTAACTACTTTTGCCATAACACACAGTTATACCAGGTGAGTACAACCTAAAGCATGTAATCTACAATTACAGATGCTTTGGAAATCAGGGAACCCCAGATTGAGGTAAGCAATAACTCTGGTAACTTGTTTTGGATGGCACACAGCCAACACAAGGTAAGTAAAACCCACTTACTTTAACTTCACAATGAAGGGGAAAGTAAAACCCAATGTCACACTTTACTGAATAGGTATTCTAGGTAGGCAACAACCTAATGTAGACTTATTAAAGACAGGCTAGCAGCAAGTCAGGTGAAGCAAGACCCAGTTGGGGGACACTCATACAGTTATCCTAACAGGACTAACCTGGTGATACCAACAGTTGGAGGACACTCATACAATTACCATACAGGAATAATCTGGTGAAACCAACACATTACTTTTGCAAAGAGGCACAACCTAATCACAGGATAGTAAAATACCTTCACATCTACTTTCTTTCAGACTGGTAAAACAGTGGCTAAGGAAGAAAAGATGTTAGCTATACTTTTAAGAATAGTGCATCACACATTCAAGATCAGTAAGAACTTTTGTAACTGTTCACTCTTAGAATTACAGTTACCAACCAACCAACTCTTTACAAGTAAGTAAAACACTTGATTTTTTTTCTAGGCAGAAGTCCCAATCCCTTCAAAGTCTTTCCCTTAGAGCAAGAGTGTTCTCAGTAGCAGAAGGGGGGTCACTAGGACTAGTGAATAAGTTCCTTAGTAGCAAAAGTCAGAGTTTCCTTAGGAAAACTGGCAAACAAGTGAGTACTTTACTTCTAGGGTTAGAAGAGGGTCCAGGGGCTTCACAGAAGACACCCCAGCAGGATTCTAGCAGTGGGACTGGGTGTACTGGACGAGGGACCTCCCAATCACATAAAACACCCCAGGACTACACAGGAATTCCAACAGGCTTAAGGTAAGTATATACCCAAGCCAATACAGTACCTCAGCAATGAAGAAGAGACTGCAGCAGGAGAACTTCAGGGACTGCAGCCAAATACCCGGTCAGTGGATTCCTTGTCCTGGAGACTGAACACAAGACCCCAGAAGGGACTTTGCAGCAGGGATCGATGGAGAAGGCTCTAGGCAAGATTTCTCTCGCGGCTGAATGCGGTTCTGCGGGTTTGGCACCTTTTCAAGGAGCACAGAAGAAGACAGAAAATCGCGGTTGAATTCTCGTCATTTAAAAGGTCCAGCACTCCTCTGAGGGGACTTTTTGGGCTTCATTCGTGTCTCTGGAGATAGACCAGGATGCCCATGAAGTTTCAGCGAGATTGGGAATTCTGAAGACCGTGCACCGCACAGTGGCTGGAGGTCCCAGGGTATTGGGGTATTGCAAGAACGCAAGGTCGCAGCAACCCGTGGGATGGCTCAAAATGCAGGTCTTCTTGAGTCTAGTGGGTCTCAACAGGCTCTGGATTCGGGTCGTCGTTTTCGGAGACCCCAGGTCGATCGGAAAGAAGGGCTGCAGCAGGCTCTGGTTACACAGCAGGCTCTCCGGTCGCTGGAAATCATTCCTGCCACTTTTCCTTCGTCATCCTCTTTGGTTTTCTGTTCCATTGGTCGACATGACTTCAGCTTCCAGGTTTCCAGTATTTATCAGGAACTGCAACACAACCTCTGCATTCTCTCCCCGCATTTTACAAGAAAGGGGCATCTGGCTGTCCAATCAAGACAGCCAACCCCCCCCCACTGGGATTTGACCCAGTTGAAGGAAGACCTAAGAGAAAGGAGGGGGAAGTTTTGGACTCCTCCCCCACTTCCTGTGCTTACAGACTGACTGGGGCCTGGGCGGGGTGTCCAGGGGGCTCCCGCCAAAGACAAAACTCAAACGAAGGAATATCCCGCCCTGGATGTCAGGGGAAGGAACAAGAAACGACAAGAAACACTAAAATGGCAGAAAAAGAAGACAGGGGCCATTTTGGTAAAATGAGCACCCTTAGCTGCCTTTACTGCAGCTGTGATTACAGCCAGCGGTAAAGGTGCACCAAATTAGTAAAAGGTATCACTGCCACCAGCCATTAAAGGTAAGCTTGTCACTGTAACAGACTTGTTAAGGTGGGGTGTGTTGGTTTCACAGAATAAAATGTAAAAGGGATCCAAAGATCCTTTCTACCCTTGGGAACTGTAGTTCACTCAAGGTTAGCACAAGAAAGTTAAATGGGGAGCCCCTAGGGCAACCCAGCAACAACAGGCCCTTATTGCCAAAAAGTTGTTAGACATGATAACTTTAAAAAGACACTATGGAGAATCTTAAAAATGACACCCATAAAAAGAGTTAAAGATTAGGTGAGTGTGGAAAAAGGTTCCCACTCACTGAGGTATTAATGAAAAGTATCCCACTAGAAAAGCAAAAAGTTCTGGAGTTGTACCAGGAAAGGAAGATTTACCAGCTCTGTGGAAATCTTACCTCACACGCCTGAAAGCGGAAAATGAAGATGAGCCTCATGAGAGTCACGAACCAACGGATTGAAATTCACGGCTGAAATACCAGAAACAGACACCCACCGGGACAGAGTGCCATGAACGCCGTTGGCACAGGGGCAGCCGGCCGCAGAGCCCCCCCCTGAAGTAAGGGGTGAAACGAACTTCCGAAGAAAGAGCCGGAGAACGCACGTACCGTTACACCTTTGTTTGTTTTTTGTTACTTTTGAAATATATGATGTTGGGGGGTATAGGACGGGGGCTCAATCTTATGTTAAGATGGTAAATTTGATTGGGACTGTGAGGCCACAGTCGCCACTGGTGGCCCGATACTGGACTGAACACTCATCAAGTCCGAGTCGGATGCCGTCAAAAGGCAGAAAGTGTTACACCCTCAGTTCCTGGGTTCACTCGAACGCCATCAACTCAGGAAAGGGGGGGGGGGAATAGAAACTTGGAAAAGGTAGTAGCATCATCTGAACTAATCCGAAATACCAAAGATAATGTGGGACTGGGAGATCGAATAATTGTCTGGCCGCTGAAAGTGAGCAACTTCCCAATAATAACCAACAATGGCATCATCTGATGAACTCAAAGTGGGGGACTCGCTCAGAGTAGGGACCATAAATGTGAAGGGCTTGAACTCGCCAATCAAGAGGTCACTGGTGTTTAGAGAATTTCGTAGATCCAATATTGGCATCTTTCTCCTGCAGGAGACAAAGTTTGCCAAGGGAGAGGAGTGAAGCATCCTGGGGAAGCGGGGAGGCCTGGAGTTCTGGGGTTTGGGTCCACTCAGGAAGGGAGGTGTCGGAATCTTACTCAAGAAAGGAATTAAACTTGAAGTGGATAAGACATGGTCCGATGTGGGAGGCCGTGCCCTCCTGATAACGGGAAAAATTGCGAAAGTACCAGTAACAATTACCACTGTATACTCACCCAACACTGGACAGGCCGCATTCCTTGAGAAAACGATCCCCAAAAAAATGTTAGAAGCCACAGGTCATATCATCCTGGGAGGTGACTTTAACCAATGGGCTGACCCGACCAAAGACTGGAAACCAGGTAAACCCGAAATGAGAAACCAATATAAGGGAGATCGCACCGAACTGTCAGAAATAATGGAACTGTATGAAATTAAAGATGTGTGGAGAGTTTTGCACCCCAGCGAAAGTGGATACATCTTCTATTCAAACCCCCACAACACACTTACACTTATTGACTACATATTTCTCACAAACTATCTCATAAGCACCACACAATACTCGGACATCATCCCGATAACATGGTCAGACCATGACATGGTACTAGTAGATATTAACTGGGCAGACTTACCTGTTATGGGAGGGAAATGGCAGTGTAACGAGAGCCTCTGGAAGGATGCGATTTTCAAAACTGTAATGAAGACCGAAATTGAAAAATACTTTAAAATGAATGATAATGGGGAAGTTTCCAAACAAATGATCTGGGAGGCTGGGAAGGCCACAGGGAGAGGCATTTTAATACGAGAGGGGTCCTCTAAGAAAAGGGAGCGAAAGATCACAGAACAGACTACAAACTGAAATATGCCAACTAGAGGGAGAGAGAAGAAAAGACCCTGAGGTAGACCCTGATAAAATGAAAGCAGCCCAACAAAAAAGGGAGGAACTGTGGTTGTTGGAACATGATCAAGTAGTACGTAAATTGCGGAGCGCAAGGTAAAGGAAATAATAGAGGACTCCACCCCCTCAGCTCACACTCCCCGCACCATCCCAGAGTGCTTTACCAATTTCTATGAGAATATACCTCTGAAATAACTCCTGGCCAATTAGACACAAACTCCTATCTATCTCCAATCATCATTCCCACAATAACGCATACAGAAGCCAAGCTCCTTGACTCCCCAATCATTGAACAGGAAATCCAAGATGCAATCAAAAGGTTAACTCTGGGCAAATCTCCGGGGGAAGATGTCTACACCGCTGGCTTCTATAAAACTTTTAATAAGCAACTAACACCTTTCCTAACTGAACTATTCAACGAGATAATAGAGACAGGGGCGGCACCAGACTCCTTCAAAACAGCACTGATAACAGTGATCCCCAAGGATGGGAGAGACCCTAAACACTGTGGATCATACCTTCCCATTTCCCTCCTTAATCTTGATGCCAAAATCTACGCTAGGGTATTAGCTGCAAGACTGGAAACACTAATGCCCCACTTAATTCACCCTGACCAGGTTGGGTTTATACTGGGGAGACAGGGGGCTGATAACATGTGCAAAACACTACACCTCATCCATGCAGCTCATAGCCCCCCCAGCGATCCTGCCCATTTATCAATAGATGCAGAGAAGGCCTTTGATAGAGTAGAGTGGGAATTTCTAGGAGCAGTCCTGCAGAAGGTCGGAATAGGCCGGAGAATTAGAAATGGAATACAGGCGATATACACATCCCCCAAGGCGTCGATATTTGTAAACAGAGAATACTCCAGATGGTTCAAACTGAAACGCGGGACTAGACAGAGATGCCCCCTCTCTACAATTCTATTTGTACTCTCCTTAGAACCCCTAGCACAAAAAATTAGAGCTGACCCTAAAATAGAGGGAATGCAACTAGGGGCAACAGAATATAAAGTAGCACTCTACACAGACTACTTTCTCCTACACATAACTAATCCTTCAGAATCCATCCCTCATGTCCTTAATCTATTAGACCAATCGGGCCAATTCTCCAGGTTCAAAGTGAATAGGACCAAGTCCATACTGTTCCCCCTCCAGGGATCCGCAGAAGGGAATGACGCCAAGTTTCTCCCACTAGGCTTAAAACTGGAACACACCACATTGCAATACCTGGGCATATAGATCACCAAAACCCTGAATTACCTATACAAAGCCAATCTCCCCCCACTTCTACAGCGATTCGCAGCCGATCTTAAAAAATGGAATAAACTCACGATTTCCTGGCTAGGGCGAATTAATGCTGTCAAAATGGTATGCCTCCCCCGATTCCTATACCCCTTTCAAATGTTACCAGTTGAGATACCAAAAGGGTTCTTTATTGAAGCCAAAAAGATTATGGTAAGATTCATCTGGCAGGGGAAGAAAGCGAGAATCCCATACAATACATTAACACTTCCCAAATACAAGGGAGGAGTGGGGCTCCCCGACCTGAGAACTTACTACAAAGCCACCCAGTTGCGCATCCTAATTCCACACCTCAGAGATCTTAAAAACCTCCAATGGGTACAAATGGACAACCACTATCTGTCCCTGGCCACGGTATCGGAATGGCTATGGACCCCACATAAAAGGGTACAATAGAGAATCAAAGGCCACCCCATATTGAGCACCATATGGAGTATATGGCGAACAGGCAAAGAAATGCGCAAAATCACTACCTGGCCATTCCCGGTCAGCCACTTATGGGCACCTGGCATAAACAATCACATTCCCAACGTGGGAAGGTTCCAATCATGGTAGGAGGCGGGCCTGGAAAGGGTGGGGCAGTTGCAGAGAAAATACTTGTTCATCACTCTACCAGGCCTGATGGAAACATTGGGTATAGGCACTCTATCCACATTCCAGTTTATCCAACTAAAAGGTGTGCTAACGAAGCCTGTATGGAAAGACAATCCTAAAAGAGACCTTACCCAATTCGAGCAACTCAGACTCTAAATCTGAAAAGAAAGGCCTCATATCTGCAATGTACCAAGAGTTAATAGCAGCAGGAGATGGATCCACGGACCCCCTGAGAGCTAGATGGGAAAGAGACATTGGGGAAGAGATACACCCCGACCAGTGGGAAATGATGTGTAGAGCAGCATCTAAAACGTCCATATCCAGTCAATACAAACTTCATGCCATTAAACTCTTACATAGGTGGCAATACGACCCCCTCAGACTCTCCAAAATGTCCCAAACAATGAGCCCAAGATGCTGGAGAAAATGTGGAGAAGTAGCCAATTACTGGCATATGTGGTGGGGTTGCCCGCACATTAAAGTGTTCTTGGACGAGGTCCTGGGGTGGATTAAAGAAATAGATGGTATTCAAAGAGACGCCGACCCCTATTTAATACTATTTAGCCTAGACAGAGACGAAGATGATTGGATCAGAGTGAAATTTCTGACCCCTGCCCCCAAACTATTATTGGTGGCTCAGGCCTTATTGGTGATCAAATGGAAATCCACAACTGTTCCGGGAAAGAACAAATGTATCAACTTAGCCTCAAACATTTACTCGATGGAAACAATTACCGCCTCCCTACATGACAAAGCAACCCAATGCGAAACTTTATGGATGGACTTCAAAAATAAATATCTCGCAACAACCTCCGATTCCCAACCGAGGGAGCCCACAGCGACCTGATGCAAGATTCAAAAGATTACCATGGAAGAAAACTCATTAAGTGGTGACAGAGCGACCAAACAATAGAACTATGTTCACTATGCCTTTGTAGTTCCCACGTTAATACAACGTTCATATTATGTGTTCTAAACCAAGGAGGGGAGGGGGTGGGTAAAGTTTTCTAGTTAATGAGATACACCCAGAAATATGGAATGAATGTTAAGTTGTGAAAGTAAAATGATATAACATGTTCTGTCTTTGTTGAGCAACCATATGCTAACAATGGTGTATTATATAATGTGAAATTTTCTTTTGTCAAAACTAATAAAATCAAATTAAAAAAAAAAATACAAAAAGGGCATGCGTGGGATGGTTTTTAAGAAAAGAAAGAAGTGTTCACAAATAATATGTCAGGATGTAGTAGCTTTGTTCTCCCTTTCGCATGTTTTGAGCACAGGGTAAGGTGGGATCTTGGAGCACAGTACAGTCTCGAGCTTCCCCAGCACGAGACGCCAGATCTGTTCCAGTCCATCAGGAGCCTTTTTACTCAGGGGGAGGGTTCTTCACCTCCTGGGTCCCACTCTTCCGGGCGCTGACCCCTGTTTATATTGATATCAGGGCCTCTGTAGTTGTGTCTCCTGGTTCTGAGGGCCGATTGTGTTGTGTTGTTTTGCTATTCCAAAACCTAAGTTCTGTTCTACGTATTTCTTGGGTGATGGATTCACCCCTGGTTCCCCCTCTTCCAGGCGCAGACCTCCCTTTGCTTTCAGCCTCCCTCCACTGGGTCACTATGGCTTTTCTCGGGTGATGGATTCACCCCTGGATCTCCCTTGTTCGGGATTGGATCCCTCTCGACTGTTGGCCTCCCTCCACTGGGTTCACTATGGCTCAACAATCTTCCTTTATCGTTCTCGTATAAAGTATTTTCAACAGTTCGCTGTGAACCCCCCTTCCTCGGGTTCACTTGATCAGGGCGATACTGGCTCACCTCTGGGTCCCCCGTCTTCCGGGCGCAGACCCCTTCTCAAATCTTAATGTCTTTTTAAACAGTTCCAGTGGACACCCTTCAGCCGGGTTCACTCTTGTCAACACACTGTTTCTTGGGACTTTAGACTTGCCCGCTTCTCGTCAGCATCCCTCTTCCGGTTTCACTCTTGCTAACTTCACATTCATAACTGTTTGCGGGATTCACTTCCCTTGCTTTCACAGTTCTTAGGTCAAAGGCTTTCCACTGTACAGGAATTTTGCTTGACCTCCTGTATGACCACTTTGACCTATCTTGGCGGCTCTCCTACAGCCTTCTGGTATTTGTAGTTTCACTCAGACAGGGATCGACCAGAGTCTCTCGAGTTAGCACCCACATGGTGCCGGTGCCGGTGCCCGTTCCCTCTACAGCTGTTCTCCCCTCAACACTTTTACAGTTCTTTAAACTTAGTTCAACTTGCCACTTTGCGTCTTTCATTCACCACACCCCATCTCTCATCGGCTCTCCCCTCGAATCACAAACTGTGACGAACCGCTTGGTGTTCCTTTTTACTGGAGTCAAGGCCGGTACTACGGAAGCAGGAGTCTCCCTCGCTAAGGCTCATCAGCGTTGACACGCCCCGTGTACCATTGACATCTGTTGCAACACACTTGGGCTGTTTCAGTCTTACGATTCGATCTGCGGAGGTATAGTGGGTCTGCATCAAAAAGTGCAAGGTCGTTGTGTCCCTCCGTGTCAGTCTCTCGATATTTGCCACTTTTCTCCTCCTCTTGAACTGCCGGATCTGGATAGCGGTCTCGTCATGCGGTCCGCCTTGCAAGTACTGTGCTCTTTTGCTCCACCTTTCATCCTTGTGGGGAAGAAAAGGGCTGTCAGGTGTGTGTGATTCAGGTTAAGTGCCTGACACTGGGGTTGGGACATGTTAGGTAAACAGCTCTAGGGTTAGTCCTTTGGTTTTCATGTTGAGGAAACGTGTTCATGTCGGGAAATGGGAGACGTAGAGTTTCTAAGTGCTGTGCGTGACAGAATGGAGAAGAGGTGTTATGGTGAATTATAGCCATCCTCCTAGGGGGGATAGGTGATTTCGGAAGGGTGGGATTTGGAGGGTTTGTGGGGCAAACAGGAATAACCAGGATTGTGAAATGAACAAGGGGGATTGTGGAAGCAGTATTATTCTGTTACAATAGATTGGATGTTCGGGAAAGAATAACCAGAGGGACGTGGAGCTGAAGGATGGGTAGTATTCGAATGGAGACCGTTGAAACAAGGATTCTGGGATTTCTGGGTTTTGAGGGCAATGTGGTGGTAGGGTGTTAAGGGAACTTCTTTGGATGGAAGGGAGGTAGATGTGGAATAACCAAGGAAAACCTCAGAGACTTCGTCCCCCTCACCTTCCTCTTCGGTATAATACTGCGTCTCCCTTCGGGTATCCCCGAGCATAATCCCAGGCTCCCTTACCCAGACGATCCTCCCTCCCTCGCCCATCCCGAGGGTTGGGATCTGAGAAGGCCAGCCCTCCCCTGGCCACCTAAATAAGGGTCTCCCGAGGGCTACTTGAGAGAATACCCTCAGGTTTCTCACACCAGCCACCAGGATACATCACGCAATCAGGAGAGCCACTGTCTCCAGGGGGGTAGGAGGGAGCCTACTACAACATTGCTTCCCGCTGTGCAACCTCTGCATTTAAGGCCATCAATGTTGGAGACCCTCTCAGGACCGTCACCCGCTCCAAAGATAGAGGAGGGTCTTGCGTCTCAGTTTCCTTTATTCTTCCACTGCAACTGCGACCAGTGGTCTCTGCAACTCCACCTTTTGTTTTGAATGGCCGGCTCATGAGGGGGCTTTTGAATACATAAGTCTTGCTCAGGATCATTAGAACCACTGGACTGCATCTTGCGGTTTAGTGCCCCTGAGTTTCTTTTCCTTGTCCCAGTACTTAGGGCACTGAGTGTTTTGAAATCCTCCTACACATATTATTCCCCTGTTTATCACAAGCATTTTCACAAACATTAATGTGGGTAGCTTTGTGAAGGGAATCCTTGATCTTGCAGCAAGCCATAAAATATTCCGGTATCAGAGACCTCCCTCTGAGTCCTCCTGTTGATTTGGGGGGCCTTCTCCTCCCAGATGATCCACACGTCTAATACCACACTCAGAGTTAGGACTGCTCCCATGAGACCCAGTAGGTGTTGGTACCACCAGGCTGAGGTCCCTTCTCTGCTGCGCAAGTGTGCCGTGGCTCTCGAGTGCCATGATCTTGTCCTCCAGAGAAACACTTTCTTAGAGCATGTGTCCCAAATGAGACCCAAGAAGGTCAGTGTCTGCCTGGGCTGCAGCTGTGACTTCTTGAGGTTGAGCGAAAAAACCCAGCTTGTGCAGTGTGTTCATAAGAGCGCGGTAGGTATGGTGCAGTGCTTACGGAGAAGTAGCCCTGACGAGCCAGTCGTCCAGGTACAGGTAAATGTGGTGGCTTTGCGACCTGAGGCGGGCCGCCACCGTGTTAATCAGCCTTGTAAAGACCCTGGGGGCCGAGCTGAAGCCGAAAGGGAGCACCTTGTATTGGAAATGGTAGCCCATGATCCTGAATCGTAGAAAGGAATGATGAGGCTGCCACATCGCGAGGTGTAGGTACGCGTCCTTCAGATCCAGGGATCACATCCAGTTTCCCTTGCACAATGGCTCTGCTATCAAAGCTGAAGTAACTTTCTTGACATTTTTGTAGAGGTAGGGACCAGTTGAGGGTGGAAAGGTCCAACACAACTTTGAGACCCGCCTGGTTCTTTTTCTGAATGGCGAAAATCCTGGCCTAACAGCCCAAGCCTCGCTGGGAGACTGGGACTTCCTCCACTGCTTGGCTCTCGACAAGTGACTGGATCTCCGCAAAAATAGTTGCTGTCCCAACCTGTGGGAGTGGAAGGGAGGAGGAAGGAGAGGCTGGGATAGGGAGGCAGTACCCCGTGGGGACTACAGAGGATCCAGGGGTCCACGAAATTCTGGCACCAAAAATGTGCATGGAGGGCAAGCCTGCTCCCCACTGGAGACACTTGGACCTGGAGTGGCATGTCATGCCTTCCTTCCCTCCAAGGCTGCTGCGGAGGAGGGGGACTGGAAAAATCACCTACTCCCACCCCTTTTTGTTGTTTGCGCCAATGCTGGGACGGCGAACAGTCAGGCTGCCTGGACCTCCGCTCTTGGAAGCCGCGGAAACCACCGTATGTACGCCCCTTCTCAGAACGTTGTTGTGACTGGGTGTACGGTTTGGGCTTGGTAAGAATGGAGAAAGACTTGGCCGTTTGAGAGTGTTTTTTTTTTTATCCAGCTCCTGGTCCGTTGTGGAGTGGAAGAGGTCACCCCCATCGAACGGAGATCCAGTATGTGTTCCTGGACATTTGGGTTGAATTTTGTAGCTTGGAGCCAGGCCATTCTCATGTCCGTGGCAATACAGATGGCACGGCCAGAGGTGTCAATGTGGGCCAAGAAGGACTCCATGATGTCCTGCACCACGATCTTGGCCTTTGCCAATCCCGCATTGAATCGTGATTGGCTCTGAGCCGGAAGCTCTGGGAGGAAATCCGCAATTTCCCGCCAGAGGCTGCCAGCATGGCATCTGCGTTGGCTTGATGCAGGTGCAAGAGCGCGTTGAAATACAGCTTTTTCCCATACGCCTCCAAGATCTTCTCCTCCTTGCCTAGTAGAGCTGCAGAGGAGGAGGCTGACGACAAATGAGGCTTGGAGTACAGTGATGCCGCAGCGATCACTGAGGAGTGTGGCTGAGGATGGGCCGATAGCAAGAGTGCATCCCCTTCCATCTGCATGTACTTGGCGTCCAGGCGTTTATTCACCAGCTGGGCTGAGTGGGGCTTGAGCCAACCCTTATTGGCCAAGGCAACTACGTCCTTCTGCATCGGGATCCCTGTTCTGGCAATGGGACGTAGCGTGAGGACTTCTGCGAGGACCCCCCTCTGCTGGTTGCTCGACCTCAGGTTGAGGAAGGCCCAAGTACTCTGCTAGCTCTGCCAGGCATTCATGAAAGGATTTGGCTGTGGACGGCGTGTTTAGGTCCCCCTCCTCATCTGCGTTCACCTGCGGATCCAGAGGGTCCGGCGTCGGAGGGGGGAGTGCTAGGAGCCGGGGGCTGCGGTACGGGGACCGAAGCGGGAGGCTGCGGCGGAGGCTGGTGCGGAACCTCCTGCGCGATCGGTTGGGAGACCAGAGGATGACCCCCATCTGTGGAGATTTCATGAGCCTGAGGAACTTTTCAAAGAACCTGTCCTCACAGGCTGGGTTGGTGGTAGGCGATATTGACGGGCTAGTGGGCAGCTGCTGGAGCCGTTGTGTGCCCTGTCCATATGGACGCAGCGAGAACCTGCCTTGCGCAAAGGAAGGATATGCATTAGGCCACATACCTGGTTGACACCAGTCCCACCTCGACACAGGATCCTCCTCCTGCCTTCCCTGGAGGGGCATCTGCCGGATGTCTGGATGTTCTGGCATGGCAGCCATCTGGTCGAGCTGCCTGCCACGTGCTTGC
Source organism: Ambystoma mexicanum (assembly GCF_040938575.1). NCBI lineage: Eukaryota > Metazoa > Chordata > Amphibia > Caudata > Ambystomatidae > Ambystoma > Ambystoma mexicanum. The sequence goes on along the minus strand of NC_090931.1, from coordinate 1,137,329,123 downwards.
GTCGTGTTGCTCGGCTCACTGTGCCCCCCCCCCCCATGTCCAGGACTCTTGAGTGTGGATCATGGGGTCTACCCTGTTCCTCCGGTTTAGGCCCAGTAGGTGTTACGCCCTCTGCAGATCTGCCGGTAGAACTGCGTAAAGGCACCCCCTCAGCCGTGATGCAGATACTAGGGCGTAGCACCTCGGGTGAAGACCCAGTAAAAAGGACCTTCTGGTCCCTCATCACCATCACCGGGAGGATTGGTAAATCCCTCGGCTGGTAGCTGATACAGCCTCTGTATGCGGACGAGTCCTAGGGAAGGCGTCTCCCTTGCGGGGTGCACTGGAAAAGAGCGGCCCTACCTTCGATCGATGATAGACAGAGTCCTTTAGGTCCTCTGGAGGCGATCTGTGGAAGAGCTCTGTCCACCTGGCCAGTCTGTTCCTAAAAGACCTCGAGGAAAGCGCGTTGCGTGCGGTACAAGCTTGCCAGCTGTGGTCAGGGCCAAGCCACCGCAGGCAGAGGGGCTTGGGGGTCTTTAGTCGGGAAGAGAGCATTACGCCTGCGGTCCGAGTACCTGAATGACAAAAAGACAAAAAGGACAAAGAAGAAGTATCCGCGTGTGGAATTACATGGACAAAGCCAAACCCAGGAGTGCTGGTGAATTCGGCCCGTTCCCGTCGACGCGGAAAAGGGGACTGAGATGTGGCGCCGGAGAGTGGAGTCAAGGCAGCGCATACTCCCAGGGCGCACCCACACGTGCCTCTAAATTTAATGGGGAAAAAGGTTTTTTTCTGGTGTAAAAGGTTCTTTCTCCCGTCCCTCGCAAGGGACGCCCATGCAGTATGGAGTAAAGGGGACAGGACATGAGAGTACACACTCTTACCATGCACGATCCCAGGACACATGCTCCTACAACACACACCACGCACTCTTACCATGGCCGCCAAGTGGACCGTGGTTGGCGACAATGCCAGACCCCGCCTTCACCAACAGCAGGAAGGAGTTGTGGAGTCGAAACCTGCAATGGCTGCAAGTTCGGCTGCTGCGAGCACCAGATACAGAACTTCTTCCACTTACGGGCGTAATACGCATTGGTAGTTGGCGCCCTTGCGGCCGACAAGATGCAGCAACAATCTTGAGGAATCCTTGTGTGTCCAAATTCAGTGGTCAGGAGCAACGCTGCAAGGCTGTGGGAACCAGGGTTGTGATGTCACATCCTTCCCTCGTTCTGTGAGAGAATATCCGGCTCTGACACCAGGAGAAGAGGGTCGTCCACTGATAGGTGAAGAAGGTCCGAGAACCAGGTCTGTCTGGGCCAGAATGGAGCCACCAGAATCATCCTGCATTGAACCCTGCGAATCATCTGAATAGTTTTCCTGATCAGGGGAAACTGAGGGAACGCGTATGCGAACAGGCCCGTCCATGGGAATGAGAAGGCCTCCCCCCCTTGAGTACGGATGAGACACAATGCTGGCGAAGAGACGGCACTGCTTGTTCTCTGGGCTGGCCAATAAGTCCAGAGGGGGAGTCCCCCATTTTCCGAATTTCCTCACCACCTGGTCGTCCTTCAGCCGCCATTCATGCATCTGAGCGGATTCCATGCTGAGAGCATCCGTCTGAATGTTTTCAAGCCCTGGCCAGTAGAACGCCAAGATCTGAACCTTGTGCGCTGTGGCCCAGTGCCAGAAAGCCTGGGTCTCCTGGGACAGAGGCTGTGAATGTGAGCTCCCCCCTGTTTGCGTAGATAGAACATAGTCGTAGTGTTGTCGGTCAGAATCTGTACCACTGAGTCCCGAATGAGGGACAGAAAACACTTAAGCGCCCAGTGAATTGCCTTTAATTCCAGAATGTTGATGTGCAACAAAACCTTTGCAGGGGATCAAAGATCTTTTTTGCCTGGAACTGGTCGAGGTGAGCACCCCATCCAACCTGAGAAGCATCGGTCACAATTGTGTATTGAAAATCTGGTTCTACCAGGGGCATACCACTCACGATGGTGCCAGAGTGAGTCCACCACTGCAGGGCGTCTGCTAGCAAACGGGGGATGAGAACCCCTGTCGAACCAGGAGGTGTGGATCTGTGACCACCTTGAAGCGAGAAACACCTGTACCGGCCACCTGAAAAGCCGAAAATTCGGGATGTGGGATGCAGGACGTCATGGTGCAAAGAAGGGACATGTACATGCGGAAGTGTCTGGTACAAACGAACCCGCCATGGGCAACAGCCTCTCTATTCTTTCCTTTGACGGCTTCATTAGATTGAGCTGCGTTTGAAAATGAACCCTCAGAAAACCCAGTGTCAGACAGGATTTAGCAAAGTTGACTGCAAAGCCCAGATGCTGTAACAGGAGCATAGCTCCGTTGAGAGATTCTGACGTCCGCTGATGAGTCGCCCCCCTGACCAGCCAGTTGTTAAGGTATAGATAAACATGGTGCCTGTTCCTGCAGAGGTAAGTCGCCACCGGAGCCAGGCACTTGGTGAAAGTCCTGGGAGCTGACTTCAGGCCAAAGGGAAGAACCCAAAACTGGTAATGCTAGTCACCGACCATGAACCATAGAAACTTGCGATGCCTGGGGTGCATGGGGATGTGAAAATATGCATCTTCGAGATCCAAGGACACCAGAAATTCCCCCGGCTGAACCATCCGTATGATGTCTTGCAACGTTAGCATCCTGAACTTTTGGTGTTTCACATTTTTGTATAGCGGCCTCAGGCCCAGAATGGGGCACCATTTCCCATTCGGATTTTTGATGACAAAGAACCGGGAGTAGGTTCCCTTTCCTCTTTCTGTCACCGGGCCCTCTCGATAGCCCCTTTTTCAAGCATCAGACGCACCTCCTGCCGCAAGACCTACAGAGGCGGCTGCGCTCTTTTCACTGGTGGAATAGGGAGTTGCAGACGCCTGACAATGAGTGGCCGTATCGGTCTGCATCCAGCAACCATCTGTCCGTCGTGATTAAACGCCACTCGTGGATATGTTGCGCCACCCTCCCTTCGAGTTGACTGCCCATTGTTGAGGCTTGGACTGATTGCCTCTATGAGAGTAGGAGCAGGAGGAACCCCTCTTTTGCTGTCCTCAATATTCCTTGCTCCACTGTGCGGACTGGAAAGACCGTCGGTAACCCTGGGAGAAATAGGTACAGCGACCGTAATCCTAGTCGCGAGAACCTGCAAACCATGCGTTTCGAGGATCCAAAGGGGTGAAAAGACCCGCTGCCCTGCCCAGAGCCGTCGGGGACCTCGCAGTATCAGAGTCTTCCTTCATGTTCTTCAGCACCTCGTCAATCTTCTCTCCAAAAAGCTGCTCCCCTTCACAAGGCATGTCCACCACCTTGTACTGAACTTCTGGCCAGAAATCAGTACAGCGCAGGAGCATTACCCCACTATTGATCTGCTTGAACCCAGACTCTGCCAGGTCAACCGCAATATTAATATAATGTTCAGGCAGGTGGTCCACCAGAGGAACCAATCTGTGCCACATCTCGGTCGTATCGCACCATGATAGCAAGTTGGCTGCCTTGACTGTAGAGGCACTCACCGCGAGGACTTTCTTTCTGAAAACGACCAGTTTACGGCCTTCATTTTCTGGGGGAGTCACACACTTGTGCTGGGTATGCGTCTTCCGACTTACTGCCGCCGACACCACCGACTCCGGAGTGGGCTGCAACATTAGCCACTTTGGAGTTGACTCTGGCGCCTTGAACTTCTCCTCCAAGCGGCCCTTGACCGCAGGCTCCGTAAACGGGTGGCGCATAGTCCGAAGCCCTCCTACCCACATGTGGTCCAATATCGGGATCGAGAAGACTGCCTTTTGCCTCTTCCCCATATGATCGAACAAAAAAAACAGTCTACTTTCCTCTTCCGGAATGAGGCCCTCTATTGCGAGGGGCTTACAAAACCTCCTGATGAGGAATGGTAGTCAAGTCCTGCACCAATGGAACGTCCGGAGCCTGAGGCACAGGTAGCCTGGCATCCAACTGCCCCAGGATGGATTGCAGCGCCGTAAGCACCTGCATCGAGAGCAACAAGTGCGGATTGAGAAGCGGATATTGAGGCAGGACAGCCCCCAGGTCTCCCGATGTAGACGGAAAAGAAGGCTGCAGGCCCAACACCGAAGGATCTAGTAACTGATGCCCTTCCTCCTCCGGACCAGAGTCAAAGTCATAGGTCAAGGGCCCCTGTTTCAGAATATCCATCAGGAGTATGGACGTAAATCCTGCCCCAGACTGCCACAGCGTCTCTCTAGAAAACGACGGATCCACATCAGTCACCAGCTGCGCTGTGGACTTCTGCAGTTCCACCATTGCCGGAGACGTCGTTGACGGGGCAGTCGATGTAGCAGTCGTCAGCAAGGTCGTTGGAAGGGCCTGTTAAGCAGAATCCTGTGCTGTGCCCTTAGGGACCACTACACACAATTAAGACTATAGGTGGCAATACAAGTTTTACCTTTGGTACAAGCCTGTACTACTATGTCAAAGTGGTAGCAGTGGCGGAGCAGCAAGGTTTATCTCAAGAGTATATGAGCAGTAGCAGAGATTACACAAAGGGACCACAATTACTGTGACTCAAGCAAACACTGACTCAAAGTTTCAGGTAGAAAAATAGAAGTACATTTATTTTTAAACCATTCATTACAAACATAACACTTCTATTAAACTTAAATAAAAAACACACGTTAAATATACTACAACTAACCAATTCACTTTGTACAGTAAGTCTCAAGGTAAGTACCCTGTGTTTGAATGAACCGTTGTTACGAACAAAACACGTTACCGTGAATCACTTTTTGACAGTTCGGTCTACTAAATAAACGTGTATCCGTGCCATGAAATGCTACCGTGGCAAAACACACTTAGCACCTGAGATACCCAGAGGGAGTTGGAGGCAAAAATCACAGGCAATATTTTGGTTAGGCAGGCAGAATCAAGAAACACTCAGACAGGAGTTCAAAAGTCAAAGGGCCGGAGCCAGGGTCGAAAGACACCGGGGCCTGTTGCCGAAGATCACACAGTCAGACAGTTCACAATTCAACGTAGCCAAAAAGTACTTCGATATTGTCAATATTTGGAAGCAATAAGAAGGAGGGAGGACAAGGGCAAGCCTTGGAAATGAAGAAAAGGGGCTCACTCAGTTTCCTCAAGTAGAACACAGTACCTGGTTCCAATGGTGCAGCTGGTGCCCTGGTAGTTGTTCCTGTTGGTTTCCCGCAGACCCATGATTCCTGGAGCTTCGTTGTGAAGGAGGACGTCTGAAGGGGGTCTGCACCACACAGGGATAAAGCCGGCAGCAGCGACAAGGAATAAAAGGTGTGCTCCTTAAAAACAGGAGAGGCTCTTCAGATGGCTATCCGGACCACTACAGCAGCGTGCAGAGATTTCGACCAAGGAAGGGGTTCCTCTGGCTGTAGAGGATGAGCTGGTTATCCCCACCAAGCTCAAGGGAAGAAGACTCCAGACTGGGTCTTCTCTAAGTCGTTGAAGGGAAGATAGCTCAGGAATGCAGCAGGGCTTCACCGGGACAGGGTAGTTGCAGCAGCCGTCGTTCTCTCCGCTTCTCTTCGGTTCCTTGTAGTTCCAGTGGCGACTCTCTGACTTCTAGCCCAAGAGACCTGCCTTTTATGCGAAAAAAACCCATTCACACAGCCTGGCTGTCAATCACCCAGCAGGGGGGTTGTCCAGCCCGGACAACTACCCTGGCCAATCATAGCAAAGTGCGACTTGGGTTTCCTAGGATACCCTGTGCAGGGGGCGACTACGCCCCTCCCTCACATTCAGCCCACTTAGACACCCAGGTGCCTTGAGGAGGGCTTCCGAGCAGAAGCCCGCCAAAAGACAGCGAACAAAGAAGCAAACCTAGTTTGCCGTGCAAAGTAATACACAAGACGGACTTTGACAAAACGAAATGGTGAATAAACCCAACCGGATCCAAAAGAAAGACTATTTGTTCAAGCGGGTTTATGTTCAAGGCTAATATAATAGCCAAGGACAGTACCACGTTTATCTAATATAATCGCGGTAGAAAAGTTAGGGTAGATACCATTGCCACCAGCCAAGTCTAAATGCTAAAAGAGCGAAACAATGCTCTAGGAGGTACAGATAAAAAGGGATACGAATTAACCCTTTCCAGTACTCCATGGAAGATGGGGTGTACTGGATCTGTGGTAGATTGACTAAGTAAAGTTAATGGTAACTTTACCCTTTTCTGGGGGACGGTAGTCGCCTCAGAAATGGAGTCGAGGGAAGTCTCAAAGACAACCCTGTGCCACGGCACTGAAGGTGCTGTGTGACACACAAAAAGAAGGGGCTACTGAAGTGGTGTACCTTCAGAGTCCACAATCACAAAAACAGGTAGAAACACATAGCAAAACACAGGTAAGAGTGGGGGAAAAGCGCTCACTCTTACCAAGTGGAAAAAAATAAACTCCAGAAGTCCAACAAAGCTGCTGGGGGACTTACTAGGTGAGGGAAATTAGCCATAAGTGAGAATTATCCATAACAGGGCCGTCGTCAGCAAGGTCGTCGACTGGGTTGTAGATAGCAAAGCCGTCATTGACGGAGGGTCCCTCGTGAAGGAGTCAGTCGCCAGTGGAACCGATGAGAACAGACCAGCCATCAGTGTGGTCACCGACACCCCCTTCGCCGGAGAAGAGGACCGCTTGGACGAGGAACTGGAGCAGTGTTTGGACGACTCATGGCACAAAGAGGAGTGGTGACTGTCCTTCGAAGACAACTTCTTCGTCGACCAGAATGACAAATGCAACCTCGACTTCTTGTCCGAAGCAGAGGCCATGTGCGACGGTTCCGCCGGCTTCTGTGGGCGTGAACCAGAGTCCTTTGTCTTCTCTGCCCTCAGCGCTGGCTTGCCTTAAGAGGGGGACCCTGACCCCGCATTCGGCACCAGCCGTGTCACGGAAGAATCACTGCCTTGAACATTCTGAACAAGTGCTTTTAAGCTTGGGGAAGGGAATCCCGAGCTCCTGTTGAATATTGCGAGCCCAGTTGAACATTGCAAAGCAGTGCTTTAAGCTTGGGGAAAGGAACCCAGAGTTCCTCTTGATTGTGAACCATTGTGGTTTTGAGCTGGGAAAAGGGAATCCTGAGCTCTGTTTAAACATTGTGAAAAAGTGAGCTTTGAACTTGGGTACGGGAATCCCAAGACCTGGTGGAACATTTTTGAAGTAAGCAGCTATTGGAACTGTATTGACTTTGGGAAGGAAGACAAGGAAGAGCTCAAGCTGGAAGCAGCTTTACAATTTACAGACACTGTTTTAGTTGAGAAGATCCCTACACAATGTTTAGTTCTAGATCTGAGGGCAAACATAGGTTTTAACACTGACAGACTTTTGATTTGGACTTACGGACATAGACTTTATTAGTTTATTGAGGAAGGGAAAATCCCACCTTAGTTACAGGGCAAGTCAGGCCTTAAACCAACCTGAATAAAAAATGTGCTCATCAATCGGAAATCTGTTGTCTGTGTCATCTCTTGATACCATGCCTGTCTCAGTCACACATACCCTTTGCCTGTGATTGTTTTAGCACCCGTGGATATGCCCCATGTTGTTAGCGCATGAAAAGTGAAATGGTACTCCTTTTGGTGGCAAGGAGGGTCTACCGACATGGTTCCAATTAAAGAACAAGCACATAAATGCAGGCTGGAAACATAGGGTTTAGAATACGATTTGTTAACGTAGATACAAAGGAATGAGTGTTGATATGTAATTGTGCATTTAAAGGCATTCACTCAGTTATATTGCACTAGGCACTTTATCATATTGTTTATATGCTATGTTGCACCATTACCCTAGATGTATTTAATCTACATGTATATGTAGTATGGGTAATAGGTGCTTCGTGAAAGATCCAGCAGTAAATAACTAGGAGTAGGTACGACTCAAAATATTGAATCATGCACAAGACACTTTACTAAAACTGTTTATATGCGTATTTGCATATAGCTGAGATTGTCTTTTTTAAAAAATAGTTTACCTGCTTATGTGCACCTAGTCGTACCGAATAATTGTGTATATGGATATTTGATAATAGGCATCTGGTACTCAGTGGAAGATCTAATTAAAATCCATGAGCCAGTTACTAAACAGCAGTCTTCCCCGGCGCCTTCCAGAGCAGTGCAATGGCACGTTTAGCAATGATCAACCCCAGGTACAGTACACGAGTGAGCACGTTGTGCCTCTTTCCCTTTTTAGAGACGAGTAAACACAGTATGCACTGCCGGACAGTAGCGTGCAACGGTAAACCAGTACGTTCCGCCAACATGCCTAACACCAGTTCCCAGAATTCCTGAATCCTTGCACACCCCCACCACATGTGCAGAGATTTTCCAACTTCACTCCTACATCTCCAGCAATTAATGTCTGACCCTTGAGCCATTTTAACAACCACAACAGACATAACATATGCACGCATCATACATTTATATTGGACCCGATGGAACCGTGCATTCTTGGATACCTGTTTTGCATGCACAAGTGTCTTAACCTATTCACCGCCAGTGAGCAGTTCACCCAGGTCCTCACCCCAACCTACTCCATGGCCTGGCTGCACCATCCAGCCAGGCCGAGATGAGAGAAGCGTAAATCTCCATTACACGCCTGCCACCCTCAGCGAAGCTATGCAGCACAAGGTTTATCACATGCTTCTTCGGTGACACCAGGAACCCCTCCCATAAACCTCTAACCTCAGCCATCAGCCTGGAAAAACAAACAAAAATTATGGAATATTTGGCAATCTTCAATTCAACACCCCAGTGCAAAAGTTCAAAAGTATACGTTTCAAAGAGCACTCCTTGTGACCAGGTTGTGTTCCGTTGCCCTACCTCAATGCAGGAAGACTCAAAGAAAATTTCTGATTCAATAAAAGTCCTTTTATCCAACACAAAAGGTTACTTTTCTCCCGATAAGACTTTGCCTTGGATAAGGTCAATGTCTTTTCATGTAAACATGTTTCCAAAAACAAAGTACTTGTTATTCTTTCCACTTTCCTTTTGGTTAAGGCAACTGTCTTTCCATAAAATCTTCCCCCAAATATCTTCCACATTATCCTTTTTATCAACATCAATGCCAAATGTTTTCTTTCTAGACAGAGTAATTATTAACATATAACTGTTCTTCTTTCAATTGAATACTTATGTCAGGCTAGCAAAACGGAAACTGTTACGCTCACCTGACTCCCACGGAGGCGCAGGTCTGGTTTGGAGTGTTGTTGCTTCTTCTATGGTGAAGCACAGGACCCGGAAGATGGACTGGACCGGACCTTCGAATCTGGCTTGTCTGGCTCGCAGGAATATCTTTCTGTATGTGAAACGGGAGTATTAACAATCTGCGGGAGAAAGTATAAGCCTCCCACTCCCTTCTCACCCCTCTACGAAACCCTCCTGCGACCCCCACGTGAAGTCTCACCTTAGGGTCATCCTGACTTACCAACGGAACAGACCAATCGGCAGCACAGCCACTGAGATAAGATAATACAAAGGCTACCTTGGTTTGATCATTAGGGAAGGCCCCAGGTCTGCATAGAAAGTGTAGGTGACATTGGTTCATAAAAACGGCATATTTCTTGGGGTCCCCCGCAAAACGTTCAGGCGGGGCCAAAGGCATGTTTCCAGGTAGATTGATTTGTACCGGGTTATTCGAAACCATTGACGAGGCATTACCCCCAGAACTAGGTAAAGGAGTTTGTCCTGCTTGACCCTGCAACAATCGTTTGGCCAGGTCATCAGTTCTTTCCTTGGATAAGATTAATTCTCTTTTGAGAGCATTAGTTTCCTGGCGGGCGGAGTGTACTTCTGCCCTTAATTCCCCCAAAAGCTGAGCCAGCTGGTCTGTCTCGGAAGTTTCCATAGCGCCCGGGTGAGAAATTGTAGGTGGTCTTTGCGTTCTGTTACGCTCACCTGACTCCCACGGAGGCGCAGGTCTGGTTTGGAGTGTTGTTGCTTCTTCTATGGTGAAGCGCAGGACCCGGAAGATGGACTGGACCGGACCTTCGAATCTGGCTTGTCTGGCTCGCAGGAATATCTTTCTGTATGTGAAAAGGGAGTATTAACAATCTGTGGGAGAAAGTATAAGCCTCCCGCTCCCTTCTCACCCCTCTACGAAACCCTCCTGCGACCCCCACGTGAAGTCTCACCTTAAGGTTTGAAAGGTTGAGCTCTCCATCCTGCTTCTCATGCAGGGGCGCGTTGTATCCAGTTACTTCACTGGGATTTTGATTGTAGAGGGTTCAAGTTTTGTTTAACCGGTATAGTACCGTAAGGATTCTGTTAATGAGTATGATTCCGTAATAATTGTTCGTTGTCTCTTTTTCAGGTGCGGAAACTATTCCGAGAAGAGCTGTGGAACCGAAGAATGAGACTCTGGTGAGCTTGATGAGAGTTCTCGCAGTGTCCTTGTATCAATGCGCTCACTAACGCTGATGTCTTTTTTCCCCATAGGGGCCGGGGTCCGGAAATGCCTGGATGCGGCACCGACCAGAAACAAAGATCAATCCAGAAGAAATCAGGTAAGTCTTTAATGGGCGTTAGGGTAATGTCTTTTCATGCGCCCACTAACGCTGATGTCTCTTTTTCCCCTTAGGGGCCGGGGACCGGAAATGCCAGGATGCGTCACCGACCCGAAATGAAGTTGGAATAACCCAGCAGGTAAGCTTTGTAATGGAAATTAAGGTTTCCTTGTTTTCTTCCCCTCTCACCTTTATTCTGGTCTTTTTCTCCCTAGGCGCGGTGATGTGGCTGCGAGTCCAGATGTCGCCGTAGAACGTGGTGGTACCTTGTACAGGTGAGTGAGATGCGGCGCTGCAGCGATCGATGCGATGTGCTTTTAAATGGATGTCTTCCTTTTCAGGACCATCGGCGAGATGTCTCCGGAATGCGGATTTAGCAGGTAAGGACTCCTTTTTACCCTCTTCTCTTCTCTCTTTGCAGGTGTTCCAGGATGCTGGCAGGAGTGGCAGAAGACAGAATGCAGGAGCAAACACGGTGAGCGTCCAGCTGCTAGATGCAGAACAACGCGAAGCGTGAGTTGCTGCTTGGGCGTGGCTTAAATAGCCTTCAAAGTAGTTCCAGGTATGTATCCTTCCTCTCAGGTATGTATTCCTCCCCTGACCACACCCGTGTGGTTACGTAGATCCAAAGATAAAGTAGTCCCATTCAGGCCTCAGAAGGCCTGGATGTTGCAGCATGGTCTGCATCAGGTAAGTTAACACTAAGCACCTTAACACAAAGTTCCCTTTTATGAGCCTGGCACCTATGGCGCCAGGACTCTGGCCCGATATGAGCCTGGCGCCAAAGGCGCCAGGACTGAGTCCAAAGAGCCCCTACTTGAGGCTGTTGTGACTTCCCTTGAAGACATGATGTCTGCCTCTGGGGTAGCTGGGTCTTGTCTGGCACCTTGGAGGTAGGCATCATGACAGTACCCCCTCCCAAGGCCCCTCCCAAGGTCGTCCTTTCCTGGGGTTTCGGCTTGCTTGGGAATTTTCAGTGGAATCTTTGCACTAATCGCGGGGCGTGCACATGGTCACTTGGTTCCCAAGATCTTTCCTGAGGTCCGTACCCCTTCCAATCAACTAGATAGAAGAGTTTTGATTTTAACATTTTGGAATCCAATATGTCCTTAACTTCAAATTCCAATTCCCCATCGATTTGAATTGGTTCAGGGGGTTTGCTTAGTCTGGTTCTAGGCTGCACCGGTTTTAACAGTGATGCATGAAAAACGGGATGAATTTGCATGTTGGCTGGTAGATCGAGTTTAAAGGCCACCGGGTTAATTATAGCTTTGATGGGATAGGGTCCAATGTATCTGGGATTAAAAGTCTGCGGTCCTTTGAGAGGCAAATGCTTGGTTGCCAGCCACACCTGGTCTCCAATCTGGTGCGAAGGTGCTTCACTCTGATGTAGATCAGCATTTTCTTTGTATTTTTTCTTGGCTTGTTGCAAATGAGTTGTAGCTTCCTTGAAGGCTCGGGTTATAGTAGAATGCAAATGATCAACTGCAGGCATTTCCAGGTTTTGAGGAGGGTCTAGGTCTGAGGTTCTAGGATGATGACCATACAAGGTGTAAAAAGGGGTTTGTCCTGTTCCAGAATGTAAAGAATTGTTATATGCATACTCTGCGATCCATAGAATATCTTTCCAGCTGTTTTCAGATTGATGCAACATGCACCGAAGATATTGTTCAAGGGTTTGGTTAGTCCTCTCGGTTTGACCATCGGTCTGGGGTTGGTGACTAGTGGATAAGCGTCCATCAATTTGTGCCAGTTGGCAACATTTCCTCCAAAAATGGGAAATAAATTGGCTTCCTCGGTCTGAGATTAATATGGATGGAAAACCATGCATACGAACTATGTTTTCCAGAAATTCCTTGGCCAAAATGGAGGCTGAAGGTACCCCTTTTAAAGGGATAAAGTGGGCCATCTTGGAGAACAGATCCACGATTACCAAGATAGTGTTATATCCATAGCAAGGAGGCAGGTCGGTAATAAATTCCATTGACAAGGTGTGCCAAGGGGCCGGTGGAATATCCAAGGGTTGTAGGAGACCGGCTGGTCTCTTCTTTTGACCTTTATTTTGGGCGCAAACTCCGCAAGACATCACAAAAGATTTTATGTCTTTTCTCCAGGATGGCCACCAGAATTGTCGTTTGATCTTTTCCTCAGTTTTTGCGATACCAGGATGTCCTTCCATTAATGTATCATGATAGTGAGCAATGACCAATTCTTGCAGTTCTTTGTTGGGCAGAAATAACCACCCCTGGAAGTACGGTAAATCGTTATTAACGGAAAAGTGTGACCCCTTTTGAGTCCATTCTTGCAAGGCTGTGGAATTTAAAAGTTGTTTATCTTGAGTTTGAACGTCCTCTATACTTTGTAAAGAGGTCAAGCCTAAAATTCTTTGTTCGGGTATAATTGGTACTGGTTCTAAGTTTGAATTTGTTTCATCCATTCCAATCCGGGATAAAGCGTCCGTTTTGCCATTCTTGCAACCAGGCCGGTAGGCGATTATGAAATCAAATTCTGCAAAGAATAAAGCCCATCGGAGTGGGCGGGATGATTGGGCTTTGGCCATTTTTAGATATTGCAAATTCCTGTGATCTGTAATCATCGTAATGGTGTGTCTTGCGACGAGGAGGTAATGACGCCAAGCTTTGAAGGCGGACTTAATAGCTAGTAATTTTTTGTCGGTGATTGCGTAATTGATTTCAGGAGCAGTGAATTTCCTGGACCAAAAGGGTACAGGGTGCATCTGGTTAGTTTCTGGATCCCTTTGAGACAAGACAGCACCCATGGCCAAACTGGAAGCGTCGGTTTCAACAATGTAAGGGAGGTCTGGGCGCGGATGCTTCAATACAGGGGCGGAGGTGAATTTGGTCTTTAGGTCTTGAAAGGCCTGTTCTGCCTCAGGAGTCCATTCGAAACGTTTATTCTTCCGTAAGAGGGCTGTTATGGGTTGAACCACTCGAGAAAATTCCGGGATGAATCTTCGATAGAAATTGGCAAAGCCAAGCATACTCTGAACCCCCTTAACAGAGTTAGGAGATGGCCATTTGAGGATGGCGTCCACCTTTCGCAAGTCCATTCGCACTCCTTTAGGTGTCAGGATGAATCTGAGAAACTCGACCTGTGTGGTTTGAAAAACGCATTTTTCAAGTTTCGCAAACAGGTTGTGCTGGCGCAATTTTCAAGAACTGCCCTGACATGTTTTCTGTGTTCGGATTCCGAGGAGGAGTATACCAGGATGTCATCGATATATACGATGACACAAACATCAATAAGTTCCCGAAGAACATCATTCATAAAGTATTGAAAGGCGGCAGGTGCGTTGCATAATCCGAAGGGCATCACCTGATATTCAAAGAGCCCTTATTTGGTGCGGAATGCAGTCTTCCATTTGTCGCCTTCTTTTATACGTACCAGGTGATAAGCTCCTCGGAGATCTAACTTGGTGTATATACAAGCATCTTTTACCTGGTCAAGAAGTTCAGGGATCAGAGGCAGAGGATAACGATTCTTAATCATTATTTGATTTAGGGCGCGGTAGTCAATACATGTTCTAAGGTCGCCTTCTTTTTTCGGCACGAAGAACAGAGCTGAGGAAACAGGAGACTTAGACGGGCGTATAAAACAGTTGGCAAGATACTGATCTAAATACTGACGCAAATGAACGTTCTCAGGTTCAGTAAGAGCATAAATCCTACTACAGGGCGGTTGAGCATTGGGTACCAGGTCGATTTGACAATCGTACGACTGGTGGGGAGGTAACGTGTTCGCCTGTTCTTTTTGAAAAACGTCTTGGAACTCTTGGTATTCAACCAGTAGTTGTATCGTGGTGGAAGTTACTGTGGCCAGACCCATATCTGGATTTTTTGGATAACAAGTCAGTTCACAATCAGGAAAGGTTATTCTCTTTGCTCGCCAGTCAATTCGAGGATTATGTGTTTCTAACCAAGGGATTCCTAGAATTACTTGAAATTGTGGGGCCTTGATTACATCGAACACAATTGCTTCCCGATGTCCATCCTGTCCCACTAGTGTCATTTCTGTAGTGGAATGTGTTACCGGCCCTGAGGCTATTTCGGTTCCATCTACTGTAGTAATGACATCCTTGTTAACTTTCGGACGGAGAGGAAGATTAATCCTGGAGGCCAATTCACGATCTACGTAGTTTCCAATAGCTCCACTGTCGATGTATGCTTTTATAGCATGCAACCGCTGAGGCTGTTTCGGGTCCACGAGCACCATTGGCATGACAAAATGCGAGGTCAAAGAGTCTGTTTTCAAGCTCGGCAAGTGGGCCTCTACGCTTGTCGGGCTTGACCGTTTCCCGAATCAGGTTCTATTAAATTGTTGTCCGTGTCTCCAACCACCTTCTTAGGTGGCTTTACAGGGCAGTCTCGTAGAAAGTGACCAGAAGCCCCGCAATAGAGATATAGTTGCTTTTGCCGTCTTCTCTCTCGTTCCTTCTGCGTCAATGGTCCTTTAACACCGCCGATCTGCATAGGTTCGGAAACGTCGGTACTCTTAGGGTTAGCGTGAGTTTTGATCAGCACTCGAGTTTCGAACTTGGACCGATCTGCTTTTCTAGTTTGCAGTCTGTGGTCAAGTTGGACCACTAAGTCTATGTATTCTGCGCAGGCTTGAGGTGGATTTACTATTTGAGCTAGAACATCCTTAAGTTCTCCGCGCAGGCCTCGATGAAATAGTGTGATCCTTTTATTTTCGGGCCACCCCGTTTCTACAACCAGCCTATTAAAGGTGGCAATATAAGATAAGAGATCTTGGTTACCTTGTCGTAAGGATAGTAGTTCGTTGTCAAGGGCCTGTCCCTGAGAGTGTTGAGCGAATAATCTTTCCATGCTCGTCTGGAAGCTTTGAAAATCCTGGAGAATTGGGTCATCCTGACTTACCAACGGAACAGACCAATCGGCAGCACAGCCACTGAGATAAGATAATACAAAGGCTACCTTGGTTTGATCATTAGGGAAGGCCCCAGGTCTGCATAGAAAGTGTAGGTGACATTGGTTCATAAAAACGGCATATTTCTTGGGGTCCCCCGCAAAACATTCAGGCGGGGCCAAAGGCATGTTTCCAGGTAGATTGATTTGTACCGGGTTATTCGAAACCATTGACGAGGCATTACCCCCAGAACTAGGTAAAGGAGTTTGTCCTGCTTGACCCTGCAACAATCGTTTGGCCAGGTCATCAGTTCTTTCCTTGGATAAGATTAATTCTCTTTTGAGAGCATTAGTTTCCTGGCGGGCGGAGTGTACTTCTGCCCTTAATTCCCCCAAAAGGTGAGCCAGCTGGTCTGTCTCGGAAGTTTCCATAGCGCCCGGGTGAGAAATTGTAGGTGGTCTTTGCGTTCTGTTACGCTCACCTGACTCCCACGGAGGCGCAGGTCTGGTTTGGAGTGTTGTTGCTTCTTCTATGGTGAAGTGCAGGACCCGGAAGATGGACTGGACCGGACCTTCGAATCTGGCTTGTCTGGCTCGCAGGAATATCTTTCTGTATGTGAAAAGGGAGTATTAACAATCTGCGGGAGAAAGTATAAGCCTCCCGCTCCCTTCTCACCCCTCTACGAAACCCTCCTGCGACCCCCACGTGAAGTCTCACCTTAGGGTTTGAAAGGGTGAGCTCTCCATCCTGCTTCTCATGCAGGGGCGCGTTGTATCCAGTTACTTCACTGGGATTTTGATTGTAGAGGGTTCAAGTTTTGTTTTCCCGGTATAGTACCGTAAGGATTCTGTTAATGAGTATGATTCCGTAATAATAATTGTTCGTTGTCTCTTTTTCAGGTGCGGAAACTATTCCGAGAAGAGCTGTGGAACCAAAAAATGAGACTCTGGTGAGCTTGATGAGAGTTCTCTCAGTGTCCTTGTATCAATGCGCTCACTAACGCTGATGTCTTTTTTCCCCATAGGGGCCGGGGTCCGGAAATGCCTGGATGCGGCATCGACCCGAAGCGAAGCTCAATCCAGAAGAAATCAGGTAAGTCTTTAATGGGCGTTTGGGTAATGTCTTTTCATGCGCCCACTAACGCTGATGTCTTTTTTCCCCATAGGGGCCGGGGTCCGGAAATGCCAGGATGCGGCACCAACCCGAAATGAAGTTGGAATAACCCAACAGGTAAGCTTTGTAATGGAAATTAAGGTTTCCTTGTTTTCTTTCCCCTCTCACCTTTATTCTTGTCCTATTCTCCCTAGGCGCGGTGATGCGGCTGCGAGTCCAGATGTCGCCGTAGAACGTGGTGGTACCTTGTACAGGTGAGTGAGATGCGGCTCTGCAGCGATCGATGCGATGTGCTTTTAAATGGATGTCTTCCTTTTCAGGACCGTCGGCGAGATGTCTCCGGAATGCGGATTTAGCAGGTAAGGACTCCTCTTTACCCTTTTCTCTTCTCTTCTCTCTTTGCAGGTGTTCCAGGATGCTGGCAGGAGTGGCAGAAGACAGAATGCAGGAGCAAACACAGTGAGCGTCCAGCTGCTAGATGCAGAACAACACGAAGCGTGAGTTGCTGCTTGGGCGTGGCTTGAATAGCCTTCAAAGTAGTTCCAGGTATGTATCCTTCCTCTCAGGTATGTATTCCTCCCCTGACCACACCCGTGTGGTTAAGTAGTTCCAAAGATAAAGTAGTCCCATTCAGGCCTCAGAAGGCCTGGATGTTGCAACATGGTCTGCATCAGGTAAGGTAACACTAAGCACCTTAACACAAAGTCCCCTTTTATGAGCCTGGCGCCTATGGCGCCAGGACTGTGGCCCGATATGAGCCTGGCGCCAAAGGCGCCAGGACTGAGTCCAAAGAGCCCCTACTTGAGGCTGTTGTGACTTCCCTTGAAGGCATGATGTCTGCCTCTGGGGTAGCTGGGTCTTGTCTGGCACCTTGGAGGTAGGCATCATGACAGAAACAGGCGTTTACATTTCGCCAAATTACTGATTACTGCGGAAATCGGCATGGCAAATTCATTGCTTCCAGATATGATCGGGTTATACCAGACAGTGTGGGCGCATATCTGTAAACCGTATATATTATACAGTTCAAGTGGAGCGGGTGTTGCAGGGGTGTCCCACGCTCCCCATGTATTGTATAATGAGATTGGGGGCTGTAGGGGTGCCCCCCCGCTTCCATTGGAATGATTGCAGGGAATAAATGACTGGTAATCATTATGTGGTATTGGAAATGTCAATGTAGGGTAGTGTCAAATTCCACACGATGTGCAATGGTGCCATTGTGTGGAATTCAACAGTATCGTAAAATGACATTTCCAAAAAGGCATAATTTCCTCCCATGTGATAATGTGATACACCTGCCTGATACCACCTCAGGGTTAGGATCAGGTAGCGTCTGCCTTTCCCTGGCCACATGAGAGAAGATCTTAGGCTGGGAGTCATCACTGTAGCTGCCCAATAGTAAACTAAGGTCCGGGGCACCTACACCCCACCCCCCCGCCCGGAGCTGCAAAGCCTTCAAAGTCACTCTAGAATGTTTGTCCTTCCCCCAAAAAATAAAACATTAAATGGATCTACGCTCCAAAAGAGAAAGGAAATTTAGCCCAAAAAACAGTCCATTTACTGAACGCTATTAGATCATCCACATTGCATTGATACACCCACATAGCCAATCAGCTCCCACAATGATCCCCAGATACTCACTCTGGGTTTCCATCCCAATATGCCGCAGTCTGTCCCCTATCCCCGTAGACATGGTACGAATAGCTGACTTTGTCCGATTGACCACCAATCCAGAAAATTCACCATACTCACTCACCGATCCCAATGTAACTCCAGGTAACAGATCGGGTAACGTTTGTATAAAAATATATCATCAGCATGCAGTGTGGTGCCCCTCCAAGTGCTAAACCAACAGCCTTGTTCCTTCAAGGTACCACCCTCGTCAATGGCTCAATCACCAGGGCAAAAATAATAGGCAACAAAGGACAGCCCTGGCGCGTACCCCTCTGGACTGGCCATGCTGAGGATTCAATCCCATTCACCCACACTTTAGAAGTGGACCCTTCTTAGAGCAACTTAACCCCATCCCATTAATTGAGAACCCAATCCGATCCTTTCCAATACCAGCCATTGAAACTACCAACAAATAGAGTCAAACACCTTATAGGAGTCCAAGCTAACTATCGCCACCTTATCAAGAGAGTCCCTGAACTTAGCAAGGATAAGGAAAAGCCTCCTGGGATTATGAGCGGTGCTCCTGCCCTGGATGAATCCAGTCTGGTCCAGGTGGACAAGCTGCTGGACCATCCGTTGAAGGCAGTGAGCCAGTATTGTACACATCATTTTGATGTTCACATTGATTATGATTATAGACAACGGCCTACAGGACCCACAATCCGCTTGGTCCCTGCTTGCTTCAGGGCCATTTGCCACCAAGGCCTCCAGCATAGAACTTGAGGACCAACCCAAAGCGAACACCTCCAAATACACCTCCATAATGCTTTGAAGCATGAAGATCCTAATATGCCCTATAAACATCCACCATTCGACCATCAAATCCTCAAGTCTTGCCCAGAATTACGCTATCAATTGCACCCACCACACCCTGCAGCCCTATAGTGGTACCAAGCTCATCTACCTGTTCAGTCGTCAGTCTGTCCAATCCAACCTCATCCAACCATCTGACAGCCTGATCCAATCATATCATAACTCAAACCCATCCCTTCTAAAATACAACTGCTTGTAAAAGTCCCTAAACTCCTTGCAAATGTCCTCCTGATCAACCAACATATCCCTTTTGATATCCCTTATCCCATCACACAATCGCTAATGCCCTCCCTCTTCACCAACCATTCATATGTTCACCTGCACAACACAATGCCAGGGCTGTGAAGTCCTGCACTTAAAACATACGCCATTCAACAACAGTTGTATTATTGTGATAGTGGTCTACAGACCATCCTTGCTGCTGTCGGACTTCAACGAAGAAATCATTCAGCAGCTTAACAATCTGCAGGGCCCAAACACAGCCACGTTGCTGCTGGAAGACCTTAACAGATGGAGAGGGAACCCTAACGATAAAGAAGCTATACACCTTGATAAAGGACTGAATAACATTGAATATAAGGTGATAAACTCAGAGCCCACTACACCGCAAGGCAACCTTTTAGCCTGGGTCATTACCCATAATCTCGAAACTAGAATGGAAGGGAGCACACCATGCATATGGTCCAACCACTCCAAAGTATACTTCACCTTAGTAACACCTGAACCACTGCCAAAGAGAAACAATGAGAAAATAGGTCCCTGAGCAGAAACTTCAAGAACATCACCCCTGTGCGCCTACAACAATGCATAAAGAAAATTCTATCAGACATCACTGAGGGTGATACATGTGGAAATATAGTTCACGCCTATAATTCACAGGTCCAGAAACGAATAGATCAGCTAGCACCTTTCAAGGGCAAAACAGTCAGGGCAAACAATGGCCATCAAAAATGGTTTAACCCGGAACTGAGTCTGCTGAAAAAAGAAAAGAGGAGGAAGGAAAGCAGTTGGTTAAAAAAACCCACAAAAGGTAACTGGGATAACTGGAAAGACACAGATAGATGCTATAAAAAGCATTGTAAAAGCAAAGAAAGAATTCTATAATGACCAAATCTCAGTAGCTACCAATTCTAAAAGAAAGTTTTTGGACATTCTGAAATCCGTTGAAAAACCCAAAGCTTTGACCCCACCCTTCCAACCCACACAAGAGGACTGTGCAAAGGTACAGGAAGCTTTTTCCAACAAAAAACAAAAAGCAAGAGAGACGATAAGAACAGCACAAGCCAATACCCAGAAACAAATCAGTCAGAGTATGCCAGTCATTCCACAAAACAACCAGGAATGTTTCAAATTCAATCCCATTACAACAAAGGAAATGGAAGTGTTATTAGCCTCCACCTCGTGCGCAGAGAATTTGCTCCCGCCAAAGATGATACTAGACAATAAGAAGATGTTTGCCCCTTTGCTTACTAAGATGGTGAACGTGTCCTTTAGAGATGGGAAGATACCTGAAATTATTAGGACAGTCACCATCACACCTGAAGCAAAAAACCTGGCCTAGACAAGAAAGACCCAGGGAACCTCCGGCCAATAACTAATTGCAACTTCCTGTTAAAAGCACTAGACAAGGCAGCCATGGTACAACTTCTAATATTTGTAGGAGCTAAAGATATCCTACACAGACAACAATCGGGTTTCAGGGCAGCACATAGTACTGAGACAGCGATGCTTGACTTACAAACCCAGATGTTAAGTATCACGGAAACAAAACAGAGCTTATGATACTCTGATTCCCAGAAGACCGAGCGAAGCTTAGTCAAGACTATAAGACCATTAATATCAAAGACTCCCCGATCACTGTAGTTGAGAAGGTGAATAGGCTAGGATTATACCTAGAAGCATCGATAGGTGCTGATGCACAGGTTACACACCTTACCAAAAACTGCCATTATCATCATCTCAGGCTGCTCAAGTCCATTAGACCATACTTGACTGAGGGTAACTGTGCTACCATAGCCATGGCCACAATTTTATCTAGGCTCGACTATGGCAATGCACTCCTGATCGGCGCAAGTAAAGGATGCATAGCCAGAGGCCAAATCCTGGAAAATAGTCCAGTGAGAATAATAAAGGAAAAAGCTAGGCGAGACCACATAAGAGGACAGGAAAGCTCTACATTGGCTGACAGTCGAACACAGGATTTAATTGAAGTCCATGACGATGGTAACAGTTTTGGCTGAAAATAATGCAGTGGATATTTTACAGAAAGCATTTAGCGAAGAATTAAGACACAACTACTTAACTAACAAGAAAGTTAGAATACATCAACTAACATTTAAAGAGAAATAAGCCTTAGATGAATTAGCAAAAAATGCAGACATTCATCAAGATGGCAGACAAAGGGGGCAACATCGTCCTGATGAACAGGACAGACTACGGTAATGAAGGAACAACACATTTGAACAATCCAGATTGGTATCAAACCTTAGACAAGAATCTGCTACAGAAACTACAACTAAAATGCAAAATGATGAGTCAAGTTTGGTTCAAGGAAGGTTTGCTCAACGAAGAAGTAGTAGCATATATGGATGTGACAAAACCAGTGAAGTCTATTATATATTTTCTTCCGAAGATCCATAAAGAATATGACTTGTTCCCATCTTGCAGGCCAATAATAAATGGGATAGGTTCCCTAACAGAGGATCTCTCAGTAGATCGATGTACACCTGCAACCACTAACCACAAGTCTAGCATCTTTTCTTAGGGATACCAAGAATGTTCTACAACAATTAGAACAAATTCCCTGGGAAAACAACTATATATTTTTGTCACTAGACGTGGTGTGGTGTCTTTATACACGAGCATAAAACATGAAAAAGGAATTGAATGTACGGAATTCTTCCTGAAAACAGGGTCTATTTCCTATACAAAGCAAAATGCAATGATTTTGAAAATGGTGAGATTTGTATTGGAAAATAATCATGTATAGACAACAAGGGACGGCAATGGGCATGAAATTTGCGCCGTACTATGCAAATCTATTCATGGGACAGCTTAATCATGCCTGGCTACATAAGTCCTTCTATGAGAACAACAATATTGTATATTGGGGACGATATATAGATGTACTTATGATTTGGCATGTGATGAGACAGAACTCATTCTATATAAACTATCTAAATGAAAAGGAGTATAATAAACATCTCACGATAAATAGTAGTAAAGAGAAAATAGAATTTTTAGATTTGGAACTATACAATGATGGAGGCAAAATCTAAACAAATGTATATACTAAGAGAACAGTATTTTACACGTAGGAAGTAACCACCCCACTCACATCATAAGAAATATTCCTTCTGGAGAGATATTGAGAGCTAAAAAGGAATTGCAGCAAACAGGGGGACATTTGATAATCATGTGAAAAAACTAAAGACAAAATTCTTAGAAAGAGGATATCAACCAAAACATTTAAATCAAGCACTTTCAAAAGCACAGAACATTTTGTCAGAATATCTGTTAATGGACAAACAAAAACATAAAGAAGGAATGTCCAAAGTTAACTTTATGACCACATATAGCAGCGACACACGGATCACAATAAGTATTCTCAAAAATATTGGAACATTCTTAAAACAGATGAAAGTATCAAAAAATACATAGAAGATGATCCAACAATTATATTTCGTAAAGCACCCACTTTGAAAGACTAGATCAGTCCCAGCAACCTAAAGAAAAAGCCACCCAGCAATTTCAGTAGCTACTTAAATTTATTACCACCCACAGGAACGTACAGATTTGTGAACTGCAAACTCTGTCCCCAGATGTTAAAGACTGCAGATGCACCAGCCAAATATGCATGGCTGCCATATGGGAGGAGGTGGCAAAGAAGGTCTCGGGTGTGGGCCCCATATGCCGTGATGTACGCAATTGCCACAAGCGGTGGGATGACCTCCGCCTGAGAGTTTGCAACCTTCTCTCAGTGCACAGGAGGGAATGCCTGACAACAGGTGGTGGGACTGCCTCCCCCATAAAGTTGATGCCATTAAAGGAAAGATGCAGCACTGTGCTGCATCTGGAAGGCATAGAGGGAGTCAGATCGGCAGAGGCCGGTGCACATGCAGAGGGCAGTGAGTACAACATGCAATAACAGGAATGCAACAGAGTACATGCCAATGTTGCGCACAACACACAGAAACATGTCCAACTGCACAATAACAGACCACAGCCAAACCAAACAGTGGGTCACCAACCATATTTGGCGGATAAGTGTGCACAGACATATACCCCCTGTGAGAAACCAAGGGGTGTCTCACCCGCTAGCCCCAGGGATCTCTCTCTCTCTCGCGCTCTCTCTCTCTGGTGGCCAGGGCACAGCCATTGCCTTTGGATTCAGACCCTGGGGGTGGACCAGTGCGGGAGAATCACCTAGGTGTGGGGTATTCGAGGAGAGGCAGCCGATGGTGAGACGCAGTATTCCCCCCCCTTTTTTGTTCATCTACCCCATCCTATTTTTTAGGATTCACCGAGGTCCCAACACCCCCATCCCCTTTTTAACACTGGACCAAGGAAGAGGGCGACAGAGGAATAAGACCAAATCTCATACATCGTACTGGACATGTCCCGTTAATCGGGTCAGGCAGTGTCGGACACATGAATTCAAGTGCATACACCCGATACCAATTAGCTCTCCTCACACGGATAAAAGGTAAACCCTAAAGACACACTCGAGCAAGGCAGAACACGAGTACAAGCAGGACTTCTGGGGCGAAGGCAAACCTACTGGGGCAGAGCGACGGACCAGGGGACAAGAACAGCAGGTAGAAAACCCTGAGAGTTCCCTACTGGAGGTTGTTGCCTACGACAGGCCGCAAACGACACGTGGAGAAGGCCAGATCCAACAAGTGAAGACAGCATTGTGTTTCAAGGACGCCAGTGACCCTCTCGGGTGAACCGCAGAGTTGGGGAGGCGAGGCTAGGCTTGTGGTACTAAACTTGACTCGTGAATTGGACAACATAGAACCAAGAAAGAAACACACACAGCCAGTGACTTTGCAAGTGACTCGAGAGGCCGGTGTGTGTTAAAGAAAGTTGGAAGTGGCAACATTATGTCGCCAGTGAAGGCTGCACGCTAAGAAAGGCAGACCTGTGAATTAACTTTGAAGTGAAAAGACAGCTGTGGAATCAGCGATACCAAGTAACAAAGTGGTCCGGCGAAAGGAAGTAGACAACTCGAAAGTAACCTTGAAAGGTACATGGTTTGTAACGATAAAGCAAAGCAAGTAGAATTATTTCCTAGAGAAGGGGAGAGTGGAAGTTGAATCTTTAACTATAAGTCGAAGTGGTCCTGGGGAGGTCTTCAAAGAAAGCCATGAACACTAGAAAGACTTCGACACACCGGAAGTGGTCTGAGCCCAGCTGAGGGAGATCCGGAGTGTAGTTTTGTTGAACTTTGTGCTTGTGTTTGAAGAGGTCTGAGCACGACAGAGGGGAAACTATGTGAACTTTGTGTTGAAACATTGTTTGGAGGTCAGAACAAGAGACTTTAACGTGGAAGGCCAGGCGAGCCTCGATCCACGTTTTGGAACTGTTTATTGTACTATGATCCAGAGCCAGAGTGTGTCATCCTGCCTACAAAGACCGCCTTATTCTGTGCGGTCTTAACTGGGGAGGAGAGCAGATTTAGCTACCTTTATTAATTTGAACACTATTTTTTCCTTTGCATACATTTGTACAAGCGATAGGACAGGCATTAGGTTTTGTTAGCATAGGCCATTTTGATTTGACAGACTCTAATAGGACTGTTTTGTTTATCATGTGATAGTCGAGACTGCTCCTATCTTAGTTATAGGGCAGAGTACGAGTTTTCCAAACCCCAGCAACTTCAATAAAGGTTCTAAAAATTGTACCTATTGTGTTTGTCATACTTGTGATAGCATGCCTTCCCTACACCCCCAAACACAAACACACAACTGATCACATGAGCACTGCTTGTTTGCCGACAAAGAACACACAAGGCCAAACACATGCATGAGGAGCCCCCCCCCAAGCAAGCACGCATGCACCACAGCTGATGACAAACTGCCCACCCTCAGACCCACATCCTGTACTGCCACCCCATCCCTTCCACATGACAGCCTGCGGCATATTATGCAACATGGACTGCTGACCATCCCTGCTCGGATCTACGCAAGACGGGAAAGCCCTCCTCATGATGGCAGTGTCCTGCCATTCAACAATTCCCTTGCCATCCTCCATGTGCCCCTACCCCACACACCCCTAAAAGGCCAAAGACCCTGCTACCACACCTGACCCATCACACACTTCGCACCCACACATCACAGACCATGGGGCGTCGTTCCAAGTATGGTGGTCCTGAAATAAGGGTGCTGGTATCAATGTAACAGCACCCTTTCTGGGCCTCCAGACTACAAGGAAGCCTGCAGGGGCAGGTGCCCCCGGCAGGTCTGACCTGCCATGGGCAACGGCCCTATCAGACATAGTTGAAGTCTGCGGTCCGGAAAGGGTGCCGGTACGTTGCTATCAGCACCCTTATTCCCAGACCGCTAGACTCCAAGGGATGGGTATTTATATTCACGGACGCTGGGCTGCTGGAACATGTAATGCCTCAGTGGCACAAAGATGTCAAGAAGCATAACAGTGCTACAAGGTTGTCGTCAACCCGCCAGTTGCACCGGCGTGTTACTGGCAACCTCATTCTGCGGCCCATACTAGGAGTCCCAACGCAGCATGTCACCACCTCAGACGCATCCTTCACCACCACACTGCTGCCCCCCCCTTAATGCAACTTCCCCTGGAGCACTGAGCCTGATGAAAGCAACAGCCCTACCTCATTGTACCTCTCGCCACCCTTTGCCCCTAGACACATTCCAATTAGGCATCCTGTGAATCAAACTGGCCACAATGCCCCATGACTGACCCTCTCCAGGACTGGTATCCCTGAACTGGCTCACTGTGATGACACTGACCAATTTCATCAACACCACCGCCCCACACACCAGGATGCCTGTGGCCTGGTCCCCCCTAGTTCACACTGGCATGGTGACATTCACGTCAAATCCCCACCAGCGCACCACACAGGCAGCTGCCCATAAACACACTTCCCTGTATTAGGCAGGCACTGGACCACCCCATCCCTCGCAGTGTACACCCCTCCCCCTTACACCTGCTCCTGCCATCCATATGTGATCAGCCCCTTGTGTCCGTCACCCTCTGCTGTACTTTCAGCCACAGCCTACCCTCCCGAGTGCGACAGTGTACCCTGCACTTGCATGATGACCAGGATACGAGGCCCAGTATGGCTGCATCTGTAGATTACTCTGGCCATGCCCAACATCATCCAGCTGGTGGTGACTAGTGACACTTGGGAATATGCGCCATACCGCATATGAATGCATGAACTTTATGCAGCATGCCCAGGCGTTGTGTGAAACACCAACTGAACAGCATGTTGCAAGGCCATAGGAATACATCTCAGAAAGGAAATCCAGAGGAAACAATTTGCAAAAAAGCGTATTAAGGATTTTATTAAACCTAATTCATTTTTCTCTGTGAATTTAATCACAAATTAATCTGCACTCTAACGATTTTTAATTTCACGTAGCAGGAATATTATAAAAACATCAAAATTTGCTAAAAATCATCCTATTAAATCATTCATACATTTATCCACATCCATACAACATCCATCCAAATACTCATACAACTCATCAATAAGTACAGAATAAAAACATAACAAATATAACAATTCATCCACAATTTCATAGTTATACAAAAAGTTTTTGTGCAAAACACATAGTGCAAGGCCACAATAGGTTTTTTAAGTGGTCAGCAACAACAACACACAATGCATGGCCACTAGATTTTAGAAGAGGTGGTCAGCAATCGGGATAGGCCTTATCCTAGGTTTCTCTCAGAGAGAAACCTAGGATAAGTCCACTTGCGAAGTCCTTTTTTGGCCTATCCCGATTGCTGACCACCTCTTCTAAAATCTACAGTGGCCATGCATTGTGTGTTGTTGTTGCTGACCACTTAAAAAACCTATTGTGGCCTTGCACTATGTGTTGTTTTGAACAAAAACTTTTTGTATAACTATGAAATTGTGGGTGAATTGTTATATTTGTTATATGTTTTTATTCTGTACTTATTGATGAGTTGTATGAGTATTTGGATGGATGTGGATAAATGTATGAATGCTTTAATAGGATGATTTTTATCAAATTTTGTGTTTTTATAATATTCCTGCTATGTGAAATCGTTATGAGTGCAGATTAATTTGTGATTAAATTCACAGAGAAAAATGTATTAGGTTTAATAAAATCTTAATATGCTTTTTTGCAAATGGTTCCCTCTGGATTTCCTTTCTGAGATGTATTATTACGGTAATACCCCAATCTAGAGAGTGGGGTCTCCTGTGCCCTTCAGTGACAGAGCAAGGCCATAGGAAGTCATATACTCCACTGACTGCATGCCCTTCTCACCACCAGAGGCACATCTTAGGACAGCAAAGAAAGTGTCCCTAGCACATCCAGGTCAGCCCCACGGAGGAAAGTCGCAAATAAATCACACCACATCACTGCTGTGGCACCGCCATCATCAGCTGCCACTACTCAGGCAACACCTGCAGCAGCTACGACATCAGCAGCTGCCACCACTCCGGCTACACTTGTAGCCGCTACAACATCAGCAGCTGCCACCATTCTGGCTACACCTGCAACGTCAGCACCCGCCACCACTCCAGCTTCACCTGCAGCAGCACCTACAGGGAGGCAATCCACCCCCTCAACACCAGGCACCCATATACATGGGTGCATCCAGAGGAGGAGGATGCTGGACGGGATGGTGACACCAGACACGGCACAACCAAGCACGCACCCTATGACTGTCCCACTGTCAACACTTGAGCACAGGGAGATGGCCCCACTGTCCTCAAGAGCACCAGCAGCTGGCTCCCAGCAGAGCAGCCCAAGGCGCAGGTCCATGTGGCTGTCAGCGTCGCCACGGGAGGGCGGCCCATGTGGCAAAAAGCCATGGCAATGATCCCCGGATACACATGCTATGCAAGTATTGTGCGTGTGGCCTGGGTAGTGTGCTCATGATCAGAAGTAATACTGAATTAGTTAATTGCGGGCTTCACGCCCATCCCGGTCATCCCTGCGATGGCGCATTTGTGTATCAGCATCTGCATCTGAATCACTGCCGTCATCTCCAGATGCAATGGAATGTTATGCCTGATGCACATGTTGTGTAACATGGCACAGGCAAGGACTACCTTGCCAACTTTCACTGGCCACACCCCCCCACCCCCTGATCGCTTAGGCAACAGAACCTTGACTTCAGGAGTCCAAATGTATGCTCAATGGTGGACCTTGTCCTGATGTGCACACGGTTGTGCAGATTCTCCAGGTGGGTCTGTGGATGCCCGGCAGGTGTCATCAGCCATGGCAACAAGGTGTAGCCAAAATCACATGCATGGGAGGGACACAAGGAGGGCAACATCATTGGGGTGATAGAGCAATGCAGGCAAGTCTGGATGTGGGTCTGTGACGCATGCATATGGGTATGTGCACTCGTGGACGAACAATCACCTTGCTGCACCCTGTGACAAAGGGCAACACATTAAAACATTTTTTGATATGACTGGGAGCAGAATCCTGGCTCTTCATTGTTTTGTGTGTTGCATGATTGGGATTGGACTCGCATGGATGTGGTGGTGAGGGATGGGCACTGTGAGGGCATGCATTAGTAGATGAAATGCGTGTGATGCATCTGGTACCTGTAGTGCATGTCACGTGCTGGTCCATCAGTGCTCAGATTATGATGGGGTGTCCTTCCATTTACTCATGTGCTTCATGCCAGCCATGGGATCCCACTCTTGCATGCGGTTTGTGTCCATGCATTTATTAGTTGCCTGCGGCCTGTCCACTGGTGTCAGTGATTAATCCCCCACCCCTTAGCCAGAACATATGCAATGTGATGTGTGCGTAGGTACTCTGACTCACCCAATAGCCAGGTTCGCTGTCCGACGTAATGCTCCATGTACCTTGGCAGCGTGCTGTTGCGCAGGACCATGGAGTCATGTGTAGATCCAGGGAAACGTGCACAACAGTGTGCGATGGTCAGGTCAGCATCGCAGACAAACTGTACATTCCTTGAGTGGTACAGCTTTCGGGTGCAATATACCTCCCCAATGGCACAGCCGGCCACTAGCTCGATGTGTGTGCAGTCGAGCGCTCCAATACATTGGGCATGCCAGCTAGGCCATGAAAATAGAACTTTGTTGCATTCTCCTGGGCCTGTGTTGTGGGAAGGGCAATGTGCTAGGACACATGACGCATCCAGGACCTGCACAAGCACCTTTGAAAATCCAGGCTTGGAGATTCCATGCAGCTTCCTGACTGTGTGCTGGTATGTGCCGGTGGCGAGAAAATGCAGCATTGACACCACCTTCAGCAAGGGGGATGGCAATAACACTCCGGATGTCGTCGTGGATGAGGTCCACTATGTCGAGGATGGTCTCTCTGGCCAGGTGATACAGTGTGTGTATATCTGCCTGTCAGTCAGGCTCCAGGGTGTGGCCCTTGTACAGGGTATGGGTGCTTGCCTGTGGGGTGGTACTTGCTGGTCATAGTTTGTTTGTTTGTTTATTTATTTATTTATTGAGCGCACCGGACCCTGAGGTAGCAGGGCGCATATGACACGAGGGCTTCCAGCTTGGTTACAGAAGTTACAAGTTACAGAACATGGTAAAAACAATTTCCTTGGCTCCACAAGGTGAGGATAGGACAGTAAAGTACATGTACAAGCGGTGTGCAGACAAGTCATCATATAACTGACGTTTACATAATAGCAAATCTATATCAGGTACAATACATGCAGTAGGTACGTGGGGGGAATGCGGGTTACATAGCGTTCTCAGTGAGCCATTTTATTGTGTTCTTTCTGAATTTGTTGAATGTTTGGTCAGATCTAAGTGTGTGAGGTAGGGAGTTCCACAATTGAGCTGCCCTAATTGGGAAGCTGGATCCTCCAAAAGTGATCAGTTTAAATCTGGGCACTAGAAGGCAATTGGGGCTGACTATTCTTGTTGGTCTAGTGGAGGTTTTCCTAGTAAATCGTTCTGTTAGGTAGCGAGGGGCTTTAATGTTTAAGCATTTGTGAATGAGGGAGGCAGATTTGAGGTTAATTTTTTCTTGGGTAGAGAACCATTTGTGTTTCCGTCTTATTTCAGAAATGTGTACTCTTCTGGGAATACTTAGGGCTGCTCTAAGTGCATTATTTTGGAGCACTTGTATTCTTTTGATGGTTTGTTTAGTTGCCCCTATGTAGAGGGAATTACAGTAATCTAATTTTGATAGGATAAGGGCTCTGGCTAAGGTTAGGCAACTGTCGTCTGATATGAATTGTTTCCCGGCTCGTATTAATTTGCATGTGTAGGCCGTGGATGAGGCCAGTGAGTTTACCTGTTTGGTAAGGGACAGGGTCGAGTCGAGGTAGAAACCTAGGGTTTTTACTTCTCTGGCGACCTTGATAGTGTTCCCATCGATGATAAATGCTGAGTAATTTGGGTTAAGTTTAGAGATGTGAGCTGCGGTGCCCAAGATAATGAGTTCCGTTTTGTCATCGTTCATGGATCGTTGGCCATCCATGCCTGAACGATGCTATAGACTCTGTTCAC
The DNA here is from genome assembly GCF_040938575.1 of Ambystoma mexicanum. Taxonomy (NCBI): domain Eukaryota; kingdom Metazoa; phylum Chordata; class Amphibia; order Caudata; family Ambystomatidae; genus Ambystoma; species Ambystoma mexicanum. The sequence goes on along the minus strand of NC_090931.1, from coordinate 1,137,298,441 downwards.
CAAAGCCAGATCTTCCCCATAATCCCCGGTAAGTGGTAGGAGAATCTGGGTATCGTCTGCGTAATTGGTGTAGGTGATACCCAGATTGTCAAGATCGTCAAAGAGTGGCTTGGTGAAGATATTGTAGAGTGTTGGCGAGACACAAGATCCCTGGGGCACTCCACACGTGATGGGTATCGGGTCTGCTGCCGCTGAGGGGGAGAACACCGTCTTGGTCCTGTCACTAAGGAATGACTGTATCCAAACTATAACCTCCCCTGAAAAGTTGGCCGCAGAGTCCAGGTGATTACACAGGACTCTATGGTCCACCAGGTCAAAGGCGGCTGAGATGTCTAGTAGGAGGAGGAGTGCTAATTTACCCTCGTCTCTGAGTGAGTATTTGGGCCTTTAAATCGATAAGGAAGGTCTCTGTGCCATGTTGAGGTCGGAAACCGGATTGGCGGGCGCCAAGGAGATGGTTCACCTCAAGGGAGTTCTGAATTTGGGTGTATGCTACCTTATCTAGTATTTTTAGTAAGAAAGGCACCGTGGTGATGGGCCTGTAGTTTGTGGGAATGTTGGGGTCCAGTGTTTGTTTTTTCAGAAGGGGGAGTACCCAGGATTCCTTTAGGTTACGCGGAATGGTGCCCGTAGTAAAGGAGGCACTGATAAGTTTGGTGATGAAGGGAGCTAGATCTCTAGCAGCGTCCTTGATCAGTTGTGCTGGGCATTGGTTGCCTTTGCAGGTGGATGGTTTAAGTGCAAGAATAGTATTCTCTACCTCGATCACTGAGACCTTAGAGAAGTTGAATTGGGTGAATTCTTTGGGTTTAGATATTGGTGTTTTGTTCAAGGGACTTTGGGTTTGGGCCGATAGTGAGGCTTTCTTTAGGGCAATTTTAGTTTGGAGGTTGGCCACTTTGTTGGTTAGTGCCAACTGTATGTCTGTGCACCAGGTTTTATCTTTAATAGAGTCATCCTGTACTGCAATAGGGGTTTCCAATTCTTTTAGAATTGAGAAGAGCTCCTTCATACTGAAGTTGGCTAGGCTAATCCTGTTATATGTTTCTTGTTTAGACGGGATGATATCCTTTTTGTATTGCGTTGAGATATTTATTAGATTGGTTTTATTTTCTGCGGTAGGATATAGGTTCCATACCGTTTCCCATTTTCTTTTCTGTAGTCTTAGGTTTTTTAGGTGGGGTGTAAACCAAGAGTTAAGATGCTTTTTTGGTTTACTGTTCCTAAGTTTAAGCGGAGCAATGCTGTCGAGAGCAGTGCTCATAGCATTATTGAATTCCTCCACTTGAAGGCCTGGGTCAGTATGGTCTGGTAAGGAGTTAAGATTAGGTAGGATGTGGGGCAAGATATTGTCCTCTGTGATATTTTTCTTGTTTCTAGTTAATGTGGGTACGGCGAGGGGGGGTGTTAGAGCAATGGGTCTTTTAGTATTGAGAATAAAGGAGATGAAGTGGTGGTCAGTCCAAATTTGGGGGGCGATGGATGTAGTGGAGAGGTTACAGTTGTGACTGGCAATCCAGTCGAGAGTTCTCCCTTTTGTATGAGTGGACATATTCACTTTCTGCGTGAAACCTAGCTCTGTCAGGATGTTGGCTACGGAAGTAGCTTCTCAGAGACAAGAGTGGTTATATCTTGGGGGTCTATAGAGGAGATGGATATTTAATGTTTGAGAGTTGGCGGTGGGTAGTTTAATGGAAAGAGACTGGCAGGATTTAAGGTTAGGTGTAGAGGCGATTCTCATGGAGAGATTGGTTTTGGGGATGATCGCTATTCCTCCACCTCGTGCATCTAGTCTGTCAGCTCTAAGGATAGTGTAGTTCTCTGGGAATGCTAGCGTTAGTGCTGGACCTGCTGCCTCGTGGAGCCAGGATTCAGTAATGCCGATGAAGTCAAGGTCATTTTCCAGGATAGAGTCTGCTATCATGGTTCCTCTGCATCATCATCCTCGTCGTCCTCCTCCTCTGCCTGTCAGCTTGTTGCAAATCCTGCTCATGGACGTGCATTCCTCCATGCAGGGCCTCCAGATCCATGACTACTGCTACAAGTGGCAGCATGGTTGTGGTCCTTTTCAGCTGTCAGTGCTCATGGTGTGCGGCTGGGCTGATTAGGTGCACCTCTGGCTGTTTCTGCTCACCTGGGCCTGCTTACGGCTGCCTCCGTTTCCAGCACGGTATTCACAGTGGTAACAGCATTTTGCTACCCCAGTTTCCGTGGAGACACTTCGGGGTGTCGCACTTCGGGGTTGCCGCAATTTCCATTGAAGGTGCTGTCGGCTACAGTCCCCCAGAAGACAATGTTTCTGGCAACGTTTTTTTTTTTTTTTTTTTTTGAAACGTTTTTAATTATATTTCAACCAACAAAACAATACAGACCAAATATATAATACAAGATGCATAATACAGTTTCGAATGTGTTCATTATACAATTTGATCTCCGTTCCCCAAAACCCACCCCCCCCTACGAGCCCGTCAAGTCTGTTCACTTAGTGTTTACGCTGCACGGTGGGATCCGTTCTCCATTGGAATCCGCCAGGTCTGGCATCGTTCCAAACAAATCCGCTATCAGTGATTTCCAAGCCAACAGGGTTCCCACCTCTTCTTCCCCTTCCCTTATACTGGACTCCTGCCATACCATTGTCTCTGCTTCCGCCCACTTTTGCAATTCATTCCACCATATCTCCACCTGTGGTTTCTGACAGGCCTTCCACCCCATGGCAATCCTTCTCTTAGCCAGCACATATGCCAAGTCTTTCAATTTGTTCACATGCTTCAGTTTCTGCGATCTAGGGAACCCCCCCAATAAGCAGGCCCAAGCTGACTCTACAACCAGTGCCACTCCTTTATCTGCCAGTCTCGCCGCTATTTCGCCCCAGAAGCGCCCAACCACAGGGCAGGACCAAAACATGTGTGTCATGTCAGCCTGTTCTTCGTCACACTTGGGACATGCCTGTCTACCTGCATTTTTAAACCTCGATATCCTCAGGGGTGTCATGTACGCTCTATGCGTAATATATAATTGTATCTGTTTCAACCTAGCGTTTCTCGACACCTTCTGATGATACCACAAAGCCCGCTCCCACATCCCATCCTCCATTGGGGCTCCCACCTCAGTCTCCCAATCTAATCGGAGTTGCATTGGTTCTTTACCTATCCTAAGCATCAGCATATCATACAACCTTGAGATCTCATGCCCTCCCTCTGTTATGTCATATATAGTGTCTACTGTATCGTTCGGCTCTGCTTCGAGGACAGTTTCGGGCCAAGTCTTTTTAATTTCGCGCGCCAGTCTATGATATGTAATATATTGGCCTGCGTGTAAACCTGTTTCCTCGCCCAACTCCTCGAAAGTTATGATGGATCCCTCCCGCCAAACATCACCAATCGTTGCCAAACCCACTGGCTCCCAGCGGCTTCTAATCCTCTTTCGCAGTTGCTCATTCTGGCAACGTTGTTACCGGCATTGCGACTCGAAGTGCGACTGTCCCGGAACTGTCCTGGAATTGCCTGTAGTCGGTGCTACCGGCACAGTGTTTCCGGACCACCAAGCTTGAAATGAGGCCCCATGTGTCTTATTCACAATTCTTTCTTTAGGAAAATGATTTCCCCTTCCTCTTATAATGTCCCCGCTTTGGCTCAGGCAATACAGATTGTTATTCTCCCTTTCAAGTAATCATCTTCTTTGTATATGGTCAGGGAAATGGTATTCTTGTTTATTCCCAATTGCCTTTCTTTGGTTTAGGCAATGCTGGTTGTCATTAAGTTCCAGGATTACCTCCTCTTTGCTTGGATAATGCCAGTTGCAATCTTGCTTTTCTATTGCCCCCTCTCGTTGTTTGCAAAGTATTACCCTTCTTTCCCTTGGTAGGGATGTTTGTCTTCAATATATATTTCAAGCCACAAATACTTTAATTCATTAGTTTGGCATTCACTATGACAGTTAGCGGCCAGCGGTCTAACGCAGAGCACCCCGGGGTCACCTAATGCAGGCCGACTCACTGATTTTCTCTTGCACATCTGTTCGACCCGCTGCCTCTTCTGTTTTTTTCTCACGTGTCTGTCCAGTCACACTCCTGCTGCCCACACGGACTCAAACAGGAGCTTGTCACTTCTTCTGTGTGCCCAGGTGAACGCCAACCACTGGGGCAGGATGCTGCAAAGGGAGAGGTCCTCTCTCTCACGGGATGGCCCACAGCTGCACCGCTTCCCGCTGTGTTTCCTCTGCAGAATAAAGCCTCAGCTTCTACAACTCATAGCAGCGCAATCCGTTGCAATCACAGGGCTGGTGCAATAGTCTTCTTTCTGCACCTTCCACTGCTGCTGCTCACTTCTAATTCTGGTGGCCTGTACCTGAAGGGGTTTAATATATTGAAAACGCTCACTCGGGTGTGGGCCATTGGAACCACTAGCCTACACATCATAGTTCTGCGTCCCAGAGCTCCTCTTCCTCGCCCCAGCACTTAAGGAATTATGGAACTGGAAGTCCCTAATGTTATTTAGCCCAAAAGTCTAACATTGTTTAAGTGATTCTAGAGATACACTTTGATGGAAAGTTAAGGGATTTGATGATTGATTCTGGGCTTTATAATGCACATTCAAAGGGAGATCATAACCCTCAAAAGTAGGGATCGGTGTTCTCAGATTCCTACATATACTATTCCCCTGGTGATTATAAGGGTTTTCACCTCCAAAAACTTTGGTCGTTTTGGGAAGGGTAGCTCTAGCCTGGCAACATCCCGTTAGATATTCTAGAATCATGGAATAGTCTCACTTTGAGGAAGATATATACAACATCTCTCCTAACGGAGGCGTTCTATTCCCTTGGGGGCCTTCTCCTCCCAGGTGATCCACCCGGCTAATACTAACCCCAGGGTTAGGATCAGGTAGAGGCTGCCTTCCCCTGGCCACTTGGGAGGAGGCTTTAGTCAGGGTTTCTGTGAGAACTCTGCAGGGTTCATCACAGCGTTAAGCTAAGCTTTCCAACATAACTTTCTTTTTTATATTTGATATATTTTTATCATATAAACCAGAAGTATAGTATTGTATTGATCATTTATATAGCACCCTTTCCCCATTTGTATGGCCTCAATCTGCTTTGTGGTTGGAACGCCCTTGGTGACCGCACTCCATGTGTAGGAGGTTCTAGGCGTTTCAGTTAAAAGATGCATGTGTGCATTTTGGCAGGTTAGGACTTAGGTGGCTGGCTAGGCGTCAATAAGCAGCCTGGAGGTCAAGCACGTGGCTGAGTGGTGTTGGTGGCTTTGGATACAGTGATGAAGTTTCACTGTGTGCCCAGCTGGACCGAATTATTTTTTTCTTAGGTTGTCGCTGTATACTAATGGCAGAGGTGTTAAGGTACTTCAGGGGTTTTGGTGTGGACGGCTATGTGAGCTGCTAGACCGGAATATCATAGCCATAGCTGCATTCTACAGTGCGTGGATGGGTGGCCGTACTTGTGGCCTGTATCCACATATGTGGTGTAAAGTATACGTACAGTACGCTTGGATGGAGTTTGACTGTGGTGTTTGTTTTTTTGGTCCAATGCTACTGGCCTGGCTTGCCAATCGTGGAATCCCTGAAACAAAAGTCTGAGCAATGTGAGAGGGCCCCAGAGGGACAGGGTGGGGGCGGGATGAGGGGAGGAGGATAGTTTGTCACGGTGTGCTGATGCAAATGCTACCAGCATCCATGGCATATTGGAGAGTCGGACTGTTGTGTTTGCGCCAGAATTTCTGTGCGCTATCGACAGTGTAGAGTGCGGGAGGAGGGAGGAGGAAAAGCAAGTACAAAAACAATAATACACAATGAGCCATTCTGAATTACATTTGTATACATTAAAACGTAAGACATATCACTGGGAGAACATATTCAAACATAAAACAATGAAGTCCAACAAATGGCATACTTCAAGCATGGTCCTCAAAACCGAAACAATTTTACCCAAACGCAGAGAACATGAAAAGAGCATTAACCCCGCGGTCCAAACCAACAAATTCAATAAGAAACATACAACTTCCACAAGACATGAAATAAGATTAATCCTGGCCCTCTATCGCTCTATTTCTACCTTCATAATCTTGGTTATGTGAAAAACTTTAACAGCACTTGTGGTACACTTCAATGACAATAGAATGGTCATAAAACAAAATTTCACAGATTCTGAAACTGCTTCCTAACAGCTTATCCTATATGATCCATTTTGTTCTCCTGTATTCGGTAACAGTCTCTTGCTCACCACTGTCTTTTCCCTAATAACTATTTGGGTGAGGTGAATCGCTATTTCCTAAAAATGTCCCTTGCCCAGCATTCCAAATGGACATAATCCCTCGTAAAGACAAAATTAACTCCGCGTGGAATGCAGGTTTTCCAAGAGAAATGAAATAAAATGATATTTTATTTATATCACGCTCGTACACAAGTGTTTCAGAGCGCAACCAGGCAAAATGGGAGGGGAATAAGGGAGAAAAAAAACTGAAAAACAGCGATCTTACTAGGCACAGTCACATTTAAGAAAGTGCAAGTGCATGGGAAAGTAAAATGAGGGAAAGTGCAAGGAAAGGGGTGGGGAGTGGAAAGTGGGAAGCAGAGGAGAGAAAACAAATTAATATTAAATAGAATAAATAATAATTAAGGGCTATAAACCATGGTAGTGCAGCCAGCAAGTAAAGTTAGTCAGAAAGGTATATCTGATAAGTGCAGAAGAAATGTGGGAGGGGGACTGTATGGGTACAGATGCAGAACCCTAGTGCAGATGGTGGCCTGGAGGCAGTGCATGAGGGTGGCAGGGTGAGCAGGTACCTGGGCCCGAAAGAACAGAGGGTGGCCAGGTGCACAATGCCATGAGAAGAAACAGATCAACAGGGGAGAAGGGGGGTAAAGGCAGAGGCAAAGAGTAAGGTCTTGAGAGGTTTCCGGAACCGAAGATGTTTTTCCTCAAGTTTCAAGGTGGCTGGGAGGCTGTTCCAAAGGGAGGCACCAGCCGAACACAGATCTACCCCCAGCTCATTTTTTTGCAAAACGACAAACCCTGAGGGAGTTAGAAGTAGAGGAGCGAAGGGCTCGAGAGGGGAGGTATTTATGGAGGGATAGTTGAAGGCATTTTGGACCCAGGCCCCAGACAGCCTTGTGGACAATGCAGAGGGTTTTAAATTTAATCCTTGCATCCACTGGGAGCCAGTGAAGGGATGTCAAGGCTGGAGAGATACGATCCCAGGGCTTGAGGCCAAGGACAAGTCTTGCAGTCCTGTTCTGGATTAGTTGTAGAGGGCGGAGAGTGGAGGCAGGTAGATTTAGAAAGAGGCTGTTACAGTAATCCAGTCTGGAAAGAACCAGAGCTTGGGAGACGGTGAGCTTTTGAGGGAAGGAGAGGAAAGGCAGGGTACCTCTAAGGAGGTGAAGTAAAAAGTTTGATTTTTTGGAGCCATCAGAGATGTGTGCGGAGAAGGAAAGTGTCGAGTCAAAGATAACCCCAAGGTTCTTAGCCGCGCAGGTGAGGGTGGGAGGAGGACCAAGGGAGGCCGGCCAGAGAGTGAGAGGAAAGGATGGAGATGGTGTACCAATAAGGAGGATCTCAGTCTTGTTGGCATTTAGACATAGATCATTGGCAGCACACCAATTTTGAATGGCGATTAGACAATCGGAGATGGGGGAAGAAGAGGAGGAGGCTGAAGGAAGCCTGAAAACGAGTTGGGTGTCGTCAGCACAGCACTGGAAAGTTGAGCAGAACATTGAGATGCATTAAGCGAGAGTTGCCAGGCATTGGTTGAAAAGCCAGGGCGAGAAGATAGACCCCTGGGAGACACCACATGTGGAGAGGGAGATAGGAAGGGCCCAAGTTGTACCTGGGAGGGTTGATCAGAGAGAAAAGAAGTCAGCCAGGCCAGAGCCTGATCAGTGATATCGAGGTTGTCAGGAAGACGATTGAGCAGGGTGGTATGGTCGTCCGTGTCGAACGCAGAGGAGAGATCAAGTAGGATGAGGACAGAGGGAATGTTAGAATCGAGGTTGGAGAGCAGGTTTTCACAGATCTTCAGGAGAGCAGTTTCCGTACTTCTGGCTGCTCTGAAGCCAGATTGGTGGTCATGGAGGGAGCCAATAGAGTCGGAATGGAGATTAAGCTGAGAGATGGCCAGCTTTTCCAGGAGCTTGCCCAAAAAGGGAGTAATGGAAATTGGGTGGTAGTTTGCTGGACGTGACGGATCAGCATTATATTTCTTGAGGTGAGGATGCACAAGGGTTGTTTAAGAGGGGTGGGGAAAGAGCCAGAAGCAAAGGAGAGGTTGCAGAAATCACCAAGGGCTGGCACAAGGGTGTCAATGTGCTCCTTAATGGTTTTAGAGGAACAGGGATGGACCTGTTACGATGAGGTTTTCATAGATCAGACTTGTCTAGATATCTCATCAGGGGAGAAAAGAGGAAAGGAGAAGAAAGGGGGGTAGCTGAGGGAGGGTCAGCAGGCCGAGAAGGAGAGGGAGGAGGGGGGGCAGAGGAGAGGGTGGACAGGATGTCCTGGGTTTTAGAGATAAAGTGAGGCAAGGGCATTGCAAAGATCCTGGGAGGAGAGAAGTGGGGTGGAGACTGCAGCAGGGTTGGCCAGATCCTTGCAGATTTTGAAAAGTTGTTAGATACCGCAGAGACGGAGGCTTGTATGTGGACTTTCCTCTTAGTGCGGACAGCAAGTCGGTATTGCCTTTGGAACAGGCGGCAGGCCAGTTTGTCAGAGGATGAGCAAGAAGCCCTCTATTTCCTCTCCGCCGCCTACACTTCCGTTTAAGTGTAGCTAGGTCAGAGTCATACCAAGAATTGCACTTGGCTTTGGACTTTAAACGGATCCTCATGACGGGGCAAGAGTATCAAGAGTAGCAGAAATAGAGAAGTAGAGACGAGAGAGAGCTGTGTCAGGGTGTGAGTCAGCCTGGGGTGGAGGGGGGGGGGGAAGGTTGAAGCGAAGGCCTCGACTGACACACTTCATGGGCCAGATAACTGAGAAGGTGGGTGGCAATCTCGGAGTGTACTTGGCTTGAGGGGGCTGGGGGGAGATGGAGAGATGAGAGGAGAGGAGGCAGTGATCACTCCAGGAGAGACTGAATGTTCATTAAATAATGCCCTCTCCAAAGAGCCGAAAAGGTTGGGGAGTCAGGAGGGTCAGATTGACCGTGATTAAATAACATCTATAACTTTCCTCTATACCAGTTTCACTTTAGTGGAAAACAAACAAAAAAACACAGGACTTAATATGTCCATGCATTGACATCCTTAGGCCCATTGCACACAATTTGTCGAGTAGAATATGCTTGATGCAGTAACTTGGTTGTTATTGTCCTAGTGATACTGAAACATCACATATCAGATACCACATAACAAACTGGTTTGTTATGTACACACAAATCTTCGGGCCAAGCATATCCCAAGACAGTGTGCGTGCCTCATTATCAAGAAATAGCAATAGGTAAATCTGTTTCTTTCAGAGACATTCAATACTGCTATCAGTTAATTTGCGAGTAATAGAGCGTAGTTCAAGTTAACTCTAAAGATCACTGCAGAAACCACTAAATAACCAAATAGATTTCCTCAGGATGTCCCTATCACAGAGAGCCCTGAACCCAAACAAGTTTGTGTCAGAATAGAAGTCTTATGTAGTAAGTGAAAGGTTGGTTGGTGAAGGGGACACTGAGGAACCTGAGGGTATCCTGACACTTACTCCCCTTGGATCCACTTCTCAGGTGACCAGGAAGGCCATACCTTTTGGATCCTGGCGGTGGAGATATGAGGGAGGATCACCTGGGTGGAGGGTCCTTGGGGAAAGGATATTCACAGGCGAGACATGGTATCCCCTCTTCCTTTTGAGAACCAACCTCACCCTCCACCTGCCTTTATAGGCTATTGCAAACCATTTCCCCTCATTCATGCCATTATGGTACTGGGACAAGGAAGAAGCGACTAGGAGTACTGCACAATAACAGGTCATTTCACCACTCTAGTACAGTGACGAGGAAAGGGCCTGCAGACTATTGTAAGGGTCAGGCATGTCCAGAGTACTCCACTAAATATGGTCAGGCAACTGAGACTGAGGGCTCACACCTGCATGGTTGCAGGTGTGTAAAAGGTGAAGCCGACAAGGAAAATCGAGAACCGGCAAGAGAGAAGCCGGGCTGAGCCTTGTGAGCCTGAGGGGAGAATCCGGCGCACAGAAGGAGGTGAATGCATAGGGTCCTGCTGGGACGCCAGAAGACCAGCAAGTATCCTGAAGGAGCTGTGGAGCCGAGGCCCGGGTGGACCGTGAGAAGGCCACAGTGGTGGGAGCCTCACTGGTCGGATGCCCATAGCAGGATCTGCGGGCACAGAAGAAATCTGATAGCTGCAAGCTATTGGCAGCGCCTGCGGAAACAAGCAGAGCTGCTGGCAACCCACAGAGAGTGGAGCGAAGTGCGAGCGGTGCTCGCAGGCCGAAGGAAACGTGTCTGCACAGCAGCAGAAGAGACTGCAGCTGCCCAGAGAAGATGTCAGGGTCAGGTGAGTGCGCAGGAGGGAACATTCGAACCAGGGGGCTCCTCGGAGCTGTTGGAGAGCAAAAGTGAATGCCGAATGAATGAAAGATGATATGCAAAATATAGTAAACCCAAAGCAATTGGTTGCGATGAATAATACCAATAAGGTGAACTGTGAGCAACAGAATAAAAGCTCACATTTATTGAATACTTAGCTAATTGAAGGCCTTTGGCAAATCAATGAACAGATGTCAAGTTTGTGTGAAGTACACATACATTATAATGAAAGGAAACAAATCTAATGAAATGCAGTGAAAAGCAAAGATGAATATTGCTGAAGAATGTGAAAGCAATGTGGTGAAGGAAAGAGCACCATGAAGAGAACTGTATGAAAGAGCACATTGTGGCAAGTGTCAGAGACAGGCAAAGAGGAAAACACATTATGGCAGAGTTAAAAGGTTGCCAAGGAGAAATCAAGTGACTGTGAACCAGCACACAGGTGCAAATACAGAAGAACCTGTGCGGGCAAGAAAGCCTATGGTTACTGTTTCCGGGACCTGTAAGGGGTGGACCGAGTGGTCTGACAACTTTGTCTAGACAGGGGATACCCTATCTGTGAAAGCCAAAGAAACATACTGTAAGGACGACATGGTATCAATAGTGAACACAGACACGAATGATGCACAGTTCAAGGTTGTTTATTGAACAGTATGGGTTACAAAAACGCACATCTGGCCCCATATCTAAAGACGGGAGCACGCTTGACCATCAAATAACAAATAACGCATTCCTAGTAGTGCTGTCAAATCAAAATGGCCTACACTAACAAAACCTATGGCCTGCCCTTACGCTAGAACAAATATGTGCGGGAAAATGGTGTATGCAAGGATGAATAGTTTAAAAAAAGTAATATATCAGGATGACTCAACGGTGAGGTTCCCTTGCCCACGTTTTCAGCACAGGACAAGGTGGTGCACTCGGGCTTCGGAACACACTCTGACTTCTCTGGCACCAGGATGCAGTTCGGGACATAAGCCAGGGTCTTCTGCTTGCTGTAAAGTCTCTTTCCCACATGAAGTCTTAGTCGCAGAATGCCTTCGAAACACAAAAAAAACAAAGTTCCTTCTCTTCAGGAATTTAAAGTTCATAAGTTTGCAGGTTCAGTTTATAATGAGCCTGCCTCAGCCGGGCTTGGACCCATACAAACGCAAGTTCACAATAGGTGTCCCTCAGTCAGGCTCAGACCCTTCAAAGCAAAGGTTCATGTGGGTGTTAGGCAGAAACCTGTGCAGTTCCCTTAGGTACCACTGCAAAAGATTTAAGACTACAGGTGTTTGGCAGTAAACCCACTTGGTAGCAGTCTGTACCGCACAGATTCACTTGGTAGCTGTGGCTGAGCAGTCAGACTTCCCTCAAGAAGAGTTAGGCAGTATATAGAGTATACACAATAGGTACAGAGATACAGTAGCACAAGCAAACACTGACCAGAGCTTTGGTGTAAAAGTATATAATTATGTATTTTAAAGACACACTTGTAAATTACACTAGCACAAAGAGGTAAGTAAATTCAACACAATCACTATTATATATATATATACAACCCTGATTACTTATTAGACAAGTCTTAGTGAGAAACACCACTTATTTTCAGACAGAAGTGAGCGTTTAACCTAAGATGGCACTCTAATAAGTTATTAAAAAGGGAGGGAAAAAGGCAGAGTTATGGAAGCACACAAATTTCAATACTTTTTAAAGAACCACAGTAAGGCAGGATAGGCAGAGTTCTACTGGAGAGCAAGGAAGTCAATTGCAAGGCCCACTCTTGGAGAGAGTAAGCAGAAGGGGACCAGGTTCACACAGTGGGGTTATGCCCAAAGAGTCTTGTAGATAGTTCGCACACAAAGGATGAAATTAAAGTCAGGAAAAGTTAGCTAGGTTGTCCTAGGCCAGCCCAGGTTAGAAAGTCGAGGCTTTACTGTCACCCCGAACGATCTGTCGCAAGGGATGCGAGGCGGGACACAGTACCTTAACTGGGAAGGAAGCTCCAACGGGGGGCAGTTGTCCCTGGCAGTGGGTGCAAGTCGGTGTTTCGTCGAGAGGAAGAGGAGGTCTCGCCGTGGAGGAAAGATGAAGGTCGTTGCACTGCCAGGGAAGAGACCAGCCGCGGAGTTCTTCTGTTAAAAGGTACTACCCTTCTCTTCGCGGTAGTGGTAAACCGTGGTATTCCGGTTGCCGGGGTGCTTGGCACGGGCAAGGCAGCCACGAGATGCTCCAGGAAGGTGAAAAGAAGGCAAAACTGGTTATCCCCACCAGTCAAAGGAAGAAGAATCTTCGGACTGGAGATCTCCTCTGTCGTCGGGAAAAGTGGTGAGATGGTTCAGCAGGGCCCCACTGGTGGTGTTGTCGTTGCAGGTCGGCTCAGCTTCTCCCTCCTCGGATTCTTAGGTCCTGTGGCGACTTCTGAATTTCCAGTCCCCAAAGCCCTGCTTTTATGCAGCAAACCCCCATTCATTCAGCCTAGCTGTCAATCAAACATGCTAAGTGGTGAGCCGGCCGGCTCACCACTTGGGCCAATCACACGAGGGCGCGACTTGAGTTGCCAAGGCAACTCAGTCCAGGGTGCCTAAACCCCCTCCCGTACCCCATGTGGTACCCAGACAGAGTGGCACCACTTTTGGAGGCTTCTGTGGAGAAGCCCGCCAAAAAGTGGAACAAAGGGCTTGACTTGGGGTGGAGTCACAGAAGAGAACACAAACGCCATTTTAGAATCGAGTTCTGGCAAAAAATACCAACCGGTGAATTAATATTAAATAAATAACCCGGCGGTATGTTCGAGGCTATAAGAACTAAATAATTAAAGTTGGTAGCCTCGAACAATGGGAAAATCCCATAGAGATATATTTGCGGTCGAATATAAGTAGTATCCACTGCCACCAGCCAAAACTCGATCAGGGGGGACGGAGACGTACCCCCTCGAACAACAGACCCAGGGGCAATCGAATTGCCCCGACCAGTACGTCCACAATATGATAGTTTGTACTGGTTTTTGTTCATAATTTGGGACTAGTAAAGCCAATGGTGACTTTACATGCCCTGAGAGACAGTAGTCAGTCCCAGGGTATGGAGTCTATGTTTGGGGGTCGCGACGACACCCCTGGTTTACGGCACGGTGGGTGCTGTGTAACCCACATCAAAAACACATGAGACCCTATGGCGTAAAAGACCCCATAGCCCATAAAACACATGGAAAGACAAAGGAACACCTCAAATCATGTCTAAGAGTGGGAGTAAAAGAGTCTCACTCTTAGCAGGAGAAACAAATAAACCCCAATAAATCCAGCAAAGCTTCTGGGGGACTCACTAGGTTTGGGAAATTAGCCTTTACAGAGAATTCTCCCTAACACTGGGTCTCTCTTGTCTGGCTTGACCCTTCAAAACACAGCACTTGCAGGGTTTCCCTTCCCCTAACTTCTCACACTTTTGGTCTCTCTCATCCGGGCTCAAACCTTTCCTTAAAGGTCAAAGACTTACAAATGTGCATGGATTCTTACTACAGACCTCTGCAGGACCACTTCAACTTTCCCTTGACTTTGTTCGATATCAAAAAGCACAAAACATTCAACGTTCACCTTTGCACTTGACCTTTCACTGTGACTTTCGAATGGGCTACTCCCTTTCGCCGGACCACTCCGCTACTCAGTATCACTGATTCCACAGCTCACGTTCATCGCAGGTCTGCCTTCCTGCGCATATCATCCACACATTACAGCCTTCAATTATGAGATACATTGTTGCAGCTTTTATCTGCTTTACACACACCAGCCTTTTTATGTCACTCGCCAACTCACCGGCTGTGTGCATTCCATCTTTGGAGTTCAAATTTGCGAGTCAAGGTTACTTCAACAGGTTTTGCCGCGCCTCCCCAACTCTGGCGATCACCCCCCGGGAGGGTCGCTGGCATTCTTAAAAAACAATGCAGTCTTCTGTAGGGGGTCCCTTCCCCTAGCTTCAAATCATATCAATTCACAGGCGAGTCTCCCTCTGACCCCTTCAAAAGTTCACAGATGTCTCCCAGTGGGGCTCTGACCCCTCTCAAAGGTCGCAGAATAAATGTCTTTGGACTTCCAATCCCAGAATGCAAGTATTTTTCGCTCACTCTTACCTAGCTGTTACGCTCACCTGGTCTCTGTGGGGGTGTTGGGGCACTGTTGCAGCCCTCCCTAGACTTGGTTCCCCTGGATCAGACTTCTTCCTCATCTTCTGTAGTGTGGACGGCGCTGGTTGCAGACACTGCCCCGGAGAGAATACGAGAGGCAGTGAGAATGCTGTGGTTGGACTGCGATTTCCCTCTAACCCTTCTTCCCAGAATGAGGTGAGCATGTGTCTACCCATATAGTCGCACCTGTTTATTTATGAGGATGAACTCTCTGTCCTGCTTTTCAACTGCAGTGGCGCCTTTAATGGACCTAGTTACTTCACTGGTCCGTGTACGTGGCAGCCCAGACCGACTGTGGCTGATCCACTTCAAGGCAAGTGTTTAACAAGGTTTGCTGTCCGTATCCTTTTGCAATGTCTTTGTTTCCGTGATTATTGTCCATAACACTTGTAATGTCTTTCCTTCCCCCCAATAGGTGTGATGAAGGCCAAGCATAGTCGCAGTGTTGAGAGCGAGTCCAACTGGGAGCCAGAGGAGTTTAAGAGGTCCCCAGTAGAAGGTAAATTGGGTTTTAAGGTCAAGCGAAAGAATTGTGTAGCGCGCGACCTACCGTAAAGTCATTATGTAGTTTCTAACCTTGTTTGTCCTTTTCTTCTGCAGGGATGGCCTGGCGACGTCAGACCAGAGGCAGCTATCCGAAGACCTGCCGCCGGTTACTGGATATGGAAACAAAGGGGTGGCGTCCTACCACATACATTTTTGGTACTTTACATATATATTTTCTGTAAAGATTACAACATTTTACAGGCTTAGTATCTGTAGAACTGTGTGATTTATCTCGTTTTCATTAATTGAGAGGGGAGCAAAAAACATATTGAGTGAGCTTTAGCTATTTTTTTAGCAAATATCAAAAAGGTGCAGGCTCAATTCCGCATTATGTTTTCATGGTTACTGGATGAATGGATCCGTGAGGATTCTGGGCGAGATGAGCTCCCGTGTAGCTAGACGGCCGGAAAAAGTGAGGATGCACCTTGACTGCGATGACTGTTGGAATCAGGTAAGATGCGCTGCAGGCGATGGGATGCAGGAGTCAGGTAAGATGCGCTGCAGGCGATGGGATGCAGGAGTCAGGTAAGATGCGCTTCAGGTGATGGGATTGCTGGAATCAGGTAAGAGCGCTTCAGGTGGCGGTGATCGTTACACTGCAAGAAGCAGACTAACACGAAGCGCTTGCATGAGGCCGGGGCAGGCTTAAATAGCCTGGTACCAGCCACGCGCCCTTGGCTCTGCCTTGTGGCCCCACCTTGTCACTCCCAGAGGATGCTGCACGTGCCCCCAATGTTTCCCTATGGCCACGCCCAGCCTGGATGAACGCGGGGAACCTGATGGAGAGGAAATAACATGCGCCCCTTTCTCATGAGCCAGGACTGGGACCACCTGGACCCTTTAGGTCCATGACACTAGCTCCCCCTTTTTGGTACTCTGGCAATTTTGGGAGTTGCTGTGGGCCTTAATGAGATGTCCATGAGGTCAAGGTCTCATCACCTGCCCCTCAAAGGACTGGGATTTAGTTCTGTGCACAAGGTAGGTACTTTGGCTTAGGTGCTGCCAGGTAGTCTCAAGCTGCCCCTGGTTTGACTGTCTGGAATCACAGCTTCTTCTTCATACTCTGGCCTTCCCTGTACTCACAGGCCCAGCAAGTAGGCAGCCCTCCTTCCTCCAGGTCTTCCAGGGTCTCTTCAGCTCGAATTTGCTCCTCCTGGCCTCTGTGCACCATCCAGCATCCTCAGCTCACTCCGAGTGCGCCTGTGTGCACTCCCTTTTATACTGAATGGGAAGTTTAACAGATATCAGGTGGGAATAATTTGTAAATGGAGGCCTGAACTTGCCTGGCCTCATTAACAGGACAAAATGGAGACTGCACATAGAAACTCATGGTACATTGATTCCTACGGGTAATCTTCATGGCTCTGGTTTGCCTCTTCCTCGTCCTGGTAGTTTTAGGAAAAAGCAGTGTGGAGGGATTATGGGAACAGTAGTTTTTCCGGGGGATCATGGAAAAATCAAATGGATTTTTGTCAGGGTGAAGGGGGTAAGTTTATGATGGTGGATAAATGTAGTGTTGTGTATAAATGGGTTTCTGGCAATGAGATCCCATAATGACAGAGGGGATGTTGGGTAAGGATGCACTGGAACGGGGTTGGGGGTAGAGGGGGTGCACACCTTGTCTTGCCCGGTGGCGTTTCTCCCAGTTTCCAAGAGTCCCCTTCCCAGGTGATCCTCCCTCGCTTCTCCACCCCCACCATTGGGATCCAAGAGCAATGGCCCTTCCCTGGCCGCCTGAGTTGGGAGAAACACCTTAAGTTTCTCAAAATACAGAGAGCAAAATCAAGTGTATGAAAGATTGCTGAAGTGAAGCAGAAGAAAGCAATCTGTATGAACTGCCAGGAAACCAGAAGGAGTGTAAAGTAGACCTGGAACTGGTTTTGAATATTGAGAGACTGAGACCAGGTACACGTTGGCAAGCTGAACAAGCTGAAGTCTTGGGGAATTGAAAACCTGAGACCTTATGAACTTTGTGGTTGTCTTGAGAAAGGGAACCTCAAGACCCCTTTTTGGAACTGTGTTGTCTTCTTGGGGAAGGGAACCCCGAGACGTTGTGGAACTGTCTTGAAATTGGGGAAGGGGAGCTGGAAGTAAGCTAGGAGCTGGAAGAAGCTCAGAACTTAATTTGGAACACTATTTCTTTTGTTGAGGACATCTCTACATATTGTTTAGCTTTAGTTGTGAGGGCAAGTATAGGTTTTGGACACAGACTTAAGTTGAATTAACTGACTCAGACTATCCGTAGGTTCTTTCGGTAGGGAAATCCCACCTTAGCATTGGGCAAGTTAGGCCTTCAACCATCCTGACATAAGTTAATAAACAATTTTTGGATGAACTTTGAATCTGTCACCCGTGTCTTGCTTCATGATGCCTTTACAATACCCTATTCACATAGTGACTCTTGCCATACGTTAAGAGTCTAACCAATCGTCTACTCTGATTTCAAGTCACATGGGATCAAGTGCAATGGTAAATATATTGTTTGAGTAAGACCAAGGTTGTACTTTCAAAAACTCAATGTTCTTCCATGATCGGGAATCTTCAGTGTTTTCCCAACATTTGAACACTACCAATTGTGCTGCCCTATGGTACGACTTTGTCAGGGCAAGCAAGTCTTCATTGCTTCTGCTCAACTTTAGAGTTGTTAAGTACAATCTGGGCTTACCTTTGCTCCATACTAATTTTGAGAAACAAGCAACTACCTCCTGGATAAAAAACACTGGATATATGTGCGGGAACCATTTATGATAAAAATACTTTTCGGGAGTGCATTTTAAGGGTATTGATCTTGCCAGTTTATTGAAAACTGTAACAAGTGCCATATTTTGAGATCCGACTTAACTCTTCTTTATGAATTGTAAAAGGATCTGTGATGAATCTGGTGGAGTCACTGATTTCCCCACAGTGACCTCCTGCTGTGTGACCAAGGGAAGGCCAACGCTGCCTGAACCGGAGCCTGGTGGCGGCTGTATAAGGAAGGATCACATGGGAGGAGACTGCTGGTGCGGCGAGCCGTTGACTCCATTGCATGAGACAATGTATGTCCCCCTTTCCCTTGAGAAAGACTATAGAATGCCTAAGTGCTTAAGGGCTTGTTGTCAACTAACAGCTCCATCCTTTAGTGAAAATCAGATAACTTTCCCTTTAAATCACTCTAGTCATACACCCATGTATGAAAGACTCACAATTCATACATAAGATCTTATGGTGTTGATGTGTCTTTATGTGAAACTTTTGAACAACCACATCGACTTCAACTTTCATAAATCCTCAGGTACTGAGACGACGAAGAGGAGAAAGAAGTTCATGCAGATCGAGAGAAGTCTGAAGTCTAATGCACAGACTACTTGTTTTGATGGATCTAGCGAAAGCGGAACATTTAAAAATAGCAGTGGTACTACAGAAGAGAACTGTGCAGGGAAGGCGGAGGAAACCTTTGCTGAGACTCATGACCGCAAGGTATCCAGACTGGTGAGGCAAGACAGAAAGCAGAGCACATCGGAAGGAAATCCGTGGAGAGGGTGGATGATGCACAAAAACTCCAGGGAACACGACAACACAAGCAAAAAGAGGTCTCTGGTCCAGGGAAGCTGGGGGTTGCTCACAGAGCAGATTCCTATGGGCAAGAGACAGCACCGTGGAAGTTGGGAGATGCAAAGATGACCTGGTGAGTCTTCCAAGAGTAGCGGGGTAACCCTGTGCGTTACAACGCACACGCCAGCAAATGTTTTAACTGTATGAAGTTGCAAATGACAGAAAGGCACACAGCTTGTTTAAATACAATCAAGGAATAGCAAACGTTCAAACACCAATAAGAAGAGCTATTAAAAACAAACAAAACAAAGTGTCGCAACAAGCCCCAGGCAAGCACGGATGCATGAGATGTCAATATGGGGGAAGAGTTCAAGCAAGTACTACCATAGGCAAATATACCAAGCACATCAGGGTATATGTTATTGTGGTACAGCGAACAGAACGGTGAAGCAAATAAAAAGCTCTGGTAGATGAGTATACAAGGCAATTGGGAAGCAACACCTGAGAGAGGAAAGTAGGGGGAGGGGAGAAAGGAAAGCCCTTACCTCATGCACTTTTGCAGAAGTCCTGGCAGGCAAGAATACCAGGCACCTAAAGATGTGTGAAGAGTTTGACATTGTGGAAAGATACCTGGCAGGAGAGTATATCAGGCAATCCTCAATAGTAACAATAATAACTAAAGAAAGACTGTTATGGAATGTATTTAAAGTTAAAGAAAGTCTGTTCTGGGATTTATGGTTTGAACAAGAACTTTGTGAGTTCAAAACAGTGGATGAAGATTCCTGGAAGGCGAGTATACCAGGCAATATGCAGAGTAAAAGAAAACCTACAAGAACTTTGTGAGTCTAAATCAGGTCTGAAGGAACTGCTACTTGAAGGGACACTTTTGCAAACCTATTTGAAGAATCTAGGGGAAGGGACACATCCCCTACGTCCAAGGAACTTTCACCTTGGAGAACATTTTTGTTGGAGTAATTATTAAAACTTTTGCTTTTTAACACTTTTACCATCATGAAGTCAGACATTTCCTTGCACCCTTTCTCGTTTTGTTTGTAGTGTGAAGGCCAGGATAGGACATTTTGGACGCAAGAACAGTATTAGTTACGGACTTCCTGACATAAACCGAATCTTAGTTTTGCTTTATAGATAGGGAAATACCTCTTTAGAATAGGGCTAGAAAGGCATTTACCCAATCTCTCAATTTAATAAATGTCTTTGTTAGAAAACATGAACACCTTGTGTCTGCCTCTCATTGCTGACCCCTTTCCAGCAAGGTGTATCTTTACTTGCTACTTGTGGAATCAATTCAGATTTGCTCTTGTTGACCTTGTATCCTGCAACTGAGCCATTGGCTTAGAGTATATTTAACAAGCAGGTAATGTTTTATTAGAGTGGATTGCCTCTCATAGCCTCCAAAGGATTACATTGTGTGTGCCTTAAGGGGACAATAGGCTTCCCTGCCTGGCACCCGAATAGCCTGAAGTGTGTAGGTGACATACCATCATTATAAATGCGGGCATAAAATGACTTCTATAATATTTTAATTCAGGTAAAGAAAGCTGCCAGTAATGCCCATTCTTTCCATTATACAAAATTAAAAAATCCAAGTTACCCATATCAAATGCCTTTTACAGCATTGAGAGCAAGTATTGGTCCCTTCCCTCATGCAACTTGCCAACAATACTTAGTAATCTGCCCACATTTTCCGTGGATTGTCTTCCACTTATAAACCCAATTTGATCATCATGGATGGGATTAGCAATGATCATTCCCAATCTCCTTGCAAAATCTTTTTATTTATTTATTGTGCATTTGTTAGGCACTTATAAAACAAGTAAATTGTGTTTCAAAGCGCCGACGAGGGAACATGGGATTGATAAACAATTTATACACTGGAGGAAAAAGACGAACCTACTAGGCCTTGTGAGTGTTCAGAATGTGCAAGTGCAGAGAGAGAAGAGGGAAAGAGGGAGTGGGGGTTAAGTGCTGGAGTGTCCATGCTTGTGGGTGAGCAGCAGAAGTGCTCAGTATAAGTGCTAGGGAGCGTTGAGCTTCTATAAGTAGGTAAGTGCAGCCCTACAGTGGCATAGGCCAGTGGGTGCCGAGGCATGTGCTGTGTGTAGGCAGAGGCTGAGGCGATTGGGTGTGGGAGGCCAGGGCCCCAAGGGACACATACGGGCCCTGGTCCCCAATCACAGAAACTGTGAGATTAGCAGAGGAGGGAAGAAGGGAAGGAGGAGGTGAAAAGGAAAGTCTTGAGGAACTTCTGGAATTTGAGGAGGTCCGGCTCAAGGTGAAGAGGAAGGAGGCGGCTGTTCCATAAGAGGGAGCCAGCTGAAGAAAGAGATCGGCCTCCGACTCCGTGTTTAGCGAAACGCGTTACACACAGGGAGCTGGAACCAGATGAATGTAGAGGTCTAGAGGCAGAGTATTTAGTAAGAGTAAGTTGCAGATAGCGTGGTCCTGGCCCTAGACAGCCTTCTGGATGATGCAGAGGGATTTGAATTTAATCCGTGCAGCAACCAGGAGCCAGTGAAGAGATTTTAGGACAGGAGAGATGCAGTCCCTGGGCTTGAGGTGAAGGACAAATCTCGCTGCCCTATTCTGGATTAGCTGGAGGGGTTGTACAGAGGAAGAAGGCCGATTCAGGAGAAGTCAAGCCGAGAGAGAACCAGGGCTCAGGCAACATTAAGCTTCTGGGGAAAAGTGAGAAAAGGAAGAATTCCTTTGAGAAGCAAGAGTTGAAAGTGGGACTTCTTGGAAATGTCCTGAATGTGAGGGAGGAAGAAGAGAGAAGAGAGAGAGATGTCGAAGATGACTCCAAGGTTTCTGGTTTCAGATGAAGGGGGAGGGCCAGAGTGAGGGGAATAAAGAGGGAGCAGGGGTCTTTCTGGGATGATGGAAGTAGTAAGAGGGTCAGCGGGGAGTTTGAAGAAAAGTTGTGTATCATCTGCGTAGCACTAGAAGGTAGGAGATAAGGTGGAGATGAGGAGTGCCAGTGGAGCAAGGTATGCGTTAAAGAGCCACAGGGAGAGGTTGAAGCCCTGGGAGACACCACAAGTGGAGAAAGAGGTAGGGGAGGAGAAAATGCCCAGAATAACCTGGGATGGACGAGCACTTAGGAAGGAGGTCAGTCCAATGCCCTCTCCGAGATGCCCAGGGTATCGTGTAGCCATTTTCGCTGGATGTAATGGTTGACCATGTCAAAGGCAGAGGAGAGATCAAGTAGAATGAGGACAGCTGGAGAGTTAGAGTCCAGAGATGCAAGCAGTTCTTCACAGGTCTTCAGAAGAGCAGTTGCTGTGCCTCTGGATGCTCGGAATCCCGCCAAGAATTTTTGTGTGCAAAGTAAGTTCGCAGAAAGCCAGTTTCTCCAGGAGTGTTCCCAAGGATGGGGGTAAAAGCGATCGGGCAATAGTAGGCTGGGCAGGTGGGGTCTGCTGAATTATTTTTCAGGAGAGAGCGCACAAGGGAGTGCTTGAGGCAGGAGGGGAAATATCCAGTGGCAAAGGAGAGGTTGCAGAAATAAGCAAGTGCATCGGCAAGATAGCCAATGCTGTCCCTAATGGTTCTGGAGAAGCATGGGGAAACCTGTTTGGAGGAGACCTTCATGGAGCAGACAACTTTGGTGACCTCATCAGGTGTGACAGGGGAGGAGGGAGTGTGGGAAGTCACAGGAGGCAAGAGGGTGGAAGAGGGAAGCAAGGGTGCTCCGGATGTCCTGAGTTTTAGTAGTGAAGTGAGTGGCCAATGCGTTGCAGAGGGCTTAGGAGTGGAGGGGTGAGGAGAAGACTGCGGTAGGAATGGCTAGTTCTTGGCAGATATTAAAGAGTTGTTGGATGCACCAGAGACCCGCACCTGGATGTGGGCCCTTTTCCTGGAGTGGATGGAAAGTCTGTATTGTCTTCGGAGAGCAGGCAACAGGCCAGTTTGTCAGAGGGTGAGCCAGAGGTCTGCCACTTCCGTTCCGCAGCTCTGCACTTGCGTTTCAGGGCTGCTAGTTCAGAGTCATACCAGGTGTTACGCTTGGAAACAGGTTTCAGGTGGATCCTCATGACTGGGACATGAATGCCCAGGGGGGGGGGGGGGGGAAGAGAGAAAGATCAGAGTGGATGAGGGTGTCCAGAGTGTGTCCAGCCAAGGGGGTTGGATCAGAAGGGAGAATGGAGAGGGATCGCCAAGTGCAGAGGTCATGGAAGAGAGTGGATGCTGTGATAGAGTCGTCCAAATGGATATTGAAATCACCCATGAGGAGAGGTTTAGAGGTGTTGAGAGGAGCAGAAGTCAGCCCATTCAGAGAGGAACAGAGTGGTAGAGCCAGGGGCCTGTCGATTGTGGCAATGGTCAGAGAGGTGGAAGGAGAGATGACCAACTTGCAGACCAGTCTTTCAAAGGAAGAGTAAGGGTGGGTGGGTACGAGGGAGGAAGGGAGCCACTCAGGGATAATCTAGGCAACCCCACTGCCAGCACGGTTAGGGACGCCTTGGAAATGATCTTGTAGCCATCGGGGAGAAGGAGGTCAAAAGCATTGACTGAGCTGGCATTGAACCACATCTCGGTAAGAACGAGGAAGTCGAGGTCCAAGTCTTCAAGAAGGAGGCAGATGTCGGCGGAGTGTTTGTTGAATGAGCATTAAGTGTGGCTAGATGAAGGAGGTCTCCGCCTCTGAAGGTTTTCTGAGGAGGGGTACAGGGCTGTGGTACACCAGTCGGAGGGCGAGGGACAGAAAGTGTGGGCATGGGAGAAGCAGAAGTGGGAAGGAAGTTGATGGGGGCGGCAGAAGCCAGTCAAAGAGGAGGCGGTTGGGTTGAGGACCCTGAACCAAGATAGTACCAGTGTGGTAGACATTAATGATACACTGTGATGATGAAAAGCCCGTCAAGAGGACTTCCCACTTGGTGCCACCATTAATGGGAGAGGATGTGAAAGGAGAGAGAATAGAGGTGAGATGAGGAGTCCATAGATATGGGGAGGGTGTAGATACAAGGATATCGGTGAAGACTTGTCTGGAAGTTGCACTGACATAGGTGTCTGTGATCTTCAGGGCAGGGTTGGCGGTCAGGATGTCTTTTTTTGCTTTTTTCTTCCAGCCTTTGTAAGAGAGGGGGGAGTAGGTGACAGTCTAGCAGTTAGAGAAGATAGGAGAGATGGTGAGTGCCATCAGGTTGGCAGAGGAAAGAGGAGGATAGAGGAGTGGTTGCACTGCACAGTCCTAGCCCAAACTAACCAGGTGGCTTAGTAATTACGAGGGACATGAAATGCAATGCAGCAGTGGGGTGCAAAATGTTAGACACATGCACGCAAATTCGAAAAATCAAACAAAGGCACAAAATTAATGCAGAAGAGGTAGAATAGGTAAGTCAAAGAAGGCAGAGTGAAACAGGCACAGTTGGTTTCGGGTATAGAGTCTGTCAGAGGAGGCGGCAGTGGCAAGTTCAGCCATCACTCACTATCTTCTGAAGAGAAAGTGGAATTGCAGGGGCTATGGTTAATGCAGATACCAGCTCCATCTGGAGGCAGCGCCATAGTTCCTGGGATGGGGAGACAGTTTAAATGGGAGATAGGCCTATAGGATATTCATATCGACAGGCCCTTGCCTGGTTTAAGAAACAGGACTATACTAGCATGTAGACCATAGAGGGCAATTCTACTTAGACTGCAGAATTAAGATGTTCTGTTAATTTTGTGGCCAACACCTGCTTCAAGGTTTCATATAAATCAATGGGTAGCTCACGCGGACTACAAACATTCCCTTTGCCCAAGGCAGACATTGCTGTGGCTACCTCTTCATTGGCAAAGTTCATATTTAAGGCTGCCAACCCGTCTTGTATTCATTTTTGCAAACCAATAGCTTGTAAAAAGGACCATGGCCCCACTATCCGGTCAAGACCATGTTGCCTATGGAGGTCTTAATAGAATTGTGCAAATTGATCATTGATATCAGAGTCTCATGTTGCCAGAGACGCACCCGATTTCTTAATGTGATGAATAATATTGGCTAGTTGATGATCACTTAACTTGAACGCCATTCAAATAGTGGGTATGCCTACTTTCTTGAAGAACAGCTGCCTGTCATGACCCTCATGTATGCACCATGCACACCCTTAGATCACAGGAGGAAGCATAGGGACATGGGTAAGGAATGGACAAAGAGGGTAGCTGGCTGGCACAGGTACTGTTTGGCAATGACTGCAGGTTATGTAAGCAGCCACCTCCAAGATGGCTGCCAGGTTGGGCCCCACTGTGGAACACAAGATGTGCCCCAAGCTGCCCATTGCTGCAGTGACTTATTGGTCTAGGCTCAGAGTGCCGTCCAGGGCTAAATAACCACTCCTTGGGCCACACCATATGCTTAGCGTATTTCCTGCTTCCCAGTGCAGCAGTGTAACTCTTACCACGCTGCCTGTTTTCTGTCGGAGGACTCATCAGACTTCTCGCAGCCAGAGCGCTCTACTTACCCGACTACAGCAACACGCCCCGCTCCTCACGGCATCCAGCATCTGTAAAGGAAGAGCATACAAGTGAGTGGAACGTTCGGTTTTCAGACTCACTTCCATTCTAAGATTCAGAAAGTTTGCTTACCTGATATCGCATCCCAGCAGCCCTACGGCTCCGCAGGGCCACCAGCGCTGCAGCTCCGCTCGTCTGGGCCACCAAATACATCCATCAGCCACCAGCAGCCCGGTGCGGCACCTGCAGGGACACATTTTTGCTCAATCCACGCACTGCGCTGTATAGGAATAAAGACTTTTCACGTGCTGCCTCGCATCGTGCAGGGCCACCAGACACATTTATTCAGAGACTTATACCAGAACATGGACCACGTGTGTTGCAGCTGGACTGAACCACATCTCCCCAGTGACAGAACTGGACCGGGTGCCTTCTTCGCACATTAGGGTGCACAGCCTCTCAATTAGAGAGCGTCAGGGGACCACTGGCCAAGGAGGAAAGGGAAAGGCGAAGACAGCAACAGTTATGCCTATAATGTGGCAAAGCGGGACATTTCTTCAGAGATTGCCCAAGCAAGTTACCTCGGAAACC
The DNA here is from genome assembly GCF_040938575.1 of Ambystoma mexicanum. NCBI lineage: Eukaryota > Metazoa > Chordata > Amphibia > Caudata > Ambystomatidae > Ambystoma > Ambystoma mexicanum. The sequence goes on along the minus strand of NC_090931.1, from coordinate 1,137,272,621 downwards.
TTTGGGGTAAGTTGATGCAGTGGGAATAGCAACGGCCAAGCCCTCGGAAAACTACTCTGCTCAGCAAGAATAGAGGTTGGCTTGTAGAGTAAGGAGAAGGCATCAATATTCTCAAATCTCATTACCAGTTACCCTCCTCTGCCTCAGACAACCACAGACAATGCAAGCCCTTGAAGCATGTGTGGATTGTGGAGCCATGGGGTAGTTACAAGGATTTCACTATGGCCCAAAGGATCGGTGTTCCCATGCAGCCGAGGGAGATAAGTGATAACATTGTCACATACGATGGAACACAGCTAACATCCACACCAGTGACCCAGTGTACGGGGGAGGTCCAGCTGTTTTGTCATGATGGCCACCGGGAACGTATCTTCTTTGATTTGATCAGCGCCCCCAGTTTCAGCTCATCCTAGGTATGCCCTGGCTGGAGTGCCATAATCCAATCAAACTGGTGAACGCAAAAATTGGTTTTCTGCGCCAATTGCCTTCAGACTTGTTATCCAGGCACACACGCTACTATCCAGTCACTGGTTACAGTTGCACAGACTAAGAACCCTGGTTCGGTTTTAGGCATCACATGAAGATTGCCCCCTGAATATGAAAAGTACCAAGATGTTTTCCAGTAGGAACAAGCCAACACCCTACCTCCGCATCGACCCTACGACTGCCAAATAGACTTGATCCCGAACTCCCAGGTGCCCTGCAGTCGTAGCTAAGCACTAATGGAAAAAGAAAATCGGCATCTCAGTAGCTATCTTGATCAATACCTAGCAAACGGGTTCATACGGACCACCGAGTCGCTTGCACCCTTTTCTCTCTTCTTCCTTTTTGGGGACGAAATCGACCTCAGAACCTGTCTCGACTATAGAGGTCTCAAGATCACGATCAAGAACCGGTACCCCCTGCCGTTATTCCCGGTGCTCTTAGACCAATTAAAAAGTGCAAACATCTATACCAAGCTAGATGTCAGGGGGGCATACTACCTGGTGCGGGTAAAAGCTGGAGACGAGTGGAAGACGGCCTTCCATTCCAGGTTCAGGCTGTTCGAGTATTCGGTCATGACCTTCGGCTTGTGTAACGCTCCAGCAGCGTTTCAGTTCTTCATAAACGACATCTCGAGGGAGCTCTTCAACGTTTGTGCCATGGTCTACATCGATTTTATTTATTTATTTCTACTGCGCCGGAGCCCGCAGGCATAGGGGTGCAACATTTACACATGAGTCATTTAGACACACATTTTACAGGACAACATTAAACGGAGTTCTAGCAGAGTCTGGGGTTGGTTCTAGGATTTATCTAAATAGGCGAGTTGAGTTTTTTGCAAAAAATACTGTAGGCAGGCTCTAATCTGATTGATAAGTGAAGCTTGTTCCATAGGACCGCCGCCCTGGTATGAAATGCTTTTAGTCCATTTGTTTTTCTGAATCTAGTGATTGCAAGTTGACCCTGCACTACGGATCTCAGGGCACGACCCAGCACATAGGCAACTAGTTTAGTCTAGAGATAAACCGGGGCATTCCCGTGCACACACCTATGAGCTAAGGTCAGGGCTTTGAAGTGGATTCTGCCTTCGATGGTAAGCCAGTGAAGATCTCTCCTGTCTTCACTGATGTGGGCGGTTTTCCTTTTTCCTTTGATAATTCTCACGGCCCTGTTTTTGACATTTTGCAATAAGCCCTTTGTTTGCTCCTAATAATAGTGCATTTCCATAATCTAACCTGGACAAAATGGTTGTTCTTGCAACTGTAGCGCAGGTTTCCTCACTTAATGTTAGGGAGAATTCTCATTTTATGGCTAATTTCCCTTACCTATAGAGTCCCCCAACAGCTTTGCTGGATTTGAAGGGTTTGTTTTTTTCTCCTGCTAAGAGTGGGGCTCTTTTTTCCCACTCTTACGCATATTTTCTATGTGTGTTCTAGGCTATTTTTTGTGTTTAATGTCTATGGGGTTTATCTCACCCTCATAGGAACCATCTTTATACACATGTGTTACACAGCACCCTCGGAATGAATAGGCTCGCAAGGGGGGGTGGGATAAGGGGAGCAGTGATCGAATTATGCGAAGAACAATGTGCACAATTGTACTGGTGATAACTGCACTGATAGTTTGGTTTGTATTGGTTTTGTTTGTTTGGATTTAATAAAAACTGTTTAAAAAAATGGGTTACACAGCACCCTCAGTGCAGTGACACAGGGGTGTCATAGTGACCCCCAAACAGACTCCATACCCTGGGAGTGACGACTGTCTCCCAGGGCGTGTAAAGTCCTGTGAACGTGTGGATGCGGAGACCGGGGCTGAATTAAGTGACGGCCGGGGGCTGTATGGAATGCCGGCCGCAAGGCTGAATTGAATGCCGGTCGCGAGGCCGGGGATGCATTAAGTACCGGCCGCGAGCCGGAGCATGAATTACATGCTGACCGCGATGCGGGGCGGCTTTTGAGTGGAACCCCGGATGAGGCTGAAACACATAACAGCCGCGAAACGGGACAGATCCCGGCCGCAGTTACATCTGAGAAAATACAAACGGAACACCCAAAGAGCGAACACAGGTGGGAGGTAGTTGAGGAGGCAGTAAATGTAAAACAAACCCACAAGCGAATCAACCGGCGTCTCTGGCGTCCCTTTGAAAACATAGGAACAGACGCTGAAAAAGACACAAACTTAATAATACCCGCTCCCCGCTCATTCATACAAACATTGAACTTACCTGATACTCAGGTCGGTAGCAGCCCGTGGAAGAGGAAAATAACTGGAACAGGGAAGGAGACATCTTGGCAACCTTCGTTCAGAGAGGAAGTGGGTGATGCTTATGGGGATATTTATAGACTTAACCACCAAGTACATTCTGATTGGTCAAGAGCCCTTTGTCTTCTATTTAAGGAAGACACTAACAACGGATTGTGTGTGTTTCATCTGATTCCTTTCAGAACATCCGAGCTGAGAGAGAGAGAGCCACACCGGAGACGCTCTGGGCCTACGAGGATTAACTTAAGAAGGCTACAATTGCATCCCTACCAAGGAAAGAGCAGAAGATTGAACTGAAGACATATTTTATTTTATTCTTCTTTCCTGAATAAAAGGCTGTTAATTTCCAAATTCCGGTCCTCCTGCCTCATCATTACAAGTCCTCATTGACTTTACTAGTCAATATTTATGAACTAAACCAGTACAACCCATTTTACTATGGAGGTACTGGGAAGGGTTAATAGTTTTTCCCTGGAGTTAATTTTCGAGAGGGTACCGTACAGTCCCTCTCTCAAATGTTTCTGGCTGGTGGCAGTGGTTACTACCAAAAATATTCGACCGCAAATATTTCCCTATGGGATTTTCCCATTGTTCGAGGCTACCACTTTTACTGACAGCCTCTAACATAGCCGTGTTATTTCATTATTAACTTTACTCTGGTACGTTTTATTTGCCAGAACTTTAATATAAATTCTTTCTCGTGTCTTTCTCTAAACTCCTAACCCAGGTCGGGGATCCTTTGTTCGTCCTTTTGGCGGGCTTCTGCCAAAAAGCCCTCCTTTCGGCGCCACCGAGTCTGGGGTGGATCCATTGTGTGGGAGGGGGAGTAGGACCCCTTGACAGGGTTGCCTCAGCATCCCATGTCACACTCTGCCCTGATAGGTTGGAGGGTCTCCCGCCAAGATGACCACTCCACTGTGTGAGTGACAGCTAGGCTGTATGAATGGGAATCTTTTTGCATAAAAGCAGGGTCCTGAGGACTGGAAGAGCAAGACGTTGCCAATGGAACTAAGAAGCCACAAAGGAGAGAAGCCAAAGACATCTGCAACAACTGAACCAGCGGTGAAGCCCTGCTGCAGCATCTCACCACTTTTCTCCACACGACGAGAGAAGATCTTCATCTATAAGAGCCTTCTTCCCTTGAGCTGGTGGGGCCAACCAGTTTTCCAATCGCCTTCCTGGACGTGCATTGGTCGAATCGCCAGTACCCAGTACTCGGAGAGCGGATAGCCAGGCACCCGTGCGCCCGGACCGCGATTTAAAGGAGCGTACCTTTTATTCGTCGGGCAGCACCGCGGCTGGTTTCATCCCTGGGCAGTGCAGTAACTCGAACCTTCCTCCACAACGAGAATCCCTCTTCCTCTGCTGGATCACCCAAACTGCAGGAACTGCCAGGAATATTCAACCCCCGCAGCAGCCTCTTCTACATTTCAAGGTACATTGTTCCGCCAGGCCGCCCTTTTAGCGTGGTAGTGCTAAAGGTGTTTTAAATCGTTTACCTATCAGTTGGGTTGGCCGTCCCTATCTTCCAAAATTGTCTTTCATCTTCTGCATCTACCTTTTTGAATCGTTAACCAAAGACTTGACTGCAGCTACAAGAATATTTTGCTCCTGGGCCCTTTGCCCTGTACCACGGACTCTGGCACAGGCCTATTGACTGTGGCTAAATTTGTTAGAACTGCCTTCTCTAGATTGCTTCTCAACTAGAACTGTGTTGGTGCATATTCTACTTATAAGCACCTTTTTCTTCCCACTTTTAAAAATTGTGAAGTGTCATTTTGTTCGGTTTTAATTTAAGTACTAGACATACTAAAGTACTGCCTTGCCTAAACATGTTCACAAACTTATGGGAAGTGTTACTAGGGGGTGTAAGAAGATATTCCTGTATAACTTGTGCTTTCCCTCCCTTGTGAGAAATTGCTAGAGTGCCATTTTTGTTTGGTTTTCACTGTGCCGTTTTGCTCAGTTTTCACTCTTGCTCAAACTTGTCTACAATTTAACTAGGGAGTTGTGTATACTTTTCTTGACTGATTGTAACTTGCTTTATTAACTGTGATTAATATGTTGAACTAGAAGTGTGTAAAATAAATATATATATCCTTTTTAATACAAAGCTTTGGTCAGTGTTTCCTTGTGCGATAGTACTATAGCCCTATTGTGTAAACCCTGAATACTGCTCATCTCCCTCTTGAGATAAGTCTGACTGCTTAGCCACAGCTACCAACTAAATCTTTGTGGTACAGACTGATACCAAAGGGGATTTATTGCTCATACCTGTAGTGTTAATCTTCTGTAATGCTCCCTAAGGGAACTGCATAGGATTCTGTCTAACACTTAAGCAGGGGCGTATTCTTTGTAAGAGCTTCAAGTAGTAGGAACAGTTTTTATTCAGTAGCCTCTGCGCTCGGCGCTGCTTCCATATACATTGCCAAGGTTATGACTTTCTGTACAACCTTTTTTTTGGGACTCGATGGTGAAAGACGTTTTTTTTTTTTATAACTCTGTTTATTGAGTTTAAACAACATAACAAAGAAATGAACATAAACGAGACATGAATCAGCGGCATACATATGACAAAGGCAATTTGGCAATAATAACAGCTCGCATGGGCCCACGGGGACGAGGACCGTAAGACATCAATAGGCCAATGCAGGCACACAATGCTAACCGTGCTGCTGATGCACCCCCACCCGCAGGTCTCATCTAGCGTCGAGCCATTTACCCCATATTTGTTCAAATTTACGGGGACAGCCCCGTGCGTTATAGATCCGGCACTCTGAGGCTGCGCACCTGTCCAGCTCATTACTCCAACGGTTCAGGCACAGTGGGTCAGCTGATCCCCAATTGGCCGCAATAAGTCTTTTGCCTGCCCCCAGCGCAATCGTCAAAAACATGTTCTCGTATTTAGACAAGTCTACTTCACCCCCGATGCCCAGGAGTACCATCTTGGGATCCGTAGGAATTGGTGTCGCCAGAGCGGCTGAGATTGTGTTAACACAGTCCACCCAGAAGGCCTGTATCACCTGGCAGTCCCATATCATATGGTAGAAGGTGGCGGGTTCTTTTTTGCATCAAACACATGTCCCGTCTTCTATTCCACCCCATCTGGCCATTTCGGTGCGTGAGTGGTATGAGCAATGAAGGATCCTCAGCTGTATTAGTCTAAGCTTAGATTCTATACCGATTTCTCTGGGGGACATTAATGCCTCCACCCAATCTTCAGGTTCCAGGGGACCCACATCCCTTTCCCACTTTGCCTTGAGCCCATCGAGCTGTGCAGCCCCAAAGGAGTTAAGGGCCTGATAGAGAGTGGAGGTGACCTTAGAAGAGATGCGCTGCGGGAGAATATTGGTCTCAATGGGAGAGCAGGGGGGTATGATCGTCGTTTCAGGGAATTGGGTGTGGATGGCGTGGGACAGTTGCGCATGCCGAAACCGGTCCATGGGTGCCAGGTCGAACTGGTCTTGCATGGTCTCAAAACTCAGGAGGCGACCCCCTTGTATCACCTGTGCTAGTGTGTGTATTCCTTTTGCTTGCCAGTGGCCAAAGGAGCCCATTTTCACTAGTTCCGGGAGGAGCGCATTTTGCCATATGGGTTGTGTCAGTGTTGGCTGTCCTTTCCAGCTGATTAGTTTGTGTGCGTCCCGCCAGGCACGACAGATATGGTGGGTCATTTTGGGTAGCGCCGGGAGTTGATTGTGGGTGGCGTAGAGGATTTGCAGCAGTGTTAGTGGGGCCATGGTCTCCAGTTCTATACAGGTGTGTGGTAGTGTGGTGTCCGCGTGCATCCAGTCATTCACTACTCCTATCTGTGTGGCCAGGTAACAGGTGCGTATGCAGGATAAACCGATGCCCCCCTCCCACACCGATCTCTGGAGCGTATCAAGGGCAATCCTGGATTGTTTCCCACCCCATAGCAATGTGCGCAGGTTCTTGTCGATGAGTGCAAAGGTTTCACGGGGGATGGGGAGTGGGGCATTCTGGAGAACGTACAACAGTCTGGGGAGGGTCATTATTTTGAATAGCGCGGCTCGGCCCATTAGCGATAGGGGAAGTGATTGCCAATGGGGGGTGTGTCTGTTGAACTGCTCAATTACAGGTTGTAGGTTAAGTCGGAGGAAGCCATCAAGCGTCGGGTCAAGCCGTATACCCAGGTATTTAAAATCCCTGATAGAGACATGGTATGGGCAGGTCTCCGGGATCGCCGACTCACCACCCTGAATCGGGAAGAATATGGTCTTGGCATCATTAACCTTTAGGCCCGCAAAGTACTGATATTCCCTGAGAATGAGGGAGACAGCCGGGCACGATATGCTCGGGTTACTGAGGTATAGGAGGAGGTCATCCGCATAGAGCAAAAGGCTGTCTTCATCCCCACCCGGCCAAACGAAACCGGTCCAGGTGGTATTAGCTCTAAGCTCAATCGCTAGTGGTTCGATGGCCAGGAGGAAGAGGAGTGGGGAAAGTGGGCATCCCTGTCTCGTGCCCCGACCCAAGGGAAATGTTTTGGAGGACCTGCCGTTCACCCTCACCGTGGCCTCCGGGGATGCATATAGGAGTTTTACCCATGATATAAACGTCTGCCCCAGATTCATCCTAGCCATGATCTCCCACAGGGCATCCCACCCCACAGAGTCAAATGCCTTTTCAAAGTCCACCGCCAGGAGGGCCAGTGGGGCTGGAATTTCCTTTGCCCTGGACAGTGCCAATTGGACTCTGCCTAAGTTCATTCGAGTTGATTTATTAGGCATGAAACCACATTGGTCTGGGTGGACGAGGGTCTCAATCACCTGCAGTAGTCGGTTAGCTAGTGTTCTGGTAAGGACCTTTGCTTCGCCATTAATCAGGGATATCGGACGATAGGAGGCGCATTCCTCTGGGGGTTTCCCAGGCTTGTGTATGACAACTATGCGTGCCTTACTGAGGTCTGGGGGGAGAGCTCCCAGTTCTCTGCTGCGTAGGAACATGCGATGCATGGAGGTAGGTAACATGCCACCGAGGCATTTCCATGTCTCTGTCGGGAACCCATTGGGGCCCGGGGTTTTCCCGGGTTGGAGTTGTGCTAGCGCCTCTTGCACCTCAGTGTCGGTGATATCAGCATTCAGGAGATCCGATTGGTGCTGTGGGAGTATCGGGAGCTCGATTTGGTCGGGGTAGCGTGAGGGTTCAATTGGTGGGTTCCCAGTGGGTGGGGTATAGAGGTTTTTGTAGTAGGTTGCGAATGCCTCGACAATATCAGAGTCTTCTGTCAACAGTGTTCCATCTGGAGATCTGATTGCCCTTACGTGCCCTCTGCTTAGTTCGCGTCTCTCCAACCAGGCCAAAGTCTTGTTAGCCTTGTCGCCCCATTCGTATATTTGGCTCCAGACTAATTGGTGAGCAGTTCGTGCATTGTCTAGAGATAAGTTGCTGAGGGCGTTTTGCGCCGTGAGCATCGCCTCCTTTGCTTCTTGGGTGTTGTGTATTAGGATTTGTCGTTCACACTACAAGACGCATGCTTCTGCTTACCTGACCTTCTGGACTTGGAGTTGTTGGTAGGCGGAAACCGCGGAGATAGCCTCCCCACAGAGGACTGTTTTGTACGCCTCCCAGATCGAAATCGGCCAGTCCACAGAGCCTTCATTGAGTTCTAAATATTCCGCTGTCTTTCTTTCCAGCTCCTCCGCAATTTCAGGAAGACAGAGATGGTATGCGTTGAGGCGCCAGTTCCGATCCAGGCGGCAGCAAGAGTTTTTAACAGTTAGAAGGAGCAGGGAGTGGTCCGAAATTCCTCTAGTGAGGAATTCAGCGTCGAGAAGCCTATGGGTCATATTGCGGGGGATGAAGGCGTAATCAATCCTGGAGAACGATTTGTGGACACCCGAATAGAAGGAGAACCCTGCCTCGTCTCCATGGAGTGAGCGCCATGTGTCCGCCAATCCCACGGCCTCGGCGAACGCGGCGAGCAGTGTGGAGGTGGAGCGTGTTCCAGGTCTCCTATGGGTTCTATCGACTGCGATGTTCATGACTTCATTAAAGTCCCCTCCAAGCACCCACGTATCAGCCGCTTCTTCCAGGAGCAAGCTCTGTAGTTCGGAGAGTAGTTCTTTCGTCAGCGTGGGTGGGGAGCATAGATCGCTGCCAGGCCCCACTTCTCGCCTCAGATGTCCGCTAGCAACAGTACATAGCGGCCCCGGGGGTCCGCTCTGATCTTCCTCACCTGGAGAGGGACTCGCTTATGAACGAGTATTATCGTGCCCCTAGCCCCTTTCGTGAATCCGGCATGGTAAACATTCGAGTAGTTGGATCTTTTGAAAAAGTTGGTGTTTGTGCCTATCAAGTGTGTTTCATTTAAGAGGGCAATGTCCGGCGAGTGTCGGTTTAGGTACTGGAGCACCAATCCCCGCTTTATGCTGGCGCCGAGGCCGTTGACGTTCCAGGACAGTATTGTCACCTTGTTGGAGTTCATCCTGTCTGCGTGAGTCCTCCTGTTGGGGTGTCTGGGAGGATTAGTGGCAGTTGCGCCTTTCTTGGGGGCCTATGTCGATCTCTTCTCAGGAGACATCCAGGGGTTGCCTCGCATTGAAGTGCCTGATGACTGGCAGACTGTTGCGTCCACGGTCCTTGCCAAAAACAGTGTTCGTTTACATTGCCTGTACTCGTCGGTTTCCAGCCTTCTTGTCTCGTGATTCCGTTTCCATGAGTCCCCAAAACTCCCCCCACCCTGTACTCCCCCCTACCCCCCAAGTGGGAGCACCTGTCGCCCAAACATTGAACTTATAACTTGGTGAACAAACTTATAACTTGGTGAACTTCCTCGGGATAACCCTGACTGTGATAGTGCCCACGCCGCATCAGGGGCAGCGGCAGCTAGTTGAGCGCTCCCATGTGATTACGTTACATATTAGTCACCCCGTTGCGTGGTCCTTACCCCTTTTCGGTGGGGGTCCCCGTCACGTCGTTGTTTGCGTTGTTCGGAGACTGAGGGGGCGATGGTCGGTCGGACCGGGGCCTCTGTGTGGGCGGTCCTGGTGGCGTGCGCCTCGCTCTGGAACCCGTGAGAACTTGGGTTTCCAGCCAGTCCCATGCATCTTTGGGTGTGTAGAACAGATGAGTGGTGCCCTCATAGAGGACTTTAAGCGATGCCGCGAAGAATAAAGCATATTTGATAGAGAGCGAGTGAAGTTACTTCTTGACCGAGTCAAAAAGATTGGCGGGCCTTCTGGACGTCCTTGGTGTAGTCGGAATAGAACCCGATCCTGTAGCCTTTGTATGTTATCGGGCCGGAGGCCCTTGCCATTTGTAGGATTGCATCTCGGTCCCGGTAATTCAGCAGGCGTGCGATTATTGTTCTGGGCGGGGCGCCCGGAGTTGGTGGACCAGTGGGGACTCTATGCGCCCTTTCTATAGAGAAGAATTTGGACAGTTTTCTGGGGGCGAAGATATGAGCTAGCCAGTCCTCAAGAAAGAGTTCAGCGCTGGGGCCTTCCTCCCTCTCCGGTATTCCAAGGATCCTGAGGTTATTGCGCCGCGCCCTCCCCTCACTGTCCTCCACACGGTTTTCTAGTTGGGCTACTTTCTGAGTGATTGTGGTAAGTTGTTGCTCTAAACGGTGCACCGTGTCTTCTGTGTCCGAAATTCTCTGTTCCGCCTCACCGACCCTGGCCGATAGATTGCGGAGGTCTTGCCGTATAAGGGACACCTCTGTGGTTAGGCCTCCCATTTTGAGTTCCATTGATGTTCTCGAGTCCCCAATCGCTTTCATGAGGTCTGTCAGAGATTGGGGGGTCATGGGGCTCTTCGCTGGCACCTTCCTCTTCTGGAGTCTGAGTCCCCTGGCGGGGGGCCCTGTGATGTAGAAGTCCATTTTACTTTGAAGAGTTTGCCTTTTTGATTTTTCTTTCCCCATGTCGCAGGTGGCGTGCCAGGTATGGGCAAGGAGGATGGATGATGAGGCCTAGAGGGGCCCTGCGTGGGTCAGATTGTTACGTCGCAGCAATACGGGGCGCCCACGGTGTGTCCACGCAAGGGCGGCGTCGAAGACAGTGGAGCGTGCTCCCCTGGGGTGTGGTCCCCTCCTTCAGGGTTGCCAGGCGCTTGGGGGTGATGCCGTATGAGTAGGGGAGAGCTCGCCCCCGCAGTAGTGGTGCCCCGTAGGGGCTGTTCTGCAGGTTGGCCCCCACCGCAGTCCGAGTGTACTGAGGCCTTGGTTAGGGTGGGGGGGGGGAAAACAGTCTTTCAAGGAAATGCGGGATTGTGCCGCAGTATTGTCCCCTGGCGTAGCACTAGCCCCTTGCAGTTCCATTCATGGGCTTCACAGGCCCAGTCGGTGAGGGGCCGTGGAGGGGTAGGGGGGGGGGGAACAGGGAAAGCTCCCAGCCCCACACACACTCCTATCTCGCTGAGCTGGGTCCGTTGCTGGGTTCGTTGCCCTCGTGTTGTCCACCAGCAGGGGAGCGCAGCCCTCGATCCTTCTAGTCATGCCGCAACTCAACCCTGGGTGATGCAGTCTCGCTGATGGGGGGGGGGGGAGATTACTGGGGGAAGGCTGGCAGCGTGGGCCTGGGGCGGGCGCTCCGGGTAGCTTGCGGGTCTGTGCGTGGGGAACGGTGGAGCGTTTCCCTCGTGGTCTTCTGCAGCAGCCGTTCCTATCCCAGCGCCCTGCGGTGTCCCCAGGATCAGGCAGGAGGGAGGGACCACAGTTGTGACTCCGACGGTGCCGGTAGAGCGCCACAGGGTTTCTTCTGCCAGTGTTTTCTCCGGCGCGTCTCTTTGCCTGGGCACTTCAGTGTCGGAGTGTCTCGGAGGGGGAGGGGTGGGCGGTCGCTTCCGCTTACGCTGGGCTGGCCGCGGATCACTCGCCGGCGGTCTTCAGACTGGTACTGGAGTCCCCCGGTCCGATTCGCCCCCAAAATGCAGCGACGGCTGCACAAATGTGTCCGCCGCTGTTCGTGAGCAGATGGGTTAATTTCGTGCAGCAGAAAGGGGTTATATTTTAGGATAAATGCAGCGGCCGCCGGGAGCCGAGATGTTTAGGTCTGCATGCGTTGCGCGCATGCGCTGTCGAAAGACTGTATTGATGGTTCAATTTGGGCCAGACTGTTGGTTCCAAAGTTCATTAATTCTGTCTTCTTGGCATTAAGACATAACCAATCGTTGGTCATCCGTAACTCTATTAATTTATAGAGTTTTTGCACATTAGCGCTGTCCTGGGGGTAGTTGCTGCTTAGTTTGATGACCAACTGGGTATCATCAGTGTAATTTGTGAAAAATAAGCAGATTTTCTCCAGGATACTGCAAAGGAACCTGATGTACAGGTTAAAAAGGAGTGGCGATAAACTGGCTCCCTGCGGTATCCCACAGCTGATGTTTTCCTCGAAAGAGAAACTGTCCCCCCAGTGAACCCTTGATTTCCTATCTGAAAGAAATGACAATAGCCAGTTGATTGCCTCTTTGGAACAATTGGCACCCTTTTCCAATGCAAGTTTCAGTTGGTTATGATTGAGCAAGTCGAAAGCTGCACTCGGATCTAGTAGCACCAAAAGTCCAGCTTTTCCACTTTCCACTATGTTCAACATGTGGGATTGGAGATCGAGCATTGCCGTTTCGGTGCTGTGTCGCACGGAAACCTGACTGTTGGCTATGCAAGATGTTATTTTCTTCAACAAAAGCCTGTAGTAGTTCTGTGGCAATTTTATCAAGTACCTTGATTATGAAATTGCAGTTGGTGATGGGTGTTAAATTGTCCAGATCACTTTGACCTAATTCAGGTTTTTTTTAGCTAAGGGCGTAATGGTAACCTTTTTGATGTCAGTCGGTATGTGGCCATCCCGAAAGGAATCTTAGTGAATAAGGGGGCAAAGATATTTGCATTCTCCAGGATCAATTTTGGTGTTAATATTAAAGGTATTTGTATAGCGCACAGTCACCAATGGAGTTGGTGTCCAGGCGCTCAAGCGGATCTGTAAACAAAAGTAGGGGGGTGGGTTAATGGGTGAAGAGGGTGTAGAAAAGTGAGAAGTGGTGTACTCTTGGCAGCTTCAGTTCAGTTTTCATTGTGCGCTGAGCTTGGGTGTGCATATAGGATCGAAGCGAGTCCTCGCATGCTGTTGTCGCGATCTATGTGTTGATTGTTTGTTGTTGCGGCGTGGTGAAGTCCGTGCCGTTTGCTGTGAGAGGTGGGTGTGTGGGTTTTTGTGTGAATTAAGTATGCAGGAATGTGAGGCTTTGATAAGTGGGTTGTATTTCTCAAAATCCTTGGAATGTGTTTAATCTATCAGGTTGTCATACTGGGTAGGTATATTGTTTCTCTTAGTTTACTGTCTAGTTTCTGGGGAAAGACCGAGGCTGGTTTCTAGTATATTTATTGGGCTTAGTACCCCCGGTTGGGCGAGCATTATCTCCTAGTTAGATAGTGGTTTTATATTACAGTTCACTAGCTCCTTTCTATCTATTTACTGTCGGTAGTCCATTAGATAGGTATATTCTCTTCCCTTTCCTGACTTGGGTGTAGTTGTGAGGTTTGCCTCCAGCTAAGTTATTGAGCTTAGCACACCCAGTGGGGCAAGCATTATCCCTGCTTAGGTAGTGGGGTTATATTATCATTCCCCGCTCCTTCCCATCTATTTACTGTTGGTGGTCCATTCTGGCTATGTTTACAAGGTGGACAAGTGTTATTTCTGGGTCATACCTTGCTTTCCCTTCCGATTCATCTGTGGGTGTTCTTTGGTATAACTCGATGTGGTTTGTCTTTTAATTGATAAGTGGATATCTTGCAGATCCTTATATCCTTACATTATAAAGGGTTGATGACTTAAGGAATCAGGATAGGTTCTCGCTTTTTTTAATTTTTATATAGTTTACTACAAACTTTTAAAAAAGAGAAAAGAAAAAAGAGAAGAGAAGAACAGGCAGAGAAAGCGGAAAGGCAACTGAAGATTTTACATCAAAAATATTTCATTTTTTTAGGTTTACTTCACAGACTGGTGTAAAAATATTTATGTGTATTTAAATTGATTTCATTCTTTTTTTTTGTACAACTGTCTCGATGAAATAGGATGAATCATCACTCTCGGCAATATATCGGCTATTGTGACACATATGTGCTGATTTAAGTCTCATGTTCAAGTTAAAAGACTGTAGTCTTGTAATCGCGTTTTGCAAAAAGTAAATCAAGGCGAAAGTTAGTTTATTGTTTGACCCTTCGAAAATGAGAGCCCACCATTGATCACCACATCAAGTGGAGCGCTTCGCAAGATCAGAGCCAATAATGAAGTCCGCAGATCCCGCAATGTAGATATGCAGAGTCTATAAGCTGTGTCATTTCCAACAATTTCCTTTCTCAGTTTTAGAATTTCTTTGGTTTCAATAAGATTTCATCTGAATCTGAGAAAGATATCCCAATTATTCTTATTAGGGAATTTCAGCAGATATTTAGCAAGAATGTTGTACGCCTTTGCTTCTGGAGGGACCATCTGCATGCATTTATGCTTGCCTCTTTGCTTTATCGTTTCTATCCAATCCCATTCCCAAAGGTTTTTTTTTACTTTGTTCGGGTTAGACCATAGTGTTTCCCTTGTTGTATTGAGCGTCAGTATTAGATCTGTACAGCTCTTCTCCCACAATCCTTGTATTGATTGATTGATCATCAGTTTCATAAGGTTTTTTCAGAATCTGGAATTGGGGTAGATTGTCGCTTCCATGCACTTTTCTATACAATGAAAGTGAATTCCACATTATTTTAGCGGTTATTGATGTTAAACTCAGCTCAAACCCGATACACGCCATGGGGGTTCCATTTGGTTGGTGTAGGATTTTTTTCCAAAACACGTATTCACATGCCTCCCACACCTTGTATGAACAGCCAAACGAAACTTCCGCTCCATATATCAATATTGCCACTACCTTGGCTGTGTAGAACTCAAGGACAGGTTTCAGGCTGAACTTACCGTATTTGTTATTTATCAAAGCACCCTGGGAGGTAAGCTGTTTACTTTTTGATCTAATCATTTTTACCATTGGTGCGTCATTAATGCTTGAATTTATCATTACAGCGAGGTATCTTGTCTGAGTCACACACTTCACATTTTCACCTCTGATTTTCCATTGGAATTGTTTTTTCGATGTTCGTTTTTGGCAATACAGGTTCTTGAGTTCCAAGATCTCGGTCTTTCCCGTGTTAATTTCAAGGACGTTCTTCTCAATGTATTCGTGCAAAGTGGTCAGTTTTCGTTGCAATCCAATCTGGGTATAATATAGAAGAACTATGTCGGCATATAGCATCCAGTCAATTTAGTTTCCATGTATTTTTGGGGCAAATGAGTTCCCTTCACTCAGTGCAATGCCCACCTCTGATATAAAGAAGTTGAACAGACCTGCACCCAAGGGGCAGCCCTGCTTAACACCACTTTCAGGGATTATGGATTTTGACAGGGTGCCATCTTTATGTTAGTGTTGGAATAGAGTTCTCTTATTGCACAAATAAGGCCTTTAGAGCAATTACGCTCACTTAATTTCTTCCAGAGGAGATTCCGGTCTACAGCGCTGAATGCGTGAGCTAGATCGACAAATGCAAAATAGATGGTTTTCCCTTTTTTTATTGCCTCCATTTTAAGTATGTTAATGAACAATAGATTTAAGTTCCAACCAACACCCTTTATAAACCCGGTTTGCCTGACATCATAAGAACCTGAATCCTTAATCCATGCCGTTAGTTTTTGCAGCTCGGTAGCGAATATCTTCCCGACAACATCCAGTAGCGCAATCGGTCGATAGTTACTAGGCTCTGATCAAATTCCTTTCTTAAAGATAGGAACTATGACTGCGCTTTTCCAGGAAGTCGGTACTTTCTTTTCGCTTAAGACAATGTTAAACAGAATTTCGCACAAGTTTACCCATTCTTCAGGATTCTGCTTCAGTATACAGTTTGTCAAGCCATTCCGGCCAGGGGCCCTCGAGAAATAAAATGTTTAAATATTGTCAGCGATGTCTTGTCTTGATATTGTAATATCCCAAGTTGGTTCTTCATCGAGATCTTCTTGAACCTGTACAACCTACTTTTTAAATAAAGCTGTGAAATGTTGTATCCATTGCAACTCGCTGACCATGACACTAGTTAGAGCTTGTTTGAGGAGTTTCCTGAATTGTAGATGATCTCTTGTGTTCTGTATGTTCTTTGGTAGTTAGTTTCAGGTTTTTGGGCGAGGGGAGAAAAAGATGATCCTCCGAGTTTTCTTTTGTTGTATGATTTGGGCTCCAAACGGATGTCGCTGCTGGATCTGAGTGGCCTTGTAGTGTGATGTACGTTTAGTTTTCTTCTGAGGAACTCTGCACCTTGGTCGTGCATTGCTCTGTGCGTTATGCACATTGATTTCATTTTGATCCGCTGCTTGATGGGAAGCCAGTGTAGCGTTTTCAGCGCTGGTGTGATGTGTTCTCTTCGAGGTAGTTTACGGAGAAATCTGGCAGCCGGGTTTTGTATGCGTTGGGGTTTATTTAGGATTTGTTCAGGCATGCCTAGATGTAGGATGTTGGCATAGTCCAATCTGGACAGGAGGGCGATGACAGTAGTTGTTTTATTGGTGAATGAGAGGAACGGTAGGATCCTTTTAGTTGATCACAGCAGAAAGAAGCATTTCTTGATTAGGGTGTTTACTTGTGGCTCTAGGGTAAGTTTGTTGTCCATCAGGACTCATTTTTTTTTTACAATCAATGATGGGGCTGTGGTTTCACCAAGTTCAGTGGGCCAAGGGATGTAGAGATTGTCTTCTCAGTTTTTTGTGATTATCATTATTTCTGTTTTGCCTGTGTTGAGTTTAAGGTGCAAGTTCATCAATTGTATATTTCACAAAGGCAGCTCTCTAGTGTTGAGTTGTCTTCTTGTGTGTCTGTGTGGTGGAATTATATTTTCAGTGCACCTGGTAGGTTTCATGGATTTTAAGGTTTTTAACATTTCTTCGGTCATGATTTCAATGAATTTAAAAGTTCCTTGCGGGGGTGTGGACTCAGCATCAATTGCTGACTCAACTTGACTGGGTGTGATTTTATGCGCCTCACTTAGTACTGTTCTGGCTATCCTGATTTTTTCTGAAAACGCCTTTTGTACCTTGTCGCATTCATCCATAGTTGGTAAAACCAGAGGGGTGAGCGTTCTGGGATTTTCTATTGCTTTAAGAATTTCAAATAATTAGCTGGATGAGCTTTCCGCTGATTTTACTTGTTAAAGTAATTCCTCTTGGTATCACAATTAGTGTGGTAGTGAACCATTTCTGATGGTTGTTATTGGGTCTTATTAAATCTGTTTTTTAGAGGGGCTTTTAGATCCACTGATTGCTTTGTCTCCAGTTTGAAGTTGGCAATCAGTATCACAAGAGTTACTACTTAATTTTTTTGGTTCATTACCGGTATTGTTCTTTAGAGGGCGTGTTTAATGTCAACATAAATGTGACCAGAAAGTGGTGTGACCATATACATGGTTTGGTGATAAATCCATTTGTCTCTATATTGTTGGTTATTATCCAGTCCAATTAATTACCATTTTTCATGGTTGGGTCCGTATTCCTGACTTTAAAGTCCATGTTGTTTAAGGTTTTTTCCAAGTGAATTGCCTCTTTGTCTATGTTTCCATACTATCTGTTTACATCCCTAACTAATGTGCCAGTGTTTTTTTCCTTTCAATGAATTTAGTTGTTGGGTGATATCGTCATTGAAGTCTGAGACGAGTGATGGTGGTCTATATATTAAGATGATGTGCAGGGTCGGATTGGCCCGGGGCCGGGCCGAAATCGTCCCTGGGGAGTGGGGGCCGGTTTCTGACCATGCCTGGGCTGGTTTGGAGAAGAAAAAAAATGAAAAAAAAAAAAAAGAAGGTTTTGTGAAAACATGTTCATTTTTTTTTCAAAAAGCCTTTCATCCCTCTTAGGTTGATAAATGAGTGCCAACACAGGCTGGGTGATATTGTATGTATATTTGTTCTATAAAAAAAGAGCTTAAGCGTAAGTGCTATACAATAACATATTATCATTTGGCCTTGGACGTCTGCTTGCATTCACAGCAATTTGACAATATGGATCTATACACAGAGATATTAATGATACATATGGTGATCCATTCTTGTATGAAATGTATTACATTATTGAAATCTTAACCATATTTTTCGTAGTGTACTTAGGAACAATGCCATTTGATGCCACTTCGTGGGTGTCCAGTCATTATCTCGAAAACAAAATGTCGAATTACAATAATGTCGAAACAATAATGTCGAAAACAAAAATGTCGAATTGTTTTTTTTTTAATTTACATGTTTTTTTGGGGTTCCGGTGTTAAAAAAAGGGGTAGAACAAAAAAAAAAAATTAAAAAAAGGGGGGTTGGGGGGGAACCCCCCATTTCGAATAAAAATCAACAAAAAAAAAAAAGAAATTCGACATTTTTGTTTTCGTCTTTATTTTTTCGACATTATGACTTTCGACATATTTGTATTCGAGATTATGACTATAAACCCACTTCGTGTTTTGTCAACGGGTGAAAGGTCATGTTTCATCGCTTCCCGGGATGTCACTTTGGGGTGGGGTCAAATGACATCACTTCCGGTGGTGTCATCAGAGGTCAAGGGTCGTGAGGTGAGGGTTGGGCCACTTTTTTTGGGGTGACCAGGCCTATTTCTTGTCCCAGTCCGACCCTGATGATGTGGATGCTGTTTGCCGTACGGGAGTGCTTAAGATGCTAAATTTGGAAGCCAGAACTTGTGGTTGTTGATGGGAACATTTGAATGTTTTCTCTCACTATCATTGCCACTCCTCCCGCCTATGCCCGATTCCCGGTCTTTATGGTACATCACATAGCCTGGTGGAACAGTTATGGAGCATGTAGGCCCGATTGGTTCCTGTAGCCATGTCTCAGTTATACAAGTCATGTCAACATCTTCCCTGATGATTAGATCATGCACATCTTGGGCATGTTTGTTAAGGGATCTGGTGTTGAACAGGCAGAACTTCAGTTGCCTGGGTTTGTCGATGTGGTTGGTATGTGGGTTCGTTGAAACCTTTTTCGTTTCAAACTTTGCTTATTTTTTCAGCTACAATTGTTTTTTTTTGTGAGCATGTGCCTGCATGGGTGTACAGTGTACAGTATTGGTTTTGTATTGGTCTTCATCCAGAACCCCAAGTGCAGCCATTTTTGCCAATTCCAGGCCGAACATGATGTACCAAGTTAAATTCTTGCATATATGCATTTTTTATCTTCATTCTTACCTCAAATCCAGGATGCTCGACCGAGTAAGAGGGGACCACGGTCTGTGGCCATGTGAAGGCCATGGACGGTGAGGATCCGCGCAAGACCGGCTTGGCTGGTCTTAATTGAAAGTAGCTCTATCTTCAACTAACAAGGCACTGTTACATGCACAGAAAAAAACAGTTGCTGCTTTATATTATCACAGTGCGTATAGGCGTGGCGTTAGAGCACGGTGTAAAAGGAAGAGTTCACAGATTCACAATTTATCAAACACATTGTTAGACAATTTAAGAGTTCAATTTCACTACACATTCAAAAACCCCAACTCTTAAATTCAGCGTTTACCGTGATCCTGATAGTACAAGGCTGGCAGACCTAGCACGTTGCCGGGGAAACCACAAACACATAACACAAAAGCCCTACAGGGGCGAGATAGAGGGGCAGGCCTTATGTAGAGGCCGGCAGGACCAGCGCAAGACCGGCTTGGCTTACGAAGCACCGGCGCTCAAGCGCCTGACGTTTCGCTAAGTGCAAGCCGTGGGTTTCTGGGACTTGTAGTCCTCAGTAATGATGTATCAGCAGCAAAGATCAGCTGCAGTTGCAATCAAGCACTGTTTAAGTTTGCTGTAGTTCCCATCTCAACTGGAGAATGTTAGTAATTACAGTCGTACAAGCTGATTAGAATGGCAGCATTCGGGTTTTGGAGATGCTGCTCGTTTCTGTCTGAATTGAGAGTAGCTCTGTCTGCAACTGTTACATGCACAGAAAAAAACACATGCTGCATTATATTATTGCTTTGCATGTAGGCATTCTTATTTACTGCGGCTCTCCGGAAGACCATGTATGACATGTAAAGGCGGTGCTTGAAGAATTACGCCAGTATAAGCTATATGCGAAGCTAGAAAAGTGCACCTTCCATGTTACTGAAGTGGAATTCTTGGGCTTCATCTTAACCCCGCAATGAATCTGAATGGACAACTGTAAGGTAGAAGCAATTCTCCAAAGGCCATCACCAACCTCAAAGCAATTCAAAGTTTCCTGGGGTGTGCCAATTTTCACGGGCGGTTCATTCCCAACTTCTCTGATATTGTTCACCTGATCAGGTCATTGCTTCGCAAGAATAAGACATTTGCCTGGACAACCGATTCCGAGCAAGCTTTTACCCAGCTTAAACACCAGTTCACCACTGCCCCAGTACTGCGGCATCCAGACCCTGAGCTCCCTTTTTTGGTACAAACGGATGCTTCCAGTACCCCAATGGGAGCAGTGTTGTCCAAACGGGATACAAAGACTAACCAACTACATCCAGTGGCATTCTGGTCCAAAAGCTTTGCACCTGCCAAATTGAATTCTGCAGTAACACACAAGGTACTACTCGCTATCAAGGCAGACTTCAAGGAATGGCGTCATCCCCTCCCCTTGGGGCATGTCATCCCATCAGGGTTCTGACCAGCCACCGTAACCTACAATACCTTTGTTCGGCAAAGGCGCAATCTTCCTCGACAGCTAAGATGGGCTCATTTCTTCACCGAATAGGACTTTACAGTAACCTTCCAGCCGATAGTACGGAACAGGAAAGCTGACGCCCTCTCCCGCATAGGCTGGAATGCGGATGAGGTTTATGCTGCCCCTGGGCCAGTTGCAATTATCCCGAAGACAAGCTACTAGGGGCTATGAAAACCCGTCCTTCTACCATGGATTCCCTGTACAAGGAAATCAGACAGTTATGTTAGCCTGATCAAATACAGACCTGGGTCTCTCAGAACCTACAATGAACCGAGGTGAATGGGCTTCCATACCTCCAGAAGCACTTGTTCCTACCGTACATATCCATGCAGACCAAGATCTTACACGCCTACCATGATACTTTAACAGCAGGCCATCCTGGTATCACGAAAACCTTTGAAGGTCTGGCAGTACTATTGGTGGCCTACATGGTGGAAGGATGTCATACAATATGTCAAGAGCTGCGACATCTGCGCACGGAACAAGACACAGTGTCATACCACAGGCTCTACTTCATCCATGGTCTACAACGCCGGCCCCCTGGCATACTGTTTCTCTGGACTTTATTACAAACTCTCCTCCATGTAATGGTTTCAACACCATTTTAGTGGTAGTTGACCTTTTGACCAAGATGGCACATTTCATCACTTTGAAGGTCTTACCCAATGCAGGGATGCTGGCTCAAGTATTCCTAGCGAACATAGTCAAGTTACACGGTTTTCCCACTGTGGTTGTATCAGATCGAGGAAGCCAATTCATCTCCCGGTTTTGGAAGAACTGCTGTGCCGCTGCCCAAATTGAAATCCGCTAGTCTACCAGCCACCAGCCACAGACTGACGGCCAGACCGAAAGAACCTACCAAACCCTGGAAAAATATCTGTGTTGTATGTTCACACAAACAGACAACTGTTGGGTAGACCTTCTCTTGGTGGCTAAATATGCATATAACAACACTATTCACAGTTCCACTGGTTTTACCCCCTTCTTACACGGGAGACCCACGAACTACTGCCTATAATCCACACACACCGTTAGACATGCCCGCCATTACCTCTCTGCACACTAGCATTCAAGAGACCTTAAAGCAAGCCACGTTAATGCTTCAGGACTCAGAGCACACAAAAGGTTTGCAGACAGATTAAGTACAGAGGCCCCAACATACCACATATGGGATAGGGTGTGGTTGGCCACGAAACATATCCAATTGAAAGTCCCAAAAAGATTTCACCCAAAATACATTGGTCCGTATCCCATTGTCTCCATAGTTAACCCGGTAGCAGTCAATTTATAATTGCCATCCACTTTACGGATACATCCGTTTTTTCATGTATCGTTACTAAAGCCTGTCCAATCCGGTACACGGGATTCCTCAACAAAACCTGCCCCGGTAGTGAGACGAGGGGATGAGCCCGAATATGAGGTCCAGGATATCCTAGATTCCAAAGTGGTGAGAAAGAAACTATTACCTGATTGACTGGAAGGGATACAGCGTGTTGGATAGGACCTGGGAACCAGAAGCTAATGTACACACGTTGCGTCTAGGGGCCCGTTATCTTACCTACCCAGAACAACCACGGCCAGGTAGAGCCTTTCTTGGGGGGTGGGGCTTTGGAGGGGAGTGCTGTCATGGCCCCCCCACCCACCAGGAATGCACCATGCACACCCTTACATCACAGGAGGAGGAAGCATAGGGACACGGGTAAGGAATGGACAAAGAGGGTAGCTGGCTGGCGCAGGCACTGTTTGGTTATGGAAGCAGCCACCTCCAAGATGGCTGCCAGATTGGGCCCCACTTTTGAACCCAAGATGGCCCCAAAGCTGCCCATTGCTGCAGTGACTTATTGGTCTAGGCTCAGGGTGCAGTCCAGGCCTATATAACTACGCCTTGGGCCACACCCTGGGCTTAGCGTTTTTCCTGCTTCCCAGTGCAGCAGTGAAACGCTTACCACACTGCCTGTTTCCTGTCTCAGAGGACTTGTCAGACTTCTCGAAGCCAGAGCACCCAACTACAGCAATGCGCCCCGCTCCTCACGGCATCCAGCATCTGTAAATGAAGAACATACAAGTGAGTGCAATGTTCGGTTTTCTGACTCCCTTCCATTCTAAGATCCGGAGAGTTAGCGTATCTGATATCGCATCCCAGCATCCCTCCGGCTCCACAGGGCCTCAGGCGCTGCAGCTTCGCTTGTCTGGGCCACCAAATCCATTTATCAGCCACCAACAACACGATGCGGCACCTGCAGGGACACAAGTAAAGAGAACATTATTGAGCAATCCACGCACCACGCTGTATAGGAATAAAGAGTTTTCACGCGCTGCCTCCCATCGCGCAGAGCCACCAGAGACTTATACCGGAAGGAGCACCACATGTCGCAGCTGGATTGGACCACATCTCTCCAGTAAACGGACCAGGTGCCTTCTTCGCACATTGGGGTGTACAACCTCTATACAAAGGTGAGCCAGATCCCTTGCCAGCCAGCAAACCTAGGGGACAGGGAGGGGAGTGGGGAAGAGGTTGCGATAGTTACCAATTCCCCCCATCGTTTATCCATGGGTCCTCATTTTGGCCACAGCTCAGTCAGAAATTTGGGACAGCTTTGCCTATCCAGACCCTGGGGAGCTTCCAACCACTCCCGACTACACCGTATGCAGGGCTACTTTTGCCATTCTATGATATTGTGGGGAAGAAGTGGTTTCCACCGGGCACCAGAAGACCATGCGCTCCTGTACAGCATCAGGTTAAGCGTTACACTGCCTTTTCTCTGCACATAGTCAGTTCTACCTATGGAAATGTCATTACATAATGCTCTCTTCTTTCCAGGTTGGTGCAGAGTTTTAGACGAATCCTCTAATTTGTGTGCGAGTTTGGCAGATTCAGCCAAGAGTAGCATCTTGTTCTCCAAACCCTCGTAGTTTGGAAACCAATGAGGAAATAAATCTTCCCTTTAGATAATCTTAAAAGGCTTCCCACGTTAATTGTAAGGACATTTGTGAAGGGGTAATCAAAGCCCAAAATTATTAAATAGCGACATGCAAAGTTACTAAAATATCCAGGTATTTCACCATGGACAATTCCAACCTCCATCTCAGAAGTAGCCTATTAATATTTGGTATAAGTCTTAAGGTAGTGGAGGGATAGGAAATTACCCAGGACAAAATCCCACAATAAAATTGTGCAAACCATAGGCCTAACCGAGAATTACGAGTGTACAAGTAAAAACGTGTAATCTCTTTTCCTGATATTCAGTGTGCACATGATATCGATTATTCCCATCCCACCCACAAAATCCTCCAGTTCCCTGGCTCCTGTGGAGCACGTTTGCGTACGAGTGCAGGAATTTGTCCGAGTTAGGAGAGAGAACCACTGTACAATCTACACCTATGTAAGTCATTTATGGGAAGTACTGCACACATCTGGCAAGTAAATCAACAAAGAATCAAGGTCTTTCTCGTACCGGGATGTATGCATGGATAAGTGTCACTTTATATTATATAACAGACCTATACAAGAGAAAATACTTCTCTTCTGGATCTTTAATCTCCCCTTCCAGAATGGAAGGCATGATATGATATAGTGACATTAATTTAGCAATTAGCACTCCGGATCTACACAATTTAAAAAGAGCATGTTAACATTAGTAGAAGCATGCACAGTGAACATTTTGTGGTCTAAATATTGAGGAAAGCAAAATTATCACTTAAGGATTTTAAGTGTAGAAATCCAGTTGAGGTACATATTATTGCAGCAGACTAGTGGGGAACCACCAGTAAACTGGAACCTTTGGAAAGAAGATTTCCAAGATTATGTTTTAGCCATAAATGATCCCACAACCAGTATGGAAAGAAAAAGAACCCTGCTCTGGGTTTGAAGGCAGGCGAATTCTGAAGAGCTTGTGTTGGGCAGAATCCTGTGCAGTTCCCTTGGGGAACACTGCAAAAAGATTAAGACTACAGGAGCAGCAGTAAACCAAATTGGTAGCAGTCTGCACCACCCACATTTACCTGGTAGCTGTGGCTGAGCAGTCAGACTTCTCTCAAGAAGAGTAGGGCAGTATGCAGAGTATACACAATAGGGCCAAAACACAGTAGAGCAAACAAACACTGACCAGAGCTTTGTATAAAAAGTATATAATTATTTATTTAAAACACACTTTAGGTAATACACTAGCCCTCTCAATGAAAAATAATCTAAAAACACAGTCAGGCAAGTATACACACCGCCCTTGATAACTATCAGACAAGTCAGGATTAAAGCACAATTATTTGTTAAGACAGAAGTGAGTGCTTAACCTAGATGGCACTCCAATAGTTTAGGTTACAAAGGGAGAGAAAAGGCAGAGCATAAAATAAAACAGTTCCCAACACTTCTAAGAGTTCAGAGCAAAGGAAGAAAGGCAGGTTATACTGTAGAACCAAAGTTCATAGGCCAGGCCCACTTTAAATGGAGAAAAGCAAAATGTGCACAGGATCACACGGTTTAAAGTGCACTGAAAGTCTTTGCAGAGTGTTCAAAAGAGGTTGGGGTGAGTCAAAAGATAGTTAGAAGGCCTGGAGCCAACCGAGTTTAGAAGCCAAGGATTTAAGGTTCACCTTTAGCAATCTGTAGAAAGGGGAGGCCAGGCAGGACACAGTACCTTAAGAGAAAGGAAGCTCCAGCGGGGGCAGTTGTTCCTGGCAGTGGATGAGGTTCGTGGTTCCGACCAGGGGAAGAGAAAATCTCGTCGAGGAGGAAACGTGGAGTTGTTGCAATGCACAGGGATGAAACCAGCCGCGGAGTTCTCGATTAAAAGGTGCGGTCCTTTTATTCGCACTCAAAAGTGGTGAGCTTGGTTATCCGACCGCCGGGGTGCTTGGCCCCGGCGATTCGACCAAGGGCCGTCTTTGGAAGGCGAAAAGGTTGAACTGGTTGGTCCCACCAGCTCAGAGGAAGAAGACTCGTCCAGCAGAAGATCTTCTCTTGTCGTCAGGAAAGTGGTGAGTTAGCTGCAGCAGGGCTTCACCGGTGGTGTC
The DNA here is from genome assembly GCF_040938575.1 of Ambystoma mexicanum. Taxonomy (NCBI): domain Eukaryota; kingdom Metazoa; phylum Chordata; class Amphibia; order Caudata; family Ambystomatidae; genus Ambystoma; species Ambystoma mexicanum. The sequence continues at coordinate 1,137,247,153 of NC_090931.1, read as the reverse complement.
ATTGCAGATGGCTCAGCTTCGTGCCTCTTCGGATTCTTAGGTCCTGTGGCGACTTCTGAAGTTCCAGTCCCAAAGGCCGTGCTTTTATGCAGAAAACCCGTATTCATCAGCCTAGCTGTCAATCACACATGCTAAGTGGTGAGCTGGGCGGCTCACCACTGGGCCAATCAGAATAGAGTGAGACTTGGGTTGCTAAGGCAACGCAGTCCAGGGTGCCTATTCCCCCCTCCACCGCTCCTATGAAACCCATACAGAGTGGCACCACTTGGAGGGCTTCTGTGGAGAAGCCTGCCAAAATAGTGGAACAAAGGGCACAACGTTGGTCAGAGTTACAGAGACGGACACAAACGCCATTTTAGAATAGAGTTCTGGCAAAGAGACCCAATCGGTGATTTAATATTAAAATTAATAAACCAACGGTATCTTTAACATTGCACCAAAAAGTGGTGCGTTTAAAATTAATGGGAATTCCCATAGAGAATATTCTGGTGGAATATTTCACGTGGTAACCACTGCCACCAGCCAGAAACTCGACATGGGGCGAGGGGGCAGTGCCCCCTCGAAAACAGACCCCGGGGCAATCGAATTACCCCTTACCAGTACTTCCACAATATGATGGTTTGTACTGGTTCTGTTCACAATTTTGGACTAGTAAAGTCAATGGTGACTTTACATGCCCTGGGAGACAGTCAGTCCCAGGGTATGGAGTCTATGTTTGGGGGTCACTGTGACACCCCTGTTGTACTGCACTGAGGGTGCTGTGTACCACACATACAGAAAAACAGATACCCTATGGAGTAAAAAGGAAGCCCATAAGCACATACGTCAAAGACACACCTCAAATCATGCCTAAGAATGGGAGTAAAAGAGTCTCACTCTTAGCAGGAGAAAAAAACAAACCACAAAAATCCAGCAAAGCTGCTGGGGGACTCACTAGGTTTGGGAAATTAGCCTTATAAGAGAATTCTCCCTAACAGCTTGCCAGATTACAGACTGCAAGGCGCAGGAAAGAGGGACGATGGACCCACACTTAATGCTTATAAAGTAATAATGAAAAAGATGGCCATGCACTGTGGAAAAAAGACAAATGTGATTAGCGAGGTACTACTTAGTGATGAGGGGCAAGAACCCCAATGAGTGAATAGAGGACTTTGTCACAGCATCGCGTGAATTGGTGAGTAAGTGCAGTTTCCTTGAGACTTATGATGAACACATTCGGTACGAATTCATGCTCAAGGTGCGAGAATACAAGATCTGTGAGAAATTTGGTGCAGGGGTGACCCAACTTTAAATAAAAGAACTTGATCTGGCTAAGAAGTTGGAGCACATGATTCAATGTGCAAAGGAATTTGACGAGAAGAGTGCAAACTAGACAGTCGAGAATGTGCAACAGTTCAAGGAAATGAAAAGAACAATAGCGATTGATACCGTAAGAACAAGAAGGGTCCTTATAGACAACCCACGTGGAGAAGAAATTACAATCCTGTAAGGGATCTTGGGAACAGAGAGTGACCGAAGAATGAAGCACACTAAACAGTTTTACAGGTGTGGGAGCTACTTCCACATGGCGAACTCACCAGCATGCCCGGACGGAAATGTAGATTGCAGAAGATGTGGGAGGAAAGGGCATTTTGCACAAGGTTGTAACAATTTCATACAGGGAGTGGTGAACGAAATTACCGAAATGAGAGATGAAGAGAGTGATGATGAGAGTGCTGATGTGGCATTTTCGTTAGATGTGAAAAAGAAGAGTTAAGAAACCGCATGCTGAGATCTTGTTAAATGGGCAGGCAGTACAAATGCTATTAGATTCAAATATCTATTACACAATTATTGACTGAGAAACGTGAGAGAGTATGTTTTGTAATACAAGTTTGGGACTTGCCAGATCAGACATTACTGCTAGTGCTGGAGGAGTCAGAGTGAAGCTTGTGGGGACATTTTTAAACAGTCTAGAATACATGGGTCGGAGTATCCATGCTGATGTGTATGAAGTTGGTGGTTGGCTATTGGGCTAGTATGAAAAAAAAGGGCACTAGGATAGTAATCAACCCAGACGTTCCAGGCCATGTGATGTAGTTGAAGACAGAAAACATGTGAAGTGGAAGACAAGTTTGCAGATGTTTTCAATGACAGGCTGTTTGTCTATGAGGATATCATCATAAGATCAAGGGAAGGCCAGATGTGGTACCGGTAGTACTGGAATTAGGAATATAGCTATCACTTCGAGTGAGGAAATGGCTAAAGCAATGAAGGATTTGGAAGAATGTGGTGTGATCCAACAAATTGGAGTGGGTTTCTCCCATTGTAGTAGTAAGGAAACCCACAGGAAAGATTTGGTTCTATGCAGATCTCAGGGAAGTAAACAAAGCAGTGAATAATTGGTGAGTTAGAGAGTGTGATAGGATTAGTAGTGTACACTTCTCATCAGCCTATTACCAAATAAAACTTTACCCAAACTATAGGGCAGTCATAACAATCAGGACACCCAATGGTACTTTTCCGATTAAAAAGATGCCATTTGGATTAGTTTCTGTGGCTGCTGTTTTTCAGAGAATAATGCATTATGTGAGAAACCTGAGGGCGTCCTCACATCTACTCCCTTTGGGTCCTCTTCTCAGGTGGTCAGGGAAAGGCCATCGCTTTTGGATCCTGATCCTGGGGGTGGAGAAGTGAGGGCAGATCACCTTGGTGGAGGGTCCAATAAGAATGAGATGCCCTCGGGGGGCGCTGTTGCGCGCAACTAAAATGGCCGCCTGATTGGAGTGCACCGATCCCGAGGACATCCTTAACATAAATTAATCCTGTTTGGGGCCGTGAAGATAGGATACGACTACGTCTGCTGATGCCGGCATCCCTACTGCACGTTGTGTGCAAATCCTGTGTGAAACCGCGGAGGCGCGGCTGAGTTCGGAGCTTTGTTTCGCGGGGCGGCCCACTCGGCTGACTACAAGCCGCCCCTGAGAACCGGAAGAGTCACACGCCAGACCGAGGCTCTGCGGACGCCGTAGGGCCATGTGGGGGAGGGGCGCTGATCCTGGTGGCTGATCCCAGCGGCGCTTCCTTGGTACGCAGGCCTGCGGGCAGACCGTGTGTGTCGAGGTCCCTGCAAGACGAAGATTGGCTGCTGCTACCGCCCACCTCCCGAACAACTGCTGGGTAGACGCGCGGTCTCCCGCGCAGGGCCCCAGCTAGCTCTGTGGGTCTGCCGCCGATCGGGTTCCGACTGGCGCTACGAAAGCAGGTGAGGGGCTTGAAAGTGCACAAACCCAGCTACATCAGAGCGTATATACAGCGTTAATATCCTTCTATCCGTCAATCGGATACGCCGATTGACGTGGGAGAGCACAATACATCCGTAGAGGGGAACTTGCGCTAGATTATACCGGCAAACCTCCATGCTGTTAACTTGTGGGCGCTGCCCCTTGTTTTGTTTTGTTGCTGGGAGGAGGCCTGTACATCTCCACTGATCCTTTAGCAGACCTACACCATCGGGAGGAGTGTGAGATCCGCGGCAACTTGGCCCCCTAACTGCGCCACAAGTGGCTGGACATCGGTTGTCATGGATGAGCGCTAAAGATGACCCGACACACTACCAGCAATCCGTTGGTGGGTCGTGGAGAGGCTTGCGGCTGGCGTGAGTGGTGGTAGTCCTTCATATATATTAACAGATGCGATCAGAGGCGCTGCTGCCGCGCCCCAGCTCAGCCCCAAACCCACCAAGATACTTTGGTTGGCGGCTCCCATAATGGGCATAACCCCTGCCTGGGATTCACCTTCAACCTACATTATCAGGCAGGATACAAGGGAACATTACCACATACTAGATCAGAACCCATGCAACGACGACTCCTTTAGGTTTTGTGAGTCGATATACCGGTACTCATCGTATTCTATAACAGAACCAACTGCACGAACGATACTATGCCATCGTGTGAGTCTGGCCTGACCCACGTCATCGGGTCTTGTTCTGCAAAGACGGCTCATGGGCCGATACGATAAGAAAAGCGCAGGGGGGAAAAAACTGGCCCGATGGACTCCTTTGCCAGCTCCCAACCTCAGGGGACACCGGCAGCCACAATCATGGAAAATGACACACTTGCTGAGACGGGGCAGGGCGCCAGAGAAGACCGTCTTATGACCATGGTGCAGAACGGCTTCCTAGCTGTGAATGTCAAGCTAGACGATATTGTTTCGAACATCAGCTCCCACAAGGCTAGAGTGGACAAGGAAAGCTCTCGCATTACAGAGGCCGAAAGCAGAATCAGTACTAACGAGGATGCGATAACACAGCATGGCCGTGACATAGCACAGCTTAAAGGTGAACTATGCATCAATCAAGCAAAATGCGAGGACCTTGAATCTAGATCCAGGAGAAACAATATCCGTGTTGTCGGCGTTCCAGAATCCTTCTGCAAGGGCCCGATGGAGAGACAGGTAGAGGCCCTGTTGAAAACCCTTCTTGGAACGGAATCCTTCTCTGACCACTTTCTGGTTGAGAGGGCTCACCGAACACTTGCGCCACCGCCCAAGCCTGGGACACCAACACGTACGACCATTGTCTGTCTCCTCAATTATAGAGACAGAGACACAGTGCTCAGGCTATCCAGGGAAAAGGGCTCTCTGCAGTACGAAGGCAACAAAGTCCACATATATCCTGATTTTTCGACAAGCGTCCAGATGCAGCGCAGATCCTACGAACAGGCCAAAAAGCTCTTGAGATTGCGCCGTATCCAGTATGCCCTCATCTTCCCAGCAAAATTGCGGATTCAACATGGAGGCAGATCGCATTTCTTCGAGAACCCGGCGGATGCCATTTCGTATATTGAGTCGTCCATCCCCATGCCTCCGGAAGATTATCCACGAGACCGAAATAGGCCCCCGCGACGGGGGGGGGGGGTGACATCCCGGACTCAGCAGACTGAATTGAGACTATGGAAACATCCTGTTCAAGCTATGTGGCTGACCCTCTTGGGTATAACGGCCCCAGTTGTTATTGTGTTGGAAAAGTTGGGATCGTGAGCCTCTACTGATGGAGGCCTGGCGACTGCGACCAGCTACCCTCAGGAACGTTCCACAGGTTATGGGGGAAGGGATACATCATCGGGTTGGGGTTGAGGGTGAGGGTGGGGGTTGGAGAAGGGCACAAGTTGTTGCCACAGTTGGCAAATGTTTTAAAATGCAGAGTCAGGTTGCAACAGGTACGACAGTTATGGTTTGTGGCACGGGCGAACTACTTCACTCATTGACATTGACATTAAACTATGGTACTGAGTGACAAAGGTGTAAGTGTTAAACTCCTTTCATGGAACATACGAGGCTTGAACAACCCAATTAAATCTAGAAAAATCGCAGCATATGTTACCAGACATAGCCCCCAGATTATACTGTTGCAGGAGACGCACGCACTAGGGCAGGTTTGCTCCAATTTCCTGTCTAGGTGGGGCCCTCTGAGATATTACACCGAATACTCCTCCCAATCTAGAGGAGTCCTCACCCTAATACACCCGAAACTGGACTTCCGCACTCATGACGTTAAGATCGATCAACAGGGAAGATATGTGTTGGTATGGGGAGAGTTGGCAAGGCGAAATATGGTCTTGGTTAACACATATGGCCCCAATATTGACGACCCTGAATTCTATAATGCCATATATAATATATTGATTGAAGCTGGAGATAGTGCGGTGGTCTGGGGGGGAGATTTCAATAAATCCTTGACACATCTCTTGACAGGTCTACAACGACATACAGACCCTTAACCCGAGCCGCATTAGCCATACGACAAATAATGCAACAAATGACTATAGTAGACATCTGGCGAGATTACACCCCCTAGAGCAGCGCTTCACATTCTATTCATCAGTGCATGACTCAGTCTCGAATTGATTACTGGTTAATGAGCTCTACACTTGTGAATATGGTCCAGCATTGTGAAATGTATCCCCGCACCCTCTCAGATCACTCCCCTGTGTCACTTACTCTGAGGGTTGATGAGGCTGTCCCCAAGGCCAGACGCTGGAGAATGCCCCCTGCCCTACTTAGAGACCCGAATGTCTCCGAATCATTGCGTATTGAAATAGAGGAATTTGTTCAACTGAACGAGGGGTCGGTAAAACGGCGCGCCACGTTATGGGAAAACAGTTAGACAAGAGCTGGACACCACAGAAGCCAAACTCGAGCTCCTGGAGTTTGAATACACCTGTACACACAGTAAGGAGGCCCTTCTATATATCCACACAACATTGGCAGACTTTAATAAACTTGCTGCAAGGGAAGTACAGTATATGGCTGCCCCGATCCGAGCTCGTAGATACGGGGAAAGTAATAAAGCAGGTAAATTTCTGGCCCAGCCGCTCAAAATCGAGCATGGTCACCCCCCTATAACAGCCATCCAGGCGCCTAGTGGGGACATAGTAAATGGTGAACAAGAAATCAATTACATGTTTGCTGCATTCTACAAAAAATTATACTCTAATAGAGACACCAAAACTAAAGAAGAAATAGCAAGTTATTTGCATGTTATTGATCTCCCGACCTTGACCTCTGATACGCGCATGTTATTGGATAACCCCATAACACTAAATGAAATTACAGAGGCAATAAAAGCGTTAACCTCTGGTAAGGCCCCTGGTCCAGACGGACTCGGCGCCGAAATCTACAAAGAATATCACGACGTACTCGCCCCTCTTTTACTGACAGTTTGGGAAGAAGCAATGGAATGTGGTATACTACCAGACACCATGCGAGAGGCAGTCATAACTGTTCTGCTTAAACCTCGTAGACCCCCTCATGACATGGGGTCATATAGACCCCTTTCGCTCATTAACACAGATGCAAAGATTTTCGCCAAAATTCTGGCCACCAGGCTGCTGCCCTATATGCCCATACTGGTGGATCCTGACCAGGCGGGCTTTGTACCAACGAGGTCTAATGCTCTCAATCTGCGCAGACTCTTCGGAGTTATGGCACATATAGATCCGGCGGCAGACGCGGGGGCGGCCTCCCTTGACACCGAGAAGGCCTTTGATTCTGTCTCCTGGGTCTATCTGTTTCAGGTCCTTGAGAGATTTGGGTTGGGAAGCTACTTTGTCAACTGTGTTAAGCTACTGTACACCTCCCGGGAGCGAAAATACTAACTAATCAAACCATGTCGCCCCTGTTTCATCTGGGTAGAGGCACGAGGCAGGGCTGCCCCTTTTCCCCAATCCTGTTTGCGCTTACCATAGAACCCATGGCTGAATATGTCCGACAAAACCATGCATGTAGAGGTCTGCGCATGACGGGGAAGCCGCAGATCATCTCCCTATATGCGGACGATACCCTATTATACGTTAGGAACCCGGAAGTAAACCTAAGGCCAATCATGTTGGAGGTGGAGACGTTCTCTGAATACTCGGGATACAAGATCAACATATCCAAGTCGGAACTGTTCCCGCTCACGCCCAGTACTAGAGAAATGTCGGATACACAAGGATTTAAATGGTCACCTACACATATCCGCTATTTGGGGATCATGGTCTCAAAAGACTAGAGCACACTGTACACTGAAAATCACGGTGAACTTTTACAATCCCTTACAGCTAAACTGCAATCCTGAAATGGGCTCCCCTTATCCCTATATGGGCGAATATCCTTACTTAAGATGACGGTGTTACCCAAACTCCATTTCTTCTGCAATATACCGATCTGGCCGGGCAGAGCCTTCTTTAATAAACTCAACACTCTAACCACCACTTTTGTATGGGGAGGGAAGACGCATAGGTTGAAATGGTCCAAAATGACAGAACCTTTTGAAAAGGGTGGGATTGCGGCCTCAGACTTCGAACTTCATTACTTAACATCTCAGGCACACTTTGCGAGACACTGGTTTGACCCGGAAGACACTGCTCCACACATCCCCCTTGAAAGATGTGCGGCTTCCCCTATAGAACTACGAGCAGTCATGTTTGATCTTAAACGAAAAGAGCCATGCAAATACGACCCTGTCAACGCCACTGTACGCGCATGGTCTATGATATATAAAAGGCTCGCCCTTACAACTGCGTATGATCCAGAAGTGCCACTATGGAACTTCCCAGGCATAAGCCCCACGTTTGATAGGGCCCTCCAGGGTGCTTGGGACCCACAAAAGCAATTTCGAATGTGCAATATGTTTCCAGAAGGGAAATACTGTGCTCTTGACGACTATATTGGGCCGGTGGGTGGAGATCACCTTAAGAGATTCCAGTTTCATAGAATGGGGGCTGCCTTTGCCGCTAAATGGCCCTCGTTCCCAGAGGAACCGGCCACACATGAATGTATTGCAGCCATGAAGGAACCGGGTGGTCATAGTAAGAGTCTGTCTGCGCTCTACAGTCTAGTCCAAACACACTCCAAGTCAAGCAATGATATTAAAGGGAACTGGGAACGAGACCTGGGGGTGGAACTAGGTGAAGACACGTGGTTGAGATATTGCCAGCTGACCAAACATGTATCCATGAACTCAGGGCTTCGGCTCATTCAGTTTAAGGTTCTTAATCAGCTACACTATACCCCAGCTAAATTGGCTAAATGTGTACAAGGTCACACAGGAAAATGCCCTAAATGTGCTGCCCCTGACACAGACTCTTTTCATATGTACTGGGCCTGTCCACCGGTCAATGCATTCTGGGGGGAGGTGGCGGAGATCCTGGAAGATATCACGGCGATACCTGCCACACCTTCCCCACTGAAATATCTCTTTGGGGATATCGGTAAAACCGCTACCACCACCAGACGACTATTTAACTTGGCATGTGTGGTTGCAAAACGTAATATACTGAAATGTTGGAAATCAATACATCCTCCAATGCGGCTGGACTTCTTGAAAGACTTTTCAATGATTAACGAACTGGAGGAACAATTCATTATAACATTGCCATCGAGATGCCGTCCCAAAGATATATGGGCACTGTTCAGGATATATTTGTGTAATATGATATCTGATGGAGAAGATAATCTGACGTCGCCACTCTAGTACTGCTATGCAATGTGAAAATGTGCAATCTATACTGTTAATGTCTATCTATGTTGTTGTGATCGATGTGCTTTGCCAACTGCCAACCAGTTTAGTACTGTTGTAACTCTCTGAACAAAAATACAAATTATAAAAAAATGAAAGAAAAAAAAAGAAAAAAAAAAAAGAATGAGATGCCCTCAGGCAAGATGCAGTATTCCACATTTCCCATTCAGGAAGATCCCTCTCTCCCAGAGGCTGTTATGGGGTATTGCTATCCCTGTCCCACTAACCAGGAAAATGCTCAGAGATATTACCACTCTAGAAGCACCAGAAAGAGGGTGAAGAAGAGAAGGGTCAAGAGTGAGACATAGTATCCCCTTTCCCTATTGAAAAACAACCTAACCCTCCCCCAGTCTCTATGGGCCGTTATAAAAGATCTCCCCTCCTTATCCCATAATTGTCCTATGACAGTAATGGGATGAGGAGGAATAGACTAGGAGTGGTGAACACTAGTAACTCAGTTTCCCACTCTAGTACTGTGTAGTGTGTGTGTGAAAATTAGCTAAATAACATGGCGTCTGTGCATGCCCATTTTGGACATTCACTTCCATTACCGCAATGAAAGCCTACGTTTTCGTGGGCTCAGTAAGCAAACGTGAATTTTGCAACGGTTGCGAGGTCACATAATGTCAGATGAGCTAACTGGAGGATAGTTGCTATATTGTCCACTGAAGGACAAGCCAAAAAGGGTGTCAGAGCTTTGCAGTTGCAGTGATAAGGGGTGCTGGGAATGACGGAGAGTGAGAGAAGCTGGGTTTTTCCTGTTCTAGATGGGGTTTTCCACTCTTTGCTGTGGCCAGGGGGCAGTCTGGTAACCATAAAGGGGCAGAGATTTCCCCCATAAAGAGAAGAGGTATTACTTATGGAAAACAGAGAGAGAGTTGGACCATGGGTGATGCAGTCTTGTTGAGAGGGAGGATGCACCGCTCCACACCCAGTTAGCACGAGTGATCTCTCGGTCTACCTGCTCTGGGACTAAGCAGGGTTGTGGTGGCCGAGATGAAAGTGTGTTCTGCAACCATACTAACAGTGATGCTATTTTTCTATGTTTATGTATAATCGACTATATGTTATGTTTTAGTTATGTGTATTGGGTGGGAATAAGGGGCCTGTATCAAGCCATTTATTCTGTGTCAAGCCATTTATTTTCTTCTAACTAGTGGTCGGAGTGTGACTTATAGCCTCCCTGAGTCCAAGTACTATTTGGGTCTGTGTAATAGAGTGCAGGAGTCCAAGGCCCCTGTGCATGGCCAAAAAAGCAAAACATACTGAGACGAGGAAGAGGTGACTAGGAGTAGTGAACACCAGTAACTCCTTTCACCACTCTAGTACTGGGACGTGGAAGATGCTTGCAGAGTACTGGGAAGGTCAGGCATATCCCGCTTACTATAGTCAGGCAAGTCCAATTAGAATCTCATACCTGCAACCTGTCAAGGGGTTGCAGCTGTATAAGAGGATACCAAGAGAGCAGCAAGGGAACCAACAGGAAGGCCTGTCTTGAAGAGATCCGCAGGGGACCCTGCCCGTGAGGAGGCAGCTGTGGTGGGACCTGCAGCAACGCCACAACTTGGGTCGTTGGAAAGTTGGGCCGTTGGAATTCCTCAGGTGGGGGAGCCTCCTTGGTCTGGGAAAAGCAGCTGCGAGCAAGGAAAAAGAAAACAAACTGCCGACAATGTCAGCAGAAGCAGAGCAGAGCTGCCGGCGATCCCAGAGAGGCATCAAAAGTGCAAGCTGGCTTGAATGAAAGACAAGCCAGAAAGCAGAGCAGATTGAGTCCAGCGCAGCTACCGGACAGGACAGGTTAGTGAAAGGGAGACTCACACGAGACCAGGCGCTCCGACGGGACTGGATGTCAGCAGAAAGAATGCAGAGTGAGCCGAAATGAATGCATAGAGTGGGAACAAACCCAGTTACGGGTGGCATGGAAATTAAGCGGTAAAGTAAATAATGATGGAAAAAGCATACATATTGAACACTGAACTGAATGAAAACATTGAGAGCAAAGGTACGAATTCATAAAAGTTAAATGGGAAAGCACCCATTTCAAAGCAACAGATGAAATACGAACGCATGGGTGAAAGAGCATTAAAGAAAGGTGGGGAATAATGTAAGACCACTGCAAAGTGAACTTTGTGAATAAATACAGTGCGGCAATGCCCAAGACTGGCAAAGGATGTGTGACATATTGTAGCAAAGCCAAGAGGCTAAGCAGGAGAAGCCAGGAGAGTATGAAACTGCACACAAAACCAAGAGGCAGATAAGTGGCAGCAAAGTGAATGTTAATCTATACACACGGCAGATACAGGAGAACCTGTGTGGGCTGAAGAGCCTGAGGTTCCTGATTGTGCAGCCTGTGATAGGTGGGCCGTGTGTTTGTTTGTTTGTTCATTCATTTGTTATGCGCACCAGACTCGTAAGTAAAAGGGCGCAGCAGTATGGAAATGCAAAGCTTACAAAGTTACGAAATGAGCACAGGATACAGTATTTACATGCTTACAAGGTATACACAATGTACAAAATAATGGCAAAGAATAGAAATGGCCTATATAATTACAGAAGTAAACAATAAGCACTGTACAAAAATATATGTTACAAAGGTAAGGCCCTTCGTATATCACTTCGGCTCAAAAGTAGATTAGATTACGCACACAAAGACTAGATTGCACATGGTCTTCAAATGTAATACACTATTAATGCCAGGTAAGAGGTCTCTTCAGATGTGGGCAGGTACAGAGTAGGTACAGGGGGACTAGGGGTCAGTGGTGATGATGTATTTTATTACATTTTTTCTGAAATTTAGGTAGGGTTGGTCAGCTCTCAGATCCTGAGGCAGTGAGTTCCAGAATTTAGTAGCCTTTACAGTAAAGCTGTTGCCACCAATAGTAGTGACTTTATATTTAGGTATGGTCAGACAGTTAATATTCCCTGTTCTGGTAGGTCTGAGAGAGGTTCTTCTCTGGAATGTATATGTGAGGTAGCTAGGGGCTGCGTTATTAAGGGCTTTGTAGGTCAAGTAGAGGGTTTTTAGTTGTATTTTATTGGATGTAGATAGCCATTTATGCTGGCGTCTCAAAGAGGAGATATGGGTTTTGATAGGATATGGGATTTGATTTAGAGGAGGCAAGGGATTTGATCTGTTTATCAAAGGACACTGTGGAGTCCAAGTAGAATCCAAGGGATTTTACCTCCTTAGAGACTTTAATGGTGTTCCCGTTAATATTAAAAGAGGAACATTCTTGGCCTAGTTTTTTAATGTTGGCCTGAGAGCCCAGAATTATTAGCTCAGTCTTCTCATCGTTCAAGCACAGGCCATGAGTAGCCATCCATGCTTGGATGATAAGGTGGATGGCTACCTTATCAGCCATCCCAACTAATTATAGGCCCATTACTACGGTCCCATTTCTCCTTAAAATCATTGACAGAGTAGCTTACCTCCAGATCCAAAACTACCTGGAGACAAACCAACTACTAGGATCACGCCAATCTGGCTTCAGACCACTACATGGTACTGAAACGGCCCTTATCGACCTTAAGACACAAATCAACGAGTTGAAGGATAAAGGTAAAACAGCTATGCTCCTCCTCCTTGACTTATCGGCGGCCTTCGACCTAGTGGACCACGCAGTGTTATGAAACCATCTAGCATCTGCCGCCCATTTCTCAAGTGAAGCTATAGCATGGGTACAATGCTTCCTAGCTAACCGTACGATAAGAGTGTTCTCCCCATTAGCCTCAGCGGACCCAATACATATCACCTGTGGCGTCCCACAAGGTTCATGTGTCTCCCCCACAATGTACAATATATTTACTAAGCCATTCTTTGACAAACTTGACAGATTGGGGGTAACTTACACCAACTACGCGGACGATACGCAGATCCTCATACCACTATCTGGCAACTTTGTTGAAGACACAGCTCTAGTAAATAAGATTTACCTCATCATTCAGGCATGGATGGCCTCAATTGGCCTCTGCCTGAATGATGATAAAACAGAGATACTGATACTGGGTACCGACTCAAACCTTAAAAACCTCAGCCCTAACTACAGTGCCTTCAATATAGACGGTAATATAATCAAAGTGGCAACGGAGGGAAAAACACTAGGCTTCTACCTTGATTCCACTTTATCTCTCAAAAAACAAGTTAACTCTTTGGCTTCCTCCACAGCCTATACTTGCAAATTAATCAGGGCCTGCAGACCTTACCTGTCCACAACCAATTGTATCACACTAGCCAATGCCCTAGTAATGTCCAAACTGGATTACTGTAATGCCCTTTATGCGGGCGCCAATAAAACTGTCACTAACAAATTGCAAATATTGCAGAATAATGCTCTTAGAGCAGCCCTTGACATTCCCCGCAGAGCACATATATCTAATATTAGCAAAGACAACCACTGGCTAAAAATCAATGACAGAGTTCTCCTTAAAACACTATCTCTCACACATAAAGGACTGAACAACACTGCGCCCCCTACATCTCGGCTAGACTGACTAGAAAATCCTCTACTCACCATACCAGAGCCTCTATCCACTCCCTACTTGAAACCCCCAGATTTAGTTTAGACTAACTAAAGCAGGCGGAGCTAGCTTCCCTGTTAGAGCGGCCTGCGCTTGGAATTCACTCCCCATGGCATTGAGAGCTGTTAGGGAGAATTCTCTGTTTAGGCTGAATTTCCTAACCTAGTGAGTCCCCCAGCAGCTTTGCTGGATTTCGGGAGTTTGTTTTTTTTCCATCCTGCCAAGAGTGAGACTCTTTTTTTCCCACTCTTGGACATATATGTGTGTAATTCCTTTGAATGTCAATGTGTTCTATGGGCTCTTTTACTCCATAGGGTCTCATATGTTTTTCTATGTGTGTTACACCGCACCCTGTGTGCCGTAGCACTGGGGCGCCCTAGCGGACCCCCACCATAGACTCATGCCCGGGGACTGACTACTGTCTCCCCGGGCATGTAAAGTCACCATTGGCTTTACTAGACCTAAATTTACTAACAGGACTAGTACCAACCATCTTATTGTGGACGTACTAGTAGGGGTAATTCGATTACTCCTGGATCTATTACTCGAGGGGGCACTGTCCCGTCCCTCCTCGTCGAGTTTTGGCTGGTGGCAGTGGAAACTACTTGTTATGTTCGACCCCGGACATAACCCTATGGGATTCGTCCCATTGTTGGAGATTGATACTTTTTCTCGTTAATCTCTAACGTACCACCGATCTACTTATCTTAAATAGGTTTATCGGATGGTATTTTCTGCCAGAACTCGGTTTGTAAAATGGCGTCTGTGTTCGTCTCTGACTCCTAAACCAAAGGTCGAGCCCTTTGTTCCACTTTTGGCTGGCTCTGTACAGAGACCCTCCAAAGTGGTGCCATTCTGTCTGGGTTACCACAGGGGTGTGGGAGGGGGTTTAGGCACCCTGGACCGAGTTGCCTTGCCAACTCCGGTCGCACTCTGGAGTGATTGGCCCAAGTGGTGAGCCTTCCCGCTCACCACTTAGCATGTGTTGATTGACAGCTAGGCTGAATGAATGGGGGTTTTCTGCATAAAAGCAGGGCTTTTGGGACTGGATCTTCAGAAGTCGCCACAGGACCTAAGAATCCGACGAGGGTAACGCTGAGCCGACCTGCACGACGACACCTCCTGTGGAGCCCTGCAGAACCGACTCACCACTTCCCGACGACAGAGGAGATCTCCCTGCCGGAGAGTCTCTTCCCCTGACTGGTGGGAACAACCAGTCCCCTTTGCTTTTTATTCGCCTCAGGACGCAGTGGTCAAATTGCCCGTGCAGCGCACCCCAGCAACCGGATAGCCACTACCCCTGTACCGCGACCAAAAGGTGGTGCCTTGTGACGGAGCACTCTGCGGCTGGTCTCTTCCCTGGTGGTGCACCGGACTTCACTTTTCTTCGACGACGAGAACCTCTCTACTCTTGGCAAAGACCCGACGTGCATCCACCACCAGGAACAACTGCCCCCGCCGGAGCTGCCCTCCCCAACAAGGTACTGTGTCCGCCTGTCTTCGCTTTCGATCGGTTCGAGTGAGGTGTCTTAATCCTCTCCTTTCCGTTGGGTCGCCTCCAAGCTTTTCTCATTTATTGTTCCGAACTGGTTCAATCTGCCGATAACAATTTGCTACAAAGACTTGAATGCATCTCCACTAGAGACTTTTTGGGACATCGCGCTTTGCCTCTCTCAGAGTGGGCCTGGCCTCTGAACTTTATGATCTATTGTGGTTCTTGCCTTCTTACCGTACATTTTGCCCGTGAAGTATTGAACTGTGTTGATTTCGTAACCTGCCTATCTTTTTCTCTCCCGTCCTAACTAATATTCGAGTGTCAGCTAGGTTGAGGTATACACCTCTGTCTGTAAATAAGTGGTGCCGGTAGAACCTAGACTTGTCGAACTATTGCTAGGGGGATTGATCGTTTCTTCTTCGTAGAGTAATTGTGTTGGATTTGTTTGCCGTGAAAGTGCCATAGTGTTTTTCATAGATGTTTCATTATAAATAAATACCGTAATATCTTTACACGAAGCCTCGTTGCGTGTTTGCTTGTCTTGCTGTGAAGGATTGCCCTATTTTGTATACTCCACATACTGCTCAACTCTTCTTGAGGGAAGTCTGACTGCTCAGCCACAGCTACCAAGTGAATCTGTGTGGTACAGACTGCTACCAAGTGGGTTCACCGCCAAACACCTGTAGTCCTAAATCTTTTGCACTGGTCCCAGAGGGAACTGCACAGGTTTCCGCCTAACAAGAGCTAATCTACCCTACTCTAGTTTCAGGAGTAAGGTGAAAAGTTGGCTCTGGAGTAACGACAACTAACCCACCGAACCTGGCCCTATCATTGCGCATAACCACCTTTGACTCCCCCGATACCAGACCTATGAGAGGGATTCACATTCCTGTATTTCTTGTATATTTGTATATTGGCTTTGTGTATATGTTAATAACTCATATAATGCATATTCTGTATGTATCCTTTTGTATGTACGCAACCTTAAGCCTAAGTATTCTTGTAACTGCTGCGCCCGGCTACCCCTGGGTTTGGAGCGCATTATCAAATAATAAACTAAACTAAGGTAAACTTTGTTCACTAATCCTGTGTCTGTAATGTAATCCCCAGAAAGCGGGAGGAGAATCTGAGTATCATCTGCATAGTTAGTATAGATGATACCTAGATGGTCCAGATGGTCAAACAGTGGCTTAGTGAAGATATTGTAAAGGGTTGGCGAAACGCAGGAGCCATGGGGGGAACACCACCTAGGATAGGTGTTGGGTCAGCGGCTGCCGAGGGGGAGAAGACTCTCATAGTTCTCTCACTCAGGAAGGGCTCAATTAATTTGATGGCTCCAGGGGAGAAATGGGCCGCAGAATCAAGGTGTCAGCATAGGACCTTGTGATTGACCAGATCAAAAGCGGCAGAGAGATCAAGTAGGAGCAAGAGTACTGACCTCCCTTTGTCTCTCTGCTCGTCAATTTGGGACTTTAGGTCGATTAAGGCTGTCTCTGTTCCGTTTAGTGGCCGGAAACCAGATTGTCTGTTACCTAGGAGTTTGTGCAGTTCAAGGTGTTTTGAATTTGGATATAAGCAGCTTTATCCAATATTTCGAGTAGAAATGGGACCGTAGTAATGGGCCGGTAATTAGTGGGAATAAGAGGAACTAATGACTGTTTCTTGAGGAGGGGGGAGCACCCATGATTGTTTAAGGTTAGCAGGGATGGTACCTGTGGCAAATGAGGCATTTATCAATTCAGTAATGAATGGGGATAGTTCTCTGGCAGCATCTTTTATTAGTTGTGCTGGGCAGATATCACCTTTGCAATTTGAAGGCTTCAATGACAGGATAATCTTTTCTACCTCCAAGGTGGACATTTTAGAAAAATGGAAGGTAGTATTGTGTGCCGGTGGTGAAACATTAGGCAAGAGGGTATTGGGGGAGTGCTGAGAGTTCAGTACTTCTTTTTTTAGTTGAATTTTATTTTGGAGTGTGTTAATTTTATTGGCTAGGGCATGTTGAATGTCTGTACACCAGGATTTGTCCTTGGTGCAGATATCGGATATAGCAATTGGGGACTCTAGTTCCTTGAGTATGGAGAAGAGTTCTTTCATACTGGAATTAGGTTTTGCAATGCGCTCATCGTAGGAATTGCGTTTTGCCCGGCAAATTTCCTTCTTATAATGTGAGGAAAGTGAAGTTAATTTAGCTTTATTCTCACTAGAGGGCCATAGTCTCCAATTGTTTTCACTTTTATTCTTTAGGATACGGAGGTCTTTAAGTTGCGGTGTGAACCATTTGTTTAAGTGGGCTATTGGTTTACTAGGTCTGAGTTTGACAGGAGCAATTTTGTCCAGTGTGGCGAGCATGATATTGTTGAATTCCTGAACTAGGATACTTGGATCAAGATTTTCTGGCAATGCATTGAGTGTGGGCAAGATGGCAGGGATAACTTTCTCTACAGTAATACTTTTTTTGCTTCTAGTTGAGCATGGTGGTGCTAATGGCTGAGCCATTGAGGTGGGTCTTATAGTGGATAGGTGGAATGACACCAGAAAGTGGTCCGTCCACGATAATGGCAAGATAGAGGAGATAGTAACTGAGCAGTTAAAGTACACTATCCAGTCCAGTATTCTTCCTTTTAGGTGGGTAGGTTCGTTAACTTTTTGGGAAAGGCCTAGTGCGTTGACTGTGTTGACTATATCTTTTGCATTTTTATCCGTTCGGTCGTTAAAACCTAAATTAAAGTCTCCTAATAAGAGTAGTTGCGAGGTAGGTTTAAGGTTGTTCGAGATTATAGTCTGCAGATCTTCCTCAAAGGAACCCAGAGGGCCAGGCGGTCTATATATTAGGTGAATTGTAAGTGTTTGTGAGTTATTTATCTGGACTTTGGCAGTAAGAACTTCACATGATTGAGACAGATGGGTGGGAGCTAGTCTAAGTCCAAGAGCAGTTTTAGAAATAATGGCAATACCGCCACCTCGGGCGTTGTCTCGGTCTTGTCTAACTATAGTGTAGCCATCAGGGATAGCTAACATAAGTGTGGGTCCTGCTGCATCATGGAGCCATGTTTCCGTAATTGTTAGGAAGTCCAAATTGCCTTCAGTGATTAGGTCGGCAATATCGGTAGCATGGGCGACAAGCGATCTTGCATTGAGAAGCGCTCCTTTGAGGGGGGGGGAGGGGGAGTCTCAAATGCTTTGTTGACTGGGATGGGTTTGTCAGAATTATTGTTGCAGGACTTGGGTTTATAGTTATTAAGCCGATGGGTATTCAAATTCGAGAAGGCCGGTGGAGGAGACAACTTTAAATGGCTAGATCTCAGGCTAGGCTTATGGTCGGTTTTAAGGTTAGTGGCGGTAGTAATCTTCGCAAAGGTTCGTTTAATTTAGTTAATCTAGCACGGAGTCGGTTATTTCTATTGGACGTGGCACATGGTAGAGAGGCGTAGGATACTGTCTCTAGGGCTCTGTCATATATGGATGGGTTCGTGGGCGCAGTATTAGTAGGAGTTGGCAAGCTAGGGTCTGGGAAAGGTACTTGCGACTGGGCAATGTGTTCTTGGCTTTTAGAGTTCACATACATGGCAACAGCCATAGTGCAAAGCAGTATTGCTATATTTAGCATCCTTCCAATTCCAAAATCAAGTAAAATATAGCACATAGGTAACACAGTTACAGCTAAGTGACACAGATTGTTAAGTGCAACTAGAGAATGACTGGCATGAGTCGGTCAGCAACATTAATTAGAGCATAGCATGAAGCAGGCTGATATCAGGGTAATGATAAGGTGCAGGTATGGAGATTGGCAATATGGTATGCAATAAGGCATGCTGGGTACTGATATTCAGTTCAAAGTTTTAGTACAGTAGGTAATGGGAGGCAGTCTACTACTATACCTTGAGAAAACGTATGCATACAATCGGATGTCAAAGTAGTACAGGTACATAACATACATAGCAGATATCATGGGACAATTCAAGCTAACCTTGGGGACAAGGAGTGGATGCAAGTGAAAGTTATACAGCGTGCATAGTATTGTGGCGCATTTGGAGGCAGCATTGTTTAGTCATACGGGCCATATTGGGGGAGAGTCGGGAGTTACCTTACAAGCTGGCAAAAGTTCAATCATATCAGGGATCCTAGTAAATTAGCAGAGGTAGTGCGGTAATACAGTATGTATCTGTGTTATCAGAGACCGACAATGAGAATCTGGTCAGGCAGTGTTATATATGGAAGAAGCCTGATAGCATCATAACATTTGTCAGTGTTCGTTCTAGCAATAGTCAATTATCCAGGTGAATGATTTGGAGCTGGGCCTTAAACAGTGTAGCAGTGGGTAGGTGGCTTACCAGCATACGATATCGTTGTCCAAAGATGTCAGGCAGCAGTAGTCGATGAGGGCAGAGTGGCCATACGGCAAAGATATGGCAAAGTTCAATATGGGCAGCGTCGCCGCGGCGTCCCTGGGCGAACAGGGGAGGAACAGGGCCTTTTCCCCTCGGGCCTTCTCCCGAAAGGAGAGTGTGGTTTGACAACTGTGCCTAGAGCAGGGAAACTTCCATTGTGAAAACCAAAGACATTGTGAAACAAACCAAGGAGCACCGTGAATTAACTGTTAATGCAATCCAAAAAGGAGTGTCAAGTTGACCTGGAGTTGTATAAACATTGAAAAACTTAGACTACTATAAGTTGCTACGTTGAAGTCTTGGGGAAGAGAACCCAGAGACTTCATGAACTGCAATGCTGCTTTGAGAACGGAGCCTCAAGACCCTTTTCTTTTGAACTGTGTTGCCTTAAGCTTGGTGAAGGGAACCTCAAGGATTTGTGGGACTTTCTTGAACTTGGGGAAGGGAAACTGAAGAGGAAGGTATGAGCTTCTTCAAGCTCCTAACTTTGTGCTAATCACCATTTCTTTTATTATTGAGATACATTGTTTAGCTTTAATTGTGAGGGCAAGGATATATCTTTGGACACAGACGGACTTAAGCTGGACTTTCTGACTATGTTTTCTTAGTTTCGTTCAGGTAGGGAAAACCCACTTTATCATAGGGCAAGTTAGGCCTTCAAACATCCCGACCTTTGATTGTCATGGTCGTGAAGTCAGGGGTACAGGCATGCAGGGGTCGCATGCACAGGAGACCTGGGTGGACACTGTCCTGGCGCCTTTGGCGACAGGCTTATGAACAAAAGTAAACAAGAACATCCATTTAACACCAAAAAGCTTTTATAATGGACATAGCACTTCAGATGCATTAACCTTGAACATGCCATCCATCAAGCAGCCCCAAGTGTATTCTTGGGTGTGGCTGCGAATGGATTGCCTTTGCACGTGCTCACTCTCTAGGAGTGGCAGGGTGTGGCTGGTAAACTGGCCCTAAATGGCATGCCCACAATCGCCGCTATATAAGCTGCCCCGATCCTCAAGACAGGCGCTTCGTGTTATTCTGCATTTACAAGCAGCGTAACGCTCACCGTCACCTGAGGTCAGACTTACCTTTGAAGATCCTGCTTCCTGGACATCCTGCTTCCTGTCTGCATACTTACCAACTGGGGGAAGCTGTTCTTACCTGTGCATCTCTCCGGCGAACCAAGTATTCATCTTTACACTTTCCGGAACGCCGAAATCTTCATCTTGGCACCGCAGCAGGAGACAGAAGACAACGTTAGACATCGAAAAAACAGTCCGTTTAAGGTTACGCTTTGCCATACTTCGCGCTTTTCCTTAACCATCACTTACCTGCTGTCGAACATTGCGGTAGCATCCATCTTCCATCCGGCAGCGTCTCAAAGCTGCATTGAGGCCGCATTTCCATCTATGAGAAGAAAACAGAAGAGAGACATTATTGCGGGCATAAATAGGAGCAACATATAAAAACATTAAACAGAACGAACAGCATCACAAGAACTCAAAGACTTACCAATCATAAGGAGAAGCATAGTTGCAGCTGGACTGGACTAATCCTTATCAGGGATCAGTGAAGGAACTAGATCCCATTCGACGCGCCCCTGCCAGAAGTAGCAGGATGGAGAGCTTATCTTCCATAATTCACAGGTGAGCTTTATGGGTCGGCCTATGCTCACAGAAACCATACTTTGGGGTGATTGGGGTGATCATAGATTGGCGCACTCACACACTCTTATCTCCACACAGGAGCACCATGTACCACCGCTCACAGCTTTTCTACTGAGGGAGAGGCCTGAAGGGGGGTGATTCAAGTTCAGGGAGGGCGGCAACCATTCCCCAACGCCTCCGTAGAGACGAGGTGACTGTAACATTGATTTAATAAACCATCTTATTTTGAACTTTAAGGGCCTGATTCATAGAAGCGTTTTATAATGGCGCAACCCCATAGGAAACCATTCAGTGAATCAGGCCCTAAGTCTGTGTCTGTGTCTTGCTTCATGATGCCTTCACAATAGGTACTTCAATAAAGTACCAGGAGTATCATACTTACAAGACATATTACCTTTGGGGAGAATATTGAAGGAGCATCATGAGAGACTAAATGATAGTGTTGGAAAACATGCAAGGAAGCAGGTTGTACACTTAAAGAGAAGATAAAGTTTAGGCTAGAGTCTATATATTACCTGGGACACAAGGTAAGCGGTAAGGGGAAGGAGCCAAAAGGGGACTCGGGAAATGCAATTGTTGACCTTCCACTCGGAAAACCAGCAAGAGATTAGGTCATTTCTAGGTTTGGTGGAATATTATACCAAATTCATTGTTCATTTTGCAGATAGGTGTAAACATATATGAAAAATGCGCAAGAGCAGGGTAGAATATGAATGGACAGTGGAATGTGAGGAACAATTTAGAAATGTAAAACTTCTGAGATGAATACAATGGAGTCATCACTGTTTTCCAAGGAGTGACCTCCTCCATTGTGGCCAGGGGACGGCAGCCGCTACCTGATCCTGGGGGGTGGCTATACGAGGGAGGATTGCATGGGAGGAAACAACCTCCAGGAGAAAGTGGTGCTATCCATGGATAAGACATGGTATCCCCCTTTCCCCTTACACAATGAATCTCCCACACAAAACATCCTAATGGCATATTGCAGTTCTTTCTCTGCTCCTTCAAGGGGGAATGTTGAATTTCCCTCAAACAGATCTCCAGAACAATTCTCAAACATTGACTTGTCCTCAGAATATGATAAAACCATTCCTCTACTATTTCCATGCAAGTTAGTAAAAAGAAACTATTCCCCAGAAACACCTTAACACTGGGACGAGGAAGGGGAATGGTGGAAATATAGAGCAGAGGAAGCCACGAGCACAGGCAACGCTCTAGTTGTTCTGAGCATACACCTGTGCCCGGTACATTTAAAAGAAGATCACAAAAAGAAATAGCAGACTGCTGGTGGGAGCGGGCTGCAGCTCTTCATGTAGCCGAAGAAATGAAAGGAGAAAGTTGCAGCCAACCGCACACATACTGTAAGCAGCAGAGGACGACACAAAGATTCCACACAGGAACCCCAGAAGCAAGAGCAGTGCTACTGGGCGTTTGCTGGTGGAAAAGCGCAAGAGGAAGCTTACTGGAGAGCCGCAAGGAGAGAAGCCCAGCCAGAGCCACGGGAGACGTGGAAACAAAGCTGTGCAGCGCGAAGGAGAGAATCCGGCGGCTAACATCAATGAGCAGCAAACACCACGAAGAGCCAGTGAGTCCACAGTGGGGCGTATTGGCGAATACGCTGTATGTTAAACATTGAACAATCCACACCAAGTTGGATAAAGAGAGGAAAATCGCTTCTTAAAGATGAAAGCAAGAAGTTAAAAGGCACCTTTGCCTCAGAAAGGAATCTTTTACTGACAATGGGGGTCATTCCGAGGTTGGAGGTAAGGGATTACCGGCGCCTGTAAGGGCACCGATGGCGGTAATCCCTTACCTGCGTATTCCGAGTTCCCTTTGCGGGTCCCTCTTTACCTCCTGCTTTTAGCAGGAGTAAATTACGGGACCCGCAAAGTGACCTTGGAGTAAATTATGGCACCGTAATTTACGGTGCCGTAATTACCTCCTTCCCCATTCCCATTGAGCCCTATGGGGGCAGAAATGGGGATGGGGAAGGGCTATGGTGAATGGGGAATTACCGGTCCATCCAACCTTGGAATGGACCGGAAATTACTCCATTCACCATGCCGGTATTCCATGGAGTAAATAGCTCCATGGTTGCCAACCATGGAGCTATTTACTCCATGGTGTAGTCCTAACTCGGAATGAGGGCCAATGTATATTAACCCACAATGCTAAGGTGGTGAATAATTGAAGTGTGAGCACAACACTAATGAGGCAAAATACTATGGACTAAAAGAATAAGCGAAAAGGGCCAATGTGGTAAACTATGAAAGGTGGAGTTGCAGAGACAGGCAACTACAAGAAGCCCTGGCAGGAGAGTATTGTCAGACATGCATGTTATCAAGAGAGAGACAGACTCAAAGATTACTGTTTCAAAACCTTTATTTAATAAAGTTCTGGGGTTGGTGTAATACTTAACTGGCCCCAACACTAAAAGGAGTGTTCCCGCAACTGATGTTTCCAAGTACCTCCGATCTCTCAAAGTCCAAAACCAAAATCTCTGTGTAAACCTATGCTTGCCCTCACTCTGACAAAATGTGAAGGGAAATCTACTTAAAGAAAAATAGTGGTTCAAGAAAAGGAAATACAAACCACAGCAGGTTTCAGGTAGTTTCACCAATAGTTGTAGTTCTGCCAGTTCAACCTATTTCTAGACTATCAGTGGCACAGGTGTTCGATGAAGCTCTGGAATGGTTTGCTTCCTTTCTGACCAACCATACTCAGCAGGTTACGGTTGACACATTTCTCTCTGACTCTGCCGGTGGAATATGGGGTCCCTCAAGGATCTTCTTTGTCCCCACTTTTGTTCAACGTTTATATCCACCCATTATTTAATATCTAGTTTGGTTTGTTTTATCACTCATATGCGGACGACGCCCAAATGTATGTACTACTCAAGCAACCGCTAGAGGCGATAGACCGAGTTTCATCTTGTGTGGACGAGATAAAAATCTGGATGCTGGAAATAAGCTCTAAGTCCAACAATAACGGAGGATATTGTATTTGGCCCAAAAGGAAAGGTGGAAAATGTTGTGCAACTCACTCCATGTCCAACAAAATTTGCTGAAAAAGTAAATAATATTGGCTGCATTTGGCAGTCCAGTATAGACTGTAATTTACATGTCAAACAGTCAAATATGTTCATTACCCACATAAACTTAAGCCCCTGCTGCCTCTCATTGCAGGAACGGAACGTTCGTTAGTGGTAGGTATACTTACAAACTCAAAATGAGACTACTGCAATGCCCTTCTTATGGGTGCTCAAAAATTTCAAACAGAGATTTCAGGTTGCACAGAACTCTGCACTCCGGTTTATTTTTTGCACTACCGAGGAAGTCAACTGCCTCCCAATATCGGAAAAGTCTACACTGGCTAGTCTTTAAGTCTATTCATGGTCTAGCTCTAGCATATCGGACCACAGAAATTCACATTTATCATCCTACTCGATCACTTCTATCTATGGGTCAGAGCCTCTTGGTCCCCTTTCTCAAAATGACAACATGGGGCAGAATGCGTTTTTCTTCCTTTGGTCCTCGCTCCCTCCTGGAATTCTCTACCAATGGAAATTTGACAAATTGAGTCTTTATTTTTAGAAAGCAACCTAAAACGTATCTTTTTATGTAATCTGATGTTATCAAATATTACAAGTATTGAGCTGTAGCCCCCTAAAGTCTACGACTGGTTGCCGATTAACATCTGCGGCTAAATGCAATTCTGCTTCGACCCCACAGGGTATGCGCGTTATAAACGTTAAAATCAAATCAACTCAAAAGGGTTACCCTTGGAACTCTATTTCTTTTACTTGTTTTCCTTTTAACCCTTTATCTCCAGGTGCTTTCTGCACCCCTTTTATTTCTCTGTTTCTTTCACTTTGTTGTGCACACTTGCAGCTTCTTTTGCTTTACTTTCTCTATGTTGTGCCTTCCTTCTTTCTATCGTGCACCTCTCTTTTTCCTTATTGTACCACTTGCACACTTCTTTTACTCTTGTCGTGCAAATTTGCACTGGTTTCCTCCTTTCCGGTCATACTCGCCCTTTCTTAGGAGATATGATATGCTATTGTATTTATAGCGCGCCCATACACAAGTGTTTCAAGGCGCGACGCGGCAAGGGAGGGGTACAAGGGAGGACAAAACAATGATCTTACTAGGCCCAGTGACATTGAGAACACGCAAGTGCAGGGGAGAGGGAAGGGGGAAAGTGCAAGGGGCAGGGGAGGAGTGTGAAGGGCAGAACATGTGATCAAAACAACAGCAGGTAGTGCAGCCAGCAGGTGGAAAGTGCAAGAATTAAGCGCATACAAGTGTCTAATAAGTGCAGGTAATGGGTCTGTACGGTTGCAGATAGAGACCCAAGTGCAAGGGTTGCCAGGAGGCAGTGCGGGTATGCAGCTGGGTGAGCAGGGATCTCGCCCCGGATTCAGAGGGTAGCCAGGTGCCCAGTGCAGAAACAGACAGATCAGCAGGGGAGCGGAAGAGAGCAGACAGAAGCAAAGAGGAAGGTCTTGAGGTGCTTCCGGAACCGAAGATGGTTCTCCTCCACTTTCAGAGAGGCAGCAAGGATGTTCCAGAGGGAGGCCCCAGCCGAAGAAAGATCTACCACCAACTTGTTGCTTGGAGAAGCGACTGACCCTGAGGGAGTTAGAGGTGGAGGAGTGAAGAGCTCGAATAGGAAGGTATTTCCAAAGGGAGAGTTGAAGGTATTGCATACCCAGGCCCCAGAAGGCCTTGTGGACAATGCAGAGGGTCTTGAACTTAATCCTTGCAGCCAATGAAGAGATTTCAGGGCTGGAGGGATATGATCCCTGTGCTTGAGGCTAAGGACAAGTCTCACAGTTCTGTTCTGAATGAGTTGCAGAGGGCGGAGAGTAGTAGCAGGCAGATTTTAGAAAGAAGCTGTTGCAGAAGTCCAGCCTTGAGAGAACCAGAGCTGTACAGACAGTGAGCTTCTGGGGGGAAGGAAAGGAAAGGAAGAATACCTCTGAGGAGATGCAGTTGGTAGTTTGACTTCTTAGAGACGTCAGATGTGTGGAGAAAAGGAAAGCGTGGAATCTAAAATGACCCAGAGGTTCTTAGCTTCACAGGTGGGAGCAGGAAGAGGGCCAACGAAGGCCGGCCAGAGAGTGACGGGAAAGGAAGGTGCAGGAGTGCCGATGAGGAGGATCTTAGTCTTATTGGCATCAAGGCAGAGGTCGTTGGCGGCACACCACTCCTGGATTGCAGACAGAGATGAGAGAGGAAGAAGAGGTGGCATAGGGGATCCTGAAAACGAGCTGAGTGTCATCTGCACAGCACTGAAAGTTGGAGCAGAGAGTAGCAATGCGGTGGACGAGGGGTGGCAAGTATTGGTTGAAAAGCCAGGGAAAGAGGTTAGACCCCTGGGGAACACCACAAGTAGAGTGAGATAGAGGAAAGAAGGACCAAAGTTGGACCCGGGAGGTCGGTTGGAGAGGAAATAGGTCAGCCAGGGAAGGGCCTGATCAGTGATACCCAGGTTATTTTACCTATATCCCTTTCCTCTGGACTTATCTTTATT
This sequence comes from Ambystoma mexicanum, assembly GCF_040938575.1. Classification (NCBI taxonomy): domain Eukaryota; kingdom Metazoa; phylum Chordata; class Amphibia; order Caudata; family Ambystomatidae; genus Ambystoma; species Ambystoma mexicanum. Next base: position 1,137,220,504 of record NC_090931.1, on the reverse strand, counting down.
TCTGCACCACTAGTGCGCTTTCTTTATCCTTCTTTCCTCTTTTCTTGTTCCTTCATTCTTACTCTGTCCTTTTACGATTTCACTCTTGCTTTCTGCTCCGTGTGGTCTTACAAAATCTTGTCTTTCTCCGTTTCCGCCCCCGCCAACCGCACGCTCCAGAGTTTCTCTCCCTCAATTGTTCGAAACTCACCGGATAGCATAGCGCTGGCGAACAGTCTTTCCTGGATGCATTGGGTCGAGGTCAGTGTCTCACCACCTGCCCCTCAGATACCCTTGGGACCGGCACATGGTCCAAGGGAATTTTTGTGAACACCACGCCAGCAGGATACAGACTGCCTCGCTCTGGCTCCCTAGCAACACTGCAGCCCCTCACGAACACCGGGCCAGCGTCTCAGTACGCCGTTCTCCTCCAAATCCTCCAGACTTCTCTTTCTACAGCTCCCTGCTCCTTGGATCCTCTGGTCCAGTAAGCATCCCCAGTTTGCTCCGTGATTCTGGCACAACCACCCTTTTCACACTGCAGAAGAGAGTCAATTGGAGTCAGCTGTGCGGAGGTTGGTAAAAGTGCCCGATCTTGCCCGACTATTAGTGGGAGAATTCAAGGGTGTTAGATGGCAAGCCTCACTTTTTATGCCCATGTTATTTCTAAGGGTAATCTTCATTGCTCCAGATCACCTTTTCCTCGTCCCAGTACTGATTGGAAATGGGGAGGGGGAGATAAGGTGTGATTGGAAATTACACAGACAGACTAAGGGAGCATGAACTTGTCTCATCCTCTTTTCAGTGCCAGGTATGGGGACTTGTGGGGCCCATTACCATGAGGGAGTGATGCCAAATCCCTGGGTTTACTGGAGGGGGATAGCTGGGAGGTAAAAGGTGGGTTCCCAGTATACAATCTGGGTTTTGAGGAAGGAGAGACAAGGCTAGTGTTAAGAGTTGAAAAAGGGCTTGGTATCTCTAGATGTCCACAAGATTTTATCTTCCCCTTTGGTCAGGGAAAGGTAAGGGGCAGGATGGGACTTGGGTGACAATATCCCATGAACTAAGAGGGTGGGTAGGATGGATTAGGGAAAGAAACTGGTAATACTATGTCTCGCCTCTGGACGCTCTCCCTGCAGTCCCCAAGCACCCCCTGCCCAGGAGATCCTCCCTCGCTTGTCCGGCCCCAGGATTGGGATCCAAGAGTGATGGCCCTTCCCTGGCCACCTGAGCAACGGATCCCCCCCGAGGACTACTTGTGAGAACGCACTCAGGTTTCTCACAGTATACAACCCCTTGCAAGTATGTGAAAACCGCAAGACCTGGCAAGAGAGTATACCAGGCGCTGATGATGGGCCCTGCTGCCCTCGTTGCCCCTACGGCATTGCCATTGAATGTGAACACTGACTTGATGATGGGCCCTGCTGCCCTGGTTGTCCCTACGGCATTGCCTATGAATGCTACTGTTGATCTGATGGGCCCTCCTGCCCTTGTTGCCCCTACGGCATTGCCATTGAATGTGAACACTGACTTGATGGGCCCTGCTGCCCTGGGGGCCCCTACGGCAATGCCTATGAATGCTACTGTTGATCTGATGGGCCCTGCTGCCCTTGTTGCCCCTACTGCTGTGCCCATTGATGCTGCTGCTGACAATAGGGTAGGCCCTGCTGCCAAGGTTAACACACAGCCCACCAGCCTTCCCTTGATCAGCCTGAACTGCGCCCTAGTCAATGCACGCTCCATCCCTGCACACACGCTCGATGTACTTGACCTTATCATGAGGGAAAAGCTTGACCTGCTCTTTATCTGAGAGACTTGGCTTCAAGACACCTCTGGACCTGCCCTCTCACTGGCCATCCCTGACAGTTATACCATCTACAGACAGGATAGGACAGAGGGGCGGAGGCGTGTCCATCATAGCCAAAGACTCTCTTGACATTAGAAGAACCCAGGCAGAAATAGGCATCAACTCAAACTATCTACCTATCAAACTTAAAATCTCCCACAATTCTACCATTGCATTACATCTAGTGTATCGCCCCCAGGTCCCTCTAATGACTTCCAAGATGCCCTCATCCACTCAATCTCAGGCAACCTGAAAAAAACCTCCAAGGTAACTGCTGGGTGACATGAACATGGGGCTCAACGACACCAAGGACCTCAACGCCCAATCCCTACAAAAGGCGCTAGCTAACCTAGGCTTTGACCAAGCAATCACCAAACCTACACACATCAAAGGACGTACCCTAGATTGGGTGACACAACATAACTGCCCCATTCTCCTCCACGCCATATCTCCCATCCCCTGGTTTGACCATTTTTGCATCAATTTTCACATCGACATCTCACCAGGACCCGCAAGACCCTCCATCCTTCTTCCTGCAGGGCTCTCGAGGAGCTCCAAAAAACTAACAAAGGACTCTCTCCTCCCGCATTTGCTCATCCCAGCATTGCAACCCCCATTCCCTAATGATCCCACTGTCCTAGCTAACACATTCAGCCAAGTGATAACCACAGCGGTAGATGCCATCACACCCCTCACCGCAAAAAAAACAAAAATAACTAAGCATTCCAATGCCTGGTTTTCTCAAGAACTTTGTGATCTCTGCACTAAGAAAAGAGCGTTACTGACCACATGGAAAAAGGACCTCGGAGACGAACAAAACTGCCTTCAAATCTCTATCCAAAGACTACAAAATAGCCACCACACAGGCTAAAGCAAACTCCTACAACACTAGGATCAGCAACGCCAACTCTGAATTTAAGGAAATCTTCGCCATATTCAGGGAACTTGAATCACCGTCCATTCCACCGTCCATTACCAAAGGATGAGACTTCGTGCAACCAAATTCAAGCAGCCATGCTGCATAAACTAGATACCTTACACTCTAAAATTCTAGCCCACCAAGAAGCACTATCCGCTCTTCTTGAGTGCACATCGGCTCCTCCAGCCCTACCGCCAAACGCACCCAGTCAAATACCGAAATTCGCATTCTCGTCACATGACTGAATCTGAGGTCATTGCACTCATGAAATCCATTAAGCACTCTAATTGCAGGGGAGATACCTGCCCCTCCCACATCATCAGAGACTGTGCGCCTGCTGTTGGGTGTTCTGACCCACGTTTGGACTATTATGCTACAACATTTGGTGCTGTGGGCTTAGGAAATCCAAGATGGCCGAAAAAGCCCACATGTGCGCCAGAATCTATGAAAACCGTGCAGTTTGTGCGCACACCAAAATGGTCGCCTGACTTGCCACCCCCCCGGTGCGGGTGTGCTGGGTCAGAAGAGCCATGAGTAAAATGGGGTGCCAAAGAGAAAAACAGCAGTGCCTGTTCGCTAGAAAGCACTTTAAAAATCACCCTTTGTTTCTCTGAAGGCAAGCTCAGAATGCCCATTTCAAACATTGCAGAATCTCCAACAATCTCACTGAACACCAGCAGACATTTGACAGAATAAAGTCTTGTGGGCATACAAAATCTGGAAAGGGGATGAGCCTAAAATAATGTTCATAGCAAAACTGGCTGAGCTGTGGATTTCAGCAGTTTAAGTAAATTTGGACTGAAAGACACTAAAAATCTAAATGTGTAAAAGAAATGAGTGACCTACTTTTGAGTGTCACATAGGTTTCAATTGTTTAAATGTCATAGTTTTAAACTTAGAATCAGCATTCTAGCTGCATGTGTAAAAATTGTTAGTTTATTTGAATGCAGAAAATTGGGTAACTAGAAGTGACATTAGCTGGGGCCTGGCTTAAGGAACTGAATTCTGCCTGACATCTACCCCCACAGGAGTTAAAACCTGCTCAGCCACTCTTCCCCTTGCCAAAAGGAGTTGTCACCTCTCTGATTAGATTAGGGGTGGAGCAGCTACAGGGAGTTGAACAAAGGCCTGTCCTGGGCCCAGGCAGATGGTTTATTAGGGTAGTCGTAAATGGCTTCCTTTTGAACAATGGGCCTTCCAGGGCCCAGGCAGATGGTTTATTAGGGGGACCGTAAAATAGCTTCCTCTTGGCAGAAGCTGGGAGGGGCAGGGTTTCTGAGCTTGGCAGAAACTGGATAAACTGGTTTCTACACCATGTGACCTGGGAAACCACAACCCTTTGGGGCCAGAACATCAATCTAAAAAGATGGATCATTCATAGAGCGGACTTGTGAAAATTTTATAAGTGATATCATTATTCTTGTGATTTTTCTGTGCACATTTGAAGACGCGTTAGGACCCGGTGGTATGTTCAGGGGGGTTTTTAGCGGAAAAGAGGATATTACTCTAAATTTATGTATGTTAAAAATCGGACACTCCACCACCTAATGCCCACATGCTTTGCGAACATTTGTGTAAATGCGGGGACAAATACAATATTGGTAACCCGACCAAAAAGTGAAATATGTTGCCATTTTTGAACCCAAGCCCCCAGGAAGAGCAGAGTTTGAACAGGGTATACCTCATGTGATATGTGATGGGTGCATGTAATTTCAAACCACTGTGTATCTATGAAATATGTCTTTAGGTCAAATATAGATTGTGTGTAATTTGACAGGGGAGTGTCCTTTCTTCAAGCCATTAAATGACATCGCTCTGACACTCCACTCTTTTACCCAATCAAGAGAGAAAGGAAAGCTTGACCAATGGGCAGTTGAGAGAGGGGCTGGCTAGTGATGCTGCACACACCCCCACTTTCAAAAGACATAAAAAGAGCCACTGGAAGCTAGAGAGGAGATTCTATTCCACCTGCTGCGGGACGCTCTGCCGGGAAAATCCATACTTTACCTCCATCAACCTCCAGAGAGCCAACATAGAGACTTCAATCTATCCACCCTCGGAGACCAAGCCTTTACTTCAGAATTTGTAGCAGAGAGGTCAACTACAAGCTAAATCCCTCTTTAGCAGGCCTCAAATCATTGCCACTATTCACAGCCAGGCGAGCTGTTTGAATTCTTTGCAAGAACTCTTGCCATTTGCCAGAGAGCAGTGTTGTATCCAGAGAGAGACCAGCTGAACTGGAGACCGCTGTATCCAGACCCACAGACCTGATCAGAACCAGAGACCCAGACAAGACCAGCAGAGTAGAGCTGACGCAGACGCTGTGCGCAGAAACCGTCCGTGGCGAGTGAAGAAAACCTGTTGACCAGATCCGTGGCGAGGCCCATTCCTTTTAAAATTATATTGTGAGTACCTAGCAGAACTGTGCAGAACCAATCTCTTAGTTAAAATAATATAATTCAATCTATTTTAATCTAACCAGAACTGCCTCCTAACTGTCACTTGTCATTTTCTAGCTGCAAGCTGTAACCTGTCGCTTTGAACTTTTAAAATTTAAAATCCGAAAAACTGCCTTTATTTAATCGTCCGTATCTCTGGAACCGTTCGGGCTAGGAACTTGGTTTAACTTTCCTCTGAAAGCTTAGAATCTCAGCGTTTCAACACGCCTAGAACCGACTTCCTCATACTTTTGCCGTAATCACGATTCTCGCACTCGCGAATTTTACCGCGATTTGCAATTTGGTTAAAAATCCAGCTACGTGTGAAAACAGCAGCTTCATTGCTTTCCTTTGCCAAAACAATTGCCAAAAATTCGTTTGACCTGCTAGTTACTCCTAGATCCTTGCTAAAGTGAGCCTGAACTCATGCCAAGTATATTTCACTCACCCTGAACCTCCTAAAGGGAATTAAAACCATTTTCAGCATATTTCTCACAGCATTGTCACCATATTCAAAGCATTTTGCCTGTGTTTCAAAACTCCTATCTGTTGTATAAGCTGCTGGGTGGGAATTGAACTGAATTCTATTTGATTGCATTCCTAAGAACTGTGTCATCTTCATCTCCTTACAGTGCATAAAAAGGGGGGTGAATTGTCCAAGAAAGTGATTACATTGTCTTTTGCTGAAATCCTATCAAGTTATTTTCTGTACTGCATTTCATTCCACATTGCATCCATTTGAAACCATAAAAGTATTGTTGCTATCGTATCCATCCTATAACCACTCATCATTGATTATAAAGAAGTGTGCTAGTGCCGGACTATCCATTATTGATTACTGCTCAGATTAAGTGTGATATTCAATTATTAATTTATTATAAAGTGTGATATATATATATATATATATATATATTGTTTAAATTATCAAATAAACCGTTTAAACTTGCAAAACAGAACTACTTCATGGCTCAGTGGGGTCAGGGGGATTCCAAGAGAGGGGTGTTATATAGGGGTAGTCATCCAGAACGCATGAACTGGACGTAAAGATATATCAATAAGGGTTTCCATTCAGTATCCCAGACTAGGCATTGACTTAGCTGTAGTGTTGAATTGAATCCTCTTACACTGCTTTGGCTCCCATTATTACAGCCTTCATCAACGTATCATTTCAAACGTCTCATGTACCAACATCCCTAAAAGAAGCCTGGGTTAAACCTCTCCTAAAAAAACCTCTCTCGACCCATCTATCCCAGGGAACTACCGCCCCATTTGTACCATACCCTTTCTGTTAATGATTCTGGACAAAGCAGCCTACATGCAGGTTCAAAAATGTATTGAAGACAACCACCTCCTTGGGCTTCGCCAGTCTGGCTTCCGACCGCAACACGGCACCGAGACGGCACTACTTGACCTAAAAAATCAAATAGATGACCTAAGAGACGCGGGCAAACCAGCCCTCCTGCTCCTAGACCTCTCTGCGGCCTTCGATCTGGTCGAGCATAAAACGTTATGCCACCATCTCCCAACCTCAGCACACTTCTCAACCAAAGCGTGTGAATGGATCTCCTCGTTCCTTCAGGAGAGGGTAATGAAGGTCTTCTCAGACTCCGCAAACCAACAAGCCCCATCAAATGCGGAGTCCCACAAGGCTCCTGCATAGCCCCCACCCTCTACAACCTCTTCACGAGACCTCTTTTCAGGATACTGAACTCCCTGGGCATCTCATATACAAACTATGCAGATGACACATAGGTTCTCATTCCCCTGTCAGGTGACTACACCAAGGACCTGGACACACTCAACAGCATCTACGCCACTATTCAATCATGGATGGCTGAGAACTGGCTCTGTTTAAACAGCGATAAGACTGAACTCCTGCTTGTCGGCTCCCCATCCACTCTGGCCAAACTTGATACTAAATACCAATCCTTCACAGTGGACAATATCCTCATCAGAGTCTCTCAAACAATCAAAACACTGGGGGTGTACCTCAAGCCCAGCCTCACCATGGACAGACAGGTAAATGCCATCGCCTCATCCGCAGCATATCACTCCAAACTCATCAATGCCATCAGGCCCTTCTTATCACGGCGAAACTGCATCTCAATAGCCAGAGCCATCATCGGCTCCAGACTCGACTACTGCAATGCCCTGTTCATTGGAACCTCCCAAAAAAACCTTGCCAAACTCCAGATTGCCAAAAATAATGCCTTAAGGCATGGGTGCACAACATACGGCCCGCCATGCTGTTTTTTCCAGCCTGCGAGGCACAAAGACTTTCCTAATGGAGGGCGGCCCGCAAGCAGCATCGGCCGCCCTCCATTGGGAAAGTCTTTGTTGTCTTCCGGGCCGGACAAAACACTGGCCCTCATTGGCTCAGCACACACGCACCACGTCACTCCTACGAGCCACGTAGTGCGTGTGTGCTGCACCAATGGAGTGCCAGCACTACGGCTGGCGTGGCCAGTAAGGCTTGATGCCGGAAGGCATTTCAGCCTTGCTTGCCACGCCAGCCGTAGTACGATTCCACTTACCTTGTCGGCGTTCCTGCTTACCTGCCTTCCAGCACGTCTCCGGTAAGTGGTCTGTGTGTTTGTGTTTGTGTGTCGGGTCTGTTTTGCTGTATGTTTGTGTTGTGTATGTTGAGATGGGGGGTTGGGGGGCATGTCGGATGTGTATGAATGTTTGTTTTTGAGTGTGTGTGTTGTGTATGTTGAGATGGGGTGGTGGGGGGCGTGTCGGATGTGTATGAATGTTTGCTTTTGAGTGTTTGTGTTGTGTATTTTGAGGTGGGGGGCGTGTCGGATGTGTATGAATGTTTGTTTTTGAGTGTTTGTGCTGTGTATGTTGAGATGGGGGGGCGTGTCGGATATGTATGAATGTTTGTTTTTGAGTGTTTGTGTTGTGTATGTTGAGATGGGTGGGTGGGGGGGGTGTGTCGGATGTGTATGAATGTTTGTTTTTGAGTGTTTGCATTGTGTATTTTGAGGTGGGGGGGCGTGTCGGATATGTATGAATGTTTGTTTTTGAGTGTTTGTGTTGTGTATGTTGAGATGGGAGCGTGGGGGGCGTGTCAGATGTGTATGAATGTTTGTTTTTGAATGTTCGTGTTGTGTATGTTGAGATGCATGTATGGGTGCATGCTTGAGAGTTTGTGTGCTGAGTTGGGGGTTTGGGTCTGTATGGGTGCATGCTTGAGAGTGTGTGTGCTGAGTTGGGGGTGGGGGGTTCGGGTCTGTATGGGTTCATAGTGTATGCTTGAGAGTGTGTGCTGAGTTGGGGGGTGGGGGGTTCGGGTCTGTATGGGTGCATGTTTGAGAGTGTGTGTGCTGAGTTGGTGGGTGGGGGGTTCGGGTCTGTATGGGTGCATGCTTGAGTGTGTTTGGGGCATAGTGTTTGGGTCGGGGTGAGGGGGCCATGGGGCATAGTGTTTGGTTGGGGGTAGGGACAGGGGGCATAGTGTTTAGTTGGGGGTGGGAGCCATGGGGCATAGTGTTTGGTTGGGGGTGAGGGACAAGGGGCATAGTGTTTGCTTGAGGCGTGGGGGCCATGGGGCATAGTGTTTGGTTGAGGGTGGGAGCCATGGGGCATAGTGTTTGGTTGGGGGTGAGGGGGCCATGGGGCATAGTGTTTGGTTGGGGGTGAGGGGGCCATGGGGCATAGTGTTTGGTTGGGGGTGGGAGCCATGGGGCATAGTGTTTGGTTGGGGGTGGGAGCCATGGGGCATAGTGTTTGGTTGGGGGTGAGGGGGCCATGGGGCATGGTGTTTGGTTGGGGGTGGGAGCCATGGGGCATAGTGTTTGGTTCGGGGTGAGGGGGCCATGGGGCATAGTGTTTGGTTGGGGGTGGGAGCCATGGGGCATAGTGTTGCACTCCAAGAGTGAACTCAATAATAAAGCTAAAACAGGCACAGTTAGGAGATTTTTTGAGGAAACCTGACTCAACGAAGGCCATACTCCTCTTGGGTAACCCAAACAGCAAACTATAGCAGTCCAAAATAACAATGTCCAATGAAGGGTCAATAAAATATATATAATTAAACAGACGATATACAAATCGAAATAAATGATAAGAATGGAAAATGTGTAGTATAAAATGTAAGTTTGAATGCAATAAAAATTGTTACCCCTCAAAAACATATTCTTTTTCCATGTGTTTAATACAAATTGGGGGTTGAAAAAGCCTCCTGACATGTCCCGCCTACCGCCCCGCCCACTTTTACTTTTCGGCCCACTATAGCCCTCATGTAAGGTACTTTCGGCCCTCTGTCAAAATCAGTTGTGCACCCCTGCCTTAAGGGTTGCCACAGTCACCTCGCGCAAGGAACACATTTCGGGGATCAGGAGGGAGGTACACTGGCTCCCCATCAAGAAAAGGGTGATCTTCAAAACTCTGGCCCTTACACACAAGTGCCTTCACGATCAAGCACCTCCCTATCTGACACAGAGGATAACTAGACAAACTGTCTCCAGACCCTCAAGGGCAGCCTATGCCAACCGCATCACTGTTCCACACACACGGAGAGTGCGTGCAGGAGGCACCAGCTTCCCCACTATGGCGGCTACCCTTTGGAACAACCTCCCAGCTCAGATGAGGTCAATCGACACACACACGGCCTTCCGCAAGGCCTTAAAAAGCAAGCTCTTCATCTAAAGAGCCTGTCACTCTAGGTATGCATTATTACTGTATTCAGCATGTATAGGAGACTATATACCTAGACAAGATTAGTAACCAACTGTAACAATCAATCTGTATCATATGTAACCATGTAAATGTGCATAAGCGAATGTATTTAAACAGACCTTTGGGGCCGCTTACAGTAACCCTCAAGCAAGCCTTCTTAAAAACTCCTTATAGCGCCTCGTTGCCTGTGGGCTGTAGTGCGTTCCACAAATGCTAAAATAAATAAATTGCAAGTGTGTAATAACAAGAAGCCCTGGCAGGAGACTGTACCAGGCAATTACAACCATGTGTATATAAGAGGAACAACAAATGTAAGAATACAAGGCACCCTGGCAGGAAAGTATACCAGGTATCCTGACAACTGCAAAAGCCAAAGATAAACATATGTGCGAATTTGATATTGAACAAGAGAAAAGACAATTACTATTATTTTCAAGAAATTGTGAAGAAGAATCCAGGGGAAGGGAGACACAGTCTGAATTAAGGAGCAATATCCATAACAGACTATGTTGGAGATATTTATTTACAACTTTAAACACCCCGGCTCTTTTTCCCCCATTCTCCTTCCTCCTTCTCCTCCCTAACTCTGCCCAGTTTTTACTGACTGGTTGCCTGGTTCACCTCCAGAGCCTTACAGGTCCCAGGCCCCCCCTGCCAGTCTTTGCACTTGCCTCCGGGCCACTGCACTATGTTCAGCATTATCGCACTTTCTGCTTACATTCTATGAGCGAAGTAACCCCTCTGCACTTAACCCAGGGCTCTGTTGGACTGGACGTGTTTGTTCCACCCCATCCCCTTCTTCCTGGCACCTCCGGCTGTACGCATGCATTACCTAAATGTACTAGGACTAGTAAATGCATCTGTCCTGCCCCCCTCCCACCCCACACCTTTTGATGTCCTCCCTCCCTAGCTGGATTGTAACTACACTTCAAGCATGTGTGTTTGGAGAAATGCTGTCAGGCCTAGTATGCTAGTTTTTACGTTTAGACCATTCGTAAACTTCAAGGCTTAGGAATGAATACTGCATTCCCTTGTTCCCGTCCCGCTTTGAAGCGCTCCACCTGTGTATAAGCGCTGTATACATAAACAATTACAATTAGAATGTTAGGGTCAGAATAGTTCTTTGGACACAGGACAGGACTGTTTTAGTTTGGACATTCTGACACTGACAAATCTTTAGTTGGAGTTTAGGTAGGGAAACAGCTCTAGCGCAGGGACAGCGAGGCCTTTTCCTCAACCCCTTTTTGTTTAACAATGAAAGTCTTTAGCCAACAACATATTTAATGTGCCCGAGTCTCATTCCTGACCCTTCACACTTTCCATAATGAGGGCCCCTGTCTTGTCCTGCTTTGACACTGCCGAGTATATAGTGATACCACATGCAAGTGATACAGGTTTGGGTGCAGTTCTGCTACATAGGAGTGAAATTGATAGAGCTTCACACACACTGAGTGGGGGCAGAAACTAACCATTCAGTGATGGAAAAGGAGGCACTCCGCATAGTTTAGGCAATGGGAAAATTGTAATTGTTTTTTTGGGGTAGAAGTTTCTTATTGAAAAGAGAACACACACTCCCAGTAGGAGTGTTTGGTAGCAAGGCCTTAGAAGCAGTGTTTCATAGAATATTGAGATGGTTGACTATGTTGCAAGGAGAAGAGATGTTAGTAGAGCACATATCTGGAAAAGAAAATGCCCGAACAGATTACCTCTCCGGATATGGCGGAGAGTGAAATAAGTGAGATCTGAAGATGTTTGAAGGGTCGCATGACCAAGTATTCCTCATTGATGGGCAGATCATAATAAAGACGAATGGTAGCTGAGGCAGAAGATGAAGTGTTAGGAGAATTAAAGGATCTAATATAAAAAAAGTGAAAATATGAACAGGGAACAAATAGGGGGATTTTGTTATTAAAAACCCTTTATTTTAAAAGCTTGGCATCATGCAGAATCACATCCAGTTGCGATTGGTACATTACTGCATGCACTAGAATAGAGCACATTGCTGCTAGTTAGTAAAGGCGCTGACATTTTCTATAAACGCACATTGAGATGCTAGACAACAGTTTCGGGTTTTCACATCAAAAGACCTGTAAGCCCTAATTTCGCATCTGTGGAAGTGTCCTCTTTGGATTTTGGATCTCCACAGTAGTCCTCCCCGATGTCCCTTGGTTGCCTGGCCAAAGGCACCAACGATCAATAGGTTTCTTCATTATTGTAGGCCCAGGCATGGTCGTTCAACCAGTGCTTCATCGTGGGAAGGTTTTGTTGCTTCCATCTCAACAAGAGCACCATTTTTGCTATCAGAAAGGCTAGACGCACTAATTTGTATTTGACTATCGTCATCTTCTCATAACGCCCCAGAAGACACCGCAAAGGATTTTGTGGAATCACTACACCCACCGTCATGCATAACTCAGCGCACACATTAAACTAGAATTCAAATATCTTAGGACATTGCCACAACACATGTATATAATCATCACATTTTTCGCTGGTGTTTAGTGGATCTCGTGCAGTACCCTAAATTGTATGGCTTTAAAGTTCGAATTACGGGACACATCTTTCGTTAATTAGCATATTTTGGACCAAGGTTCATCCTCTAACTCAATGCCCACTGCCCTTGACCATTTTTCCCGGGTCTTTGCTGGCAATACCACTGCACTGTTTAGCACCATGGTATAAAAAGCAGAGATAAAGTGGCTGGTCTTCTGGACCCCACCCAAGAACTGTGTGCATGCATGTGTAGGGGGCTCTGCTGGTTAGCATTTCCATTTGGCACGGTAAGGCGATCTCTGTCATTATTAATGTATTGTGGTCAACAAGTTACTACTTAATTTTGCTGCACATGGTGGTGGATCAGAAGAAAGACTGGGACACTTGCAAGACATTTCAAATGTATCTTTATTAAAGAAAAAGGAAAATGCCCATCTTTTCCTGATTCTATGGGGTTTTCCCTACCAAACAAAATAAGCTATAGTGCTCGTCAGTTGTCAGTGAATGTCCTAAAAGAATCTGTTCACAGTCCAAACTAACCCTAACTTACCCTAGCACCATTTCAACAACTAAATACAGGAGAATGACTCCCTTCTCCTGCATTTTTCCTTTAGCAAACATTTGTTCTATAGTTGATTATGAAATAGTCTCTCGTGACTTCTTTGATCAGTTCATACAGTTCTGTCAAGACTTCCTTAAGCCTTGGTTTATTTTTACATTGGAATTTCTTTGATTCTTTGTATTGATATATTCTCCCTTGACAGTGGGTTTCTTTTGCTGAACACACTCCTCTTATTTGGTTACAGAGCCTTCTTTCTTTTCGCAGGGTACGGTTATCTAACCTTTCAGATTTTCTCTCAAAGCTCTTTTCCTTCTTATACAGTTCACACCCTTTTTCCTTTGTACTATATCTCCCTTTGATATGATATGATGGTTTATTTATATAGCGCTTATACACAATGTGTTTCAAAGCGCTTCAGGCAAAGGGAGAGAACAAGGGAAAATACAATGACAATCTTACAGTCCATGGAAAATAAGAATGTGAAATAACTATCATACTCGGCCTTGCAACGTTTCAGATAGTGCAAGCGCTGAGATAAAGATAAGGGAGGGGGGCAGTGGGAAGGAGAAGGAAACAGACCGGCGACTACTGTACATGGCCTGACGATATTTCTGGTAGAGCCGGAGAAAACAAAAAGGTGAGGTAGAGGGGTACCGAAAGGGAGGGGAGGAACAAAACAAGCAACTATCGCAATAGGCCTGACGACCTATCAGATAGTGCTGGAGGACGGGGGCTGAGGGGGGCGTCATAGCTCAATTCATCCTTCTCCTCCCAGTTTTATAATCTCCTTTTTCTTACTGATGTTCTCTTTACTTGGACTGCGAGGGCTATGAATGTTATTATAGTGATTCTCATGTCTCTCTTTTTTCTCACTTATCTCTTTATTTTGTCTGTGCCGAGTATGGATATTTTCATAATGATCCTCATTAACGTCTCTTACTTCTACTGGGATCATCTCTTTATCTTGACTGAGACGAGTATGAACAGACTTGTAATGATTCACCTTCACTTACCTCCCGGGTCTCCCGGTTTCCCTGTTGCCGCTCAACCTTTGGGAGCAAGTCAGCTGGACTTCTCTTCGTTCAGGTCCGACTGTCGCCTCTGCCTGCCCGACTTCGTTACCTCCTTCAGTTTCTCGTTCTTCATCTCTTCGATTTGGGTAGCTTTCAGGTATCCCATATATCGGGACATCACGCTGTTTCATCCATGTCGTGGTCTCTGCATTTCTTGTAGGGACCTCCGGTCCACCACAGTTTTTTCGTGGCCACACTACCACTTGTAGCTTCTCTCCCTTCTCAGTTTTTCAGATGCCCTGCGACCAGCTCTTCAGCTTCGGCTCGCCAGCTGGTTCGAACTTCGCACGCTTCCAGGAGTTCACCGTCTCCTCTCCTTTCAGTTGTGACGTAGCCATGGGGCTTCCCCCCGGGCTTACCTCAGTATCTTTCTCTCTCAGCTTGCTGCAGCTTCTCATTATTATGCTCATTCCACCTCGTACAAGTTCCCCAAGTCTTTTCCATTTAAAGGGATTCTCCCAGTTTCTTTTTTACAATAAAGCAGCCTTGTTCCTTCCTCATATAAACCTTGATAGATTATGTCTGAATAACTAATATAGGCGAGATCTTTAGGGCGTTCTTCACAGGAGCGGGAGTCCTTGTCCCCACAGGGGAAGTCTCTCCCGGTGAGGTCCTGTGTGCGTAGGGAGGGTGTTGCGCAGTGGGCTCTCCTCCCTAGCCACACACGGGGGAGAGATGGGTAGAATTCCCTCAATTAGTCATAACATCCTCTAGCCAAAGGAATGCTTTATTAACAAACATGTCGCTTAGCATCACAAATCCCACCTATTTCCAACGGGCTTCGATCACAGTGCTTTACAGGTGGTACATCTGGCATTCTCCAGAGGGGACACTGCCATAGTGCACCTCAATTATACCCAATTTTTGGGCGATTCTGTACCAGGCTTTTAAAGACATCTGCACAGGGTCATACAGTCAGTCATCCACATTTCCAGTGTTTAGTATTGCGGAGTCCAGGTTCATATCACTGCTGCCTTGAATTCCAGGCGTGGGAAAATTCTTGGTGGGTATTCACCCAATACGAAGCAAAGCTAGTTTGAGCAACCAAATTATACAACTCAAAATATGGGGCCTCCAATTCCCCCTGATCATACAGCTTTGTCATTTTGGTCCATTTTGGTACATTCTCGTCCTACTGTGCCGGGGTGCCATATAAACTGTGCAGGTCTCTTATGTAGTATTTTAAAAAACACACTGCTCAGCATGAATGGGACATTACTGAATAGGTAAAGCATTTTAGACAGTACCACCATTTTAAGTAGTGCTATCCCATTAGAGAGATGGGGAGCTTGGCCAAATCATCAATCTTGGTATTGTGATGAATTCTATGGATTCCTCACCAAACCCCTGCCTAAAGTCACCTCCCAAGTGGCCAGGGAAAAGCAGACTCTTCCTGATCCTGACCTTGGGGGTGGTGCTCTGCAGCAGGATCACCTGGGAGGGGAAAGAGCTCAGGGAGGTGAGAGGAATTCATGGGGTAAGACAACGTATTTATCTTCCCCTAAGGAAGAAATATTAAAAATGCCACAATACCTAATAGCTTGTTGCCACGATAATTTAACGGTTTCACTGGTTGAATACCTAAATGTGGATACGATCACCCAAGGCTCCTGTGGTATAAATGTGACTAAAACCCATAGAGCCAAATGCCTCTGTAACTCAAAAGAAGGCAAATGGATAGAAGTCTGAATAATAATCACCAAAGGTTTACAACACGTTATTCCTCTTTTTAAACCAAACTAACTGATTTGTATAATATTTCTTCAACGAAAGTGGTAGAAAATAAAAAGCAAATCAACAAAATACAAAGAGTTAGAAAAGCCAACTTTATTTCCAGGGACTTCAAGTCTCAGAGTACTGGGACGAGGAAGAAGGATGCAGATGAACACCATTATGGGAGTGATCTCCCAATTAGTGTTGATGACCTATACCTGAAAGGGACTGGGAGGCTTAAAAAGCCCCATCAGGGGCAGGGCAGAGAGAGAGAGAAGCAGAGCAGCGGAAGAGGAAGAAACAGCACAGCCTGTGGTTGCAGCTCAGAGGGAAGACGCCGGGACCGAGTTGCCAGAAGCCGTGGGGGGGTTCCGAGAGAGTCTTTGCGTGGGACTCTCCCTATTGCAGAGTTCGCACAGCGGGAAACAGCAGCAGCAAGGGAAGTCTTCCATCTTTTGAGGTTCGAGGTGGCTGGATTGCACCTAACCCTCTACAGAGCAGAGGAGGCTCGGTTCATCAGTGGTGTAAACAGCGGAGGACCAGAGCAGGTTTGTCCATCCGACCGCAAGAAGCCACAAGCCTTGAAGACCTGCAAACACTGAGCGGAGTGTAATCGAGTGACTTACCCAGTGAGTCAACCACTTGCAAGTGACTCTGGAGCACTCCAACGCTGCCCACATGTTCACAGCAGGCCACATCACTTGCGAGTGAGTGAAAGCGACTAAAGAAGTAATTTTTAATACATAACTATACAAAAGCAACACAAATTGTGCCACAGGCATAAACACAATGGCGCTTTTTTTGAACAAACCTAGGATTAAGCCGGTCAAGTGGCACAGCGAGTAGAGCGCTCGCTTTGACATCCGTGCATAGCCTGCTAACGCAGGTTCGAATCCCGGCAAAGCCAAACTCAGCCTTTCATCCTTCCAAGGTCGATAAATGAGCACCACACACCGTGGGTAATAATACGCAGCGCTCAGATACCTGAGGGTTCGTAGCGCTATATAAGTGCCAAATTATTATTATTATTATTATTTTTAATACAAACCATATCACCCGCCACAACTTGCAACTCCTTCCTACTCTTCTGGGAAGACCTCACAGCTTCTTGGCGTGCCAAAACATTGCGATGAACATCCTCCAAATCCAACACACACGGACCACCACCACCCAATGCCAAAGACCTCAGAGTGGTACCAGGCTTTCTTCCCCTCATGAGTTCAAATGGCGACCTCCCTGTGGTAACTGAAGGGGTTCTGCGATAAGCTGCAAAATATTCAGTCACAACTTCCTGCCAATCTAGTCCATTCGCCAAAGCCAACTGTATGGCACCCTTAATGGTACCATTGGCTCTTTCTACAAGGCCATTGGCACACAGATTATACAAAGCAGTGCGCTGATGCACTATTGCACATTGTCCCAGGAATTATTGTTTTACACGGTGAGTATTGTTTTATGTTTCGGATCAAAAGACCTCAGAATGGGAGCATTTTCTACATCACTCTTCACCACATTGAATTCCTCATCACACGAATCAGACCATACAAATCTAGCAGATTTCTTCATCAAAGCCCTCATGGCCACCGTCTTCTCAGCATAATTAGGTATGAATTTAACATAATACTCCGCAAGACCCTAAAAATGCTCTCAACTGCTCCTTGTTACTAGGGACCAGAGTGTCTTGAATCACCTGAACCAGTTCCACTTTTGGACTGACACCCTCTGCACTGAGAGTATGGCCCAGATACGTTACTTTGTCCACTCCCACCTGACATTTAGACAACTTCACCGTAAGACTTCTCTCTCTTTCAACACTTCCATGACTTTCCGAACCCTGACATCATGCTCCTCCCTACTTCAACCCCATACTAAGATGTCATCTTGAAAATAGCACACTCCTGGCAAACCTCCAAACATTTCTTGCATCAAACGTTGAAATACAGCCGATGCAAGTCCAAAGGACATGCGACAAAAGCGATAAGCCCCAAATGGAGTCACAAACAAGGTAAGAGGCCTGGACTCAACGTGTAGATCAATCTGATGGTATGCCGTAGACAGGTCAAACGTGGAAAAACACGTTGCCTTACCCATGGTCAACAACACTTCATTAATGTTCGGCAATGGATGCCAATCCACCCAAATACTAGAATTCAATTCCCGAAGGTCCACGCACGTTCTGATGTTCTCATCTACCTTCTTGACCAAGACCACCGGAAATAACCATTCTGAACATTCAATGGGCTCGATGATTCCCGCCTCCTCCAATTTGCATAATTCTCTTTTCAAACCCTCCCTCGCTGACACAGGCACTCTTCTCACTTTGTGCACCTTGGGTACAGTACCTTTCTTTAAAACAATGCGATGGCAAAATCCTTTGAGTTTCCCCAAAGTATCAGAGAATACCTCTGGAAACTCTACCATGAGGGAATTTGAAGTCAACTCATTACCATTTTCACCCACCTCCAAGATGCTAAGCACCGGAACTTCCTTTCCCGGATGCATCTCCATCCCAACCCAGGATACTCGTACCCTTGGGTGCCACATACAACTTTCCAGCAGCCTGCCGACCCTTAAATGCAAAATTGGACCAGTCATAACCTAACACCTCATTATGATTTTGCCCATATGCACCGGGATTGATATCAGATGCGTACAAGGCTGATATCTCCCTCCCCAAGGATGTATGGTGACCCCGAATCAACCAACATATCCAAGGGGTGATTATCCACCAACACAGACACCCATGGACCTTTGCAAGCCCTTCCTTCCACATGCAGAATTACACCCTGTTCGGTTTTACCCGCTGACACCACTTCTTGCACTACAGCGCATTCTTCAGATGCCACATTAGCCACAATATTAAACTTGCACATGCGGGCATAATGACCAGTGCGCTTGCATTTTCTACATTCCACATTTCCAGCAGGGCATATTTTAGAGTCAGAGGAATGGCTAGACCATCCACAGTTTTTGCACATTTCCTTTCCTTTAGACCACTTTCCCCTTTGGTTGACACCTTTCTGAGCCACCTTTCTGTTGCGGGGTACAACAGCATGAACCCCATCCCTGGAGGTCTCTCTGTCTGTAACTATTTGTACACTTGTTCTGGTAGCCTCAATCACTCTGGCAATCTCTAAGACTTTGTCCAAGGGCGGATCACTTTCTATCCACAATCTTTCTCCGATTTTCTGGTTGCTTGTCATCATTATTTGATCCCTCATGTATTCATCCAGGTTACCAGACAATCTACATGTGGCCATCAGAGCCCTTAATGCTGTCACATAGGCATCAATGCACTCTCCCGATCCCTGTGCCGTAGAGAAAAACATGTATCTCTCCAATACGACATTAATTCTCTTTCCAAAACGAACTTCCAGTTTCTTTAGCGCAGTCTCATACGCACTTACAACCCTTTCTCCTTCACCACCTCCAGGAACTGTCACATCCTCACCCGGCAAATGGCGGAAAACTCTTAAACCTTTGGTGCCAATACAGTTCAATAATGCAGCTTCTTTTTCATCATCATTGAATTTGGAACCGCCAGCCGCCCTTAAATACACTTTAAATGCATCCACCCACTGGTCCCATTGAGCAGTGGGCTCCCCAGGCGTCGGCAGAAATGCAGGAGAAGGCCTGGCCGCCGTATGCAACATGTCTGGGCACAAATCACTCAACGTACAGCAACCACCCAATGTACCTCACAATGTGTTGTACCGACTCTCTGTGCAGGCCCAGGTCACCACTCACTTGGCAATGTGAAATTGTCTTTGTTGAGGCACACCAGGGCAATCCACTGTTCAAAAACAAAATCCTGGCTTAAAGAGCGACCAGAAGACTTGTTACGCTTTTCATTCCAAGTTCACAACACACGTTGGAGCATGCCCCGCCCCCAGGAGGCCACAGAGCGAATGGGCTGGTTAGTGTATCCCCTTTCCAGCAATCCACTAGCTGCCGCTTGGATCCACCCACTTCACTCCAGATGGACAGCTAAAAACCCTGGCTCAACAGCCTTCCTGGCTATGTCAGTCCCCCCCAACCTCCACAATCTCCGGGAAACCGTTCACTCCCCCAATCCCAGTCACCTTACTTCGGGCTGAGGGCAACCGTGGACTGCGGCAACAGCAACACGCTCTAGTCCGAGCGCCAGCACAGTGCCTCCAATAAGGACAAGAGACCGTGATTCCCGCAGCACACCACCGAGCGCGGCTGCGCTGTCGTTGCACTGTGACTGGGGCGGTCACCGCTGGAGGCTTGGCGAGCTACCGCGGCCCGTCACTGCTGGAGGGCTGGCAGACTGCCACGGCCCGTCGCTCCTGCTGGAGCCTCGCTCCTCCTGGAGCCCACACTGCCGATGCTGCCGTTGCGCAACGACTGGGGCGGTCACCGCTGGAGGCTTGGCGAGCTACCGCGGCCCGTCACTGCTGGAGGCCCGACAAACTGCCACGGCCAGTCACTCCTGCTGGAGCGTCGCTCCAACTGGAGCCCACACTGCCAATATGGCGGATTGCTGCGATCCTTCCCCACACTCTGGGCACCAGGCTGGTGACTTCTTGCGTCGCCCTGACACCTAAAGGGGGGCTAGATGCTGCTGACAGATCCCGGTCCACTCCTCACACCTTGGATGCGGTCGGCTGTACCAACGCTGGCATTCGCACGAGTGGTAATGAGGGCCCAAAACGAATCCTCGTCGCCAGTGATGAAGGCTATGACACCGTTATGTGAGTAAATCACTTTATTATTGGACCCCCGGAACTGGTACCACCGTCAGCGAGGACCTCAAACAAACTGGCTCCTGTGGAATGTTGATACCTGAAAGCGGATCAACGCGCCACGCATATGTAATCCATTACAACATATCCCCATTATCCTCGTGACAACCAGCCTAACCTTCCTCGACCTGTATGGGTCATTATAAGGCAGTACCCTTTTATTCCCCCTCTTGGGGTACCTATCAGTACTGAGAGGAGGAAGAAACAACTGAGTGTTATGAACAGTACATACTATCCCCACTCTAGTACTGAGACGAGGAAGAGGCAACTGAGTGTAATAGACACCAATTACTCTTACCACTTTGGTACTCGGACGAAGAAGATGCTGGACGGTCAGGCACATCCCCATAATGAGAGCAAGGCAGCATTGAAGGAAAAACACCTGCGGCCCATTACCGGACCACAGGTGTATGAGGTGGAATGCTGCTGCATCAGAAGGAAGTAGGGAATGGGGAAGACACAGCAGAAGGAGCTGTGTGGGAGCAAGAGAGGGTGAGACGCCGAAACGCTGACCAAGACCCGGAAGTCCAGCTGGTGTGCTGGTACAGGATGGAGATCCCACAGAAGGAAAGGTGGGTAGCAGGTGCTACCAAGGAGTGGAGGTGAAGCTGCAAACGAGAGCCAGAGTGGGCAGAGTGAGGCACCTAGCGAACTGGCTTTCCCACTAAGGGGAGAAGCCGTTACGAGGAGCTGCAGAGTCCGAAAAAGTGTATGGGACACTTGAAACGCATGGGAGCGCCAAAGACCTGTAAATGTGGTAGCGGTCCATGTAAATAAACAAAGTTATATTTATTGAATACCGAAGTGAATGAAAGAAGCAAAGTTGCATCCATTGAATATATAATTGAATGGTGGAAACAAGCAACGTTGCCTTTATTGACTACCGAATTGAATAAAGGAAGCAAAGTGATATTTATGGAATACCAAATTGGAAGAAAGCAAGCAAAGTTGCACTTATGAAACACCAAATTGAAAGAAACAAGCAAAGCGGCATTTTTGGAATATCGAGTTGAATGAACCAAGCAAAGAGGTATTTATTGAACACTGAATGAGATTAAATAAGCAAAGCTGCATATACTGAACTGAATGAAATAAGCAAAACATGTACCTGTTGAACTGAAGTGAAAGGAACACCTGTTAAACTATTGACCAATGAACAGAAAGCAAATAGAAAGCTAAGGCGAATGAAAGACAGAAAGACTGAGCGCAAAGTTGGAATCAAGGTTGAAAAACCACTGATATGTCAAAGCTATGGAACTACATTTCAGAAATACTTGTTTGGCTGAATATTGAACTACTCAAGGAGACCTGGAAGTTCCTGGTTGATTGACCTGTAATGAGTGGACTGTGTGGTCTAAAACAGCGCCAAGACCAGAGAACCCCTATATGCAAACAAGGATGTTTGCTGTTGTAAAAAGAGGAAAACAACCACTGCATAACAGACTTGGGGACGGGAGCCCTGAGTTTTACCGAATTGTTGAAATACTGTTTAAAGACAAAGCTTCAAGATATTTATTTTGAGTCATCTTTTGAGATTGAACTTGGGGAAGGAAACCCTGAAACGTGTTGCCTAGATCTATATTGAACTTGGGGAAGGGAATACTGACCATTTTCAAAAGAGTGGAACTTTATTATTTCAAGTCCAAAAGAAGGTAAATTGAACATTGTAAGGAATGTAATTACATATGGGGGAAAGAAGCTGAAGAGTATGCCCAAGCTGGAAATAGCTCAGAACGTCACCTTTGGGAACACTTTTGTTTATGGTTGACATCCCTACAACTGTTTGATATTAGTTGTGAGGGCAAATATAGGTTTCGGACACAGACTTCAGTTAAGCCTACGGACACAGACTTTCCTTAGTTTATTTAGGTAGGGAAATCCCACCTTAGCATATGGCAAGATGGGCCTTGCTCCATCCTGACATTTTCTTTAATAAAACGGACAGGCGAGTAAACCCATAGGGCAAAAGACATTGTCCAAAAGAACCTGGCAACAGCATAAGACAGGTAGTAGTTGATGCAAGTGCTGAATAGTGGTTCTAACAAACAACTCCTATTGATTTGTGACAACTGAAGAATTGTGAGAACATTTTGAAGAAAAGTTATAATTCTTTCTCAAGCCAAGTTTGGAGTAAACCATCCTCACAAAGACATTTGTTGTCACTACAAAGGAGAAGCGTGTTCTTACTCCAGGAAATCAAAAGTTGTGATAATTATCTTGATTGAGACATTTGTTGCAGCTTCAGAACTTTATACAAAACCTTGGAAACTGTACTGGAACTTTTTGTCAAAACGGATGTCCTTGTTTTCTTTGAACCTCGAAGAAAAACCTTGTTCAGAACTGGCGAAGGGAAATGCACCCAGGTTATGAGAAGAGAAATTAGTTATATTGCGAAGCAGATCACATGTTGTACACTATTGATGGATTGAATTGCCAAATATTTCCTTATTGCTTTATTTATTGTATAAGTGGGAGGGTCAGATATCCTTTTGTTAGATTGTTTCCTTCAGTCTATTTTAGGCAGTGAAATCCTCATTAGGAAAGGGATAGTGAGGCATTTAGCCATTTTATTAAATAAAAAGGTTGGATAAAGTGGAACTCTTTACAAAGTAGTCCGCCTCACATTTCTAACCCCTCGCAGTATGGAGCACCCCAACGTAGTCATCAATTAATGTGCTGCAACCGTGTAGCGTCTCTGGACACATGGGCTCCCAAATATTTATTGGACATAGGGGACCATTTCAACCCCAGCAGCTATGTGGGTGGAGTGGTACAGTCCGTGAAGGAGAACACCTCAGATTTGGCCCAGTTAATTTACAGTCCAGAGTACTCCCCAGACACTATTATATCATTCATTACTGGCACCATGTTTGTCCCAGGCTCTTTGACATAGCATCACGTCATCAGCATAGAGGAAGACCAACTCCGGCATGAATGCTATTCGTATGCCCAGATGTCTAGGTTTATGTCGTAACAGGTCTGCCACGGGTTCAATAACCATTGCAAACAGCAGTGGTGAGAGGGCATCGGTCAGGATCGTCTTTGTGTAACCCTCACCGATCCACAGTGCACCAACAACCGGCCAGAGAGAGATAAAATACCCGCAGGACAGAGATGGTAACCCCTGGAAAGGGAGGACCCTCTGGACGCAGCAACCCCCAGAACACTAGACAGAGGAGGGATAAGAACTACTAGTATCAGTACGAGTGGTATATTCAAGATCTCTGTACATACCTGTACCCGTGATTGTCGTTGCAGGTCCAGAATCAGGAAGCCGGTCCAGACACTTCAGAAATCCAGGCCCAATGAAACAGACAACCCGACGGCACAAGGATGCAAGATGATACACAAATCCAGGTAAGGAAGTCTAGTTCATAGCGTGGAGATTAATCAAGGAGTCACTGTATAACTAGTGGCTCTGAAAAGGGAAACCCAGAGGTATGGGGGTAGCGTAGACACAGGGGAGGGAAAGTCATAATGTCAACCCACCAGGATGGTGTGGATGAGGGGTGCGGGGGGAGGAAGATCGAGCAAGGACAGAACAAACAAAACAGAAACAGAGCGGCACCACCCCAGACCGGCAAGGAGTTCTGAAAGCAGCATTGCGGAGCGATGAATGAGTAGAGGAAGGGGCCTATGTACGCCGCTGTATGTGCCTTCCCGACCATACCCCTTGGCAAACATCCTTCCCGGAAGGGTTTGCGCAGGTGCAGTCTGTGAAAGCAAGCAACCAGTTGATGGGCGTGAATTTAGTTGCAGGTTCCCCAAGACCGGTCTGCAGGCCGTAACCCTTCCAATCCCCTAGCTATTGCAACTTGGATCAAACCAAACGTGTGTACACCATGCACCAAAGGTTTAATTGGGGACAAGTGGAACACAGGGTGTATGTGCCACCTTTTTGGTAAAGTGAAAGCTACAGCCACTGGATTGATAGGCATATGGACCTATGTATCATGACATAAGCTTTCGGGATCCTGGAATATGCAAATATTTAGTGGACAACCATACAAGGTCGCCAACCATATAGACTGTTGTTGTCAACGTATGTCTATCTGCATACTGTTTCTAAGCCAATTGTGCTTTTGACACAACCATCTAGTTTCAAACCTTTGTCCCGATTCTGGATTGTTCTCTCTCTTAAGACTTTTTGCTGTTTTTTGTATGTCTGTTTTGAGCCCATAAGCCTCCGGGTCCTCAGTGCGTGGTAAAAGTTGTCAAAGTAAAGGTGTTCATGAACTGTACCCTTGGTTAGTCTTCTGGTGGTAGCGGCATCTTCAGCTACAGGTAATGTGGCTTCTGAGGGTACGAATACTAGTAGCATGCAGGGATGTCTCCCGCAGTTAGCACAGAAGGGTGAATAGCCACAAGAGGAAGGTTTGGAGTTATTATATGCAAACTCAGCTGTGGGTAAAAGAGGAACCCAGGACAAAATATGTTGTGTACAATAACACCCGAGATACTGTTCAAGTGTTTGATTTAGCTTTTCCGTCTGACCATCGGATTGTGGATGGTAATTGGATAACGGGCGTAACTCTATGCCTAACAGATTGGTAAAGCGTTTCCAATATTTTGAAGTAAATTCAAAACCCCTATCAGAAATCAGTATCACAAGTAATCCATGAAGAGTATTGCACGTAATTCATGGAGATGGAAAATGGAAGAAAGCAATAGGTGCACTAAAGTGAAAGCATTAAGTATCCCCTCAAAAGGAATTAAATTACCCCTTTTAGTTAGAGAATCAACCATGATTAATATCGTGGAGTACCCGTGATACAAGGGTAATGCCATAATAATGAATGAGTGTTCCACGGTTCAGTCGGCACTGGGAGAGGATGTAATAAT
Source organism: Ambystoma mexicanum (assembly GCF_040938575.1). Taxonomy (NCBI): domain Eukaryota; kingdom Metazoa; phylum Chordata; class Amphibia; order Caudata; family Ambystomatidae; genus Ambystoma; species Ambystoma mexicanum. The sequence goes on along the minus strand of NC_090931.1, from coordinate 1,137,195,187 downwards.
CCACAGATTTTTGCATGTGAGGTTTTGGAATGGGCACAAACAGCACCAGTGTGAATATAAGTCGACACCTCCTGTCGGAGTTTGAGCCACCAGCATCATTGCTGCAATAAATCGATTGTCTTACTTAATCCAAAGTGACCAGTTATCTGGTCGTCATGGTACCACCTAATTGCTCTTTGACATGTATCAGTGTCTCCGGGCAGAACAAGAGACCTTGTTTATAAGGTAGGCAACCTTGGATAACAAGATTGGAAAGCAGCCCCTGAAGAGAAACTGTTTCCACCCCGCATTTGATTCCATCCAAAAATGGTATGGAGCCTAAACAAACGCATACGACGCTTAGAGGATCTAGAGTGGTTGGTTGTACCAGTTTCTCACTGTCTTCAGGATCGTGAGCTCTAGAAAGGGCATCAACTTAAGTGTGGGCGACCCCAACACGGAAAGTAGCCTGAAAATGGAGGCGGAAAAGAAAAGAAGCCAAGGGCTTGGCGAGGATTATAAAATCGAATTGAAAATAAGGAAAGGAGGTTCTTGTGGTTGTTCTATACAGTGTCACAATAAAGAGCGCTCTGTAGGTATTGGCCTCATTCCTCGAAAGCCAGTTTGATAGCTAAAGGTTCACGATCAGTGATGGTAGCATTCACCCCGAGGGGCATAGGGGAGACTAAGCTTCTGAGAGGTAAGCAACCGGATGTAATTCACTGGTGCACACACAAATCTGAGATAACACTGCTCCCACAACGGCTACAGATGAGGCATCTGCCTCCACCACAAATGATTTATTGTGATCAGGGTGTGCCAAAACAGGTGCTCCTGTAAAGGCGTTTTCCAGAGCAGAAAAAGCCAAATGATCCCTCAGAAATCACAAATAAGGGATAGTGGTTTCGGTAAGATAAGTCAATGGCTCAGCTACATAAGAAAAATCATGTAGAAATTGTCTGTAGAAAATGGAAAACCCAAGAAAACCCTATTGGCTTTTCTTAGTGGTGGGTGGTGGCCAATCAAGTATGGCTTTGATTTTCTTGTCTTCCACATGAACCCCCTACAGACTTAATATATACCCAAAGAATTCAACTTATGTGACACGAAAGGAAAATGTTTCCGCTTTGGCTTACAACTAATGTTTGCGTATGATGCCTAGAATCAGACAAGCATGTTGGACATGGATAACTGGGTCTTCAGAATAGATCAATACATCAACCAGGAACACCACTACATACCCATCTAATTCAGTCTCGGAATATATAATTCACAAAGAGTTGGAATGTAGTGGGTGCACTGCACAAGACGTATGGCATCACCATGTATTCAAAGAGGCCATATTCAGTGCGAAATGCGATCTTCCAGTCATACCCTGCCCTCATACAAACCAAGTTATGGGAACCTCTAAGCTCTAACTATACTTTGACTGAGTGCACTTGATCCAATAAAGAGGAGGTATGGGGCAAGGGAGATCTATTTTATGAAGAGGTATCGTTGATAGCATGATATCCTGTGCAAGGAGTTAGGTCCCCTTACTAATTGGGGACAAAAAAAAGTGGTGAGGCCGCCGGTGATGTAGAGTGTCGAATAAACTGTCTATGGAGGTTGTCATCAAAATAGAGAACTAGGGTCCTGCACTCAGTTTCAGTAAGAGCATAGATCTTGCTACAGGGTATCTTAGCGTTGTCGATCAAAGTTGATAGGACAACCATAGGCTCTATGGGGTTGGGGGGTGTAGGGCTCTGGCTTCTTTTTTAATGAATACATCCTTGTAGGAATCATAGTCCATGGTAATCATTTTGATAGCAGCAAGATCCACCCACTGAGATATCGGGCATTGTGCAAGCAAAGGGGATACACTCCCAAGTACACCCATGGTTTCCTTGCGACAATCAGGAAGGAAAGAGATATTATGCATTTTCCCGTCTGTGGTAGGATTATGTTGGGGGACTTGAGGTAAAACCATATCTGTTCCTCGTGTGTATGTGCTATGGTCATAATCAGTAGGACCATTTGCTGGGTTACAAGTCCTGATAATGGCGAGCCATCCACCCCCTGTACAGTCTTGATGGCAGTCTTCTTCTCAGTGGGTATTGCTAGAGTCCAGACATAATCCATGTCCATGTAGTTACCTTATCTATAAGGTTTATTGGCACCCCATGCCAGGGCAATGGAAACGTACACATATGAGGGGTCCAACTGAGGGAGTAACATCGGTACAAGGGGAAACTGCTTGTGAGACCAGGCCTGGTAAACTTTCTCCCATGATGTCCGTGCCTGAGCTTTTCCCCATGACCTTTTCAGGCGCACAGGACACTCACAAATGAAATGTCCCAGTTTACCACATTATAAAAAAAGAACCTTCCTGATGCCGTCGGTTGCCTTCAGTGGTGGTTAGGGGTGCACGTAAGCCACCCAATTGCATTGGCCAAGACGTATTGTCCCCAGTTCACTTAACTGAGTCCATACCACTGGACGCAGGTAGACATAAAAAACAATGGGTAATGCTTCTCCTTCTTTCGCTCTTGTACCCTCTGTTTAACCTGTAAAACCAGGTCCAAGGTGTCGGGAAACACAGATGGAAATAAAGCAACAGTTGAAAAGGCGTCTTTGATGTCATCATGCAAGCCTTTATAAAACAAAGTGGTCATTTTTTTTTAACTTTATTTTTCATCTGACGGTTACAGGTCTACAACATTAGCATTCAAAATCAGTATATTGTACGGTAGGCATTATCAAACATGTATTACTTCATGTGCAGTCATACATATGAGCAAACAGTGATTAGCTACACATCTCCTTCGCTTTCCTTGTCGCTTTTCTCTGCCAAATGTCTCCGCAAAGGTGCCCGAATGTCCCTAGGTCTGCAAAATGCTGGGACACCCCTAATAAAGTTTTCCTCACATTCATGCGTGTGAAGTAGGTCTCTGAACCACATGTGAACAGTCAGGGCCTTCTTCGCCTTCCAGCACTTACACATGCTTCGCTTGGCGACTGCCCCAGCTACAGAAAAGAATCATCGCACTTTAATCGGTGCTTTCCCTATATCAGCCTGTAGGCATCTCTGTGGGGTAACTGATATGTTCCTGTCAAATATGCCCATGAGTTTGGCAGCTATTTCCTCCCAGAATTCTTTGATAGGGGGACACTCCCAAACATATGAATCGTGTTTGCCTCCTGGTGTCTGCATTTGGGGCAACAATACTGACCCTGCATCCCATAGTTAGACATCTTACTTGGTGTTGTATGCAGATGGTTTAGAAGTTTGAACTGTATTTGTTTGTTTGTTTTGTTTTATTATGTGTATTGCGCACCAGACCCAGGGGTAACCGGGCGCATTGCATATGACAACTTACAGCTTAGTTACAGAATCACAAGGCAAATATGAGACAGAAATATATACAAGGCAATACAAAAATAATAGTAGAGATATTTACATTCCTACTCAGACAGGAGGTAAATGCTGAGAGGTAGGTGAGTGCAATAATACAGAACAGTGGATGGACAGGTCATGCGGAATAGGTCAGGGTAGTTAGTAGTCTATTTGTTCATGTCTTTGATCAATCTTATAAGGTTGTGTCGAAAAGTGGGGTATGGTTGGTTAGTTCGCAAGGTGGGTGGTAGGGAGTTCCATAGTTCAGCTGCTTTGACCTGAAAGCTGCAGCCACCAACTCTAGATAGTTTAAATCTCAGTGTTGAGATATTGTTAGAGTTTGAAGACCTGGTGAGTCTTATAGGATTTATTCTCGTGTATCTCGTGGAAAGGTAGCGAAGAGCGGCATTATTGAGGCATTTGTAGACGAGTGAGGCTACCTTTAGCTGGATTTTCTCCTGAGTTGAAAGCCAGTTCACATGCTCATGAATATTTCCCGTCGTCAGGCTGGGAATCCTCGGTAAAGAAAAAAAATCAGTTTCAGTTTTGTTTCTGAACTGTCTTTCTACAAGTAACCAATTACTGCCCTCTACCTAAGCCCCTCCTCTGGCAGCCATTTTCGGATTTGGTAGCATGTAAAGTGGCAGTAGGACCAAGTGAAGACCCGCAGAGGGGTAGGAGGGAGGGTTCGCATGTGAATCCATGCCAGACCCATGCTGGAGAGCAACAGTTACAGGTAAGTAACTTGTTCCTTCTCCAGCATGTGGTCTGGCATGGATTCACATGCTCATGAATATAATACATAGCAGTACACACATGCACAACCACGGGAGGTGGCAAGGCTCAACATTAAGCAAAACATCAACTCAACAATGGGCATTTCTTACCTCCTTACCAGGCTCACCTTAAGCAAACAGGTTGCGCAGCACTACCTGGCCGACTCTGGACTCCTCCCTGGAATCCCGGTCGACGCAGTAGAATCTTGTGAAGGTGTGCGTCAACCTCCACATAGCAGCCCTGCAGATGTCCAGCAGGGACACACCAGACAGGAACGCCGTGGTAGCAGCGATCGCTCTGGTTGAATGGGCTCTCGGACGGCCGGAAAACGGTCGGTTTGCCAACTGGTGACAGTGCATGATGCAGCCAGAGAGCCACCTGGAAATGGAAGCCTTCAAGAGGGCCTTCCCTTGGTTCACAGGTCCAAAATTCACAAACAGCTGTGATGTCATCCGAAAACTCTTAGTGTGGTCCACGTAGAACTTCAGCGCTCTAGCCACATCCAGCGAGTGCAAAGTCCTCTCAGTCGGCGACGAAGGTGACGGGAAGAAAACAGGTAACACCAAGGGCTCTTTGAGATGGAAGTCCGATGGCACCTTGTGCATGAAGGAGGGGTGCGTCCTCAGCACCACCCTCGTATCGTGAAAAGTCAACAATGGAGGTTTACAGGAGAGGGCCTGGATCTCTCCCACTCGTCGTGCGGAGGTGATGGCCACAAGAAACGCTGTCTTCCACGACAGGAATTTCAACGGTACCGAATGCAGAGGCTGGAATGGCGGCCCCATGAGCCTGGACAGCAACACGTTGAGCTCCCATGCCGGGGCCGGAGCCTTCAATGGCGGGAATGACCGAACAGTCCCTTCATAAACTCCTTCGCCAGGCGATGGGACTAGATAGAGGATCGACCTGGGGTCCTGGAGTAGCGGGAAATCGCCGCTAGATGGATCTTGATGGAGGCGTGCGCCAGCCCCGCCTTGGCCCGCGACAGTAGGTACGGCAGCACCTGGGGTGCCGTAATCCGCAGAGGGTTAATCTTCTGTGCACAGAACCAGACAGAGAACCTCTTCCATTTGTGTCCATAACACGAGAGTCGAGTGCGCCCTGGCCTTTGCAAACAGCTCCTTGCAATCTGCCGGGTTATCGTACCCTCCAAACTCTAGCGCTGCAGGAGCCAGGCCTGAAAGTTCAGCGACGCCGGATTGTGGTGGAGGATGGCGCCTCCTTCTCTGATGAGTAGATCCGCGTCCGTCTGCAGTTTGACTGGAGGCGACGGTGACATGTCCAGAAGGTCCGGGAACCAGATCTGCCTTGGCCACACCGTTACGACGAGGATCATCCAGCACCGTGACCGTTTGAGTTGGTGGATGAGTCACAGCGGCAACAGAGGGAATGCATACAGGAACAGGCCGTCCCAGGGGAACGAGAAGGCATCACCCATGCTCCTGGCTGGGGAAACCTGCTGGCGAACCTCTGGCACTGTGTTCGACCCCGTCGCGAACAGGTCAATCTGAGAATTGCCCCATCGTCGGAAGAGGAGGTCGACTTGCTGTCGCAGTTCCCACTCCAGGCACGAGCGCAGCTCCCTGCTGAGTGCTTCGGCAATGATGTTTTTTATTCCTGCCAGGCGGAAGGGTACCAGAAACATCCCAATGCCACAAATCCTGGGCCTCCTTGGACAAGGCTGGGGATCTGGTATCTCCCTGCTTCCGGATGTAAAACATGGTTGTGGTGTCGTCGGTGAAGATCCTCACCCACCTTGCCCTTGAGGGACGGAATGAACGACCCGAGGGCCCAGAACACAGCTCAGAGCTCCAGTACGTTGATGTGTAGTGACCTCTCCTCTGGTAGCCAAAGGCCTCTTGCGTGGAGATCTCCAGAGTGAGCCCCACATCCCTCCAGGGAGGAATCCGTCGTCGCCGTCTCCTGATGGGCCGAGGTCTGGAAGTCCATAACCGCCGTCAGATGCGCACAGGTGCCCACCACCAGATCGCTTTTCGAAAGGTCTCGTTGAGTGAGATCCGGTCTTCAAAGTTGCCCGTCGCTTGCTTTCAATGGGCGTCGAGGAACTCATGCAGTGGTCGTATCCGTAGTCTGCAAAGGCGCACGAGGTAAATGCAGGAGGACATCATGCCGAGCAGGGACTTGATGGACCTCACCTTGGCCACGTCCATGGTCGACAGCCGTTGCACCTTGCCTAGGATGACCTTCGTCCTTTCCTCCGACGGAGATGCTAGTCGCGCCACTGTGTCGAGCTTGGCTCCCAGGAACAGGGCGACTTGCGACGGTACCAGGTGGGATTTTGCGAAGTTGATTGAAAATCCCAGATCCGTGAGCAGTTGGACGGTCTTCCTTGTGTGTTCGACGGCGAGTTCCCTTGACTCTGCCCGGATGAGCCAGTCATCCAGGTAAGGGTAGACGTGGATCCCCTGTAGGCACAGCCGGGCCGCCACCGGTGCTAGGCACTTGGTGAACACCCTGGGCGCCGACTTCAGCGAAGGGAAGGACCTTGAACTGGAAGTGCAGTCCTTGGACTACGAATCGCAGAAACTTTCAAGATGGGGATGTGAAAGTAGGCGTCCTCCAAGTCCAGCGACGATAGGAAGTCACCTTCCTACAGTTGTTCCAGCACGTGCTGGAGGGTGACCATCCGGAACTTCTGGGACCTGATGTACTTGTTTAGATGACGAAGGTCCAAGATGGGTCGCCAACCGCTGGTCTTTTTCCTTATCGAGGAAGTACCGCGAGCATACTCCGGAGCCCCGGAGCCTCTTTGAGACAATTTTGATGGCTCCTTCTTTAACATCGCTCGTACCTCCACGAGTAGTTGCGGGATGTGGTTTTCCTTTCCTGCCACAGGTGGAATACAGGGACACTTCCTTAGAAATTCCAGTGTGTGCCCGCGGGCCAGGGCATCCAGCACCCAACGGTCGGTGGAGATGGACTCCCACACGCTGATGAAGTTTGCCAGCCGGCCTCCCACCGGGGTGCTCAGTTGGGGGCCCGACGCTACGGCCGGTTCAATCCTGCTTGGCGGCGGCCTTGCCGCCCTGGCCTCCTTGGCGACGACGAGATCCTCCTTGCTTGCTGCATCCCCTGTAGGCCTCCTGCGACGGGCCGCTTGGCGTTACGTCGAGGATCTGCCGCCGAATCCCTTGGAGGCAGCTTGCTTGCCTCCGGAGCCCCGAAAGGGCGGCCGTCGTTGCTGAAGAACTCCTAAGGCACGAGCCGTCTCCATGTCGGCCTTGATGGCTTGCAGCGCCTCATCCACTGCCTTGCCGAACAGGTTGTTCCCGTCAAATTGCATGTCCGGGACCCTGGTCTGCACGTCTTGACGGAAATCGGTTGCCTTGAACCAACCGCGCCGGCGAAGGCAAATGCTGTTGCCCATCTGGCGGCAGCCGTTGTCGGCAATGTCCGTGGCCACCTTTATGGTGTGGTCCGATGCCACCTCTCCCTCCTGTAGGATCTCTAGGGGCTCCGCCCTCTTGTCGTCCGAGAGGAAATCCAGTAGTGGAGCGATCTTAAACCATAGCTCCCGGTCGTAGCGGGCCATAATTGCGAGGGCGTTGGCCGCTTTAATGGTAGTCGCCGCCGGCGAGATGACCCGTCGTCCCATGGCATCCAGCTTCTTCCCTTCGCCGTCCGGGGGAGATGTCGAAGTTGACGCCGTCGCCCCTGCCGCTTTCTTCTTTGCCGCCGCAGAGACAACTGAGTCCGGGGTAAGCTGCGCCCTAAGGCAGATGGGGGCAGAATCCGGAACTTCTTCTCGTACCGGTCTCTCTTGGCAGGGGCCGTGGATGGGTTCTTCAGGAGCAACAGCCCCTCGTCCCAGATGTCGTCGAGTAACAGGACCAGGAGGACCGTCTTCCTTTTGGTCTCCCGTCGTTGACAAAGGAAACCTTCCTTCTTTCTTCCACAGGGCAGAGCTGAAAGAGCTTTCATGCCCTGGCGATCATGGTGTGGAAGGAGCCAATTTCGTCGGGCGGGGAGGTCTGAGCAGGTGGTGATGGAAGTTCCATCCCGTTGTCACCACCATCGTCATCCGTCCCGGTCGTGGCTGTCTCTGTTCCCCTATCATCCCTCGGCTCAGGAGACGGGGAAGAAGGCTGTGCAGGCCGGGAAGGCTGGAAAGGAGGGGGTGGATGAATTCTCCTTCGCTTGTTTGGAGGGCTTTCCGACGGTCCAGGCTCCGCTGGGTCGTCCGTTGGTGGTAAGGGCAACCTTGTCCTTATCTCCGTGCACAAAGCCTGGATCGCCATCAAGATCACCCCGGAGTTGTCTTGTGGCCCAGGGACAGGCTGCGACGGGCTTGACGGTTGGGGAGTGGAATCCTCCGCCTCCACGTGTTCGTCGTCGCATCCGCTGTCTCTTTCCTTGTCTACCTCTTCGGGATCCTTCTTGTGGGACCGGACCTCCTCGAACTTCTTGCTCGGAATCTTCACGACTCCAGCCAGTTCCTCTTCAGAGGCTGTATCCGTGTCCGTGATGGCCACCGGGCACCCCCTTCTTTTGCCACCGGGGTTTTCACGGGGGTCTAATCGATGGGCTGAAAAGAGGATTCCCTCCGCGGTGGCAGGGAAACTCTAGGCCCCGAGGTCTCCTCCAATGGGGTAGTCCCCCAGCAGCTTTGCTGGAGTTTTGGGGTTTATGTTTTTCTCCTGCCAAGAGTGAGACTCTTTTGCCCTCACTCTTTGGCATGATTTGAGTGTGTTTCTTTGACTCTAGATGTGTTTAATGGGCTATGGGGTCTTTTACTCCATAGGGCTTCATGTGTTCATGAGCCAACACTCTGGCTCGTGGAAAAGGAAGGCGGAGAACCCGGGTAAGCTTCGGGAGTAGTCCCGGTCGATCAGGAAGGCAGCCGTGGGGGAGCGAGGCCGTGACCCTCCCCCCAAGGTGAAGGCCTTAAGCGCTTCCAAAGTCATGAAGGCCTTGATTCACCCGGCTAAGGCCTCTATCGAGGGAGTCATGGCGGCCCTGGCGCCAAAGCTTCGCCAGGGCCGCCACGACTCCCTCGATAGAGGCCTTAGCCGGGTGAATCAAGGCCTTCATGACTTTGGAAGCGCTTAAGGCCTTCACCTTGGGGGGAGGGTCACGGCCTCGCTCCCCCACGGCTGCCTTCCTGATCGACCGGGACTACTCCCGAAGCTTACCCGGGTTCTCCGCCTTCCTTTTCCACGAGCCAGAGTGTTGGCTCATGAACACATGAAGCCCTATGGAGTAAAAGACCCCATAGCCCATTAAACACATCTAGAGTCAAAGAAACACACTCAAATCATGCCAAAGAGTGAGGGCAAAAGAGTCTCACTCTTGGCAGGAGAAAAACATAAACCCCAAAACTCCAGCAAAGCTGCTGGGGGACTCACTAGGTTAGGAAATTCAGCCTAAACAGAGAATTCTCCCTAACAATGACCCAGAGAGCAGTGATTGGTTACTAGTAGAAAGACAGTTCAGAAACTAAATTGAAACTGATTTTTTCTTTACCGAGGATTCCCAGCCTGACGACGGGGAATATTCACGAGCATGTGAATCCATGCCAGACCCCATGCTGGAGAATAGTAGAAATGAATGGATGCATGGTTGGGGCTGCTGGGAAGGATGCCCATTTGCGTCTACAGGCCGCCTTTAAGCAATGGTATTGTAATGCTGTGGTAAGATTGGCTCCCATCTTATCCTGTACTTCAGGTGGATGTACAAATCTCCCATCCGGGAACAAGAAACCCACCCGCATCTCCAATCCGGGGTCCCATCTTTTCTGCAGTGTTACGTTGCATGAGGGATCTATCTCTGGGTGATTCCAGAAGGCTGTGTGTGGCCAGTATGGGTCCAAGCAACCCACTTTTTGGAACAATGCCTACCATGCTCGAATTGTGCAGGAGACCGGATCTACCTCCTCCTCACTTAGTTTGTTTGCGCCGAACATCAGGAATTGCAAGTTCATGGGGGGGGGTGTACATTTTTCAGCTTGAATGTGTGCGTATTGCTCTGAGTTGGGAGACCAATACTTTGTGAAGTGCGCTTGTGCCGCATGATAGTATAACAAGAAGTCTAGGGACGGCTAATCCGCCTGAATCGTTCTCACCATTCCCCCCCACATATAAAAGGTGGATGCAAGGGGGGGCGCTGTTGCGCACGTCGAAGATGGCCACCTAGGTGGAGAGCTCTGGCTCGAGCAAAATCCTGTTACCCCGAATATCCTTCCAGTCAGCAACTGCTCAGAAAATAATTACAGAATATGGTGGCGGAGGACCCGAGGAAGTGCCCCTTAAAAAACGGAGCTCGCCGACACTGGGATTGAGGAGATATTGGTCAGTGAAGTCGCGGCACTCAGAGAGCTGAGACGTAGCCACTGCTGGGCTCCATGCTGCTCCCGCACGAGCCCGGAGGGGGAGGTGCAGCCTACCAACATACGGGCGCTGCAAGGAGGCTGCGGCACTCCGGCTCCCCCTCTTCGCCGAACGAGAGCTTGGGGCAGCTCCCTCCGCATCGGGCCTGTGAGGGCCCACACCGAGTGCCTGAAGACGGCCAGGACTGCGGCGCGTGCCACAGACCCCTGCGGCAGAAGTCCAGCAGAGGCGCGCTAGTGAAGTAAGTGGGCCGCTGTAGGAGGCGGGAAGCGCCGGGGGCCCTGTAATATCGGCCAACACCAAGGGGAGGTACGGCGAGAGGCGGGACACCCTGCGATACAGCCTGGGTCGCATGGGCATGGGGAGTATACGCATCAACAAGACCGAGGCCTCCCTGCGTTGGCGGCGGCTCGGAGGAGAGGTGGGGAGCGTGGCTGGCCGCAGGGTGTGAAATTTGCTTAACACACTGAGTACCTCACCAATTTAGAGAACTGCACTGTCCCGATCCTTCAGACAGGGAAGCACACGCCAGATAAATCAGCACTGGATTGGACAGCATACCCTGTGGCCAATACCCGATCATGCGCCGGAGCTGTGTGGTTCCGTAACTAGGCCCCTGTAGTAAGATCTTTCACCCACAGCAACAAAGGCCCAGTTTCCTGCCTGTACTGCGGCGCACCCTGGCTGTGGATCAGGGCAGGGGCTGCACAGTCGACCTCCATTGTAGCCACACTGGGCAATAACTGAACGCAGGGACAGCGGTTCCATTCACGTGGGAAAGCATAATCCATTTTGCAGGTGGTCACTTTGCCTAATGGGCCGCATGGAGAAGGCGGCCACAGGGGGCAGAAAGACAGGGCCAATGGACTCCTTCGCCAGCTCCCAGCCGCAGGTGACAACAGGAGGGGCAACACAAACACCGGAAAATCGAGACACAGATCCCCTGGACCGCCTGGCAACAATTGTGCAGAATGGGTTCCTTGCCGTCAACGTAAAAGTGGATGACATAGTGGCGACGATTGGATCCTTGAAAGCGCGAGTGGAAAAGGAAAGCGCACGCATTTCGGAAGCAGAAAACAGGATAGGTGTAAATGAAGATGTGCTTTCGCAACATGGCCGTGATATAGCCCTACTCCAGACGGAACTATGCAAGACTCAGAACAAGTGCGAGGATCTCGAATCCAGGTCCCGCAGGAACAATATCCGTATTGTAGGGGTAGCGGAGGCGTTTGGCAAAGGCACCATGGAAAGGCAGGTGGAAGAACTGCTGAAATCCGTTCTGGGGGAAGAATCTCTTTCCAACCATTTCCTCGTTGAAAGAGCTCATCGCACCCTTGCACCAACCCCCAAGCCGGGTGCTCCACCCCGAACCATTATTGCACGTCTCCTGAATTATAGGGACAGGGACACGATACTCCGTCTGGCCAGGGAAAAGGGGACATTGCACCATGAAGAAAACAGGATCCATATATATCCAGACTTTTCTGCAAACATACAAGCGCAACGTAGATCCTATGAGCTGGTCAAGAAACAGTTACGGCTTCGCAATACGCCCTATGCTCTAATTTTCCCTGCGAAAATGAGAATCCAACATGGAGGCAAGGCCCATTTTTTTGAAAACCCTGCAGAGGCACTGGCATACGTGGAGGCCTCCATTCCACTGCCCCCCAGAGATCGCATAAGGGACCCAAATGCAAGACCCGGCCCGGGTGAAGGCAGAGGAGATCCGATAGACGGATGAATTGCGCCTCCTTTGCAGCAGTAACATGCTTTTCTTTCCGCAAAGTCAACATAGCTGTACTGGACTAAGATCCGATGTTATCGGACCGTAGAGTCTCCCATGTGGGCGATCAGATGGCTGGTCATTGGACGGCAACGAAGCACCCTCAGGAATGTTCCAACAGGTTATTTCGGTCCATCGTCAAGTTGGGGCAGATGATGTGGGTGGAGGGTGGGATAAGGCGAAGAGGGAAGTTTTTTTGTTGCGATACCCAACCGGACGAGTTTAAGTCTGGGAGGAGAGTTTGCACTGTTGAAGGTTGTTGGTTTGTTGAAATAAGGTCTCGCAAGTACTGGTGCTACCCTAGTTCTGGTCACTCGTGCATTTATGGTTGTTATAATACATTGCAATGTGTATATATAGGAAATGGGTGACGGGTTGAAGATTAAACTAATGTCATGGAATGTTCGAGGCCTAAATAACCCAATGAAGGCCAGGAAGGTTGGTAATTATGTCCCCAGACATGGGCCCCACATTTTAATGTTGCAAGAAACGCATGCACAGGGCTCGGCTAATGAGAAAATACTGGCAAAAATGGGGCAAACAGCGCTATTACACAAATTACTCCTCGCAGTCCAGAGGGGTATGCACTCTTATTCACAAATCACTATGTTTCATCGACAAGGGCCACCTTGTAGACCCGATGGGCAAATATGTGTTGGTCTGGGGGGAAATTGCAGGTGAACACACGACCTTGGTGAACACCTATGGCCCCTATCTCGATGATCCGGACTTCTACTTACATATACTGGAGATCCTTGTTAAGCACGAAACGGCAACTATACTATGGGGAGGGGACTTTAATGTGGTTCTCGACCAGACCCTGGACAGATCTGCCAAGGCAATCAGGCCGCCTTCCAAGATGGTGCTAGCTTTGAAACAGATCATCTAGCAACTATCCATGCTGGATGCCTGGAGAGTGCTTCACCCAACAAGCAAGCGTTACACGTTCTACTCTTCCGTACATGACAGCGAGTCGCGCATAGACTTGTGGTTCGTCCCCTAAAATACAACACACGCCCTACATAATTGCAAAGTCCTTCCCCGCACACTATCTGATCATTCCCCGGTGACACTGGAAATTAGTCTGGGAAATGCCCCTAGGTCGACTAGGAGATGGAGAATACCTAGAGATATATAAAAAGACCCAAACGTTGCTGAAACCCTACACACAGAAATTGCCAATTTCTTTGCAGACAAGATCGGGTCTATTGACCACATCTCATCGGTGTGGGAAGCATTTAAAGTCTGGGCGAGAGGGACCCTGGTATCTAAAACTATGGGCTTTCTAAAGGAGGTACGACGGGACCTTGAGAGGGTGGAGAAGGAACTGAACGTACTACTTGTAAGTTTACAACCGGACGCACGGTGGAGACACCCTGGCTGAAATACACAAATCTCTTAGGGAATTTGACCGACTGGCAGTAAGGGAGGTACAATATATAGCAGCCCCTGCAAGGGCTCGCAGATATGGAGAAGGGAATAAAGCGGGGAAAATGCTGGCCAATCTGGTTAAGCATGAAAAACAAATGGCCCCGATCGCATCAATTCACACGACAAAAAACGTGATAATAACAAGCTAGCAGGGAATAAATGATGAATTTGTTGATTTTTACAAAACACTATACGCGAATAAAGATAGGAAATCCCCAGATGAGATTAAAAACTACCTTGCTACATTGGACCTCCCTAAACTTACAGAATTAAATAAATTAATATTGGAGCAACCTGTCACGGCAGAGGAGCTCACCGAGGCAATCAAGGGGCTTACGTCTGGCAAGGCACCGGGCTCGGACGGCCTTGGAGTGGAATTTTATAAGGAATTCTGGGAAGAATTGGTCCCCGTTTTGCTGGAAGTGTGGGGAGAGGCCCTGGGTAAACAAATTTTGCCACAAGCGATGCGCCAGGCCATAATTACAGTGCTGCCCAAACCCCGACGCCCGCCACAAGATATTGCATCCTATAGACCCCTGTCCCTGATAAACGTGGATGCCAAGATTTTTGCAAAAGTACTGGCGAACCGCATGCTACCCATAACGCCAACACTAGTAGACACGGATCAAAGAGGGTTTATTCCCCAAAGATCCACTACCTTAAACCGACGCAGGCTATTTGGCATAATGTCACAGATTAATCCAAATAAGCAAGCAGTAGCGATATCCCTTGACGCCGAGAAAGCGTTTGACTCGGACTCCTGGGAGTACCTTTTTCTGGTTACGGAGGTGTTCAGGGTGGGCCCATATTTCATCCAATATGTCAAACTGCTTTATAAGGCTCCATGTGCGAAAGTATGCATGAACAGGACTATATCCGAACTGTTCAAGCTAGGCAGGGGTACCAGGCAGGGGTGTCCCTTCTCCCCTATCCTTTTTGCCCTGACAATTGAACCCATGGCGGCGGCAATACGGTTAAGACATAACAGAGGCATAACGCTGAAGGGAGCCACCCAAATAATATCATTATACGTGGATGAGAAGCTGCTTTATGTCCGTGAACCGACAAAAACATTGTCCCTATCATGACAGACATCAACGAATTTGCAGAGTACTCGGGATATACGGTCAACAGCGCCAAATCAGAAGTATTCCCGGTCACCCCCTCCACAAAATGCCCAACTCAAATGTGCGGCCTCAAATGGTCTGAACACCACATCAGATACCTTGGGGTACTGGTTTCTAGTAATAAACAAACCGTATACGCTGATAATCATGATCGGGCACTACAAACACTTAACACTTAACACTAAACTAAACTGCAGGTTTGGAGGCATCTCCCAACTTCATTACAAGGCAGGATTGCTATTCTTAAAATGATTGTACTTCCAAAATTGCTATATCTATTTGTAAATATCCCTATATGGCCGGGGAGGGAGTTCTTCTCCAGGCCTCGATCCATGGTGATGTTGTTTCTTTGGAACGGGAAGACGGCTAGGATCAGCTGGGAGAGAATGGCAGAACCACATGCACCAGACTGATCTTTATTACACGGTGGCACAGGCACAGTTTGCAAGGTACTGGTACGATGAATCGGACAACTCACCTCACACCCGAATAGAAGAATACACCACGATGCCCACCGACATTAGGTCGATCATCTTCAGCGCTCGACATAAGGACTCTTGTGAATTTGACCTTGTGAGCTGCACGGTAAAGGCCTGGGGAGCTATGTACAAAAAACTGAAAATAAAGATCCCATACAACCCTGACATCCCCCTGTGGAAATACCCCAACCTCCCCCCCCACATTTGACACCAGTATACAGGAAGCTTGGGACCCGAACACAGAGATGAAAGTGGGAGACATGTATATAAAATTCGCGACCCTGGCTGTGTTCACGAGGGGCATGGGAGGTGGGCAACTCCTGACACTACAGTACTACCGAATGAGGTCCGTATATCAAGCACGCTGGCCATCCTTCCCTGATGAACCCCCTTCCCACTTGTGCGTACAGCTGGTCACAACACATGGTGGACTGGGAATTTCCAAACTTTACAAGATAATACAGACTTACTCCTCTGCGGCCAATCAGGTGAAGGAGAAATGGGAAGCAGATATGAAAATGCCAATACCCGAAGATAAGTGGGCAAGATACTGCGCACTCACGAAGAGAGTGTCCCTTAATGCGGGACTGCGCAAAATACAGTTTAAAATCCTAAACAGACTGCACTAACCCCCGCCAGGATCGCTACATTTACGCCCGAAGACCCAGGCAACTGCCCTAAGTGTGGGTCCCCGGCAGCGGGACCCTATCATATGTATTGGGAGTGTCCAGCTGTTGCACGTTTCTGGGAGAGGGTTGCAGATATGTTAACTGAAATTACACAGATCCCCCTCACACTTGACCCCACAAAAATATCTGTTTGGTGATATCGGTAAATGTTCTGAGAAAATCAGAAGGCTGTTCAATGGGTCATGTGTCATAGCCAAGAGATGTATACTGAAAGCGTGGAAGAGCCCGAACACCCCCACCATGGACACTTTCTTGCGTGAGTAAACCTACATTAATGAATGCGAGGAGCAGTATGTACTGACTCAACCAAGTATGAGCAGGCCAAAGGACATCTGGGGCCCCTTCAGGGCATACCTCGGTGATATGCTTTCAGACAACGAAACAACCATGTAAATGACAGATTGTTAAACACTCACTGGTAATATTGTTGTATATGCGACTGCTGTAAACTGTGTTAATTGGGTGCCAATGTAATTGCCGAGACCATCAATAAAAAAATGTTAAAAATAAAATAAAGGTGGATGCAAGCCTCTGAAGCTTATCGAAGAAGGGACGCCCGGGCCAGAGCGGTATGTTGCAAAAGAGATACAGAAGTTCAGGCAGTATGACCATTTTAAGCAAGGCTATACGGCCGTGCAGTGAGATTGGGAGTTTATTCCAGACCCCCAGTTTGGTCTCAAGGAGTGTCAGGTAGGGTGCATTATTATTTGAGTCATACGGAGTCTGCTCGTCTGTGGCCATTATAATGCCTATGTATCTGGCTGATCTCAGAGACCATCGGAACTGTGCAGTGGCTTCCGATTCCCTCGTGCGAGGGGTTAGCGGGATGATCTCGGATTTGGAGCGATTCATTTTGTATCCTGAGAACTTCCCAAATGTCAGAATTTCTTGCATTACAGGGGGAGATTACGTTCTGGGTCTCTGAGATATAACATGGTGTCATCGGCATATAAAGATATAAGTTGAGGAGGGCCTCTAATTCGAATACCTCGCCAGGAGTGTTTATGATTTAGGCATGCTGACATCCCTTTGATGGTGAAAGCAAATATAAGTGGGGAAAGAGGGCAGCCTTGGCGCGTGCCTCGACCCTGGCCTTCGGGTCTCTGTATAATACTTTGATGAATCTTAGAAAGCCTGGTCCAGGCCCCAGCCTGCGTAAAATGGCATACATGTACCCCCAGGAGACAGAGTCAAAGGCCTTTTCGGCATCGAGGGCGACAGTGATTGTTTTGGCCATCGGTTCCAACTGTGAGGCTATGGCAAAAAATATACGCAGATTTAGGGCTGTGGATCGTGTGGGTACAAATATGGATTGATCAGGGTGTACTCATTTGTTCATGTGTGGGAGTAGTCGGTTGCCTATCGCTTTGGCAAACATGTTAGCGTCTGAATTTATTAGGGACAGCGGTCGGTATGAAGAGGGGTCGTGTGGTGGTTTCTGTGGTTTCAGAAGTACTGATATCATGGCTTCCCTCGTAGTGTTGGGGAGAATGCCTGTAGGCAGGATTCCTCCCACATAGCGAGTCAGTGCTGAATTTTTTATACAGGTCTGTCAGGAGCCCATCAGGCCCCGGCACATTACCTGCTGTTAAGTCTTTGATTGCTTTCACCATCTCTTCCGATGAGAGCGGGAGATCTAACAGTTCCCTTCTTGCCTCTCAAGACAGGGCACTGGGAATGAGGCGAGATAGTGGTCAACCTCTTCAAGTGTTGCCTGGTCTGTATTTGCATACAGCGAGGCATAGAAGTTCATGAAAATCTTGTTTACCTTATGCGGTTCAGTGTGTACTACCCAGTCAGGTCCGCGTATCCGAGTTATAGGCTTGGCGACGTGCTCAGCATTAATTACGTTCACCAGTAATTTGCCGGTCTTCTTTCCCTCCCCGTATCTCTGTGCTCGAATGGGATGTAAGGCATACTTCACCTCTCATTCTGCCAGGGTTCTAAATTTTGTGAATTGGGATTGCAAAGGGTTTCGGTGTCTGTGGTTCGAGTATATGCGAAGACTCGAATTCCAGAGTTTTCAAGGTGTCCTCCGTTTGACATAAATCCCTCCTCAATTTGCGCATTACTCGCACTGATACCGACATCAAGTATCCCCTTTCCCATGCTTTGAATGCCTCCCATATGGGGGTCACTGATCCCACCGACCCATTGTTGCGCTCGAAGAACTCAATTATTTCAGTTCTCAAAGGCTCTACCATTGTTTAATCTTTTAACATTGCCGGGGGCATACGCCAGCATCTCATACTTTGCTTCACCCTAGCTGTCTTCAAGTGAAGGAGGACTTGGGAGTAGTCAGATAGTGTAAGCGGAAGTATGTGGCACCCATGTGTCTGCGGACCCAATTCAGGAGAGCATAGCCAATAGTCAATCCTAGAGCTAGAGTTATGTACATCATTGATAGTTGACATGATCTGTAGAATGGTTAATGCAGCCTTAGTGTTGTTCCTTAGCCCCTGTGAAGTCCTGTCTTTATTTATATCGAGTATTGTGTTCAGGTCCCCGGGCCGGTCATCAACCATACTCCCTAAAATTACATATCTTCCTTCCTCATGAATTTTGGATTTCATAAACTGGAATCCAACCCGGCGATGTACAATGGTCAGGAACCCCCTGGATTGTGAGGAATAGTTAGTGCCAGCCCTGTGTTAGCTAATCATCAAATGTTCAACGTCTGGAGTCTAAGTGACTGGCGTTGTCCATGTGTATGCATTGCATGGCTCCACGTCTCAACAGGGCTGTTCCCATGGTCTCGTAACCCTTCTCATAGTACATGTTTCCGTCAGCTTTTTAACTTAAACCCGCTCTTTCCACTGTAATCGTTATACCGCTAACAGGGCAATAGGCCCTCTCCCCCCCTTTTATCCCTCCCCAACCATCTCCCCAACTGGACGGTGTAAACCCAACTTTATAATGCAAAACTTGGGTGGCAGAACCAGACCAGAGGTTGCATTAGGGAGTCGCTGCATGGTTTCTGGTGCTGTATGAGCTGTATTCAGGGTGTCTGATATGCGCCAGTACTGCAGGCCCGCTCAGGTGGTGTCTGGCGGGCAAGGGTTACTGGGCTTCGCCACTGAGGGAGCAGGAAAGTTATTTTCTATGTAGGACATGGCCTCCTCAGGTGTCTCAAAAACGTGGGTTTTCCCTGCATGTTGTAAGCAGAGTTTTGCGGGAAACATGTCGTACGGGATAGACCTGACGCTCAATGCCCTTTTCACCTGGTCGAAAGTATGCTGTGCCGCTTGCATTCCACTCGAGAAATCAGGGTAAATATGTATCTGCATCGAGTCAAGTGTTAGTGTACCCTTCTCTCGTGCCAGACGCAGGATCAAGTCTCTGTCTCAGTAATTCAGGAGACATGCTATGACTGTGCGCGGAGGGGTGCCTGCCTTGGGCGGGGGAGCGAGCGTTCTGTGAGAGCGCTCCACCAGGAATTGCTGCAAGAACTCGGCGTCAGGGAATAATATACGTAGTGTCTCCTCTCTGAACAATTCCATCGGCTTGTTGAGGTTTTTGTTCCACCAGCCCAACCACTCGGATATTGTTTCTACGCGATCTGGATTCCAAATCATCGCACTTAGATTGGAGATCTTTCACAGATCTTTTGATGCCCTCAATCTCCTTGTCATGTGTCTTGGAGGTGTCCTCCAGGGTGCGGACTCTCTCCTCTGCCTCTGAAACCCTGGAGTTCACCTTTTGCTGGTCTGTTCCGATTGAGGCAATGTTGCTGCCTATCTCGTCCAGTCTGTTATTCATAGTTGCAAACCCGGCCTGCATCACGGTCATATATGGGTCCATTGAGTTCTCAGACTGTGTTTGCATGGATGTAGGAGTGGAGCATGATGAGTCCAGGGCTTCAGCGGCGGTGGAAATATTAGTATAAGCATCCAAGGGGTCCTTTTTAGCACTCTTTGCCCCACGTGTCATTAATGTATTCGAGGATTGGATAGCTGTGATTGTGGATGTTTTAGGGGGTGTTTATTTGATTGCTGCTATGCTTCTGCGATCCTGCAGCCTATCAGGGTATGTCTCAGTAGCGGTCTTCAGTCTGCAGACTCTGCTACAGGGCTGGTTAGGTCTCTGCAGTGCTTTGTACCGGGTCTATGTTTAAGAAAAAGTCGGTCACCAGAGGTAGAGCCAGTGGTCTGATGGTACGTGTTCCCCTGCGTGTATTTTTCAGTGCAGGGTCTCCTGGTATAGGGGCATGTGACCACGTTCTGCTGCTTGTGCTGCAACTTGACCCGGGGGCCTCCTGGGTGTCCGTACTGTAGGGTTGGAGTATACAGGTACTATCTTATATGGCCGAGAGCCCCCGTTCACGTCTTATAACAGTCGGGGGCAGGGGAGGGCGGAGAGATTGGTCTCGCTTACCTCTACGATGTCCATGCAGTTTCCAGTTGGGTCGCAAGGCCGTTCTTACCAGGATGTAGGCTCTTCCATGACACTGTGTCCCAGTCCCGGTATCGAAATGTCTCCCGCACGGATTGTCTGCTGGAGCGCACAGCTTGTATCCATGCAGCTTCCAGGACGTGATTCGGGCTCAACCTCGCAGGGTTGTTTCACATTTGGGCGTCTTACACAGGGCCTCCAGGGATGCCAGCTCAATGGCTGCTGCCACCGCCGCAGCACAGCTGCTCAAAACGTTTGTCCCTGCGAACGAGGTCTTCATGGGCTGTGTGCCCGCTAACAGCCCGGTCCAGCCTCTGCCGGCGTGCCCGATCAGCCGTCCTGCATCTATCTTTCGTCCTCAATGTTGGGGTCTTGCATCAGTTTCTATCACATTACCCTTGTGTGCACCCCCCACCACTTCGGCGGATCTCGATCGGTTCCGTTGTGGACATTGGCAGAGTTAGTTGGCCCTCCTCCGCTTCCCATCTGTAGCCGCTCGGATGAAATAGATGAGCGAACCCTCCGGCCAGTGCTGGTCGTGGATCTCCGTGTCACGCGTCCTTCAAGGCGTTTAGGCGCGTAACCTTACACTCTGATTTTCTCAGGGACCCGGTCTCCGATTCAGCTCAATATTTCGTGGGTGCCCGCAGCCAGTGTTCCGGTCTGCTCAGCTGCTTTCCGTTATTCGAAAGGACGCTCAGAACCACAGGATATTCTCTAAAGGATTTGTGTCAGGGCGCAGCTCTGGACCTAAAGGGCCATTTTAGATGGCGTCCAACCAAAAAAGTGGTTATTTTATTGTCAGGCTAAGCAGACCGGGCCGCTAGCTGATTAAAATATGCCACATATTGCAGCAGGTTTGTGTATCCCTGTTTGAGTTCCAGCAACTCCATTTTGAAGGCTTGGAACTGGCAACGTGTCTCTAAAACAGTAGCAAGAGATTCGGTTAGGGCTTCAAAATCATAGAGCATGGGACCATTGCTCTCCAATAAGGGATTTGCCCATTCGGTTGCCACACCACTTAAATAAGAGAGCAAAAAGGCCACCATAAAGGCAGGGTCAGGAAATGCAGCAGGCCTGCAAATGAAATGCAATTTTTATTGATTCAGAAAGGTACAATACTTTACTTTTTTATCACCCATGAACCTTTCCAGCTGTACCATGGGGAAAAGGCTGAAATGGTGCCTACGGCAATACAGGGTTTGCATTGGAGGGTTGGGGGGGGTTAGGGGGCTGGAAAAGGCACAACTGCTCCCAATTCAGGTGCAGTATCAGTTAAAGGCTACTAGTTGGCCTGTATCAAGTCTACATATGTAGAAAGCGCATGCATATCACCGCGCAGCACTGTAAGGGCTTGAGTAATAGCCGCCATTGGATCAGCTGCATGATCCATTAAAGCCACACAGAGCGGTTCCTCAATCTGTCACGATCATCCTTCTGTGCAACTCCCACAAATCCACAATGCACCAAGAGCCGGCCAGGGAGATATGAAATAACCCCAGGATAGAGATGGTGACCCCTGGAAAGGGAGGACCCCCAGGATGCAGCAATCCTCAGAACACTGGACAGGGGAGCGATAAGAACTATTAGTATCAATACGAGTGGCAAATTCAAGATCTGTGCATGTACTGATGTGCACTTTGCAATTGTCTTTGCAGGTACAGATTCCCCCTTCAGCAATCCAGGCCTGATGAAACATGGATGACACAACCGAACGGGGACGCAAGGTGATCCACAATTCAGCTAAGGGCCCAGGTAAGGAAGTCCAGTTCATGGCGTGGAGAGAAATTCAGGCGTCATGTACAAGGAACAAGTTACTTACTTGTAACTGTTGTTCTTCAGCATGGGTCTGGCATGGATTCACAGGCTCATGAATATTCCCCGTCGTCAGGCTGGGAATCGTCGGTTAAAAAAAAAAAAAAAAAAAAAAAAAAAAATCAGTTTCAGTTTCATTTCTGATCTGTCTTTTAGTAGTTACCAATCACTGGTCTCTGGGTCATACTGCCCCCAGCCAATGACTGCCCTCTCCCTAAGCCCCTCCCCCAGCAGCCATCCTCAGATTTTGTAGCACGTAAAGTGGCAGTATGCCCAAGTGAAGAGCCGCAGAGGGGAAGGAGGGAGGGTTCGCATGTGAATCCATGCCAGACCCATTCTGGAGAAAAACAGTTACAGGTAAGTAACTTGTTCCTTCGCCAGCATGGGGTCTGGCATGGATTCACATGCTTATGAATATAAGAATACATAGCAGTACACACATGCACAACCAAGGGAGGTGGCAAAAGGCTCAACATTAAGCATTACATAAACTCAACATTAAGCAACTCTTACCTCCTCACCAGGCCCACCTTCAGGCGATCAGGTTGCGCAGCACTACTTGGCCGACTCTGGACTCCTCCCTGGAATCCCGATCAACGCTGTAGAATCTTGTGAAGGTGTGCATCGACCTCCACGTAGCAGCCCTGCAGATGTCCAGCAGGGGCACACCAGACAAGAACGCCGTAATAGCAGCGATCGCTCGGGTCGAATGGGCTCTCGGACGGCCAGGCAACGGTCGGTTGGCCAACCGATGACAGTGCATGATGCAGCCGGAGAGCCATCTGGAAATGGAAGCCTTCGAGAGAGCCTTCCCTTGGTTCACAGGTCGCAAGGTCACAAACAGCTGTGATGTCTTCCGAAAACTCTTCGTTCGGTCCACGTAGAACTTAAGCACTCTAGCTACATCCAGCAAGTGCAAAGTCCTTTCGGCCGGCGACGAAGGCGACGGAAAGAAAACTGGCAACACCAAGGGCTCATTAAGATGGAAGTCCGACGGCACCTTGGACATGAAAGAGGGGTGCGTCCTCGGAACCACCCTCGTGTCATGAAAAGTCAAGTATGGAGGCTTGCAGGATAGGGCCTGAATCTCTCCCACGCGTCGTGCGGAGGTGATGGCCACAAGGAACGCTGTCTTCCATGACAGGAACTTCAATGGCGCCGAATGCAGAGGCTCGAATGGCAGCCCCATGAGCCTGGTCAGCACCACGTTGAGCTCCCACGCCGGGGCTGGAGCCTTCACTGGCGGGAACGATCGGAACAGTCCCTTCATAAATTCCTTCACCAGACGATGAGACCACAAGGACGGCCGTCCTGCAGTTCTGGTGTATCGGGAGATCGCTGCCAGATGCATCTTGATGGAAGCGTGAGCTAGTCCAGCTTTGGCCAGCGACAGTAGGTATGGTAGCACTTGAGGTGCCGTAATCCGTAGAGGGTTGATTTTCTGTGCACGGCACCAGACAGAGAACCTCTTCCACTTATGTCCGTAGCACTTGAGAATTGAGGACGCCCTGGCCTTTGCAAGAACCTCTCTGCAATCAGCCGGGATATCGTACCCTCCAAACTCTAGTGCTGCAGGAGCCAGGCCTGCAAATTCAGCGACTCCTGGTCGTGATGAAGAATGGCGCCTCCTTCTCTGGAGAGAAGATCTGCGTCCGTCAGCAGCTTGACTGGTGGGGACGCTGAGAGGTCCAGAAGGTCCGAGAACCAGATCGGTCTCGGCCACGCCGGTGCGACAAGGATCATCCTGCACTGGGACCTCTTGAGCTGGCTGATGAGTCGAAGCGGCAACGGAGGAAACGCATACAGGAACAGGCCGTCCCAGGGGAACGAGAAAGCATCTCCCATGCTCCTCAGCTGGGGAAACCTGCTGGCGAACCTCTGGCACTTGGAGATCGTCGCCGTTGCAAACAGGTCGATCTGGGGTTTGGCCCACCGTTGGAAGAGCCGATCCACTTGATCCTGGCATAGTTCCTACTCGTGGCACGAACGCAGCTCCCTGCTGAGTGAGTCGGCGAGGGTGTTTTTTATTCCTGCCAGATGGAAGGGAACCAGAAACATCCCCTGGGCGATGGCCCAGTGCCACAGATCCTGGGCCTCCTTGGATAGGGCTGGGGATCTGGTGCCTCCCTGCTTCCGGATGTAGAACATTGTGGTGTTGTTGTCGGTGATGATCCTCACGACCTTGCCCTTGAGGGGCGAGAGGAATGACTTGAGCACCCAGAAAACGGCACGGAGCTCAAAGATGTTGATGTGGAGGGACCTCTCCTCCAGGAGCCAAAGGCCTCTTGCGTGGAGATCTCCGGTGTGCGCACCCCATCCCTCAAGGGAGGCGTCCGTCGTCACGGTCTCCTGATGTGCCGGGGTCTGGAAGTCTGTGCCCGCAGTGAGGTGTGCACGGGTGCCCCACCACTGAATCGCCTGACGGAAATCCTCGTTGAGCGGGATCTTGTATTCGAAGCTGCCCGCCGCTTGAATCCAGCGGGCATCGAGGAACTCCTGTAGAGGACGCATCCGTAGCCTGCACAGGCGCACTAGATAGATGCATGAGGACATCATTCCGAGGAGGGACTTGATGGATCTCACCCTGGCCACGTCCGTGGCTAGCAGGCGCTACACCTTGCCTAAGATGGCCTTCATCCTTTCCTCTGACGGAGACGCCAATCGTTCCACTGTATCGAGCTTCGCTCTCAGAAACAGTGCCACCTGCGACGGAACCAAATGGGATTTTGGGTAGTTGGAGAAACCCAGCTCCGTGAGTAAGCAGACGGTCCTCGCTGTGTGCTCGACAGCGAGTTCTCTTGTCCTTGCACGGATGAGCCAGTCATTCAGGTAGGGGTAGACGTGGATCCCCTGCAGGCGCAGCCGCCCCGCCACTGGTGCTAGGCACTTGGTGAACACCCTGGGTGCCGACTTCAATCCGAATGGCAGAGCTCTGAATTGGTAGTGGCGTCCTTGGACTACGAATCTGAGGAACTTTTGGTGTCCTTTTAGGATGGGGAAGTAAGCATCCTCCAAGTCCAACGACGATAGGAAGTTGCCCTCCTCCAGCTGTCCCAGCACGTGCTGGAGAGTGACCATCCTGAACTTCTGTGCCTTGATGTATTTGTTCAACCGAAGTAGGTCCAGGATGGGGCGCCAACCGCCTGTCTTCTTTCTGACGATGAAGTATCTTGAGTATACTCCAGAACCCCGGAGCCTCTTGGGGGCGAGCTCGATGGCACCTTTCTTGAACATCGCCTTTACCTCCAACAGCAGTTGAAGGACGTGATTTTCCTTCCTGGCCGGCCACCACAGGGCTATGAGTAGGAGAGAACAGATGCAGAGGCAGGAAAGCGCAAGCCCTCATGTTGTGCCATGGAATCTCGAGAGCATCCCCCAGAGAGGAGGCTCCCAGCCCCCCTCTAGAGGCATACTGAGGGAGCTTCTTATTTGCCGCCGTAGCGAAGAGGTCCACTTCCGGTGTACCGCAACGCAGGAAAATCCATGAGAGGACCTCCGACCTTCAATTCCCACTTGTATCTGACCATTGTCCGCCGGCTGAGGGCATCCGCTGTGACATTCAGCTGGCCCGGGATGTTCACTGCTAGCAGCCAAACACCATGAAGAACAGCCCCCTCCCAAATCTGGATGGACAGGTCCACGAAAGGGGGAGACTTGGTTCTCCCTTGCTTATTGATGTAATACATCGACACCACATTGTCCGTGCGTATACAGACCACCTTGTTGGCAATGATCGGTCTGAACGCCCTGAGCGCTAGGAAGATCGCCAGAAGCTCCAGATGATTTATGTGGAGGAGCTTGTCCTGAGGCGACCAAAGATCAGAGACCTGAAGAAGATCCAACGTCGCACCCCACCCCAGCAGGGAGGAGTCCGTTGTGACCGTCACCGTGGGGTCTGGGTCCTGAAACCCTGCACCCACCAACAGGTTGCTGAGAGATGACCACCACTCCAGGTCCACTCTCATGGAAGTCGGAATCATTATCAACTTGGAGTCCGGATACACAGCCTGATGCCAAGAACTCCGAAGAGCCATCCAAGTTCACCTCATCTTGAGACGAGCAAGAGGAAGAGCTAACACGCACGAGGCCATGAGGCCCAGAAGCCTCTGGAACCACCAGGCCGACATGCCCTCAGACTGCGCAAACATCTGACACGTGGCTAACAGATCCGCCATTCTGTCTCCGGTCAGGTACACTCTGCAGTCGTCGTGTTCCAGCGAAAACCCAGTAAAATCAAGTCCTGTGAGACCGTCATGGAAGATTTCCGCCAGTTCACCGACAGCCCAAAATGGAACAGGAGCTGAAGGAGAGTCTGAAGATTGCAGGCGGCTTTCAACGGGCAAGGACTGCGTAAGAGCCAGTCGTCTAAATACGGATACACATGGATACCCAGCAGACGAAGATAGACCGCAATCACCGACATCATCTTCATGAAGACACGCAGCGCCGAGCTGAGGCCAAAAATAGCACTCGAAACTGGAAGTGCTCCTCTCCCAAAGAGAAAAGGAGATATCTCCTGTGTGGATTCCAATTCAGAATATGTATGTACGCATCCTGAGGATCCACCACGCTGAGCCAATCGCCCCTCTGCAAGGAAGACTGTATCTGGCTGGGCGTGATCATCTTGAATTTCTCTTGGGGTAGGAACAACTTTACCTGGGAAAGGTCTAGGATGGTGCGCAGGGCAGCCTGGTTGGGTTTGGGCACCGTAAACAGCCCGGAGTAGAACGGGTTCCACCACTCTGAGGTCCAGAAGCTTCTGCACCTCGGCATTCAGGGAGGGCGAGCCCGACAGCTGGAAAGGAGGGTTGAAGGATGCGGTAGGGGGTAGGGGTGTTAGGCAGAATCCTGTGCAGTGCCCTTAGGGACCACTACACACAATTAAGACTACAGGTGGCAATACAAGTTTTACCTTTGTACAAGCCCGACGTACTATTATAGAGTGGTAGCAGTGGCGGAGCAGCCAGGCTTATCTCAAGAGTATATGAGCAGTATCAGAGATTACACAAAGGGACCACAATTACTGTGACTCAAGCAAACACTGACTCAAGGTTTCAGGTAAAAAATATAAGTACATTTATTTTGAAACCATTCATTATAAACACAACACTTCTATTAAACTCAAATAAAAACCACACGTTAAATATACAACTAACCAATTCACTTTGTATAGTAAGTCTCAAAGTAAGTACCCTGTGTTGAATGAACCGGTGTTACGAACAAAACACGTTACCGTGAATACGATTGCGATCACTTTTTGACAGTTCAGTCTACTAAATAAACGCGTATTCGTCACATGAAATGCTACTGGGGCAAAAGTTGGAGGCAAAAATCAAAGGCAATATTTTGGTTAGGGAGGCAGAATCAAGAAACACTCAGACAGGAGTTCAAATGTCAAAGGGCCGGAGCCAGGGTCGAACGACATCGGGGCCTGTTGCCGAAGATCACACAGTTCACGATTCAACGTAGCCAAAAGTACTTCGTTATTGTCAAGGTTCGGAAGCAGAAGTTATAAGAAGGAGGGAAGACAAGGGCAAGCCTTGGAAATGAAGAAAAGGGATTCACCCAGTTTCCTCAAGTAGAACACAGTACCTTGTTCCAATGGTGCAGCTGGTGCCCTGGCAGTTGTTCCTGTTGGTTTCCTGCAGACCCACGATTCCAGGAGCTTCGTTGTGAAGGAGGACGTCTGAAGGGGGTCTGCACCACACAGGGATGAAGCCGGCAGCAGCGACGAGGAATAAAAGGTGCACTCCTTAAAAACAGGAGAGACTCTTCAAGTGGCTATCCGGACCACTACAGCAACATGCAGCGATTTCGACCAAGGAAGAGGATCCTCTGGCTGTGGAAGATGAGCTGGTTATCCACACCAAGCTCAAGGGAAGAAGACTCCGGACTGGATCTTCTCTGAGTCGTTGAAGGGAAGATAGCTCAGTTCTGCAGCAGGGCTTCACCGGGACGGGGTAGTTGCAGCAGCCGTCGCTCTCTCTGCTTCTCTTCGGTTCCTTGTAGTTCCAGTGGTGACTCTCTGACTTCTAGCCCAAGAGACCTGCCTTTTATGCGGAAAACCCCCCATTCACACAGCCTGGCTGTCAATCACCCAACAAGGGTGTTGTCCAGCCCGGAAAACTACCCTGGCCAATCATGACAGAGTGCGACTTGGGTTTCCTAGGATACCCTGTGCAGGGGGTGACTACACCCCTCCCTCACATTTAGCCCACCTAGACACCCAGACCCCTTTAGGGAGGGCTTCTGAGCAGAAGCCCGCCAAAAGACAATGAAGAAAGAAGGCAAACCTAGTTTGCCGCGCAAAGTAAAACACAAGAAGGACTTTAACAAAAAGAAATGGCGAAAAAACCCAACCGGAGCCAAAAGAAAGAAGATTTGGATTTGGTCAGGCGGGTTTATGTTCGAGGCTAATATAATAGCCAAGAACTGTACCATGTTTATCTAATATAATCGTAGTAGAAAAGTTAGGGTAGATACCACTGCCACCAGCCAAGTCCAAATGTTAAAAGAGCAAAACAATGCTCTAGGAGGTACAGATACAAAGGGATACGAGTTAACCCTTTCCAGTACTCCATGGAAGATGGGGTGTACTGGATCTGTGGTAGATTGACTAAAGTTTTTTTTTTCTAAACAATTTTTATTATTTTAAACAAACACACCAAACATTACAACCATTTAGGACGTTCATAATCAGTTTCAAGGCATCACATTATTCAGGGTTATCCTCCGTCCTCCCCCCTCCCTCCCTCCCCACAAACTCGAGCCGTTTTATCCGTGCCATCTGCATGAGCATTTTCAGGTATCTCGATGCTTGTCAACTCGTCCGAGTCCTCCGTTTCGTGATTGACCTGGTGGGGGTTTGCCATTGAGGTCACCAGTTGCCTCCAGGCTATCAAGGGGCCCACTTCCTCCTCTCCCCCCCTAGTGACTGCTTCATACCATACTGCAATTTCTGCTTCTGCCCATTTCAAGAGGTCTGCCCACCAAATCTCCACCCTAGGCCTATGGGCCGCTTTCCAGCACATTGCAATTCTGCGCTTGGCCAGGATATAGGCCAGGTCCTTCATCTTGCTGATCTGTTTTAAATTTTACGTGGCCTGGGAAAACTCCCAAGCATGCATGCCCAAGCAGACCTCACGTCAAGCACCACTCCCCCCACTGGCCATTCTCGTCTTCATTTCTTCCCAGAATCTCTGCACCTCTGGGCAGGCCCAGAACATGTGCACCAGCCCTGCCTCCTCCTCCCCACACCTGGGGCATTTCTGTATAGCCGAGCCTCCAAACCTGGCTACTCTTCCGGGGGTCAGATAAGCTCTGTGGGTGACATACAGCTGGATCTGCTTGAGTCTCGCGTTCCGGACACCTTCTTATGATACCTTTGGACTCTATCCCACTGTACCTCTGTCATGGGTTCACACACCTCCTCCTCCCAGTCAAGCCTTATTTGGAGCAGCTCCTTCCCTGCCTTCACACTCAGGAGCTCATATATCCGAGATATTTCGTGCCCATCCTCCGAGACATCATACATCATTTCCAGGGTGGCATCAGGTTCTTCCGCTAGTACCGTCTCAGACTACCTCTCTCTCACCCGTTTCATGAGCCTGGTATAAGTAATATATTGGCACCTATGCACCCCTGTCTCCTCCTGTAGCCTCTGGAATTCCAGTGCCTCCCCCTCCTGCCATATAACTCTGAGGGTGGCTAGGCCCACCGGTTCCCAGTATCTGCGGACCCTTTGAATAGTTGGGAGTCTTCCCCGCATAACACCACCAGCGGGACCTGCTGAGAGAGCGGGTCTGGGTCGCCCACAGTTCTCCATGCTCTGCGCCAGACGTCCCAGCCCAGCACCAACAGTCTCCCCATCCCCGCCATTTTAGTTTTATGCAGCCACACCGTCTCTTAGGAAATATGGGGCTGA
This sequence comes from Ambystoma mexicanum, assembly GCF_040938575.1. Lineage (NCBI taxonomy): Eukaryota > Metazoa > Chordata > Amphibia > Caudata > Ambystomatidae > Ambystoma > Ambystoma mexicanum. The sequence goes on along the minus strand of NC_090931.1, from coordinate 1,137,165,068 downwards.
ATCACCCCGCAAAAGCCTAGCTTCTGCCGAGTCCTCTGCAGACAATCGCCTAACCACATATGCAACTGTCCCACCAAGAAATACAATTCAAAATTCGGCAGGTTTATGCCCCCCCCCTTATCACATGTATTCTATAGTTTCCACAGGGCCATCCTATTCCTGGAGTCGTGCCACAGGAAGCCCCTGCACAAGTCATGAAGTCTCACAAAAAAGCGTCTGGGTTCAGGTACGGGACATTCACCAAATAATGCAGGAGTCTGGGAAAAACCACCATTTTGAGCAGCGCTGCTCTTCCCATCATAGCAAGGGGTAATCTAGACCAGAACACCATGCTATTTTTAATTCCTTCAATTGCTTTCTCCGTGTTATGTTTGTGCTCAGTCTCTATCTTATGGTAAATATTTACGCCCAGATATCTGAACGTCTCGGTCTGCCAGGGTATCTGCAGGATGGGCAAGCTTCCCAGTGGGATACTTTTATACTTTCCCAAGGGGAACACACTAGGCTTCACAGGGTTCACCGATATGCCCGAGAGGGTGGCATAGCGATCCATCACCTCCAACAATACGAATGTTATTGCGTCTGGCGCGCCCTTCTGCCTCCTCCGCCCTGTTCTCCAAGTTGCCCACACGCTGCACAATGGCATGGAGTTCCGATCCGTGGGCGGCGCATGCCGCCGTGTTCGGGGCCATCTCCTTCTCCAAGTTTCCAGTGCGCTCTGCAAGCGTCCTCACATCCTGTCTCAACAAATTAACTTCCTCCTGGACTGCTCCGATCTTAAGGTCCAGGCCCACTTTGTTTGTTCATTGCCAGGCCCAGTTTGGTCTCCCAGGCAACTTTCAAGTCTGCAATCGCTGCCAGCACCTCCTGGATCGTGCCCGGTGTCTCCGCTACTGCCGTGTTAGCGTCTTTGCTTTTGCCCCCATCTGCACCAGGAGGCGTCTTGGCATAGGGATCCAGCGTGGGCTGTTTGTTCCTGGGTCTGACAATTTTGTTAGACATCATGCTATGCCGTCCAGGCGTAAGTCAGCAGCGCCACCCCACGTGCGAAAGTCAACGTGGTGTCAGGCCACTCTTGGCGATTAGGGGCTACGTCAGCTGTATTCAGGTATATCCTTATTGCTCGCCACCCACCTAGAATGGGCTGTGTCCCCCCACATACCTGCACTCACGCAGTGTCGCTTCACTGGCTCCTGCTGTAATTCCTTCAGTAGCCGGTGGTCATGTGCACACACTGACCCAGCGCTCTCCCACTCTGGCACTCTGTTGGCCCCAAGGCCATCCGGCCCATGGTCTTGCCTTAGGTGCTTTCCTCACGCTCCTTGGCTAAGGAAGCTGCCTTATACTGTATCTGGGGACCAGCAAGTGCTCCGGAGTGAGCCTCCTTGACTGTCTTACTCCTGCTGCCCGTAATAAGGTCCCACCAGACTCAGACCCTGTTTGCAGAACTCGGCGAGTTCTTGCACTCAGTTTGGGCTGCTTTGTGCCCCAGCTTGGGTGCAGCCCCACACTCTCTGCAGGCCAGGGTGCGCTATCCGAGCCCCTTACCGGCTCCTCTGTTCACAGCTGCCAGCCCGTGTGCAGCGGGCGTTCCCCCGCACTTCTCGGCCTCCCCCAGGACCTCATTTGTGCCCTCTCGGGTCCCATACACGCTGCCCAGGGAGGCAGCCAAACACCCACCCCGGGGCACGTCCAACTCCTCTTGGTGCCTCAGTGATCGGGGATGCAGTTCCCAGCCGCTCCTGCACTCCGCTTCGGGCCTGCTCCGGCAAGTCAGGGCCCCTGTGAGCCCCACACCGGCCACTCAAATCACCCCTGCCAGCCCATGTGCAGCTGGCGGTCCGCTACACTCCCCGGGCCGCGTCAGTATCTTTGGGCTCGTATAATGCTGCCGAGAGGGTCCGCCAGGCACCCCCCGGGATGCGTCCGTATGCCGATGGTGCCCCGATGCTCGGGAAGCCATTCCCGGACCTCGCTCCAGCGAGTCAGGGCCCCTGCCGGGGATGTCCCAGCCCTGTTTTGGCCTGTGGCCGGCGTTGTCCGGGTCCCCGCCGGGGCTCGCACTTCTCTGCTCCCTCGGTCCCCTTGGGCTCGAGCACCATGCACACCCCCGCTCCACCGGGTGGCGTGCGTCCACAGTCTGGTGCTCGGTGACCCCCGTTACAATTATATAGACCTGCAAAGTCCTGTGATCGGGTGCCGTCTGGCGCAGGTCCCAACGGTCCACTGCTGCGTCCGGGAGCCAGGTTACGCCGGGTCTCCTGCCGCCTCTTCTCACGTCCTGGCCCCGGGGGACCGCCTCACACCCCAGCGGGCTCCTCGCTGCCGGGTCCTCACGCCGCCCATGGGCCGAATGCCCCGTTCGCAAAAGGGTCGCGGCAGGCTCAGCCAAACCGCGCCAGCCTGCGCTCACTCTGGGGCACCTCGGTCATTTTACGACCCTTTGTTCAGATGCCGCCATCTTTTTCGCTCTCCAGGTCACGGGAGCCCGGCTGTGCTTCGGTGGCCGCGATTCCCTCAATTATGTGCAGATCCGCTTCAAGGATCGCTCGTCATGCACTCCGGATCTTCCCCCTTCCAGGGAAGTGTTGCAATCAAGCCTTTTCTCCGTGCATATCCATATTCTCCACAGGATCAATGTCGGATCATCGGGAGCTCCTCGAGAGCACGTCCTCTCACTGAGCCATCAAGCCACGCCCCCCGATTGACTAAGTAAAGTTAATGGTAACTTTACCCTTTTCTGGGGGACAGTAGTCGCCTCAGAAATGGAGTCAAGGGAAGTCTCAAAGACAACCCTGTGTCACGGCACAGAAGGAGCTGTGTGACACAAAAAGAAGAGGGCTACTGAAGTGGTGTACTTCAGAGTCCACAATCACAAAAACAGGTGGAAACACAGCAAAACACAGGTAAGAGGGGGGGAAGCTCTCACTCTTACCAGGTGGAAAAAAATAAACTCCAGAAGTCCAGCAAAGCTGCTGGGGCACTCACTAGGTGAGGGAAATTAGCTATAGATGAGGTTGAAGGGTGGGGTAGGAGTTAGGGGTAAGCGGAAGCCCGCCCGAGCGACTGACAAGACCCATCTGTCTTCGGTGATGGTCTGCCACGCCTCCCAGTGAGACGCAATGGGTCCTCCCACCAGGGTCTCGTGCGGGTGCGGAGAACCCTCATTTTGTAGTTTTTTTTAGTGGTGTTGCCACCTGAACCTGAAGAGGAGGCTGAGGAGCGGGAGAAAAATCGAGTCCGCTGTTGTCTCCGGCGGTTATTCCCCAAAGGGGTATCCACTCTACGAGATTTCCAGTCAAGGAACCCCCTGAAACCCGAGGAGGGCTGACTTTCCAACAGGGGTCTGAGTTTTAAAGTGGGTTTTAACCAGGACTGGCAAAGACTTAGCTGTCTGTGTGCTATCCTTCGTCTTGGTCAGCTTTACATCTGTTGTAGAATGAAACAGCTCCTTACCATCAAACGGAAGGTCCAACACCTTGTCCTGCACCTCCTTCGAAAACTTGGTGGCATGTATCCACGCCTGTCGTGAGGTATCAATCCCCAGCATATGGCCCCGAGCCGAGGTGTCTACGTGGTGAGCCGCAGCCTCCAGGAGATCCCGGGCCAAGACCCTGGCGTCGGATAAGCCCGCCTTAAAATCCTCCAGCTTTTCGACTGGAATGAACTCCTCAAACTCCGACAGACCTTTCCACATCCGCATATTAGCCACCGCAAACACTAGCATTGGCCTGCCTGAGCTGCAAGGCCGAGTTAGCGAAAATCTTCCTCCCAAGGGAGTCAAGAAGCTTGTCCTCCTTTCCCAGAACCTGAGTAGCCATTGTGGAAGAGGATGCTGCAGGCCTGGACTGTAAGGTAGCCGCAGCCACCACTGTGGAGGAGGAGGGCAGACAAGATGACAGGGCCACCTCTTCCGAAGAATGCAGCCTGTATCGCGCGTCAATTTTCTTATTGACGAAAAGTCCAGAGTGTGGCTTTTCCCAAACCCTACGGACCTCGGCCAGAACGTCCTTCTGCAAGAACAGGCCGGTACGCTCCAGAGGAGGCAGGGTGAACACCCCAGAAAGCACGCCCTCCTGCGGAGCGGGTGCCTCGGGCACCGGAACTTCCAAGAAGCTCATCATGTCCAGTACCCGGTCATGGAAAGCTCTAATAGAGCGGGGCAGATCCTCGTTGTCCTGATCGCCCTGCGCGTCATCCGATAGGTCAGGATCCTGCTGAACCGTGTCGGGCGCTGCCTTGTCCACGGGGGACAAAGGGCGCAAAGGTGGAAGAGTGGGGGAAGGCACCATAGGCAAGCGAGGCGCCGGCAGGACCACCGGAGGAATGGGTGGAGCCTGAGGCACGGGAGGACATATCTCCCTAAAAAGCCCTTTGAAATATTCCCTCATGGGGTCGGTACGCATGAGAGTCTGAAATTTGCCGAAAAAGGTGTCCTCCGGGGACTGTTTTGGAGCTACCGGAGGAGGCCTCTCATGAGGAGGATAATTCCAGGGACGCAACGGGGAGGGTTGCCACGCAGGTCCATCCTCCGAAGTGTCCACAAAAATCAAAGGTGCCGACACCGCAGGCAACTAAACATTGTGCGGAAGGGGCATCCGAGCGTTCCAGTCATAAACTGGCCAAAAGGGATGCGCACAAGGAATTTTATGTTGACCCACAGAGCCAAGGCCTACACCTGAGGCCGATGGCGTAGATGTAGGGAAAACACTCAAAATGGCCGCCGTGGTCATGGCGGGAACGGTTGCCATTTTGCCATCACCTGAGGGGAACTGCGGCATGTGAGGAAGTGAGGCAGGGGTCCCAGTCGATGGATCAGGGGTCTTAACTTTAGCCTTTACAAAAGGAACCTCGGCAGAGCCGGTGCTATGAGGCCTGGAATGTTTCTGCGACATACCAATAGCCAAATAAGCCTTCTCAGGAAGGACCTCGGCGCTGCCGGTAAAGGAAGAACTTTCCTTCCGTGCCCCCTCAACAGTTCTGGCATCGCCACAAGAGCAGGGATGGTGAGAAACAACTTTCACCGGTAAGGCCTTGCCAGGCCTATCAGAAATGTTGGTAACCTTAGCCTCTGCACGAGGGACCTCGGACCCAGGTCCAGTAACAGCCTTACAAGCGCGGGCCTCGAACATCCGTTCGGTAACAGCAAGCCCAACTAAGGCCTCGGGGCACACCGGTTTTATTTTTGAGGGAAGCCGATAAAGAGGCCTCAGAGCTAGCTCTGGTACCCCACGACTCAGTAGAACTGGGTCTGCAGGAGCCTCGGAGCGTACTCCGGTATTCACAGGCCCCTTACGGAGACCCTCGGAGAAAACTCTGGTACCATTTTTAGGCCCAGAAGGCACTTCAGGGCAATCCCCGGTGACAGAGCGACTAACGCTCCTCCTGGCCCGGGAAGAGCCCAGAAAGGTATCTCCCGGCCGGGGTGCTCTAAAAAGTAAAGAACTTACCAGGCGTTTCTTCTTTTCGTCGATAAAAGCTTGGAAATGCAAGGGAGGAGCGCGTCGAAACACCTCCTCCCAGCGCTCCAACTGACGTTGAAGTGCCCGGACCGAAAGGGAATCACAGTAAAAACAGGAGTCCCAACGGTGGTCTGGACCCAAACACTCAAGACAAAGAGGATGGGGGTCCGCCCTCGTGAAGCGTTGGTGACACGATGAACAATCTGGAAAGTCTAGTTTGAACGACAGACAGACAGACTAGTACACGATCGCTAGCGAGAGCCAGAGAGGAAAAAAAGGGAAGAAAATCTTCCGCGGATGCAAGTGCGTCCAGTCCCGAACGAGCGGAGAAAAAGGACTGATGGGCGATGCGCGGGGGTGAGCCAAGGTGGGCGGGTTACGGCCACGTGCCGAGCCCCGCGCAAGAAAGAGAGGAAGGACACATTTTGGCAAAATTTCTGGATGCTTTTTACAAAGTGCTTCGGTCCCGTTCCAAGGACGGAGAGAAGTCCCATAAGTATGGAGGAAAGGGGATGGGACGTAGGAGTATTTATGATGTCACAGAAGCTTATTAAAGACTGTGAAAGCTGTAGGGACAGTGACAACATACCATTGACACCAATTGAATTACCAAAGATGCTTTGGTCATTTGTTGCAATAGACCCATTGGGGCCAATACATGATGCTTGTGTAAGGAAGTAGTATGTAATTGTTCTCATGGACCTATATTCTAAATGGGTGGAAGTTGGTTTATAGTGATTGCATCGAATGCCAAAACATTGCATGCCTTAGCATCTAAGAAAAAGCAATGAAAAAAAAGCATTGAATGAATTTATTTTAATGGCCCCCCCCCCCTACACCTGTTTTTTTACCCCTTAAACTCAAATAAAACCTTTACCTTTGAAAAAAAATGCATTCGATGCTTTTTTTCTGATGCTTTTGTCATTCATTGGTTTGTATTCGATGCAATCACTGGATACTGTGGACGTTACAATAGTATGTGAGGCTGACATTAAAGCTGTGATAAAGTTCTTGGCCGATGCATTTCAACGTGAGGGATTCCCAGAGAGGTTATTGGCAGACAATGGGGTATGTGATGAATCCTGCAGTCTCATTTTCATTTTATTGTGCATTTGTAAGGCGCGTATACATCAAGAAAATTGTGTTTCAAAGTGCTGACATGGCAACAGGGAGGGAACATGGAAATTAAATGCAAATATAACAATGAAAGATGGAGGTGGACCTACTAAGCCTTGTGAGCATTCAGAACGTGCAAGTGCAGAGAGAGAAGGGATGAGGGAGGGGGGGGGGTATGTGTTATGCTAGGAGTACCACAGAGGGAAGTGCTAGGGAGTAAGCCGCTGTTAAGTGACTTGGCGAGAGTGGTCAACTGTCAATAAAAAAGTGCAAGCATGTGATAGCACACAGCTTCCCTGGCTATGGCCTCCTCCCACACGGCCAGAGGACGGCAGCTGCTACCTGATTCTGACTCTAGGTGTGGTAATATAAGGGGGGATAATGTGGGAGGAGACGACTGTCGGGGGGGGCGGGGGTGCCGACTGTTGGAAGAGAGCGGTATTCCTCCCGTTCTCCAGAAGAAAACCCTATGGCACCCACACTTCTGATGACATATTGTCATTTTAGTCAACATCCCATTCATACCTCCAAAATACACACCACTCACATAACATCTGTTTCTGATGTAAGACTCCTAAGCAATATGTTAGAAATACCATAAACTCTATGGAATTCAATTTGCATAAAGCCAGCGACAAAACTTGAACAAGTCCCTACGTCCGAGATGTCAATGTGGGGAAAGCTGGAAAAAGTATTACCTTAAGCAAGCCAATAGAAAAACTGCAAAGTAATATAACTGTGGCATACTTGAAGGACAGTGAAATGTACGATAGTCCTGGTGAAAGAAGCACACCAGGCAGTTGGCATTTGGGGGGATCAAATACCCAGCAGAGATGTACACCAGGGGATCTACAGGACCCAAGAGAAGGATTCCTGGCAGGGGAGTCTACCAGGCAATGCTGAAAGTCTCCAGATCAGAATCACTCGAGCAATCTCGCAGCTAAAAAATTCCCGAGCAGCTGGCCCAGATCTCATCAGCGACATGATGCTAAAGAAAAACGCACCGATGTGGGCCCTCTTTATTGACCATCTTTTCAAGAGAATTGCCAAACTTTCCACCCTTCCTGAGTCTTGGCTATCTGCAATCGTAGTCCCAATTCACAAGGAAGGCGGCTGGGACAATCCAAATAACTATCGGCCTATTGCCCTTTTATACTCGATTGGGAAAGTCTTCGGCGCAAATTTAAGATCGAAACTTGTGACCTGGGCTAATCAAGCAGGAATTCAAGATGAACGGCAAACCGGTTTTTCCAAAGGCATAGGCGTGGATGTCAATCTTACCTTGCTTACGTTGTTGAAGTTGCAAACTCTAAAATCCAACTCGAAACTTCACCTAGCTTTCATTGACATGAAACAGGCGTTCGACGGAATAAATCGCAACCGCCTATGGTCGAAATTATCTAAGTGAAATTGTCCAGCTGCTATTCTTAATCCCATAATAGCGCTCCACTCTAATACGTCCATCCGAGTACGCCTTAACAAACATGGTGAACTATCAACACGCATTCCAACAACTCGTGGTGTCAAACAAGTGTGCCCCCTGGCTGCTGATCTCTTCAAATTATTCTTGGCAGACCTACCGCTCTCTCTTGCCCAGGTTCATTGTTTTCCACCTAAAATAAATCAAGTGCATGTAAGTTATATTGCCTATGCTGACGCTCTTGTCCTGATTGATAAAACACAGATTGGTCTCCAACGTTTACTTTTCTGCCTTAATGACTATCTTTCAACTAACGACCTATCTATCAATACAGAAAAAACTAAAATTGTTTCAATTGGGTCAGTCAAAAGCAAAAAAGATAGAGCGTTTACTTGGACAGTTGGTGGGTATCCTCTTTCTTCTGTCAATTCCATTCGATACTTGGGAGTGGAATTCAACAACTCCATATGCAAATATCAGTGGATTCAAGATATAAAACTGAAAACTTCAAGACTTGCCCTTCAAGCGGCAAAACTGAATAAAAATTTCGGGAAATTTTCACTTAAACCGATGTTAACATTTTACTTGCAAAAGGTAGTGCCCATTCTAACGTTTGGCGCCGAAGCAAGTTGGAATATAAAGGAGTCAACATGGGACCAACTTGAAGGCTGCTTTTGGAAACAGACACTTAACCTCCCACGTTGTCCCTCAATGACTTTAATTCGCCACGAACTATCACTGAACTCCCTTTTCAGCCATGTCATCTGGAAGACTATCTCTCTTATGCGCAAGATGTCTTGCACGCGCAAAGCATCACCATACTACATATTTAACCACATGCAAGTAGCATCTAACCTCAGCCTATTGGCCCAATGGCAGACAAAAGTACAATCCTGGATCGAAGCTGCAGATATATGTAATTTCGATCTAATTTCTCGGCCCCAACATGCAAAAAGGAAATTTGATGCTTGGGCTTGGATAGTCAATATAGAAAAGCGAAATCAAATGGACTCAACAAGCTCGCTGGGCTATGTGAAAAAAAAATTAAATGACCAGGCCCCTTATCTGACCCAATGCTACACTAGCCATTATCGCGAGCAATTTCTGAGATTTCGCCTTAATATTCTAAAATCTAAGGAAATTTTATGGCGTCGTAAAGATCCATCTACAGCCGACAATTACTGTCGATTCTGCTTTGTCTGCGTAGAATCCTTGAAACATCTAATTTTGGAGTGTCAAGCAACTAACGACTTGCGTTCCTTATATCTTGGACAGTTCGCGCCTCTAGATGATGATATGGAGGCGTGGTGGCGCCTGGTCTCCTCTGGCAATAACGTCAAACACGTCTGTGGAATTGTGAACTATTTGAATGAGTTATTGAAATTTCCTTTTTAATGGCTGTCGCCAACCCTATTTTTTTGAAGGATTAATGACCCTGAATAGTGTGTCCTTAACTACTTAATGCATATGTCTAGGGCAGATGAGCCTAAGGCTGCACCATTCACAATGGTGGATGGTTGCGTGGAATGAAATACCTTGACTTTATGGGGCGGATCGAAGCTCAGAGATACGGAGTTACGGAGCTATGGAGTCATGGAGTTTATTCCTTTTATCTCTTGAAACAAAAGTTTTTTTTTTTGTTTTGTACAAAAGAAACTGTAGTTTTTTCAATAATAAAAAAAATAATAATAATAATAATACCAGGCAATCCACCCGAAGCATGGAAAGTCAAAAAATTGTGGAAAGGTATCTGGCAGGCGAGTGTACCAGGGGATCCAAACAGTCCATAAAGAAATCCCTGGCAACTAAATATACCAGGCTTTTTTTTAAATACGACCTTGAAAACTGTGGGAAGGCGCCTGGCAGGAGAGAAGAACCTACCAAAGTATTCCTGACAGGGGAGTATACCAGCAGGTTCACTCAATTTGTAAAAGGAAATGTATCCATAGAGGTACCAGGCATTTTGAAACTGAAGTTGAACCAAGACATTTTTTGATAGGATACCTGGCAGGGATTATACCAGGAAATCTAAAGAGCTCACAAGAAGATTTCTGATGAATAAACACATCGGATAATCTGCCGAAATACAAGAAAAGTTAAATACCTTACATGGAATGTCTCATCGAAGTAAGAATCTTGTAAATCCAGTACAAAGAAACTAAAGAGGAGCTGCATGTTATAAGACCCTTTTTGTGAATCCAGTACAGAGAAACCAAGAAAGAGTTGAATGTTATGGAGTACATTGTTTGCAGAAGCACTTTTGGAAGCTAATCCAACAAACCAAGGAGATGGTCGTTTCAAAGACACTTTTTGCCATCCTACCTGAACTTTAAGAATCTGTTTGAAAGAAAAGGGTTTGTCATTCTGCCTAAAACCCAGGGGAAGGGAATTACCCTTTGGATCCAAAGGTTTCTCTTTGGAAAAGTATTTTCTGATGTATTTACTCATTTACTTTTGATTATGGACCCTTTTTAGCAACCATAAATCAGAGACATTTCCTTGCACCCCTTAGCTGTCCATTTCTTGTGTGAGGGCCAGATTAGAATGTTTTTGAAACAATTAAAGTTTATAAGTTTAATAACTTTCCACACCCGATCTTTAGTTTTAGTTTCCTAGGCAGGGAAACGCTCCTTATGATAGGGATAGAGAGGCATTCATCCAACCCATTTCAGTTTAATAAACATGCCCGATAATGGGAAAATTAAAACTTGATGTCCGCCTCTCATTTATGACCACTCGCAGGTACAATTAACAACAACTGAGATGGAAAGTTTCAAACGAATTGGGGTACATCATGTGAAGACATCCTTGTTTCACCCAAAAACTAATGGGGCTGTGGAAAGATTTAATAGGACACTTCTTGATTTTATTATAATGGCCTGAGGGTGATATGAGGAATAAGGAAGAAGAAATAGGCAAGAAGTTTCCAACATATTGACTAGTTCCACATTCTACTACATGATTAGCTCAGTTTGATGTACCCAGGAGAAAGAAATCCCTGAACAACCATTATTCCACCTTGGATGTGGTTGACCAGGTATGCTGAGTGGGATCATGAAGATTTGACAGAAAAGAAACAAGAGAAGAAGGAAAATATAAAAGAATGACACATTAAAGTAAGTTAAGAACAGGGAGATAAGATGGCCAGAAAGTATGGATACAAAAAAGCAGTGCAGCAGTCTAACATGGGCCAGCAAGTACCAAGGGCCCCAAACTGTCATTGAAGCCTTTAAGGATGCAATAATTACGGAGAGACCACCAGGGGGCGCCTGATGTTGGTCTAGCCTCTCGCTGCTCCGTCCGGGCCACTTGAAATCCTGTCAAATCCTGCAGAACCCTGGGGTGCACTTTACCCCAAATAAGATAATCTTGCGGGGGAAACACACCTGCGTTCGCCCGCACGAAGACCCGACAAAAACTGGGGCGTTTTGAGGCCCCATGCAACCTTGACATGTTCAAGGGAGGCCGCCGCAGAAGCCAGCCTCAGAAAATGGCCGCCGGGTCCCTGCAGTAACCGAGGAACCCGCAGCGTCCAAGAACTGCGGCCCTGCAGCACCCCAGCAAAAGGCAGCACAAGAGGGCCCACCCTCCCCGGCGCCTGCCGTGTGCACTGTTAGCGAGCGGCAGGGCGTCCGGGTCGAGGTGGCCCACGCCCGCAACCGTAAGAGACTGGGGCACGGGGCCGGGTAAGTGAAGCGGCCCCCCCTCATCCCTCTCCTTCTGCCTCACCGACCACCACTTCGGGATCACTGCGTGGGAGAGCCCCCCCCCACGCCCGCCCTGTGTGCTGTGAGCGAGCGGCAGGGCGATTGCCGCGGGGGGGCTAAAATCCACCTCACAGGCAACGTTGGACACGGTGCCCAAGCGGACAGAGTGGCCCCGTCTCGCTCCCTCCTCCCCCGCTGCAAAGATCACCAATGCAGATTCACTGCGAGAGGGGCCCTCTCTCCCCGACGCTCGCCGTGTGAGAGAGGATGGGCGTTCGGGTTGAGGGGGACCCCACAGTGAGGGGACGCCCAAGACACTGCGGGTCCTGTCGGTCCCGTCTCGCCCCCATATTCTCCTTCCCCCACCCACCGGCCACAACTACAGGCGGCTCCCTCTGGCTTTCCCCCCTGCACCTCCCTCCCAGGGAGAAGCAGCGAGGGACCCAGCCCCATTAAAACACAAGACCCCCCCCGGTGGCGGTTGGGGTCCCCCCGCAGTGAACCTGGGGCCCCACCCAACAATCAGCACCGCGGGAGGGCCATGAACCCGCACTGAAGAACACCCAAACAGGGCCAATAGGACTATTGGAACCCCAACAAGCAACGGGGTGAAGGAAGGCCCCCGCCAATTGACAGCGGAGGAGAGCCTCCGCCCCCCCCCCCCGAGGGGACGAGCCCAGGGACCTTGCATATCCGCAGGCAACTATAAAGGAGGGATAACAAGCAGGGACGCCGGACATCTTGGGGACCACGTGGGTGGCCTCTAGGAGAGACTGACAGATCCTGCGCCATACCACGCAGACCCGGGGCCCAACTAAAGGAACCAGCCACAAAGCCACCCCCAACCAGGGACCCAGGGCATTAGAAACCCCCCCCCCAGCATCGCTAATAACCATCGGCGGACACACCTACATGCCAAACCACGGCAGAGGTGAATAACCCACGGAGGAAATCCCCCCCACACCCTCCAGACGCAAGTGCCGGAAGGAGACCGCACCTCAGGAAAGATCCGAGAAATAAAGACCTATATTCCCCGGGGACGACCTGGTGAGAGGAAACAATGAAGGCAATAATCATGGGCAAAGACCTGACCCGCAGAGGGGTGACGCAGAACAAGATGGACAAATACACAACTAGCACACCAGCAAGGCTCCCCGGACCGGCAGATGGGGAGGCGGAGGAGGCCAGGGGTGGCGACGCGGACCAGGCATCGTCACTCACGGACATTATAGCAGCAATAAACAACTCCCAGACCTCAGTGAAGGCAAAAATCGATGGCCTGACCTCCAAGATGTCATTCCTTAGACAGGATCTGAGGAACTTAACCTCTAGGGTAGGAGAAGCAGAGCAAAGGATATCTGAATCAGAGGACACGGTTAAGAACCTGGGGGACCGACTGGAACAATTGGAAAAGAAAATCACCCTCCTGGAACAGATCTCATGGCCCCGAAGAAACTCTCAAAGTTCTTCTCAATTGAAAGAGTGCATAGGGTCCCGACAGGCAGACCGCTTCCCGGGCCCCCCCCCCCGCGCACAGTGATAGCCAAACTTATGAACTATAGAGACCGAGACACACTCCTCCAGATGGCGAGGGCAACGGGCCCCATTACCTACAATGGTAACCGGATTGGCTTCTTCCCAGACTACACGAGGGAAGTCCAGAAGTCACAGCAATCCTATGACTCCGTTAAGAAGAAACTGGCGTCCCAGAATATCAAATACGCATTATTCTTCCCGGCAACTTTCAAAGTCTACCACAAAGGGGTGTTCCACAACCCCCGGGAAACATGGGACTGGCTCGAAACACAGGTCCTCTCTGACCCACACCCCACCAGCCCAAGGAAAGACGCACCCCGAGGAAGCAACAAAGGCATCCGTCATCCCCCTGAGCAGTTTACACCACCACAAGGGACGGATGAGACGCAAGCAACACCAGCTGCAAACGGGCCAACTTGAGAATCCAGACAAACAAAACAAAGCCCACAGGGATCAAGGAACAACTTTGAAGCCGGGCAGCCCGAGCGGAGAGGGCCCTGAAGAAGTGGGCCCCCTCCTTCCTCCACCTGAGTGCCGGGAGGCTATAGGCTTCACGAGTTGGAACACTTGGTCCTCCTGACCACCTACAGTATTTAGGTTAATGGTTCGGTTGGTTGGGGCGACAGGTACTTCAAGTTGGGATGTGGGGGGGCAGTGCAGGGTGGGGGGTGTTTGGGAATTTCAGTTACCAGAGGAAAAGGCTCAGGGACAGCAAACATACCAGGGATCTGTGACATGCCACATTGGAAATATCCTTGCTGCAGAAGTACTGAAAACGGGCACACCACGCCTGGGGACCCAAGCAGGTCCACTCACACTCAAACGGAGCTGACCTCAAGTTTGTTGTTCAATGTTTCAAGGTTTGTACGCAAAGCACATCATAGCGTAAGCACAGCGAGAGGGACCCGAACGGGTCACCATGGTCCGGAACAGAACAGCACAACGCAAGCGACAAAGGCACGGAAGTCGCACCACATCGTTTGACACCACCACACGGGAGGACACACGCAGACATAACCAAATCAAGACAATTCTCCCTATTGACTTGGAACGTGAACGGTATGGGGTCAAGTATAAAATGGAAATTGGTGCTTCAATATCTCAGACAATCCCCGGACATTGCATTTATCACTGAAACCCACCTCATGGGTACTAGCAGTGGCTTCTTCAGGAAGTCCAACTACCCGCACACATACATGGCAGAGTTCTCCAGAGGCTCCAGAGGAGTCATGATCCTCCTACACAAGCGGGTCCCATTCAAGACCAATAAAGTGACAGCAGACCCTCGGGGCAGGTTTGTGATGGTGCTTGGAGAAATGGGCAGAGAAACCTGGGGCCTCATCGCAGTGTACGCACCTCCCACACTTACGGCGGAACTTCTCACCGAACTCCAACCCATCATGCTGAAAGAACAGACGGACGCATTGGCAATCGGAGGAGACTTCGATGAGGTCATGGACGTTAGCCAGGACAGAACGCACAGAGGCAACAGGACCGCATATGCCCCAACCAAACTGGCCACTTTCGCGGACGTACTGGGACTACTGGACACATGGAGGGCAATCCACACGTCAGAAGAGGGTTACTCATCCTATTCCAACGCGCACAGAACCCTCTCCAGACTGGACTACATATTCACCCCAAAGAACATGACCCATCGACTAACAGATGCACAATTCCTGGCGAGGGGGATCTCGAATCACTCCCCTCTACTGATCAAACTCAAGGGGAAACAACAGAAGCAGGATCCCATCTTGTATCTGAGCGCCTACTACCCGGGAATAACGGAAATAATGAAAGGGCTCACGGATAAAACATCAGAATACTTTGACCTAAACACAGAAGAAGCCACCTGCCCAACCAACCGGTGGGAAGCATACAAAACTGTCTTTTGAGGGGAGGCGATCTCTGTGGTATCGGCACACAGAAGATGGCACAACGAGGCAATTATAGAAGCGGAGTCCCAAGTAACCCGACGGGAGGAGCAACTGCTGGAGGAAGGAACCCAAGAGGCACAGGATGCCCTAACAACAGCTCAGACAATCCTAAAGGACCGGGGCCCTGGACAATGCTCGAACCGCCCAATGGCAAACCCGAAGCCAGATATATGAAAGAGGGGATAAGGCCGGCAAGACCCTGGCCTGGCTAGAGCGACGAGAACAAAGGCGGGGCCAAGTATGGCCATTCAAACCCAAGAAGGGGAGACTCTAACGGGCGACTCAGATCGCGGAGGCCTTCGCCGACTATTACAAACAGCTATACTCTCCACCAGCAGAGGACCCCACACCAAGTGATCCACGCTTGTTTGAACAGATTGAGATCCCGCAACTCTCCGAACCACAAATAGAGCAACTAGACGCCAAGATCACGGAAGAGGAAATTGGGGAGGCGCTATCACATCTACAATCGGGGAAAACCCCAGGCCCCAACGGCTTCCCGGTAGAGATCTGGAAGCGATTAGGGGCAACTACAACGAAACACATGCATAATATGTTCCTCCGCAGCAGAGAACAGTGCTATCTACCCCCGGACCTTAGGAAAACAAGTATCGTGGTCATCCCCAAAGCAGGAAAGCCCCCAGAACACTGTGCCTTGTACAGGCCAATATCACTAATTAACGGGGAAGCAAAAATACTTGCTAGAGTCCTGGCCAACAGGCTGCTCGGGGTTATCGAATCTCTGGTCCACCCGGATCAATGTGGCTTTATGCCTGACAAATCCACAAGAATGAACCTCCGCAGGGTCCGGGTGGCCTTAGTGATCTAAGCAGAGATCTCGGAACCGCTCGGCCTCCTTGCAGTGGACTTCAAAAAGGCCTTTGACTCGGTAGGTTGGGAGGCCCTATGGGACATAATGCAAAGCATGAGATTTGGGCGCTATTATATGTCATGGACAAAACTCCTATACACCCTCCCCGTAGCAGCAGTGCGGGTGAACAGAAAAACATCAAGGACATTCCCACTCGGCCGTGGGACAAGACAGGGCTGCCCCTTCTCGCCTCCATTATTCCTTCTTGCCATCGAGCCCCTAGTAATCAGACTACGCACAGACACAAGATGGACGGGGTTTCGCCTGGCCCACGGGAGGTGAGGAACGCGTTTCACTATACGCAGATGATCTCCTGATCTACCTGAGCAAACCAATAACCTCCTGCCCGACGTTAACCAGGACCCTGGAGCAGTTCCAACGCTTCATGGGCCTCTGGGTAAATACACAGAAAACGATATACTTTCCAGTTCAGGGGGGAGAAGAAGCAATCCCGGACCCCTGTACGTACTCTGTCTCGATACTAAGCTTCACCTACCTGGGTATACAAATAACCACCACACCAGATGACTTCCTCAAACTGAACCTACGCCCGATAATGGAGAGATTTGAAATGGACGTTTCTCACTGGCACACCCTCCCTCTCTCAGAGTTGGGCAGGGCCACATTATTTAAAATGCTGACGCTCCCGCGATTTCTTTATGTCGTTCAAAACGTCCCACTCCCAATCCCGGCTGCCACATTCAATGACATTGACAAGTCCCTATGCTCGCTGTTGTGGGGAGGGAAACAAGCCTGCATTGCCCTCAAAACACTTTGTCGATCGGTGTGGGAGGGAGGCATAGGACTGCCCGACATTCGCATATACTAATGGGCCACACAAACAGGTGTGGTAAACGACTGGCTACACAGGGATCCAGCGCTCCCACACATCCGGATCGAAACAACAAACACTGACCTTCCACCCCCTCAACAAATACTATACGACAGCAAAGGAAACTTGAAAGGGATCCCCCGGGGACCACTGCATACTCATCGAATCTGGAGGGAGATACACAAATATATTGGCTGGGAGAATAAACCAACCCTGATCCAACCCCTGTGGCACAATGCACACCTTCCCGAAATCTTGCAAATGGGCCACTTTGACACCTGGGAGAGAAAAGGGATATCCACACTGGCGGACATAATCCATGAGGGCCAACTGAGAGACTTTGACGCCCTGGATGCAATGCACGGACAAAGGCCTATGGACCGCTTCAGATATCTCCAACTTCCACATGCCATCAATACCCAATTCCAGGACCTTACCGA
Organism: Ambystoma mexicanum; assembly: GCF_040938575.1. Classification (NCBI taxonomy): domain Eukaryota; kingdom Metazoa; phylum Chordata; class Amphibia; order Caudata; family Ambystomatidae; genus Ambystoma; species Ambystoma mexicanum. The sequence goes on along the minus strand of NC_090931.1, from coordinate 1,137,147,747 downwards.
CATACCCGCATGCTCCCCCCTTGAAACAAACACCCTTCCACACCGAATCTCCTCCAAGGTCACGTCTACCCTCTACCAGGTGATTAACTCCTTCGGCCCTGGGGAATTTATGCACCTTCGAGGGAAATGGGAACAAGACCTTGGGGCATTGGAAACAGAAGAATGGGTGGAGGCACTGATGTCCCCACGCGAGATCGGAATAGACTCGAAAATCAGACTGATACAACTCAGGATCCTGCATAGATCGTACTACGCTAGAACACAAACAGCCAGCTGGGGAGGGGTGGGGGGGGGGGAGGGCGACGATGCAATCTGCCTTCGCTGTAAAAGGGCAGAGGGCACCTTTTACCATATGGTCTGGGAATGTGGGGTACTGCAAGAATTTTTGACAACTTGCCTGTCACGCCTCTCCAGAGTGCTTGGAGTCCCAATCCCGCAAGACCCCAAACTCATCCTACTGGGAATAGCAATAGAAACGGACCTCACCAAGTACGAAAGGGCATTTCTAAGTGTGGCACTGGGGCTGGGGAAGGGACTAGAGCCACGCACCTGGGGCTCTGCGGACAGAATAAGCATTGACCGATGGTCCAATGAAATGGACAGGTGCGCCTCCCTAGAAAGATGTATCTACACGGCAAGAGGACGCCCTCGGAAATTCCTAAAGATATGGGGGAAATGGGAGGAACAGGTATAAAATCAGGAACTGAATAGACCCTGGGCACGCCCTGCACCGACACACGGCACAGCATGCCCACCCCCCCAGTTCGCCCTTCTAAGGACTTATCGTCAACTATAAGATCAAGGTGCTTCACCCTAGCTGTTAATTAACTAACCCGCTGTATTGCAAATATAACCTGTATATGTGCTGTTATTTTTCTTGTGTTGAAAATAAAAAGAATTTTAAAAAAAAGGATGCAATAATTTCAAGTGATGTCAGGGTGTGGAACAAGAGTGGTGGTGACTTAGTAAATCGTGAAATAGAGAATGGAAGGTGTGTTACGTGGTGAACGCTCTCATTGTTAATATCACATTATCTTAGAACAGAGAACAGCAGTTCCAGAGTGTGTGTGGCGATTGGGAGATGGAAAGAAGCTGGTGATGCTATTGAATGTCTATTAAAGTATTAAATTAAGACATTATATTGAAGATAGTCCCGACTCACCTCTGCACATACATTTTTTGTAATTCTCTTTGATTTATAACAAATATGAAATAAATACAACAAACACAGTCCCACCCCTAGCCCCCACCCCGTATGCACCCCCCTCCCGTTGGGCCAAGAAGAGCTGATGTCCGGTAGGGGCCATAAACTATTCCGCCTGTGTAGCATATGCCCAACAATTTCAGGCGCGGAGGACACCATTGGGCTCTGAAGTCTTCCTTCAAGAAGGTCAGGACCTCCCCCCAGTCTTTGGTGAAGTGCAGCAAAATATTGTTCATAGCGTATGTTGCCCATTCCAGCACCACAAATTCCCAAACCTTACAGAGCCAGTCTTGGAGTGTGGGGATGGTCGCCCCTTCCAACGCTGCACCATTAGCAGCATCACCGAGCATAGTTTGTGCCCTCCTCCGTCCTCTCCTGTATCTCTCTCCAGAACTGCTCAATTTTGGTTTATCTTCACCATATGTGGGACCACGTGCCATTCCCCCGCATCCCCTCCAACACGCCAGTGATAAGCTAGGGTAAGCGAACCGGGGTGTAATGCACCTGTAGAGCAGTTTATAGCAGCATTCTTGTATTAGGGTTGCTTTGGCCACCTTCGGGATCAGCCCCCACAGTCATCCCTTGCATTCTCCCTCTCCACCTTTCTTTCCCATCATCCCATACAGTGCCATACGGGCCGTGGTATATCCTCATCTAGGATTTTGCAGGGATTGGATATCGAGCACGTCGACCCATCCTTAGTTACAAAATACTTCTCAAATGGAGTAAGTTGACGAGTGGCTGATGTTTTGACCTCTGGGTCTTGGAGCCAGTGCTGCAGTTGAAAATACCTAAGCCGCTCTGTTTCACCCACCCTGAAGCATTGTTTGCATTTATTAAAGGGTCCGATGGTTGGACCCCTGGACCATATCTCACAGATTGTAGCACCCTCCTTCTCTCCACTGAGTGAACGCCTGTGATTCTGTCCGCGATGACAAGTTAGGGTTCTGAAATATAGGAGTGAATAGAGACAGGAAGCTTGTGATCCTGTACTTCTCTAACAATCTGTCCCACGTGTCCGCCACCAGCCTTGTGATAGCACTCATGTACATGTGTTTTGGCCTATGCTGTCGTGGCAGCCACAAGACTTCCCCCAGCTCATGCCTTACCACTGCCCGGATGACTGCTGCAAATTTGCTTCTCCTTGTGTCCCGAGAAACACTCCCGAATAATCTGCAGTTGGGATCTTGTAGTTCAGTTGGATGTTCGGGAGCACCATCCCCTCTTCCTTCCATGGGGACATCAGTATTGTGTGACTAAACTAATCCTTGGTCTCTTGCCCTCCTATATAGAATTACCTGTTTCTTTCCCCAGCTCGCAAAAGAAACTATTTTGGACTATCGGTGCAGCCAGGTGAGTGTCATCATCTTCACCGCTGCCATTCTGCCACTGCCCTGCCCCTCACTGTAAGGTTCAAAAGCTCAGATTTAGTAATATTTTTCTTGAGGCCGGAGGCTGCCCCAAATTCTGATAAGATTTCCCTGCATTCCCTTATGGATTCTCCCGGGTTCAAGAGCGACAGGAGCCCATCGTCCCCAAAGGCAGCTATCTTGTAATGGATTCTGCCAAAAGGTATACCGTGCGCCTCACCCGACTCCCTCAATGATTGCAACAGGGGTTCCAGATACACTGCATACAGCAGGGGCAATAGCGGGCAACCCAGTTTCGTCCCACTATTGAGCCGTATACTGCGAGACAAGGAGACATTTACCAAGAGGCGCGCCACTGGTGAGATGTGATTGACCTGAACCATAGCCACTTTATCTCCTAGACAAACTAGGTTTCACCTACACTAACTATGCAGACCATGCACAAATCCTCCTACCCACCACAGGCAACTTTGACACTGGGCCTCATTACGGGTCTGGCGGTAACCCTGCCGGTGCTACTGGCGGGCTGCCGCCGGACCTGTAATATTTTACCAGCACCTGGCTTCCCAGTGCCACCGGAGATTACAACTCCAGCGGCCCAGGAAGTCAGGCGCGGTAAAATGTAAGTGCCCATTCCCATAGAGTCCCATAGGTGTTACATTCAACTGGTCTCTGCTGGGGTGTTGGGGCACGGTTGAAGCCCTTCCTGGACTGGACTCCTCAGGTTCAGGCTCTTCCCTCGACTGCGGTAGTATAGACGGCTCGAGTTGCTGGTTAAACCCCTGGAAAAAGGTAAGAGGCAATGAGAATGCTGCGGTGGACGTGCGATCCCCCTCGGATCCTTCGTGCCAGAATGATGTGAGCAGGTGTTTTTCCATATGTCCTCACCTGTTTTTTTAAGGATGAGCTCTCCGTCCTGCTTTCTCTCAGCATGGGCACTGTGGACGGACCAAGTTGTGTCATTGGTCCTTATGCATGGTGGTCCAGACCGTCTGCGACCAATCCCGCCTTGGAGGTACATTTTTAACAATGATTATTATCTGTAATCTTTTGTGTTGATTTTTCCCCAATGATTATTGTCCTTAACGTTATAATGTCCTTTCTTTCTCCTTTATGTATGAAGATGGCCCGTGGAGTCGCGGTAATGGGAGATGGTTCTAAACGATGCCAAAGAGGATCCAGAAGAGCGTACCAGTTGGTAAATTGGGTTTACGGCTGGTGCGCAAGTTAGTGAGTTGCGCGACCAAGGAGGTAAAAGTTTATGCAGTTGTAAACCTTGTGCTTTCTGTCTCCCTTGCAGGTTTAACCAGACGGTGCTTGAAGGCGAGCGATGTTCCAACACCTGTCGGCTGCCAGATGGAGAGATCCGCGAGGATTCTGAGCCGGAAGATGACTCCTGTGTTGTCGGGCTTTCGGAACAGGTAAAGATGCAAGGAGCTGCAAGAGTTGGTTCAGAAGAGACAGGTAAGATGCGCGCGGTAGCTGCAGAGCTGGATCGGGTAGCAGTGCTTCGAGCTATGGCGTGGCTGGTCTCAGGTAAGATGAGTGCGGTAGTTGCAGGATGGAGTTCCGGAGACAGAAGATAAGCATGATGAACTGGAAACCGGTAAGGAACTGTAGACAGCGGTAAGCGTTACGCTGCTCCAGCAGACTAACGTGAAGCGCCAGCACGCGGGTGGGGTGGGCTTATATAGCCTGGCCCCAGCCACTCCCTTTAGGCCCCACCTTACCACTCCCTCGGACTTCTGCACGTGCTTCCAATGTGTTGGGAGGGCCGTGACCGGCCTGGATGCACGTGCCTTAGGCCCACTGTGTGCAGAGCACACTTTCAAATGAGCTTGGCGCCAAAGGCGCCACGTCTGGGTCCATTGGGACCCTGCAGGGCATGAAGGTAATGGCCCTTGACCAGTGGCCATGACAATAGGACACTATGGGAGTGGGGACACGGAAGCACCAGCACCGTTGCTATCTGTGGCGGTGCTTCCATGACTGGTCTGCCTACCATGGCCACTGTGCCCGGCACGATCAGACTGGTCAGACACATTGGCCACATCAGGCAGGCTCAGAGTTTGCCAGTCCGGAAACAAGGGTGCCAGTGAGCTTACTGGCACCTTTGTGTCCGGACCGGCAAACTCCCAATGAGGGCCACTGATTCCAACGTACTGAGTGAAATTTACCAAACCGTTAAGGCCTGGAGGGCACAACACAAGCTTTGCCTAAATGATGGTAAAACGGAACTACTCCTTATTGGCGCACAATCTCAGCGAAACAATTTCACGGACTCCTATAAATCCCTTACTATCAACGGAAACATCATCACTGTGTCCAAAGAGGTAAAACACTAGGAGTTTATCTAGACTCTATGCTCTCCCTGACAAAACAGGTCAACACAAATCGCATTTGCAGCAGCTTAAATCGCTAAACTGATCAACGCCTGCAGGCCCTTCCTAAACACGGACAACTGCATCACACTTGCAAGAGCCCTCACAATTTCAAGGATTGACTATTGTAACTCCCTCTTTGCAGGCGCAAATTCCTGCAACTAAAACTACAAATCATCCAGAACAATGCCCTGAGAGTTGCACTCAACATACCCAAAAAAGACCACATCTCCTCAGCTAGACCAAATATCCACGCCTCCCGGTCCGAGAACGTATCATGTTCAAAACACTATCCATGACATACAAATGTTTATCGAACAGTGCCCCCGACTTCCCTATCCAGACAAATTGTCACGGCACAATCGAACAGACCCACGCGGTCCGCCTACTCGCACCTTCTCGCCATCCCCACATACAGGGGGCAGAAAGCCAGGAGGTAGCAGCTTCCGTGTGATTTCGGCCAAACAATGGAATGCCCTAGCGCTAAGATCAGATCCATCCTTCTGGGTGCTTCCATGAAGGCCTCAAAACCTGGCTCCCCCCCCCCCCCAAAAAATCCAAAGGTAGCAAGTTCATACATTTATCTTTGCATCTAGTAACTGTCTCAACTATGTACCTTGTCACTACCTATGTTTGAAGCCAACTGTAATCATTATGCTCATGTATTCTGCTTACTTTAGCACCAATTATGTCTGGAACCAACTCTTCTCTGTGTAAACCTTTATGCTTGTAACCACTGTTACCACCAAGTCTATGTAAACAAGTACCCAGTTGCCTCCTAGTTAGGTGCGCTCTATAAATGTAAAAATAAATAAAATATGTTAAAAATCCCCCCCCCCAGAACCATCTTCTCCATCACTTTGAACAGGAAGGGCTACTCCACACGGTCAAAAGCCTTTCTGGCATCGGGGGATAGGAGGACCGTGGGAGTCGAAGTCTTATGAGCCTTCTCTACTAGATGCGCCACTCTTGTAATGTTGTCAAATGTCTGCATTCCGATTACAAAAACTGACTGGTCTGGCTGGCCCTTTGTATATACTTTAGTGTCCACATTTGTTAGGGCTATAGGCCTATACAATGTGTACCTTGTGTGATCTTTGCTGGGCTTAGGGAGTAGGGTGATCATAGTAACTTCCAAGGATGCCAAGATTCTTATTGTAAGATTCTTGGCCTTTGCGTAAAAGCTCTGGCGAACAAACGGTAGTGACCTCTCCGCCTTTTTAGTTTGAAGGACATTCAGCTGGCCCACTGCTTGCCTGTATTCCCTCACTGATATCATGGAGCGAGCTTCTGACACTTGCCTCCTACTTACTTCCACTGCTGCCTTCAATTGGGTCTCGAGTACCCGCAACAGCCCATCCCTTTAGGCTTTTAAGGCAATAAAATCTCCCCTTATTGTGGCTTTAAACGTGTCCCAGTGATTACTCTCCCCTGTATCTGAAGGCTTATTTAAAGAAAAGGAGTCCCTGACCTTATCTTCCAGTCTCCCCCCGACAGGACAGGGTCCTGCAAGAGCTCCACCAGCACCCTCCAGTCCCACATCCCTGGTCTGCGTCCCGGCAGGCACAGGTCCATTTTGACCACTGCATGGTCAGCAACTCCAAGCGGGCCTACCTCGATACCAGAGACTGCTCCCAACAGTGGGGCCAAAACCCATACATAGTCAATGCGGGATCGTGTCCCATGTATGCTGGAATAGAAAGTAAAGCCTTCCCTGTTCCCCTGAACCCCCCCCCCCCATCAAACAGCATGTAGTCCCAGGGCTTCAAATCTGTTCCTTAATACAGGTGAGGCCACCGCCCCACCAACCCCATGCACAACCCCCCATGCTTCCATCTAATTCCCAGGACAATGCCACGAAAAAATCACCCATCGGAATCATGTGGCCTTGCGCAAACTACTCCTTCAGGAAAGCCTCCGGTCATACCTTTGGTACGTAAATCGACCCCGGTGTGTATGTAACCCCTGCATATTCCCCACCACTAAGACATATCTGCCTCCTCTGTCCATCCGTGAGGAGGTTATCCTGAAGTCCATCCCCATCCCTAAAGGCCAGTGCCACTCCACATTTCTTTGTAAAACTGGAGGCGTGACAGATTCGGGAAAAGCCCTGCAGCCTTCGCCTTGTCTGATCTTTTCTCAGGAGAGGGGTCTCCTGAATTCAGAGTACATCTGGGGTGGATTTCCTGGTAAACTGCACCAATTTTTCCCTCTCGAGAGGGGAGTTAAGCCCTCTCACATTATGTGCAGACCATAATGATTATCAGCCTGATGCTTCCTCCCCCATCTCGCCTCTTTATCCTGCTCCTCTACTCATTTGGACCCCCGCCGCCACCCTCCCGTCAGCACCCTGAGGTTGCCCCATTCACTTAACCGATGACTGGCTCCTTCCCCCCCTCCTGCCAGCACCGATCCCCCAACCTCTGATGCTTTCCCCCCCTTCTCCCCTCCCTTCCCTTCCCTTCTACCCCTACCCTCCAACTAGTTGGGGATGTCTGCCTCTAACTTCCCCTGCAAACCTCCCCCATTGCTTCCCCCAAGTGCTGCCACCCTAACTAAACACAAGATGGAACGGCCACTGGTGCTCCAACAGCCCAATTTCGACCCCACCCGTCAGGAAGTGGGCAACAGGATAAGAGTGATATCTTGGCTTCTGATTTGACACAGATTGAGACACTCTCACTCCACTAGACAAAATGGGGCATAGAAATGCCTGGTGTGAGGCAATCATAACACCATCACTGGAGGACGAGAGCCCAAGATCACATTGGGGAAAAATGGTAACCCCCAACTCACCGAGAATGACCTGGAGGGTGGAGCTGCCGGTGCCCTCCCCCACCAAAAAAAGACTACTGCCTGATGGGTGGGGGCTGCTGCATGCCCTGCTGTAACTCGCTGTGGCTGGATTTATGCTTCTCGTGGATCAGCACCAAGCTCCCCCCTCCTGGCTGCAGGTTCAGGGAGCAGTGTCTTCACTTGGCTCAACCGTGAACCGTGTCACTCTCCCTGCTCCCGGGCATACCTCTGGCTGGAGCCCAGCCATACTCCTCACTGCATGGAGTACTGCTATTCCCCTTGAGGGGCCAGCGATACATGTACTCCTCCCTGGCGCCGGTGAGCAGCCCTCTCTCCCTCCTTGTGTTGCTGGGCTTTCATTAGTTGCTTTCTGCTGGAGCCTGCAGGCCGATACTAAAGAGTATTCGCTCTGCTGGCCCATTCCCGTTCCGGGGCCTCTCCCCTTGTCTCCTGCGCACCGTTCCACTGGTTGAGGTTGCCCCCTTTTCCACCCTGTTTACCCTCAGGGTATTATTGAGAGTAGCTTCTTGGCTCTGGGGCCCCCTCCTCCTTACAGCCTGTCGTGCTGCTGTCTTGAGCCTCCTAGGTGTGTCAGGCAGCCCCTCCCCCGAGCACCCAGGGGCCAGCGAGGGAGGAACCCTCTCCGTGCCTTCGATCCCAGCGACAGATATGTGCCCTCTAACCCTGGTGGCTGCTTGACTCCTCCAGCGATATTAGTTCCCTCACTGCACCTTTGCGGCCCGGCGCTGGTGGTGTGCCTGCCTCCTCCCTCAGCTTCACAGCTTCCCTCTCCTTGCCAGCTCTTCTCGGATCACTGACGGCATCCCCCACCCGCACCACCAGATGGAGCAGGCCCAGCCAGGCCCTTCCCGGCTCTATGACTGGCCGCCAACGATTGACCTCCTCTGTCACCACTCTCCTGGGCCGCTGCGCGTACCCCGCTAGTCTGGGTCTCATTGCGGCATTGTTTCTGCTTCTAGTCTCCGCTGCAAGGGCTACGTACGGGCCTGTGGCTAGGTCCCTGCTCCAACCAGTCTCTCTGATGCACCCTTCTGTTGCAGCCGTCGCGGGATGTGACGGTTCTGTCCCACCACCAGAGAGGTTGGCCGACGTACATCCTGCCTCTCTGCAGGATCATATGCTTTAGTGCACTGTGTTCCCTAACTGTACTTCTCCTGCCGGGTGTGTAGCGACTGCTCCGGGGTGGTGGGAGAGCCTCAGATTCTCCACAGGCTTTCGGAGCGGCTGCCGATACGTTTACCTAGTGTTGGCGGCCATCTTGGAATCGATACACGTACATTTAAACAAGACAGTATGGATTTACACAGTATCCAATTTGATCCCTCCTGTGCAACTAATGCTTTAGGTAAACTTGAAAAATCAGATACAATTAATTGGTCAAAAGTGCAGCCCCCCCACTTATATATGGGGTTTTATATTCTTTCATCAATGGCTATTTTTTCCATGAGTTTTTTTAACGAAAAAATGTGACTGAAAAAAACCAACTAAATGTATTTTTATTTTGGGGGATACCACCAAGACACCATCCACTATTGTTTTATAGACTATCCCCGACCCTTTATATACCCTTTCCCACGCCCCCTATATTTTCCTGTTTTTATTTTTAGGCAAAAGGTTTTAGTTAAAAAGACCCATCGAAAGAATAGCCATCTTTGAAAGAATGCTTTACGTATATAGGCGTACTGACTTCTATAGTTCAAAGATGCCACTCCTCTGATGACCAATGTTCTTTTCCGTTGACTTTGTGCAACTCTGCTTCTCAACCCATAATTTACATTTCTTACATTTCATTGTGTGTGAGGCATGATATGTCGGGTGTATAGTGCTAGGTCGTTTCTACTGACACAGGTAGAGCAACTTTGCCTATCTCCTGATTTAACTTCTGTCTTTACCACTGCCACCTGCTCTGTAGTGGTGCTTGACAGTAGCATGGCCAGATGATCTTGTGCCCCTCCCCTAAAGCAACCAATTACTTTGCTCGCAAGTTGCTTACTAAATGACTGTAGTGGCTACTGTAGAAGGTTTTAATCTACAACATTAAGGTAACCACTCACCCCATAGCATGCAGTCACAGGAAAAAGAAAATGTTCATGATCAAACGTTTGTAGTTCAGTTCTTTTACGGTCTGTTCACAATGTCAGGTGCTAGACATAATTAGGACAGCATGCTGCAGATGGCTGGCTGTCTGGCCAATGTGGGGTGGGTTAAGCTTTGTCCCATCAGCATGACAATGGCTCAGCAGAGGAAGAATGGCCGTGCATATCAAGAAAATGGAAAAAGCATCTAGTTCAGTGATTTTAAACACAAGACTCCATTACAGTGAAATTCTATTCAGGTCATTTTTCTAATGTATGAAATATACAGAAAGAAATGAAAACCTAACCTGCAGATTCAGGCAGGGCGTCAGTAGTTTAAGGAAAATGGTTGCAGCTGTTCAATCAGCTTACATTTTAACATTAACCCAGCACTAGATTCGGTCCCTCCGAGATGACCAATACCCGCAAGGGACCTGGCAAACGTAAATAATGGAGAACAAAAAATGGCGACCATATCAATAAGCATACCACGTGGAAACACCAAAACAGCAGGACACAAATAAATAAAACTAAAACATACAGGTAAGAATGAGACCATTTCTCCATTCATTTTTAAAATAATGAAAGAACGTTCATAAGATCTGCCTATTTGCGAGACATTTCTCCAAACTCCTCTCAAAAAAAGTATTTCCTTTGATTCTTAATTAAATACTTTTGGGACAACGAAGCAAGACTAAACTATTTCCCCGGAAATTGAGATTTTCAACAATTATTGTAAGCCAACCTTCTGATTTAAAGGCATCACAGTTGGGTGGCCGTTCTTTTACATTTTAGTTCAATTCACCCAGCGGTATAAGTTATGAAGCTCAGCTGAAATAGAAAGTATAAAACCTTTGGTTCCACTTTCTTTATAATTAAAAAAACATGTTTATTTTGGCCTGTTTGCACATATGTAATTATGCAACCAATGGCGAAATAAGATTTATATTAGGTTCTTATATTGCTCTTCATGCCGGGCTTCAGCATCTGTGTGTGGGACCAGGTATCAAATTCGCAGGACCAGGTATCAGACCTGTACTGCTCGTGTATTCTTGTTTCCAAGGGGCAGTGTCCCTTATCTATCTTCCAGACTATATTAATGGTATGAGCATGACTTTTTGCCCTAATATGTTGCTTTCTACTATAATGATGTAAATTTCAGGTTCATACACGCTGTTAATTTTAATGCAGGAAAATACTCATGTTAGTTGGGAGTGAGATTTGATATGAAGAAAGTAAACTTTGTGGAATATGAAGGTCTAACCAGCCCTGATGAAGACGTGGGAGGAGGTGCATGACGAATCTGACGATTCTACACTCAATTAGAATGTTAATGAGGATTCATCCACTTGCCACACATGTTGTTGAATAGTAGACATTTGAAAGTAAATAGGACTATGAACTGATAATAGCCAACGTTTCATGGTGCATTGCATAGATTGAATTACCAATCCTCTATGAAGAATGAGATCATTTTGTATGTTTTGTAATTGTTAAGATTCATAATTATGCACGTTAATTCATTAAATAAAAAATAAAAGATCAGGATAAAATTGATATCAGGTCTCAGTGATATTGTTTGCTATGACCAATTATTAAAGTTTAAGCAGTAAATCTTTACATTTTAGTGTTGTTGCCATTATTGGCATTAAATAGATCTAAATCAGCAAATAGATAGCAATAATGGCAACTCCCTATATTTGCTGATTTAGATCTGGCAAACGTAGACACTAATACCATCTGTGAAATATGGCCTCCCCACGTTTTAAGAGTCCTGCCTCCCATGCTCCCCAGGGAATTTTTTTCTTTCTTCTGACATGTCTAACAGGGGAATATGGAGTACACCGACAGTTGTTATTACAAGGGCAGAAAAGCATGGGGCATATTGGGACGTACATGGCTCCAAATATAAGGTGATGGGCAGAAGTCGACCATCTTCTGTACAATAATGCCAATCTTCTGATTTGATTTGATCTTTACTCCCATTGCAGTGACACTATGCAAAAAATGCTGTTAAAGAACATAATAACCTGCTGTTGATGTAAATACAATTTCCCTACGATAGCCATCACAGAAGTCTGGGCGCTTACTTTGAGCCCCCAGCCCTTCATACCAGGTAAAAATAGCGACTCGGCAGGATGTTTCGATCAAGAAAAACTGTACTTTAATTGTAGGCCATTTTAGCTCAGAAAAGGGTACATGGATGTTAAATCAAAAAAGAAAGCACTAGAAGAGAAATTCAAAACCCAGCTCTCAGGTCTTCTCCCTTCTTGAAAAACATGTTGAGTTTCCAATACTATCTAAAACCAAAGCTCTAGTTGGGAAGCAGGTATAAGTGTGTATAAGCTTAATCACAAAACAGTACATGAGCACGCGCAAAACACCAAATAAATATTCCATTTATAAAAAGCCTTTTATTAGTTCTTGGTAAAGCCTCTGAAGATGCACAGATTAAGACCGGCTGCTCTATACCCTAAAGATCAAACAAAGAGTACAGGGTTCTTAAGTGTTCTAATACATGTTGATAAAAGCCAAAGTGTTATTTTGTTCATCTCAGCAAATGAGCCCCAAGTCATTCTGTTCAAGATATATCTTTGTACTCCACGTAACGGAGAAAGCTTAACAGGACCACGTGGCTTTGGTAGCCAAGGAGGCTCTGCCACAGAGTGCTGAGATAGTTCTTGCTTCGGGTCACAGGCAGTTCCAAAATGCAGTTCCTTGACAGCCTATACCATTTTCCTCTTCTTGTTTTTAAATGTCTGCGTTTGTTGAATGGACTTTATGCTGTGAGGTCAGGGATTTGCCAGTATGTAGTCTAAACAAAGCAGCTAGGAGAGATGGGGAGGGGAACCGTTGTGACAGCAACCAAGTGTTGCCTTGAGTGTTGAACGAATGTTTTGCATAAAAGTAGTCACTTGGCAGGTAGGCACATTGCATTAAAAAAATTTGACAAGCAAAAAAGTAGAGTTAACAGAGATGTTCCAGTTTAATAGACCTCAATGTACATTTTTAGTTTATTTTTGTGCTGGGCTAATCAGGCTCTGAGAAAATAATTCCATGTTTTCATAGCAGACCTTATATGTCATAAGAGTTGACATTAAAATACATTTTAAAAAAATCTTTTAAAAAAACGAGTGTGGAGCGGTACAATGTACTTTTAGGGATATCAACGATTGAAAAACTAAGAAATTAATGTGTGTCAGATTGGTTGCCACTGATATATTGTGATTTAGGGTACATCCTGCATAAACCATTATTGCAAATGTTTGCTGACAAATACTGTAAGAGCAATATAAATATTCATAAAAGGTATTTAAAAAAAAAAAAGAAGAAAGTTATAGCGCAATTACTTTAAAGTCATTTATTTTTGGGTAACGTACCACAGGAATAAATTAAGGAAGGGAACACAATTGAAATGGGAACAATTTCGGAATAGATGGAACAATAACTACCAAACAAGTAAGTAGCTTACCATATTCTTTCCTGATCCCCGAGGACCAATAATTAGTGCAGAGTTGCTCTCTCCATGAACAACTGTTCGCTTTAGAAGTTCAAGTAAGTGCCTGCAATGACAAATGATTATATATAGTAAGCAAGTGAAACATGTTTATCAGTTTTGACAAATGTAGAATTGATAGAGGAACTTAACTTGGGTTGTTGAGGCAAACACCACAATCCTCTGCTAATTTTCAAAAGTACTATGCCAACAGTGAAATAATTATGAACAGGGCTCTATACTGGATCCAAACAGTTGAATTTGCCACATTATGTTTGCTGAAGCCAGAAATCCCAATTGAGGAGGCAGATGGCTTTCACTTATCCTCTTGTTGCTGTTAATAAAACAGCATATTTGTCTTGATTGATCCCAGTGTTTTTTTGCACTTTGTTAAGAGCTATGAAATGAGAGGGCAGCAATATAGCACCTGGGTATGGGGCGATACTTAAATAGGAACAGCAGGATTACCCACAAAGGTTAATTTGCAAGCTTCATAAATCCTAACAATATTGTCTTTAAGGTAGCTCTATGGAGTGGGAAGGTTTCTCACATTTATACATACATACCTGAAATATGGCATGGAGTACAATGTTTGAAAAGCAAAAAACAGGATTATTTTCAGTAATGTACACAACTTGGCATAACAGTATGTGCACGTGCAGGTTGCTTGCTGTAGTGATGCAGGTTACACAGAAGATCTAAGTAGATGGTGCTACACTCACGGAGCCATCTTGACAGGTGCCCTTTTGATACTCAGATTTCTACCTCAGGCAAAATAACAGCTAAGCAGTGGGATTCTAGATCTGGCTTGTAATATGGCAACTTGAGAGCTGATCACCTCGCTTCCCTGATTCAGAGACTTTAAAAACAACTTTAAACCTTGCATTTCTGAAGATCAGTCACCATGCCACAGATGCAACATAAGACAGCAGAACTTCCATTGACAGACTCAAAGAAGCTGCATAGGGTGGACCGGTGATGCTTACCCAGCTGCCACCTCGCTCATTGGAAGATCTTGATCTCCAACAATGGACTCTGGTTAAGATAGTAGAGCAAGTGAATCTAGGATATCATAGGCTAAACATCAAATGGCAGTCTTTGATATCACGACAGGCAGTTGTGAAATACGGGTTAAGGACATGTATCCTCCCATCCCCTATCGTTCACCCCATTCCCTGCGCCCCCCAAATCCTCCTCCGAACTCCATCCAAGCATACGGTACGTGTACCTTGCACCACGATCATGCATGCATCCATCCATGCACCATAGAATGCAGATATGGCTATGTCATTCCGGTCTAGCAGCACACATGCCGTCCACACTGAAACCCCTGACGTACCTCAACACCTCTGCTACTAGAATACAGAGACAATCTATGAACATAAAATTCGTTCTAGCTGGGCCCACTTAAAATCTTCAGCAATAGCACTGTATCCTAAACCACTGATAGGTCCCACCCACGTGCCTGACGTTTGGGCTGCTTACTGGAGCCTAGCCAGCCACAAAAGTACTAACCTGGCGAAAATGCACACAATCATCTCTTAATCTACACTCTTAGAAACTCCTACACATGGACTGCGGTCAAGGAGGGCGTTGCAACCACAAAGCGCATTGAGGCCATACAAATGGGGAAACGGCACTACATAAATAACGTATGCAATAACATACAATAAAGCTTACAATAACCTTATTGTGGAAACAGGGAACCTATGATTAAACAGCAATCGTATTGGATGGAAAAGTTTGACAAATCGACTCACAGATTAAAGAGATCCCAGTATATGTCAACAAGGCATTGGAGTCGAGTGCCTTGGTTAATCAGCTACTTTAAATAAATCCTTCCAGAATTGGCTGCTGCCCCTCTGAAGTTAGATTAAATCGAGGCTTCTTATAAGGTTGACAAAAGAAAGCGTCTCAAGCTGCCCAAAGTATCTACTGGTCCAGTTCTTAAGATTTTCTATGGGAGAACGAGCTTTGACTAAAACCATGAAACGTAAGGACTTTATATGAAGAGATTACACGGTTGACATCATTCCAGATGTCCCACAAGAAACAATTATCAACTGGAAGCTGCTCACTGAAGCTAGGAAGCTGGTTCAAGAATGGCACACCAAGACCACCAAGCCTGTTGATAGTTATTGTCAATAATAGTGTACTCACTAACCGAAGCACTTGCATTTCTTCAAAAACACAAGAAAAAAATCAATACATCTATCCAACTAGATTATAAATGCAACATACGTGAGGAAACGAAGGTCAGAAGTTTCAACAAGGCTATTTTAAGTAGGCAGTTGGTCAGGTTGGGCTCTGAGTTTTGTCTGAGAAATTGGCTTCAGTCCCACAGCTGGTAATGAGAGAACTCTCTGTCCCTCCATGCAAAAGATAGTCAATGTCAGTTTTTCCCAGTTCGTAATGGGGATCTGGCTTCTATTTCCCAACATGCAATAGTCTCCTAACAAATGACCTGGCGGTTTGTCCTCACTAGCTCGGTCTGAAGCAGATTTGTCTACCAGTCTTTTTGCTCTGGACCCCAAGACTCCGTGCCAAAGCAAGGAGGTTTCGCATCAGAGTTTTATTCAGTTCGCTCCAGGAACCTAGACAGTGTTTCACAGTATGCAACAAATTTACAAAGCAGTTCTTGATTTCACTGTGGGAGCTTGGATTCAGTGTTCCAGTATGCAGCAGATTCTCTGCATGCATTTTTGTGCTTTTCTCCAAATGATTTCGGCTACATTCACTCTTCCGTCCAGCTACTTAACTCCATGGACCTCCTTTTTTAAAATAAACATTTGTTTATTTGAGTTTCAGTATACACAAATAATTGAGTACAGTGTACATGACTACTAAAAACAATACATATTCAAACAAGAAACCAGGGTACAGAGGGCTACTTATTGGCCACTCCCCCCCCCTCCACCCGTCAGGAGTCCACCACCCAACCTGCCGGCGTATTCCTCCCACCCTACCCCCATCATAGCCCATTCCATCGATACACAGTTCACACAGTCCTCACTCTCAGGGGGGGTTTCCAATCGGCAGGGAACGGTAACTCTTCTAATATCTGGCCCCATTCCACTGTCACCCCATTCTTCAATCTCAGGGTCCCTGGGGTTCTGTGTAATATATCCAACTCCACCGTCCCCCATCAGTGGACATCCTTCTTCCAGTGCACCACAGACAGACCCTGGGGCCTCTTCTAGGCAATGGCGACCCGTGATTTTGCTAGTACCAGCATAAACTGGGCCAATCCATTTTGAATCTTATTTTGTTTGCCCCCGGTAGTAGACCCCACAGACACCCTCGGACTGCATCTGAGACTGGAGCCAAGCAATTCATACATTTTTGCAATCACTGCCTGCCAGTAGCACGCAAACACTGAGCATTGCCAGAGCATGTGCCATTTCCCCACCGGCCCTGTTGCCCACTGGTGCCGTCTTGACGCTGATCGCTGTTCATTGCATGCAGTTTGACTGGCGTCACATATACAATATGTAGGATGTTGAATTGAAGTTGGAACCTGGCATTCCGTGAAACTCTACGGATCTGTTCCCATATATTCGTCCATTCTCCTTCCGCAATCGGACCTCCCATGACCCTCTACCATTTACTCAAATATATCAGATCCTTCGTAGGGAATGTAGTCCAGAGTGCTTGATACATTCGGGAGACACTGCCCCCCACCGTCTTTTATTAGGAGCACCCGCATCAGCGGGCTTGTCTGTTCCTCTGGAATCTCCTTCCATATGGCAAGCAGTCCATCTGGTCACTGTTCTGTATGTTTGGTAGAGCCGTTTCTGGCTGGAATCCAAACCATGGGAGCTATATCCCAGGTAAACGTCCCTGAAATACTCAATTATGAATACCAGCATATGTTTAGCAAAGGTAACGTTGAACAACTACATCCACAGGGGAAGTATGACTGCCCCACTGACCTAGCCCCTGGGGTAGAAATGTCGAGTGACAAGGTGTAATCCATCACTCAGAAAAAAGACATGCGCCTCAAGGAATACCTTGAGCAGGAATTGCGTACCAGCTTCATTCGCACCTCCCCGTTCTCCTGCAGCGCCCTCTTTGTTCTTCGTCCCAAAGCAAAAAGGGGATCTCAGGCCCTGCATAGATAATCGGCCATTAAATGCAGTAACTATCAAAAAACATTACCCCTTAACTCCAATATCGGTACTCCTAGACTAGTTAGATATCACCAAGTTCTTTACGAAACTAAAACTCTGGGGAGCATATAATCTTGTCTGCATGTGAGAGGGTGATGAGTGGAAAACAGCTTTTAAAACCAAGCATGGTTTATACGAATACTTAGTTATGCCTCTGCAAAGTTTCAGCATTTGATGAATGATGTGTTCTGGGACATGGCAGATAGATACGTGATAGTCTATTTAGAAGAAACATTTCTCTTTGGTGATTCCATCCAACAGCACATGGATCATGTCAGTTCAGTGCTACGACGTCTACGAGAATACTCCCTGTATGCCAAGGCCGAGAAATGTATGCTCCACGCATCAAATAGAATTCCTGGTAGTTGTGCTCTCCTCAAGGGGGTTACAGATGAGTTCCACTAATGTTAAGGTAGTCTTGAACTGGCCAGTCCCAACGTCTAAAAATTCTACAATCCTTTTTGGGTTTCGCTAATTTCTACAGACACTTTATAGGACCTTATCTTCTATAGTCACACTGCTCACACATTGACAAGCCTTGGAAACACCATTCCAATCGTCCAAAGATGCCAAACATGTGTTTGATTGCCTAAGAAACCATTTCACAGCTGCCCGGTCTTGCAGCATTCCAACCCACAAAAACACTTTATTGTGGAAGCCGATGCCTCAGCCTTTGCCAATGGAGCCATCCTTTCTCAGAATTGTCCTTTCACCACGAAATGACATCCTGTGGCATACTTTACCCAAAGGTTGACACCAACTAAACTGGTATGTACAGTTACCGAAAAGGAATTATTGGCTATTAGAGCGGCCTTCAAAGAATGGAGACATCATCTCTTAGGGCCATGTCATCCTGTCACTGTGTACATAGATCATCAGAATCTGCAGGGTATCGCATCCCTCTTATGCTTTAATGCTTCAATGCAAGATATACAGTGGCAACAGTACTTTTCCATGTTTGACTTTTTGGCAAGATACAGTCCAGGAAAGCAACATGGAAAAACGTATTCACTGTCCAGGCAAAGTGACGTTTGGGAAGTAAAAACCCTGATCAGTGTCTTCTGCTCTCCGAAGCCACAATATGCCTTTGTACTCCTGCACCAGCATTAGTCAATTTGATCAGAAAATGGGCTGTACATCATCCTACTGAAGCCAATGTCTAAAATGCCATCTTGATAGATGGACTGCACCCTATCCAGGAGCAATCGTCTATCCCTACAGAATCCACCCATAATCTAGCCATTCAGTGGTGTCATGACTCCAAGGTTGCTGCTCATCCTAGACAATGGAAGACACTGGAATTGCTAAAACCTTGTGTCAGTAGCCAAATATCAAAAGATGTAATAGACGAAGCACAGAGTTGTTCAGTCTGTGCACAGTGTTAATCCAATTCTGGCAAAGCTATTGCTCTACTACAACCCATGCTCATTCTACGTAAGCCTTGGTACTTCATTGCCATGGACCTTTTTGTGAAATGCCACAGTTAGATGGCTACGATACCATCTTTGTTGTGATAGACACTTTCACGAAAATGGCTAGTTTTCTCCTTTGTCGTGGGATTCGACGGTACCTTAATTTGTCCAGATGTTTTTCCAGCAAGTATTCTGTCTTTTTGGGCTTTCCTCAGATAGTGTCTGATCGAGGGTCTCAATTTACCTCACATTTTTGACGATCTCACAAAGCTTTTGGGGATAGATCCACACTTTTCCTCAGCCTATTATCTAACCACTGGACAGACTGAAAGTCTCAATGGAAGACTTCCTCTTTTGTTTGTGCCTACAGCATCAGGAGGCATGGACCTCCCTGCTGGCGCCAGCGTGATTTGCATATAACCACTCCTTGCACACTTCTACGAGTTGTTCACCGCTCTATGCAATGAATGGTCAACACCCAAGAACCCTTCCCATTGCTTTGCCTGGGGTCAATCATGTCCCAGCAGTGAATGATTGGGCACAGCACATCAATCGTGAAGGTTTGTGATACGGTGCAAACACAGCTACAATCTGCTCAGGTTTCCCGCAAAACTATTTGCTGATCGATACAGAAAGTAAAGACATGGCTTCCGACCTGGAAAAAAGTGTACAGTTGGTCACAAAGCACCTACGCATACCGGCTAAGTGTAAAACATGACCTGCTTATGTGGGTCCTCCCCAAACACTGGAAGATACTCAGTCTTCCACTCCAGTCCCGCAAAACCTTGTCCTCCTTCGGTTCGCCTCCCTTCATGACCATTCCTGTGGAGGTTCAAGGTGAGGAATACAAAGTGAATCCCATCTTGGAATCTTATATGCGTGGCTCGGTCCACGATCATCTGATTAACTGGAAAGGGTACGGGCCTGAAAAACATACCAGAGACCCGGCAGGGAACATCCATGCACCTCGTCTCATCGGTCGGTTTCACGCCCGGCACAACTCCCGTTTTGGGTATTGTGTGCTTTGCAAGGGTTTCAAGTTCCAGCGCCGAAATCCTGCAGGAGCAGATGAATAGCCCACCAGATCCCCCTAACCGGTTCACCCAACAGTTAATTGTACAACTATTGAGTTGACCAGACCAGGGGAAGAGGGGAAAAAGAAAATAATAAACGGTCAGGGTAGCTCTGGTTTCCGCAACTTCTAGATGCTTGGGAATTCAGGATACCTGCAAAGAACATATAAGTAGCATCACAACTGAAACTAACAATTCTCTCTATGTACCTTCCCATATCCTCTGGTTACCCGACAGCCTCTGTTTATTACTTAGAGGCTCCTTTTAGTATTCAATCCTAAGAATGTTCTGATGCTCCCAATTACTGAGTTGTCTGCGACTTTTAAACTTCTCTTGTGCAGTCTAGAAACTAACTTCTTTTTTCCTGAATGACATCAGATGCCTTGGCCTCCTGAAACATGTGTTGAATTATATTGAACTCTGCAAATGTTTTTTTCTTTTGCAACTTTAACACTTAACCATTGAATGTTCCGTGCTGTACTTTCCATGAAACTTTACTCAGTTCTCACAAAAATTGCCTTTGCAGTTCTTCATGAATTTCTATTGCCTTGCCTTCTTACCAGAAAATACAGATTGCTCGTTTTCTACTCAGGTTTCCTTTTCATTAAATCAATGTGTTACATGTCTCATTTTGGTTAAGTAATTACTACTGTTTACATGCGCCCTAAACTTTAAGAAAAAAAATTGACCGAACCATTCCTTTTTGTCTCTACGGGTCGGCCATGTGTTTTTAAGCCTAAGTCACTCGATTTTAGAAAAATTTCCTATGGACCTTACCCGAGTTTTCGTCCATTAAACGCACGCGAAAACAGGCACCTGGGCGCTGCCATTTTGTGATAATCCTATCACTTGCCCCATCGCCCTGGCTGACCTGCTTTTGCGGCACTAAATCATATCCCCCGCCTGTGAGCCTGTCATCAGCAGACGCGTACCGCCCATTTCACAACGCCAAAGCACGTCTCGTGTCAACAATCGCTGCGCTTCAGCTAATGACGTGTCGCCATGGTAATGGCAAGACACCTCTTTCCTCAATAAGTATAAGCAGACCGTTTCACAACACAGCAGCAGATTTTCAATTCCATTCCTCTCTGTGTTACTTTGAGTATTCTGTGACTCGTTTCTGTGCTCTGGTCAGCTATCTTCGCCGCTTGTAGCCCGTGTGAACACCTGTACCATCGATATGAATTATTTTAGTTTGTTTACCACACAATGGCTACAATAATGCCCTACATGTACGAGCCCGAGTATACCGAAGAGGAACTACTGGAAAGGGAAACATGCGAAAACGATGGTGCTTCGGACGGCAGTTGGTAGGACGAATCAACGGATGAAGACACCGGACCTAGTCGCATGGGCGGTGTTTCCACCTGGTGCACATGCAATCGGTGGAAGCTAATGCCAACCGGGGAGGAGAACTGCTGCTGCTGTGAAAACTCGGGATGCGTGGCCTACATTTCAGAAGGCGAGCCACGACCGCAATGCATCACCGAGCTGCCAGACTTCAGGGCAGCCTGCCTCACACGGTCCGTATTGAGGATAATGATGGTGCTCATGCACGAACTTTGCGCAACTGTTCGTCCTCGTAATAGGAGTAACGAATAAGTATAATATGCTTGTGATGCCCCTACTATTTGATGGTCGTCTCCTATATCCAAAATTACATCTACATATCAAGTCGTTCAATAGTGTGCAGTGTCTAGATAGCATTTGTCCGAGCAGAATGCCATTAGTTACAAGAATTCATCGACAACAAACGTTTAATCAACTTATCTTGGTCATTTAAAAACAGTTTGTATCATTATTTTTCACAGGTGGTACCGGCTGGTGGCCTATCGTTCCTTTACATGGTGGCTTCACGGGAGGCTTGGACACCACGTTCGAAGAGTAATACCCGCCTGTGCCGTTCGTGCCATAAGGAACAAGTTACTTACCTGTAACTGTTGTTCTTCAGCATGGGTCTGGCATGGATTCACATGCTCATGAATATTCCCCGTCAGGCCGGGAATCCTCGGTATAGAAAAAAAATCAGTATCAGTTTCGTTTCTGATCTGTCTTTCTTAGTTGTAACCAATCACTGGTCTCTGGGTCATACTGCCCACAGCCAATGACTGCCTTCTCCATAAGCCCCGCCTCCGGCAGCCATCCTCAGATTTGGTAGCACGTAAAGTGGCAGTATGACCAAGTGAAGAGCTGCAGAGGGGTAGGCGGGAGGGATCGCATGTGAATCCATGCCAGACCCATGCTGGAGAACAACAGTTACAGGTAAGTAACTTGTTCCTTCTCCAGCATGGGGTCTGGCATGGATTCACATGCTCATGAATAAGAGAATACATAGCAGTACACACATGCACAACCACGGGAGGTGGCAACAGGCTCAACATTAAGCAATACAACAACTCAACAGTAAGCAACTCTTACCTCCTCACCAGGCTCACCTTAGGCGAACAGGTTGCGCAGCACTGCTTGGCCGACCCTGGACTCCTCCCTGGAGTCCCGATCGACGCAGTAGAATCTTGTGAAGGTGTGCGTCGACCTCCACGTCGCAGCCCTGCAGATGTCCAGCAGGGGCACACCAGACAGGAACGCCGTGGTAGCAGCGATCGCTCTGGTCGAATGGGCTCTCGGACGGCCGGGCAGCTGTCGGTTTGCCAACCGGTGACAGTGCATGATGCAGCCGGAGAGCCATCTGGAAATGGAAGTCTTCGAGAGAGCCTTCCCTTGATTCACAGTCCCAAAGTTCACAAACAGTTGTGACGTCTTCCGAAAACTCTTTGTGCGGTCCACGTAGAACTTCATCGCTCTAGCTACATCCAGCGAGTGCAAAGTCCTCTCAGCCGGCGACGAAGGCGACGGGAAGAAAACTGGAAACACCAAGGGCTCGTTGAGTTGGAAGTCCGACGGCACCTTGGGCATAAAGGATGGGTGTGTCCTCAGCACCACCCTCGTGTCATGAAAAGTCAAGTATGGAGGCTTGCAAGATAGGGCCTGGATCTCTCCCACTCGTCGTGCGGAGGTGATGGCCACAAGGAAAGCTGTCTTCCATGACAGGAACTTCAAAGGCGCCGAATGCATAGGCTCGAATGGGGCCCCCATGAGCTTGGTCAGCACCACATTAAGCTCCCACGCCGGGGCAGGAGCCTTCACCTGCGGGAATGATCGGAATAGTCCCTTCATGAATTCTTTCACCAGACGATGAGACCACAAGGACGCCCGTCCCGTCGTCCTGGTATATCGGGAGATTGCAGCCAGATGTATTTTGATGGAGGCGTGAGCCAGTCCAGCTTTGGCCAGCGACAGTAGGTACAGCAGTACTTGAGGGGCCGTAATCCGCAGAGGGTTAATCTTCTGTGCACAACACCAGACAGAGAACCTCTTCCATTTATGTCCGTAGCACTTGAGAGTTGAGGTCGCCCTGGCCTTTGCAAGAACCTCTCTGCAGTCGGCCGGGATGTCGTACCCTCCAAACTCTAGTGCTGCAGGAGCCAGGCCTGCAAGTTCAGCGACTCCACTGGGTTGTGGTGAAGAATGGCGCCTCCTTCTGTGGAGGGAAGGTCTGCGTCCGTCGGCCGCTTAACTGGTGGGGACGTTGACAAGTCCAGAAAGTCCGAGAACCAGATCTGCCTCGGCCACGCCGGTGCGACAAGGATCATCCTACACCGGGACCTCTTGAGCTGGTTGATGAGCCGGAGCAGCAACGGCAGCGGAGGGAACGCATGAAGAAATATGCCGTCCCAGGGGAACGAGAAAGCATCGCCTGTGCTCCTCGGCTGGGAGAACCTGCTGGCGAACCTCCGGCACTTGGAATTCGTCGCCGTCACGAAGAGATCGATTTGGGGTTCGCCCCATCGTCGGAAGAGTCGATCCACTTGATCCTGGCGTAGTTCCCACTCGTGGCACGAGCGCAGCTCCCTGCCAAGTGAGTCGGCGATCGTGTTTTTTATTCCTGCCAGATGAAGAGGCACCAGAAACATTCCTTGGGCGACGGCCCAATGCCACAGATCCTGGGCTTCCTTGGATAGGGCCGGGGACCTGGTTCCGTCCTGCTTCCGGATGTAGAACATCATGGTGATGTGGTCGGTGAAGATCCTCACCACCTTGCCCTTGAGGGACGGAAGAAAGGACCTGAGGGCCCAGAACACCGCGCGGAGCTCCAAGATGTTGATGTGGAGAGACTTCTCCTCCGGGAGCCAAAAGCCTCTCGTGTGAAGGTCTCCGGAGTGTGCTCCCCAACCTTCCAGGGAGGCGTCCGTCGTCACCGTCACCTGGTGAGCTGGGGTCTGAAAGTCTATGCCCGCCGACAGATGGGAGCGGGTACCCCACCACTGGATCGCCTGACGGAAAGTCTCGTTGAGGGATCCTGTCCTCGAAGCTGCCCATCGACTAGATCCAGCGGGCGTCGAGGAACTCCTGTAAGGGTCTCATCCGAAGCCTGCACAGGCGCACCAGATAATGCAGGAGGACATCATCCCGAGGAGGGACTTGATAGATCTTACCCTGGCCATGTCCGTGGCCAGCAGACGCTGCACCTTGCCCAGAATGGTCATGGTCCTTTCCTCCGACGGCGAGGCCAGCCGCGCCACTGTGTCGAGCTTGGCTCCCAGAAACAGGGCGACTTGCGACGGAACCAGGTGGGATTTTGGAAAGTTGATGGAGAATCCCAGGTCCGTGAGCAGCTGGGCAGTCTTCGCAGTGTGCTCCACGGCAAGCTCCCTTGTCCTTGCCCGGATGAGCCAGTCGTCCAGGTAGGGGTAGACGTGGATCCCCTGTAGGCGCAGCCGCGCCGCCACCGGTGGGAGGCACTTGGTGAACACCCTGGGTGCCGACTTCAATCCGAACGGGAGGGCCTTGAACTGGTAGTGCCGCCCTTGGACCACGAACCTGAGGAACTTTCGGTGTCTTTTTAGAATGGGGATGTGGAAGTACGCATCCTCCAAGTCCAACGATGACAGGAAATTGCCCTCCTCCAGCTGTCCCAGAACGTGCTGGAGGGTGACCATACGGAACTTCTGTGCCTTGATGTACTTCAGTCGTCGTAGGTCCAGGATGGGGCGCCATCCTCCTGTCTTCTTTTTTACGAGGAAGTACCTTGAGTAAACTCCGGAGCCCCGAAGCCTCTTTGGGACGAGCTTGATGGCACCATTCTTGAGCATCACCCTTACTTCCAACAGTAGTTGAGCCCGATCTGAATGACACCTGGCCTAGTAGGATCGTTTGTCTGTCTTCCCCTTGTTTCCCTCCCTCCCTGCCTCGTCGCGCCTTGAAACACTTGTGTATAGGCGCGTTACAAATACCATATCATATCATATCATGTGATTTTCCTTCCTGGCCACGGGTGGAACGCGAGGGCACTTCTTCTGAAACTCGAGGGCGTGCCCTTGGGCCAGGGCGTCCAGCACCCAACGGACAGTGGAGATGGACTCCCACACGCTGACGAACCTCGCCACCTGGCCTCCCACCTCCCTGATCGATGTAGGGAAGAGGCCCCACCCCACGGTCGGTTCAATCTTGTTTGGAGGCCACCTTGCCTCCTTGACTTCCTTGTCGAAGATGACGGGCACCACCTGACTTGCCGCATCCCCGGTAGGCTTCCTGGGACGAAGGTCTTGCCGCTTGGCGGTAAGTGGAGGAGCCACTGCCGGATCCCTTGGAGGCACCTTGTCTGCCTCCGGAGCTCCGAAAGGACGGCCGTCGTTGTTGGAGCACTCCCAGTGCCCGGGCAGACTCTGTGTCTGTCTTGATGGCCTGAAGGGACTCATCAACCGCCTTCCCAAACAGGTTGTTCCAGTCGAAGGGCATGTCCAAAACCTTGGTTTGTACGTCCTGGCGGAAATCCGTGGCCTTGAGCCATCCTCGTCGTCTCAAGCAAACGCTGTTGCCCAACTGAGGGAAACAGGTGTCGGCGATGTCCGTTGTCACCATGATGGCGTGGTCCGAAGCAATCTCCCCCTCCTGTAGGATTTCAAGGGCCTCAGCCCTTTTGGCGTCCGGAAGGAAGTCTAACAGAGGGGCAATTTTGAACCACAACTCCCTGTCGTAGCGGGCTACGATAGCCAGGGCGTTGGCCGCCTTGATAGTCGCCGCTGCGGATGAGATGATCCGTCGTCCCATCATGTCCAACTTCCTGCCCTCGCCGTCCGGCGGGGAAATTGATGTCAAGGCCGATGCCCCCCCAGCTTTCTTCTTTGCCGCCCCCGAGACGACCGAATCCGGGGTAGGTTGTGCCCGAAGGCACAAGGGGGCAGCGTCGGGGACCCGGTACTTCTTCTCGTACTGGTCCCTCTTCGCCGGTGCGGTGGCAGGGTTCTTGAGGAGGGCGAGCCCCTCATCCCAGATGTCATCAAGAAGCGGTACGGCGAGGATCGTCTTCCTTTTAGCCTCGCGCCGTTGGTAAAGGAACCCTTCTTTTCTTCTGGGCAGAGCTGAAAAAGCTTGGATGCCCTGGAAATCATGGCATGAAAGGATCCAATCTCATCGGGCGTGGACACCCAAGCAGGGGGCGACGGGGGACACGTCCCGTCGTCGCCTCCGTCGTCATCTGTACCTGTCGTAGCCGTGTCCGTGCCTGTATCATCCCCGTGGGTAGTAGACCGGGGAGAAGGCAGAGCAGGCCGCAGAGGTGGGAGAGGTGGCGTAGGAGGCGTCCTCCTCTTATGCGGTGGACTCTCCAAAGGTCCTGGCCCCGGTTCCCCTGTCGGGTCTGGCTCAGGTACCTCCGTCAGGGGAAGGGGCAACCTTGTCCTTATCTCCGAGCATAAGGACTGAATCGCTGAAAAAATGGCCGCCGAGGTATCCTGTGGCGCCGGAAACGACAGGCGCGAGGGCTCTTGAGGAGCCTTGTCGGCGACACCGTCGCTCTCGTCGTCGCCCTCATCGGGATCCCTCCCGATGGGCTGGGCCTCTTCCACGACTTCGATGAGCTCTTCTTCAGAGGTCATGTCCATATCCACGATGGCCACCAGCTCCTCCCCCACCTTTTCCAACGAGGACTTTGTGGGGGTCTTCTCAATGGGCCTGAAAGACGACACCCTCCGCGGTGGCAGGGAGACTCTGGGTCCTGAGGGCGCCTCCACTGGTGTAGCCTCCACAGGCTGAGCCAGGGCCGCGGCGACATCCTCAATCGAGGTCTTAGCAGGGTGAATTAAGGCCATCGTCACCTTCTGGACGCCTGGGGCTTTTACCTAGGGGGGAGGGTCCGAGCCTCGCTCCCCCTCTGCCGGAATCTTCGAGATCGACAGGGGCCTCTCCAGAAGCTTCGCCGGGTTCTCGGACTTCCTCTTACCCGAGCCAGAGCGTTGGCTCGTGGTTGATGGCGCCGGGGAGGATGCGCCCTGACTGGCAGCCAAGGAGCCCGCGAACTTGCGGTGCCTAGCCTTTTGTTGGGCCCCCGTCGCCGGGGCACCCGCAAAGGACTTTTCTTCTTCTCGCCTGACGGGCTCTTCCCTTCCAGCCAGTTGGCGAGACGGAGGTGGCGATCCTTCATGGTACGCTCCGACATGTTCCCACAAAACGCACAGTCCTTCTCCTTGTGCGTCTTGTCCTTATGGAGACAGTAGAGGCATAACGAATGCTCGTCCTCCTTGAAAACATTCTGAAGCTGGCATCCAGGGCAGGTCCTGAACAGCTTCCTGGGCGTCGCGCTTCCTTTCTCCTGGGCCATGTCCGGGGTAGGCCTCAGAACTTCTGAAATCCTCCAAAAGCGTAACTCGATGAAATCTTCACCCTTGAGGGGCGTAGAAAACTCCGAAACGGATCCCTGTTGATCGGATGTAGAAACGGTGGAGCTTGAGGCTCTATTTAACCGAAAAATGAGAAAAATCTCCTGAAAAAGCGCAAAAACGCAGCAAAAGCTCAAGAGCTACAGCACGAGGACTCCCAACACACTTGAACTGGCGGTAAAAATCTGAGGATGGCTGCCGGAGGCGGGGCTTAGGGAGAGGGCAGTCATTGGCTGGGGGCAGTATGACCCAGAGACCAGTGATTGGTTACTACTAAGAAAGACAACTTTCGCGCCGGATGACAGTCTAATAAAAGAGGGCAAATACATAGTATTCGACAGTTGTTTGATGGATATTATAAGTATGCTGAAATGTGGGCATTCAGATGGAGGGGAAGTATGTGGGGAGCCATTGATTCATGTGACTCGTCAAAAACGAGGCAGTAACGTCAAAATACATGCCGCCTGTAGATTAAATCATGCGTTCTCATGGTCTGCACAACCGATGCTGGGGAAGCTGCCAGCAGGCAATCTACTGTGTGCAGCTGCCTCACTTTTTAGTGGGTCCAGTTTTAGAAAGTTACCGAGTCTTTCTTTCAGTTTGTGGGACTCCATTCCATTTCTAAAAACGCAGTACTACAAATACCAAAATGATTATCTGTTACCGGCCATTAGTGATGCTCAGAAAATTGAACAATTGCCTCTAGCAAGTACATTGGAAGGGAAACGATTCAGGCTAGCCGGCGATGGACAGTGCGAAAGCCCTGGATTTTCTGCCAAGTACTGCACCTACCACTTTCAGGACATGGATAGTAAGAAAATTGTGAGTTTGGTGGTCGTGCAGGTGTCCCAATGTAAATCCTCAGTGGCCATGGAGAAACTAGGATTTATAAAATCATTGCAATATCTACAATCAAGGGGAATGCACATCGACCTCATAGCCACGGACAGACACGTTTCAATTGCCAAGACAATGAGAGAGCAGTTCCCACATATTAACATCAATTTGACGTATGGCATCTTGCTAAATCAATCAATAAGAAAATCTCGGCTGCAGGAGAAAAAAGGGTTTGAAAGTATTTCACAGTGGTCCCAGTATCAGCAACCATCTTTGGTGGAGCTCCAAAACTTGTGAAGGGTCAGTGGAAATCCTACTTGAAAAATGGCAGTCACTGATGCACCACTGTACCACCGTTCACCGCTGGACAGAAAACTAACATTTCCACCAATGTGAACATGGCCCTTTGTCCACAGAGGAGGCACGGAAGAAGAAGTGGTTGATTGCATCTTCACCTACACACAAAGCCATTGAGAAGATTGTTTTCGATAAAACTCTATCAAGAGATTTGAGGGGACTGACAGAATTCTGTCACACAGGAGAATTGGAGGTGTTCCACAATATGTGCCTAAAGTACAGGCCAAAGCGATTGCATTTCGGCATACAGGGCATGAAACCTAGGACTCTACTAGCTGTCTTGGCCCATAACGAGAATGTGGGCCGTGAACAATCTAGGACTACGGGAAATGTAGGGATGCCTCACCACACTACGACCTTTGGAAAAAGAACTAAGAAATGGGTGGTGAAACCAGTATATGAGGAAATGGAGTTTGACTTTGTTAAAGGCCTTATTGTTAGTGTACTAGGAAAAGCACAGATATGGAATTTTGAGTGTTTCTGTGCAGAGCACTGATGCATTGCCACTGTGCCATGTCCACCCAAAGCAGAGCTCGTTGAGAAGTTCAAATCCCGGTTTAAATAAATCATTGTAATCGGATTGTCTTTTTGAAAATAATGTTATTGTACAGTGTGCATACAAAGTATGCTATCCCTAAACCCTCCATTCACCATCCTGGGTGGCGAACAACATGGGTGTCATCTTTGACTTCTCTCTCCATTCACCTCATATCGCTGACCTTGTGAATATGTGTATGCATATATTTTTGTTGCTGTAACTAAGTTTCGCAATCTCATGAAAATGCTGCACACTATTAACCGAGGGGAGGCTTGCGTATTGCAAATAATAAAACAAATAAACAATAAATCTCACTTTCAACTCAACTCCTCGGGTACTTTATACTTTCCCTGACCTTCCCCCAAAAAGTCAATGTCCCCATCGTTATGGTTCTCTAGGGCTGCAAAGCCCGTGGACAACAAGGACAAAATTGGGGGCCTTAGAACGTGCCAAGCGAGGCGTTGCAGATGGGAGAGAAGCCAGTTTGCATTTGCACATTGAGGCCTAGTACAAAGATGGAGTCAAAAATTCAAGTTCTCACAGATGGCTTTACACAGGATTTTTCAAAGTAAGAATGTACGCTCATGCAGAGTGAAGGTCAGCGGCTTTGATTTTTTGTTCGCGGGCTGAAGAGGCCCGCGAATCGCACTGGCAGTATAAGGTTCTATTGTTTTTTGACCGTGAGGGACAGGGACCATGCCGAAAGGA
Source organism: Ambystoma mexicanum (assembly GCF_040938575.1). NCBI lineage: Eukaryota > Metazoa > Chordata > Amphibia > Caudata > Ambystomatidae > Ambystoma > Ambystoma mexicanum. Next base: position 1,137,117,595 of record NC_090931.1, on the reverse strand, counting down.
CTTCATTTGAAGGAGGGGGGCAATCACGTAAGAGACGATAAGGCTGAAAATTCTGAAACTAGACCGAGTTTCATGTTAGTTCAGTATATGAAAAATCGTTGGCACAAACAGTGGGATTTACGGACTGTATTACGCAGAGATACAATGGAATGTAAGTAACTCTTTAGACACTTTTATACCGGAATGAATGAATGAATGAATGAATGAATGAATGAATGAATGAAGAGCAAGTACAACATTTGTGGGATCGTCTTTCTACCGGGCACATGGGCATGCATGTGCCGATTCGACACGCATGTAGACAAACAGTCGTTTCTCAGTGGTTCCACAGTAAAAAAAACATTAGTTTGTGTGTTTCCCTCGATTTATTTTGTTAGTTTTCGCATCGCTTTTAGAGCCGAACATACTCCATTGCACTATCCTCACAAGCAAATAGTTTCAGCTCGCCCGGAATAAATAAAATGAATAATAGTAATAAAGATCGGCTGGTGAGACCAATTTCAATTTTTATGTTTTCTAAACTGGTACATCCTACCGTACTGCCACTGCCACCTATTCCAGACCCCGGCAGACAGATTTTTCAACCGCCAGCTGCAGCTTCTTGTAAACAACTGCACGACGTTGACAATTATATGGGACGATCGCCAAGGGGCCATATGCCCTTACGCGGTACTAGCGGCTAGAAGCAACATATCGACCTTTACGGTGGCCTAGTGCCTAGTTGATGGAACAGCCTTGTGGTTCACCGTGCGTCCAAAGTGCTTCTTTTAACAAAAACCAACACCCGGTGTACCATAAAGGAACAGCGCGTGACTCACGATAAACTTTTCCGGATTTGCAGATCGAGAGAAAAGAAAAAAAATTCCGATTTAATATGCCAATTGCTGAATATTCTCTAAACATTTAATGTCAAATAAATGTACTTTACCAAATGTACCGTATTGCTGTTTGATTTTAAAGTACAGTTTCATATTCCGAATTGTGGCGCGCTGTGTTGTGAGTTGATCTGTGTTGGTTTCCGGGTTCTGTGTGAAGTCGCGTAGAAGACGACTGGGCGCGTTTGCCTACGCAGCAGAGTAACGTCACGGAGAGAGGCGGGGAATATGAATGTTTTGATAATGTCAGGCTCAGGGGCAGGGGATATGATTTAGTGCCGCAAAAGCAGGTCAGCCAGGGCGATGGGGCAAGTGATAGGATTATCACAAAATGGCAGCGCCCAGGTGCCTGTTTTCACGTGTGTTTAATGGACGAAAACTCGGGTAAGGTCCATAGGAAATTTTTCTAAAATCGAGCGACTTAGGCTTAAAAACACATGGCCGACCCGTAGGGACAATAAAACATTTTGACTGACTCATTCCTTTAAAGTCTGAGTGCTGCTGAATCAACTCACTTCGTACTGGGTTCGCACGCACAAGTTTCTTGTCTTCTCATAATGCTGCAGGATTGCGTTAAGAAAGAGATTGCTGCTCTCACTCCGTATTAAAGTTCACGTGCACTAGTTATCTATTGTTCATAACGTCACTGGACCGCGTTATATTGAGAATGGCAGCTCTCACCTTTTATCTGCTTCTCAACAACATCATTGTACGTGCCTCCACAGCTGATCCGAAATGAAATGCGCTGCGCAGCTACAACGGTCGCGAAAGACACGCCCACGCCACCTCACGCTCTTAGGTCCTTTCCTCAGAAGCGGCACTCAACTTATTTGTATTTATTTTATTTGTAGAACGCACCTGGCCAAAGGCATATGGGCGTATTTCGTAAATTACAGTTCCATATAAACATCAAGGTATAGTTACACATATTTACAAGAGAGCATGAAAGCATATCTTATGTTACAGTTGTAGATGAGCAACAGGTACAGTTACACAAGTGTACAAAATGCATGAGCGAATGGTATGTAGTCTAGTAGACAGTAAGTAGGAATGTGAAGGTATTATACAACAGGGAGGCAGCTAGAATTGGGAGCGAACTAAAAAGTACCAAAAAGTACAAGAGCTACAGTACAAGATACAAGGTTCATGTGCAGCAAGACGGCTTTAGATATCCTGGGATAACAACCATGTCTTGGCTTTGTGCTTGGAAAGATGGCTCATTCCTAATGGGGTTGGGCAGCGAGTTCCATAATTTAGCATTGATGGACCGGGGAGCTCACCCCGCCAGCTTTTTGAAGTTTGTATCTTGGTACGTTGAGGTTATGCGATTGGGTGGATCTCAATAGGCGTGTTGAAGAGTGATGAACTAAACGGTTTACCAAGTAGGTGGGGGCTTGATTATTCACACATTTATGTGTGAGGGCGAATGTTTTAAGAGATATTCTTTGGGTGACCGATAGCCAATGAAGGCTTCGTCTAGTGTTCGAGATGTGTGCAGATCTAGGAAAGTTAAGGGCAGCCCTAATGGCATTATTTTGGGTAACCTGGAGTTTGTTTAGGTTGCATTGACTAGTCCCTAGGTACAGTGCATTACAGTAATCTAGTTTAGACAGGACCAATGTTCTAGCTAGAATGATGCAATTAGGAGTGTTGAGGAAAGGGCGGCAGGCTAGAGATCAATTTTCAGGTGTATGTGGAGGCTTCAATGACAGCATTAGTTTGTCTGTTGAGTGAAAGTGTGGATTCTGAGGGTATGGGTGTTCTTAGTGACCTGGATAGTGTTACCATCAATGTTGAAGGCTTTGAAGGCCGGGTCCAATTTGTTCATCCAGTTCTGGGAGCCGAGGATGAGGTGCTCCGTCTTGTCATTATTAAGACAGAGCTCATGTTGAGCCATCCAAGCCTGTATGATTTGATAGACCTCATTCAGAGCCTTAGAGTCTATAGTGTGGTCCCCTGTAATGGGAATGAGTATCTGGGTGTCGTCAGCATAATTTATGTAAGTGACACCCACATAGTCAAGGACTGGTGATGGTTCGGCGGAGTGGGAGAAGACCCTCATGGTCACGTTTAAAAATGCTCTGATCCAAATAGTGGCTTTGTCTGAGAAGTGGGCAGCAGTTTTGAGGTGTTGCCAACAGATATGGTGGTTGACCAGGTCAAATGCCGCTGATAAATCAAGGAGAAGTAGCAGGGCTAGTTTACCATTATCTTCCCGAAAGCCTTTATTTACTCAGCTGTGCTTACATCTCACGCGTGCAAGCCAGCATTGACAAATAGCTTCTATGGTTGCCAAAGTTTCTTCTTGAAATACTCCTCACTTTTAAAACCTACTACACAGGTTGCAGGAAACAGTCTAACTTTTCTGCTACACTAGTAACTAAATAATTTTTTACATTTAACTTCAATAAAAGAAATAGAACTGAGATATGCTCTTGTTAAACATTATTTTTTCTAATTGCTTCAATCACTTATCTGAACTTGACATCTCTGGCTCTCTCAGATGGCTGGTTACTGGTAATTCTTTTTTTGTTTTTTTTTTAACTCTTTTTATTGAATTTTACAACAGGTCAAACGCAGAAAAACAACAGTCTCAGGCGCTGCAGGCACCACATCACTCTATAGTCATCTTTAAGAAAAGACATTATCTCCCCCCAATCCGCAGTAAAGTTCCAAATCTCCTTTTAAAAGGCCCACCACCCCTTTTACCGCTGTCATAATTCAGGAGACAGTTGATGTCCCATTTCGCTCTTCACTTGGGTTTCCTTTACGTTGCCTCTTGCCTTCTTTGCCTCCTCTTCGCCTTTTCTCTCCTACTGTTGACCATTCCCAGGGTTTCATCCTGGGGAGAGCAGACACACCTTGAGCACCCGAGCTCGGGGGGACTGGGGGGAGGGGGGAGTTCATCCGAAATCAAATGAAGGAGATCAGCCCCTTCCTGGAGGGATGTGATGCGCTTCTGGGCCCCCTCCCATTCAAACAGTAGGCCAAACTGGAATGTCCATTTGTAACGAATATCCTTCTCATTTAAAACTTTTAGCAGAGGGCCCATTTGTCTCCTTTTGATGAGAGTGCCGCTTGCTAGGTCCTGAAATAATGCGATCTGCTGGTCTTTGAACATAATAGGTTCCTGCTGCCGAGCTGCTCAAAGCACTGCCTCCTTGTGGGCGTATCTAGCAAATGCAACCGGAACGTCCGTAGGCCTCGCCATCTGGCCCTTAATCACACGCCCAGTTCTGTGCACTCGGTCCAGTTCGACTTTCACAGGGCTCTCTTCATCCAGGATGTCGGCAAAAATGCCCCGAACGACCGCTTTCAAATCCTTGTCTAGCACCGACTCTGGTAGCATTTTCACTCTGATATTGATCCTTCGGGATCTATTTTCCAAATCTTCCATTTGGATTTCAAGATTTTGTGTTGCCACATCTAGTCTCTCAATGGCTTCACTGTTGGCTGTAGTCTCTACATCTACTCCTTGGAGGCCCTTTTCCAGGGTATTCTTTCCCCTAATTGCCGCAACTCCTGCATTATCTCTCCTAGGGCTTCGTTCAGGTCTGCTTGCATCAATTGAAATTGTTCCTGAAAAGTTTTAGCCAAGTTAGACTGTAAAGCTTCAGCTCCCCCAGGTATTCCTGTCTGGACATTACGGTATGTTCCTCTGAGACTCCTTGGTCGGAATCTCCTCTGGATGTCTCTTGCGAGGGTCCCAGGCCTTCCCTCGAGGGGTGCACTGGCCAGATTGCGGGGAGCGTGCCTGAAGTGTCCCCCGCAGTATGAGCCACTTTCCCCCCTTTTCCTTTGATTTTCGTGGCCATGTCGCACGCCTTCCTACTGCCTGTGCTTCTATAGCTCTCCTGGAAGTCTGACCGTGGACACCCGTCAACACAGTAGACCTTCTCTATGCCTGCAGAAAATGGGTTTCCTAGCAACAGTGGGATGGGTCTTTATGCCGCCGGGAGCAATTTCAGGGGAGTAGGCCTCTGCTTATGCAGGAGGGGGAGTAATGGATTGCCAAGTGCTGTTCCCTCTGATTCCCCGGTTGGGGCAGGCTATGTAACGCCAGATCTGAGTTCTCCCCCGGATATTTCCACTCTGACCTTGCACCAGCCCCTTCTTAGGCAACTCGGGGGGTTCCTCTCCACCACAGGGGGGCCGGGCAAGGCGATCAGGCCCACACCGTAGCACCCTCAGTGTCGCACCACACTGCCATCCGCGACACCACGTCTCCCGGCGTATTCTCCAACCTCTCGCTCTCCCCTGTGGCGTTTGCAGTGCTTCTGCTTATCCAGGCCACCAACCGGGGTCGGACCTCCTCCTCCGCCCCAGACCCCTTCCCCGCTCTCTGCTGGTCTTCCGAGTAGTTTTTCTTCTCCCCTTCCACACCCACTGCCTAGGCGCTGCCCCTTCACACTTACTTTGGGGTTGTGAGGTGTTCCAGCGTGGCAGGTCACACTACAACTCCGCGCCTTATCAGGAAGGGGGAAGGTCGGGCGGGTGCATCACGTCCCTGGTCCGCCCTCACCAGTTCACAGAGTCTCGCTGGGCACCTTCGGTGCACCACCGCGCCTTTTCTTCTGTGGGGTTCCTTCACTCCAATGCCCTTCCCAGCACCTCGCATCGCCGAGCCACACCGCTGCAGCTCCTCCGAGCGCTCCTCTCCTTTACGCTACACCGGAGGGGGGAGAGGGGCGGACCGAAAAACAGCTCCCGCGGGTACACCCGCTCGTGCAGCCGGCCTCCATTGCTATGCTTCTGCCAACTCTCCCCGGCACCTCTTTGCTCCCTAGAGCCTTCCAGGTCCTTCTGACTCCAACTCACGGCGCTGCGGCTCCTCCTGCCTACGACTCCCACCGGACACACACGGGGCCGCAGCTCCTCTCCCAGCGGTACCGCACTCGGGGGCCGAAAAACAAGCTGTCTGCCGGAGCTCCGCTCCTCCTCCACACTCCCCAAAAAGCCTCCTTAATCCCTAAAGTGAACCGTTGACGGGGCGGTGGGCAGTTAACATCAACTGGGTTCGGAGAGCACCGTCGGCATGACTACACAGTGCCGGCGGCCATCTTGGAATCAGTTACTGGTAATTTGATGTTCCTTTCTTGAATTGAATTTCTTTAACAGGGGCTCTTGAGCGCTGTGACCATCCTTGATCAGATCTTGAATGAAAGGCAGTTTAGAACCTCTTGTTAGGCAGAATCCTGTGCAGTTCCCTTGATGAACACAGCTAGAAGATTAGGACTACAGGAGTAAGCAGTAAACCCAATTGTTAGCAGTCCGCACCACCCAGATTTACCTGGTAGCTGTGGCTGAGCAGTCAGACTTCCCTCAAGAAGAGTAGGGCAGTATATAGAGTATACACAATAGGGCTAAAACACAGTAGAGCAAACAAACACTGACCAGAGCTTTGTATCAAAAGTATATAATTATTTATTTAAAACACACTTTAGGCAATACACAAGCACCCCAAGTCAAAAGCAAGTTAAAACACAGTCAGGTAAAGTGTACACACCCCCCTTGATAACTATTAGACAAGTCAGACTTAACACACCACTATTTGTTAAAACAGATGTGAGCGCGTAGCCTAGATGGCACTCCAATAGTTAAGTCAAAGGGAGAGAAAAAGGCAGGGCATAGAAATAAAACAGTTCCCAACACTTTTAGAAGTTCAAAGCAAGGGAGTAAAGGCAGTATACACTGTAGAGCCAAAGTTCATAGGCCAGGCCCACTTTAAATGGAGCAAAGCGAAATGTGCCCAAGATCACAGAGTTTAAAATGCACTAAAAGTCTTTGCAGAATGTTCAAAAGAGGTTGGGGTGATTCAAGAAGTAGAGTTAGAAGGGCTGGGGCCAACCCAGTTGGAAACCCAAGGACATAAGGGTCCACCTTTAGCAATCCGTGGAAAGGGAGGCCAGGCAGAACACAGTACCTTAAAGAGAGAGGAAGCTCCAGCAGTGGCAGTTGTTCCTGGCAGTGATTGCAGTTCGTTGTTTCGACCGGGGGAAGAGTGGATCTCGTCAAGGAGGAAACCTGGAGTCGTTGCACTGCCACGGGATGAAACCAGCTGTGGAGTTCGTCGGTTAAAAGGTGCGTTCCTTTTATTCGCGGTCAAAGTGGTGAAGCTTGGCTATCCGGCCGCCGGGGTGCTTGGCACGGGCGATTCGACCAAGAGACGTCTTTGGAAGGCGAAAGGGGTGAACTGGTTGATCCCACCAGCTCAAAGGAAGAAGACTCCTCCAGCAGAAGATCTTCTCTTGTCGTTAGGAAAGTGGTGAGTTTGTTGCAGCAGGGCTCCACCGGTGGTGTCGTCGTTGCAGATGGCTCAGCTTCTTCCCCTTTCAGATTCTTGCGACTTCTGAAGTTCCAGTCCCAAAAGCCCTGCTTTTATGCAGAAAAACCCCCCAGTCAAACCTGCTAAGTGGTGAGCCGGGCGGCTCACCACTGGCCCAATCAGAACAGAGTGCGACTTGGGTTGCTAAGGCAACGCAGTCCAGGGTGCCAATTCCCACACCCACACATCCTGTAGAACACAGACAGAGTGGCACCAGTTGGAGGGCTTCTGTGGAGAAGCCTGTCAAAAAGTGGAACAAAGGGCCCGACCTTGGTTGGAGTTAGAGACAGACACGAACGCCATTTTAGAAAAAAAAAAAAGAGTTCTGGCAAAAAGACCCAACCGTTGATTTAATATTAAATAAATAAATCGGCGGTATCTTTAACATTGCACCAAAAAGTGGTGTGTTTAAAATCAATGGGAAAATCCCATAGGAAATATTCAGGTGGAATATTTTGCGTGGTAACCACTGCCACCAGCCAGAAACTCGACAAGGGGGGCTGGACAGTGCCCCCTTGAAAACAGACACAGGGGCAATCGAATTAACCCCTTCCAGTACTTCCACAATATGATGGTTTGTACTGGTTCTGTTCACAATTTTGGACTAGTAAAGTCAATGGTGACTTTACATGCCCTGGGAGACAGTAGTCAGTCCCAGGGTATGGAGTCTATGTTTGGGGGTCACTATGACACCCCTGTGTTACTGCACTGAGGGTGCTGTGTAACACATACACAAAAACAGATCATACCCTATGGAGTAAAAGACCCCATAGCCCATAAGCACACAAAAAGTCAAAGACATACCTCAAATCATGCCTAAGAGTGGGAGGAAAAGTCTCACTCTTAGCAGGAGAAAAAAACAAACCCCAAAAATCCAGCAAAGCTGCTGGGGGACTCACTAGGTTTGGGAAATTAGCCTTATAAGAGAATTCTCCCCAACACCTCTCCAGAGTGTAACGCTCACCTTGTATCCACGGGGACATCACTCAGCCTGTTCTGACCTCTTACGACCTCAAACCCTTCCCTGGAGGCTACTCGACTGGCGACTGGGCCTGAAAAACAGGATTGGTAGAGTTTAACTCCCTATTGTCTATGTGTGCTTGAACCCCTTCTTCCCCGGGGTCCAACCCTTCTCTTTGATCCACAGCTCACCTTGTTTTCTTGGATAGTGTGCTCTCCATCCTGCTTTCAGCGCAGGGGCGCGTTGATTGATGCGGGCTCGTTGCTGCCTAGTTACTTCACTGGCAAGAGTCCGACAGGCAAGTATAATGAGTCTTTTGAACAGTTCTCTAACTTCGTTCCTTTCCTTCCTTAGATGATGGCCGGCGTCCGTGGATGGCAGCGCGCTGCTGAGATGAGTGGCGCTGAAGGTGAGTGAGAGCGCGATGCGCGATGCACCCCTTTTGTATTTGCATTGAACAGAGTTCTTTTTCTGTGTCTTTTAGGTGCCGCAACGTTTTCAGCGTGGATGCCGGTTATGAAGAACAAAATGCAGTGGGTAAGCGCGGATGCGGCGCCTCTAGATGTTTCCACGCTAACCTGGAGTGTCTTTTCCCTCTTGCAGATGGATGAGAAGTTCCGGAGCCAGAGTTCCCCCAGAGCGGCTGGGATTCAGGTAAGCGTTTGAAGCTCGTACAGAATTTAAAAATAAGCGAAGATTTGCACACTGCTTACTAATGCCTTTTTTCTGTTCTTTTCCCTTTACCTTAGGAAGCGGCGTGCCAGGATGGGAATGACACCGCCGAAGATGCCCGCAGAACAGAAGGAGCGATGAATGATGGGCAGGAGCGCTGCAAGGTAAGGCTGTTCCTAACGGTGTTCTTGTTCTTGCAAGAGCTGAGCGCAGAAGACAGATGCAGGGCTACTGGAGACCGATCCGAACACGGTGAGTGTCACGCTGCAGGTGCAGAAAACGCAAAGCATGTGTCTCAGCCTGGGTGTGGCTTAAATAGTCTCTGGGTATCCCGGGTGTCTCTGGGCTGAACCACACCCAAAAGACTAGACCGCACATGCAGTTCTGGGAACCGAAATATGTTGGGGCATCCCATCTTGTCCCCATCAATGCACTACAAGTCCAATACCCAATGTTATCATATGGGAGTGAGTGAGTCTGGTGCCACAAGCGCCAAGTCTGACTCCAAGTGGGTCTTTGGAGGGATGGAGAGGCCCTTGAGGGCCATGTAGGTGATTGTGGCCTGGCTCCAGCCTGACATCTTGGAGGGCTGGGGACATGAGGGGCAGGAATCATGACACTGAGGTTCCAAACTGCATCACAGTATTTCAGACCAATCACTGCTGATCAGGAAGTACTCCATCATGAGTTGGGACAACAGTTGCTGACTAATATGAAAGTAGATTAAGGAAATGGCATTTCAATGTAATTGACCTTCCTACACTACAACAACCACCATGAGAAATTACTAATGTCTAACCTGACGCCTTCTTTTACCCAGGGACAGTCTGGATCCGGTCGGTTTGGTTGCAGTTCTGGCCCCACGGTTGGCGTCTATCCTGGAGGCTCCTGCAATAGCGACATCAAAACACCACGCCACGCTACCGCAACCAGCCACAACACCTCCAACCACCAGCGTACTCAATGAATGGCATCAGACATTGCATTGCGTGTGCACAGACCTCCAATGAGGAAACACGCAACCAGGAACTTCGCACTGCCGCCTGCACTTAAACGCCAGTTATGTAAAAGAATACTGATTATTAAATTGTATCCAGACTAGAGAGTAATGTTATCCTCAGATTTGATTCTTCCGTCTGGATTGGCCTATCATTTGGATCTCTCTCTGGATTTGGCATACTGAATTGGTTTTTAATTTAGGACACCTGGCTTGGTTCTCAGTCTGGATTTGGCATGCTCATTTGGTTTCTTGATTTTGGACTTCTTACTGGCTTGCTTATGGACTTCCCCAAAGGCTCTGTTGTCTTGATAGTCTCCTCTGTCTCTTCTTCATTGATCCTTTGCAACATTGTTCTCCCTGGATTCCGTCTTGTTCTGGTGTTCTCCCTGGATCCTCCCTTTAGTGGCCTCCTCGTGCCATCCTGGTAGGTCCCTGCGTCCTTTGCTTTTCTGCTCAGCGGACTGACATGTACAGAAGTTGGACACAGTAGATTGATGTGTCCTTGTTTCACCCGGGTTGTTAGGCTTTACGTCGGGTTTCCTCCATTGTGCGGTTTTGTGAACTATGGACTACACATTCAATCAGGATTGTCTTTGTAGGTTTGACTGTCCTTGTTTGCAACTTCCAGTTAGGAGGCGATACTGAGGGGATTGATCAAGGTGGCCTACAGATAGTATTGGTTACTTTCATAATTGTCAGTTATATTTTGTTGTTTGTAGCTGTTGAAGGCGAGCGTCCCCCAAATAGCACGATCCTCCCCACAATTAGAGACAATAATGGACTCTCCCAGGATGCGAATAAGGCCAGGACAAAGTGCGGGTGAGATTAAATGGGAGTTTATCAATCAGAATAGGGCATGCAAAGAACTCTGCTATTGTCAGACAGAGCGCTCTCGGAGTTTGCAAAGACAGGCATATATATTTACAGAATGCGTCATAAGAACCTACATACTATAGGGGGAACAAGTTTGTGGGGATTGGGTGGTGATGACTAACTATAGGAGTTGCTGCGATGTGGTTTGCCGTGGCTGGAGGACGTCACTGGTTACCCTCGTGGGTTGGGCTGGGCCTGGCAGGTCAGCTGGGCTCATCCGGACGGTGTTGTTGTGCCAACCGTGACCAGTGTCAGTGATGAATGTCTTTCCTGGCTTTCTGCCCTAGGGCCACGCACACCGCAGTCATTCAACATTGCAATATTATCTTCCCTGGTAAATCTTCCAATAGGTTATTCTACAGGTTAATGCAACACAGGAGGAATGCACCTAGAGTGGGGTCTTTTGGCGATACATCAATACATGGTTACCATCGTCCTGTTGACCGGGTATCAGAGGTCGCGAGGTTGGGTCTCAGGGCATGGGACAGGCGGTCCGCGTTATCATGTCTTGTTAGAAGTCATTATGGATGTGTTCCTGTAGTGTTGCCATAATATTGGGTGTCCTAATTTCACAGGGGCCATTAACCTAAGGTGAGCCGGTGGGTCGTGGAGCCTAACAAAAGGCGCCTTTGGATCTGTGTTTTCAGGCGGGGTTTACTGCTGGGTTGTAAATAATTCAGGTGGCAGGCCGTGGCCTTGGGCGCTGCGGGGGAATGTGAATGTCTGAAGCGGCTCCAGCCGAATTGGGGGAGGTGGAGCAGAGCAGCACAGGCCTCTGCTTTTTCATCTGGCAGACTTCACTGGGGGAAGGGGGAATGGCCTTGCATGTGCTTCACAAAGGTATTTTCCTCGTGTGTTGCAGATTTAGGTGGAAGAGACAAACATTCACATAGTACACAATACTCATTGAGTCTTTTCAAAACTCACGTTTTTAGTGCCATCCATATGGCCAATTCGAACATATTACTTATACGCTAAGTATTTAACAACCACAAAATTTTGTTACATGTCTATACATGTGCGGTAAGTGAGGTAGTAGTAAGGTTGGTGGAGCGCGCAGGAACAACCCGCCAATAAGACTGACTGCAGTGACACATGGTGAGCTTGGACATACATATGGTGCATTTTCATGCACCCCTTACTTGAGCTCCCAATTGGGTTGCATTTGTCTTTCCTTGCACTCTAGCAGCATTAGTTCAGTTATGGCATGGGACCTTGGGGTGCAGGCTTCTTGGTAGAACACAAAACATGAAAAACCCCCGGGACACTTTTACTGTTTGCGCATAGCTACAGGGATGTGGGTGCTTCATCCCTAATGTCACATAAGCACACATTCTGCCATTCTTATGGAGGTTACAGGTTTTTAGTCAGAGAGGTCGGGGAGTGAAAAGTTTCATCACAGGTGGTTTGCTCATTAGTATTTGGGGACTCTGCTTTTGTCAGGGGACCATTTTACAGTTCTTTTCCACCCCAGCCCTGCTGGCCGGGTCATACTGGAAACAACGATACACTGCGGAAGGTGAAATGTTACAGTGTTGGTATCTAACACTAGCTCATGTCCGTCTGTTCGTGGGAACGGGCTCTCAGCGGATCTGCCAGAGAGCTGCGGCCACAGGGATAATTGAAACTCTCCAAGGGTGGGGGCCGCGCTGTGGTGCACAGGGCTCAAACCATCTTTATTTCACAAAATGGTTTCCAGGGCCTAGCCAAATTCAGCAGGTTTAGTCAATGTCTTCAGCCAGTGGCCCACCCACCACCTGGGTCCTGGGGGGGGATGAAGGGGAGGGGGTCTCCTGGACCAATCCTCCCATACACTGAAGTGCTTGCATACCCTACCTGGTGGTGTGAATTGTTTACATTTTCACTTGATCCCTCAACACTTGATCTTGGTGGTGGTGCACTCAAGAGGAAAGTATCCGACAATCCGACAGAGGGGTTCATGTGTAAAAAACACCTGATGATCCTCAAATCTTGATACTGCATATCAAACCAATACCAGATGCTTTGTACAGAACTGTGGCATAACACCCACCTTCAGCAGGACCGCAGAGTGGTATCCATATCAAACCAGCACTGCAGACTATCAATTCGTCCCCAGCACAAACAAAGAATTACAGTATTCTGAGAGGGTTGTAATTCCCAAATGCCGGCAGACCTACATATGAAAAGGGGCAGGGCTCAAAGCCCATTATATGCATTTTCTTAACTGTAACCAAACGCCTGCAGAGAAAGAAGACCGTGGTTGGCATGGGGAACCAAGAGGGACAATATAAAGATCACAGGAAACCGGACAGGTTAGGTTATTCGGCTCAGGTCAAGAGAACAGGAGGACCAAAAATATCATGCAGCGCCCACTGAGCTGCAGTGCAGAGATGGTCCCAAAGGACTAAGGTATCCTCCTGCAGCCCTCACTGATCTGCTGTCTTGGGGCAGAGTGGGTTGTTAGTGAAGAAATCCCAGGACCTATCTAACCCCTGAATAGTTAAACAGGAGGCCCCAGGAGAATCATAGAAAGGGAGATCCAGGGGAAATGAGGACACTGAAGAAACTAGCGTCCTGCTACAAGTAGCGATGTGATGGGATTACTTTCACTGAAGGCAATATGTCTTCCCACTGCTGTGTCTGGTGCCAAATGCACAGTGAATGCCTAGCCCCGGCTCAGTGAAGAGCTGGAGCTCCATGCGGAGTACAAGGGCACAGGTTGATCCTGCTGCCATCTTGAAATAACAGCAGCGAACTGCAATGCACGTCTATATCGCCACAATGACCAAGATGCTTGTTGGATCCCGACAAAGACCTAGCAGAGGAAGGACAGTGCAGAGAGGATTGCTGAAAGCATGTGTAAGGGGAGGTATTGATTGGTGGGAGAAAGTGGTACTTGAGTGTCAGTGTGTGTGCAAGGTAAGGGAAACTATCGGAAGGAGAGTAGGAGGTGAAAGTAAATGGTAATGTGACTGGGAGGGTGAAACTAGAGTGGTTGAGGAGAAGGTGTGGGGGAGTGGAATGTAGAGTAGTGTGGAAAGCGGAAGAGTAGCAGTGTGGAGATGGGAAGAGTAGAAGTGTGGAGAAAGGGGGGGGAGTAGTGGTAGGGAGTGGAGGAGAGTAGGAGTAAGGAAGGGGACAGCAAAAGGGACAGAGGGAGAGACAAATGAGAATTAGAAGAAGGCTGATGGCCTTCTGGAAACTTTGATGATCTTCGCCCTTGAGGGGCGCCGAAATTCACCGACAACGGAACCCCGCTGTCGGCAGATAGCGAGAAGAGCTCACAGGCTCTTTTGGAACAAAAATAGAGCCGTTTTCACCTTGTAAACACACAAAAAACATAGAAATCGCTCACAGAGCAAAATGGAGGCCTCCCAACAATGAAGTGTGTGGTAAAAAACGGAAGATGGCTGCTAGAGGAGGGACTTAGGGAGATCACCGCCACTGGATGGGGCAGTATGACTCAGAGTACAGTGATTGTTTTAAAGGAGAACGACAATTTGTAAGTGAAAGTGAAAAACTGTTTTTACTTTTACTGAGGATTCCCAGCCTGACAACAGGGAATATTCATGAGCATGTGAATCCATGCCAGACCCGATGCTGGAGAAGGGCATTTGTTTTTAGGTGATCACAACCAGACAGTCAATTGTTAGGCAGTAGGGGTAGCAATCTACAGTGGCCAACTTGGAGTTCAGGGACAACTGAGCTAGGGTACCACAAAGGAGAGATGAGAGTGAAAGGGACATCCCTTAGTGAGCTCCTTCTCCATTATTGAAATAAAAATCCTTGAACGGTCTTCTGCAGGTTGGTGTATTCCGGTCACGTACCTTGTGAGTTTGATGCCAGGATGGGCAAAGGAGAGCCTCTCCAGGAACACAAGCCAGCCCTTGAGTGGAGACAGGGAAGGCTTGTGAGACAGGAGCAACCACCTTGCGAAACCCTCAGGGGGGTAGAAAAACCAGGAGGGTGGTGCAGCAGGAGGATGGTTTAAATGAAGGACAGCAGGCAGAACTCCTCCAGGCAACACAGGCATCAGGATGCCAGGAGAGCAGCAATAAGAAACTGGAAGGGTAACAACTTCAAGAGCTGAGGAAGCAGGCAGGAGAAGAGTCAAGAAAACAAGGAGGAACAGGAGTACCAGGAAAGGAAACTGCAGGAAACAAAAAGGCAGAACTTGGAGTGTCGGCACAAAGGAAACAAAGCAGAGCATTGTGATGCGAAGAGCTCCAGGAAGCACTTCATCCTATACTGGCAGTGTGAAGTGGTCGAGGTAAGGACAGGAGACCTTGTATGTATATATAAGCCTTTATTTAGCTTTAAGTAATTAAATATATGGATAGAGGAGTACGGATGCAAGGCCCCACCGACTGTGGCTGCAACGATCTTCTCGGTTTGAATGTCAGAACGTTCACCGACCTGCGTCTCTCAACATTCCAACATTCTATCTTTCTCTCACCACGAGAGCTCCTCGCGGATTCTCGTGATGAGATAAGACACGTGCATATTTCACATCTCCCTTCCTTAGCCTCCTGCTGTCCATTAAAAGTCTGGTAAAGATTTCTTCTGTGTCCTTTAAATACTCATACAAAGTCTTTCATGTATTCTGGTCTGCAATTCTCCTTCCTGTTCTTGACACCCGTGAGAAATCTTTGTTTTTGGCAAGGAAATTGTCGACATTACATTTCTGTTTGACATTAATTTCACACGACTATTACTCTCTTCCATGTTTTCACCACTATCCATACTTCTTTGTTCCTTATGTACAGATTCATTTGGACTTACATTACTATATGACTTCATCACACACACCCTTTCCATATTCCAAACTCTTCCATCTTTCACTCTTATTGCATGTTTGAAAATTTCGACTACACCCATCAGCTTGGACCATTTGCAAGGACCATCTCTCAGTACTGGGGGCAGTTTAATTCTCACCAAACCCTCCACTGTGGGTGTTTCCCTCTCTTTTCCTTTCCCTACATGACTATCATGAGTTATTTTGTTTCTTAGCTAGGCGTTTCTAATGTTCTCCACTGTTTCTCCAAAATCTTTTCTCACAACCATTTCCCTCTCCATCCAGGATGGAGTCAACTTAGTGTTTGCTCTGCATCCCCTACTCATTTCAAATGGCGACAAACCAGTCGTACAATGTGGTGTAAACCGGTGAGCAACTATCTTTCTTTTCACTGCATCTTCCCAGTTGAGTCCATTTGCCCAAGCACAACGAATGGCAACTTTGAGTATTTTGTTGAATCTCTCAACTACACCATTCGTTTGCGGATGATATATTGCACTTCTTTTATGCGTAATAGAATTTTCACTACAAAATTTCTCCATTTCCTTCGACCTAAATTGGACTCCATTGTCAGTTAATATGTTTCTGGGGAAACCTTCTCTAGCACATATTTCTGACATGAATTCCACAACTGTCTTGGCATTCATACTGGGTTTAATAAGAACTTCTATCCATCTGGTCAAATGATCAATGACTACAAGACAAAACTGTTGTTTACCATCACAGAATATAGGTGCTAAAATGTCTATGCCCAATTCATCCCAATTTTTCCTGGAATACTCGTTACCACCATAGGGTATTTTGCATTCACACATGCTCTGTCACTCTCATTGCAAAGGATACATTCTCTGATGACTCTTTCGATCTGCAAATCGCATCCCGGCCACCAGAAGTCATCACGTATTCTCTGTTTGGTCTTCACTATTCCTTGATGACCTTCGTGACCTAGCTCATTAATTTTATGTCGCAGGTTCACAGGTGGAACTATCCGATCATCTCTCATGACTCTGTTATTCACCACATTGAGTTCATCTACAACCTTCCAATATTCCATGAGATTGTGTTCTTCAAATGTATCTTTCTTCAGATATTTAATGTTTTGAAAGATTTGTTTAAATTTCAGCATAACATCATCTTCTTTTTCAGCTTCTTCCCATTCTGTTTTAGATATGGAAAATGTCTCTATATTTAAAACAACTTCTGAGTTTCATTCTCATCATCATTCTCTACATTGTTGGTGAGCCGTGACAATCGGCAGCGCGATTTTTCACCCCTGGCACGTATCGTACTGTGCAGTTGTACTCTTGCAAAAGTATGACCCATCTTTTTATTCTGTTGGACACATTATCCAATCCTTTATTCATAATGACATGTATTAATGGTTTATGATCAGTGCGGATTTCTACCTCTACTCCCAAAATGAAATTTCTAAACTTCTCCGTCACCCACTTGATGGCCAATATCTCTTTCTCTATTGCGGCATAAGACTTTTCCGCACCTTTTAACAGTCTTGATGCAAATGCAATTACATTTTCTTTCCCATCAACTTCCTGGGTGACAACAGCTCCAAGTCCCAAATTGCTAGCATTCGTCGTAATTATAGTCTTCTTTCCACTTTTGAAATTCTTTAATGATGGTGCTCTGCTCAATTCCTGCTTCATATTTTCAAATTCTTCTTCACATTCTACATTCCATTAGAAAATCTTTTTCTTCAGGAGTTCACGTAGTGGAACTGTATGCAAGGCAAAATCTTTTATGAATTTGGAATAATATTCCGCCATCCCTATGAACGTGCGCACTTCTTCCTTTGATTTGGGTCTCGGCATGTTTTTTATAGCATCAGACAACTGCTTCTTTGGGCGAATACCATCAGCAGATATGGTATGTCCAAGATACTCAATTTCTCTGCGATTGATATTGCATTTATCCCTACTGAGAGTCATTCCTGCCTCATATAATTTCTTGTAGACATATCGCAACCTCTCATCATGTTCCTTTTGATCTATGGCATGCAACAATATATCATCTTGAAAGCAAATTATCCCTTGATCACCTTCAAATAGTTTCTGCATAATCCTTTGAAATACTGAAGCAGCTGATATCAACCCAAAAGGTAGTCTCCTGTATTGGTACAACCCATCTGGCGTAATAAATGCTGTCAACTTCTTAGATTCTTTATGTAATTTTACTTGGTGATATGCTGAAGTTAAATCGAGTGTAGAGAAATATTTTGAAGGCCCAATAGTGGACACAATTTCTTGTATATTGGGGAGTGGATGTCTGTCAGGGATCACGCTTTTATTAAGCTCCCTCATGTCTACACATATTCTCAGCTTGCCGGATTTATTTCTTAGCACAACTAATGGTGAAACCCACTCACTGGCATCTATTCTTTCAATGATTCTCTGATCTTCTAACAATTTAATCTCCTTCCTCACCTCATCTCTCATTGATAGTGGAATACTGCACAGTTTGTGCTACCGGAGTTCGATTCAGTTTCATTTTAAACTCATGAACAAATCCGCGAAGACATCCAATTTCATTCCTGAAAATCCCTTTCGTTATGTCATCATTACTGATGACCTTGTTTTCTTGATTTCTCATAGTACCACTTTCAACTGAATACACCGATTCACTGGATGCAGCATCTAATCTCACTTTGAGTTTGCTTTGATGAGTCCAGCTCAACAAAGGTGTTCTTCCTGCTTTGGTAATATATATTTTTCCATTTGCTTTCCTCTCTTTGAATTTGAGCGTGCCCCAAAACCATCCAATGACATCTATTTTGATTCCACCATATGCTCTGGGTCTTATGTCTGACTCATGCAGATATTCATGTTTCTTCCTGTTCCACAGATTTTGTGGCACTAGGGTATATCTGGCTCCCGAATCAATCATCATGTGCATGTCTACACCGTCAACACACACCATAGCCTTGGGACTTTCCATTTCTTCCTCATTTTCTTCATCTGTTATAACAAACACGCATTCCTCTCCATCTTCATCACTGTAATTATCACCTCCTATCCAATTTATAGAGGTATTCTGTATTCTGCAGCATCGAGCATAATGTCCCTTGCCTTTACATTTCCCACATATAATTTTTAAAGCAGGGCATTCTGCATTATCTGCCCAATGGTCAGTACCATCACATCTGAAACACCTGCCTGTGTTCTTCCTCCTAGAGTCATCTTCTCGTCTGCATGGGCTCCTCTTCCTCACATCAACATTATTCGCTCTAGGAATATTTTTTTTTTCTTTCATCATCATTCCAGGATACTCTGCCACTCCTTTCTGACTTGTATCTTCTACTGGTATTTTCTGTTATTAAGGCTATGGATTCACTGTTCTTGGTCACGTCGGGTGTTGTGATTTTGTCTTTAGGAATATCATGTTTAATTTCAGTAGCCTGTAGCCTATTTTCTAATTCTTTGACACATTTCTCTGTATGCTCGACTTCCTTGGCCACACGTAAAACTGTATCCAGAGTGGGATTATCTTCAGCCCATAACCTCTCTCACTTTGCTGCTCCTGCACTCTAACATGAATTGATCTCTTAATCTTTCATCTAACTGAGCATCAAAATTGCATGTTTTAGCCAGCTTCCTTAAATTTGTAATGTATTGTTCCACACTCTCACCTTCTTCCTGAGTCCTCTTCCCAAATTTATAACGTTCCAGAATCGTACTCCGTTTCTTCTCATAATGTTTGCTCATTTTCTTGACTGAGCGTTCATACACATTGAGATCAACATCCTCCTCAGGTGGTAGTTCTGGCAAGTTTTCAAATTTTTCTTGTCCTGCCGGGCCCAAACAATGTAAAAGAAGAGATTTCCTCTTCTCCAAACTGCAGTTCTGACCACATACAACCCCAGCATAGTGCTCGAATGATTTGATCCACCTTTCCCAAGGGATGACTGGGTCCCCAACCTCCGACAGGAAAAACATGGTGGTGGCACACTGTTAAAAGACATGGTGTACAGTTTGTTGGATGATAGTAAAAGGGCTAAGAGTTATGCAAGCTATATGTATGTCTTGCAAACTGCAGTGTTGATTCTTATAGTTAATCGAATTCCTTGCATCAATTTCATCGGTCTTTAACTCAGCACAAAATTCTATATCAGTCTTGTGTGCCCTGTATCCTTATTATGCTGTACTTAATAGCATCAATATTATTGTTGTTTGTGAAACCTCTTTGCAACCAGAAGTGCCCTCCTAAACCATGCAATACGGTCGGTTTGTCCAGGCAGATGAGAGAGGAAACAACGCAGCCGGGCGTGTCAAAACCCGGAACAAAAACAAATAATTATATGAAGGAAGTACTGACACACGATCGCGCAACCACTCACTGCGATTTAAACGCTCCAGCGTTTTTTCGATCAGCATCCGGACCGAAATGAGGAGCGAAACGGAGCAGCCACAGCTTCTTGACAGCTGTGCGGCCTGCTACACGTTCGCCGTGCAGAATTCACCGTTGGAGCGGAGCGGCTGCAGCGTAGGAGAGCTGTGCAGCCAGCTACAACGCTTGTAGGAACCATATAGCACGGGGGCAATGGGGCGGTGGGGCCTGTGAAAATCGTCGTCGCCACTTGAAGTGGTCGAGGTAAGGACAGGAGACCTTGTATGTATATATAAGCCTTTATTTAGCTTTAAGTAATTAAATATATGGACAGAGGAGTATGGATGCAAGGCCCCACCGACTGTGGCTGCAACGATCTTCACGGTTTGAATGTCAGAACGTTCACCGACCTGCGTCTCTCAACATTCCAACATTCTATCTTTCTCTCACTACGAGAGCTCCTCGCGGATTCTCGTGATGAGATAAGACACGTGCATATTACACAGTGGCTACAGGATATTCTGGGTAACACACCAAACGGTATGCTGTACGAATGGCGGGCGCCATCTTGTACGTGGCACAGTGACCTCCCGTCACCTAACAGAGTGTATTTTCCCCCAAACATACATATTATTCAGAATCATCGGAATGTCCATCATGGAGGCCTGCATGTTATGAAAGTCATGTAGCACAGATGAGCATTTGATTCTCGTGATGTACTCCTGATTTACCCATCACTTTACCGTGAAAAAAAAGACTCCCAACTGAGAAACTGTTAAGTAGCATAAATCTATATTTGAAGTCTCAGACCCACCTCCTGTAGTAGGTTGAGCAAATAATTTCCCCAGTTTAAGTCCAGGTCTCGGGTTTCTCCATAAAAAGGATTTAATCACCCAGTGTTTTCTTAGTCATCAGGGCAGTATTTTTAATGAGATCATACTGAAGAGGTAGTTCAATTTAGGGGTTACCATCATTTTGGGAACCTGGGTACATGACCAGAGGGAGACTGAGGGCTTCACATCGAAGATGATCTGCTTGCATATTGGCCCATGCACTTTCAAAATTGTCCTTAAACACGTCTCTAAGACCTTAATTCAAAAGAATACCCAAGTGCTGTGAGATTGGCACAATGGAAGGAGACACAGACAACAGATTCAATGGGCCTCATTACAAGGTTGCCGGTCCGGTAACAATGGCACCGGTAAGCTAGCCGGTACCGTTGTTACCGGACCAGCAAACTATGAGTTCGGCGAGCAGGTATCTTTCAGCCCCCTCGCTGTACTCGACGGATGCACCAGCACCATTCATGAATGGTGCCGGTGCATCTGACCTCCCCATTGAGTCCAATAGGACTCAAATGGGAATGGGAGTCATAATTACCGGCACCCGGCAACGGGCAATGGGCAAATACCGGGTCCGCCGGGGCAGGAATGCCCCAGTAGTTGCCCACTGCTGGTAAATTCATGACTCCGGTGGCAGCCGTGCCGGTATTTACTGGCACGGCTACCACCGGACTCCTAATGAGGCCCAATGTCTAAAAACAGGCTTTTATTAAAGAAATTGTCTGGACGGAATAAGGCCTATCCTGCCCTATGCTAAGGTGGGATTTCCCTACCTAAAGACACGAAGGAAAGTGTGTGTCAGAAGGGTCAAGTGAAAAGTCTGTGTCCAAAACCTATACTTGCTCTCAAAACTAAGACAAAACAATGTGTAGGGATGTCAACCATAAACAAAACAGTGTTCCAAAAGTAAAGTTCTGAATTATTTCCAGCTGAGGCTTACTCTTCTGCTTCTTTTTCCCAAATATCATTAAGTTCCTTACAATGTTCAATTCACCTTCAGCAAAGAGATGCCGGGAGGTATATAGGATACACAGAATGCACAGACCTGAAATAAGTTCAAAGAGTGTAGAGAAGCTCAAGAATCAAACAGAGAATTTAAGAGAGTTGGTTACCTCTAGGTATACCTCACAGGCGTGGGCATAAGGACTGGAGAGCCCCTAACCAAAAGTTAAGGCTACCCCCGCATGAAGGGGGAAGACTGGGTTTTTTCCCATTGTCTTAGGAATATTTGAGTACCAAGTAGTACTCGGCCACCAGGTCCCGAAGGATACAGGGAGCTAATTGTAGTTGAGCCTCCACAGGGAAGTTCTGGTGGGTGGCTAGTTTATGTTTGGGATGTTTGTTCAAATTGCAACACGGCTTTTTTCAAGAAACTGCCTACAATATAGGAACATCAGGATGTGATAACGATGTTGCCCACGGGTAAAACTCCCAGAAGCGATGGATTCCCAGCAGAATTATATAGGGAATTCATAGACTGGGTAGCCCCAAAACGACTCCAAACCTTCGAAAAGGCATACGAGATAGGGAGACTGCCCTAAAGTATGGAGGAATCCATTATCATCCCCATCCTAAAACCCAAGGAGAGGGTACTATGTGAATCCTATCGCCCAATCTCACTAATTAACAAAGACACCAAGATCCTTACAGCGATCTTGGCGGAGAGCCTAAAGCGGGTGATTGGGAAGCCGATACACTGGACCAAACTGGCTACATCCCGGGGAGGGAAACCACTGAAAACCTGAAAAGGTTACACACAATAATTGACAAGACCCGAGACTGGCCAGGGAGATGCACGGTAGTGGCATTAGATACCATTATTTTTTTATTTGTTTATTTATTATTGTGTTTGGTTACTAGAACCTTTTACAAAGAAAATTGTATATTTATTTCATACAACATTAAGCCATCCATACAAAAAACATAAAACAATGCAGAATAACAAATTCAGTAAATCTAAAAATTACATTCAATTTTTTTTTGAAACATTAAAAATAGAGTAATGCAAAAAAAGAAAAGAGGAAGAAAAGGAAAAAAATCTTTCAAATCAAATCACGATTTCACATCTTATCAATACCTGGACTATCGCAATTGTCATTGCTGTTTCATAACCTGAAATCAGCCTATCCCAGAATAGGTCACGCAGAAAACGTTCAGCGTTCAGTCCCCATTCCAAATTTGGCAAATAAGAATGATCTAAAAGGCCACGTGCCTTCACACTCTGTGAAATATTTGAGGGATTGTTTTCCTGGGTCTGTACATATCTTACAAAACTTCTTCGCATCGTCTCCCTGACCGCTACGAAGCAGTACCTCCACAGTATGCACTACATTCAGTCTAATTCTTTCCTGATTTTCCAATCCAGAAACTTCACCAAATATCTCGGAAGAACCCCTAATTTCTTATCGACTTGCAAAAAGGAGTTGTAAAGAGATAGGGAGTGCATCGACTCTATAGTGTCAATCCAGTCCTTTGTCTCCAGTGCTTTTTTTTTTACCTTCATAGGATTGCAAATCAAAGTCTCAATGTCTGAGTCTGCGCTATCGATGACCCTTTTTGTTCTTTCCTCTAGGGCTGAAAGCATCTTCGATTTGCCCATGGAAAGATGGCATCCGATATCATATAAAGAGTGTTCCTGACTCGTGACAATGAGCCAATATAAAGAAATCAATTTCCATTCTGCCTGAATCCTCAGTGATTTCAAACCCAAATCAAATCTCACACCTGCAATTGGGAAACTCATCGGGAAGGTGAGGACACTCTTCCAGAGCCCGCCATCAAGTTTGTCCCAATCCACCAACCACAATGATGTTTGGTCTTCAGACCATAGAGGATGACTGGGACAACGTTGGCCGAATAGAATTTGATCAAGGGGATAAGTGAGAATTTGCAAAACTTCATGAGAACTTTCCTCATTTGGGCAGCGAGTTGCGTTATTTTCTTCTTGACCTCTTCCTCTACTTAGCTGAGGCAGGGAGCTGAATAAACCTTATAACTTAGGTACAAAAGTTCTTCCACTCTTGGGATGGCTTGACCTGCCAATTCCCAATTATAACGGCTCACCCTTTTATTCACATGTTTGAAAATCATGATTTTTGATTTCAGGGGGTTCACTGATTAGCCCATTCACGGTGGCATATTCTCCCAGTTTATTTAAGAGACGCTGTAGCCCCACTGCGCTTTTATCAAGCAAGACCACATCGTCAGCATATGCTAACCAAAAGATCTTATTTCCATTGATTATTGGGCTAGCTAAGGCTGCCCCTTCCAAGAAGTCCCCAATATCAGCCAGAAAGAGGTTGAAGAATAATGGGGCTCCCAGACAACCCTGGCATATTCCACGTTCTACTTTAATGGAATCAGAAAGATGGCCTTCGTTATCTAGTCTCACCCTTATAGTTGTATCCTTATGTAGCTCTATCAGCATAGAAAGTAGACCTTCCGGTATACCCCACTTCTTGAGCTTATCCCAAAGGAGTTCCTATTGACTTGGTCAAAGGCTTTGGAAAAGTCTACCCATGCCCCATAAAGATGTGATTCACCTTTATTTCATGTATTTTCACTCAATATATTCAGTGTTACCCCATTTACTGCTGTCGAGAGGTCTCTTCTAAAACTCGTTTGGTATTTAGATAAGATATTATTGGATTTTACCCATGTTAGGGAGAATTCTCTGTTTAGGCTGAATTTCCTAACCTAGTGGGTACCCCAGTAGCTTTGCTGGATTTCTGGAGTTTGTTTTCTTCCTCCTGCCAAGAGTGAGACTCTTTTTCTCCCACTCTTGGACATGATTTGTGGTGTTCCTTTGACTGTTAATGTGTTTTATGGGCTATGGGGTCCTTTACTCCATAGGGTCTCGTGTTTTTACTATGTGTGTTACACAGCACCCTCCGTGCAGTGACACAGGGGTGTCAGTGACACCCCACCATAGAATCCATACCCTGGGACTGACTGTCTCCCAGGGCATGTAAAGTCACCATTGGCTTTACTAGTCCCAAATTATGAACAGAAACCAGTACAAACCATCATATTGTGGACGTACTGGTAGGGGCAATTCGATTGCCCCGGGGTCTGTTAGTCGAGGGGGCACGTCTCCGTCCCCCCTGATCGAGTTTTGGCTGGTGGCAGTGGATACTACTTTTTATATTCGACCGCGAATATACCTTTATGGGATTTTCCCATTGTTCGAGGCTACCAACTTTAATTATTTAATTCTCATAGCCTCGA
Source organism: Ambystoma mexicanum (assembly GCF_040938575.1). Classification (NCBI taxonomy): domain Eukaryota; kingdom Metazoa; phylum Chordata; class Amphibia; order Caudata; family Ambystomatidae; genus Ambystoma; species Ambystoma mexicanum. The sequence goes on along the minus strand of NC_090931.1, from coordinate 1,137,092,705 downwards.
ACATACCGCCTGTTTATTTATTTAATATTAATTCGCCAGTTGGTATTTTTTGGCAGAACTCGATTCTAAAATGGCGTTTGTGTTCTCTTCTGTGACTCCAACCCAAGTCGAGCCCTTTGTTCCACTTTTTGGCGGGCTTCTCCACAGAAGCCTCCAAAAGTGGTGCCACTCTGTCTGGGTACCACAGCGGGTGTGGGAGGGGGTTTAGGCACCCTGGACTGAGTTACCTTGGTAACTCAAGTCGCACTCTTGTGTGATTGGCCCAACTGGTGAGCCGGCCGGCTCACCACTTAGCATGTTTGATTGACAGCTAGGCTGAGTGAATGGGGGTGTGCTGCATAAAAGCAGGGCTTTGGGGACTGGAACTTCAGAAGTCGCCACAGGACCTGAGAATCCGGCGAGGGAGAAGCTGAGCCGACCTGCTACGACGACACCACCGGTGGAGCCCTGCGGAACCGACTCACCACTTCCCGACGACAGAGAAGATCTCCCGGCTGGAGAGTCTTCTTCCCCTGACTGGTGGGCACAACCAGTTTACCTTCTTTTCCTCGCATCCCAGGACGTCTTGTGGTCGAATTGCCCGTGCCAAGCACCCCGGCAACCGGATAGCCACTTACCACTGGACAGCGAATAAAAGGACCGCTCCTTTTTAACTGAGAACTCCGTGGCTGGTTTCTTCCCTGGCAGTGCAACGGACTCCTGTCTTCCTCCCCGACGAGATCCTCTCTTCCCCCGGATGAAGCACCGACTTGCATCTGCTGCCAGGAACGACTGCCCCCGCTGGAGTATTCTCACCACTTTAAGGTACCGTGTCCGCCAGGCCTCCCTTTCTAAAGATTGCTACAAGGTAATAATAATCCCTTAACCTTCTGGACTGGGCTGACCGCCTTGACCATCCCTGGTCCCTTTCTTTTGGTCCAACTCTTTCTGAACCTTTGAGACTTTTGTGCACTTTTCAACCGTGTGACCTTGGACACATTTCGTTCTGATCCTTTTAAAGTGGATCCGGCTTTCTGAACTCTAACTTCAAGGTTTGACTCTGCCTTCCCCTCTTGCTGTGTTCTTTTGAAAGTGTTGGGATCTGTTTCAATTTATGCTCTGCCTATCTCTCCCTTTTAAACCGAATTATTAGAGTGCCATCTACGTTAAGCGCTCACCGCTGTCTGAAAATAAGTGGGGCTTTACTTAAGACTTCTCTAATATTCTTTTAAGGGAGTGTATATCTTTTAGTGACCATGTTTTTGAACTGCCTAATCTTAGTGCCTGTGAGTTTTATTAGATGTGGTTCTAAATAAATAATTATATCTCTTTTACACCAAGCTCTGGTCAGTGTTTGCTTGTTCTACTGTGTTCTTGTGACCTATTGTGAATACTCTGTATACTGCCTAACTCTTCTTGAGGGAAGTCTGACTGCTCAGCCACAGCTACCAAGTGAATCTGTGTGGTACAGACTGCTACCAAGTAGGTTTACTGCCAAACACCTGTAATCTTAAATCTTTTTGCAGTGGTCCCAGAGGGAACTGCACAGGTTTCTGCCTAACAACCCACCCCTCCAGTTCTATAAGGAGAATTCTCATAAAGATCTTATCGTCTATACCAAGGAGGGCAATCGGCCGATAGTTCACTGGGAGTGACTGATTGTCCCCCTTGAAAAGAGGAATGATTAGAGCGGATTCCCATGAAGGTGGACATTTTTGTTTATTAAGGATGTCCCTGAAGAGCCAGCATAACAATTTAGCCCAAAGTGCGCTGTTGTTCTTCAAGACTTGATAGGTTAGGCCGTTGGGGACGGCTACTTTCGAGGTAGAATAGGATACAATCAAGTCCTCCAAAGTCTGTTCCTCAAACAACAGATCCCATACAACATCTTTTTTTGTTATGTTGTGGCCCTCCCCTCCGGACTTGCAAAATTGACTGTCAGATATTCGATCCAATCTTCCTCTGACACCAAACTAGATTGTGCTTTGCTAGGATGGTCTTCCAATTGGTGAATGATGGACCAGAAATTTCTCACGTCCCTATTCCCTTTTATCTTTGCATTGCTTCACCATCCTGCTGAAGACGCTGCGATCTTCTACTGACTGACCAATATTTAGAAGCCTGAGTTAGAGCTCTGACCTCTTTCCTGTAATCTTCCAAACTAAGAGTTGAGGACTTTAACTTTCTCTTCTGTTGGTTTAAGGACTTTTATTTCGTCCATGACTCCTCATCGAAAGTGTGACAATGCGCACGTTTATTCATCCCTACTGCCCTACTTGGTGGGCAGATGGACCAAATGTACCCAGACTTTGTCTGGGATCAATGCCAACGTATCATTCAATGCACCCCCGTCCAATTTGTACTTTGAAAGTCTCAGTTTCACTTTTCTGCTTGTCACTTTTTGGACATATTTGTCTGGGTGACCAGAGGTTATATCTGAGAATGTTAATTCTAATCGGGAGTGGTTACTCGCTCCGTCCCCCTTAACCCTCAGCTAGACCGTTCTGATGAAGGGATCAACTGACATAAAAATGTAGTCTAGTGTTGAACTAGAATTCCCTCGGGACCAGGTTATGGCAGCTTGTTGTTCCCCCGTTCTCGACCCATAGGTCATACTCAAGCCCCAGCTGCTCAAATACTCAACCCCACCATCTCCCATTTTCAGATACATTTCGTGATTTCAAAATCACTAGATTCTTTATCAGGGGAATGCACTGTGAATTTAGATCTCCTGCAAGGATTATGTGAGCCCCCTGAATGATAATTTGATAGTTTCCAACAATACCGACAGAGCTTCCATAAAGTCTTGGAGTTTGGAGCAGGCGGGGTTCCAATAGATGTTTATTGTAATCACCTCGAAGAGTTGTTTCTGCCCCTTAATTGAGAAAACACAGGCTTGAATACCCATATTATCCAAAGAAATCTTCCTGACATTGCTAATTGTTGTATTTTTAAATGCCATTAAAAGCCCACCTGCAGGTCTGCCTTTAGATTTTTGGAGGACCGATTGCACAAATACAGTGTATCCTTCCACAGCTACAGGGTTCACTAGCCAGGTTTCCTGTAAAATAACCACATCCATCCCCCGGAAGAAGATCGCTTTCATTTTCCTGAAGGTGAATGCATTAGAACCCCATGTATTCCAGCTCACTAGATGAAGTTCAGTCTGACTTAAGGGACTGAATCCCTACTCCCAGTTTCCGTAGGACCTGCGTTAGCATTTAGGGCAACAGAGCAAGGGCACCATCTTGGGGATTTGTCATAATTTCATTTCTATAGTTCCCTGAGGGTTCCCCCCTTGAAACTCCCTCCCTCCCTGAAGGGGGCTGCAATGGACCAGCCCCTCGACCAAGGCTGGTATCACGCAATTCGGATGGCGCTAAGGGGGACACTAATAATCCTTGATCCATCAATTCTCTAGATGCCCCCAAAATGGCTTCCAGTGCTTTGCGCGAGGTCAGACCAACTTCTACCAGGAATATGTTCTGTCTAAACGGGAACCGAACAAACTCTATATACGTTGATTTAAACAAATAAAGGTTTGACACCCTTTTAAAATGTGACAGGATTGCAGATCTACAGGGGAATGTATAGTTCTTGTTCTTTGCCACAGATGTTAACCAAACTTTTGGTGCAGCAAATGCTGAGACAATTCTTTGTTCTTCTGTGGGAGAGATGGCGGCTGAAGGATTGGAACCAGTGGAGTAACCAATACAGCATCCTCCTTTAATTCAGACGATTTAACAACTCTATATGAAAACCTATCAAGTATTATCTGTTTCCCGAACCCCTTCCTCACCACTTCCTCAGTCTTGTTATTCTTTGTTTCCTTGCTCAAATGTTTAGATGCCATTAAAGCCTTAGATTACATCAGGTGGGACTGGATATTTGCCTCTCAAAGGGGCTTTGGGATGGATGAGAGTTTCATCACGTGGGTTCAGATACTCTACTCCAACCCGGTTGCCAAGGTAAGCATGGGAAAATCCATATCAGAACAGTTTCCGATACACAGAGACACAAAACAGGGCTGCCCCCTCTCCTCCATGCTATATATTATGGCCTTGGTACTCCTGGCGATATTCCTGAGAAAGGAATTCAAAGATACTGGGCTGTTTGTGGAAGGTTGTCATCATATAACATTGCTATATGCAGATGACATGTTGCTATATATAACCTGGAATTATATTTTGAGGCATTGGCGAACTTTGCTAAACTGTCAGGTATCGCGATAAGTAGGTCAAAGTCCTGTATATTCCCATTCGCTGGATGGGCAGGAGCAACTCCCATGCTTAGGACTGCAGTGACCCGTTAATACCTTTATATACTTAGGGGTCGACAGTTATTATAGGAAAGATACACACCACCATAATACTGTGAAAGCAAAAACTAGATTACAAACCTCAATCAAATTCTGGGAGACGCTACCTCTCTCGGTAAGACAGTGCTCCTGAAGATGGTAGCGCTCGCCCGCCTCTTATACCACTTTGTAAATATCCTGTACCCAATACTGAGGTCCATTTACAGAGAAATGTCCTTGACAATAGGGAGTTTCATATGGGGGATCAGGTACGCAAAGGGTAGCGGTAGACATCTTGTATAGAGAATATGTGGATGCGGGTTATGTCTCCAGCATTTAGAACTATATTATTTAGAAGGACAGCTGCAGCATGTTGCGGGGTGGCTGGCAAATTCAGAAACAGTTGAGCATGCCCTGCTGAGCGAAGAGATAACCCTGCATCTACTAAAAGTAGTTCTATGGTTGGGGAAAAGATAGAATTGCACATCCCTTGGGTCTCTGCAGTTGGTGAAGACAACATGGGCCATAACCAAGACGGTACTGAAGATAGAGGAATCGCACTCTCCCCAAATACTATTAGCAGCCATTTATGGTAAGAACACAGAGGATCGTGAACTGTGCAGACCACACTGCAAAGGCAAAGGTATAGTGACGATTGGAGAACGGATCTTCTCAGACAATCTCCTGGCATTCCGGGAGTTAGAGGACTCATTCGGTATTGACAAGGGCAATTCCTGACATATTTGAGAATGATACACGAGATAAAAGATGGCCTAGACTTCCCTGGAGCGAGTGAAGAGAATACTGTTCTAGGCCCATTATGCGATGTGCCATAGTGAGTGTATGGGGTGTTCAGATTGTATCACGGAATCTTAGAGGCATGGCACCAAGAAATAACCAGGGGGAAGAGAGCATGGGAAATAGAAATAGGTAGAGAACTCACAGCGAAAGAATTGTCCAGAGCGCTATTGCACCCGAAAAAGGTCTCCGCAATGCCAAAATAAAACAGGCTCAATTTTATGTACTATATAGGGCATACCTAACACCACAGCGACTGTCCCGCTTCGCGCGTTCGGAGGACAAGGGATGCCCGAGATACGATGCAGGCAGTGCAGGAGTTGCACACATGTTCCGGAACTGCCCAGTGATCAAGGAATTTTGGCAGGAACTGGAAAGAGTGGGTATAACGAGATATGAATGGACAACAGAGGCCTGCCTCTTAAGAGTGAGTGCCTGCACCAAGAAGGACAAGCCGGAAAATAGAAGGTTATAACTTGCCTGGGTCCAGGCAAAAAGAAGGATCACCATGGCATGGAAATCGAGAGGAGGCCCGAGTATAGATAGATGGTGAGACGATCTAAAACGATGGTCAAATGGCAGAAACAGCAGTGTGGTATGATGCAATTCAAATGGGGAGTTGGGAAAGCTCAGAGATCATAACAATATGCAACCGTTTGTTCACCTCACCTGATGATAGACCTCCCTGAACTCCCGAAGACACATGCAGGGATAGGAGAAAGGATACAAGAGCAGGGCTCGGGCTCGGTGTTGAGTCCCGTTGAATACAGTAATCATGGAGGAGGCGAGTAGGCCCAGCAAGCTTCAAATAGATCATTAACCATGGTTGTAAAGTTGGGTTTGGTTGGGGGAGTTAATGCATATGTACTGCAATATGGCGATTAAAAAATATTGTAAAGCGGGGGCGCTGTTGAGCAGCCCAAAAATGGCCGCTTAGCTGTGGAGCTCCGTTTGGCTGGGACTCGTAATCCGGCAGCATCAGCGGAGAGCATCATCTTTTCTGCACACCGCCAGCTTGGATTGTAGCTGACAAAGAGCTGCACATTTCGTTGCTTACCTGAACTAAATCGGGCATTGGGGGCCCCGCTGAAGTTTTTGGCCTGCTGCCTAATACGCGCCACAGCGTTTCCAGGGGGGCGGCGCAGCCCACCTCCGGGGAGGATATCTTCCATTTGACCGCGGCGTGGGAGCGCGGCCCCTGCAGCCGCTGACGGTGACATGTGTGCTCCCGGCCCCATCCGTGCACTGCGGCTTCCCCCGCTACTATTCGCGCCACTACGGGGGACCGCAGTGGCGCCTGGGCGTGGGCCTGCCCCTGCTCAGCTCCCCGGTCTTGACATCGGAGGCATCGCAGCCGCTCTGCCTCCCGAGACACGGAGCGGCTTCCTCCCGGGTGGCGGACTGCACCCGTGGCCAGGTGAGGAGTTGGGCTGGGCAGGGGCCGGCCCTCCCCCGTTATCATTGCTCCCTGCCCCAGTGCCTCCTCATACGGCCCGCCCTTGCCACATCACCGCCTGCTCTTTGGGCCCAGCTGACCACTGGGGGCCTTTCATCTGTGGGCACCCTGACGCCCTCCCTGCTGCTCGGCACTGGACTGGGGGCTTCTGCTATCACGCCTCACACACACAATCTGAACTGCCCCGGGGGACATGGCATTGCGATCCATTTTTGGCACTTGATCCTGGGCTCCCTGCTCACCTGGCACATGTGGGTGGCCATAAGCTTCACAATCTGGCTGGCATCGACCCCGGCCACGCGCCGGCACCGTAGTACTTCACATTGGCCATCCTATACATTTCACTTGGCCTAAATTCAAGCCGTCAGCGCCCTGCAGCAGCTTCGTCCGGCCCATGCACCTCTCAAGTTTGATATCCAGACGCCCAACACTTGTCCGCTTGCCTCACACGTCAATCCAGTGGCCATCTGGATAGTGATCATACTATCGCCAGGATTCTCAATTATAGGGATCGGGACCTCATTCTACGCCTGTCACGCGAGAAAGGGGACCTACGCCTTGACTCCAACATCATCCGGGTTTATTCCCTGACTTCTCGGTCGGGGTGCAACAGGAGAGACGCCAATTTCTGGGAGTCAAGAAACTTCTACGCGAGCGCAATGTCCCATACGCCATCCTCGTCCCCGCCAGGCTCAAAATCACCTTTAAAGAGAAGTTGTTTTTCTTCACGGTGCCTGAGGAGGCTGTCAAATTCATAGAGTCACAAATACAGCTGCCTAATCCCAATGCCAATCCGATGGCAGATGACTAACCGCAGCTCACTCAGTATCTCTGCTATATGTTTATCACTGCTTGTTTCTCATGTGTTGATGGTAATACAACCCTTTGGTCTCACGCGTGAGCACTCACTAATCACTGGTACTGAATACCTATGCTTGGTTCATATATGACGTGCAAGACACCGCTGGTAATCTGATGTCATTTATGTGCCTTATAGAGCCCAACACACGGCAACAGCGCACCCCACTGCGATTGCAATGTTTACTTTTTTTTTTGAAAACTTTATCGAGTTTTGAATAAGGTTTTACAACTCTTTAACAAAACAACAAAACCAAACCCCCCCCTCCCAAACTTCCCCCTTCCACCGCCCCACCCACCCACCTCCCCCCAGACAACAAGCTTCCGCTGCACCCATTCCCAGTCAATTTAAGGGTAAGAGAAAACATAACAACTATTGCAGGTCCAACAGTCTCAGGCGCTGCGGGCACCAAATCACCCTAAAATCGTCTTTAAGGATTTCCAACAGCTCGCCCCAGTCCGCCGCGAAGCTCTGGCGCTTGTTGAGAGAGGTATAAGTCCCCCACTCCAGAGCCACTATTTCCCACATCTTCCGAAACCAGTCCTGGGAAGCAGGGATCTCAGGGCTCTTCCATTTCCGTGCTATTAACATTATTGCAGCCAGGACCAGTATCACCTTTGCTTTTCCCCCCCCCCTCTAGGCTCACCCGCCCCTTCTTTTGCCCAGAGGCCCAGTAGGATATGTAATGGAGGTCTATCATCGCCCGGGCCAAAAACCAAATCTTGCGCTACCCGTAGCTCCCCCCAGAAAGGTGCAATCTTCGGGCACGACCACCAGATGTGCTCGGCGGTGCCCACCATGCCGCACCCCCTCCAGCACCTCTCCGAGACCTCGGGATACATCTTGTGGAGTCGCGCGGGGGTATAGTGCCATCCGTACAGCACCTTATACCAAATTTCTTGTAATTGGGAAGCCTTAGCCAGCTTAGGAATCTTTCTCCATAAACCCTCCCACTCCAAAGAGCCAATCTCTCTCTCCACCACCCGCTCCCACTCCCTCATAAAGGGCCACCTAACGTCCGCAGTAACACTGCCCAAGAGTTTGTAAATATTAGAGATCAGGCCTTTCGAGCCATCATTAGTGAGGAGGAATCTCTCAAAAGCCGTTGTGTCTCGGGTGGCCGCCTTTTTAACCTCCGGGTGCATCACCCAGTGCCGAATTTGCACGTACCGCAATCGCTCAGTCTCCTGGATGGCAAATTCCTTCTTACACTCTTGAAAAGGCAGCACTGCCCCCCCCTCGGAACATGTCCGCCAATTTCCTGCAACCCCCCTCCTGCCACCGCACAAAGGCCCCCTTCTCCAAGCCCGGGCTGAAGGCCCCATTCCCAAAAATAGGGCTGAAAGGCGATGGGAAAGTAGTCAGGCCCCCCCGATCGCACCAAACCGTCCCAGGTGTCCACTAGGAGCTTGGTAATGGCGCTCTCATAGAGATGCCGTGGACTGAGCGGTTTGGGAAGCCATAACATTTCTGCTAGACTACGATGGGCAACGGCCCTGTCCATCCTCACCCAAAGTTTGTCCGATGCACCCTCTGCCCCCGTCAGCCATTCTCTAATGACACAAAGCTGGGCGGCTTCGTAGTATCTCCGAAAATTCGGCAATGCAAGCCCCCCCCTCGTTCTTGGGCGCCGTCAAGATCTTAAAGGCCACCCTAGCCCTTCTCCCTTCCCAGATGAACTCCTTGGTGAGCGAGTCTAATTCCCTAAAGAAAGTTGCTGGAATAGGCAGCGGGGCAGCCTGAAATAGATACAAAAGCCTGGGTAACGTGACCATCTTCACTGCGGCTATCCGCCCAACCCAAGAAACCCTGAGATCCCTCCACTTTTGATAGTCCTTTTTTACTGCCTTGAGGAGTGGGGGAAAATTGGCCGCATACCACCCTGCTAAGTTAGCTGTGATTTTCACCCCCAAGTATCTGATCCCTCCCGGACTCCACTTTAATTGCGACTCCTCCTTTAGCCTGTCCCGTTCCTCAGCCCTCAGTGTCAGGTTTAACACCTCCGACTTGTTCATATTGATCTTCAACCCCGATGCCTCACCAAAAGATACCAACAGGGACACACTCGCTGGAAGCGATTCCCTTGGGGCCGTCAACAGCATATCGTCCGCAAATGCCGCGACCTTCTGCTGTTCTCCCCAAAAGGTATGCCCTGAATATCCCTCGTCTCCCTGATTGCCTGAAGAAGAGGTTCCAGATAGATCGCGTATAACATTGGGAAGAGGGGAAAGCCTTGCTTCGTCCCTCGCCGCAGAGCAATTCGCCTGGAGGCCCTCCCATTAATCATTACCCTGATGCTGGGGTCTTGATAGCTAGCACGCACCATCCTCATGAAATCCCCCCCGAAGCCCATCCTCTCCATCACTCGGAACAGAAAAAAACACTCCACGCAGTCGAAAGCCTTTTCCGCGTCTAATGCCACCAAGACCGCGGGAGTGTTCGTCTTCTGGGCCTTTTTAACTATGTGAGTCACTCGCCTGATGTTATCCGACCTTTGTCTACCCTTAATGAACCCTGTTTGGTCGGGGTGGATCAAGTTCGGGAGGACAGACTCGAGACGGTTCGCTAGAATCTTGGTATACAGCTTTGCGTCGTCATTCATCAACGCAGTAGGGCGATAAGAGGATCTGTCCTTAATAGAGGCGCCAAAAGAGCATCCGGCTTGTTGGCTTTCGTGTAAAATTTTTGTCTCGCAGCCAGGAGGGCGCCCTCAGCTCCCTTAGTGCGCAGGAGTTCCAACTGACCCACCGCCTTTCTATAATCCCTCATTGCCGCCCTAGAGGGGACTTCACCCGCTGCCTGCCTCGCCACCTCCACCTCAGCTTCCAACTGTGTCTCCAATGATTTCAACAATTTTGCCCGATGTGCCTCCGCTGCAATCAATTCCCCCTCTAATGGTAGCTTTAAAAGCATCCCACCTAATTCCCTCCCCTGTATCCTCCTTCCTATTGATATCGAAGAATAACTTGATTTTTCCCTCGATATCCCCCCTGACCTCAGGGTCCCTCACTGTGGCTTCAGTGAATTTCAACCCCCACAGGCCCTTTGCCCCCCGACCTAAATCCAGCACCACAGAGACTGTTCTATGGTCCGCTATTCCCAACGGTCCAGTCTGAACTTCACGAATACTACCCACCAGGCCAGCCGACACCCATAGATAGTCGATTCTGGACTGCGAACCATGCACCCCTGATAGAAAGGTATAACCTTCCTCCTCTCCCTTGCACTCTCTCCACACATCCCGCAAGCCCATCCGTACTATCCTGTCCCTTATCCTCGCGGACATCACCGCTCCTCCCCCGTAGGCCCGCTGGCGATCCCTGTCCTTCCCCCCTATCCCAAGCAATGTTAAGGTCGCCCAGGAGGATAATCTGACCCCATGCCTCATCCTCCAACACCTGCAAAATATGATGCACGAATTGTTCCTGACCCGAGGTGGGTCCATACACAACCGCAATCGTGTATTGGGCTTCTTGACACCTCCCCCTCACTATTAAGTACCTCCCTTCCTTATCCCTAATCACCCCACAGACACTGAATTCCACGGTGTTTCGAATGGCCAGGGCTACCCCCCTTGCTTTGGTGGGGCCTGATGCATGGAGGATCTGATCAAAGCCGCGTAGCTTAAGTCTACGTTGGTCTCTAAGGAGCAAGTGTGTTTCCTGGAGCCCCAGGATAGCTGGCCTCTCCTTCTGCGTGAAATGCTCCAACTTCTTCCTTTTGAGAGGGGTATTTAACCCTCTCACTTATGCGTTAACCACTTGCCCCCCACACTGTGCAGGCAGTGACCCCGATGACCGCCAGCTCCCCTTCCCCTCCGCTAGTAGCTCGTTGCCCTTCCCCCCCACCCCCCTGAACCCTCCAGCCCCACCCCTGAAGGATAGCTCCTTCCCGCACAACCCCTCCTCCTATCACAGGCATCTCACCCTCCTTTATTCCAACATGGCTGCTCCACCTACATCCCCATGCTTTCACCCACCTTTTAGAGACCCACCACCCCTATCTCTAACCACAGCACCGGGGGAGTCGATCACTCGAGAACCCTGTCATCTCCAGACTTCCCCGGGCCCACTGGGACCTTATCCTTAGGGTCTTTCCTCCGTTTATCCCTTGCAGTTGCCCATTCCCAGGGCCTGGGTCTAGATCTGTCGGCAATGCTTCTTGGATTCGAGCTTGAGGGTATATCTTCTAATTCCACGCCCAAAAGATCCGCCCCCTCTTGCAGTGATGTAATGCGCCTCTGGGTACCCTCCCATTCGAAAAGCAAACCAAAGGGAAAAGTCCATTTGTAGATTATCGCTTTCCCGTTCAATATCTTGAGTAGCTGGCTCATCTGCCTCCTCTTCAGGAGCTTACTGCTCGCCAAATCCTGAAACAGCGCTATCTGTTAACCCTCGAACATGATGGGTTCTTTTAAATGTGCTGCTTTGAGGACCGCTTCCTTCTGAGAGTACCTTGCGAAGGCCGCCAGGACGTCCCTCGGCCTTGCCGACTGACCCTTGGGCGGACGCCCCGTCCTGTGCACTCGGTCCAACTCAATCTTTCCAGGTTCGCATCTGCCCAGGATTTCTGCAAAGATGCCTTGGAGCACCCCTTTCAAGTTCTTGTCCTGTACCGACTCCGGCAGCATTTTCACTCTGATATTGATTCTACGGGAACGATTTTCCAAATCTTCCTTCTGAATTTCCAAATTTCTAGTGGCAATGTCCAGCCTTTCAATCGCCGCACTATTCGCTGTGGAGTCCTTGTCCACCTCCTGGAGGCCTCTCTCCAGAGTGTCCGTCCTTTCGCCAAATTGACGCAGATCTTGCTTCATTTCTCCTAAGGCCTCATTAAGATCTGCTCGAATTGATCCTGGAAGGTTTTAGTTAGGTTGGTCTGCAAGGCTTGCAGCTCCCCAAGGAACTCTCTCCTATGCAGTATCGCCGTGTCCTCTGTCGCCCCCTGAGGGGGGACCTCCCCCTCCAACCCGCCGGGGGCTCCGTTTCCATCCTTGGGGGCCTGTGCCTGCCACAGTCCATGGAGGGTGCCATGATTCTCGCCTGGGGCAGGAGGCGGCCTGTTCCCCTTCCCTTTGGCTTTCACAGACATTCTGCACACCTCCCCACTCTCCGCGCACTCGTTGCTGCCTCAGTCTGCTCTCCCCGCAATCAGCACTCCCTCCCCGCGGCGGGAGATCGCCTCACCACCTCCGCCTGCACCACACGCCTGGATCTCTCCTATGGCCCCCTTCGGTCCCTGGCCGCTGGTCGAGCACGGCAAACTCCCACAGCCCCCTGTCCTCCTCAGGGGCGAGAAGCGATGTAACTGTACCCCTTTGCCGCTTCAAAGGCCCTTCAACCCGGACCGGGTTAGCAAGCCCTGCTACGGGGCACTCAACCCCCAGCAGGCCAGTCCCAATGCTTATATAGCCGAGGGGGGGGAGCAATGCCCTTGCTCCTGCGACAATTCACCCCTCCACGGGCTTGCAGGCAGGAAATCCCCCCCCTCTTCCTATCTTCACTAGCGGAGCAGCCTATTAGTCCAAGCACAGCAGAGGTGCGGACATGCAGGGCTCCCGGGCCTCCGATGCTCTCCTCTGCCTGCCGAGGCCCTCCGGACCTTGTTTCTTTAACTCCAGCGCCTTCCCGGGTGCCCCGCGGCCAGGCTCTCTCGTCGCCGCAGCACCGGCTCCAGCCGGGCCCCCGCCTTCCTCGGGACCGCCGGCAGCGCGCGATCCACACCAGCTGACTCCGGAGCCCTCGGGGCCAGCCCTCCCCAGGAGGGCGACAGGCCGCGCCTCCGGGCGGGCCGCAGCACACCCCGGCCGTGCCTCCACAAGTCTCCCCACCGTCCACCGGGGAGACACCGATCCCTCCGGAGCTGATCCCCGCTCCGCTCACACGGCCACAGCTGCCGAGCAGGGCCCCGCCTACCAGGAGAGGCTGATCTCCGTCGGGGGTCTCAGGAGCCTCGGCCGCCCCCCCCCGCCTGCCGGCCTCCGCTATCCCACGGTCTCCCCGCACCGGCCAAGCACCTCCAATTACTGCACCCACGGGTTCCCGCGGTCCCAGACTGCCCGTTCCTCGGCTAATGCTGGGGTGGTGGGCACCTGCTGCGAACGGGTCCGGGGAGCGCCGTCGGCACGTCTACACAGTGCCGGCGGCCATCTTGGAATCGCAATGTTTACTTTTGTTGATTTGGATTTCGATGATGGGCCCGGTTGGGCCAATGGGCCGGCGGGCTCACGTTGGGCACGGCCTGTTTGTAACGCTTACCTGTACTTTGCGGGGACACACACTCTCAATCTACTTATCTGATATTTCTTCTCAGCGAGCGATGCTTCTAATCTCCTGCTACACAGCTTGTCTCCCCCTATGGAATACACAGAAAATATTCTTAGGCTATTTCTCAACCCTGTTCCCCAATATTTGTTAAGTAATTCCCCTGAAACTAATCACCTCATGTTTTTCTGGGGGGAGCTCTCCATCCTGCTTCTGAGCAGGGGCTCTAGTTCTGAAGAGGGTCTTTTGCTGGAGAATGACCTTTTAATTAAGGATTGTGGGGGAGCTGCTCTCAATGACTTTCATGAATCTAGAATGAATTTAGGAGGAGCACATGCCCTAAGGTGAAAACAATTCCAAACAGGAAAACAACGAGGAGATGACTTCTGTACAACATAAGCGTAGACAAGCTTTTCCCCAGAAAACTGTGAATGAAAAGTAAAAGGCAATGGAAGAATTCACATGGGTATTGGCTAGTCAAACTTCCAATGCGTAACAGAGGTAAACTTAATTTTAGCAAGCGTGACTAGAAATGTGTCTCTCCTCAGGGGCGTTCTCAGCAATGAAGATCAAAATGACCACAAAAGATATCTGCCTTCACAAAAGGATTGCGTTTTCAACTGACAAGTGTACACAATGAAACCTGTGTGTATATGAGCGTGCAGTGGGAACTCGGTAGGAATGTCAAAAGGCGCGCATAAGCGGGAAAGGCTCGACGTGAATCAAAATGCTACCCCTGCACTACACGCAGTGTATGGCCACATTCTTCAACTGAGCAGAGCACGGAACGTACATCAAAAGGAAAACGCCAACGCGCACAGCAAAGATATCAGGAATAAACAGGCTTATAAATCACTTCACAAAACCATTTACAAACGCTGCCAAAACAACGTACCTCGGCAAGCAGATAAAACATGGACACAATACATTGCAAATGGTACTTGCGATAACAGGCTCGAACTGCCGGGGTGAACGGAGGGATAAACCCCTTGACGTGACAGGAAAGAGAGGCGAAGTTCGGAAAGGAATATTCGGGGCGGGTTTGGAGAGGGAGAGAAAAAGGCTCTAAACTAGGAGGATTTGCAAGGGATATGCTAAGAAAAACACTCGGAATTACTACGACATTAAGTTTCTCTGTCACAGGACTTGGGTAAGCGTCACTCTGTGATGCAGAAGACGACGCTAAGCGCTCAAGGGGAGGGGCTTATATGGCTACAGGGTTTGAACACCTAGACAGCACTGCAATCTTCATGAGGCTAACTTGGCAGCCATGTTGTGTTTCCTTTTTAGAAGTAACCATTTAGCCTTAAGAAATAAACAGCATAGCTTGCTCACCAACTAGGAATAATAAACAGAGAACCTGACCTTGTTAAGAACCTTTTAGGGCATCTTTTTGGTGATCATGACTGTCATGATGCCTGCCCCCGGAAGACCAGACAAGGCCCAGCAGCCCCGGAAGCAGGCATCTCATGCCACTTGGAGCATGCCCAAAAGCCCCAGTTAGGGGCTTTTTGGGTACAGTCCTGGTGCCATGGGCGCCAGCCTCATTATTGATAACTTACCTGAAGCAGACCATGCTGCATACTCACCTAAGGCAGACCATGCTGCATGAGGACTCAAGCCAAATGAGGCTTAGGAGGGACTATTTTACTGAAGGGACTATTTTGTTACTTGGGTGGGGCTGTGGAAGAATACTTACCTGGATCTTCTTCCAAGGCTATTTAAAGCACGCCCGGACAGCCACACGTGCTTCGTGTTATTCTGCTTGCTGCAGCGTAACGCTCACCGTGTTTTCAGCAGCTCCAGTCTTCAGCCACGCCCGCTTCAGTCCTGGGACTCCTGAAACAAGAAGACAAAAAGGATAAAGGTCAGAACAGGAGTTTTAACTTTAATCCTTACCTGAATCCTGATCCATTTCGCCACGGAACTGAAAGACAGAAGTCTTTGAAGCATCGCTTCGCATTCCTATGGCGCCGCGCTGAACTCACCTGCTTGGCGGTACTTCAGCATTCCATCACGCTCTCTACATCTCGCGGCCGCCCTCCGACACCTAAGGAGACAAAGACAGCAAGGTGAGCAAGGGGACTCTCTAAGGCCATACAAGCTACCCCCAAGGACTTACCTGATTTACCACGGGAGGTACTCACCTCATTTCGGGTCGGCGCAGTCAACTCTGCTTCATCGCCGTACCCCGGCCCCCTAAGGGGAGAAAGCAAGGACAATACCAGTTACCCCCCACAAAACTTACCTGATTTACCACAGGGGTCCCACCTCATCTCGGGTCGGCACAGTCAACTCTGCTTCATCGCCGTACCCCGGCCCCTAAGGGGAAAAACACAATAGACTTACCTGAATCTTACCGAGTGCCATTTGGAAATCTTCGAGTGGATTAATCGGCAACTTGCAAGGAATCGGACAGAGTGAAGAGCAGACATTTGAACTCTTCTGAACAATTGGACTTTAGAGTCAATACTGGAGCTCACCAATTCCTCTACGCCAGTGAAGTAACTGGTCATCAACGCGCCCCTGCGGTCGACGCAGGATGGAGAGCTTATCCTTCCAAACCATCAGGTGAGACTAAGGAGCGGACATCAACAGTGATCAGTGGGAAGACAATGGGAGTGGGGAAGGTTGGTTGACACTCAATTCCACGGGTGGTTAATTCCTCTTCTCCTTTGCAGAAGAATATTCTTGCGAGCCAGACAAACTAGGCTGAGTGGGCCAGTCCAGTCAGTCATCTCGGCGCTACACGTCACGCTGGTGGAAATAACAGCGGCCCAGTTCCGGTCGACGCCCCCGTGGGAACCAGGTGAGCGTAACAGACACCGTTGTCCCCCTTTTCGTGGGACCTGTTTGTATTTGTGGGTGGGGGAGAGAGGTAACACTGCCTGCTTGGATGGGGTAGTCGGGAGGGGGGCAGAAGGGGTGGTTTGTGTGTTATAGAAAATGGCAGAGGCGGATTGGCAGCCCACAGTGCATTGGGGGGCCCCTGTGAGGGCGACCCCCGCCCTGGTCTTACCTTGCGACAACGTTGGTGGGATGTTACTTAGGTTATTGACATGCCTGTAGCAGTGATGTCCTGGAATGTGCAGGGCCTGAGCAATTACACCAAGGCTCGAAAAATCATAGCATACGCCAACAGACACGGCTGTAAAATGCTGTTCCTGCAGGAGACTCATTCAATGGGACCCCTGATCAAAAGTATGGCCCCCAACTTGGGGTCCACAGAGATATTTTACCTCTTACTCCACGCGCGCCAGAGGGGTAGTGACGATCATTAAGCGCTCAAGTTTGTTCTCCACACAAGTTATGTAGACCCCCCCCCCCCCCCCCCGAGGAGAGATATACGGTATTGCACTGCGACATATCCAACAGGGAGTACTTGCTGGTGAATACTTACGGCCCTAACGTTGACTCTCCCGAATTTGTTGATCAAGTGGTATCCATATTGCTAGGATATGTCGGAGTACAGATCATTTGGGGGGGGGGGGTTTCATGAACTTTATACTGGATACCTCAATGGATAGGACGGGCACGGCCCCTAGGCCCCTCTCTAGCGCAGCACGCAGATTGCTCACCCACATGGTGACACTTGACATCCACGACGCATGGAGAGCACTACACCCGCAAGCGCGCAAGTTCACTTACTATTCTTCAGTACACGACAGTTCATCTAGGATACACATGTTTTTGTCGTCCGGTTCATTGCTAGGCAGAGTAGCGGAGTCGCGGATACTAGCGCGCACACTGTTGATCACTCACCTATTCTGATAACCCTAGACCTGGGAATTCCTGCCCCTATTATCAACACATGGCGATTCAAATCATCTGCCCTGCAGGACTTTGTATTTAAAGCGGACGTCCTCGTTGACATCCAGACCTATTTTGAACACAATACCCCCCAGTCCACCACACTGGGGATCCGCTGGGACGCCTTCAAAGCCTTCATCAGGGGTGCATCCATTTCTAGAGAGTCAGGAGTCCTCAAAATTATTAGAGCCGCCTTGTCCCGTGCGGAAACTAAACTGCGGGACCTGGAACGTGCCCACCCGGCCTCGATTGACCCGAGCATCCTCTCTCAGATCAGTGCGGAGCTCAAAATCTTTAACGAACACGCCACCAGGGAAGTGCAGTACTTCAGCCGTCCACAGGCAGCTCGGAGGTACGGCGAGGGGGAAAAGCCCGGGAAGACGCTAGCGGCGTTGGCAAGGGGGGAGTGGGGCCAATCCCAAATAACCTGCGTCAAGGACAGACAGGGTAATCACACAGTGGTCTGACCAGCAAATCCTTGAAATCTTCACAGACTTCTACTCGAACCTATATTCCCAGCCCCCCGAACATAGTGACTCCCAGATGCGAGAGCTCCTGGAACAGATACCTACCACCTGTATCTCCCCCGCCACGAGAGACCAACTAGATTCCCCTTTCACACTGAATGAAATAGTGGAGGCTATATCCAGTCTCCCTAAGGGAAAGGCGCCGGGCCCCAACGGGCTCATGGCTGAATTTTATCAAGAACACGTGGCAATCTTGGCCCCCGAGCTGCTTGGGGTATGGAATGAATCGCTCAGGCTAGGTTCCCTTCCCCCGTCATTACGGTACTGCTTAAGCCTGGTAAACCTAGCAATGAACGCGGCTCCTACCGGACCCTGTCATTGATGAATCTGGATACTAAAAATCTTTGCCAAGGTATCGCTGCCCGTTTCCTGCCTGTCATGGCCTATATGGTGCATGACGACCAGTCGGGCTTTGTTCCCGGGAGATCCACGTCCCACAATATCAGAAGGCTCCTGAACGTCATGGCATGCATCGATCAGGGGGAGAGTGCGGTCGCGGTCACCCTGGATGCTCAGAAGGCCTTCGACAAGGTGTCTAGGAGGTACATGTGGCTCGTCCTTGAGACCATGGGCATATGACCCAGGATGATCGCATACATCAAGCTGTTATACACCTCCCCGGTTGCCAGGGTCCGAGTTAACTCCCAGACCTCTCCTCTGTTCGCTCTCTTCAGAGGCACCCGGCAGGGATGCCCGTTCTCCCCAATCCTGTTTGCCCTCGCCATCGAGCCTATGGCAGACTACGTTAGGGAGCACCTCTCACGCAAAGGGATACGGCTGCAGGACTCCCCCAAAATGATCTCTCTACGTGGACGACGTGTTGCTGTTTGTCAGAGACCCCAATACCCATCTTGACCCAATCCTCCGGGACATCACCCGTATCGGCACGTATTCTGGTTTCACAATCAATTATACCAAATCTGAGCTCTTCCCTCTCACAAACTCCACAGCACAACCGGCCACCGAGTACCAGTTCCATTGGTCCCCCGACGGGATTAAATACCTGGGTATCCAAGTATCCCTGACCAAAGACACTCTCCTGGTTAATAACTACCGGGCCGTGGCAGAACTGGCCGAATCCAGGATAGCGCGCTGGCGCCCTCTCCCGCTATCTTGAGCTGGAGACTATCACTGGTAAAAATGATGCTGCTTTCTAAGCTACTGTATATATTCAATAATGTTCCTATCTGGCCCGGTAAGAAATACTTCACAGACTTACACAAGCTGTGTGCTCAGTTTCTGTGGCCCTCGGGGGCGGTGCGTAAAAAATGGCTTGCTATGACACTTCCCTACGAAAAAGGTGGTTTCACCGCCCCTGATTTGCTGCGGTACTGGATCGCAGCGCAGGCACAATTCGCCTCCTACTGGTATCCCGGCCACCCCCACGCCCTCATGTCAAGCTGGAGGCCCTCGCGGCATCTGGCACCAACATAATGTCCCTAATATTGCATCGACGATACGAACCAGACTCTGCTATTGACCCGGTCCGGGCCACCGTGCAGGCCTGGGGACGGATATTCGCTGCTGGGGCAGAGGAACACCCGTATTATAAGTGGCTCCCCGCTTGGTGTTTCCCCGGACTGGAACCCACAAACGACATAGCTCTAGCACGACACTGGCAGTCCCTGGGCTACTTAGCCCCAACTGACTTCTACCCGGATGGGCAGTTCATAACACCGCAGACATGGAAGCCGGGCCACACGGGGTCACCGTTGGAGCTGCTACAGTTCTATAGGCTCCGAGCGGCCTTCTGAGGTGCCTGGCCGGGGTTTCCCTGTGACCCTCCCGATTCCCCTGGGATTTCCTATATTGCCAACTTGGGCAGGGCCCGCAGGGTGGTATCTTCTTTATACAAACTCCTCCTAAATACTACCTCACCACAGCCTTCCGGGGCCCGGGACGACTGGGCATCCGAATTGGAGCTGGAACTCACGACCAGCTGTGGAGGAAAATGTGCTCCCACACTAATAGAGTCTTATTGAACTTTCGCTACCGCGCTATTCAGTACAAACTGTTGAATAGGTTATACTACACCCCACGCAAAGTCTCGAAATTTGTTCGCTCCGACCCACGGCTCTGTCCTCGTTGTGGCACAGAGGATGCGGGCCACTTACATATGTTCTGGGACTGCCCCGGGTTGTCTTCATTCTGGGACGGGGTCCTGAAAACCTTGTCTGAAATCTGTGATACTGTTATAGATCCTGACCCACTGGGGGTGGTGTTCGGTGTATGGGTGGCTGAGGGAACTAGAACTGCTGCTAAATTCTTAAACGCGAGTTGCATAATTGCTAAAAAGTGTGTGTTACAGAGCTGGAAGTCCCCCCCCCCCCCAACATTCCAGAAATGGCTGAACTTATTAACGTGGTTTCGGAACTGCGAGGAGGAGTACCTCAGTATCCTCCCGGCTCACTCTCGGCCAAAAAATATCTGGACTGCTTTCAATAGCTATCTCAACAGCCTAGATACACTCTCGTCTGCAGACGATTCATCGCAATCATCTCTATAGAGTTCTACAGCTCCTGTCACTTCACGAGGTTGCCTTTCCGACTGTGCCTTTCTTTGTTATTGCTCATATGTACCACTGTATCCAGGTAATTATGTATTATGTTCCTACTGGCTGCTTTGATGTTTGTGTAAGCTATCTACCTCTGCAAACAAAAATAAAAGTTTAAAATATATATATATAGTAAAGCAATAACATAATGGACATACATAACATATTTAAAAAGATAAATAAAGAAAATGTTCAATTCGCCTACTTTTAGAGTTGAAATAATAAGGTTCCACACTTTTGAAAAAGGTCAGGATGCCCTTCCCCAAGTTCAATATAGTTCTGGGCAACATGTCTCAGGGGTTCCTTCCCAAAGTTCAATATCAAAAGATGACACAAAAGAAATATCTTGAAACAATATTTCAACAATTCTGTACAACTCAGGGCTCCCTTCCCCAAGTCTGTTATGCACCAGTGGTTGTTTTCCTCTTAACAGCAAACTTCCTTGTTAGCATATAGGGGTTCCCGGGTCTCGGCACAGTTTTAGACCACACGGTCCACCCATTACATGTCATGCAACTAGGAACTTTCAGGTCGCCTTGAACAGCTCAATATTCAGCCAAACAAGCCGTTTCTCAAATTCAGTTCCATAACCAAATCAGTGGTTTTTCAACCTTGACTCCAACTTTGCACTCCGAGTCTTTCATTTGTCTAACCTTTCTATTTGCTTTCAGTACAGGTTTGATCTTTCCTTTCCCTTCAGTTTAGTTCAACAGGTGCATGTTTTGCTTATTTCATTCAGTTCGTTATATGCAGCGTAGCTTATTTAATCTCATTTAGTGTTCAATAAATCCATCTTTGCTCCTTTCTTTCAATTCGGTATTCCATAAATATAACTTTGCTTCATTCATTCAATGCAGTATTCAAAAACACAACTTTGCTTCTTTCATTCACTTCAGTATTCTGGTTTCCATTCAATTTGGTATTCAATGGACGCAACTTCGGTTCTTTACATGAACTGCTACCACATTAACGTATACTTTGGAGCTCCCAGGCATTTCAAGTGACCCAGACACTTACCCCAGACTCAGCAGCTCCTCGTAACGGCTTCTTATCCTTAGTGGGAAAGCATGTTCGCCCGGCGCTTCAATCAGCCCACTCCAGCTCTAGTGCGCAGTGTGAGACAGACATGGTATCAAAAGATGACACAGACAACTGAAATATAGTTAGAAAACTATCATTTTACGGGTCGGGAGGGTGCAACGCCTAACTTGCGCTAAGGTGGGAATGTTCTTATCTAGAAGAAAACTAAGGTAAAGTCTAAGTCTGTCTGTCCAAAGTAAAATAATGTGCCATAACCTATGCTTGTCCTCACTTCTATACAATAATGTATATAGGACTTGGTAAACTCAATAGTGTTCAAAGTAAGCATAGTTTGGCAATAGAGTTCTTCTGTAACTCCCTTAGCCAAGTTCAAGGCACCCTGGATCACAAAGTTCCACAGGCTTCTCAGGATTCACTGATTACAAGTTCACAAACTTCCTTGGGCTTATCCGGGTTCCCTTTTCCTGAAATCAAAGCCCTCTGGTTTTCTCAGGCTTCCCCTGCCCAGTTCAAACTCCTTTGATTTTACACCAATATTCAACTTGTCAAGTTCCACTTTTCAAAACAAAAGAGTTCAACTTGCTTCTGTAGGGGTTCGCTTCCCCATGTTCAACGGAACACAAAAGTTCAACTGGTTTCTCTTGGGGGTTCCCGTCCCCATATTCAATGGTGTATTCCATTTCAACTTGTCACACCGTTCACT
Organism: Ambystoma mexicanum; assembly: GCF_040938575.1. NCBI lineage: Eukaryota > Metazoa > Chordata > Amphibia > Caudata > Ambystomatidae > Ambystoma > Ambystoma mexicanum. Next base: position 1,137,070,418 of record NC_090931.1, on the reverse strand, counting down.
TATTCAACGGGGCCCTCTTGGTCATGGCGCAGTTGTCAAACTGCACGGTCCACCCACTACAGATCGCGCAACCAGGTACCCTGGGCATTAGCTGTGCCCTCTTGTTAAAGTTCATTAGCCAAAATAAAATTTTCAAAATTCATTCTTTATAAATTACTGTTAATTTATGTTTTCTTTAATGGGTTTCTGTGGTTCTCTTGGGTCGCTCGCCTGCCTGGAAACCTTCCCAGTATATATTTCTTTATGATGGGGTCTCTAATTTCCCGCATGGTGGCCACCCCAATACTTAATTATTGTTTAGTTTTTCTTGGGGATTTTGCTCACACTTCCTCTCTTCGCATAGTTCCCCTTTTCTCTCAATGACTTTCTGTTGACACTTACAGCTCCCATTTTCTCTTAATGTCTTCCTTCTTAACACAGAGGCTGTGTTCAACTTTAAAGTACATTTCCCATTCCTTCCTTTCTTTGTAGGAACGCGACCACTCTGATACAATGTATACTTTAATACTGAATACAATAGAAGTTCTTCCTCTAGCACTCCCAATTAAAGTCCCACAAGGGTTTTCAGCCTCTCACACTCAATGGCTACCCTTTGAAAACTTTCCTTTATATTGTGCTTGCAACAAACTTTGTGAAATGCCTCTAGGGGTTCTTCCTGTAACCCTCAGGCACACCAGCACCATCAAAGTGCCACGCGAGGGCGAGCACTCCTCTTGGTGGGTGGAAGAATTGCCCCTCAGCTGACCTCCATCCTCTGCCTCACCTCTATCCCAAGGAGCTCTCGCTCCTAAGCGACACTTGCCAGGACAACAGCCTTCCTCGACCCCAGGGTGTGGGTGCTTTCCAGGCTACAGCACAGCACACAATTGCTCCCCTCAGGATCTCGCCTCCTTTCAGCTTCTCTTCTGGTTTCATGACCACGTCTGCTTATGTCACTCCCAGGACTGCTACTGCTGTTGCTCCTTTCTCCTTCCTTTTTATGCACCTGTGACTGGTTAATAGGTTTGCAGGTGTGTATAGTTTCAATTGCCTGACCTTACCTGGCCTTGTTATTGGGACATCTCCATTGAGTATGCTGGTGTGCCTCCGTTTGCATCCTCTTCGTCCCCGTACCATAGTGGTGTTTCACATAGGAAGTCTGTATTCCTCCTGACTCCCTCTTCTTCGTCACAGTACTTGGTTGGTATTTTGGGAAATGCAGACGTGTGCCTTAATATATCCCTTGAAGGCTGAGGGGGTGGAGGGGGGTTGGGTGGGCCAATGTAGGAGAAGGGGGGGGATACAATGTCTCACACTCGGGTTATCCTACCCCCTCTCTTCAAGGACCCTCAATCAAAGTAGTTCTCCCTCGCAGTCTCAGCCTCGGGGTCGGCATCTGGCAACTTTGCTTTTCCCTTGGTTAACTGAGGGGTGGATTTTAAAGGGTGCTAATTGTGAGAACGTCCTCAGATTTCTCACAGCAGCTTCGCCTCTGCTCCGAAGCAGCGCCTGCTGCCTGCCTTTCCTTCTGTGGGATCTCCTTCCCACGCCATCACACCAGCAGGACTCCCAGGGTCTTGTTCAGCTTTTCAACCTCTCTCACTCTGGCATGGCTCCTTCTGCAGTGTCTTCCGCTTTCCCTGCTTATTTCTGATGCAGCAGCATGCCACCTCTTATACACCTGTGGACTGGTAATGGGCTGCAGGTGTTTTTCATTAAATTCTGCCTGGCTCTCATTACAGGGAAGTGCCTGACCTACCAGCATCTTCTTTGTACCAGTACCAAAGTGGTGAGAATAATTGGTGTCCATTACTTTAAGTTGCCTCTTCCTCGTCCCAGTACTAGAGTGGGGAAAGTAAGTACGGTTCATAACCCTCAGTTTTTTCTTCCTCTTCTCAGTACTGTTAGGTACCCTAAGAGGGGTATAAAGAGGAAAGATCTTAGAATTATCCAAAAAGGTCGGGCGGGTTAGGCTGGTTGTCACGAATATAAGGGTGATACTATGCTTCATCCCAAGATAGCTCAACCACAATCTTTCTCCCCCTCTGTCTAACATGTCTGGGATGATATCTCCTGGCCTTCTCAGACACAACCGAACATGATGATCAACATCCCATTACCACTTCTGCAATAGGGGTTTCCTTCTGAAAGGAGGATGGGGAATACAGTGTCTTACCATATGGGCATCCCAAGTCCATTCCCCATAGACCCTCTATCTAGGTGATCCTCCCTCACTTTCCACCACCAGGGGCAGGATCCAAAAGTGATGGCTTTTCCCTGGCCACCTGCATAGAGGATCAAAGGGGAGTAGATGTGGGAACACCCCTAGGTTTCTCACAGTGCTTAAGTTTCAACATGATCTATTTAAATTGAGTAGACCCAAATAACTTCCTTATTAGTGTTATCATTCAAAAGGTACCACGTTACACAATTAATGTTATAACCCGAAAAAGGTAGAAATGTCTTTAATCTCTGCCATAAATATGGTTATTGAACGCGGTAGGTTGGTCCACATCATCAGGTCATCAACATTTTTTTATTTTTTTATTTCTCTGTTTTCTTTTAACAAAAACAAAACACATAACATACAAACGACCATAACATAAATGGCTTATTGGCACTTTGTACGGATTTTGCCCTTCCACTGTCTTTCATAATTTACACCAACAACCTTGTTAGTTCAGTCCAGACCTCCAGTTGGGTCGAACACCAGGTCTAGTACGCATATTGTTCTATTCTTGGGCTTGGTGCTCCGTCTTTCTAATTCATCTATAGATCCTCTGTTTCCGTGGGATCTTAGCAGTTTCCCTCATCTCCGTGGCCAAAGAGGTCTTGTGTTAGCGTGTTCCATGCAGTCAACTTGTGCGCAGTTTCTCCTTCCCCGCTAGTCACTGCTCTCATCCACACCACAGTCTCTGCCTGCGTCCACTTCTGAAGGTCTGACCACCATACTTCTATGCGGGGGCCCTCCCTTGACTTCCATGTCATTGCTATCTTTCTCTTGGCCAATATACATATTAAATCTTTCATCTTTGCTAGATGTGATTCGTGTTTACTACCCCTCGAAAAGAGGCCCAGTAGGTACTTTTCCCGGGTGCTCCGCCTGGATTTGGAGTCCGCTTCTTGCCATCTTATGTCTGATCCTGTCCCAGAAATCCTGTATCACTGGGCAGGACCAGAACATGTGTACCATGTCCGCTTCTTCCGATGAACAGCAGGGGCACCCATTTTGGCTTCCCATCTGGACTTTATTCATCTTTTTGGGTGTGAGATACTCTCTATGCTTTACATATAGCAGCGCCTGCCTAAATCTTGCATTTCTGAATACTTTTTTGGGGTATCGTAGGGCCCTGGTCCATTCTTGGTCGCTGAGGGGTCTCCCTAACTCCTCCCAATGCTGCCTCGTGTGTTGCTCCTGTGGGCTTTTATCTTTCAATAACTGTTCATATAGCCTGGAGGTTGTGTGCATTCCTCTCTGAAATGTCATAACCATACATCTAATGTTGTCTCTTCCTCCTGGTCTTCCCAATCTGGCCATCTTTTCGTAATGTTTCTCATCATGCCGGTATATAGGATGAATTGACCGACATGTATTTCATGTTCGTCTACCATTTCGTGAAAGTATGCCCACCTTCCCTCTGTTCTCAGGTCTCCAATTTGTGCTAGACCTTTAGCCTCCCAATGTACTCGATATGTTGCTAATGTGTTTGTGTCCCCTCCCAGGAGACCTGCTAGAGGGATTTGTACAGACTGCGGATCTTTTGTCCCTTGGAGTTTCCACGCTCTTTTCCATAAATCCACTGCAATGTTGAGCATGTTCGGCAGGGTTCCGAGCAGGGGTCTATCAAGCCATAGTATTTCCCTTAAATAATGTTGTTTCAGTGCTGGCTGGAAGATGCGTGCGTCTATCGTTTCATCTCCCCCCAGCCATTTAACTGCAAATTGCAGCTGCTCTGCTAGGTAGTACCTCTTGAAGTCCGGTAGTCTAATGCCCCCTTCTTCGTAGTCCTTCTGCAAGGTCCTCATTGAGATCCCATTTATCCCTCCCCCCATAGGAATGAACGTGTTATCGTGTTTAGTTTGGTAAAAAAGGCCCTGGGTATGCTGTATGGGATGGTCGTGAGGTAGTATAATAGGCGGGGCAGTACCACCATTTTCAGGAGGGCTGCTCTTCCCCATCATTCCCAGTGGGAGTGTCCCCCAGAAGCTCATCGACTGCCGTGTTTTTTCTAAGGCGACGAGTGTATTGGATGTATGGGTATCGGCGGTGTCATGAGGTATCCCTATACCCAAATATTTGAAGGTGCCCATATCAGGCACAGGTCCGGTAGGCAATGTGGGGGGACGTTTTTTAGACCTGCCAAGGGGAAGAGAAGGGACTTCCCTTTGTTAATTGCTATGCCCGAAAGCCTGGTGTACGCCCCGATCGCTTCTAGGAGGCAGGGTAGGTTTGTGGTTGGGTTGCTTACAAATAGGAGCATATCATCTGCGTATAGCGAAATTTGGTGGAGTACCCCATCTATGTCTAGTCCGGTGTCTCTATATTCTGCTCTAAGGAATACTGCAGATGGCTCCAAGGCCAGGATATATAACATTGGCGATAGTGGGCACCCCTGGTTGGTTCCTCTATGTATCATCTACTCTTTGGAAATGAATCGCCCAGTTTTCACCCTTGCTCTGGGTTCCTTATATAGTAATCTGATCCATCGGAGGTACCCCCTCCCCAATACAAAAAGTGCGAGTACACTCACCAGCCATTCCCAGTGCACAGAGTCCAAAGCTTTGACAGTGTCCAGGGACACTATTACGCTCTCGTCTTGTATTCGATTTGTCTCATCTATCACGTGGTGTAATCTGCGGAGGTTCCAAGACGCATTCCTTCCCGGAACGTAGCCTGTTTGGTCTGGGTGAATCAGCGTGGGTATTACCCGTTTTAAGCGGTTGGCTAGGACTGCCGTTAGTATTTTAGCATCTTGATTGATAAGGGATATCAGCCTATAGGAGGCGCATTTCCTAGGGGATTTCCCTGGTTTAAGGATCGGGACGATTATTGATTCCGACAGGCTTGTCGGGAGACGCATGCACTCATATGTGTCTTGGAATGTCTCTAGTAGTTTGTTCTGATCTTGATGGTCATGCCGATTATTGAATACCTCTGTCCCCAAGTACCACACAGACAGAAGAACAAGTTTTTTTCTTACCTGGTAACGTTCTTTCGATGGGATGGTCCGACGACGTATTCCACATCTATGACATGTAATCACCACAGCTGTGCTGCTTCGGAAACTTTTTTCGGCGTCTGCGTCCTGCGTCGATGACGTCGATGCGCCGTCGTCGAGGACCTCCTCCGACGTCATCCGATGTGATAAGTAGGACGCACGACGCCCGTAGCCTCAGTTGTAGTTTTTTCCCCCAGAACGTGTGACATAAGTCAACTGCCAGTCAGACACAAAGCATTGCGGAACGTAAGCTGCAATCGCAAAAGAAATTCTGCAGCGGGGAAGGCAGGGCGGGAGCGATATGGAATACGTCGTCGGACCATCCCATCGAAAGAACGTTACCAGGTAAGAAAGTAACTTGTTCTTCGAGGGGATTGGGTCCTCCGACGTACTCCATATCTATGACAGACTCCCAAAGCAGTACCAGAGCAAGGAGGAGGGAAAGAATTTAGAATCAAAATTTAGAATAGCCAATCAAATAGCAGAGCAAAGGACCGCCTTGCCAAAGGCCAGATCCTGCCCTCGGATGGAATCGAGGGAATAGTGACGTACAAATGTATGTACTGAAGCCCAGGTGGCTGCATCACAGATGTTGCGAATAGGAACACCCCTCTGCAGGGCAGTAGATGCAGCCACACCCCTGGTAGAATGGGCCCGCAAGCCAGCCGGTGGGTCCTTACCCGCCAAACGGTAACACTCCGAGATGGCACAGTTTTCAGAGTTAACAGCCTCAAAGGGCAAGAATGTAAAGGCTCAAACGGAGCACCCATAAGAAACTTAAGAACAAGGTTTAAATCCCAACCGGGCACCAGGAAAGGTGACGGAGGGAACACATTAGTGAGCCCTTTCAGAAACTGTGAAATTAAAGGGATTTTAAATTAAGAACACTCTTCAGACGAGCGCTTAAAGATGGACAGCGCCGCCAGGTAACCTTTAATGGTACCCACTTGCAAGCCCCTGTGGGCCAAAGAAAGTAAAAAGGACAGAACCATGGGGATGTCACATGCAAAAGGATCCACATTCTGAACTCTGCACCAGTCGCAGAACTTACGCCAACGGTACAGAGTGTTTGTTGCTGGTCTTCGGGCCGAAAGCAACACCTCCATCACGTCTTCAGGGAGGTCCCAATCCTTATACCTCAACCTCTCAGAAGCCAAGCGTGAAGGTTGAGGGATCTGACCTCTGGATGGAGAACCTGACCCCCCTCCCGTGAGAGCAGATCGTCTCGGTAGGGAAGAAGACGTGGAGGGCAGATGGACAAGTCGAGAAGGTCCGGGTACCACGTCCTCCGAGCCCACGCCGGAGCAATGAGGATCATCCGGGAACCGAACTTCCGTAACCTCCGCAGCACTTGCGGGATGACGGGGACTGGAGGAAACGCGTACAGCAGCGGGAATGACCACTCCACCACGAACGAGTCTCCTAAGGCTCCTTTTGGAGGAAATTCCCGCAAACAAAACCTTTCGCACTTCCGGTTGACACTGGAGGCGAAGAGATCCACTTGAGGGGTCCCCCAAAGGGCAAAGATCTCCAGGAGAATCTCCTGAGCCAACTCCCACTCGTGAGAGATCGCGCTCTGCCTGCTCAGAGCGTCCGCCGTCACGTTTTCGTCTCCGGCCAGATGAACTGCCGAGATCGAAACTTCCTGCTGGATGGCCCAGAACTCGAGCTGCATCGCCTCCCTGCCCCCCCCCTTTTTGTTGAGGTAGTGCATGGCCACTGTGTTGTCCGTCAGGATCAGGACATTCTTCCCTCGCACAGTCGGCAGAAAAGCCTTCAGGGCTAGCCTGACGGCCCTCAGCTCCAACAGATTGATATGGAGTCTGGACTCCGACGGAGACCAACGACCGCTGACTGTCAGCCCGTTGGCATGAGCTCCCTATCCCGTGAGGGATGCATCCGTCACGATCGTCACCTCCGGCCAGGGAAGCCAAAATGGAGCCCCCTTCAACAAGTTGCCTTCGACGGCCCACCACAGAAGGTCCCGGGCGACCGAGGACGGCACCTGAATCGAGTCCGACATCCTGCCGGAGGACTGCGACCATTGCGTCTTGAGTGCCCACTGCAAAGATCTCATCCGCAGGCGAGCCTCTGGCACCAGAAGAATGCAGGATGCCATGAGGCCGAGCAACCTCAAGAATTCGAACGCTGGGAGCGTCTGGGCATGCTGAAACTTGTGCACCATCTGCTGAATGTGAAGAGCCCTCACCTGGGGAGGAAAACACTGCCCCAGGGAAGTGTCAAGCACTGCTCCGATGTACTGGAGCCGCTGTGTTGGCGTCAAATGGGACTTCTTTAAATTGAGGGAGAAGCCCAGCCTGTGAAGGGAGTGACAGGTGACCGATAGATGATCCAGGACTTGCTCGGGAGAGCACCCCCTGATCAACCAATCGTCCAGGTAGGGGTAGACGTGAATCCCCCCCTTGCCTGAGATGCGCTGCCACCACCACCATGAGCTTGGTGAAAACCCTCGGGGCGGAGGTCAATCCGAACGGCAGGACCCGAAACTGAAAGTGCGAGTCGCCAACCGCGAACCTCAGGTACTTCTTGTGCTTGGGATGGATCGGCACATGGAAGTAAGCATCCTTGAGGTTGAGTGACACCAACCAGTCCTGAAGCTGAAGGGCCTGGAGGTCTTGAGAGAGAGTAACCATCTTGAACTTGTCCTTCCTGAGGAGTTTGTTCAAACCCCGCAAGTCCATGATGGGTCTCAATCCCCCGTCTTTCTTGGAAATCAAAAAATAAGGGGAATACCATCCCTTCCTCCTCTCCGCTACAGGCACCAGTTCTATGGCGCCTTTCTCCAGCAGGGCTTGAATTTCCTGCGCAAGGAGCGGATCCGGACACCGCAAAGAGAGGTTCCCCGGTGGATTGTCGTGAGGCCTGTGCCGAAAGGGAAGACAGTAGCCGTGGGTTATGATCTCCAGAACCCACACATCTGAAGTAATGGCTTGCCACTCTACAAGATGCTGCGCCCGCCTTCCCCCAACCGGTGAACCATGGGACATGGCCTCATGACTGAGTGGGAGCGGCTGCGGCGTTACCTGAGGGCAAAGAGGCAACTGCCCGAGCGGCCTTGGCACCACGGGTACCTGTTGTCCACCTCTGGTACCCCTGCATTGGCCTCTTTGACTGCCAGCTCTTCTCGCTTTACTGAAGGACGAGTAATAGCGAAAGGAACCACCCCTCCACTGCTGTCCCCTAGGACGCAAAAGGCGGAGGTTGGCGAACTGCAGCGCCCAACGACTTCGCTGCAGCTTTTGAGGTCTGCAACCTCTCAAGGCTCTCGTCAGCCTTGCTGCCAAAAAGGTGTTCACCGTCAAAGGCCATGTTGAGGAGCCGGGACTGCACATCCGGAGCAAACCCTGACTTCTGCAACCACGCAAACCTGCGTATCACGGTGCTCGCCGCCATGGACCTACTGACGCATTCAGCCAAGTCCAAACCCGACTGAACGGACTCACACATGGCATCCTTACCATCCTGGACCATAGCAAGGAAACCATCCCGTTCGTCCCCTTCGGGAATATGTTCAGCCGCTAACGCAACACAGTTCCACAGAGTGTGCGTGAAACGAGACAAGGCACAAATGGAGTTGGCCGCCTGAAGCGCCATACCACCAGAAGAAAACACTTTCTTCGCCCAGCCATCAAAACGTTTGTCGTCCCTATCAGGAGGGATGGTAGGGTACGGCGCCTGCTTCGCCGGGGCCGTGGCCGCCTGCACCACCAAACTCTCCGGAGTGGGGTGCCTGGTCAAGTAGCAGGGGTCGCTACTGGCTGGACGGTATTTTCGCGACAAGGATCTGGCCACCGCCGGGAGACACTCCGGAGCAGTCCAAGCCGCCGCCACCCTTCTCTGTAAAGCCATATGGAACGGCAGAACCGGGTCAGTTGGGGGACCAACATCAAGGATGTCCGTCAGATCATCCTGCACAAACTCCCTTGGGGGAGCAGACCATCCCAAGTACTCAGAAACCCTAGCCATAAGGCGCCGGTACGAGGAATCAGCATGAGAGCCAGGCTCAGGCCTACAAAACTCCACCTGCGGAGAGGTGTCCAGTCCACTGGCATCATGCAGTGACTGTCTCAACTCGTCAAACTGACTATGGCCCGAGACAATTTCATCCGGAACCTGACTAGGAACCAGGCCATCAGAATCCTCATCCGCCTCTGAAATATAGTCCAGGTGGCGAAAAGAAGGCACCCTAGAGTGCTTGCTCTTAACCAGAGCCTTCCTAGGGGGTTCACCCGTGCCACGGGGTACCTCCGACACGAAAGGCGTCGATGGCGTCGAGCGAATCGGTGCCAGCGTCGAGAGAACCGGCATCGGCGCCGAGAGGATCGGAATTGACGTCGAGGAAATTGGCGTCGACGTCAGATGCAGCGCCTCCAGAATCGGCGGCATCGACACAGCCCTCGAGGCCGGAGCCCCGAGCGTGTCCCTCGACGACCTGAGCGTCGACGGCATCGACGACTTACTCGGAGCTGGAGCCTCGAGAAAGCCTGTCGACGCCCTCGACGCCTCAGACGTCGATGCCTTCTTCGAAGACCTCACAGGTGCACACGGTCTCGAACGCGTCGAGTACCGGGACCTCGAACGGGTACGTTGAGAACGAGTCCCCTTGTCCGAACGGGACCTCTCCCGTGACTCGTGCCAGCATCGGGGGCGCGGACGGCTGAGTACCCTGCGACTCAAGAATCGCCAGCATCTTCTTCCCGAAGGAAGCCCATTCCTCCGGCGTCGCACGGCTGGTGGGGTAAGCGACGTGCCGGGCAGAGTCCTCCGAAGAGGACCTGGAAGACGACCGGTGACGGCGCTTCCGAGAATGCCTCGAAGAGGCTGAGAAGTGGCGAGACCGACTCCTAGAAGGAGACCCACGAGACTTCCGACGAAGACGCGGAGAGTCACCCCTCGAATCATCCGTCGAAAGCACCGCAGACTTCGACTTTCGGGGCTTGGACACCCGACCAACCGACAACTTCTTACGTTCGCGTAAGGTTGTGGACGTGAGCGACTGGCAGTCGATACAGTCATCCGTGTCGTGGGCCTCCCCGAGGCACCAGAGGCAGGCGTTGTGCGAGTCCGTCACCGACATCTTGGACCCACACTCCCCGCACTTCTTGAAACCCGGACGCGGGGTCGAAGACGAAGTAGAAGACATCTTCACACGAAGGATTTTCACAAAACGAACAGGTTCGAAGAACCGAGAACAACAGAACTCCAAAGAGTCGAGGCGTTTAACCGAGAAACACGAAGCAACACGTTCGCGGAAAAAACGGAACTGAGGCTACGGGCGTCGTGCGTCCTACTTATCACATCGGATGACGTCGGACGTGGTCCTCGACGACGGCGCATCGACGTCATCGACGCAGACGCCGAAAAAAGTTTCCGAAGCAGCACAGCTGTGGTGATTACATGTCATATATATGGAATACGTCGGAGGACCCAATCCCCTCGAATTACCAAATACTGTCTGTGCAATCTTTGAGGCCACAGGTGTGGTGAGCCGTCAACTGGAACCAGGAAACGCCGGAAGAACCCCTTTGACCGCTGTAAGGCAATAGACGGTTATCAACTAATGCAATATGGACACAGCAATAAGGAACTGATTGTAGCAAGTTTTACCTAGATGAGCTGTGGGCCAGGTCGTAATGCACTAGGGGCAACCAGCAGGGACAGTGAGCCGGGTTTTCAGAGAGAGGCTAGGGTAGTAGTTCCACAACTGGGCAAGTTGGCACAAGAGGAGTCCAAAATCACGTAATGGGGTCAAAACCAGTTCAAAGCACAAGGTCCAAGCAAAGGGAAAATCCGTTTAAGCAATCCGTGGAGGAGGTGCAGGGTCGAATATCTTTAGAAGCAAGCAAGGTAACAGATGAAACCAAGAAGAAGTAGAGTATCCAAAAAACAGTCCGTGGTCGTAGAGCCAATGAATCCTTGATGAAAACAATAACGCCAAACAGTCCTTCCGAGAAGCAGCTGAGAAGCGCTGCCACCCTGGTTTCTGGCGCTTTTAACTGTTAGTTGTAGTCACATGATGCAAAAACGCGGCAGCGTGGGAAAATCACGTGATGGCAGAGGATGAACGTGATTGGCAGCAGTTCACCTCACGTGACGCGTGAATCGCCGTGTTCCTCGGCGGTGCTGCAAGGCATACGAGAGTTTCCATAGGAGTTGCCAGGACAATGAAGGTCGTAAAACACCTGGAAAACCAGTCATCTTTCTCCAGTGTCGAGCAGAAGGTCGTGTACTTGTGCCCCGATGTGATGTGCCATGTAAATGCGGGCTGATCGTGGGTTGCCTAGTTGGTTGCCTAGTAGTGGGCACACTGGGAGACGTGACAGTTTCGGGGCAATGGCGCACTTGTACGGCTTATAGAACTCTCCCGGGCCTGGGGTTTTGCCGGTGGGAAGTTCCGTGATCACGCTTCCACCTTGATGGGTGCGTCCAATAACGGGACCGGTTCTTCTGCTAGGCTCGGCAACCCTATTTCTGCCAGTGCATCTATGTCCTCCGGGTCTATTTCCGGATTCGGGGCATATAGTTGCTCGTAGAAACGCGCAAATAGAGCGTTAATGTGCGCTTGGTCCCTGATCTCTGTCCCAGTGTGGTCTTCTAGCATCGTTAAAGGATCTTTTTTACTCGCCTGTCTGGTGAGCCAGGCCAAGAGCCTACTAGGTGCATCCCCTTCCGCGTGTAACCGCTGTAGGTACCTCCCATAGTTTAGTCTCCCTAGTTTTTCTCAGAGCGACGTACATTTAGTCCGTAGCTCTATCAGCTCTCCCGGTTCTTCCCCCTCTATCCCTGCTCGTTGTTCTCTCAATTCGATCTCCCTCTCGAGTTCATTCAACTCCCTCATGGCCGCTCCCGTCAATCCTCCCGTTTTGCCTATTGCCACTCCCCTTATTACTACCTTAAATGCGCCCCATAATATGGCGCCACTCTCAACACTGCCCTCGTTCTGCTCAAAATAATCATCAATCACCTCCTGGAGGTGTTCCTCAAATTAATCCTCTCTCAGGGCCTCTGCTCGAAGTCGCCATGTTGGAATCGGGGCTTTCCTATAGGTGTGTGCCCATGTCGCCACTATTGGGGCATGATCAGAAAGTGTGCGTGCTTTAATGGTGATTCCCGTGATGTCTTGTAATGATTCCCTGCCCGCGAATATGTAATCTATGCGTGTGAATGTTCCATGTGGTGCGCTGTAGTGTGTGTATAACCCCTCCCCTCTCCATGTACCTGCCTCCATACGTCCACTAGCTGTAGCTGCTCCAGGATCCTATGCAGTTCTTTGGCTGGGAGTGCATGCTTCTTGTGTTTATCATCAGACCTGTCGAGAAGGGGGTTCAAGGTGCAGTTGAAGTCGCAGGCCCAGATGAACGTTGCCTCCCTATATTGCGCTAACTTGGGCGCCAGCAGGTCATCAACATTAAGGAGTATTTTTGGTTCCCCCATCAAACTTGTTATGCATCAAATGTTACTATTTTGCCTTGCTGTTCTTAAACCGGGCTCTAAGGCGAATGTAATGAGCAGGGGAGATAATGGACAACCCCGTCTAGTGCCCCTCTGGATGTCAAAGTATCCCAAAGTGTAATCTCTGGCACCAATCCTAACTCTTGATGTCTTATATGGCAAACGTACCGTTTCAATCAACCCCTCTCATAGTCCAAATATTTGTAATGTACGGAAAATCTGCCCCCATTCCACTCTTATCAAACACTTTTTCAGTGTCTAGTAATACCACCACTACGTGGTCTGTGAGAAAACATGGCCTGGGACCCTTCTCATGTGGCCAGGGAAAGGCAGATCGCAACCCTGGGGGGGGGCGGGGGAGTTCTGCGGGAGCATCACATGAGGGCGGAAGCAGGTCAAGAGGAATGGAAAACACTCTTGTTCAGCTTTCCCAAAGCCCCACTCTTATTGTAAAATAACAGAAAATATTTAAATGTTTTATTTTTGGATTTGTAGAGCGCACTACAGCTTACAGGCATTGAGGCGCTATGAGGAGAAGAAGGCTTGATTCAGGGTTACAAGAATGCGGCCCAACAGAATATTGCTTAGTACAGATTGTTTCGTTGCATAATACATTTGATGCACGTTACTTAGATGCATACACAGAGAAAAATACAAGTGGAAATGCAGCCCTTTCAAACAAAGAGCGTTATTTGAATGGCTTTCTGGAAAGCTGCATGAGAATCAATCAACCTGATCTGGGACAGAAGGGTGTTCAAGAAGGTGGCGGCCATAATTGGGAAGCTGGTACCACCCGCACACACAATGCATGTAAGAGGAACGGTGATTTGATTGGAATATGCCATTCTAGAGGGTCTAGATGGCATGTATCTGATGATCCTTTGAGCTAGGTAAGGGGGAGCCAGGTCGTGGAGACATTTGTGTGTCAAGGCAAGGGTTTTGAAAACAATCCTTTCCTTGACAGGGAGCCAGTGTACCTGCCTTCTGACCCCCGAGATATGATCCCTGCGTGAAATGCCTGTTGTGGCCCTCAAGGCATTGTTATGAGCAAGTTGAAGTTTGGCCAGATTTTGGTGGGAGTTTCCAAAAAAGAGGGCATTACAGTAGTCCAACCTCGCGCCTTGAAACACTTGTGTATAGGTGTGTTATAAATGCCATATCATATCATATACCCAATAATCGCCATAGCAATGGTGAGGCAATTCTGTTGGGAGAGGAAGGGTCTGGCTGCGTTGAGCAGTTTGGAGTGATAAGCTGCAGAGGATGCAATAGCATTAACCTGTCTATCCATGGTCAAGTTTGGTTCAAGGTATACGCTCAGTGTCTTGATGACTTGTGAGACAGTGATGGGGAGGTTATCAACGGCGAAGGAGCAGTATTGCTTATCCAATTTACCCAGGGTGGAGGCGGAACCAATTAGCAGAAGGTTGGTTTTCTCACTGGTGAGACATAACCAGTTGTCTGCCATCCAGGAATGGATTGTTGAGTAAATGGATTCAGGGTGTTCAAGTCCGTTGGATAGTCTCCCAAGAGGGGGATGAGCACCTGAGTGTCATCTATAAGAAGCCCATGGTCGTCCAAGATTCTGAACAGTGGCCTCGTGAAGAGGTTATAGAGGGTGGGAGTTATGCACGAACCCTGTGGGACCCCACATTTAATGAGGTTTCAGAGAAAACCTTCATCACTCTTTCCTGTAGGGACGAAGTTATCCATGCACAGGCCCTCAGGGAGAAGTTGGCTGCGGATGAGAGATGATCGCAGATGGTTTTGTGATCAACCAGATCAAAGGCAGCGGAGAGGTCTAAAAGAAGGAGGAGCGCAGGTTTGCCTGCGTCTGAGGTCATCCATTTTATTTTTTTATGACAAGTAGTGCCGTTTCGGTGCCATGTCGTGGCTGGAACCCAGATTGGCGTAGACCAAGAAGGTGGTTGTCTTCAAGGAATTTATAGACTTGCAGGTAGGCTGCTTTGTCCAAAACATTTAGAAAAAAAAGGGGACAGTGGTAATGGGCCTGTAGTTCCCTGGGACCGATGGGTCGAGGGAGGTTTTATTTAGAAGCGGGTGGACCCACGCTTCCTTGAGTCCAGTCGGGACATGGCCAGACTGGAAGGAGGAATTAATGAAGGCGGTGATATAAGGGGCGAGGGAGGAGGCACAGTCTTTGATGACCTGAGCCGGGCAGGCGTCGCCTTTCAATTCAAGGGCTTGATGGATTTGAGGAGAGCAATGACTTTGTGTTCACTCATGTCAGCAAATTCAAACACCGGGGTCTGCCTAGGATAAGTGACTGAGGCGGTAGTATTGGGATTATTAGCCAGTAGATTGGACAAGGCCTTTTGGTTGTTAGGGAGAATTCTCTGTTTAGGCTGAATTTCCTAACCTAGTGAGTCTCCCAGCAGCTTTGCTGGATTTTTGGGGTTTATTTATTTCTCCTGCCAAGAGTGAGACCCTTTTACCCTCACTCTTGGACATGATTTGAGTGTGTTTCTTTGAATCTAGATGTGTTTAATGGGCTTTGGGGTCTTTTACCCCATAGGGCTTCATGTGTTTTTGTGATATATGTTACACAACACCCTCAGTGCAGTAACACAGGGGTGTCATAGTGACCCCCCAGTATAGACTCCATACCCTGGGACTGACTACTGTCTCCCAGGGCATGTAAAGTCACCATTGACTTTACTAGTCTTAAATTCTGAACAGAACCAGTACCAATCATCATATTGTGGATGTACTGGCTGGGGCAATTCAATTGCCCCGGGGTCTGTTAGTCGAGGAGGCACATCTCCGTCCCCCCTGATCGAGTTTTGGCTGGTGGCAGTGGATACTACTTTTTATATTCAACCGCAAATATTTTCCTATGGGATTTCCCATTGTTTTAGGCTACTATCTTTATTTAATTATTTACGGTAGCCTCGAACATACCGCCGGTTTATTTAATTAATATTAATTCTCCGGTTGGTATTTTTTGCCAAAACCTTATTCTAAAATGGCGTTTGTGTTCTCTTCTGTGACTCCAACCCAAGTCGAGCCCTTTGTTCCACTTTTTGGCGGGCTTCTCCACAGAAGCCCTCCAAAGTGGTGCCTCTCTGTCTGGGGTACTTAGGAGGGGGGGAGGGGGATTTAGGCACCCTGGTCTGAGTTGCCTAGGCAACTCAAGTCGCACTCCGTCCTGATTGGCCCAAGTGGTGAGCCAGCATGTTTGAGTGACAGCTAGGCTGAGTGAATGGGGGTTTTCTGCATAAAAGCAGGGCTTTGGGGACTGGAACTTCAGAAGTCGCCTCAGGACCTAAGAATCCGACGAGGGAGAAGCTGAGCTGACCTGCCACGACGCCACCACCGGTGGAGCCCTACTGGACCGTCTCGCCACTTTTCCCAACGACAGAGGAGATCTCCCGCCGGAGAGTCTTCTTCCTTTGACTGGTGGGGATAACCGGTTTCACCGTCTTTTCGCCTTCCCGACGTACCTCGTGGCCGCCTTGCCTGTGCCAAGCACCCCGGCAACCGGGATACCACGTTTTACCACGACCGTGAAACAAAGGTACCACCTTTAACCGGAAAACTCTGCGGCTGGTTTCTGCCCTGGTAGTGCAACGACCTTCATCGTTCCTCCAAGTCGAGATCTTCTCTTCCCCTGGACGACGACACAACTTGCACCCACTACCAGGAACCACTGCCACCGCTGGAGGATCCTTCCCACTTAAGGTACCGTGTCCCGCCTGGCTTCCCTTGCTACCGACTGTACGGGGTAGATTTAGCCCCCGGCTTTCGAACCTGGGTTAGCCTGGGACACCCTGGCTAAACTTTCCTAAGCCTCTCTAAACTCTTTTTGAACTCTCTGCAAGACTTTCTAAGCCTAGTGTAACTGATCTTGGGCGCATTTGTGCTCTGCTCTCTCTAAGAGTGGGCCCAGCCTATGGACTTTGGCTCACCAGTGACTTTTGCTCTTCTGCCTTGCTAACAGTGTCCCTGAACCTTAGAGTGGTGTACCTTTCCATATTCTGTCTTTTTCACTCCCTTTCTCACAAACTTATTGGAGTGCCATCTAGTTAAACCCTCACCTCTGTATGAAAATAAGTGGTGTTTTACTGTGACTTATCTGGTAAGGAAAAAGGGGTGTACATATTACAATAGTAACTGTGTTTAGAATATTTTACAACAAGAGTGCTGGAGTGTTTCAAACCGTGTGTTTTTAAATAAATAATTATATACTTTGATACCAAAGCTCTGGTCAGTGTTTGCTTGTATTATTGTATCTGTGTGCCTACTGTGTATACTTTGCATACTGCCTAACTCTTCTTGAGGGAAGTCTGACTGCTCAGCCACAGCTACCAGGTAAATCTGGGTGGTACAGACTGCTACCAAGTGGCTTTACTGCCAACACCTGTAGTCTTAAATCTTTTGCAGTGGTCTCTAAGGGAACTGCACAGGTTTCTGCCTAACATTGGTGGGCTAGGACTTTGGTGTGCAAAGTGTCCAGTTTGTCAAGCATGGCAGCTTGAATTTTGTTGCACCAAGTCTCGTCCTTCAGGAGAGTAGGTGGCAGGGGTGAGGGAGTCTCCAGTTCTCTAAAGATGGAAAAGATTTCCTTTGTCCCAGATTTAGCATTTTCAATCCTGGAGTTGAAAGAGGTGGCTTTAGCCTGAATAATCTAACTTTGTCATTAGGGACTTCAAGTCCCATAATTCTTTAAGTACTGGGATGAAGAAGATGGCTAAAGAGGTACAATGTTGCAGGAGTGGTCAGATCATTAAATTACCCACACATGAGGGAGACAGAGGCTTAAAAGGCCCCCCTCAGGTACAGGCCCCATAGCAGAGAAGAGCAGAGGAAGTAAGAAGCAGCGTATGCATACGGGCAGCCCAGGCAGAAGATGAAGGAGAGAGAGAGAAGACACCAGGACCATTGTATGGCAGATATCAACTGCCAGTCCCGGGAGGGTCTAGACCTCTCGAATCCTGAAGTGCAAAGGCTGCGCAAAGGAAACTGTCCTTTTTCACGGAGGCCATCTTAAGTGGCTGGCAAGCACCGGAGGACCACAAGGCTGTCTCTGGTGGCTGGCATGCATCAGAGGGCATCAGGAGCAAAGAGCGCTCCAGTTGCAGGTGTCGTGGGCGGCGGCTGACTAAAAGAATAGGTTTGCTGGGTCATGAGAAGCCACAAGAGCAGAAGTCCTGCAAGCCTCGAGAGGAATGGCATCGCACGTATTACCCAGTGAGTTCACAGATTGATAGTGACCCGGAGCACTCTGTCCCGGGTCGCATGGGCAAGGTGGGCGTTCGGCGAGTGAGGAACACTTGCGTATGAAAGTAGTTCGGAAAGCACTTTTGAATCTCGAACTATTGCAAAGCAGCACTTGCGTAAGAGTGAAAGATTGCCAATGTTATCTGGAATACCGATCTAGGGAAAAGCAGCGAAAACCTATTGTAAGAAAGCCAAATTACTGTAACCTTAAAAGTGTGAGTCTACCGTTTCGCGAGGTGAGATCCGTTGAAGCTGCCGCCTCGAGCTTAACCCTACAAGCTGACCGGCCCTTGCCCACCAAGAGTTTGCTACTTGTGCGACGCGGGATCCTGGAAGACTGCTATCATTAGAAGGCAGACCTCGGTCCAGGCCCTCCTGAAGCCGAGCTGACCTGCCATGCCTGGACGCCTGCACCGCACCTGATGTGGGGGAGCCTCAGAGTGGATCCCTCCCCCAGCTGCATTGAGGTCCTTCTCCAATCCGAGACTCGCTGCAGCGGCGTGTCCGGACCGCCGTCTGCCTGGGACCACAGCAGGGCAGTGCGCCCGGAGCAGGACACCTAACGAGACCGTCCAGAAGACAGCATATTGTGCGAGTACTTGTGGACCCGCCATGTTATCCCAGAGTCCCCGGGGTGCTGCAGGGGCCCGCAGCTGGCATGCTCCCCCTCACCCCCAGCCTCGGCCCTGCACTGGCCAGAGCCGAACCACCAGCGGATCTGGACTGCTTCACACGCCTGGCCCTGCAACAAGCCAACAGGCCCTGACATTTGCCTGTGGGAGGCCAGAGACACCTCCTCCTCCTTGGCCCCCTTCCACCCTAGACAGCAGCCCCTCGGGCCTCTTCACCTCGAGCTCCGAGGGCCAGACAGACTGCCTTGGGGACCCCCCCCTTATCCGCACAACACCTAAGGACTGCGGAGACACAGCGCCAATTCATCCTCACCGCACTCGGCTGCCTGGCAGTGGGAGCCCAACCACGCACTGGACATTATGTTGGCGAGGGACCACCATAGACAACACTGGAGGACCCGCATGGACAGCCCCATCGCACCACAGGCAATATTGGGAACAACAGGCATCCAGCTGGCCAGACGAACTTGGCAAAGCAGCCGAAAACTCCCAGGCATTGCAATAAGCGGCAGCAAATGCCCACAACTCTCTTTGCTGCCCTGAATCAGGCGCCAGCAGTTATTGGCAGTGGCATGATCCCAGCTCTAACCCGGCGTCCCAGCCTGGCCCAACCGGACCAGGAAGAGTGAAGAGGAGCTGGACCCCAGCGCTCACCTGGCAACCTGACAGAGGGTAACCTGGCACACACCGTTGGAGATAAGCGCACCCAGCTGAG
This sequence comes from Ambystoma mexicanum, assembly GCF_040938575.1. NCBI lineage: Eukaryota > Metazoa > Chordata > Amphibia > Caudata > Ambystomatidae > Ambystoma > Ambystoma mexicanum. Next base: position 1,137,051,159 of record NC_090931.1, on the reverse strand, counting down.
ACGGGGAAGGAGGTCGCACCCGGAATCTCCCTCCCCCTAGCACCAACCAGCGGATAACATACACCTGCGTAGTCGACGACCCGGCCACCAAGATGTCTAAGCAGAGGGGCCCGAAGTCAGCGGACATAGCCAATTTATTTCACCTGAAGGAGACACCCAAACAGCCGCCCCTCCCCCAGCCCAGCCTTCCTCACCCATAAGAGCCCGGCGCCAGTGGGCTACAAAGGACGATATCAAGGGCCTCCTAGCCGATATCAAAACGGAATTCCGCAACTGCATGGCAGAGGTCACAACCAAGATAGATGGACTGGACAACCGCGTGGAGGAGGTGGAGCATAGGGTCGGGGACACGGAGGACCAAGTCCTGGAGCACTCAGCGCAGATTGCGGAGCTGCAACAGAAAATTCAAACGCTAGAGGACAACGCCGAAACTATGCATCGCAAACAGGAGGACCTGGAAAACAGGACCCGCAGAAACAACATCCGTATCAAAGGGGTGTCCGCCTCGATCCCGGACCAGGCCCTCCCTGCCTACATTGGAGACCTCTTCCAGACCCTCCTGCCAGACTGCGATAAATCACTACTCATACTTGATCGCACTCAGACTGCGAGGCCGTAGGAACTCCTCATCGTCGGCTAGCCCAGAAGTAATCACCAGAGTCCACTTTTTCTCGACAAAACAGGAGATCATGACAGCAAGCCACTCGCAAGGCGACCTGACATACCAGGGAACCACCATACAGCTTTTCCAGGACCTGGCCGCTTCCACAGTCCAGCGAAGAAGAGCCCTTCGACCTCTAACAACCTTCCTGCAGGAACAGAAAATCAAGTATCGGTGGTTCTACCCGGCCTCGCTTCAGTTCTCTCTTGCAGGCCAAACAAGGGTAATCCATGCCCTAGAGAAGGCAGGCAGCATTATGGTGTTAGGGAGAATTCTCTGTAAAGGCTAATTTCCCAAACCTAGTGAGTCCCCCAGCAGCTTTGCTGGATTTTTGGGGTTTATTTTTTTCTCCTCCTAAGAGTGAGACTCTTTTACTCCCACTCTTAGACATGATTTGTGGTGTTCCTTTGTCTTTCCATGTGTTTTATGGGCTATGGGGTCTTTTACTCCATAGGGTCTCATGTGTTTTTGATGTGGGTTACACAGCACCCTCTGTGCCGTAACCCAGGGGTGTCGTCGCGACCCCCAAACATATACTCCATACCCTGGGACTGACTACTGTCTCCCAGGGCATGTAAAGTCACCATTGGCTTTACTAGTCCCGAATTATGAACACAAACCATCATATTGTGGACATACTGGACGGGGCAATTTGATTGCCCCGGGGTCTGTTGTTCAAGGGGGTACGTCTCCGTCCCCCCTGATCGAGTTTTGGCTGGTGGCAGTGGATACTACTTTTTATATTTGACCGCGAATATATCTCTATGGGATTTTCCCATTGTTCGAGGCTACCAACTTTAATTATTTAATTCTTATAGCCTCGAACATACCGCCGGGTTATTTATTTAATATTAATTCACTGGTTGGTATTTTTTGCCAGAACTCGATTCTAAAATGGCGTTCGTGTTCTCTTCTGTGACTCCAACCCAAGTCGAGCCCTTTGTTCAACTTTTTGGCGGGCTTCTCCACAGAAGCCTCCAAAAGTGGTGCCACTCTGTCTGGGTATAAACAAAAGAGGCACTCCAAAACGTACAGGCACTCAAATGGAGCAAACAAACATCTATAAACACAAGGGTGTGCCTGAACATACAAAGTCAAAAAATATAATTTGTGGAGCTAACAGTATTATTCTCCTGGTAGCCTAAACAATAGATTAAATCAAATTCAATATTTTAATTTACTGGTTTCTCACCAGTCAAAGTAACCTTTATGAGAAAAAAAGGGGAAAAAGTACATGGGCATAAAAAAATTATAAACTTGCTTTAATTGTTAGTTTGTAACTAGACAATGTGTCAATTTAATAAGTACATACAACATGAAAAACATTACGCCTACCGCTATAAAGCGTGTATGTCCATGATGCCAAACCGCAGGAGCATGTAGTTCCTGCGACCATTACATAGGACTAGTTGGCGTTTCGGTGGTATATTGATGGGTAGCAACCACCTTCCTCAGGTACTGGAATCTTCACATTCAGCCTTCATACAGACAGCCTTAATGTATGGGGTCCTCCTGAAAAGGTAGTAACAGGGGACATTTTGTGAACTCGAAAGGTTTAACTTTAAATGGGAAGAGAACTAGAGAATATACCAATATATGGTGAAGGCATCAGGCCTCAGTGCCCCAGAAACAAGTTGGCAGTCCCCCCAGACAGAAAACTTGAAGGTTACCAGAACGGCGCCCTTAAAGTGTTAAGAGCGTGCCTAAAAACTAAGTCACCTCGTGAGAAAAATAAGTGAAAGATGTGATCATGTAGTGAAAAATGTGTGTGATAGAATACAAAAAATGCTGTGCAAAAGAAAGGCACATAAATCAAAACATGGCGGAACGTACCTCAGAGGGCACATCATGTGCTCACCATGCAAGATGTCGTGCATTCAGCACATTATTTGGGTTTAGCAATTAGAAAACTAACTGAATCTGTAATTTTCACCTAAAGTGAAAAAGGAGGAGAACAAAGACATAAAGGTGGCGATAGTTTATGTGCAGCGGTAATTTAATACGGCTGGTGTGCAGGTATGGTAAAGGTAACAAGAACTCACCATATGAATATGTGGATGCTCATGAAGCGCTTTGTATTTTGCGCAGGACACAAAAACTCCTAGCCTGGGGCTGGTGGTATCAGGCTATGGGTTGATGAGTATGGCAGCGCTGCATAATAGTAAAAAATGACAAGCCCAACGTGCGAGTTAGGCAGTGTAAATAAAACGCCCAGCGCGTGGGTAAGTCATGGCTTAGTGAGAAAAGTAAGTAAAGTGGAACTTACTGTTGACTTCTACCACGTAGAAGCAGCAGATGACTTGCTTCTAAAGAAAGCTGCGGCTTGCTTCTGGAAAATGCTGCGTGTATACGCTATTCTTCATAGTGAAGAAAAAGGCAGCCAGTGGGGTGTAGTAGCACTCAACTGGAAGGCATGTAACACTGAATGGAAAAGGTAGACAAAGAAAGAGGACTGGGACTAACAAAGTGAATTGCTAACACTGAATGAAAAAGGCAGACAAAGAAAGGGGACAAGTGAATGGAAAGCAAAATGGAGCCCTCCCATGAATGACCGGACACAAACAAGGGACTAACACTAACGTTGCAGGCTTGCTAAAACGTTAGTGAAGCCAGGCATTATTTACTATATGCAAAGGGTACTAATCCTATGAATGAAAGACCAGACATAGACAAGGGACTAACACTAACATTACAGGCTTGCTGAAACTTTCGTGAGGCCAGGCATTATATACTATATGCAAAGGGTACTAATCCTAGGGAAAAAACATTAAAAAGCGAAAAGGGGCAGCACACCCCAAAGCATATGGAGTGTTAATTCTACCAAATTCGAAACTGCATGAAAGAAAATTGAAAACCAACCAATAATAAACATTGGTAAAAAGAAACATATAGAAATGCATAAATGCAAAAATTATGAAAAAATTGTAAAAAAGTATTTTTGAAGAGGACTAGTTAAAAAATTAATTAAATAAATATTGCCTTAGTGCCAAAGCGGAGATAGCTCATTAAGACCATTGGAAATGGTGTCCAATTGGAAAATCCAACGAGCCTCCTTTGTGGACAGAGTTTGAGAGGGGTTGGAAGAGTTTTTGACATCATCAATCACGCACCAGCGCAGATCCTCTGTAGAGTGGCCGTATTCCATGTAATGGCTCACTAGTGGTGAGTTAATTGACTTACATCGAATCCTGGAGCGGTGCTCCGTGATTCTAGTGTGTACTGGCCGTGTAGTTTTTCCAATATATTTAAGTCCACACAGGCATTCAATGCAATAGATAGCCCATGCAGTCTTGCAATTTGAATAGCGTTCCAGTTCCCAAAGTTTGCCATGCACCAGGACTGTTTTTGTCTTCATCACAAATTTACAAATGGAGCAGGACCCGCAGGGAAAGTTACCCGTCAGTGGGCGAAGGTCCCAACTGGTCGTAGTGGATCTAGAAGATTTTAGTAAAGAGGAGGCATGGACTAGTTGGTCCTTGAGATTCTTTTGTCTCTTCATGGCGAAGATCGGCAATGGTTCAGCTGGTAAAGCTAATTGTGCCACTGACCAATACTTCTTAATTGCTTTTTTGATGAGAAAGGAATGGGGACTATAGGTAAGGGCACATACTAGTTTGTCCTGTGGCTCCACATTTTTAGGTAGTAGCAGGGTGTCCCGAGGGGTGAATCTTGCTCGTTTATTGGAATTGGTAATCAATTTTTTGGGGTACCCTTGCTGGCGGAATTTAGTGGTCAGGTTAGTAGCATGTTGGACATAATCTGCTATGGATGTACAGTTCCGTCTAATGCGTAGAAACTGGGAATAGGGTAAGTTTTCTTTCAGATTGCGTGGGTGGTAACTGTCGTAATGCAGTAATGTATTACGATCTGTGGGCTTGGTAAAAAGAGAACAGACCCGTTGGTTGGCCTTATGTTGAATGAGTAAATCAAGAAAAGGGATTTCGATATTGCTCGTATCATGAGTAAATTTAATCGTCCGGTGGCAAGAGTTCAACCAGAGAAGAAAGGAGTCAAGTTCCTGGGTGGTGCCGTGTCAGATGAAGATTATGTCGTCTATATAGCGCCTCCAGCTCTCGATATATTGGCGATATGGATTAATGTCAGAAAAAATGAATTTGGACTCAAAGTCAGCCATGAAAATGTAGGCCAGGCTGGGGGCGAAGGCCGCACCCATTGCAGTGCCTTGGGTTTGCTGATAAAATTGATTTTGATATACAAAGTAGTTCCTGGTAAGTGCCAGGGAGAGTAATTCCATGAGAAATTCAGTGGGAGCTTTGAAACTTGATGCAGAATGCGTCAGATTGTTTCTGATACAGTCCATAGCCTCATCGTGTGGGATGTTAGTATACAATGCCGTGATATCTAGTGTGACCAGAAGGCTGGTAGCTGGGTCAAAGGTCTTGCCTTCAAACAGAGAAATTACTGCAGTACTATCTCTTAGATATGTCTCTGTTTGTTGGCTAATGGGTTATAAATATTTGTCAATGAATTGGCAGACTGGTTCCAAAACGGTACCACAGCCTGCTAATATAGGCCGCCCCGGTGGTTTAGCCAAGTCTTTATGGATTTTAGGAATGGCATAAAATTTAGGGGTGGAACAGTTGGGTTTGTTAAGAAATTGTGCTTCTTTTGGAGTGATCCAGGAGTGTAGTAAGGCATAATCTGTGATTTCTGAAATCATCTTCTGGATGTCTTTAACTGGATCCTTGCGGAGGGGGCGGTAACTGCCTGGTACACTGAGAAGGTCTTGTACCATAGTGTGGTATTGAGACTGATTTAGCATTACTATGCCCCCACCCTTATCCGCAGGTCTGATGACAATTTTTGAGTTACTGCTGAGGGATTTTAAGGCTTGTCTCTCTGCTTGTGTTAGATTGTAGCGAACAGTCCTATGCTGTTTTTTCTAGCTGGTTAAGGTCTCTTAGAATACATTTCTCAAATGTAAGGAGTTCAGCTGGCATAGTGCTGTCTTCCGGGATGAATGTAGAGGGTGGGTGTAACCCCGTTTCACTTTCATCCGATGCACCCTGGTTATCTGAAAAAAAGATCTTGAGTCTAACTGACCTAAAGAATCTTTTGATCTTGGAGTGCATACTGAACCAATCAGTAGGATGTGTTGGAATAAATGAAAGACCTTTGGAGAGAACTTGAAGTCCCATCGCTGTAAGCGGTACTTGTGATAAGTTAAATACTGGTAAGTTTACTGGTTCGTTGCTGGTCGATTGCTCCTCCTGCGGAAGCGTGGCCGTCTCTGGGTTCGTCCCCATGGTTGAAATTGGGGAGGGAACCCCCTGTCTGGGTACCACAGGGGGTGTGGGAGAGGGTTTAGGCACCCTGGACTGAGTTGCCTTGGCAACTCAAGTCGCACTCTTGTGTGAGCCGGACTGCTCGCCACTTAGCATGTTTGATTGACAGCTAGGCTGAATGAATGGGGGTTTGCTGCATAAAAGCAGGGCTTTGGGGACTGGAACTTCAGAAGTCACCACAGGACCTAAGAATCCGAGGAGGGAAAAGCTGAGCCGACCTGCAACGACGACACCACCGGTGGAGCCCTGCTGAACCGTCTCACCACTTTTCCCGACGACAGAGGAGATCTCCAGTCCGGAGAGTCTTCTTCCTTTGACTGGTGGGGATAACCAGTTTTGCCTTCTTTTCACCTTCCTGGAGCATCTTGTGGCCGCCTTACCCGTGCCAAGCACCCCGGCAACCGGAATACCACGGTTTACCACTACCGCGAAGGGAAGGGTAGTACCTTTTAACCGAAGAATTCCGCGGCTGGTCTCTTCCCTGGCAGTGCAACGACCTTCATCTTTCCTCCACGGCGATACCTCCTCTTCCTCTGGACGAAACACCGACTTGCACCCACTTCCAGGAACAACTGCCCCCGCTGGAGCTTCCTTCACACTTAAGGTACTGTGCCCCGCCTGGCTTCCCTTGCGACAGATCGTTCGGGGCGACAGTAAATCCTCGACTTTCTAACCTGGGTTAGCCTGGGGCCTGTTAACTAACTTTTCCTGACTTGATCTCAATCTCTTGCGAACTATCTACAAAGACTCTTTGGGCATAACCCCACTGTGTGATCCTGGACACATTTCGCTTGCTCTCTAAGAGTGGGCCTGGCATTTGAACTTCCTCGCTCTCCAGTAGACTTTGCCTAACCTGCCTCACTGTGGTTCTCTTAAAAGTATTGAAATTGTGTGCTTTCATAACTCTGCCTTTCCCCCCCTTTTTTTATAACTTATTAGAGTGCCATCTTGGGTTACGCGCTCACCTCTGTCTGAAAATAGGTGGTGTTTCTCACTAAGACTTGTCTAATAAGTAATCAGGGTTGTATATATATAATAGTGTCTGTGTGTTGAATTTACTTACCTCTTTTTGTGCTAGTGTAATTTACAAGTGTGTCTTTAAATAAATAATTATATACTTTCACACCAAAGCTCTGGTCAGTGTTTGCTTGTGCTACTGTATCTCTGTACCTATTGTGTATACTCTATATACTGCCTAACTCATCTTGAGAGAAGTCTGACTGCTCAGCCACAGCTACCAGGTAAATCTGGGTGGTACAGACTGCTACCAATTGGGTTTACTGCCAACCACCTGTCGTCCTAAATCTTTTGCAGTGGTCCCTAAGGGGACTGCACAGGTTTCTGCATAACAATGGGGTACCCAATCCCTCATTGGACAGGTCGGGCCCCCCATCATCTAGGCTGGTCTTGGGCCTCTGCCGCCCGTTTAAAGCACTGGACGTAGTGGACACCTGGAGGGTCCTTCACCCAGACACTGGACTACTCTTTCTTCTCACATGTCCACCGCTCCTCATCCCGAATCAACCTCATCTTGGCCAGCCCTCAGCTCCTGCAGTTCACAGACAACGTGGAGATCGGTGCAAGGGCTCTGTCCGATCACGCCCCAATTCTCCTCACTGCAAGGCTCTTTGACCCAGACCCCCCGGAACTGCGTAGATGGTCCCTATACGAACCAATGCTGCACAATATGACGGTACGTGATGCTATAGCCAAGGCGATTGGCAATTATTTCAAGGAAAATCCCCCCGACTTCACCTCTACAGCGACAAGATGGGACACCATGAAGGCCGTAATCAGAGGGGAACTGATAGCTTAGGCTGCTGCATATACAAGGAGGCGTACCATGAACAGAGACCAACTAGAGAGGGTCATGAGGGAGGCTGACACGGCCCTAAAACGGAAATGGTCACCTAAAGCGGCCAAGAGGGTCAGACTGGCCCGCACAAAGCTGGAAGCCCACTACGCTGAGTACACAGCCCAGACCCTGCTCCGGACCAAACAGAGCTACTACGCAAATGGCAATAAAGCCAATAAATATCTTGTGAACAAACTAGCCAAGACTCGCCGACAGAACCACATCACCGCATTGAGAGACCCAAAGGGCAGAACCCTGTACGGGGAAGGAGCGTAACTGCCGCCCACAGTCCCTCCAGGAACGGTATATAGCAGACACCCGGATCCCACACATCTCAGAAGCAGACAGAGCTTCCCTGGAAGCCCTGATCACATCCGAAGAGGTGGAGGAAGTACTCAAAAATTTGAAAACCAGGGCCCCAGGTCCAGATGACTTTCCACCAAAATTTTACAAACTCTTTCGCCCCATGTTGCTGTACCCAATGACAGAGCTATTTAACTCCTTCCGGGAATCAGGCACTATCGCGCCCTCCATGCAAGAATCTACCACAATTATGCTACTGAAACCCGGCAAAGATCCAAAGGAGTGCGCATCATATAGACCGACATCCCTGCTCAATGTGGACGCCAATACATACTCAAAGGTACTGGCAAACAGGCTGGCACAAATCCTCCCGACCATCATAGACCAGGACCAGGCGGGGTTCATCAGAGGGAGAAAAACCATGGACGACATCCGTCGAGCGCTGAATCTCATCGAGGTCGCGACCCAAGAACATCGGGGTGTGGTGGTCTTGACCCTGGATGCCACCAAAGCATTCGACAGGGTGGACTGGAACTTCATGCGCCTCACCATGGAGGCATTCCGGTTTGGCCGGATATTCCAGAAAATGGTGCTAGCAAATTACAAAGCCGCGAGACCATCACTCCGCCTGAACTAGAAGACCTCACCCCCGATCCCGCTTTCTTGTGGGACAACACAAGGTTGTCCGCTCTCCCCGCTGATCTTTGCTATGATCATGGAACCATTCGCCCAAAGGACACAAGCCAACGAAAGATCACTGGGCTAGAAATAAACAGCGAACAATTCAAGATCTCCTTATACGGCGACGACGTGATGGTCTCCATCACCAACTGCCAATCCTCCTTACCTGCTACCTTGGCTGAGCTGGAGGCCTTCGAGGGAGTGGCAGGGTTCCAGGTGAACTACTCCAAATCAGAGGCACGGAGCGTCAATCTGGGGGCCCCTCTCGTAAACGACCTCCAGGCCCTCTGCCCACTAGCATGGAGCTCCTCCTCAACGGCCTACCTAGGTATACGCCTCACAGCCGACCCGAAACAGGTGTACACCGCCAACTTCCCCCCGCTTCTCAAGGAACTGGAGGAGGACCTCCAACGATGGGACAGCCAAGAGATCTCACTACTGGGCCGGGTCACAGCGTGCAAAATGAACCTCCTCCCTCGACTGCTGTACCTGTGCTCCGCTCTCCCGGTATCCCCCCCAAAACAGGCCTTGGAACATCTACAGAGGAAGCCAGCGAAATTCGTGTGGAGGGGACGCAGCCTGGGCGAATCCGGAAGCCCCCCCCCGAAATGGTCCTGCATTGAACAATCCAGATGCCAGCCACAGCTACATTCCCTGCTACACATCCCGGGACCCCCCCCCCCCCCCCGGCGCCATGGACCTCAGATTCTATCATCCAACAACGCGACCCTGGAAGCATGGGCATGGGCCCGACGGAGGAGGAAGGTGCCCAGGGATCTGGGCCCGCTCTCCCCAGTCGTCTGGAGCCCCGACTTCGGGCCAAGAATGGAGGAAGCTCGATTCAACCGATGGACCGAGGGAGGCCTGCGAACCCTCTCCCAACTCTACGAGGCTAACAACCCACTCAGCTTTGTGGAATGCAAAACCCGCTTTCAGCTGACAGGAGGAGAGAGGTTTGCATACATCCAACTCTGCCACTGGATATCGCAGCCTGCGGTCTGCTGGGGGGCTGTCCGGGACCTCCACCCTCTTGAGCAGGCGACACAAGCACAGGTCGAGGCCATATCACCAAACTGAACCGCCTGCTCCAGGAGGACATGCTGAAGGTCAGGCCATCATACATGTCCGGATGGGAAGTGGACCTGGGTCACCCTATAGAGGACCAGACATGGGTGGAGATATGGTCCAGGATCAACTCGACATCCAGATGCGTCACAAATAAGGAATGCACTCTGAAACTTCTCCACCGCTGGTACTACTCCCCAGTCCGCCTGCACCACTGCAATGCCAACATTGACCCGAGTTGCTGGAGACGCTGCGGCGAGCGGGGGTCCTTTTTCCACATGTGGTGGGGATGCCCGACAGTACAGACCTTCTGGAGGGAGGTCCCGCAGATCGCGGAAGACATCACCCAACGTAAACTCCTGATGGACCCGATGGTAGTCCTTCTCGGGGTGGCGAGCCCGGACTGCTATCCCAAAAGGGGCCGATCTGCCAAACTGTTGACGCACCTACTGTTAGCAGCTAAGATTACAGTGGCGTGGAAGTGGAAGACTCAGGAAGGTCCGCTTCTAGCCCTCTGGTGGATAAAAGTCTGGAAGATATTGATGGCGGAGAAAGTTACGGCGGCGAAGGAGGGGGCTCTCCATCGCTTCACCGAATGCTGGGCCCCGGTAGTGGACTATCACTCCCGATTCCCTGCGTTAACATTTCAATCCTGCTTGATATCGAACTTTCTGGGCCCCCAAAGCCCTGACGGGTCGCCAACCCACCAGAGCATCATAGACTAAAGGGGCGGCAGAGGAGGGACCATGGGAGGTGGGAATGGGCCTACTACATGCATTCTAGCTGCTAAGGGAATCACAATAACTCATGTAATGCTAAGTTAAAGCTGTAACCGTAATAAATAAAGTTGTTAAAAAAAAAGTGTGAGTCTACGGAAAACCCAGCAATCCAAAGGGGCGACAGTGTTAAGAGTTAACATCTACAAGCATTGCCCAAGCCAAGTGAGACTAAAACCAAGGCAATTGCAATCTAGTAAATATTGACAAATTCATAAGGGGGCTACTGAAAGGTTGATAAGGTGCAACATTTGTTGCCCATACTTTGTATAACATATGATAAAAACTGGTATAAACTCACATTGCCTAGGCCAAGGAAGGAGCAGGAAAATACCCCATCCCTGTCAGTCTTTGGTTACTGGTGTAGTGGGGAAACAAGAGTGGCAACAAGACTCCCCTTCTGGAAAAGGAGATCCAGAAGGAAAGGAGCATTATTTGCAGAAGAGTATTAAAGAGCACCAATGTGAATCTTGTTTTCCCTGAAGAGTTGTTGAAAGTTTTGAACCTGCAATTTGTTGAATATTATGAAGCAGTTGTGAAACCCTTCAGTTGACCTTAACCCCAAAAGCACTTGTGAAATGCTGTTCATGTATGGCAGTATATATACCTGGCATGGGAGTAAACCAGGTGGAAGTTGACGAAGTGCTGACAGAGACAATTTAAGTTGTTTGCGGTGCAAAAGGCAGTTATGGCAAATCATCCGGACCAAGACAATTATTGCCGCTATTGATGAAAAGATAACTTGTTCAAGGAAGAGGAAGCGACTTCTATTTTCTATGTTGGCACTTTGTTAACTAGTTAAAGTTGCATCGAACTGTGTTTGAACATTGTTGCAAGCCAGGATTTCCTGGCTTTCTTTTCTTGAATTGTGAAGCAGAATCATGTTTAAACATGGGGAAGGGGAATTCGTCCAGGCTATAAAGAGAGACTGTGGTTACATTACAGATGCAATCATTATGGTTGTGGAACTGCCATGTATTTCCTTGTTTATGTATTGTACGTATAAGTGTGAGGGACAGATATCCTTTGTTAGAGTGTTTCCTTTAGTTTATTTTAGGCAGGGAAATCCTCATCAGGGTAGGGATAGTGAGGCATTCATTCAACCTTATGATATAACGAAATGGCATTTGTTGAGAAACCTTCACAAAGTTGTCCGCCTCACATTTCTGACCCCTCACAGGTCCTGAACGTCTTTTTCTTGGCAAATAGTATAGTATGGTTTAAGAAGGGAAACTGTGGTTGGCCACCAGGGGGTACACAGTTGAGGAACACCTCTGTGTGAGCTCTCGTCCCACGGGTCCAAAAAGTGAGCCCCCACTTATGACCCCCCCCGTGCATAACCATCGGGGGGACAGCTGTGTGACGTGGCCCCCCCCACCCACTGAGCGAAAACCCGAACCGAAACGGACGAGTATTCCCTGAGAAGGGACCAACTTACTGTGCCCCCCCCACCTCGACGCACGCAGGAACTGGATACAAGCTGCGACCAAAGGAGCATCGAGGAGCCTGGTCCCTGGTCATGAGCTCTCGCTGATGGAACAGGCCGTCCAGCAACTCTACCAGCGGGTGAAGCACCAATCATTGCCCAGCCAAGACAGGCTGACCGAGCATGCGGGAGGCTGAGTGAAAGTGGGCCCCTGCGCCCAGTCAGACGTGAGTGGCAATAAGGTGGGTCTGCGGGACCCCCTACCGGGGGCACGCGGGAGTGCTGCGTTCAACACTGGGGCCCCATCACCCACAACCAACCTGAGGGTCGGGTTTAACACCCACATTCGAGCCGTGTATGGAGAGCGACCCCCCCCAGACTAGTGGCCCATTGTTTAACTGCCCGAAGGCCCGCGAGGGGGTCCCGCCATACACATCGAACTCCTGACACAGCGGGACACAGGGTCCTGGAGCAGGGCAGCCGCGCTCCGGGCCCTGTCTCAGTCCCCGAGCGGAAAGTATACACGGCTCCCACAGACACGGCTCCCACACATAATACCAAGGGGATCTGACACCCCACAAGAGCCCCTCGCCCCGGTCCGCAACCTCGCACCCTGCAGCCCTCAGGACCGGGCTTTTGTTGAGAGCCCACAGGGCTCTGTGTTCTCCCGAATGACCCCAAATCCCAAGAGGCCCACCGAAATAAAATAAGCCTGTGCAGAACGTGGGAAGGCGACGGATCAACAAGTGCCACAAACTCCTGAAAACCATAAGGGGACAGAACGTTACCCAGTGACGCCTGCTCAACAGGCACCTCCAACAAAGTCACTGTTCCCCCCCAGGCCCCGGCATAAAGCGCCAGCAGCTATTCGACACCCCCGCAGCTCCTTAGGGCACCAGAATACTCTAGGCCATAGAAACTCCCTCGACCCACCCACCGGGTTGGGCACCTCGCCACAGGAGAACTCCACAGCGATGCCAGTCCTCGCCCACCCAGCCTAAACACCACAACTGGCAGCCCTGAACCCAACACGCATAACCAGTGGGCCATCAATATAACCCCCTGCTAAGTACACCACCGAGGTCCACAAGGAACAAGGCAAAGGGATCACCGCCACATTGAAGGCTGTTCAGAGGGTTGGGCCCCCAAACACGGGGAGTGTGCCCTCCTCTGAATGAACAACAGTGTCAGAATTTCTCTGTGACTGATAGGTAGTCCGCTATCGCCCGGCTGTTTCAGGACGGGTACCAGCGGCCCACAGCGAGAAGAGTATCAGAGCAACCACGTGTCCCCCACGAAATTGAAACCACGCCGAAAGCCCCAAAAAAAGAGATCTGCCACACATGAGCCCACCAGTGGCCCTGCACAAGATATCCTGAACATTGGGGCGCCCTTGAAATCACATTGGACCCATTAACAGACGACTAGTCAAATGGAGGGTAGGGCCCCTGGACGAGTGCCTCCTCCTACCCCTTGGACGCCACAAGCACATCACCAAGCAGAGAGACACCACCACCAGCCCCGCAGAGTGCGTCAGACTCAACGCCTCAGCATGCCGCCAAAACCTGCCCCCGCCTGTGGGGAAAAAGGGACAGTCCATGGTGCAAATCCTTCTCAACGCACCAGGACCTTTCACCGACGTACCAAGGACCCACTGCCTAAATTGCACGCATAAAACTATGCAGCACTGGGACCCACGCCCCACTCCCACAGGAGGCCCGCACCACGCCTTTCCCTGAAACGGGCAGCCTGCCAGAACCACCTTGACCACGGTCTGACCAAACAGCGCTAGACGCTGCCTAGAGAAGCCCGACACAGGCCCCCCCCATCCATGTGGTGTGCAGCGCTACGGCATGGAATCATTCTAAAAACATCTGACCACACGGTGGTACAGTGGGTAAGGCCCCCACAATAGGGGCATGTGCCTCCTCTAACACAACAATTAATTCATGAACACTAAAAGCAAGCTAGCCAAATGCGCATACACCTCACTCCTCTCGAGCTCCGACCCCGGAACCACAATCGGAAGCCTCAGAGACGGGAGCGGCAGCCACCAAGTGCGACATCACTGCCCTCCTGAGTGAAATTAAAAACATGGGGGCCAGCCTCGGCAGCAAAATTGATAGGATGACACAGAGAGTGGGCAACATTGAAGAGAGACTGGAAGGCCTTGAGAACAATGAAGCCTCAAAAGATACCCTTGAAACCCAAATGGACCTCAGGATACGTAACAGAGAAGAGGGAAGAAGAAATTCGCCTCAAGATGGACAATCTAGAAAATAGAGAAAGAAGGAACAACCTATAGTTTTTCGGGATACCGGCGCACGAAGGGGGGGAAACAGAAGACCTCAAAAAAACAATACACAATATCATTAAAATCCTGACAGCAGACGAGGACATCAACGAGCCTAAAACTGAGAGAATACACAGAGGCGATGGCCCACCAGGCGGCCCAAGGTCAGTCCTCGCTAGATTCCACCGATACCAGGACAGAGCGAGGATACTCACGAAAGCCAGGTCCGGGGGCCCCCCCTCACACAGGGGGGGGGGCGCAGATCACCATATTCCAGGACCTATCCTCACTCACCCTGGCCCTGAGACGTCTCTGCAGTCCCCTAACAAAATGGCTCAAAGAGCAAGGCACGAGATACAGGTGGATACCCCTTCTCCCTCACTTTTGAGCACGGAAGCAGAACGATACAGCTGCGATCCGAAGAAGAAATTCGAGACTGTATTGCAGACCTCCTCGGAACAGGCCTAAAAGAAGGAGCTTGAGAGGAGCCTGAGCAGAATAGAGCATGATGGGAGCTTCAGGGTCCGAGGAGGAAAAGAGTTAAGGGGTCAAGGAAGTATAGGCAGCCCAACGGCACACCAGACAGCAACAAATGATAACACACCCCAATGCTCCAAATCTCGGAAATGGTTATCCGGACAATACTGCATAGATATTTGCCAATATCCCGGCGACCCACGCACACCCGATACGGGGCCCGACCCATAGATGGGCCCCCACCTGGAGGGCGGGGTGGAATAGTCGGCTGACGAAGAACCGTGAAACCGCATGTATCATTATATTTTCCACTTATAACAGTTATTGTTGAGTATTTAAGTGTTGGGGGGGTGGAGGGGTGGCTCAAAATGTTATCTCGATACTAGTTGTGACAGGGACCGTGAGGTAACGGTCCCCACCGGTGGTCCGATATTGGACCGGCTGTATTCACTCAGTCCAATCTGGACGCCACTGAACGAAGATGCAGACCTTGTTGTAAAGGGGAACGATGAAGAAAGCAAACAGAGGGCAAGGGGTATCACGTTGAATACCTCTAGGAGGAGGGAGGGCAGATGAAAACACCACAGCTCCAGACAGCTAGGGGCACCTACCAGGCTATTTCCACTGCAGCGGCACCCAGTGACGGAAGACGGGACTCGACGCACAAACCAAGAAGACATACAAGTGAACGACAGACATGACATGGCAAGTGACAGGCACGGCACAATCAAAATTGGCATATTGAACGTCAAGGGACTCAACTCCCCCACCAAAAGGTCACTAGTGTACAGAGAGTTCAAGAGGGCCAAGCTTGATATACTTTTCCTACAGGAAACCAGATACAGCAAGGGAGAGGAGAGGAAGGTCCTGTACGCTAAGGCAGGCTCCGAATACTGGGGCTAAAGAAAGCCGGCATCAGCATCTTAATTAGCAAAGGGCTCCGGTTCGAAACCCTAAAAACCTGGCCCGACGTAAGCGGCAGAGCGCTTGTAATGGTCGGCAAAATACAGGGCACTATCATCACACTTGCATCCATATATGCACCCAACTCTGGACAGTGCAGGTTCCTGCAACATACAGTCCCCAAAGTCATGACCGAAGCAGAAGGCGAAGTGATCTTGGGAGGAGACCTTAATATGTGGATAGAGCCAGAATGGGACAGACAAGCAGGCAATCCACCCGAATCTGGTCACTCACAGGTTGCAGGCATGATGGACGTCTACAAACTCAAAGACGCATGGCGACACATAAACCCAAGGCAAACAGGCTTCACGTTCTACTCCGCACCACACGCCACGTACACCAGAATTGATTACATATATTTCACTCCAGAACTCACTGAGGCGATGTCCAAATCCAGTATATCTCCAGTAACATGGTCGGATCACGACATGGTAACGGCCACCATCAGTCGGATGGCGCTCCCCCACAGAAGCTCTAAATGGCGCTGCAACGAGACACTCTTAAAGGACCCGATAATCGGAGACCAACTTAGGCAAGACATTGACCAGTATTTAAAAAAAAAACAACACAGGTGAAATTCCCGTACACACAGTATGAGAAGCCACATGGAGAGGGATACTCATCAAAGAAGGAGCAGCAAAGAAAAGAGAATGCCAACTCATAGAAAACAGGCTCTGAAACAAATTCCAACTCATAGAAAACAGGCTCTGAAACAAAATAACCCAACTGGATCATAGCGCCCAATCAGCCGGCCCCGATAGAACCCAAAAAAATGGAGGAAGCCAACGACAAGAGGGAGGAGCTGCGGCGATTAGAAACCGATCGCATTGTGCGCAAACTTCAATATCCAAAGCAAAAAATATGAAAAAGGGGATAAGGCAGATGCCCTACTCGCAGCAAGACTCAGAGGGAAATGCAGAGAAAGATGGGTGTCAACAATAAAAAGTGAGGAAGTGCTCCAAGGAAACCACCCTCCCAATATCCCAGAGGCCTTTGCCAGCTTCCATGAGAAACTATACACCTCGGACACCGCCCCACACCCAGAGGCGATTACAGAATACATGAACATGGTATCCTTTCCAAGCCTACCCCTGGACATAGCACAAGCCATTGATGCCACCATCACAGCGGAAGAAATGGAAGAAGCGATTAAAAGGCTCCCAACAGGGAAAGCCCCTGGAAATGACGGCTACACAGCAGGGTTCTACAAGACCTTCATGGACACCCTCCTCCCATTAATGGTCAAGCTCTTCAGTAACATCCTCCAATGGGGCTCTGCCCCAGAATCCTTCTCAGAGGCGCTCATAACGGTTATCCCTAAGGAAGGCAAGGACCCAAAACTGTGTGCATCCTACCGCCCAATTTCCGTCCTAAATAGAGACGCCAAAATCTATACGAGGGTCTTCACCGCGGGGCTGGAGTCACACATGCCCACCATAATTCCCAACAACCAAGTGGGATTCATCCTCGGCAGACAGGGAGCGGACTCTACCCAGAAGACGCTTCACCTCATACACGAGGCCAAGAAAATGCCACACACACCCACACTATTCTCAATTGACGCGGAGAAGGCATTTGACAGAGTTGAATGGCACTTCCTGGAAGCCACATTACAGAAAATAGGCTTGGGCCCTACTCTCAGACGAGGAATTAAGGCTGTTTACAAGGTGCCTCGAGCACCCGTGGTAGTGAACTCCCAGTATTCCCGCTGGTTCCCCCTCAGTAGAGGGGCAAGACGGGGTTGCCCACTCTCGGCAATACTTTTCGCGCTGTCGCTGGAACCGCTGGCACAAACGCTTAGAACAAACAACGGCGTAGAGGGGATGCAAGTGAATGGCAGAGAATATAAACTGGCCTTGTACGCAGACGACATCCCGCTCCATGTGCAGAATCTGATGACATCGATTCCCCAAGCGATCCGTCTTATAGAAGTATACGGCGCACTGTCAGGCTTCAAAATGAACAAAACCAAATCCATCCTCTGCTCGCTCCACGAACCCACCCCGGACCAACGAATAGACCTCGAGCGCCGGGACTTATCATCGGAGGCCCAACACTAAGATACCTAGGGGTCAACCTAGCGAGAGATATCGCACACCTGTATGAGGCAAACTTGATGCCCTCAAAGCGGACCTCACAAAATGGAAACCCCTCACGATCTCCTGCATGGGACGTCTGAACGCTATCAAGATGGTGAGGCTCCCACGCTTCCTAAATATCCCTTTCAAGTCCTGCCTGTGACAGTCCCAGAACAATTCTTTAAACAAGTCAAAAGGGCAATAACCGGATTCCTATGGGAGGGAAAGAAACCAAGAATACTGTATGAAACCCTGATACTACCCAAAGAGCAAGGAGGGGTAGGCCTTCCTGATATCGAGCGATATTACCGGGAGGCGCAACTAAGAGTCCTTATCCCACACCTACGAGACAGAAAGGACCTGCAATGGGTCCAATTGGACAATGACAATCTAACCCCCGCAACGCTCGCAGAATGGCTATGGGTCCCTAGACGAAAGCTCACGAGAAGATTACGCAATCACCCAATATTGGGGACAATATGGAACATATGGAAGGAAGGGAAGGGAAGGGAATGACCGGCGTCACCACATGGCCTTCCCCCCTGAGCCATCTCTGCTCCCCTGGGATCAGAGAGGAAATCCCCGAACACTCCAGATATCAAGCTTGGTTCGATGCCGGACTCAAAAGGGTCGGCCAGCTGTGGAGAGACGATAAATTCATACCAATCACAGAGCTAGAAGAAGCCCTCCAATTGCATCCGATTCCGATCTTCCTGTACTTACGTTTGAAAGGCGTCCTATCCAAAAGAGAATGGAAAGCCAAGACACAAAGAGAACTCACGCCCTTTGAAAAAATCCTGGATACGACCACCACAAACAAAGGCTTGATAGCGCGCATGTACAGCACCTTGATTTGCAAAGAGCGAGCCCCAAGCCTCCGCCTCAAAGAAAAATGGGAAAAGGACTTTGACAGAGAATTCGATCAGCAGGCATGGGACAGAATTTGTGAAACACCTTCCAGAATATCAATCGCAGTTCAATATAAGCTGCACGCAATAAAGCTACTCCACAGATGGCAGTACGACCCATTTAGGCTTTTGAAAATGTACCAGACCAACAGCCCGAGATGCTGGCGACAATGACAATGCGGTATGGATGCCAACTATTGGCACCTGTGGTGGGGCTGCCCCAAAGTTCGAACATAGTGGCACGAATGCCGTCGATCAAACAGATAGACAGCATTGAGCGGAAGCCATCCCCACTCCTGGCTCTCTTTGGCTTGGAAGAGGAAGGTGAGAATTTATCAGGATAAAGGGACTGGCATCCCCACTGCTATTGGCTGCGAGAGCTGGCCTGGTCTTTAAATGGAAATCCCCCATGCCTTCCAGTTAAAAAGGAATGGATTAAGAATGCAACGAACATTTACACAATGGAGAAAATTACTGCAGCCCTCCATGACAGGGCTGCATGGCACGAGGAAACTTGGTGCGACTTCGTCAATCAGCATATCACACGCACAGAAGAGAACAACCGAGCGCACCAAGGACCCTAGAAAGCAACACGCCCCAATACGAACCAAACATCACCCGACAAGTTACAAGCCAACAAAGCCTGTCGCAAACTCTGTCACAAACACTGAACCTAAACAGCATTGGTATCCATCTTTCATGTATTCACATGCGCCCGCCGGCCTCCCCGGAATGCAGTAGTATTGTATAACTAGGTTTTCACCCCATTCTGCTTTGGAAGGGTCGAAATCTGAAGGGAGCCGCGGGGGCGGGGCATTTATACCGCTACGTCCTAGTGGGGCAAGCGTGGGCGGCCCCAAAAAACAACGTAGATAGGACACAAAAGTGTTGGAAGTTTTCCTATGGGAAACGGCTTTATAAGCGTACCGAGGGTTCCCAGTCTGTCGACGGGAAATATTCTAAGCATGTGAATCCATGAAAGATACCAATGCTGGAGAAATGGATTTACAGGTAAGAAACTATTCCCTTCTCCAGCATTGGATCTTTCATGGATTCACATGCTTAGAATAGAATGCACAGCAGAGATCCTGAAAAAGAGGAGGTGTGAATGCAATCCAGCACCCTCCTAAGAATATGTATAGCGAACCACGCTTATGTAAAATGCCAATTTAAAAATACGCAACAGTACATGCACCTATCAATACACACACACACATATATATATATACACACACACACACACACACACACACACACACACACACACACATCCCTATATACATATGTCAAAATAAGTACAGACCCTTCTTGAAAAGGGCTTACCTTATTGAAACAGATGGCGTTAGACTGCTCTTCCGATTTGTATCTCGTCCGCATGCTGCCGTTCGAGGCAGCAATGGCGGGTAAACGTGTGAGGCACGGACCATGCCGCCGCCTGGCAAATGTCTGTCAGCGGGATTCCTGCCCACAACGCCGTCGACGAAGTTGCCCTTGTGGAATGAGCTCTCGGACGCCCTTGTAGCGGTTTTCCTGCTTTGGAATGACAGAAGGTAATCGTCGACGAGACCCATCGGGCCAGTCCCTGCTTTGAAATTGCTTTTCCTTTCGCCGAAGGACCATATGCAACGAAGAGTTGTTGCGTAGATCTAAGTTGTGGAGTCCGATGAAGGTAAAATTTTAGAGCT
Source organism: Ambystoma mexicanum (assembly GCF_040938575.1). Lineage (NCBI taxonomy): Eukaryota > Metazoa > Chordata > Amphibia > Caudata > Ambystomatidae > Ambystoma > Ambystoma mexicanum. The sequence continues at coordinate 1,137,030,682 of NC_090931.1, read as the reverse complement.
CTCTTTACGTCCAAGGTATGAAGGACTTTTTCCGCAGCCGATGAGGGGGTCGCGAAAAAGGTGGGCAGGACAATGGACGAGTGTTTATGATAAGCCCTAGGAACTTTTGGAATGAAACGAGGATTAGTTGACAGAACCACTTTGTCCTTAAAAAACCTTAGGTACGGCAGGTCTACGATCAACGCTTGCAAATCTTAGATCCGCCTAGCTGATGTTATAGCTATTAGAAAAGCCACTTTCCATGACAAGAACTTCACTGGTGATGTGGCAACGTTGGTGGAAAACGTTTAGCCGGAGGGAACATCCGGAACAAACCCCTCATGAAGTGTTTCACCAACCCGTCACTAAATAAGGGAGACGACTTTCTCCTCCTCATGAACCTAGAGATGGCCGCCAGGTGTACCTTTATTGATGAAAAAGATAATCCGGCCTTCGCCAGGTGTAGCAGATATGGCAGAAGCTGTTCCGGAGTTACCCTTAGAGGTTGCACTCCCGTCTGTCCTTGACACCACGTACAGAACCTTCTCCACTTACACTCGTACGACTTGTTGGTGGAACGGGCCTGCGTTGCTTGCAGGATTCTCCGACAATCTGACGAAATGCTCAAGGCACCAAATTCCGAAAAGTCAGGAGCCAAGCTGTGAGATTGAGACTGTCTGGATTGTGATGCCACACTGTTTCTTCGTCCCAGGACAGGAGATTGGGAACCTTTGGGAACGTTATTGGTTGATACACTGACAGGTGAAGCAGGTCGGAAAACCACAGCTGCCTCGGCCAACACGGTGCCACTAGGATGACCCAGCACCTGTACCTGCGTATCCACTGAAGAGTTCTCCGTATAAGAGGGAAGGCGTAGAGGAACTTGTCCGTCCACGGGAAGGAGAACGCTTCCCCCAGAGAACCTTCCTGTGGCCACCGCTGGCATACATTTCGCACTTCTTGTTCCTCTTCGTAGCGAAGAGATCCAGCGGAGGTCGTCGCCATTTCTCGAAGACCTTCGACAACTGAACGCTGTTTATCTCCCATTCGTTCCTTACTCCCAGAAGATGATGAGCTACGATGGATATATCGTGTTTCAGAGCCCAATGAGACACCTTCTGAGCCTCGGTGGAAAGGGTTCTGGATCGCGTGCCCCCTTGCTTCCTCAAGTAAAATATCGCTGTCGTGTTGTCTGTCAATATTCTCACTATGGACCCTCTGATGTACGGCAGGAAAGACTTCAGGGCCCCTCACACTGCTCTCAGTTCCAGAACGTTGATGTGCAGGAGAGATTCCCTCCGAGACCAACGACCTTGTGTTTGTAGAGTGCCCATGTGTGCTCACCAGCCTGTCAGGGACGCGTCCGTCACTATGGTTAGCCGAAACGCCGGCTCCTGTAGGGGTACCCCTCTGGATAGATTCTGAAAGCTCTGCCACCACTATGGAGCTAGTAGGAGCTTGTCGTCGTCGACAGTCAGTTTGTCCAACCAGAGCCCTTGGGCCTACGTCCACCGGTCCGCCAAAAACTTTTGAACCAGCCTCATGAACAGGCGGAAGTTGCCCACCAGAGGAATGCAGGACGCCATAGCGCCCAGAAGTGACACATATTTTCTCACTGATAGTCTGGTATTGATTTTCAGCTGACCTGCCAATCGATTGAGTTTTGTAATTCTGTCGAGGGATGGCTTCACTAACCCTGACTGGGTCTCGATTTGTGCGCCCAAGAACACCAAGCTTCTCGACAGCGTTAACAAGGATTTCTCGAAGTTTACCGCAAACCCCAGCCATTGTAAGTGGTGCATGGTGGCCTGCAAACTTGTGTGAGTCGACATAGGGGAGGACCCCCTCACCAACCAGTCGTCGAGATACGGGTATACATGATGGCCTTGCCTTCTCAGCCAGGCCGCCACCGGGGCCAAACATTTCGTGAACGTTCTGGGAGAGGATTTCAGCTCCAAAAGGAAGTACTGTGAGCTGGTAGTGAGTCTGTCCTACCACAAACCTTAGGAACTCTGTGTCGCTGACACATTGGTATGTGGAAGTACGCGTCCTGCAGGTCCAGAGACGCCAGAAAGTCCCCTTCCTGAACTGACCGGATCACTTCCTGGAGCGTGAGCATCTTGAATTTTAGGCTTTTCAGCATCTTGTTTAGATCGCGCAGGTCTAGAATGGGACGCCACTTTCCGTTTGTTTTTTTCACCACAAAGTATCGGGAATAAACCCCTTGCCCCTCTGCGACTACGGAACCAATTCTATAGCACCTTTTTGTAGCATAAGTGCTACTTCCTGCTGCAACACACTCAGATGGGGTTGAGATACAAACGCCGGTGGAATGTGCGGAGGGTTGCTTTTGAATTGCAGGGAATGTCCGTATCTTACAGTGTCCAACACCCATTGATCCGTTATTTGCTCCCATTCGTTGATTTAGCACGATACCCTGCCTCCCAGAACGTTCCAATGCCCGTCATCGCTGGTCCTTGGTCTGCTTATCCCTCATCGACGAGTAACCTGTTCTTCTTGGGGGCCTGGTAGTCTCGGCTTCGTTTTGCCGCTTGAGAAGCCCGGCTGTATCCCTGGGAGGGGTATGCTGGCCTACTGAAGGACCTGTCTCTCTATGCCGAGAATCTGGAGTTTCCCGATGCACCCCTAAAGGGACGAAAAGACCTGAAACTTCAACCACTTTGGAGGGCCCCCAAGGAACGCGCTGTGTCCGAGTCCTCTTTCATGCCCTTCAGGGCCTCGTCCACCTTCTCGCCGAACAGAAGGTCTCCCTCAAAAGGCACATCCAGCACCTTGTATTGCACCACTGGTCTAAAGTTGATGCATTTCAGCCATGCTTGCCTTCGGAGAACCACACCATTATTCACCTGCTTAAACCCCGATTCCACAAGGTCCACCGCAATGTTTATGGCATGATTGGAGGCCTCTTCACCTTCCCTGACCAGTAACATCGCCGCCTTACGATGTTCTTCCGGAAGATGCTCCAGCATAGGAGCCAGTCGGTGCCACATCTCCCTGTCGTATCTGGCTACTATGGCCAGAGAATTGGCCGCTTTCACTGTGGTTGCACCTACCGACAGCACTTTTTTGCCGAAGGCATCCTGTCTTCTGGCTTCACTTTCCGTGGGGGTCGTGCACTGGTGCTGGGCCCTCGCCTTTGTCGCCGCCACTGCCGACACCACCGAGTCAGGGGTTGGTTGGGAGGATAGACACTTGGGGGTAGCTTCTGGGGCCTTAAATTATTTCTCCAGGTGACCTTTTATTGCTGGTTCCGAGAAAGGGTGGCGCATGGTCTGTAATCCCTCCTGCCACACATGATCCAGGATGGGTACTGAAAACACTGACCTTCTCTTTCCCATGTGGTCGAAAAGAAAACTGTTGTTTTTCTCCTCTTCCTTGGTGTGATGGTTGAGCTAAAACATGGCGCTGGTGCGCAGTGCATTCTGGGAGCACTCAGAGCCATGATGGATATTTATCTATGCCTCAGTGGAAAGCTACACTTGCTTTGCGAAACAACATGTTTTCAACGTTATTCGCTGATGGGCTTGGAATGCAGGCCTTCCCAGCCAAGGACACAGCACTGGGAAAGCTAAGATCCGCAGGTGCCGGCTGGTACCTGATAGCGAAGTTTGTTTTGGGTTTGCTCGGCCTGTGCCAAGGTTTTGAGATGAGTTCCCGGGACGTTTAGGAGAGAGAGGTGCTTTGCTCCTTGGGGTTACTGTCGGTTGATTCAGCTGGCAACCAACGGTCACCCATTAATGCGCAAGCGCACTGCCAGAAGGTTCGAGAAGTTTCCACCCCTTGTTGAGGAGGGCATATATGCGGAAGCCCTCAACGGTCAGGCGGGATAAGCACAAAGACTTCAGTCGGAGGGGGGACGCTTCGGTCCGACACTCCTGTGGGTTGTTGTGCTCTTGGCCTGGCTGTTATCGGGGTCTTTCAGCCGCTTCTGGCCAGATGAAGTTCCATTAAGCTACGCCCACGGTGATGTATTTCTTTCTTTGACTTCTTTATGTTTTCTGTGATCTATGCCCATGTGAGTTGTACGAGTTATTTCTATGTACCTGTAAGCTTTGAATAAATAGCCGTAAAGAGCCGATTATCTTCTAAAGTGTGCGTGGCTGTGAATTATTGTGTCTGTTTTTGGGTTGAAGTATTTGCTCTATAATTGCACTGGTGATTTATGGTAGTTCCGTGCACTTTTTAGAGGAGAGCAATACATTTTTGGCGACGAGAGGATGGGATATTTGTGATGAATTGCTCCAAATATTAAAGAATCCGTCTGAACGCAGAGATATTTGTGATGAAGTGTTCCAAATAATCTGTTTGAAGCCAAGTTATTTGTGATGAACTGTTCCAAATAATCTGTTTGAACGAGCGAAAGGTTGTTTTAACTGGGCAGTGAGTGTTGAACTGTGTTAAGCTGTTTTGTTTTTTTCCTTTTCCCTTGCTGTGAAATGACGATTGTGTGAGAGAGTGCAGAGCAGGCTGTCGCCTTTCCTTGGTCGTCTCACTGCAGCTCTGAGACAGCCAATAGACAGCACCTTTTGTGTTGGCCTGCCGCGGCCGATAGCATGTGTGTTTGAGATCTTTCCCCTTCAGTAAAGCAGTCGTGGCTGACTTACTGCTGGGAAATGAAACCAAGGAGCCGAAAAGCCGTGAGCAGAAAGGAAAAAATGTCTATGTTCACAGTGCTCCGATGAATGATGAATTAAAGATTTATGTTCAATTAGGAAAGAATTTTTTCATGCGGTTTCCCTTGACAAAGTTGCAAAGTGAAAGCTTGCTCTATTTTGGCATGAGAGCAGAGAAAGAAACAATTGCAAGTATTTGATGAGCAAATTGTGAACTAGTGTTTAAACATTAAACATTGCGATTCAGCCCCAGTGTGCTAGTGAGTGGGGGGCTGTAATATCAAGGAGGCGAGGATGCGCCTTTCTTATAATGTATGCTTTTGAAGTGTTCACATTCCTGAAGATAACGTGGGAATGAGCCGTGTTTAGGAGAAAGAGTAACATCGGTGTTGAAAGATTAAAGGGTTTGTTTTTGGCAACTATAAATTCCATGTGCTGGCGGTGCATTATGTTTAAGGAACACACTAAAATTGCCTGTTGTGCCATGTTTACAATGGGTGAGAGGCTCACTTGAAAAAACAAAATGAGTGAATGGCATTTGAATTTTCGATTTTTGTGTATTGATTTGAAATTGCAGAACCAGTTTGCAAGGGTTTGGGGGGAAAAGACAATTTACATTTTCTAAATTGCCCCTAGAGTATTTTGACTGTTTGCACGCTATACCATGGAATTGCTGCTAAAAGCAAAAGTACTGTTGTTATTAAGGGATGTATGTTTTATACGAGACAAGGACAAGTTGATTGTGATATATAGTGATAATGTTGTTGACAAATTAACGGCCCACAAGCAATATAGAGTGTGGGTTGCTTTTGCAGACAACGTGCAGGGAGCTGCACTACACATGACATGTTTTGAATGCACTGACATAAGTGGTTATATTCTGGCAATGGTACAACAGAATGGAAAATCTGTGTGTAATAAGACGGCACAAAGATTTAGTGGGTTACGGATTCTGTTGAAAGATCGCACAGTGCAATGGAGTGAGATTGTGAAGCCAAACTACAAAGTTACGAGGAAGAAGAAGAGAAAAAAAAAAACGTATGCTTTTAAATGGGACATTAATCAGTTTAAAACAGGCTAAAAGACGCTTTGACATTTTGCAAAATTACATGAAGTTGAATCTGATGACAAGAAAATGTGCCTCTTTTGAACATGGGAGTCTTGCTGTGCAGAGCTTGTGGCTTGGAGATAACTTGCACTGTCTTGGGCAAGGTGCGCGAAAGAAAAAAAAAAACTGTTGAAGGAAGGCAGAAAAAGCACTCCTGTTCGGTGAAATGGTGTTTACAGAAGCTGGCAGATCTAAGTTGCTGGAACAGTGCAGGAAAGAGTTAATCTGAGTGAACTGTCTGAAACGAGTGCCTTCCATTAAAGCCGCCACAGTTTAAGAGTTATAGAGCAAAGAGATAAGCTTGCTGCGCGAAAGATAAACAATGACATTCCTGCATTCCATCCCCTGAGAGAGACACTGTCAAAAACTGAGGAGGGGGGTGCAATTACAGAATGCTGAAACTGAACTGAAGGATGATGTATGCAAGTAAAGAATTTGCCCAGTATCAAATGGCAGACTGGGCGCTTCGCGCATATGAACATTTGGGGAAAACTGTGCATTTGTGAATGGGCTAAGAAAAGACACAGCTGCCCATTTCAAGAGACATTGCCATGCAAGCTGCATTCCAGTGCCCCACGTGATGTGAACTGAAGTAAAGCGCTGTGCACTGGAGAAGAAACCTCTAGGCGCTTTGTGAGTGAAAATACACAGCTGTCACACAGCCGGCAAAATGCAAGTTACATTGCCAGGGCTGGAGTAACTGACAAAGACATTATGGTGTTCCAGATGGAAGCAAACTGACAAAGATAGCCGTTTTGCAAGAGACAACATGCAGAGCGAGGCTTTGGAGTATAACATGAACACTGCACATTAGCCATGATCCATAAGCCTCACGGCTTAGTGCAAGAATGAATGATTTGTTGAAGCAAATAAAGGAACTGACTCAAACTATCGCTCTCAAAAGGGTGGCCCGCAAACACCCTTTGGGAAAATGACAAGTGGAAAACCAGAGGCTTGAAAGACACTGCCTGTATGGAGAGAAAATAAACAAGGCTGCTTGTGCAACTGCAGGCAGTATTGGACGAAAAGACGTTACCTATGAAAAATGGAGTGATGCCAGCAGGGCAATCTAAATAAAGATCATGAAATACTGGAAGCAAGTTGGTGCCTGGCATTCGTGATTGCTTTGGTGAAAAAGACCATTGAGAAGTGCGACCTGGGTACTTATTATATGGCTATTGTAAAATCACAGATCAGTCTGAGGTACCATTGACCAACTATGATCGCATTGCACAAATGAGTTTGTGAGTAGGCGGTTACACCCCGTATGGTTGAGTGCAAATAAGCCCCCAGTAACATGCAGAAGGGTGGTGTTAAGGGAAGGGGTGGACCACGTTGATATTGAAGTCTTGATGACATCCTAATGTGGATAACACTGATAGTGTACCTTTTGATGAAATCTTAACCTTTCTGTTTGTATTTTGCCTAGGCAAATAACCAAGAAAGTAGATTAAGGGGTAGACGTGTGCAATTGCCGGGTAACACTGATCAGTCAAGCAGACGCATTCTCAGAGAAAGCGAGCCACTGCGACATGCTATTTCAACTTTGAACCTGTCCTGCACCGCACTCAATGCTGCTAACGTGCGTGAAGAGTGAAAACATTCGTTCGGCAACCTGTGAGAAGTGTCCAACAAAGTAATAACTTTTGCTGAACTGTCACGGTGCGGACTTGGCATATTGTCAAACATTTGATGCTGCATATTCGAATGATTCAGTCGACAGTTGTAATGACCTTATTGATATGTTTTACCTTTTTTGTTCAAAGGACTGTGGACAATGAGTTGTGGACTGTGACATCATGCACCACAAACAGCTGTGTGAAACAGCACTTGAATGCCAACATGTTGAAACCTAATTCTTAAATGCATTTTGAGATTAATGTATGAAAAAGAAAAAATGAAAGGTTTTGCCCTTCCAAAGGAATTGCCTTAACCAAAGATGTTGATGTTTTGTCTTTTCCAAAATTACTACATTGCATGTAGCCAGAAAAATGATTCATGAATTGTTTGGGCAGCAGGGTTGGGCGAGCAGGAGCATAATATATTTTGAGATAAAATGAATGCCCACACCAAAGTTAACTGTGCGATTAAGGCCTTTGATTTGTAGTAATGCTGCCAAGTGTGTGAGCTCTAATTAGAGATGGGTAACTTTGAAACAGGATGGCTCTTTCCATGTGGTAACATGTGCTTTGACTTGATTAGAACTAATGATGTTTCCTTTACACTCAGTGATAACTCGAGGTAAAAAGTCAACTTTTGAATCTATGGGATTATCTCCTGACTGTGATTCACATGTACATTTGTTATCAGAAGCTGAGGGTTTTAGCATTAACCCTTTCATTAGTGGGTGTTTCGGGTTTAGCTGCTGTGGGGTTACAAATCTTTGATAAAATTAGTGTGTTTAGTGGTTAAGAGTTTTACTGCAGAACAGAGCTGCTGTTGATTATCTATTGCTGAAACATAATTTAGGTTGGAACGCAGTTGAAGGGATGTGTTGTTTCAATTTAAGTGTTTGAGGGATCTTATTTCTCAAGTTCCCCGAGATCAAAACAGAAGCTGGTGGGATTGGTTATTTTCATTGGGTTCCTGATATTGAAGGTACACTGCGTTATGCTTTTGCTTGCATTTGTATTATATTAGCTATCACAATAGCTTGTTGTATTCAATGTATTCCCAACTTGGTTTTAACATTTCGTCGGTTTTAACGACCGCCTCTTTTGCCACTGGGCTATGGAAAGTAAATATCCAAGGGTGGATTGTGATGGTTGAGCTAAAACATGGCGCTGGTGCGCAGTGCATTCTGGGAGCACTCAGAGCCATGATGGATATTTATCTATGCCTCAGTGGAAAGCTACACTTGCTTTGCGAAACAACATGTTTTCAACGTTATTCGCTGATGGGCTTGGAATGCAGGCCTTCCCAGCCAAGGACACGGCACTGGGAAAGCTAAGATCCGCAGGTGCCGGCTGGTACCTGATAGCGAAGTTTGTTTTGGGTTTGCTCGGCCTGTGCCAAGGTTTTGAGATGAGTTCCCGGGGCGTTTAGGAGAGAGAAGTGCTTTGCTCCTTGGGGTTACTGTCGGTTGATTCAGCTGGCAACCAACGGTCACCCATCAATGCGCAAGCGCACTGCCAGAAGGTTCGAGAAGTTTCCACCCCTTGTTGAGGAGGGCATATATGCGGAAGCCCTCAACGGTCAGGCGGGATAAGCACAAAGACTTCAGTCGGAGGGGGGACGCTTCGGTCCGACACTCCTGTGGGTTGTTGTGCTCTTGGCCTGGCTGTTATCGGGGTCTTTCAGCAGCTTCTGGCCAGATGAAGTTCCATTAAGCTACGCCCACGGTGATGTATTTCTTTCTTTGACTTCTTTATGTTTTCTGTGATCTATGCCCATGTGAGTTGTACGAGTTATTTCTATGTACCTGTAAGCTTTGAATAAATAGCCGTAAAGAGCTGATTATCTTCTAAAGTGTGCGTGGCTGTGAATTATTGTGTCTGTTTTTGGGTTGAAGTATTTGCTCTATAATTGCACTGGTGATTTATGGTAGTTCCGTGCACTTTTTAGAGGAGAGCAATACACTTGGCCAACCCGAATTCTGTACAAGCCTTGGCCATCATGGTGTGAAATGACCCAATGTCGTCCGGGGGAGACGGCTGAGCTGGGCTTCTCAGGGATTCTAATTCCGCTTCAGACTCCCAGGTTGGATCCCTGGAGGGGGAAAGTGAGACATCCGATAAGGCTCTACTGTCCGAGTCCGAATCTATCAGCTCTCCTTCCTCGTGGCATGGAGCTGAGAGGTCTCCACCTGCTGGCACTGCCGTGGGGGTTGATGGAGGTGGCCAACGAGACAGGCCCGGTTTGTCGATGGCCGACCTGGCCAGAGTTGCTTGAGGTAGTCTCTCGTCCAGTGTCTTCAGCAACGTTTGTAACGTGGATAAAACCTCTAGCGACAAGAGTGACTGCGGATTGAGAAGAGGGGTAGACCCTGGAATGCTCCCGGATAGAGGCCTGGTAATCTCTCGTAACCCGAGGTCCGCAGGGCCAGCTACTCTCACATCCTCATCTCCTGAGGACACCGACAAGGCTTCTTGCTGCAGTAGGGTCTATGGCAAAACTGGGTCGAATACTTCTGGTCGCCAGGCCTCTTGCGGGATCACCGTCGACGAGGCTAAAGCTGGCCCCGTCATCATCGACGTTGTCACCGTCTGCGGCCCAAGAACGGTTGAGACCAATTGTGTCAGTGGCAGAGAAGTGGTCGACGACGGTGGTGGTCGTGTAGGTCCTTAAGGCGTTCCTGCCTTTTCTGAACTCGACCTACGCTTCTCTGCATCTTAACTTGAGGTCGATCTATGATGATCGCCCGAGGAGAATTTTGATTTTTCTTTTCTGTCTTTCTTCGTCGAAGAGGAGGATGACGAGGCTTTCTTTGACGAAGACTCCTTAGAATGGCTTCTCGATGATTCCTTCTCCGCCGGTCATGATTTCTTCAACGGGGGTTCCGACGATGTCGAGCAGCGCGGGGCCCCTGAAGATTTTGACACTGAGGCCACGCTGCGCGTGGAGCCCACCTCCGAAGGCGGGTATGCCCCCGCTCCATCGTTTAACCATGCCACTAGTCTTCGACTTCGATCTTTAAGTCTTCTGGGAGAAGCCCTTACATATGTCACACTTGTCTGCCGAATGATGAGGGTGTAGACAATATATGCAATCCATATGTCCGTCCCCCTCGTACACCTTCTTCAACCCGCACGTAGTGCACAGACGGAACAGCGCTTTTCCTGACATCAGGAGAAAACTCCAACAGCACAACCTAAACAAAATAGTAGACTACACGAGGTGCTCCCACTACTTTGGAGACGGCTGAAATCTGAAGGGAGCCGCGGGGGCGAGGCATTTATACCGCTATGTCCTAGTGGGATATGCGTAGGCGGCCCCCAAAAACTACGTAGATAGGACACAAAGTGTCAGAAGTTTTCCTACGGGAAACGGCTTTATAAGCGTACCGAGGGTTCCCAATCTGTCGACGGGGAATATTCTAAGCATGTGAATCCATGAAAGATCCAATGCTGGAGAACATCAGTGATGAATTGAACTTTCGCCAATGAACTGGAAGAATCATGAGCGCCGCCATGGGGAGGGAGGAGGGAGGGAGAGGGAGGGACCGAGATAACACAATTCAATTGGGGCGGGGGGGGAATTATTCTATACAAAAGTGTTATTTTTGTTTAATAACTATGTAACATTGATGCAACAATGCGACCATAACACGCATCTGTATGTATTACCCTCATGTTTAAAAACCAATAAAACTCAAATTAAGAAAAATAAATAAAATAAGGGAAACTGCAACATTGTTGATCTGATGGCACTGACTGCATTGAGAGAGCAAGCTAAAGCTACGTATAATAGACCAGTATATACTGTATTCATCATTATACCAAGATTTTGATTAAGTGAATTGTCGGCTCCTTTGGCAGAAGCTCCATAACTGGGGTATTCCAGGTGGATTGCTGAAAATTATATTTGCCCTACACAATAACACTTCTGTTGCAGCTCACCACAAAAGGATGCCTTTCTTATCCAATACACACCCATAACAGTCTTAAACAGGGTTGCGTCCTTGCTCCACTTTTATTTAATATATATATATACACATCTCGCAGACACATTGAGTAAACTCAACATACCTCATGCCTCACAACCGTGATTGGGATGCTGGAAAGTGAAATGGCGGGGTGCGCAGACGGTATAGTGCTTCTAGACTCCACCATGGCCGAATTACAACTGATGCTAAAGGCCCTCCACAAACACTGAAATCTACATGCTTTAATAATAAATCTAGCCAAAACAAAGATCATGGCATTTAATTTCAAAGAAACCTCCTTAAACCAATGGTTAATCAGCTATATCAAAATAGAATATGTTACTCGTTATCCTTGCCTTGAAATCATCATTGACCGACTAACTTGAGAACCTCAAATACAATAATTAAAAAGCAAACCCCACAGAACTGGTCGAGCTCTACAACACCATTCTCAAAGAATCGGTAGACGCCATCGCCCCACTAGAGAATAAAAGAGCAAAAAGTATCAAACACGCCAACTCCTGGTATATTCAAGACCTACTTGATTTGAAAGCACGAGAGGTAAGCCCTGAAAAAAAGGGCAATCATGCCCCTCTTCCACCACACGCGACTCCTACCTCAAATGCATGTAATTAGTGACAACATTGAAGAAACAAATTGAGCAATATGGAGGCTGCAGTCTGAGACCACTAAAGAAAATATATAACGTTAAGTTAACCACAGTTGTTTTGTAAGGCTGTGAGATCTGGTCTGTAAAAACATGGAGGCCATTTATAGAGAGCAAATGTCTAAAAAGGTTGCTTGATGTGCCTAGTAGTCTGCTGGTGGAATATATAAGAGCAGAGCTAGGGCTGAGATCAATGCAGTCTAGAGTGTTCCAGCAAATCCAGCTATAATATATAAAAGACAAATTGGCACGAACTGACACAGTGAGAAACTAAATTAAGGAATTATTCACCCTTTGTATTACAAAAGGTTTTCTCCTACTTTGACCACCTAGTGCTCTGTAAACAATAACGTTTGTCTATGCATGAGATGAATGTATACAAAGCCTCCATTAGGTCAATCAAAGGTTAATATAAGTACCAGATATCGTGCTTGGTACTACTTACCATTTGTGCCCAAACTGTGATAGATTCCAAAATATGTGAAGGAATCTTCTTGTCCGTTGATAAGACTTAATTATTTTTTGTTAAAGTGTAATAATTTGCCAACACTTAAAGGAAGGGGGGGGCTTGGTTGAATTGTCAGGAGTGGATTTGTGGAATATGTAATAGTATTGTAGTATTGTGCGGTGGAAACAAACATACTATTAGATTGTATAATCCACCCTCTCTTCCTCTACCACTCTTGTCCCACCGGAGGCGTCTCTCCTACTTTGCCCCATTCACACCCAACAATGTTTCTATACAAGTCTGATCTATGAAAGTCTTGTCAAAGCAGCTTCTCCCCTGCTCATCCAGAACCATCAAGGACCACATCAACACCCTTGCTCCAGCCTATGTCGATTTCTACAATCACTCCTTTGCCACTGGAACTTTCCGCTCCCTCCTTAAGCACACTTGTGCACCCTCTTCTAAAAAAGCCTTTCGGCTGATCCTTCCTCTGCGGCTAACTATTGCCCGCTCTCCATCCATCTCCATCATTTCTTTCCTGGGCAAACTCTTGGAAAAGCTGGCCATCTCCCAGCTTAATCTACATACTGAATTCATGACCACCAGTCTGGCTCAAGAGCTGCCAGAAGCACAGAAACTGGTCTCCTGAACACCTGTGAAGACTTCCTCTCCAATCTTGAATATAATCTCCCTTCTGTACTCTTTCTCCTCCATCTATCCTCTACTTTTGACACGGTCAACCATGCACCCTGACAACCTTGGTATTACCGATCAGGCCCTAGCCTGGTTGACCTCCTTTCTCACTGACTACTCTCCTCCAACTGGGCTCTTTCTTCTCTTCCATCTCTCTTTCTACTTAGGGTGTTCCCCAGGGTTCTAACCTCTTTCCCTGGCACCTCTTGCCCACCGCATAGCTACTTTCTGCTCCAATTTTCAATGTTATACAGATGACCCTCAGCACTCTTTCAGGCTCCCCTCAACCACCTCTGCTTCTTCTCTCATACCAGACTGTGACCGGAATTCAGGAATGCTATGGCGCCAATGATCTCTGTCTTAATGCCAGTAAGACTGAGATCCTCCTCATTGGGACACCCACTCCCTCCTACCATCTCTCTCTCTCGCCACTCACTGTGGGACCTCTTCCTGCTCTAAGAAGTCAAACTACCAGCTGCATCTCCTCAGAGGTATTCTTCCTTTTCTCCCTTTCCCGAGAGGCTCACTGTCTCCAGGGCTCTGGTCCTCTCTAGGCTGGACTAGTGCAACAACCTCTTTATATATCTTCCTGCCTCTACTCTGACATTTACAACTAATCCAGAACAGGACTGCAAGACTTTTCCTTGGCCTCAAACACAGGGACTGCATCTCTACAGCTCTGAAATCTCCTAACTGGCTCACTGTGGCGGCAAAGATCAAGTTCAAGACCCTCTGCATCGCCCACAAGGCTTTCTGAGGCCTGGGACTGCTCTACCTCCAACTTTAATCTTCCAAAACATCTTCCTTCTTGAGCTCTCCGATCATCCACCTCCAACTCTCTGAGGGTCAGACGCTTCTCCAAGCAGAGAGTTGGGGGCAGATATATTTCCTGAGATGCGGCCTCCCTCTGGTACAGCCTCCCTGACTCAAACCTGAGCAGAACCACGTCTGGTTCCAGAAGCAATTCAAGACCTTACTTCTTGCATCCGCTTCCGCTTTCTCTCCCCTGCACCTGACTGCTCTGTGCAATGGTCACCCTCTGAACTCAGGCCTGGGCTACCTGCATGTCCAGTTGCCCTTGCACTGCCTCCAGGCTCCTCAGCACTTAAGTGTCTGTATCTGCAACCCTACAGGCCCTTCTCTCTGCACTTATGAGCCACGGGCTGGCTGCACTTGTGAGTTAACTGCACTCCCCCCTTCCCCTGCCTCCTGGCACTTCTCCCGTTCCCTCTTCCATGAACTTGCGCAATCTGAATGACACAAATCCTAGTAAGATAATTATTTTTGTCCTTCCTTGGTTTCCCCTTCCTTGTCTTGTCGCGCCTAGAAACACTTGTGTACAGGCACGTTATAAATGCATTTTATCATTTATAGGTCTGTTCCACCTGAGGCATTGTTATATGAGCAACTATGATTTCATGAATCTGGGTGTATCAAGTAATTTATGGTATATACTGATGAGGGGGGGGGAGATCAATTGGTTATTATAATAATAATCAAAATGTGGTATGAAATAAGGAAAATGTTTCAAGAGTGTGAAAAGGGACTTGGATGCAAAATGCTTTGTATTCTTTTCTGTCTTTGTATTCTTCTTGATGCTTTATGCTCTATGTTCCTATAGGTTTTGCATGAAGATCATGTTGATCGTATGTAGAAATACAGTAAATAAAAACAGACATAGTATGCATAGGTAAATGCATACTTTCCAAAGGCCTATTTGGCGCAAGCCCTACATGGGAATCATACCAAACTAGTTATCATACTGTGATGAATTTGATGCAGTAGCCTCTCCACATGTTGTCAGGGGACGGCAGCCACTACCCAATCCTGACCCTGGAGGTGGCTATGCGGGGGAGGATCACATGGGAAGAGGCATCCATCAGGGGCAAGGACAGGCATCAGACGAGACATGGTATCCCCCCTTTACTTTCAGGGATACCCCCTCAATACCCCATGCCTTAATGGCATATTTGGATAAACCTCTTCCACATCCTACAAATGCTGCATAGAGAACTCATGAACAATTTAAATGTATTGTATTGACACAACATGTACCGAGACGAGGAAGAGGACTACAAGGCCCCCTTCTAGACTTCCAAGCCAATATTCTACGCCTCTTCGGTAGTAACCTCTAAACTAACACCAGAACCATTCTCCTAGGAGATTTCAACCTCAGCTTCAACGACACAAAAGACAAACAAGGTAAAGCCTTTGCTAAGTCTCTCCTTTAACTAGGATTCATTCAAAAAGTGGACTCCCCAACCCACAAAGGACGTATATTGGACTGGTTAGTGGATCCCAACGGTGGCGTTGACATCAGCTCCAACACCCCACGCCCATGGACTGACCATCACCTCCTCCACTTCCACATACCTTCCAGAGTAGAAACTCAACAAAACACTCCTATGCCTGCCGCCATAGCCAGATCTAAAAAACTGCTCACCAAGGACAGAATTCTCCCCCTCCTTGAAGCATCAGCATTAGCATTAAAACTCTCCAACAACCCCACAGAACTGGTGGAGCTCTACAACACCATTCTCAAAGAATCGGTAGACGCCATCACCCCACTAGAGAATAAAAGAGCAAAAAGTATCAAACAAGCCAACTCCTGGTATATTCAAGACCTACTTGATTTGAAAGCACTTGAGAGGTAAGCCCTGAAAAAAAGGGCAATCATGCCCCTCTTCCACCACACGCGACTCCTACCTCAAAATAGGCAAACAATACAAAAACACCATTGCTGCTGCAAAAGCCGCCGCCTACGACATCAGAATTGACAAAGCAAAATCCCAATCCAAGGAATTGTTTGCCATCTTCAATGAACTGATCACCCACCCCCCCATCCACACATCTAAAGGATGAGAAATGGTGTAACGACATCCAACACGCAATGCTAGACAAAATTAACCTACTCCAGGAAAGAAATTAAAGCTAATTTCAACAACTTGCCCAAGGCTGCGCCTCCAATACTCACTGGCCAAGCTAAATCCTCCGACCCTTCCTGACTTAAGACACCAGATATCTTTTGCCTTCAGAGAAGTAACCATACCCGAGGTCTTACTAATCATGAAACACATAAAAGCATTGCTGTGTACAGGTGAAATTTGCCCATCAAGCATAATCAAAGACTGTGCGGTAGCATTAGCTCCCTTCATTACAGCCTTTATTAATGCCTCTCACCTCTGGCATGGTACCCTCCTCCCTCAACGAAGCATGGGTCCGGCCTCTGCTAAAAAAGCCTACGCTTGACCCAGACTCCCCAAACAACTATAGGCCGATCAACACGGTGCCTTTCCTGCTGAAAATCTTGAACAAGGCTGCATATCTACCCATCCAGTCCTACCTGGAAATGTACAACATCTTGGGAAAAAGGCAATCTGGTTTTCGTCCTCGGCATGGCACAGAGTCAACCCTGTCAGACCTACAAAATCAGCTACTAGAAAACATGGACAAAGGCAAGTCTGCACTTCTTTTGCTCCTCGCCCGGTCGGCAGTGTTTGACCTGGTTGAGCACAAGATCCTAGGAAAACACCACAGACTCCGCCCACTTCACTCAAGAAGCTACCATCTGGATAACATCCTTTCTGGAGGGCCGAGCCATGAGGGTCTTCTCAGAAGAGGCATGAGCCGCTTAATCCCCGATTGGTTGTGGGGTGCCACAAAGCTCGTGCACCTCCCCTATCCTCTAGAACCTCTCCACCTTACCTTTATTCAATGACCTGGAAGAATTCGGCATAACCATCACCAATTATGCCGACGATACACACATTCTTCTCCCACTATCTGGTGACTACGAGCATGACCTCAAAACCCTACAGCATACATATGCAATCATTCAGGCCTGGATGGCAGCCAATGGCCTTTGTCTCAACGGGGACAAAACGGAAATCCTACTGGTAGGCTCCAAGGCGACCCTAAAAAAACTAGACAGAAAATACTGCAACTTCCAAATAGAAAACACTGTAATCGCAGTATCGACTGGAGTAAAAACATGGGAGTCTTCTTGGATTCCACACTATCCATGGATAGACAAGTTAGTTATATCTCGTCATCAGCATCACTTACAACTAAAATCAATGCTGTCAAACCTCACCTCTCCTCTAAAAATGGCCTCAATATTGCCAGAGCCACCATAGGTGCAAAATTGGACTACTGTAATGTCCGCCTTCTAGGTACTTCCTCCAAAAACATTAAACAGACTACAAATAGCACAAAACAATGCTATTAGAGCCGCTCTCAGCATCCCCAAGAGAGCATATCTCTCAGGCAAGACAAGACGCCCACTGGCTCCCCATCAAAGAGCGCATACTGTTCAAAGCACTCACAGACGTCTATCTCAGTCGCCACCCCTCTAACTAGTCGAACAAATACACCAAGCACCTACCCTCAGGCCTAAACGTGACCTATATTTACACCAACTCACAATCCCTGCCTTTAACAGAGCCAAAGCTGGAGGCTCATGTTTTGAAGTGCTAGCGCCAAAATTCTGGAACTCGCTACAACTCAAACTTAGAAAAGAAACTTCTCTCATGGCTTTCAGAAAGGCATTGAAAACCATACGTTTTAAGTAGACCACACCTTCTCTGTGGTTTCCTAACCATTTAACATGTATAATATGTATTGTATTGTATTGTTCATGTACTGAACATATACACTGCATGTTAACCTGCTTAAGTAATATCTGCTCCTGTGTAACCTGCACCAAAGTGTATATTCTGCAACAGCACCACGATGCCCTAGGGCAGTTGTGCGCTTTATAAATGGAAATAAATAAATGAGCAAGAGTACGAACCATAACGTGCTAGTGTTTGGGATCATGCGATTGGTCCAGGACACCTTCCAGCTTGGAGGAGGGAGTTTAAATCAGCTACTGTGAGAAGATGAAAGGACCTTTCTTTTCCAAGCATCGGCTTGGAAGCTGGCAAGAGATGTGGTGCGCAGAGCAGACTGTGTCCTAACCTGGAGGAGAAGCCCGAAGGCAGGTGAGTGGAGGCAGGGAGAGAGAGGGAGGGAGCCGACCACTGCACTCTGCGTCGCTCGGACAGACCAAGAGGCGGGGGGAACCAGAAGCCGTGGCTGAAGAGCGCTGTCAGAGGGAGAGGAAGTGAAGAGGCGAGCTGCGGACCAGCCGCGTGATACAGCAGTGCCGATTAACCAGAGAAGCGCCTGAAGACTAAGGAAGTCGCAGCAGGAACTGAAAGCAAAGATGGGTTTCATTTAAATGCGTGGAGCGAGAATGCTTCATGACGTTGACTGGGGAAACCGTTCCAGACCAGCAGACAGCAAGGCAAGTACATGAACGAATGCGAGTGGCTTGAGGGAACGTAGAAGTTGTCAGTGAACCCAAAGGGGAGAATAGGACGCCAAAGTGGAGGCAAAGCGACTTTGCACCCAAAATGAGGTGCTATGTCCATAATTAAAGCATTCTTGTCCCAAATAAATGTTCTTGCTTACTGTTATTCATGAGCCTGGCCAAAGGCGCCAGGACCGTGTCCATCCGGGTCCCCTGTGTATGTGGCCCTTTAATGTTTGCATTCTTGGTCCGATGACCATGACACTAATATTACCAACACTCAACTCCCTTCCAGAGTCAAATGATGCCACTATCCTAGTCAACGAATATAACAAAATCTTATCTGAAGCCGTAGACTCCATCGCCCCACTAAAAACTAGAAAAAGTAAACCCAAAATGCATCTGAACACCTGGTTCACCCCACACTTTAAAACTCTGAGAAAGGAAAAGAGAAAATGCAAATCGTTATGGAGGCAACTACCATCAGATGACAATAGTTCCAACCTTAAGACTATATCTACCCGTTATAAGAATGAAATACTTCTTGCCAAACAAGATACCTACAATAAGAGAATTATGCAGGCTAATTCTAGTAAAATCCTAATGGAACTCGTAACACCGATCCCCGTGCCAGTGCCAGATAACTGCACAAAGGACAAAAATTGGTGTACAATATACAAAAAGCTTTAGCTAACAAAGTAGCATCCCTCCGGGACAAGATTGCTATTAAAAAAGCCAACCTCCTCAATACGACCCCACAATTCTGCAAACATACGCCTTCACTCAAACCTTCACCCCGCTTTAGCTTCTCTAAAGTCTCTATCCTTGAGGTCGAGAAAGTCATCCTCAACCTCAAACCCTCAAACTGCCAGGGCGACAACTGCCCAGCCCAAATCATTAAAGATGCAGCCAGAGACCTATCAGCATTGAACTCTAAGCTAATCAACAGTTCTTTCTCCACTGGCACCATCCCTAGTAATTAAGGAATCATGGGTACTCCCCCCCCCCTCCTTAAAAGATGATCACTAGATCCAACAATACCTAGCAACTACAGACCGAGCACCACAGTGTATTATGTACCTCCCATGTTACCCCTCCCCAAGAAATGCTCCCAGATGCCCTTGGGCCAGGCACGCAATACAAATAAAATAGATACAAATACAGTACCTAAACTGCTTAAAATCTTAGATAGGGTAGCATACCTCCAAATTCAGAAGTACCTAGAACAGAATCAACTATTAGGAGTCCGTCAATCAGGCTTTAGGCCCCAACATGGGACTGAAACAGCGCTGATCGACGTCAAGGCACAAATCGACGCACTTAATGACAATGGAAAAACTTCATTGCTACTTCTACTTGATCTTTCGGCTGCATTCGATTTGGTGGACCACAATGTCCTCTGTAACCACTTGGACTCAGCCGCACACTTCTCTCAGGAGGCCATAGGCTGGACACAATCCTTCCGGAATAATAGGAGTGTTAGGGAGAATTCTCTCTTTAGGCTGAATTTCCTAACCTAGTGAGTCCCCCAGCAGCTTTGCTGGATTTCTGGAGTGTGTTTTTTTTTCCTCCTGCCAAGAGTGAGACTCTTTTCCTCCCACTCTTGGACATGATTTATGGTATTCCTTTGACTCGTAATGTGTTTTATGGGCTATGGGGTCCTTTACTCCATAGGGTCTCATGCGTTTTTCCTATGTGTGTTACACAGCACCCTCCGTGCAGTAACACGGGTGTCATAATGACACCCCACCATAGACTCCATACCCTGGGACTGACTGCTGTCTCCCAGGGCATGTAAAGTCACCATTGGCTTTACTAGTCCCAAATTATTAACAGAAGCCAGTACAAACCATCATATTGTGGACGTACTGGTCAGGGCAATTCGATTGTCCCGGGGTCTGTTAGTCGAGGGGGCACGTCTCCGTCCCCCCTGATCGAGTTTTGGCTGGTGGCAGTGGAAACTACTTTTTATATTCGACCGCAAATATTTTCCTATGGGATTTTCCCATTGTTCGAGGCTACCAGCTTTCATTATTTCATTCTCATAGCCTCGAACATACCGCCGGTTTATTTAATGAATATTAATTCTCCAGTTGGTATTTTTTGCCAAGACTCGATTCTAAAATGGCGTTTGTGTTCTCGTCTGTGACTCCAACCCAAGTCGAGCCCTTTGTTCCACTTTTTGGCGGGCTTCTCCACAGAAGCCTCCAAAAGTGGTGCCACTCTGTCTGGGTACCACAGGAGGTGTGGGAGGGGGTTTAGGCACCCTGGACTGAGTTGCCGTGGTAACTCAAGTCGCACTCTGTCCTGATTGGCCCAAGTGGGGAGCCGGCCGGCTCACCACTTGGCATGTTTGAGTGACAGCTAGGCTGAGTGAATGGGGGTTTTCTGCATAAAAGCAGGGCTTTGGGGACTGGAACTTCATAAGTCGCCACAGGACCTGAGAATCCGACAAGGGAGAAGCTGACCCGACCTACCACGACGACACCACCGGTGGAGCCCTGCGGAACCGACTCACCACTTCCCGACGACAGAAAAGATCTCCTGGCTGGAGAGGCTTCTTCCCCCGACTGGTGGGCACAACCAGTTTACCTTTCTTTCTTCGCACCCCAGCCCGGTTTGTGGTCGAACTGCCCGTGCCAAGCACCCCGGCGGCCGGATAGCCACTCACCACTGAACCGCGAATCAACGGACTGCTCCTTGTACCTGAGAAACTCTACGGCTGGTTTCTTCCCTGGCAGTGCAACGGGCCCGTCTTCCTCCACGACGAGATCCTCTCTTCCACCGGACGAAGCACCGACTTGCACCCGCTGCCAGGAACAACTGCCCCCGCTGGAGCGTTCTCACCATTTTAAGGTACCGTTTCCGCCAGGCGTCCCTTTCTAAAGATTGCAACAAGGTAATAATAACTCCTTAACCTTCTGGACTGGGCTGGCCGCCTTGACCCTCTAACTGGTCCCTTTTCTTTGATCCAACTTCTTTTTGAACCATTACAAGACTTTTGTGCACTGCAACCGTGTGACCTTGGACACATTTCGTTTGGATCCTCTTAAAGCGGATCCGGCCTACTAACTCTGAATTCACGGTTTTACTTTGCCTTCCTCTCTTGCTATGTTCTTGTAAAAGTGTTGGGATCTGTTTCAATTTGCTCTCTGCTTTTCTCTCCCTTTTTAAAAACGAACTATTAGAGTGCCATCTACGTTAAGCGCTCACCTCTGTCTGAAAATAAGTGGGGCTTTACTAAGACTTGTCTAATATTCTTTTAAGGGAGTGTATATCTTTCAGTGACCGTGTTTTTGAATTGCTTACTATTAGTGCCTGTGTGTTTTTCTAGATGTGGTTTTAAATAAATAATTATATCTCTTTTACACCAAGCCCTGGTCAGTGTTTACTTGTTCTATTGTGTGCTCTTGACCTATTGTGAATACTCTGTATACTGCCTAACTCTTCTTGAGGGAAGTCTGACTGCTCAGCCACAGCTACCAAGTGAATCTGTGTGGTACAGACTGCTACCAAGTGGGTTTACTGCCAAACACCTGTAGTCCTAAATCTTTTGCAGTTGTTCCAGAGGGAACTGCACAGGTTTATGCCTAACAAGGACCATGCAAGTCTTCTCGCCATCATCTGACAATCCTATCCCCATCACTTGTGGGGTGCCACTGGGCTCATGTGTCTCCCCCACACTGTATAACATATTCACTAAGCCCCTTTACAATGATCTGGACGGTCTTGGTATCACCTACACCAACTATGCAGATGATACCCAGATCCTCATACCACTTACGGGATATTACGACAAGGATTTGGCCTTGGTGAATAGAATCTACCTCATCATCCAGGCATGGATGGCTGCCCGTGGTCTATGCCTGAATGATGACAAAACTGAACTCATCATCCTTGGCACCACCCCAAATCTCAATAAACTTGTACACAATTATTCCACCTTTAACATCGATGGCAACACCATCAAAGTTGCCAAAGAGGTAAAAACATTAGGATTTTACTTCAATGCCTCCCTCACCTTTACCAAACAAGTTAACTCCATGGCCTCCGCTACTGCTTACACTAGTAAGCTAGTTAGAGCTGCTAAGCCACTCCTCTCCACGAACAGTTGCACCATTTTGGCCAGAGCTCTAATTCTGTCCAAATTGGACTATTGCAACTCACTATACTTGGGAGTATATCACTGACAAAATTCAGATTCTCCAAAACGACGCCCTTAGAGCAGCGTTAGGTATAACAAAAAAAGAACATATCAGAGATTAGGAGACAGAATAACTGGCTTACCAGCAACAATAAAATCTTACTAAAAACGGCCAACTAATTTCCTGGTGGTTCCCAGGTTTAAACTTACCAAAGTGGTCAGATGCAGCTTCCCAGTTAAAGCTGCTGAGCTCTGGAACTCCCTACCCCCTTCCCTGAAAGCAGACCAAACTTACCAGCACTTTAGGCATAATATCAACTGGATTAAAGAAAACTACTGCTAAACATGTAGTGCGTCACTCCGTTTCGCACCCTATACCTTGCATTGTATATAATTCTTTCTGTTTGTGAATATATTGTTGTTAGACTGCCCTAATTTTCCTGTGTATAATATCCTAGATTTCTTTACTTCTCGAATGTTCCTGTACAAATTATTCTTACTGCATCCTGCTGTGTATATATAGCTCGTTGCATATATCTGTACAACTCTGTAACCTAAGCTGGAAACTGTCCTGTTTCTCCTGCACCCTGATCCCGTCGGGTCTGGTGCGCATTATAAATAATAAAACAAACAAACACTCTTGACGCAATCTTCGTCAACAAAAAAACTGATCTCAACTGGTCCACCAATACAAATGCTATGGAGCGACCACCTCATCGTACCAATATGGATCCAAATACCAACCAAAGCACCCAAAACAGCTCCAAAAGCTCCCTCGATCTGGAAAAGGAACTGGAATCCTTGAAAACCATCAACCGCAAACCTGGACGGAAGCGACCTAGACGAAAAAGCAGAGCTAATGTCAGAATGCACCAAAGTATCAACTGAAAAGGATACGATATTCAAAAGGATACAGGAGGTAGGGTCTTCCGGATCCCTGTTCACCCGACTTGATAGTCGTGAAGTCAACAAAGACCTTCCAAATGATACAACCCTCTGGCTGATAAAACAGGCAGAGCGATGGATCACTGGAAAGGGCGTGGGTAAGGTATAGTAATCCAGCCTAGGACAAATTAAAGTATCATGAATAACTGCTCCAACCTGAGTATGATGAGTTAGATAATGACAGGAATGATCACACTGACCTGTATCACTGGGTAGAACAATCCAGAAGCCTCTTGATGGATTTGAATTGAAGAACAAAACGACAGGGAAGGGAAAATTAGTAAGGGAGACTTATCCCGGACGGAACGAGGCTCACGCTAGATACGGGTTGAATTCACCACAGGATAGCGTCCAAAGTTCAGTTCAAAGTCACTTCCAATAATCCTTGAAAGGCTTCCTTCCCACTTAGGGATCAATCCTTCTGTTAATTCCACAGATGCAGGAGTTAGAAGAAAATAGCGTTCGAAGACAATGTGAGCGTGTGGATTTACACGCGGGCAGGAATCGCGCAGCCTGGGCCAGCCGCGTGTGAAGACAGCGTGCGCGTGTGAATTTACACGCGGGCAGGGTTCGCGCAGCCTTGGCCAGCCGCGTATGAAGACAAAGAGCGCGTGTGGATTTTACACGCGGGCAGGATTCACGCAGCCTGGGCCGGCCGCACTTGAAGACGAAGAGCGCGTGTGGATTTTACACGCGGGCAGGATTCACGCAGCCTTGGCCAGCCGCGTATGAAGACAAAGAGCGCGTGTGGATTTTACACGCGGGCAGGATTCACGCAGCCTTGGCCAGCCGCGTATGAAGACAAAGAGCGCGTGTGGATTTTACACGCGGGCAGGATTCACGCAGTCTTGGCCAGCCGCGTATGAAGACAAAGAGCGCGTGTGGATTTTACACGCGGGCAGGATTCACGCAGCCTTGGCCAGCCGCGTATGAAGACAAAGAGCGCGTGTGGATTTTACACGCGGGCAGGATTCACGCAGTCTTGGCCAGCCGCGTATGAAGACAAAGAGCGCGTGTGGATTTTACACGCGGGCAGGATTCACGCAGCCTTGGCCAGCCGCGTATGAAGACAAAGAGCGCGTGTGGATTATCACGCGAAGGGATAGCTCCAGGAATCAGCGTGTGGCGGAACACACGCTATCGAAGGCCCAAAAGTAGCTGTAGGAATATACCAGGATGTAGATCAGAGGTTCAGCTACACGACGCCAATAGAGACGATCAGAAGCAGCGAGTGAAGTTTCTACGCAGCTTAAATACGTGATACCGTATTTCACGTGACGAAGCAAAAGTCACGTGAAGTTAGCGACGTGAAAAGTGTAAACGTCGTTTTCCCGGTAACGTATCGAATAGCCTCCATTTGGAGTAGAACGGTCTAGCTGTTCTACGAGCGTAGCGTCCAGCATGCATGACAGTGCCATCCCCCAAAGGGACAACCTCTCCCCTTCTTGTGTGGAAGCGCTTCAATAAAGCAGGAGCATGAATGTTGGAAAGAGGTTCCCAGGACCTATCTTCGGGTCCATAGCCCTTCCAGTCCACCAGATAATATGGTCTACCAGAACGGAGTTTCATATCCAGTATGTCTTGTACCTCGTATTCATCAGACCCCCGCACAGAAATAGCAACAGGCCGTACCGGCAGTCTAGTAGTGTCAGAGAATGGCTTGATGAGCGAGACGTGGAATACAGGATGCACCCGCCATCGTTGTGGCAAAGCCAGACGTACAGCAGCAGGATTCAGAACATGGAGCACAACATACGGACCGATGAATCTAGGCAACAATTTCTTTTTGCCCGGAATTCTTAAGTTCTTAGTGGATAGCCAGACTTTCATCCCAGCCTTATAGACAGGTGCGGATACCCTATGAGCATCGGCATAGAACTTGTCACGTCGTTTGGCCTGCTCCAATTGCTGCTTCACCCTTGTTTGTAATCTCTTCAGATCACGAAGCGTACGGCCTGCGGCAGGCGTGTCCAGGGATAGACCGGAATCTAGAGGTATTGATCGGGGGTGTTGTCCATAGAGAGCATAGAACGGTGAAGTGCCTATGGCACTATGATAAGAGTTGTTATAGGCGAATTCAGCCGCCGGCAGTACCGTGAGCCAATCCGATTGGTATTGCAAACACAGACACCGCAGATACTGTTCCATAGTACAATTGACCCTTTCAGTCTGCCCGTTGGTTTGAGGATGATAAGCGCTGGACATTCTATCATCAATTAGTAATGCAGATGTTAAGGCTCTCCAAAAGCGTGACGCAAACTGCGAGCCCCTGTCAGTAATGATTACTGATGGTAGACCAAAGAAACGGAATACATGTTGGATGAATAGATCAGCCAGAACAGTAGCAGTTGGTAAACCAATACAAGGAATAAATAGGGCCAATTTAGTGAAATAATCCACTACGACCCATAGGGTATCATATCCTTGATTTGGGGGGAGTTCCACCACGAAGTCCATAGATATCATGTCCCATGGTTTGGTAGGGACAGGCAGGGATTGGAGTAAGCCCACTGGTTTACCAGGAGTATTTTTACATTGGATACATACAGAACAAGAAGATACGTAGTTTATAACGTCTTTTGCCATGGATGGCCACCAGCACCACCTTTTGAGCAGGTCCAGTGTTTTCTTCTGT
This sequence comes from Ambystoma mexicanum, assembly GCF_040938575.1. NCBI lineage: Eukaryota > Metazoa > Chordata > Amphibia > Caudata > Ambystomatidae > Ambystoma > Ambystoma mexicanum. Next base: position 1,137,004,552 of record NC_090931.1, on the reverse strand, counting down.
CCAGGATGGGCTGCAATCAAGGAATCATGATTCCATGTGAGGGCTTTATTCCGCATTGAAGGAGTTGATAGATAAAGCACCCCCTGTGTGAATGGTAAGCCGTTATGCACGTCTAGATTCATATCCTGGACTGCTTGTGGATTATTTTTTACCCACTCTTGTATTTCGGTTTTTAAGGAGGGTTGAACCGAACAACCACAAATCACATGATCTGCCAACAGCTGGATCTGAACTTGTTTTTCTTCCTGCGCCTCTTTACTCATACGGGACAAAGCGTCCGACTTAACATGTTCTCGGGCAGGACGATAGGTGACCTGGAAATCGTATTGGGCAAAAAAGACATGCCATCTGGCCTGACGGGCCGTAAGGCATCTCATGGATTTGAATGCTTGGAGGTTTCTATGGTCAGAGTACACCAACACCTGTTGTTTGGCCCCAAGAAGATGATGACGCCATTCTCGGAAGGCATCTTTGATAGCCAGTAGTTCCCGCTCAGTAACGGTGTAGTTCCGTTCGTATGAGGTGAGTTTACGAGAGAAGAAAGCCACTGGGTGTTCCTCCTTGGTTTCTGTGCAGACTTGTGAGAGCACTGCGCCAATAGCGACACTGGATGCATCCGCTTCAACGACAAACTGGCGATCAGGATCCGGATGTTGAAGCACGGGTGCAGTGGTAAATGCTTCCTTCAGTTTTTCGAATGCTGCTTGGGCATGTTGGTTCCAACAGAAAGGTACTTTGGAACTAGTTAAAGCCGTCAAAGGAGCTACTGTTTTGGAAAAGGAATGGATGAATCTGCGATAGAAATTCGCAAAGCCCAAGAAAGACTGTAGCGACTTGACGTTATGTGGAATTGGCCAATTCAAGACGGCCCTTACCTTGGAACGGCTCATTCGAGCACCTAGATTGGTAATGTCGTAACCAAGGAATTCCACTTCCTGCGAATGAAAGACACATTTTTCGGCTTTCACATAAAGGTGGTTCTCCCTAAGTCTTTGTAGGACTGTAGAAACATGTCTGACGTGTTCCGATAGAGATGAGGAGTAAATCAAAATGTCGTCCAGATAGACAACCACAAATCGGTCCATGATGTCTCTGAATATATCATTCATGAAGAATTGAAATGTGGCGGGAGCATTGCACAGACCAAAAGGCATCACCAAATATTCGTAAAGACCATACCGTGTCTTAAAAGCGGTCTTCCATTCGTCGCCTTCACGAATGCGAACCAAATTGTATGCACCTCGCAAGTCCAGTTTGGTGAAGTAACTGGAAGTGCCTAACTGATCCAACAGCACGTTTATTAGTGGTAAGGGGTATTGGTTTTTTATGGTGATATCATTAAGTGCCCTGTAATCAATGCATGGTCTGAGGTCTCCCTCTTTCTTAGGAACAAAGAATAGAGGAGACGCAGCAGGAGATTGCGAGGGTCGTATAAAGCCCGTGGCTAGCGCCTTGTCAATGTATTCCTTTAACACGACATCTTCTTTAGGTGTTAAAGAATAAACACGGCCTGTAGGAATTTTGGCACCCGGAATCAGTTCGATAGGACAGACGTACTGTCGATGAGGAGGTAATTGTTCTGCCTGGCCTTTATCAAAGACATCAGCATAATCAGCGTATTCGCATGGTATGATATTGTCGCATTGATGTACAACGCTGATAGTAGAATCCTCCACCACAGAGGCCAATATGTGTTGTTTATTAGACACCTCCTGACCGGTAAAGCAATGTTTGTTGCAATGAGTCGAAGGATATTGGAGCGATCCCGAAACCCAGTCAACAGTAGGATTGTGAAGGGTTAACCATGCAAGACCAAGTATGATCTCGTACTGCGGAGCAGCAATAACATCGAAGACGATTTCTTCTGAATGGTTATTTGATAACGTCATCCGAACAGGTACCGTCTCCTGGGTTACCATACCAGAAGTCAACACAGATCCGTCCACGGTATTCACCGTTTCCGGTTTTGTTTTGTTTACTAGGGGTAAGGAACGGTTCTTGGCATAGGTGATGTCTATATAATTGCTGGTGGCTCCAGAATCAACCATGGCCTTGGAAACCACTTCTCGCTCATCACAACGTAACGTCACCTGAACTATTACAGGTGCATGTTTAGGAATGGTACTGGAGTCCGATGAAACACTCGACATAGGGACTCCTGCTAATGTCGAGTTTTGGCGTTTCCCGCACGCTTGACGGGTTTTTTAGGACATGTTGCCAATAAATGCTCGGAAGAACCACAATACATACATAAGTGGTTTTTTCTTCGGTTCTCCCGTTCTGCATTGGACAATCGGCCTCTCACGGCGCCTATTTGCATGGGTTCAGGGTCGTTAGAGATGACTGCTGGTGTCTCTGACCGCCCCGAGACTGGCATGAAGGGCTTTTTCTCTCCCTTTCGAGCATTCCTTCGGGCGTCGATTTGTAGAACCAAATCGAGCAGCTCTGGGAAACCCGTAGGAACCACAGGAACAGTAGATAAGGCGTCTTTCAGTTCTTCAGAAAGACCCTTGTAAAAAACAGCCGTTTTCTTGCTGTCAGGCCATTGGGTTTCCGCCGTCAGTTGATTGAACCGGGCGACGTAAGACATAAGGGGTTGGCTGCCTTGTTGTAGGTTAAGCAACTCTAAATCTGTGGCTTGAGTAGAGTAACGCATGTCAAAGACTTTACTCATAGCAGTCAAGAGATCGTCACAATCGTACAACAAAGGGCTATTAGTTTCCAACAAAGGGTTAGCCCAAGCAGCAGCCGTGCCCCCTAAATGGGAAAGCACGAAGGCTGCTTTCGTGGTTAGGTCAGGAAAAGATGTAGGACGGCAAAGGAAATGGAGTCGGCACTGGTTTACAAAGGTTCTGTAGGTTTTGGGATCACCCGTGAACCTTTCTGGAGGAGCCAAGGGAAACTGAGTGGGCATAACCACGTTAATAGTCTCCTGTGGGGGTGCCGTAGTCCCAGATCCGGATGCGGTAGCCATCGGCGCTTGTGTTCCCTGAGGACTACCATGTAGGGCGTCTTGCATAACGTCCATACGGTGCCGTAACATGTCCTGTGCAGTAACCATTTCGTTTCTCAAATCGTGGATCAACTGTGTCAAAACAGTTAAAGGATCCGTACCCTCCATGGCTTCTGATTCTGTCAGAATGCACCAAAGTATCAACTGAAAAGGATACGATATTCAAAAGGATACAGGAGGTAGGGTCTTCCGGATCCCTGTTCACCCGACTTGATAGTCGTGAAGTCAACAAAGACCTTCCAAATGATACAACCCTCTGGCTGATAAAACAGGCAGAGCGATGGATCACTGGAAAGGGCGTGGGTAAGGTATAGTAATCCAGCCTAGGACAAATTAAAGTATCATGAATAACTGCTCCAACCGGAGTATGATGAGTTAGATAATGACAGGAATGATCACACTGACCTGTATCACTGGGTAGAACAATCCAGAAGCCTCTTGATGGATTTGAATTGAAGAACAAAACGACAGGGAAGGGAAAATTAGTAAGGGAGACTTATCCCGGACGGAACGAGGCTCACGCTAGATACGGGTTGAATTCACCACAGGATAGCGTCCAAAGTTCAGTTCAAAGTCACTTCCAATAATCCTTGAAAGGCTTCCTTCCCACTTAGGGATCAATCCTTCTGTTAATTCCACAGATGCAGGAGTTAGAAGAAAATAGCGTTCGAAGACAATGTGAGCGTGTGGATTTACACGCGGGCAGGAATCGCGCAGCCTGGGCCAGCCGCGTGTGAAGACAGCGTGCGCGTGTGAATTTACACGCGGGCAGGGTTCGCGCAGCCTTGGCCAGCCGCGTATGAAGACAAAGAGCGCGTGTGGATTTTACACGCGGGCAGGATTCACGCAGCCTGGGCCGGCCGCACTTGAAGACGAAGAGCGCGTGTGGATTTTACACGCGGGCAGGATTCACGCAGCCTTGGCCAGCCGCGTATGAAGACAAAGAGCGCGTGTGGATTTTACACGCGGGCAGGATTCACGCAGCCTTGGCCAGCCGCGTATGAAGACAAAGAGCGCGTGTGGATTTTACACGCGGGCAGGATTCACGCAGTCTTGGCCAGCCGCGTATGAAGACAAAGAGCGCGTGTGGATTTTACACGCGGGCAGGATTCACGCAGCCTTGGCCAGCCGCCTATGAAGACAAAGAGCGCGTGTGGATTATCACGCGAAGGGATAGCTCCAGGAATCAGCGTGTGGCGGAACACACGCTATCGAAGGCCCAAAAGTAGCTGTAGGAATATACCAGGATGTAGATCAGAGGTTCAGCTACACGACGCCAATAGAGACGATCAGAAGCAGCGAGTGAAGTTTCTACGCAGCTTAAATACGTGATACCGTATTTCACGTGACGAAGCAAAAGTCACGTGAAGTTAGCGACGTGAAAAGTGTAAACGTCGTTTTCCCGGTAACGTATCGAATAGCCTCCATTTGGAGTAGAACGGTCTAGCTGTTCTACGAGCGTAGCGTCCAGCATGCATGACAGCTAATCCAGAAATGGATAGTCTAAACAAACCCTTCATCCCATCAGAAAAGAAAGCCGTGGCAAGATGGTTTACACCGCACCACAATACAATGGAAAAAAAAAACTGAAACTTGAACTAGAATGGGAGGAAAAACTACAGACAAAAAGAAAAAAATTATCAAAAACAAATCCAAGCATAAAATAAAGAAATTCCCAAAGCCAAAACAAAATACTACGACAACCGAATCACAATAGCCACCAGCACGCAGAAAAAACAATTCAACATTGTAAATGACATTAGAAACCCACCTGGATACATCAACACACTGGTACCTTCGCAAAAACTATGCGAAATCTTGCAGACCATTTTAAAAATAAAATCAGTGACATACACTGTATCATACAAAGCAAACCAATCAACCAGACCGTGTGTACCATGCTCCACCTACCGTGGAATCACAAACAAGCTGCAAAGCTTCACTCAAATATCAGGAGACAATTCGTCAAGCTGGTGAGACATTGCAACAAAGCAGGCTCCCCAATGGACCCCTTGCCCACCACATATCTAGAAATCAATCCTTACACAGAGCACACCTTTGGAATGCCACAGAAACCTCTTCAATCAATCCTTTCAACAGGGAGAGTACCGCAGGCTTTCAAATCTGCATACATCAAACCATTCCCTCAAGGATCCTACGGGCGATGTGGAAGACCTATCGAACTACAGACCGATATCAAACATTGCCTATACGGCAAAACTGCTAGAGACCTACGTCTACAAACAAACACTGGAACTTGCAGAAAACAACCAACTATTGGACCAGGCACAAGTGAGCTTCAGACCCATGAGAGGAACAGACGGCACGTCGCTCTATATGGGATGACCTAAAGACCAACGCAGGCTCCAACACAAACTCTGCACTGATACCACTTGATCTCTCTGCAGCGTTTCCCACAGTCAGCCACAACATCCTCAGAAAGAGACTGGAAGAAATAGGGATCACTGACACAGCGATGCTCTGGATTAAATCTTTCCTATTTGAAAGAACAGAAACCATGGATAAAACCATTCTAATCCGCGCCGCCGGACAACCCATGTAGAGTACCAAAAGGATCCACCCTATCCCCCACTCCTCTTCAACATCTACATGACTCCACTAATCAACCTCATCAAAAGGCACTGCCTCACCTACTACAACTATGCAGATGACACGCAAATCATCTACAAAATCGAAGTGGTAAAAGGGTAGAACACAGCGCTGGTAGACTGTCTCAAATAACTACAAATGGATGAGCACAAACCGCCTCAAAATCAACCCGGGCAAGACAGAAATCAGGATTATATCCAAAAACCAGGGAAGCAACCAATACATCCCATGGCCCGCAGAACTACGAACAGCGCCCACACCATCCAAAATAGTCAAACATCTTGGAATCCTAATCGACAACTATCTCACCCTAGGACCACAAGTAAATGCAATAATCAAGACACCAAGATTGGCCAACAAGGGGGGCGGGCACGGATGAGCTCAACCTCTGTGTGAGCTCAGAGTACCACGGTCTGAAAGGTGGCCTGAGCCCCCACTAAATGGCCACCCCCACCCCGCTGAACTTTAGTCAGACTATGCCCTCCTGGACCTGGGCGAAAATTTGAGGAAAATCAGTGCAGGACTTCAAGAAACAGTCTGCTTTGAGACCTCAGCTTGGCCCGGCCCGTGCTGCCGAAAGCGAAAGTAACTTGGCACCGGGTGTGCAGTTGAGGATCTCCAGGCGAACCCAGCGGCAGAATATTGCCAAAGAAAAAGCTTGAGGCAGAGGCTTCCCACCTTGCAGAATACGCTCTACCCGCGGCCGGCAATGTGAGCGCCCCCGCCGGTGCCACACGCGAGGAGAGGGCACAGTGGCAAGCGTGGTCGGCGAGTAGCACCTCACGCGAAAACCGAAGGTGAGCCCGCCAACACCTCGCTTCCCTATGGTCCCGTGCTGCGGCCTGACCCCCTCTCCCTCAGACTATCAGAGGGTATACTGTGCGGCCACCCCAAAACTATAACGTTAAAAGGCGCGACTATCACGCAGGAACCTGAGTTAGAGCGCGGACATCCACGCACTACAGCACACAGCCGAGAGTTTACTGATGTCCGCCATGTAAGCAATTTACTCGCCCTTAATGCGGATGAACGTATTGAACTGGGGGCTGCCCCTCCATTGCGAAACAAGCCACGCATACTTCACGACAAGAGTGAGACATTTTAAACACATACTCTTGAGTATCGAATGTTGGATTCTGATACTTTGTGGGAATTGCTTTATAATAGCGCAATTTCAAGAATGAAGAATTAATATAGCTTTGGGAACTTTCATGCAATCCCTGAATTTGCTGGAGCAGCTTAAATGATGTATTGGATGCAGATTTGTTTAGAACTGATTGCGCTGCTATAATCTATCCGACATTCGTGAGCTGTGTTAAGTTAAAAAACGGAGGTAGTTGCCGCATGTTTTATGTTTATGTATGTTTTTATTGGTTCTGTGTCTCAACATTGTTTGGGAGGGATGATGTGATGTAATCATGCCATATTGGGAGTCACTGTAAATAGACGATGAAACATAGCTAATATATGCATTGTAGTGTATTATTTTTATTGATACATTTTGAAAGGTTGATTCTTCAGATAAACCAAATAAAAAAAACCTTCACGACAAGTGCATCGCTCGGTGCACCTGACCTCGTGGAGCCCAGATCAGGTGAAAACCCTCCCAAGGAGGCAACGCCCCGACCCCGCTGTGTCCCAATCGATGAAATAACCGAGTAGTGATAACACGGGGAACAAATGTGAGTAAACACTTTCAAACACATTACAATTACCTGCATTGGGGTGCCTCAACGTTTGGCCTGTGATTGGCTCGGCGCACATTCTTTGGAGATCATCTCCAGGAGTTCATATTCTAGCCGCCCCACACCAATCACAGGACCCCAGACAGGAAAGAGGATGCTGGGGACTGGAATCGCCCCCCCCTCTTGGATCCTAGATCAACAAGACAGAGAAACGGTGACATTCAGCCGACCCACTGGTCTATAAGACATAGCAGAAGGACAGATAAGCTCCCTTACATGATGGGAGACGGGCACATCGAAAGAAGAAAATAAGCCAATCCGTGCCTCAAAATAACAGAGTTGGATTATGAGGTACAGGGAAAGGCCAGAGCATCGGAGAGTGATCTTTGGTGCATTAGTGTTTTGAACTAGGTTGCTCTTTTGGAACCATTCTGAAGACGTCCTAACCGGATACTGGCATGGCCAACTACTAATGGGTGGCCTGGTATAACTTAGGAAGTGAGGTGATGACACAAAGGTGTTCATGAGTCACCCCACGGAACAGTAGTGGCTGCACTGGCGGACAGCCCTGACCCGGAGAAACGGCTCCCGCCCCCGACAGTGCGGATCCGCCACCCTCTTTCCATAAAGACAGGGCAAATAAAGGCTGGACAGACTGAATTATCTACGGTGCCCCGAACACCCGGAAAGGAAATACAGTTTCCACACATCACAGCAGACACAATATGGCGCATAGCACGAGAGGCTACTATAGGGTTGGGCCCCCGACATCGGGCGTGTGCCCTCCTCTAGGTGTGGCAAAAGGAGCCGTCACGGAGTGAAAGCTTCCCCCAGACTTACAAGTCGTTTGCAGACCAACACTAGCGAGCCCTGATGAGCGGAGGTTTAGCTAGCCTCCCCTCTCCACGGCACATCCCCAAAACATGTGAAGGACCTCTGCGGTCCAGATCCATGACAGTTATTGAGAGGGTTGGGCCGCCTCCATAGGGGCGTGTGCCCTCCTCTATAGACAGCGTACTCCGGAACTAGAGCAAGCTCACAGTCCACCATGAGAATGGAACGTACCGTTATACCACAACAGATGCTGCTCAGAGACTGACTGCAATGTGAAGAAGCCGGTGCGGTAGCACATTGGGTGAAACCTAGTACATCCCGCTGTCGCAGTAATGAGTAAGAGGCATATGGACATCAGGCAGAAGCTTGCAGCATATCGGTTTGACCCACACCCCACCGACCCAAACCCCACTTCACACCTCAGAATGGCGACACCAGGAATGGAAGCAGCCGCAACTAAAGGTGACGTAGCAGCCCTGCTGAATGAAATCAAAAACATGAGGGCGGACATTAGTGGGAAAGTCGATAAAATATCAGAGAATTGACAAAATGGAAGAAAGACTAGAAGAGGTTGAATATAATCAAACATCCCTAGGTACACTTGAGTCCCAAATAGACCAAAGGATTACAGAGATAGAAGCCAGGGAGGAGGAGTTCAGTCTAAAAATGGACGATTTGGAGAACTGGGAACATCGGAACAACCTACGTATCTTTGGCATTCCAGACAGACATGAAAAAGACTCTCCACACGATCATGAAAATCTTGTTTGAACACGAATCCATCGATGAACCCAAAATTGATCGTATACATAGAGCTGGAGGGGCCGCATGGGGTCCAAAGACAGTCCTAGCACAGTTTCACAACTACGCCGATAAAGCTAGGGTCCTCGAGAAAGCCAAGTGCATCCCACAGATCCTTCTGGACACAGCGAGAGTGTTGGTTTTCCAGGACTGGTCATCATTGACTCTGGCCATGAGAAGGCTGTGTATGCCACTCACCAAATGGCTGAAAGAAAAAGGTGTCCGGTATCGCTGGGGCTACCCATTTTCGCTTACATTTGAGTGGGAAGGGAGCACGATATGATTGTAACGGAGAAGGATATCTGAAACTGTACAACTGATCTATTGGGAAACCAGGAGAATGAGGCAAATCAGGAAGGGAGACAAGCCGACGTCCGGCAATGGCATATCCAAGGCCCGAGGCGAAGGCGAATACCAGGCAGGACCGAAGCGTTCTGTAAGTCAAGCTATGTGGTCAAGAATGTTACATACGAAAACTAGGTCCGACTTGGTCCATTACATGAGCACGACACACAATAGATAGGTAATGGCAGTAACATTTACTTCAACGAAGGGTAAGCTCTCTAGAGTATCTACACTCAATGTCAAAGGGCTAAACTCCCCCACAAAACGCTCTTTTTTACGCAGGGAATTCTAGAGGTCCGGAATAGATGTGCTCTTTCTTCAGGAGACCTAGTACGCTCAAGAGGAACGTAGAATTTTGCAACCTAGGATGGGGATGGAATACTGGGAGCCGGGGACCACTGGAGGAAGCAGGAAGCAAGGAAGCAACAAGCAGAGGTCTCGCTCTCAACGGCGGTTAGAGTAAGGGACGCAGCAACCCTGCTATCAGCAGGAACAGGTACACCGTCAGCATAACAAACGGGTGCGTCAAGCCGCAACTCCTCGCAATCAAACAGAGGCCGCCTCCGAAACACCCTCCATGGCTTTCTAACTGCTGGGGTTTATCAGGCTCCTGTAACCTTGTCAGCTTCCAAAGCCTTGATTAGCAATGTTCATACCTCTCAATTGTGTTCTCTTCTTGGGAGCGTTCGCTTCCCTGCTGCTGCTGCTCATCTCAGTAGCAAATGCCCAGGCTCTCTTCTGCAGTCTGGTCTCGGTGTCGGTTATCAGGTCCCTGGCCCACCATGGCTTCCTTGTGGTTGTTCCACCAGGAGACAGTTACTTCTCAGTCTCTTTCCCGACCTTGGCTTCCTGGTCGATCAGGACTCCAGCCTTCCTGCGTCCAACTAGAGATTCACTTGCTCTCCATGTCACTGCTGGCTACGCCCCTCCAGTCTTCTCGTCAGATGCTTGCTTCAGTGTAGGATTTTTTGTGTTTCATTCAAAGTTCCTCTTGCTTTCATGTATATCATTTGAAACAAAAAGGGTGCCTCTTTCCTCTTTGACTGTGGAGTTCAGTCGAGATCCAGCATTACCTGAAACCAAAGAGATTTAGGAAATGTCCCTACTTGGTAGATTCAAGACAGAAGTAGTCAAAACAGATGTATACGATTTGGCTGTGGCACAATTATCCACGGCTGAATTGACAGTTGTCAATTCAGCCCAAAGACAATTTTGCTGTGGCCAAATCAGGCCAAATTCAAACCCCCCCCCCCGACAACCCCTAGAACACTCCCCCACCCAACCCCTACTTACCTTTTTCACGTCTGCATTGTTTCTGACCCTGCAGCGTTAGATCTGTCCCTCCTACGCGGTTCAGATCCGACGCTGCAGGGTCTGCTTTTCTTTTTTTTGTTTTGTTCCCATCCCCCACCTCCAAACCTCTGAGGCCATCACTACCAAACATGGGGAGCGGGGGACACCCCCGCAGCCCCTGCTCCCCATGTTTGGTAGTGCTTACCCAAATTGATTGTTTACAAACAATCGAATGGTACTGGCTAAATTCGGCCAAATTTACCATACGATCGTTTGTAAAGGATCAATTTAGTTACTACCTTCAAAACAGAAGTTACAGTGTAATGTTCTCTGGACCAGGAGTTCCTTATCGGAATCAGAGTTCTTGTCCCCTATAAGGGAGACACTCCCAGTGAAGTTCCAGTTGCCCAGACCCCTAGGGAGGGTCTTGCTTAGCGGGCTCACCTCCTTAGCCTCAAAAAGGGGCGACTGCCCTCTGGAGAGAAGGGACAAATAGTACAGATTCATCACAGTTTCCTAACTCTCTTGCTGTAAACCATGGATTTCTGCTGAATGTTTCAATGTCTGCTGAAGGTTTCAATGTCTGCTGAAGGTTTCAATGTCTGCTGTTGAATCTGCTCGAGTTCCAGTGCCCTTGCTGCCTATCTCTTGACCTTTGCTATCAGGCCCATGCATTCTTTAATATCAGTACATGATGGCAGTCCAACTTTGAGTTTATTGGGCAGCTGCAATCCAGTTTCTTTGAAGATTAGTCCAGTTTGCATCAAGTAAAGACTGTAGCACCCTGTCTGCAATTGCGGCCTAAGGTGTCCAGTCTGTAGTTTCAGTCCACAGTTTGCAGCTCAAGTTCTCAGGACACTTGTTATTCTATTCCTGCTAATGATTTTGCTCCTAGTTTTCTGTCTAGGCCTATGTTGCGGTTCTTGTCTTTGCTTTCTTTTTATACCATTTGTGCAGAGTTTGGCTGCTGTGTTCCCAGCAGGCAATCTAGGTCCCGTTCCTTTTTTGTGTCTCTATTACCATTGTGCTAGATTTGCTAACAGTGTGCTGGTGTCCGTTTCAGGAGGCAATCACTGCTTGTGGGCGCATTAAGGCTAGTTTATTGTGAGTATTGTCTCCTTGTGCAGGCCTTGCGGTCCAGACAAGAAGTCCATCCCTGTTGACCCTTTCCAGGACCATTCAGAGTGGGGCACTGTAATAGAAACTTAGTCAGCAGGCTAGAGATTCTGCGGATGTTTTTTTCTTGGATGCATTCCCACCCTAACTGGTTTACTGCCTTTGTTCCATGTTTACACTTGTAAAATCACAAATCTGTGACAAAAAGATTTTCAACATTTTAATTCTGACCAATGAGGACATTTTTGCGGCTCAACCTGTTATGACAGGAGTTTATTAAGGCTCAACCAGTTCATTGACCAGAGAAAATAAAATCCATTAAAAAGAAGAACATCAGAGATCTACAGTTATCATGGGGAAGAACACATCAACCTGAATTAAAGAGCAGGCCGACTAAAAAAAAGATCCTGCACATTATCAACAGTAAATCTTAATATGGGGCCGGGAGGGTATCTCAGGAGCAACACGTTTGTCTTGGAAGCAAGACAAAGCAGAGCGGCACGGGCTTGAATCCCAGTCCCATGCTTAGACGCTGGGCATGCCATGAATCGCAATATAAAAGCTCAATTGATTTAATGAAAAATTGATTTCCTTCCCACACACAGTGTGGCAGGTCAGACACAGGAGATGGGCAACTGGACATAGTTCAACTAGTTTCACTTTATTAAAGTAAAGAAAATGCCTCAGCTAACTATTGTTACGATGAAGGTTCCCTTTTCTATAAAATAGCAGATGGTGCTTGTTGGGATGTCTTTCACAAATCAAACACTGGTCCATCTGTCCCGACCTATGATATTTGTATTTTTATTTATTTGTATAGCGCACCAGGCCCAGGGGCAACCGGACGCATCACTTAGTTACAACATAAAAAGCAGACAGAACCATAATTACAAAGTTTATTAGTATAATACAGAATTTACAGGTATAATAATAGCAATGAGAGGACAAGCGGATTGTATATACATGTACAAATGAAGCAGAGAACCCAGAGCTAAATGTTCTGGGCGGCCAGCCAGGTTTTCATAAGGTGTTTGAATCTCGGGAATGAGGGTTCTGCTCTAAGCTCATTAGGAAGCGTGTTTCAGAGTTTAGCTGCCAAGATAGGGAAGCTAGTTCCACCTGATCTTTGGAGATTGAAGCATGGAACCTCAAGGCAGTTTAAGTGAGCCATTCTGCGGGGTCTAATGGAGTTGTTGAGGGCAAATCCGTTGGCCAGGTAGCAGGGAGCTTGGTCATGAAGGCATTTGTGGGCAAGAGCCAGGGTTTTCATGGAGATACGGTGTGGAACTCAGAGCCAGCGAATATTGCATCTGGTGTCGGATTTGTTGGCGCCTGGGAATGTTGAGGGCAGCTCTAATCGCATTGTTTTGGACAATTTGTAACTTGTTTAGGTTGCGGCAGTTGGTGTCTAGGTATAGTGCATTGCAGTAATCAATCTTGGATAGTACAAGAGTTCTAGCCAAGGTGACACAATTGGTTGCGGAGAGCAAAGGGCGACAGGCTGTAATAAGCTTGCAGGTATAAGCCGCTGCGGAAGAGACGGAGTTAGTTTGTCTGGTCAGGGATAGGGTCGAGTCAGTGTAGATCCCTAGGGTTTTAGTGTCCCTGGCGGTTGGGATAGTATTCCCATCGATGATGAAAGACTTGAACGCAGGGTCGAGTTTGGTAAGTTTTTGTGGCGAGCCAAGAATAAGGAGCTCAGTCTTTTCATCATTAAGACAGAGTCCGTGTTGTGCCATCCACGCTTGGATGACCTGGTAGATGACGTTGATAGCGAGGGAGTCAGCAGTGTTGGTACCTGAGATAGGGATTAGTATCTGGGTGTCATCAGCGCAGTTGGTGTCAGTGACACCCAGATAGTCTAAGCTATTTAAGAGAGGTTTAGTGAACACGTTATACAACGTGGGTGAAACACAAGATCCTTGTGGCACGCCACAGGAGACAGGTGCAGGTGGGGCGGCTGCTAGTGGAGAGAACACGTGCATTGATCTATTGTCTAAAAAGGAACTTATCCATGTTGTAGCTTTATCGGAGAAGTGTGCAGCTGATTTAAGGTGGTGGCAGAGAATTTCATGATTGACGAGATCAAAGGCCGCCGAGAGGTCCAAGAGGAGTAGGAGAGCAAGTTTGCCTTTGTCTTTTAGATCTTCAATCTGTGTTTTTAAATCTATGAGGGCAGTTTCAGTGCCGTGACGTGGCCGGAACCCAGATTGTCCCAAAAGTTTGTTAGTTTCAAGGTAATCTTGAATTTGTAGATATGCTGCACGGTCGAGGATTTTTTGTAAAAAACGGGACCGTGGTGATTGGCCTGTAGTTTGAGGGTATACTGGCGTCCAGGGTAGGTTTTTTCAATAGGGGGATGACCCACGCATCCTTTAGATTGTCAGGTACGATCCCAGACCTAAAGGAAGAGTTGATGAGCGTAGTAATGAATGGCGCTAGGTCGAGAGCTGCTTCCTTGATTATAGGTGCTGGGCAGAGGTCGCCTTGGCAGTTGGTCGGTTTAAGACTGGTGATGATCTTTTCCTCTTCGGAAGTGGAGAGAAGCTGAAAGGAGTCAGAGAGTCTGGGATGGGATTATTTAGGGTGGGGAAAGGGTTGGGTTGTGGGTTGGATTGTAGGCTTGATTGTTTGTTATTGATTTTAATTTGGAGGATGATAATCTTGCCGAGGAGGGCCTCTTGGATTTTGGTACACCAAGTGCTATTTTTGATGCAAGTCTCTGTTGCAGTAACAGGGGTTTCAAGTTCTTTTAGGATTCTAAGCAATTCTTTGGTGTTGGATTTGGCTTGTTCGATACGTTTATTGTAAGTGTCTTTTTTGGCTTGGAATATGGCTTCCTTGTGGTCAAGGGGGGCCAAGAAGAGACACGATTTGTTGGCTGCGGACTGGTTGCTTTTCCAATGTGATTCCGCAATTCGTTTTTCTTTGCGCAGGGTTCTGAGCTGGGGTCTGAACCAAGAGTTCAGGTGGGCTCTAGGTTTGGGTTTTCTCAGTTTGGATGGGGCGATGGTATCTAAGGCTTTTTGCATAGCGAGGTTGAAGGTGTCAACCATAGCCGTGGGGTCGGAGCATGAGCGAACCTGGTCATTGAGAGCCGGGAGGAGTCTGTCGCAAGTGATGTCACGTTTATTGCGGGTGGCAGTAGCCGGTGCAATGGTAGGAGAGAGGCTGGCAGGTTTGGACTCAATGTTAAACGTGATTAAGTTGTGGTCGGTCCATGCATACTGTTGGTTAGAGATGATATGAATAGGACAATTGTGGGAGGCTAGCCAGTCGAGGGTTCTGCCCCCGACGTGGGTAGGTTGGTTGATAAGCTGTATGAATCCTGCATTCATAAGCATATTATCAATAGTCATGGCAGCTGTGTCATTGGGATCAGTGAGGCCCAGGTTAAAGTCCCCTAATATCGAGGCTTGGGATTTGGTTTTGGTGTTATGAGTGAGGATGTTAGAGAGGTCCTCAGCGAAGGTGGATAGCGGCCCAGGTGGCCGGTAAAGTAGATGGAAGGTGATAGAATGGTTAGGAGTGACAGCTAGTTTGGCGGTCAGTGCTTCCATAGAGGAAAAGTGATGCACAGAGGAGGGGTGGAAGTTTAGAGTATTTTTATGGATTATGGCAATGCCGCCACCTTTGGACTGGTTAGAGTTACGATCGTGTCTGATAATGTTGTAACCTGGAGGGATGGCAAGGGAGAGTAGTGGGCCAGAGGCTGCGTGGAGCCAAGTTTCGGTGATGGCCATAAAGTCGAGGGTAAGAATTAGGTCAGCCACTTCTAGAGCGTGAGCCGTGAGTGATTCAAATGCATGATCCAAACATACCTAGATTCGATTTTAGCAGAGGGAGCCAAAAAGGCAGTATATTAAAATGCAGAAGGGCACAGGTTCAAATGCATGATCCAAACATACCTAGATTCGATTTTAGCAGAGGGAGCCGAAAAGGCAGTAGATTAAAATGCAGAGGGGCACAAGTTTAAATGCATTAGTAACGAGCACATTAATGTGATTTGTCTATGAGGAGAGGGGAGGGGATAGTAGAGATGTCCACCAGAATGTAGAGTACATAGGTCTGACTGGAGGTGGTGCACTGTTGCGAATGTTTTGAGCAACCTTAACGTCCAATACAGTGACTGGGACACATCGCAGATGCTGGTAAGGTAGGAAAGGGAGCAGATTGGGTGGATAAGGTAGAGGGCGCTGGAGGAGTAGGTTAGACAAATATGGATTACTCACACCCTCATAAGAAACAAGCAGGGGGTATGGCCCTGGGCTCTGGTCAGCTCAGGACATTCTCTGGACAGTTGCTGGCCTTGACCTCAGGGCCTTACCAGGAAGGGCCGGGTCGCGCTTCCCGGCGTTGGATAGGTTGGGAAGTAGGCAGCTGATATAGTGCCAATTTGCCCTAATACTACCATAAATAAAATAAAAGTATCTAGAGAAGTGTTCCCCTTCATTGGTTTGTGCTGGTTGGTGCATGACTCCCTCCTCAAAGTGTCTCAAGTGTGCTCAGGTTTTTGCCTGATCTTACAGTTCACGAACAACAAGTTCCTTAGTTAGCAAAATAAACAAAAAGGGCAAAAATGAGCCCCCTCCACAAAGTATGGATTCAATGCAACAGTTCAAAACCACCTTCTTCATTCGGCTATTTGGATTTGTAAGCTTTTCAAGACTCAAAATGATGTCTCTTCTACACCCTGCCAGGGTGTCACCACTTTCTGTATGTGATAGGGTCTTGGGTCCAGCATGGACCAGCAGACCCTAACTGCATTTCAGCATCCCTCTGTTCCTCCAACCTCTCGGAGGGGCTTTAGTTTGTGCCCTTGACTGGGCTCTTAACGGTCAGCCGTCTTTTCCCTTTGTTCATAACCCTCTCAGTGTTTTCAGTTTCCTTCTGCTTTCTAGTAACCCCTCTTAGGGTGACCGTCACACAATCACCCCATGTGGGTGTTTCGCTTCTCTTCCAGTTTCTGGTAGCCCTTCTAGGGTATGAGGCATTTTCTCCCAATCGTTGGATAGTCTCTTTAGGTTCTGCTTTCTCTTAATCATGTGCAGTGTATTACAATCTTGTTTGACCCATTTGGGTTTGTCGGTTGTAGGTCTCTGCTATCCCGACTGGGGCCTTTCATTACTTTCGTCAGCTTTGTGTCCGTTTCGTTCCCTTTTGGAACTTTTCGAAGCTCAACCACCCTCCTCCCTCTCCTTCGTGTGAACCATGTAGCTGTCTCTCCACAGTGTTCATCAGGGGAAATCAGCTGCTCGGATCGCATCGGAACTGCTCTTCTTGGTCTGGCAGCATGTTGCTTTTCCTTCTCTGGTCGGGCGTGGTCGAACTCTTCCCGGTACTGCATTGGCAGCGGCTCAGTCTCCCTCCGCTACAGACCTCAGAGCTTCGGACTTGTAACCCTACTGGGCTCGGGCAGAGAGCCCGCAGAATGCCACCACCATGTATGCGATGGCCAACTCCAGTGCATATGGGCTCTGCGCTGCAGCCTAAGCTCCGACTGCACAGAATTGCCCTGGTTTGCACTCTCCCAGCCACTTCTTGGATCTCCAGCAGTTCCTTCTTCCCATGTACGGGTCTCTGCCTTTTTACGCCTCTCCCTGTAACAGGAAACAACACCATTGGTCCTGTGGTTCAGGCCTCCAAGAGGGGTCAACCACCAGCACAACCAAGCACAGTTAAAGGTCCAACTACATGATCAGTCCCCATATAAGCTGAAACCACTTGAGACATTGGTAATAAGGGAAATGATGTAGACCTGTGCACAGGGGAGTCCTTATCCCCCCAAGCAGGGGATAGGGTGGAGGTCACCGCCAGTGAGATCCTGCATGCCCTATCCCCTTGCAAGGGTTTTTTGTAGCGGGTTCACCTCCCTAGCATTTAAGGGGGTGGCTCACCCCTGGGAAGAAGGGAAAAATTCCCTGGTTTTGTCAACACACAGACACAGACTCTACATTCCACAGGCACTCAGCACTTCAGGCACAGGCATACTGGACACAGCATACCACAGCTTTGATAAATGGCTGGAATAAAAATAACAACTCAGAAAAAGAAGAGCATCAATGAGGAGGCTAGTAGAATCCAGCACTCCTTACTTCCCATCGGGCAAGTGTTCGAACCTTTAGTCAACCAATGCTCTGGCTAGGACCCATGTGCGCTGTGGACTGGGCATGAAAACAAGTTGAACAACAAGGAGACACCTAAACGTGATACAATTGACAAGGCTTCATCACCTGTGTAGCAGGGATATTCATGGGGCCAAAATAGTGGCAGATGCGTTGATGAAGTGGCTGTTTTTCGTGCGATTATAAATAGTTACACATTTTTTTCAAAAAGGAGAGTAGACTGTCCAAATGTCACTCTGATGCTCCTATTATGTGCAGGTTCAGATGACTTGACACATACTGTGCTTCAAAGAATTACATTGGGTAAGAATATGGAAGGTGAGCGGAGGCGGGGAAGTGGGGGAAGGAACTCATTCACCCTCCACAATCACCACTTCATGAAGGTCCCCAGGGTCAAGGACAGACAATCTGATTACCACACATCATGACTACATTCTGACTACAAAGGTGGAGAGAATAAGTTTACCCATAAAGGCAAGGTGATCAGCAGTATTTTTTTTTTAAATCAAGCGCTATCAGCGAGCATGATGGACCAGGGTTAACACCACTTCTAATAATGTACCCTGCTGCTTCCTCAAGCCTGATTTTAAAAATACAAAAGACTAAAAAGAAAGTTCCTTTTCACTACTATAAAACTGACGATCAACAATGGTCACGTTTTTTGGAGGAACTGAAGCGAGTTACTCTTTTCAACAACAACATTATTCAAAGAAACTGGTATAAATTGCTCCCGTTACTGGGTTTACAGCAGTACATCTTGCCTCCTCAAGGCAACCAGTCTCAAAACAAGAGCTTGCAAATTCAACTGTATCTCTCCAACACTTCACAAGCTTCATTGGCTCCCCTTTTCGTCAAGACCATATTAAAAAATGCATTTATTAACTACAAAGCACTTTCAAAAGGAACACCAACATACTTGACAGCTACACTCCACACCTCTGGAGGCTCTCGCACCTTACATAGCAAAACTATCAAAAGGTTGGGAGTCTAAGCTAGCCCCTTATGAAAAGCCTCCCAAGCGGTCCTCCTTCCAACATGCCCCGACCATCTGGAGCTCAATCCCGCTAGAGGCTTGTAATGCCCCCACCATCCTCCAGTTCCATAAAACACTAAAAACATGTCTTTTTCAAAAACACCTGTTGGCGGAATAAAAATACCTCTCCCTCCACCATTAGTACTGCACTTAATGTACAAAATGCCAAGCCCAGTGCTGGCACCCTCCTGTTGTAAAGCACCCCACTGCTCTAAAAGCATTAAAACTATGAATATAAGCTGTGGTCAGCTTCAAAAACATTAAATGTGTTCATCTCCTGAGAACTCTGGACTTTGTTATTTTTCCGGAGCTTGTGCTCATTACTTTGACATTGTGATTGGCACCATAATACCTTGCCTGTTCTTCACTTACCAAGCAGAAACTAGAAATTAGTTAAATTCACCCAACATAGGACAGTGGGTGGCAGTAGTGTAGCTCCTGAACCCAAAGGTAACTATTGTGCAGAAAGATCACTAACACATCAGACAGTCATCCATTAGTCATCCTACGGCCAATGGCTATGACTCAGCCTGCTTCCTTTTGATTATGAACACAAAATCTTGTCTTGCCATTCCTGGGCCAAAGACACATTTGTAAGTTCTATTGGACCACCATGTGCTTTGATTTACAATTTCCCTGCCCCCTTTGCACCGACACTGCACTGCTACTGCATTACATTAGAGGCCCTAAAGACTTGCAGCCCATTCCCCCCTCCAACATAGGACCACGGTACCTGCTTTGACTGTCCTTGCTGCAATTGTCTGCCTAGAGTCCCAACTGATATTTATTTTATATTTGGATACTAAAATACAAGGCACGGAAGTAGCCCTCTCATTGTGAACAGTTCTCTAATTGAAATGCAAGTCATTGACTCCCTCTGCCAGGATATGTATTTCCAAGAAAAGGAAATGTGAATTGAGGTAACAAAGTACTGCAAGGAGTCCATTATATGTTAAAGCGGGAATAGAGCTGGAAACATGTATGCCAATTGAAATGAGAACGGAAATAGTTATTTACACCCCTCCTTTTCCTTGTCTGAAAACCTTCCTCATTAATAAGTTTCCAGAGATCTCTTTGGATGCTCCTTAAGCTGATCTTGGAGAAAGCTGAACATATCGGGTAACAAAGGACAGTCTCCACAGATACATTGTATGAAAACAATAGTCAGTCTATCATGATACATACGTAACGTACTATGACATTTCAAGCAATTTCGCTTACTTGTGTTGAGACTCTACGCCAAACCGTTTTCCATGGTAGTTGTGGTAACAAAATCTCTCCCGTAGAATACTTTGCATCTGTTTGTTGGAAAAATTGGTTACTCGTATGTTTTTCTCATTAACAGGACAGCTCTGAAAGTGAACTCTAGCAATTCTAAACATACAGACGTTTAATGGGCATTATCACTGTTGTATTCGATACATTAAAATACATAAATTGCTCTAGTAAACATATTGTCTAATTTGGTAAAATAAACTGCGAGGGGTCTGAAGGTCTCATGAAGTAAAAACACAGACAACATATTCACTGTTCTTAAAATCAAGAGTTTATTTCTTATTTGTCCTATGCTAAGGGGGGAGGGTGGATTTCCCTACCTACAGAAACTACCTACAGAAACTAAGGGTTAGTCTGTATCCTTGAGTTCAAACATAAGTCGGTCTGTGTCCAAACCCTATGTTTGCCCTTGCATCTAAAGTTACAATATGTTTAGTGATGTTTAGTGATGTCAGCAACCAAAGAAATAGTGTTCAAAACAAAGTTCTGAGCCTTTTTCAGCTCTTTGGCTTGTATTACAACCTCTTCTTCGAGCAAATTACATGCAAAAGACCTTTGGGTTCCCTTACCCAAGCTCAACACAGTTCCAAATCAAGGCCTCAGGATTCCCTTCCCAAAGTTCAATACTTTCAGTTTCAAAATTACAGTCACTTCTCTTAGCTTTGTGACAAACCTGGCGGGATCTCCCATGCCTACTCCCCAGGGATGCTCTGCTCAGATGGCCAGGGAAGAGCCATCGCTTTGGATCCTGACCTTGGGGGTGGACACGCAAGGGAGGACCATCTTCGAGGAGTGGGGATGGAGTGTGGACAGGCGAGACATGGTAACCCCTT
Source organism: Ambystoma mexicanum (assembly GCF_040938575.1). Classification (NCBI taxonomy): domain Eukaryota; kingdom Metazoa; phylum Chordata; class Amphibia; order Caudata; family Ambystomatidae; genus Ambystoma; species Ambystoma mexicanum. Next base: position 1,136,983,589 of record NC_090931.1, on the reverse strand, counting down.
TTCCTGAAACCAACCTCCCTTACACCCCCTCTGCCTTTGTGGGCCATTTTGACCCTAGCCCCATGCAAATACCTACAGGCCATTAAAAGGAATAAGAAAGGACACACTGCGCCTTTAAGATCCAACTCACTCTGAGCTAAAGGAGGGCATGTCCAGATAATTGGGTAATGGAAGGTCAGGCAGGCTCTACACTGACCACAAACCTGCATTCTGTTAACGTGCTGAAGGTGTATAAAAAGTTGGGGCATTGGGCATTCAGCAGTGCAGGGAGAAGGAGGTGTAGACACAGCAACTGGGAGGCTGCCTGGTGGAGTCCAGCAGGGGGGCGAGCAGCAACGAGGCAGAGAGAAAACCAGCTGGAGCAGACTAACGAGCTAGCACACTACCCCGTGCCAGAACAGAGGCTCTGGGATGAAGAAGCGGGGGAGCCCCATCTCCAGGGAGCCAGTGTGGTTAAAAAGGGAAGGCCATGGACAGGACCGACTTTCCCTTTTGCAAGCCGGGCATGCTCATTCTCCTGTCATGGGCAGGTGGTAAGACCCTGACCTCAGCTTCAGTGTTCTTGAAGCAGATAGCCTGGAAGCGCGAGCAAAATTACTGCTGGTGAGTCTGAAGTACAGGGACACTCGCAAAGTGATATGAGCGGCTAAATACTATGTAGCAAGAATACGCAGAATGAAAGGAAATCCATTATTGCAGTCCTCCACGAATGTGAGGCAATCGGATAATGCGGAATGGGAAAAAAGAAAAACAGTATCTGAATGAAGGCGCGAGAAGGGAAAACCCGGTGTCAAGGCCTTCAAAGTGAAAGTACTGTATGCGGCAAGACAAATAAATAGAATCTTGTGTGATACAAAGTTACTGAGTGGTTGCATAGGGAATATTACGTTGTTGAAAGTATTGGTGGCCTTACAGAAGGGAATTGACATCCAAGGGGAGCTGTTTGATTGATATTTTATTTCTATCGCGCTCGTACACAAGTGTTTCAGAGCGCGACAAGGCAAGGGAGGGGGACAGGGGAGAACAAAATAGCGATCTTACTAGGCCCAGTGACATTGAGAACGCGCAAGTGCATGGGAGAGGGAGAGGGGAAAAGTGCATGGAAGGAGGGAGAAGTGGAAAGTGCGAAGCAGAGGAGAAACCGATAAATAACAATAAATAATAAAGGCAACAAACAGTGGTAATGCAGCCAGCAATTTGCAAGTACTAGGTTTAAGGCAGCAGACAGGGTAGGTCTGATAAGTGCAGGAAGAAAACGGGGAGGGGGGCTGTATGGGTACAGATACAGACACCAGTGCAAGGGGTGGCCCAGAGGCAGTGCTGGAGGTGGCAGGGTGAGCAGGTACCTCGGCCCGAAGGACAGAGGGTGGCCAGGTGCACAGTGCCAAGAGAGAACAGATCAGCAGGGGCGAGGGGGAGCGAAGGCAGAAGAAAAGAGGAAGGTCTTGAGGTGCTTCCGGAACCAGAGATGGTTCTCTTCAAGTTTTATAGTGGCAGGGAGGCTGTTCCCCAGGGAGGCCCCAGCCGAAGACAGATCTACCCCCCAGCTAGTTTCTTTGAAAAACGACCGATCCTGAGGGAGTTGGAAGTAGAGGAGTGAAGAGCTCGAGAGGGGAGGTATTTGCGGAGGGATAGTTGAAGGTATTTTGGACCCAGGCGCCAGAAACCTTGTGGACAATGCAGAGGGTTTTAAATTTAATCCTTGCATCCACTGGGAGCCAGTGGAGAGATTCTAGAGCTGGAGAGATACGCTCCCAGGGCTTGAGGCCAAGGACAAGTCAAACTGTGTGAGGTGCGAAGTGCAAGCAAAGTAGCTCTGGCAAGAAACAGTGATCCAGCAGAAGGCTGTAAACGAAAAGGAACACCTTTAAAAAGGACAAGAGCAAGTAAAGCCAAGACTAGTGAACTGACAAGGAAGGGGCAAGGTAGCCCCAGATTGCGTAACCTGTAAAGGTATACTGTGCGGTCAGACAACTGCGACCAGACCAGGGGGAGCCTGAAAGTGGAACACGAAGTTGGGGAAGGGAACCCCAGAAGTGTTTGTGAATAACTACAAAAGCTACACCTTAGAGCTGAGACTTAGGGAAGCGAACCCGAAGTCAAAAAGGTACTGTGGCCATTAAGGGAAAAAAAGTGCTGCTTTCTGAGTTCTGGAAAGAGAAGCCTAAGCAACTAGCTGGACATTTGTTGTTTGTGAATCTGAGAACACCAAAATAGGAACATTGTGAAGCTGGGCATAACAAGGACTGAGAGCTGTAAAGTTACTATGACATTTACTTGAAGTGAATCCTGAAACCTTGTGGAACTTTACTCCTAGAGTGTCTAGACCTTTGACAAGGAAGCTGTGTGAGAGGCTCCTGAAAGACACGGTCATATGATTTTGAAACACTTATTTAGTTTGAACACTCCAGCACAATACATTAGTATTAGATGTAAGGGCAAGTATAGGTTGTGATAGACACAGCATTTTACTTTGGACAGACTGGCCTTGGCTACATCAGTTGAGGGAAGTCCCATCTTAGAATTAGGGCAGGTTGGGCGTTACTCCCATCCTGAAGTTTTAAATAAAGGTTTTCCAACTGGATCTATTGCGTCTGTGTCTAACTGTTGATAGCATGTCTGTCTCACAGCTTTCAGTAAGTATTGCAAACCAACTCTGCAACCTCTTAGGCTGGTCAATGCTTTACTTAACTTGCTCTTCTCTTGAACCACTTCAAATACGTGACCAACACAACAGCGTCAGTTTCTTAACTTTCCTTGGTTCACTCCAAGTAGGGTTACTCGGTCTAGGTGCAGTTGTCGGACTACACAGTCTACGCACTACAGGTAACAACCGAAAACCCATGGCACCTTACTACAGTCACTTGTTCTCATTGGACTTCCTTGCAAACACAGGCTACCTCTTTGAACATGCATCAATTTCCCTTTTGCAACGGCTTTCTCTTTGGCAGTTTTCTTGACTTTGCCACAGCGTGACTTTCACACCATTCACTTCGTGGGATGCTTCCTTGTCCCCACCTTACTTTCATACGTCACAATAGTACTTATCCTTTAATTTTCACTTGCTTTCAAAGTTCTTGATACTGGCTTTCCTTCGATTCATACTTTCAGATTGTTCATTGACACCTCGGTCTGGCTTTCACTATTCTCAAAATTGATTTTCACTTTAATTTCATTTGTTCGGTGCCTTCATACATAACATTTCTTTAGTTCAGCATTAAATAATGCAGGCAGTATTTGGCAGCTCGTTCATGTGTCATAAAACTCTCCTTTGGTCTCCTGACCCAATTAACATGAGCTTAAATCTGATTGGCATCTCCGTATGCCCAAACCTCCACCCCCTGGAGTGCCCCGGCATGACTTTCCCTCACCATCACTCACTGGTGTCCCGCAGCTCCTGCAGGTGGCCTTTGGTGTTCTCCTCTGCGATAGCTCGCTCCCTTTCGCCTCGTTGAGAGCTTCGGTGAGAGGCATGCTCGCCTCTCAACAAGCCTTCCTGTTGCGGCTCGCTGCAGTCTTCAGTGTCCCCCAGTTCCAGCGGGGGACACATGGCGGTGGATTTTGCCATACTCCCGATCGTCAAAGCCCGGTCGGGGTGCAGCATCTCTCTACCCTTCCTGCAGCGCTCAGCATCCTTTTCACCGAGCGGGCTCCATTCTCCACATGGGACGCCATCTTGTGCAAGCTTAGTTCCCTCACTCAGCTGGACTCAGTTTCTTTCTGACTTCTTTCTCCTTCTATACAACCTGCAGCCTGTCCACTGGCTGCAGGTGCGAGTCATTTGCATGACGCGTATAGTGGTATTTCACAGTCCTCTTCCTCGTCCCAGTACCAAAGTGGTGCGTATAAGTGGAAGTGTACATTTTACCTAGTTGTCTTTTCTTCGTCCCAGTCTCACAGCTATATGAAGGTGGAAACTTATGTGTATGTGCAAGAGAGGCAGACTGAAATTGGCCAACACAGGTAGGTTGAGGATAGTGTGCACTTTGACTTGTTCCTGGATTATCAAAAGAAGGTGAATGCAAGTGTAACCTGCGTTTTGGAGGGGTTTCCCTGACTGATTTCTTTCTTGTCCCTTTACCCGAATAATATATCCAAAGGTAATTTTTAAAGGGGAGGAACAGATGGGGATTGAGATCATCCTACAAAGACTTCTTGGATGAAAGAATAATAGGAAAAAGGGAATGGGAAATCCAGTGTCTCATCTGAAGACATCCTCCGCCCCTCCCCCCCACCCCCCCCCCCCCCCAAGGACCCTCTACCCAGGTGACCCTCCCTTGCATCTCCACCCCCAGGGTTAGTTAGGATCCAAAAGCGATGGCCTTTCCCTGGCCACCTGAGAAGAGGAACCGGAGGGAGTAAATGGGAGGACACCTCCATATTTCTCACAGGTCAGAAATTTGAGGCAGACCACATTGTAAGTTTTCAATAAATGCCACATTATAAGGTTGGATGAACGCCTCACTATGCCTACCCTGAGGAGGATTTCACTGCCTAAAACAAACTAAAGGAAACGCTCTAACAAAGCATCTGTCCCTTACGCGTATACATATAACAAATAAACAAAGAAATGCATGGCAGTTCAAAAGAATAATGATTGATTTCACAATGTAACCACAGTCTCTCTTCCTGACCTGGGCGGCCTCCCCTTCCCCATTTATAAACGTGTTTCTGCTTCACAGTTCACGAAAAGAACACAAGGAAATCCTGATTTGTAACAAAGTTCCAATACAGTTCAATGCAACTTTAACTTGACAACAGAAAGTTCCAACACAAAAGCTATAGGCCTCTTCTTTGAACAGGCTCAAAGTTCCTCAATAGCAACAATGTTTGTCTTGGTCAGGATGATTTGCCACTATTATAACTCAAATACAAATTCTCTACAACAGCCTTGCACGTCTCTTCCTCTAGTACCACCAACAACATAACATGTCTCTGTCAGGACCACCTTGTAGCACTCCAACTTTTACCAGTCCTGCTTCCATGCTTGGCCTACAATCTCTAAAGGTTTACCATCCGGGTATACTCACGTGCCCGAACAGTGTTTCACAATAACAAGTGCTTTTGTGGTCCATGTCAACTGACAAGAGGTTACAACAGCTTCACAGAATTCAACAAATTTCAGCTTCAAAACGTTCAACAACTTTTCAGGGAAAACTAGATTCACGTTGGTGTTCTACCATAGGTTGTATACAATATGGGCAACAAGTTTCAGAGTAAATATTGCATCAGACCCCTTCCGATGTTGGCAATATTGACTTGATTGCATTTGCCTTGTTTTCAGTCGCCTCTTGGCTTGGGTAATGCTTATTGACATTAACTAGAAACAAAGTTGCCCCCTCGGGATGCTGAGTTTTCCACAAACTCACACCTTTAAGGTTAGTCATTTGGCTTTGATATAATAACAAAGTTACTCACCGTAGTGACCATCTTACTCCTACCTAGTCCATAGTCCCCTTTCCTCCATACTTGTGGGACATGCAGTCCTTTGGGACGGTACCGGAGCACTTTTGTGAAAAAATATCAAAACTTCTTTTGTCCTTCTATTATTTTTATGCGAGGCACCGTAAATGGCCCTGACCCCACCTCCTGAGCTCCGCCCCACGCATTGTCCTTCAGTCCTTCAGTCCTTTTCTATCGCCAGATATGAGACCATTTAAGCAATAATTACCAGGTTACTCACCCTAGTGACCACCTTACTCCTAGTCCATAGTCCCCTTTCCTCCATACTTATGGCACATCTCTCTGTCCTGTGGGACGGGAACGGAGCACTTTGTAAAAAGCATCAACATTTTTTTTTCAAAAATGTTTCCTTCCTCTCTTTCTTGCGCGGGGCCCGGCACGCGGCCGTATCCCCGCCCACCTTGCTCCGCCCCGCGCATCAGTCCTTTTCTATCGCTAGGTCAAACACCTATTAGCAATAACAGAGGAACCTTATTAGAGCGGACGGCGGGCGTATGGAGGAAAGGGGACTATGGACTAGGAGTAAGGTGTTCACTACGGTGAGTAACCTGGTAATACTCCTACGTCCCATCCCCTTTCCGCCATACTTATGGGAGATTCCCAAGAACTCCAAACAGGAACTACGGGTGGATGGAAATACCCATTACTGAAAAAGGTTCTTCAGCAAAGTCCGACCAAACTGAGCATCAGCTCTTAAGCTCATGTCAAGACAATAATGCTTACAGAAAGCAGATGGAGAGGCCCAAGTAGCTGCCCTAGCAATAGACTCCCAGGGGACATATTTCTGAAAAGCAACCGTGGCTGCTTTGCCCCGCACCAGGTGTGCATAAATACCTTTAGGAGGTTTCAGCCCTTGGACGGTGAAAGACTCCATAATGCAGGCGGCGATCCACCGGGAAATAGTCGCCTTAGACGCCTGCTTACCCTGAGGGTTACCAAAAGTCACAAATAGTTGAGAAGAACTCCTAAGCTCGGATGTTCTGTCCAGACAGAATTTAAGAGCCCTTCTGACATTGAGACAATGCAGAACCCTTTCTTCCTCTGAGGTAGGGTTCGGAAAAAAGACCGGAAGGGAGCTCGACTGGTTCAGATGGAATTCACTTACCACCTTTGGCAGGAAAGCAGGATTCGTCCGTAGGACTACCTTATCCTTGTGAAAGGCCAAGAAGGGATGCTCCACCGACAAGGCCTGGAGCTCACTCACCTGCCTTGCTGACGTAACGGCGACCAAAAAGGACACTTTCCAGGATAGGTACTAGAGGTCCACCGTGGCCATGGTTTCAAAGGGCTTATGGCATAACGACGCGAGGACTACATTTAGATCCCACGGCGGGTGCGGAGTACGAACTGGAGGGTAGAGGCGTGTCAAGCCTGCAAAATGCCTCTTAACCACTGGATTACACAAAGAGTAAGAACATTGGTCCATAGAAAGATAAGCAGAGACCGCTGAAAGGTAAGTCCTGCATGACAGAACGTGAAAACCCGACTCTGCTAGGAAGGATACGAAGGACAGCACTGTGTCAACCGTAGCCTCCCTTGGGTCCAACCGCTTTCTCAAGCACCAATGACAGAACTTGAGCCTTTTACTTCTGTATTGGGACCTAGTCGAGGGTTTCCTGGCTGCCTGGAAAATACGCATGTTATCCGCAGACAAGTTAAGATGTTCTAAAGACTTGAACTCAGGCACCATGCCGCCAAGCTGAGCGATTGTGGGGAGGGGTGCCACAGCTGCTGTTCAATTTTGCTGAAGAAGATCGGGGGTCACTGGTAACCAGATCGGCGGACACATCGACAGGTGCTGAAGTTCTGAGAACCAAAACCTGGCCAGCCACCACAGGCTATGAGTAGGAGGGAACAGTTCACTGAGTTCTTCAGCTTCCAAATCGCCCGATGGACTAGAGGCAGAGGCGGGAAGGCGTAAGCTCTCATGTTGTGCCATGGAATCTCGAGAGCATCCCCCAGAGAGGCAGCTCCCAGCCCCCCTCTGGAGGCATACTGAGGACGCTTCTTGTTTGCTGCAGTAGCAAAGAGGTCCACCTCCGGGACAATGGGGGCAAAGGCGGAAGAGTCGGGGAAGGCACTGTAGGCAAGGGAGGTGCCGGCGGAAACACCGGAGGAACGGGTGGGGCTGGAGCCGCGGGTGGACATATCTCCCTAAAAAGCCCTTTGAAATATTCCCTCATGCGGTCGGTACGCATGAGCATTTGAAATTTACCGAAAAAGGCGTCCTCCGGGGACTGCTTTGGAACCTGAGGAGGCCTCTCACGAGGTGGACAAGTCCAGGGACATAACGGGGACGGGTGCCAAACTGGCCCCTCCACCGAAGTGACCTCATAAATCAAAGGCGCCGACCCCGCAGGCAACGAAACATTGTGCGGAAGAGGCATCCGGGCGTTCCAATCAGTTCACCCAAGGAACCAAGCCCTACACCTGAGGCTGATGGCGTAGTTGTAGGGATAGCACCCAAAATGGCCACTGCGGTCATAGCGGGAACGGGCACCATTTTGTCATTGCCTGAGGGGAACTGCGGCACGTGAGGAAGTGAGGCAGGGGTCCCCGTCGATGGATCAGGGGTCTTAACTTTAGCCTTAACATAAGGAACCTCGGCAGAGCCGGTACTATGAGGCCTGGAATGTTTCTGCAACATACCAAACTGCCAAATTAGCCATCCCAGGAAGGACCTTGGCACTACCGGTAAAAGAAGAACTTTTCTTCTTTGCCCCTCAACAGATCTGGTGTCGCCGCAAGAGCAGGAACGGTGAGAAACAGCCTTCACCGGCAAGGCCTTGTCAGGCCTCTCAGAAATGTTGGTAGCTTTAGCCTCTGAAAGAGGGACCTCGGACCCATGTCCGGTGACAGCAAGCCCCACCAAGGCCTCAGGGCGCACCCCGGTCTTATTTTTGAGGGAAGCCGACAGAGGCCTCAGAGCGAGCTCCGGTATCCCACGATTCAGTAGAACTGGGTCTACAAACAGCCCCCACAGGAGGGGCCTCAGAGCGTGCTCTGGTATCCACAGGCCCCTTACAGAGACCCTCAGAGAAACTCTGGTACAATTATTAGGCCCAACAGGCACCTCAGGGCGAACCCCGGTGACAGAGCGATCAACGCTCCTCCCGGCCCGGGAGGAACCTGGAAAGGTATCCACCGGCCGGGGTGCTCTGATAAGTAAAGAATTTACCGGGCGTTGTTTCTTCTCGTCGATGAACGCCTGTAAATGCAAAGGAGGAGTTTGTCGGAACACCTCCTCCCACCGCTCCAACCGATGTTGAAGTGCCCGGACGGAAAGGGAGTCGAAGTAAAAACAGGAGTCCCAACGGTGATCCAGACCCAAACACTCTAAGCAAAGAGGATGGGCATCCGCCCCCGCAAAACGACATTGGCACAATGAACAATCTGGAAAGTCTAGTTTGAACGACATAGGCAGACTAGTACACGATCGCTAGCCAGAGCCAGAGAGGAAAAAAAGGAAGAAAATCTCCCGAGGATGCAAGTGCGTCCAGTCCCGAACAAGCGTAGAAAAGGACTGATGGACGATGCGCAGGGCGGAGTCAAGGTGGCGGGGTTACGGCCGCGTGCAAGAAAGAGAGGAAGGACACATTTTTGAAAAACATTTTTGGATGCTTTTTACAAATCTCCCATAAGTATGGAGGAAAGGGGACGGGACGTAGGAGTATAGTGGATACCTTTTAGAGGTGAAGGCGGGCCGGCGTATAGAGGAAAGGTGACTATGGACTAGGAGTAAGGTAGTCACTACGGGGAGTAACCTTGTTATACTCCTACGTCCCGTACCCTTTCCTGCATACTTGTGGGAGATTCCCAAGGACACTTCATAGGTAATACAGGTGGATGGACAAAACCCCTTTACTGGAATAGGTTCTTAAGAACAGCCTGGCCGAATTGGGCATCGGCCCTGGAGCTCAGGTCCAAGCAGTAATGCTTACAAAAAGCTGATGGGGAAGCCCACATAGCCGCCTTGGAGATGGTTTCCCAAGGAACATACTTTTGGAAGGCAACAGCAGCTGCTTTGCCATGTAAAAGTTGAGCATGGATGCCTTTCCGAAGTTGAAGGCCTTGAATGCCATAGGCTTCAGAAATACAGGAGGCAATCCATTGGGAGATATTTGCTTTGGAAGCCACTTTCCCTTTCGGGTCCCAGAAGGTGACAGTTGTGAGGAGCCCCTGAGTTCACTCGTTCTATCGAGTTAACATTTCAGGGCTCGGCCGACATCCAGATTGTGTAAAACTATCGGCATCCGATGCCGGGTTAGGAAAAAAAGACAGGTAAGGAGATCGATTGTTTCAAAAGAAAATCGGTAACCACCTTGGGTAGGAAGGAAGGATGAGTGCTAAACACAACCATATCCTTATGAAACGTGAGGAACGGATGTTCCACGGAGAGAGCTTGGAGCTCACTTACTCGCCTATGTTACTGCGATCAGAAAAGCGACCTTCCAAGAAAGTTCAGATTGGTAGTGGCCATGGGTTCAAATGGCTTATGGCATAACGCTGGGAGGACCACATTTATATCCCACTTGGGATGAGGGGTGCACACCGGCGGGAAGAGGTGAAGACCCAAAAAATGTCTCTTAATGACTGGGTTAGTCAATGAAAAAGAACAGCTGTCCATGGACAGGTAGGCCGCAATGGCCGATAAGCAAGTCCTGCAAGACAGAACATGAATGCCTGTAGCTGCGAGGTGAGACACGAAAGATAGAACAGTGTCAACTGCAGCATGCCTGCGGTCAAGCTGTTTAGTTAAGCACCAGTGGCAAAAACAGAGCCATTTGCTCCTATATTGAGCCCTTGTGCAAGGTTTTCTGGCCGTTTGGATAATATGCATATTGTCCCCGGACAGATTTAACTGCGCTAAGGATTTGAATTCAGGCATCAGGCTGTCAAGTTGAACAATTCTGGGGTGCCACAGCTGATCATTCTGGTGAAGAAGATTGGGAATCAGCAGCAATCTGATCTGAGGAAGAATCAACAGATGCTGAAGTTCCGAGAACCAGAATCTGAAAGGCCACCAAGGAGCTATGAAGAGGAGAGTGCAATTCGATGTGCTCCTGAGCTTGCAGAGTGACAGATGAATCAGATGCAATGGAGGAAAGGCATAAGCATTCATGTTGTGCCACAAGCTCTCGAGTGCGTCTCCCAAGGAGAACCCTCCAACGCCATCCCTGGATGCATGAAGTAGAAGTTTCCCGTTTGTAAAAGTCGCAAAGAGGTCCACTTCTAGAGTGTCCCACTGGCAAAAAATATTGGCGAGAACATCGCTGTTCAACTCCCACTGTAACTGGAAGCCGACTGGTGGCTGTGAGTCTGCAGTTACATTGATGCGACCTGGAATGCGTACAGCCAGGAGCCAAACCTTGTGTTGAATGGCCAAGTCCCAAACTTGTATGGCTAAGTCCACCAGGAGAAGTGACTTGGTGCCACCCTGCTTGTTTTACATAAACATTGAGACAGAATTGTCTGTGTGAATACGCACTACCTTGTTGGTTATTGAAGGCTGAAAAGCTCTGAGCACCAGAAAAATAGCCAGGAGCTCCAGGTAATTGATGTGGAACTGACTGTCCTGAAGTGTCCATAGGTCGAATATTTCAAGGTGACCCAGCGTCACTCCCCACCCCAGAAGTGAGGAGTCCATGGTAACCGTGACTTGTGGCAGTTCTCCTGAAAGGAGGCCCCCCACTGAAAGGTTGATCGAGGACCAACATTGCAGATCAGACATCATGCAGGAAGGAACCAGGATCACCTTGGAATCTGGGTCCGACGCCTGAGACCAGCTGGTCTGAAGGGCTAGCCGAGTGCACCTAATCTTCAGACGTGCAAGAGGTAGAGCTAGCACGCAAGAGGCCATGAGACCCAGAAGTCTTTGGAACCACCAGGCCGTCATGTGTGAGGCCTGGAGGAAGAGCTGACACATGGTCGATAGGTCTGCAATCCTGTCCGTTGTTAGGAACAACCTGGTACTGACTGTATCCCAACGGAAACCCAGGAAAATCAGGTCTTGATAGACCGTCATGGACTATTTCCACCAATTCAGCAACAGCCCAAGATGGAACAGGAGCTGAAGGAGAGACTGAAGATTGGCCAAGGCCGTCTGTTGGCAATGACTGCGCAGGAGCCAATCGTCCAGATATGGATCTACTTGAATACCCTGCAGTCTGAGGAAAGCTGCGATGACCGACATCTTCGTAAAGACATGCAGTGCTGAGCTGAGCCCAAAAGGGAGCACACAGAACACAACTTAAATTTCACTTTCTCTGCCTCGTCTTCAAATCTCTCCATGGTCTTGCTCCCCCTAATCTCTCCTCCATCCTCTCCTCCTACTCTCCCTCTCGTTCCCTTCGGTCTGCGGACCATTTCCTTGTCACTGTTCCTCCGTCCCCCTTTACCCCCTCCCGTTTCCGCTCTTTCCAACTCCTAGCCCCCTGCACTGTACTCCCTTCATCTAGCAATCCGCTCTACCACCACCTTTTCCTCATTCCGCACCTCCCTTAAATCTCTCCTTCTCCACTCGCCTCCTTGAAACCCCTTTATTTCCTCCCTCCCCTCCCTCCTTTACCATTTCCCTCCCCTCCTTTACCCTCCCCACCTTCACCTTCCTCTTCCCACCTCCCCCCCACCCAGCCCTATCCCACTATTCTCCCTATTCCCTTCAGTTAATTGCTCTGCTTGATGTTTTGTTGATTGATTCATATTGTTATTTGCTTCTACCGTTATACTGTTTATGTTTATGTATTAAGTTGTTCAATTGTACAGCACTTTGGTGTAAAGCGCTTTATAAACCAATAAGTACAAATACAATACAAACTGGAAGTGTTCTTCTCCCACAGAGAACCGCAGATATTTCCGATGTGGGGTCCATATCAGAATGATCATGTATGCGTCCTAAAGGTACACCACACTGAGCCAGTCGCCCTTCTGAAGAGAGGACTTTATTAGGCAAGGCGTCATTATCTTTAATTTCTCTTGGGGAATAGAAAGATTGAACTGGGAAAGATCGAGGATAATGCACAGGCCAGCATGGTTGGGTTTGGGCACTTAACAGATGGGAGTAGTAGCCCTCCCCTTGCTCCCTGAGGTGGACCAGGCTCCACCGCTCTGAGGTCTAGAAGTTTCTGTACCTTGGCTCTGAGGGAAGGCGACCCAGTCTGCTAGAAGGGAGGTTTGAAGGGAGGGGCAAGCGGAAGCCCGCCTGAGCGATGGACAAAACCCAGCGGTCTTCGGTGATGGTCTGCCACGTCTCCAGATGAGACGAGATTCGTCCTCCCACCGGAGTCTCGTGTGACTGACAAACAAATATAATTTGGCTGATATAACAGCAGAGAGACTACCTGCTCCTGGAGAGGGTGATGGGCGAGAGAAAAAGCAGCCCCCTTGGTGCTGTTGCTTACAACTGGGCCCGCCAACCGGGGCTTCAGACCGGCGTGCACGGCGATCCTGAAAACCCATGAACCCAGCGAAGGACCGAGTTTGGGATCCTGACCTCGGTGTGCAAGGGGCCTTAGCTTGGGCTTTGGCCAGGACCGATCGAGACTTGGCGGTCTGAGTACTCGCCTTTGTCTTTGCGAGTTCCTCATCTGTGGAGGAATTTAACAACTCCCTCTCATCAAAAGGAAGGTCTAGAACTTTGTCCTGCACTTCTTTTGAAAACGTCATCGCATTGAGCCATGCTTGGCGGGAGAGAGCGACCCCGACCATAACACCTTGAGCGGAGGCATCTACGTGGTGTGCCGCAGATTCCAGTAGATCCTGTGCCAACACCTTGGCATCCGAAAGACCAGCCTTTACTTCATCTAGCCTGTCCATAGGGATACACTCCTGGAAATCAGTTAGCTCCTTCCACAGCCGAAGATTGGCTGCTGCCAAGATGAGCTTGGTGTTAGCTTGACGAAGTTGGACCGATGAATTGGAAAAACGTTCTCGCCAATGGCATCAAGAAGTTTATCCTCCTTGGAGAGGATTTGGGCTGCTGCCATGGAGGATGCAGATGCCGGCTTGGATTGGTGAGTGGCAGCTGCAACTACCATGGATGATGGGAGTGGACAAGCCGATAAGACTATCTTCTGAGGCGTGAAGCTTATTTCCAGCGTCAATCCTCTTGTTGAGGTGCAGCCCAGTATGGAGTTTGTCCCAGACCTCACAGGCCTCAGCAAAGACGTCCTTCTGGAGGAACCGGCCGGTGCACTCTTGCGGCGAAAGGGTAAAGGCTCCCGAAAGCACCACCTCCTGCAGAGCGGGGGCCTCCGGTACTGGGATATTAAGCAAGTTCATCATATCCAGGACCCGGTCATGGAATGCTCTGATAGAGCAGGGCTGTCCATCGCTGTCCTGGTCCGCCTGGTGCTCGTCCGGTGAAGCGTGAACAGGAGACTGATCAGCTGCATGTGGTGCCTCAGGTTTTAAAGTGTTGTCTAGAGGCGCACCCAATGTGTTTTCTATCGGGAATAGTGGAGGCAGAGGAATAAGCACTGGAGGAGGTCTGGGAGGAGGTGGCACCACCGGGACCTGCGTAGGAGCAACCAGGGCTGAAATTGTCCACAGGACTGGGGTACAGCTCTTTAAAAAGGCCCTTAAAGTATGCCCTCATGGGATCAGAGTGCATGAGTGTCTGTAATCTCCCAAAAAACACATCGTCCGATGAAGGTCTAGGCGCCTGAGTAGGCAGAGGCCACTCATGAGGGGCATACCCCCATGAGTGCAACAAGGATGATTGCCAGGACAGCACACTGCAGGCTGGGTCCACATAAATCAGTGGTGCAGAACCACGAGGAAGCGATACTGTACGAGGCAGCGGTGCCAGAGCACGCCAAACTGTAGAAGGTTCTTGTCAACATGCCGTGGAAAAAACTGCTGTGCCCCAAAAGGAATGCTCCCAGCACCAGCTACCGTGAACGTTGGTGTAAGGGAGGTATAGGGAGGTATCCAAAATGGAGGTTGTGGACCATGGAGGTTGAGTCGCCATTCTGTCGACACCTGTGGAGAACTACGTCACAGGAGAAAGTGAGGCATCTGTCTCCTCAGGGGAAACAGGGGTCTTAAGTGGCATTTTAGCCTTGAAACAAGGATTCTCGGCTGAGCAGGTGCTGTCAGATCTAGGATGTTTTCTAGACATCTTCAATATGGTCGCAGAATTATCCTCCAATGGAGGAACCTCGGCAGAGCCGGTACTCGAAGGCCGGTGGTCCGTGACCGCCTTTCTAGCCCCCTTGATGGAATCGGTACCCACACACCGAGCGTGGGAATGGAGAGGAATACACCTCACCGACAAGACCTTCAAAGAAAGTCCCTCGATTCTGCCAGTACTGGATTTAGCTCCAAGAAGAGGAACCTTGGTTTTTAACCCAGGACGTAAAGCTCCCTTAAAAGGGGCCTTGAGTCGTGACTTGGTATGGAAAGCTCCAGAAATTGAGACTTCATGGCGAACCCCGGAATCCAGAGCCACAGAAGAACTGGGCTGCACTTTAGCCCCCAAAAGGGGAACCTCAGAAGTATGTCTGGTTGTGGCAGCCCCCCTGCATGAGCCCTCGGAGGATGCTCCGGTGCCTTTAGGAATGTGCCTGGTAGAAGAGCTACACAAGCCCCTCCTGGTCCAGTAAGACCCCAGAAAGGAGTCCCCAGGCCGGGGTGCACTACAAAGTAATGTAGAGAAGGAGCCAAGTACCTGCACCTCAACCACTTTACCCAGAATGCCTATATGTTGGAAACCAGAGTATGTGACATATGTAGAACAATTGAAACAACAGATGCCAAAGGAAATCCTGGAGGTGAGGTTCCCCTTGAGAAAGCCATACGTATGATGGCTGTCTAAATGAGATTCCAGAAGAAGCAGGATGCCCGACTGATGAAGCAGATTGGTGACGTCATGCGAGAGTCGAGCTGAAGTACATAGAAGAGATGCAGAGACAAGAGAATGTGGATATTCTATAAGGCATCAAGAAAGTATCAAAGATAAGCAACATCTTGGACTTGAGATGAAGAGGCTTATGCTACAGAAACGAAGATATTAAGCCAGTTCACACATGTACAAATGCAAAGTAATGCAAGCAGACAAAGTTTTCATGAGGCTAGCTTATAGTAAATAGATTGCTGCAAGCGCCAATGTATGGATACATAAGAATGAGTAAAGAATGGATGATCCCATTATGAACTATAAGCAGAGCTAAACTGAAGGTGAAAGGCCACTTTTTTCAGCATGGCGCAGTTAGAAAACAAATGGATTACAAGCGAAGTTCAGAAAGGCAAGGTTGAATGAGCCAACATCGTGTTCGGCTGAGAAGAGCAGAAATTAATTACAATCTTGTGAAGGAATGAACTTCCCGTTCAGAAGCTTGGAGAGAACAAAGAAGACGTCAGAGGTCTATTAGGAAAATAGCATTTTTAATACACTGAAACCTCAGTATGGTAAGCAACTTCCATTCAGAAATGGTGGCGGATATGGTGAGAGCTCAAGAGGGAAATCTAGAGTTGCTGGGTTTTAATTTGGTGGCAATTCATAGTGCTACAGAGGCAAATACCTTTCTTGCACATTAAGAACCTGTGGTTATACCGGTTGTGCAAGCTGAAACTTCTAACTCTAATCTTCCATCTGATTCAACTTCAGCACTGTCGCTTATTTCCAATCTGCTAAACAATGGACAAGACTTGTCTTGGTTACCGCCAGCTCCTAAGACTTTGGAGACTATAAGACTAGGAACAGGGTGTGCATGTTAGGCAGAAACCTGTGCAGTTCCCTCTGGGACCACTGCAAAAGATTTAGGACTACAGGTGTTTGGCAGTAAACCCACTTGGTAGCAGTCTGTACCACACAGATTCACTTGGTAGCTGTGGCTGAGCAGTCAGACTTCCCTCAAGAAGAGTTAGGCAGTATACAGAGTATTCACAATAGGTCAACAGCACACAATAGAACAAATAAACACTGACTAGGGCTTGGTGTAAAAGAGATATAATTATTTATTTAAAACCACATCTAGAAAAACACACAGGCACTAATAATAAGTAATTCAAAAACACGGTCACTAAAAGATATACACTCCCTTAAAAGAATATTAGACAAGTCTTAAGTAAAGCCCCACTTATTTTCAGACAGCGGTGAGCGCTTAACGTAGATGGCACTCTAATAGTTCGTTTTAAAAAGGGAGAGAAAAGCAGAGAACAATTTGAAACAGATCCCAACACTTTTACAAGACACCACAAGAGAGGAAGGCAAAGTAAAACCGTGAATTCAGAGTCAGTAGGCCGGATCCGCTTTAAGAGGATCGAAACGAAATGTGTCCAAGGTCACACGGTTGCAGTGCACAAGGGTCTTGTAATGGTTCAAAAAGGAGTTGTATAAAAGAAAGGGACCTTTTAGAGGGTCAAGGCGGCCAGTCCAGAAGGTTAAGGAGTTATTACCTTGTTGCAATCTTTAGAAAGGGAGGCCTGGCGGACACGGTACCTTAAAGTGGTGAGAACGCTCCAGCGGGGGCAGTTGTTCCTGGCAGCGGGTGCAAGTCGGTGCTTCGTCCGGGGGAAGAGAGGATCTCGTCGTGGAGGAAGACAGGAGTCTGTTGCACTGCCAGGGAAGAAACCAGCCGCGGAGTTTCTCAGGTACAAGGAGCGGTCTGTTGATTCGCGGTTCAGTGGTGAGTGGCTATCCGGCTGCCGGGGTGCTTGGCACGGGCAGTTTGATCACAAACCGGGCTGGGGTGCGAAGAAAGAAAGGTAAACTGGTTGTGCCCACCAGTCAGGGAAAGAAGCCTCTCCAGCCGGGAGCTCTTCTCTGTAGTCGGGAAGTGGAGAGTCGGTTCCGCAGGGCTCCACCGGTGGTGTCGTTGTGGTAGGTCGGCTCAGCTGCCCCCTCGTCGGATTCTCAGGTCCTGTGGCGACTTCTGAAGTTCCAGTCCCCAAAGCCCTGCTTTTATGCAGAAAACCGTCATTCACTCAGCCTAGCTGTCACTCAAAAATGCTAAGTGGTGAGCCACTTGGGCCAATCACACAAGATTGCGACTTGAGTTACCAAGGTAACTCAGTCCAGGGTGCCTAAACCCCCTCCCCCACCTCCTGTGGTACCCAGACAGAGCAGCACCACTTTTGGAGGCTTCTGTGGAGAAGCCCGCCAAAAAGTGGAACAAAGGGCTCGACTTGGGTTGGAGTCACAGAAGAGAACACAAACGCCATTTTAGAATCGAGTCTTGGCAAAAAATACCAACCGGAGAATTAATATTAATTAAATAAACCGGCAGTATGTTTGAGGCTATGAGAATTAAATAATTAAAGTTGGTAGAAAATCCCATAGGAAAATATAAAAAGTAGTTTCCACTGCCACCAGCCAAAACTCGATCAGGGGGGACAGAGACATGCCCCCTCGACTAACAGACCCCGGGGCAATCGAATTGCCCCGACCAGTACGTCCACAATATGATGGTTTGTACTGGTTTCTGTTAATAATTTGGGACTAGCAAAGCCAATGGTGACTTTACATGCCCTGGGAGACAGTAGTCAGTCCCAGGGTATGGAGTCTATGGTGGGGTGTCACTATGACACCCCTGTGTTACTGCACGGAGGGTGCTGTGTAACACACATCGTAAAAACACATGAGACCCTATGGAGTAAAGGACCCCATAGCCCATAAAACACATTAACAGTAAAAGGAATACCATAAATCATGTCCAAGAGTGGGAGGAAAAGAGTCTCACTCTTGGCAGGAGGAAAAAAAACAAACTCCAGAAATCCAGCAAAGCTGCTGGGGGACTCACTAGGTTAGGAAATTCAGCTTAAAGAGAGAATTCTCCCTAACACATGACACCATTGATCTAGAAATAGTTTTGCGGAAACTGTGCAGTGGTGCGAATCTGACTAAATATATTGCACATTTTTCTTCTAATTGCCTTCCTACCATCTATATGTTTCAGGAGACTATGAATCTTAATCAATATTCTATAAAAGGCTTCCATACCTTCTTGTGCCCTGCAGTAAGGGGAATGGGGCATAGACCTAGCTGAGATTTGACCATAGCGGCAGATCGTAACCTGGGGCTTAATAGCAAAATGGTATGTAATAAGGAATGGCTCTTCGTTATTGTGAGGTCTCCTGAGAATTCTTTGTAGCCTACTTCGCTTCTCAACCTGTATTGGAACCCAGTTAAAGTGCCTATTGAAGATATCGAAGGAGGTTCGAGTGAGATACTCGGTGAATGCTGTGAGAAGGGTTACTGGAAAACGCGTTGTGTTGGGTGGAGACTTTAATTTTGTGCTGATGGAACATTATGGAATAATAAGGGCGCTATCCCTAATATTCTCCATCCCAATGTCAAACGCGGAATCCTTTCTGGAAGGATCGGATTTGGCTATGGTGGATCACCCCCCAAATTTTAGTACATCTAAACATACTTGGCATAGGGGGCTACATAACTCTAGGATAGACTGTCTATATTGCCTACAGACTGAAGAATGACTACAGTCACCCGAGACATATCAAAGTTAATCTAGGGGATCATATTCCTTTGTCTTTCACCATGACTATATCTACTCCCACTATCCATCTTAGGCCGGATTTGATGGGGCTAACCATCAGTAAACAAGGGAGATCAGTTAATTGAAACACTATCCTGAAGGTTTAAATGTCTTCTTATGGACTCTCTGACGGATATGGTTTCCTTCGATGGGATGTGGACTAGTATTAAAGGTACAGAGAAATGCTACTACAACATTATACTTGCCTGTGCCTTCAAGGTCAGTAAACCCGGGAAGTAATGCCTGTATCAAGCCTAGTCGACCCGTGAGTGACATCAGAATTTATAACTCTAAGCTCTATAAACATAGGGACATGGTGGCTCTCAAAAAGCAGGGCCTTACAGCGATTGAGTTTGGGGTCTTAAAAAGAAAAATCCTTCTCAGACACAAAAATCTCGTTAAATCCTTGAAGATGGATCAACATCTTAAGTTACATCAGTATATGCTGGAACACCTCTGCAAGGGAAAAGATGGCACATTTTGGTCCACTGTCAATAGGACCCTGGATACCAACAAATGGGGGATTAGATTGCCCTATACAAGGGGAATTTTGGGTGACCTATTTGAACGAATTTGAACAAATTTGCCTTCCACCCTTTGTTCTCAAGGATGACCCGGGCCTGTGGGCCGACCTCTTGAAGCCCATGTTTAACTTGATCTTTGAGACACACACTGTCCCTGCCACTTGGGTCCAGTCCATCATTGTGCCTATACACAAAAAGGGTTATGCACTCGACCATAATAACTATAGACCCACAGCGCTTACAGATGCTAGGAGTAAAGTATTTTCGATTTTGCTTCTCAGGGACCTTAATTGTGTGGTCAGGGACAACTCTCTTTTGAGTGCATTTCAAGTGGCTTTTGAGAGGACCTGGTTACCACGTTGAATGCAACAGTACTGGCTCACTTGAGACACTGTACACAATACACAAACTGGTGATGTCCTTCTGGCCTCTCTGGACCTCTCTAATGCATTTGATTGCGTTATTAGATCTAGGCTCGGGTCCAAGATGTGAGCTATGAACATTCTACGTACGATTGTTCAGCTTCTCGCACTTCTACATCCTAATACTACTACACGGGTGCGATTGACTAAGGAGGGGTCACTTTCACAGGAGATTGCTGCCTTTGTTGGGGTTAAACAAGGCTGCACATTGGCTCCTATACTTCAACCTGTACGTGTGTGATGTGGAGGGATTGTGGCAGGGTCCTTCCATTGCACTCGCCAGATTGGATAGTATCAGGATAGAATGGATGGCCTTTGCGGATGATTTTATCCTATTAGATCGTACTCCGGGAGGCCTTAGGACGAGAATGCAGTTGTTTTTCCATTATGCTGTTGCTAACAATATTGTGCCTAATGCGTCTAAATCCCAGGTTCTTGTTTTTTCTAGAAGAACTAAGGTGCAGATATATGAGTGGGCTATGGGTCAGGAACAAGTGGACCAGGTTAAGGCAGTCACTTATCTTGGATATAATCTTACCAACAGGGCTAGCCATGAATTTTGGAAATCCGGCCTAACTGATAAGGCCTTTAAAGGGATAGTCCAGTAAAAAATGTTATTTAAAAAATAGATAGGCAATATAAAAAAAATAATACTAGCACTATTTCTTTTTAAACTTCCTATGGAAAATTTTGAGCTATTCAACCTCAAAATTCGCGAAAGCAAGCATTTTGTGAAATGGATGCCCGCCTGTGCTGGCTTTTGCCTTTGTGGCACTAATGAAGGAAAAGCCAGCCAGCTGTAGTAAACAAAAGCTACCGCTGGGTGGCTTTTCCTTCATTGGTGCCGAGACTCGGAGGACGCGGACCGGAGACCAGGGCAGGAAAGCTGCAGCTGAATCTCGGTAAGTGCTATTTATTTTTTTAAAAAAAATAAGCACTAGCTGCGGTTTTTTTTTCTAAGTTTTCCGGGCTGGAGGAGCCCGGAAAACTTAGAAATAAAACCGCAGCTTTAAAAACGTTGTATTTATGTTTGCGGTCGCTTCAAAAGCGACCGCAAACATAAATACAACATTGTGTTTGAAAACGCTGCGGTTTTTCTTTCCAAGTTTCTCAGGCTCCTCCGGCTCGGAGGAGCCTGAGAAACTCGGAAAGAAAAACTGCAGCGTTTTCAAACACAACCGTGTTGTGTTTCTGCCTGCTGTGGCTATCACTTTGGGTCTCCGGCACCGGAGACCCAAAGTGAAAGCCAAGGCAGGCAGAAACACAACGCGGTTGTGTTTCTGCCTAAATCTGCTTCCTCATTTGGGGCTCTCGGGCTCCCCACGGGGGGCCCCGAGAGCCCCAAACGGGAAGGCAGATTTAGGCAGAAACACTGCAGCATTTAGCATTTCCCATTTGGGGCTCTCGGGCCCCCCGTGGGGAGCCCGAGAGCCCCAAATGGGAAATCAGATTTAGGCAGAAAAACTGCAGCATTTAGCATTTCCCATTTGGGGCTCTCGGGCCCCCCGTGGGGAGCCCAAACACAATCCCTTGGGGAGCACCGGAGACCCAAAGTGATAGCCACAGCAGGCAGAAACACAATACGGTTGTGTTTGAAAACGCTGCAGTTTTTCTTTCCGAGTTTCTCAGGCTCCTCCGAGCCAGAGGAGCCTGAGAAACTTGGAAAGAAAAACCGCTGCGTTTTCAAACACAACGTTGTATTTATGTTTGCGGTCGCTTCAGAAGCGACCGCAAACATAAATACAACGTTTTTAAAGCTGCGGTTTTATTTCTAAGTTTTCCGGGCTCCTCCAGCCCGGAAAACTTAGAAAAAAAAACGCAGCTAGTGCTTATTTTAAAAAATAAATAAATAGCACTTACCGAGATTCAGCTGCAGCTTTTCTGCTCTGGTCTCCGGTCCGCGTCCTCCGAGTCCCGGCACCAATGAAGGAAAAGCCACCCAGCGGTAGCTTTTGTTCACTACAGCTGGCTGGCTTTTCCTTCATTAGTGCCGCAAAAGCAAAAGCCAGCACAGGCGGGCATCCATTTCACAAAATGGATGCGCCCATGTGCTTGCTTTTGCGAATTTTGAGCTTGAATAGCTCAAAATTTTCCATAGGAAGTTTAAAAAAAAATAGTGCTAGTATTTTTTTTATATTGCCTATCTATTTTTTAAATAACATTTTTTACTGGACTATCCCTTTAAACTTAAAGCTCAATTAAAATGTCTTAAGCAGAAAGTTTGTAAATTCTCTTTACTGCCTATAAGGCATTACTACCTTGCCAAATTTGAGCCTATTCTGCTATATCGTCTTGACCTTTCCACCCACGATCTGGGTCTCACACTCAACATTTTACAAGGGAAACAGTGGAAGGAGTTGCTGGGCTTGTCTTTGGCCGTGCCCAATGCCGTCATACATCACAAGCTTTGTGGAATATCCCTTAAAGCAAGGTACGTTTCCAAACAACTTAGTACCTTTAGGAAAATGAGTGACCCTCTGAAAAATTCTCTTTACAAAACACTTGCTGTGGTTATGTGTGCCGACTCTGTCCCCTAAATGCAGGAGTTTTGCTCCAGAATGAAGTTGGTTCTGGCCTCCCTAGGGGTAACGGTGGAAGATCTTATTCAACGTCCGGGGATAGTGAAGAGGACTCACTAGGTGGAGACAGTTGATCATATTGCCCCTTATGGTATACCTACATATTATCCCCACCAAAAATATTGCCGTACATATGGTCGTTTGTCTCGCCATAGGCGATATGTTTTGGGGGGTGTCATTTGTGGGAGCAGGGATGTCAACCGCCCATTTAAAAATAATGAGGGGATGCCACTGGCCACCAGGGGGCACACACATGTTCCTCACCTCCATGTGAGCTCTCCCCCTCTTAGGTCCTAGATGTGGATTGAGCCCCCACTTCTGGACCCGCCTCCCACCCCATTGGCAGAACGTGATGTCAGGCAGTATGAATATGCCCCCCACCTGCAGAGAAAAACACAGTGAAAATCGGACAAGACTTTATGGATAAAAGACCATGTGAAGGCTGCCGCCTCTTAGACTGCGAGCCGCGGCAGACAAAACCAAGTCAGACACGTGTGTCTCCATAGCGAATGCCTGCTGGACCCATGAAGGGACCAGAGAGGTTTCACGACGCGCAAGGAAGCATTGCGATGGGTCATCCGACCCAGATTTCAGCACACACGCTGATGCCTGGACCAATGGCTCTTTCGGAGGATTCCAGGAGTGCGCACTGAACAATTGCCTAATGCCACGACTGGCATTCTTCCTGTATAACGGCGCATAGAAGGTGATCCCTGCTGCATCCCTGAGTTGCAACACGAACACCCCCTCATGTGAGAGCGGATGCGGACTTTACTTGGTGGGGGCCTAACCACTATGTTCCATCTACAGAACAGTGCTGAGAATTGGTTGTACTCACGGGGAAGACGCTGGCCCATTGAAAACTCTAAGGCATCAACGAATATGCGAGGAAGGTCCCTCACCCACTTGCAAACGCACACGCAACATCTTAGTGAAGACGCTCTGTGCACCCAACTGACACGATTTTTGCGGAGCAGGCCTCTGAGGCTGACCCGAGATTCCCCTGTGGCAGCGAACGAGTGACGATCAGTGCGCCCATTCACCCTGTAATACGGTGGATTTCATATGCCCTCTTTCTCCTCCAAGAACTACGGTCCCAGGGACTACGAGTGGCTGAACATGTGCGAAGGGCAAGAGAGGTCGCCTCAGCAACTGTAGCCCAACATAACTCGCAGGCGACAATCGCCGATGAAACGCTGTACAGTAATCTAAGTTGGTACGCGGCCTCCCGGCGATAAGCATACGCAAGAGGAATCTGAGCCTGAGCACCTCGACCCGCCCATGGTGTACAGCGGACCCCGGCATACCCATTGAGAGACTGCGCCACGATCGTGCAACTACGCTTACCACAGGCCCTCTGGACCCAGTAGCAGACAGATCACACAGGAGATGTTCCCCATGTAAGCCATCCACGTTTGCATTTCTTTCTTTCCCTTGAAGTACTTTGAGAGACGACAGAGTGCCTGGCAGGCAGCCTGAAAGTTTTCCCGTTCCACATCAGAGCTCGTTCTAATAACTAAATGAGATTGAGTCAGTCAGGAAACCGAATGAAACGAGACTCCCACGAATGACTACTCCCCCGGAGGCCCAGAAACTTGGGGCATGAGTTACTCTGAAGTGTGATGAGCAATGTTCACATCCCAGGGTTGAATAGGGGATAACAGGGCGAACTGGATGACAGGGGTTGTGTGGTGAATGTAAAACCCATAAGAGAACAGACTCCTGGAATCATTGTGAAGCCATCCGATTGGGCTCTTTTGGATCATCAAAGATTAGCAGAGATTTGACGACAGATCCACCCTATGGGCAGTGATATTGAATCAGAACTCACATAAAAGAAAAATAATTTGAGAGTTGTGTTGCAGGGGCACTCACCCCTTCCCAGCAAAATATCTGTCAAACGGGAGGAGTTAGAGACAATAAACCGGGCCCTTATTCGGAGTAACGTCAGCACACACCTTATCTGCTGCCGGTGCCCCGATCAATTGAATGGTCTAAAGACGGGGACTCTCTACTAACGACTCTCTAATTGACTTGAATCTTGGGACATGTGATTGACCAGCATATTCTGAATAGATTCCGTACATCCGGATCCAATACCAGGAAGCAAAGCGAAGCGAACTACAAGCAAGGTGCAGTGAGACCTACCAATACTGCGCACCTGAATGGACTCCTGGAACCACTCTGAAACCAACAGGTTTATACTTCTTGGATACAGATAAGGTTACACCAGCAAAACGAAAATCCTGTTTCTCAAGCCATGGGGGGGTAGACTGGAATCTGCATAAAGAAATGCAGCCAGGACTCTGTTCCTGCAGTAGGCCTGCCCCTCTCCAGCTGGGGAATCATCCTTGGGAGATGTCTGTCGGCATGAACTGATCAGCCCTTCCACAACATCGCACGAGACCCACATTGAAAACGCACTGCCCCCCCCCATTGAAGTTCCTACGCCATAGGCCCTGTCACGCCCAAGTTCGACATCCAGGTCCGAACACAGGTAATCTCCTCTCTCCTGAAGGGTTGGGTCCCCGGCAACAGAGTGTGTGCCCTCCTTCGATTAACAGACTGTATCAAGACCCGTCTACTATGTAGAGGTAGTCCCTCAGCCCCCAGCAGGACGAGAACAAGTGGTGGGGGACTACAGCGAAAAGGAACAACTGTAATTCTGTGCGGTTTGTGTGAAGTGGGGGTTGCGCAAAGCGGATCCAAGAAACCTGTATACTGTGAACCTGCCCTTGGCTGCACATAAGACGCTTTAAACACTTCAACACTCCTGGAATCATTCTGGGGCCATCAATACCGAGTATCGATGCAGAGGGTAGGGCACCGGGGCAAGTGCCTCCTCCAGTGCTGCAGGAACCACACGGACATTAAAGTAAAATTAGCCAAATACACCACCTCCCCACCATTACTTGCCGCAGACGGTACAAATAAAGTGATCATGGATACCTCCGGGATGGAAGCAGCAGCGACAAAAGGAGACATTGCCGTCCCCCTGAATGAGATGAATACCATGGGAGCCATCATAGGTGGAAAAATAGACAAGGTAACACAGCGAATGGACAAAATTGAGGAAAGACTTGAGGGTGTTGAAAACAATCAAGCCTCCATAGACAACCTTGAATCCCAGATGGACTTACGAATAAGGGAAATGGAGCAAAGAGGAGGAATTCCAACTAAAAATTGACAATTTGGAAAATCGAGAGAGGAGAAATAACCTACGCTTTTTTGGTATTCCCGAACATGAAGGCGAAACAGAAGGAGACCTCATGAAAACGATCCATGATATCATCAAAATATTGGTAGCGGACGAAGAGATCAATGTGCCCAAAACGGAGCGGATAAATAGGGCCGGAAGTCCTACGGGTGTCCGAGATCCGTCCTTGCCAGGTTTCACAGGTACCAGGATAAAGCTAGGATTCTCGAGAAGGCCAGGACCGGAGGGCCACTCACCCTAGGAGGAGCACAGATCACTGTTTTCCAGGATCTATTGTCATTGACCTTGGCCCTAAGGCGAATGTGCGGCCCTCTTATGAAATGACTAAAGGAACGAGGAACTAGATACAGATGGGGCTATCCTTTCTCCCTCTCTTTTGAATAAGGAGGCAGGAAAATACGACTGAAATCGGAAAGGGAGATTCGCGAGTGCACCGCTGAACATTTGGAAACACGTCCGGAAGGTGGAGACCAGGAGGAAGCAGGACAGAATGGGAGACATTGGTAACTCCAAGGACCACAAAGGAAAAGAGTTAAGGGATCGAGGAAATACAGGCGAGGCAATGTTACACCTGAAGGATAAAAATGAAAAAGGTGATTGGCTGGAGCAAACTCTGCACATCGGTTGCCAAGAAATAAAGACGGACGGCTCGAGAAACTGAGTGACCGGAACCGCTCGGGGTTCGAATACAGAGGGAACACATTTTGTTCGGGATGCTCCACTCAAAAGAGAGAACAGGCGACCTGTTGACAATATGCGGCGATATTGCAAGAGACACCATATATCCTTTCAAAGAGTTTATGTTTTGTTCTGGGGGACGGGAGGAGGGGGGGGGACAAGAAGGGGGCTCAAATGTTATTGAGAATGTTTTTTGAAGACGGACCGTGAGGTAACTGTTCGCACTGGAGGTCCGATGTCAGATCAATACTTCCAGATTGGATGCCACCAACCAGGGATGGGGGATGTAGAAGGGAGTCAGGGGGGAGGGGGGGGGGCAGAATTTTCACGGAGACTTGTAAGAGTACACGCACGGTTGATCAACATCTCATTGTGGTGTCAATTATGGCTGAAGGATCCTCCAAAATGTATGATGCAAATGGCGACTGACATAGACCAACGGGTAGGAGACCTCCTCAGGGTGGTTACATTGAATGTTAAAGGCCTAAATTCCCCGACAAAGATTCTTAGTACACCGGGAATTCTGAAGGGGAAAACTGGACATCCTCTTCCTACAGGAAGCAAAATATGTTAAGGGAGAGGAACGGAAGCTCCTAAGGCGCGAACAGGGATAGAATTCTGGGGATCCAGGCCTCTGAGACGAGGAGGAGTGGGGATACTCATCAGAAAGGGACTAGGCTTTACGATCTCCAAGACAGGGAGGGATGTTGAAGGGTGGGCCTTACTTGTTGCAGGCACTGTGGGAATGGTAAGCATCATGCTCGCTACCATATACGCCCCCAATACGGGTCAAGCTAGATTCCTAACCAAGACAGTCCCCAAAATGATGTTAGAAGCCACTGGACTCGTCCTCCTAGGGGGCGACTTCAATCTGTGGGTGGAACCCAACTTGGATAGGAAATCAGGTAAAATTGAAACGAGGGACCGCACCGAAGGAGGGCACAGTGAGGTTACAAATATGTTTGATATATAGGCTTGAGAGACACATGGCGGAAACTCCACCCAGAAGATCATTGGTATACCTTCTACTCCGCCCCACACAACACCTTTACTAGGATTGATTACATATATTTAACGGAGGAAATGCACAATGCTACTATAAGGTCGGATATGGTCGGATCATGATATGGTCACGGCCGACATTGACTGGGATTCATTGCTGAGGAAAGGAGGCCGTTGGCAGTGTAATGAGACACTCTGGAAAGACCCAGTTTTTGAAACGGAGATGGAAACCGAGATTATTGAATATATTAAGACCAATAACACCGGAGAAGTCTCCAAGCTAACATTGTGGGAAGCAGGGAAAGCGACTTGGCAAGGAGTCCCGATTAGAGAAGGGGCTAGCAAGAAAAGGGAAAGAAACTTGGTCGAAAACAAACTCAGGAATGAGATTTGTCACCTAGACGGGGAAGCGAGGAAAGATGAAACCGGGAAAGCAGAAATGATTTTGGAGGCAAAGAAATAAAGCGAAGAACTTCGCCTCCTAAACATGGACTGATAGCCCGTAAACTACAGCTACTAAGACAGAAGTTCTATGAGAAAGGGGACAAGGCGGATTCCTTACTTGCTGCCAGACTGCATGCCCAAAGGATAGAGTGGAAGGTACTGGAAATAGAAAACCAGGACACCTCCAGCATCGCAACCAATACAGACATCCCGAGGCCTTAGCCACATTTTACGAGGCCCTATACAGATCAGAAACCCAACTAGGGGAGTCGGATACTGACCGATACTTGTCCACTGTGAAAACCCTGCAGATAACATATGATGAAAGCTGTGCATTAGAGGGTCTGATAATGGAAGAAGAGATTAAGAATGCGGTCAAGTGATTGTCACTAGGCAAATTCCCCAGAGAAGACGGCTTCACCGCCGGATTCTATAAATCCTTTCTCTCCTCCCTCTTATGGTAGAACTCTTTAATGAGATCCTAGACACTGGAAGAGCCCCAGACTCTTTTCTCCAAGCCCTTGTCTCGGATATCCCCAAAGAAGGTTGGGGCCCTAAGCAATGTGGCTCGTATCGCCCCATATCCCTACTTATCATTGATGCAAAATATATACTAGAATCCTGGCAGCCCAACTGGAGACGTATATGCCACGTCTAATACATTCTGACCAGGTCCTCTTCATACTGGGTAGACAAGGAGCGGACACCATGAGGAAGACTCTACACTTAATTAATGTGTTCCGAACCATGAGGAATGATCCAGCTCTCTTCTCGGTCGACGCAGAGAAGGCCTTCAACGGGGTCGAGTGTTTTTTTTTTTTTTTAAGGCAGTCCTCCGCAAAGTGGGAATAGATCAGAAATTTAGTGGAGGGGTACAGGCAGTATACGCATCACCCAAGGCCTCAGTCTTTGTCAACAGTGAATATACCCGCTGGTTCGAACTGGGTAGAGGAATGCGACAGGGATGCCTTCTCTCTGCAATACTCTTTGCACTCTCTGTGGAGCCCCTAGCCCAGAGACTAAGAGACGACTTTCAGGTCGAAGGACTCAGACTGGGAACCACGGACTATAAAGTAGCTTTGTACGAGGACGATTTACTCCTCCAGATTTCGAACCCCATGTTATCTATCCCCAGAGCAATCCAGCTAATTAAAGAGTATGGTACCCTCTACGGTTCCAAAATTAATGAGGCCAAATCAATCTTATTTCCCCATTTATGAGACCACACAAGTAGAAGTCGATAGACTCTCCTTTCTGGGCCTTATCCTGGAAAATGTCAAGTTTAAATACCTAGGCATACAGATCATGAGAGACATTACCAAACTGTATGAAGCTAATTTCCCACCCCTCCGCCTAAAGTTCCACGCGGACCTAGCCAAATGGAAGAAACTCACAATATCGTGGATGGGTAGACTTAAAGCAGGGGAAGCCATACCATTTTGATCGCATTCTTTATCCCTTCCAAATGCTCCCCATACGAATACCAAACACCTTCTTTGATGAGGCCAAAAGGGCCATTGTGAAGTTCCTATGGAAGGGTAAGCGAGCGAGAGTAGCTTATGACACTATAACATTGCCTAAAGATAAGGGAAGAAAGGGACTACCATACCTGAAGAAATATTATGAAGCTGCCCAGCTTCGAATTGTGATCCCCCACCTCAGAAATTGTAAAGAACCTCAATGGGTCGCAATGGACAATCACTATCTGTCCCCAGCAACGGTCTCAGAGTGGTTGTGGGCTCCGAGAAACAAATTAGTATGGAGATTAAGGGACCACCCGATACTGGGAACCATCTGGGAAATATGGAGAGAGAGAGAGAGAGAAGGGATATGCAGCGAATAACTTCATGACCATCTCCACTGAGTCATCTATTGGCTCCTGGCATTAGAGAATATTTCTAATCGAGACAAATTTCAATCCTGGTTTGAAGCAGGCCTGGAAAGGGTGGGGTCAGCTATGGAAGAATGGGTCTTTTATTACCATTTTGGACCTGGAGGAGAACCTCGGGCTGGGTCCCCTCCCTGTCTTCCACTTCCTGCGGCTCAAGGGAGCCCTGACAAGGGTTGAGTGGAAAGACAAAGTGGATAGAGAACTCATCCCATTTGTCATGATGCCTACCCCCGGAGCACCAGGCCAGGCCCAGCACCCCCGGGAGCAGGCATCATGCCCCCCGGGTAAAAGCCCAGCAACCCCTTATAGGGGCTCTTTGGACTCTGTCCTGGCGCCTTTGGCGCCAGGCTCTTGTTGGACATCAGTCCTGGCGCCATAGGCGCCAGGCTCATAAAGGAAAGTGTTTGGTGCACTTACCTGATGC
Organism: Ambystoma mexicanum; assembly: GCF_040938575.1. Taxonomy (NCBI): domain Eukaryota; kingdom Metazoa; phylum Chordata; class Amphibia; order Caudata; family Ambystomatidae; genus Ambystoma; species Ambystoma mexicanum. The sequence continues at coordinate 1,136,953,446 of NC_090931.1, read as the reverse complement.
AGACCATGCTGCATACTCACCTGATGCAGACCATGCTGCATTAAGACCCAAGCCAAATGAGGCTTAGGAGGGACTATTTTGTTACTTGGGTGGGGCTGTGGAAGAATACTTACCTAGGACTTCTTCCAAGGCTATTTAAGCCACGCCCGGACAGCCACACGTGCTTCGCGTTGTTCTGCATCCCAGCAGCTGAACGCTCACCGTGTCTGCTCCTGCACCTGGACCTGGACTCCAGCCACGCCCGCCTCGAACCTGGAACACCTATAAGGAAAGAAGAGAAGAGAAAGGTGAAAACCAAGAACTTATTCAAACTTCTTACCTGCATCCGGAATCTTCACGCCAGCATTCTTGAAGAAAGACTTCCATTTAAAAGCATCGCGTTGCTCGCTGCAGCGCCGCGCTTCACTCACCTGTCCTCGAGACATCTCCTGGCTCCATCGCGGCTGTCAGCACCAGACGCCACATCTCTGCACCTAGGGGAGAGAAGAAGAGACAAAAGGTGAGCAGAGGGAACACAGGAGGAAAGGCGAATTTTCAGCCATAATACTTACCGGCTTTTCTTGGTGAACCATTCCACATTTCGGGTCGGCGCTGCTTCGTTGGCAGGTACCGCACCCCGGCCCCTATGGGGAAAGGACAAAAGACATTACTGGGGAATTATTAAGACATTTAGAGGGGTCGCCCTCATCACTAACTCACCTGACTTTACCATCGGCAATTTAACCCCTCAACGCATCGCCTTCGTTCTGCACCTGAAATAAAGGACAGATCACAGGTTAGGAAGACAACATAAAAAGAGGCTCACACTTCAACTTTTGAATCTTCATACTTACGGCGTATCGCTCAGAAAAGTCAAGTGGATTTTGCCAGCGCCATTCTGAAAACCAGTGAAGTAACTGGACGAACGCGTGCCCCTGCACCAGAAGCAGGATGGAGAGTTCATCCTTCCAAACCATAAGGTGAGCTTAAACCAGGGGGTTTGGAGGAAGTCAGAGAAGAACGAAGGGGGAAAGGGGGGAGCAAGCACACTATTCTGCAGACAGTTAATCCCCTTTCTCATCTGCAGAAGGATATTCCTATGGGCCAGACAAGCAAGATTTGAGGGTCCTGTTCAATCGGCGGTCCGAGTTCTGCGCATCACGCTTGAAGAGGCCACAGCAACCCAGACTAGACCAGCGCCTCCGTGGGAGCCAGGTGAGCGTTACACCATTTGAGAAACTGCTGAATTCTAGAACAGAAATGAAAGGGTTAATATCCACATTGTACAGGGAATCGGTTGATGCAGGGAGGGGTTCCACGTTGCACCTGAAGAATAGATGGGAGAAGGATCTGGGGGAAGAGATTGACCCAAATATGTGGGCTAGGATGTGCAGGGCTGCCCCTCAAGTCTCTATAGCTAGCCAATACAAACTACATGCTATCAAATTGCTACACAGGTGGCAATAGGACCCAGTCAGGCTCTCTAGAATGTTCCAGTCACTAAGTCCACTATGCTGGCCTAAGTGTGGTGGAATAGCCGACTACTGGCACATGTGGTGGGACTGCCCTAGAATCAGGGTCTACTGGAATGAGGTCCTGGGGTGGATCAAAGATCTTGATGGAGTCCCAAGGCGTGCAGATCCCTTTTTGGTTCTCTTCGGATTCGAGCAATGTGAAGATGAAAGAGAAAACCAGGGGCCTAGCAGCCTACCTTTTATTGGTGGTCACGCCACCTTAGTTATCAAATGGAAGTCGAACAAACACCAAGCAAAGGTGAATGGACTACTGTAGCATCAAACATATGCGTTATGGAAAAAAATCACTGCAACCCTGCATGGAAATTCAACCCAATGTGACATGTTGTGGGGAGACTTCATCTGTAAGTACATGTGGAAACCAATCAGTAAACTGCGCAGTGAAAGTGAAAGGTCCGACACTTCCCCCTGGGGAGAACACTCTAATCTGTTCTGTTGGAAAAGACATACATAATGACCCAAGGATCCTATGTCCGAACAACCCATGTCAGTGTACTTAACGAATATGTTATAATGTGCACCAAGCAAGTCTCTACTGTCAGACTCCGGCTCCACCTCCCCCTTCTCCTCACCTGAATCTTCTGATATTAAGTCCTTTACCGCAGTCCGGATCCGGGGACGTTCCTTCTTCTTGTTAGAGATAAGATCCTTAGGTGATCTAACCTTCTTATCGTGCAAGTAAGGTCTGGCCCCTCCGGAGGCCACCGTGGCAGAAGTGGAAACCTGCCGTGGGGGGCTCTCCCAGTGGGCCAGCCTCGGTGCCCAAGGGAAAAAGCCGGAACGGCAGAAAAAACCCTTGAACGAAGATCTGCAGGCAAGGTGAGGAGTGGTTCCAGGCCAGGTATAAGGCAGGTTCTCCCAGGCTGAGATGATGAAGGTTCAGTTATGATGGATTGAGAAGCGAGAGCTTTCTCCAAAGTCAGGACACTTCAGAATGCCGGGAGTGTCAAATGCTTCGGACACCAAAGCAGATAGAGGCCACAAGCAGTTTAATGTACAGGAAGGCAGAGCGAAGAACAGAGTGCGGAGGGATAAGCAAGCGGAGACAAAGTAAACAGAAGGTAAGCAAGAAGCGGAACGCGAAAGGGATCGCGAGCGGAGAAAAAGGATTCAGAAAGGCAGAGCGAGGAGCTGAGTGCGAAGGGATTCGCAAGTGGAGGAAAAGTAAACAGAAGGTAAGCAAGAAGCGGAACGCGAAAGGGATCGCGAGCGGAGAAAAAGGATTCAGAAAGGCATGGCGAGGAGCTGAGTGCGAAGGGATTCGTAAGTGGAGAAAAAGTAAACAGAAGGTAAGCAAGAAGCGGAACGCGCAAGGGGTTCGCTAGCGAGAAAGGCTGAACACAGATAGTCGGTTACGAAAAACCACATAGAACTAGAACACAGAGCGGACAGAAAAGGGAGAGGGACACAGGAGAAAATAACAAGCTCACACCGAAAACGAGAGCTAGGAGGAATACTCGGAAAAAAGTTATGAGTTACTCTGAGCGCTGGTAGAAGTGTAAGCAATACACAGATACAACGCGCCGAGCTGGAGGCGGGGCCTAAATTTATAGTGGAGGCAGCCATGTTGGGTGAGGACTAGAGCGTCCATCGATCCCACAGATTCCACCCTCGATTCCTGACAGTATACCCCCTCTTCCTTGGGGGTCCCCCCGGTTTGCCTGGCTGAAAACGATGGAACCTCTTTACAAGATGAGGAGCATGTATGTGGTAGTCAGGCTCCCAGGTTCTCTCCTCCTTAGGATAGCCCTTCCAATGTACCAGGTACTGTAACCTGCCCTTACGATATCTGGAATCGATCAAACGAGCCACCTCGTACTCGTCCGGGGCAGGATCAACCTTAGGGCGTCCCTTATTAACAGGCCTCTGAAATGGGTCTTCCTTGTAGACCTTGAGAAGAGAAGTGTGAAAGACAGGATGAATCCTCTTGAGGGAATCCGGAAGTTTAAGTTTGAAAGCCACCTGATTGATCTGTTGAACAATGGGAAAGGGTCCTAGAAATCTAGAAGAAAACTTCCCCTTGTGAATCCATCTGGGAAGAAATCTGGTTGACAGCCATACCAATTGTCCCACCTTCCAGTCGGGGTTTGAGCGTCTGCTCCTGTCTGCCCACTTTTTCTGGGCATCCTGTCTGGCTAGATGAGCTTTCTTGGCTATCTCCTGTACCTCGTGCAGATCTCTGAGAGCCTCATCTAAGGCCGGAACCTTGGTCGATCGTGTGTTAACCCAGGGTAGATATTGTGGGTTGAAACCGTATGTACAAAAGAACGGACTCATCTGTATGGTGGTGTGAATTGCATTGTTATAAGCAAACTGCCTGGGGGAGAAATTCAAACCACCTTTCTTGCTGTGGACTACAGAAAGCACCTAAGGTACTGTTCCAAGCTGGCATTAAGTCTTTCCGTTTGGCCGTTGCTTTGGGGGTGATAACCCGAGGAGAGAGCCCTATGGATTCCCAGAACCCGACAGAGAGTAGCCCAGAATCTTGAGGTGAATTGGGAACCACGATCAGAGACTATAGTCCTAGGCAAACCATGCAGGCTGACTACGTCACGGAGAAAGACGGCAGCTGTCTCAGAAGCTGAAGGCAGTTGCTGAAAGGCTGAAAAGTGTGCCAACTTGCTGTAGGAGTCACAAGTGACCATAATTACAGTCATACCAGAAGACACCGGAAGATCCACAATGTAATCCATGGAAATATGTTCCCAGGGATGATTAGCTAGAGGAGGCTGTTGCAACAACCCTATTGGCCTACCCGTCTGATACTTGTTTGCAGCACAAACAGAGCAGGTAGATACGTATTGACTCACATCCTTTCTTAGCGTTGGCCACCAGAAGCCCCTACTTATTAAGTCGTATGTCTTTCTGATGCCAGGATGACCTGTCAAGGGTGAGTCATGGCACCAGGAAAGAACCATTCTTTGAAGCTTCTTGGTGGGAACATAGAGCGCCTCCTCATGGTAATACAATCCATCCTTCTCTTTGGTGGTAGAGTGAGCGAGCTCTGGGCAACTCTGATACAGGGGTATAAGCTCCTTGAGAAAAGTGGTCGTGGAAGCCAAAATCCTGAGCTTGGGGAGAACAAAGTCATGTCCTTGATATAATCCTGATACTTCCCCCTTACTTCGGGATAAGGCATCAGCCTTCTTGTTCTCCGTCCCAGGAATGTAAGTTATCACAAAGTCATACTGTAGAAAGAAATAGGCCCATCGGGCATGACGGGCATTGGTGCATTCCATCTGCTGGAGTACCCTGAGATTTCTGTGATCGGTGCGAATCAAGAAGCTACGAGCAGCTCCCTGTAGGAGGTGACGCCATTCCTGACAAGCTAGCTTGATGGCTAGTAGCTCTCTTTCCAATACGGAATAGTTCCGTTCGCTACCTGTTAAGGTCTTGGAAAAATACGCTACAGGATGCTCAAGACCATCCTCCGATTCTTGGAGGAGAATGGCTCCCACTGCTCCAATGGAGGCGTCAGTCTCCATGATGAATTGTCTTGTCTGGTCAGGTTGGATAAGGATGAGAGCCGTGGAGAATCTTTCTTTAAGGAGTCGGAAAGCCTTCTGAGGTTCTCCTTCAAAAGAAAACCGTACTCCCTTCTTAAGTAGAGAGGTCAAGGGGAGCACAGTTTGTGAGAAGTTGGGGATGAAACGCCGATAAAAATTAGCTAAACCCAGAAAACTCTGTAGCTCCCTTATGTTTCCGGGTTCCTTCCAATCCTGAATGGCCTTAACCTTTCTTGGGTCCATTTCGATCCCTTCATGAGAAAGGATGAACCCAAGGTAGGACACAGCAGTGGCTTCAAACAGACATTTTTCGGGCTTGACCAACAACTGATGGATAAGGAGTCTTCTCAACACCTTCTTGACCTGTGCTCTGTGTTCATCAAGAGATTTGGAGTAGACGAGGATATCGTCTAGGTATACCACCACGGATAGGTATAACATGTCAGCAAACACCTTGTCCATATACCTCTGGAAAACTGCCGGAGCATTGACAAGACCGAACGGCATGACTCTATACTCGTACAAGCCGAACGGAGTGCGAAAGGCGGTCTTCCATTCGTCCCCCTCCTTGACCCTAAGGAGGTGATAGGCCCCTCTTAGATCTAGCTTGGTGAAATACCTAGCCCCTTGAACCGCCTCCAGGATGTCTCGTATAAGGGGCATGGGGTACCTATCCCTTATAGTGATCTTATTAAGTCCTCTGAAGTCTATGCATGGTCGCAACTCCTCCGAATCCCTCTTGGGGATAAAAAACCATGATGCACCGCAGGATGACTTGGATTCCTGAATAAGCCCGTTCTGTAGATTAGCGTCCAGATATTCTCTGAGGGCCCTTCGTTCCGGAAGGGACAGGGGATACATCCTTCCGAAAGGAACGATAGAATCAGGCACCAGGTCGATTGAGCAGTCCTCTGCCCGGTGTGGGGGTAGCTGCTTAGGTAGAGTATCCAGAAAGACTTCGGTGTATTCATGGTATTGGGGTGGAACTGTTGCTACAATTAAGGAGCCTGGAGCCTTGGAACCTTCTCCAGTCACCACCATGGCCGCAGTAGTATTCAGACAGTTTGATTTGCAGAATTGGGAGTCGAAGCACACCTTGTTGGCAGCCCAATCTATAAGAGGATTATGTCTCCTCAGCCAAGGTATTCCCAGAACTAAAGGAAAATGAGCTGCCCGTATCTGGTCAAATACTAGGAGTTCTTGGTGATTGCCTACTCTAATCTGCAATGGAATCGACTCCCACAGGATAGGACCCGAAGAAAGAGGAACACCATCCACACCCTCAACAGGTATGGGTCTGGGCTTGGGTCTGGTAGAGACTAGGTTCTCCTTAGCCCAATTAATGTCCATGAAGTTACCCGCGGCACCACAATCCAACATTGCCAATACCTCAACTGATGTCGCTTCAGATAACTTCACATGGACCTTGAAAACCATTAAACTACTGTCTTCGCCCTCTTCAAGGGTTCTTGAGTGGTTGCAAGGGTAACTGGCAGGTCCCCCGAGACTTCCCTTGCAACAGCCCGGGGGTGGAAGTTTTCCTTCTTCCTAGGAGGAACTTCTGGACAGTTTCTCAGCAGGTGTTTTGAGGATCCACAATACATGCACAATCCCGCCTCTCTGCGCCGTCCACGAGCTGCTCCTATCTGCATTGACTCTTCGGAGGATGATGATATCGTTCTCTGGATGGGAGTCTGGGAGGGCAGGCCTGTCGTCTGTGAGGTTCCCCGTGGACGTCTCCTTTCTTGTCTGCGTTCATGGAGCCTAAACTCGATCTGGAGGGACAAGGTCATCAAGTCACGAAATGACTGTGGTCGGGCTATCCTCGCAAGCTCATCCTTGATCTCATCCTGAAGTCCTCTTCTGAAGATCGTCTGTTGAGCCGAGTCCGGCCAGTCCGCCTTTGCAGCCAGTCTGAGGGAGCGTGAGATATATGTTTGCACGTCTGTATTTCCTTGACGGACATCAAGAATGGCTTCTAATGAGGAGTATAGTACTTCAGGTCTATCAAATCTATCCTTAAAGGCTGTCACAAACTGATCGTAGACATTTAGGGAAGGATCATCATTGGAGACCAGTGGAGTTGCCGATAAGGCGTTCCCAGAGAGATTGGCAATTATGAATCCGACCTTGGCACGGCTAGACTCATATGCATGAGGCCTGAATGTGAAGTATACTTTACAGGCGTCCAGGAAATCCTTGAGACCTCCTGGATGACCATCATACTTGCCGAATGAGAGAGGCATCGTGGGTAGGTCTCCGTGGTCATCTCGACGCAACACTACTTGTTGGCGAAGGACTATGTTTTCAGCCCTTAGGGATTGTACTTCAGCTGTCAGGTTCTGTATAGCTGCTACGAGTTCCTGGTATTGTTCCAAAGATGCCATGTTTGTAGTTGGGCGTTGTATGCTGTCAGACTCCGGCTCCACCTCCCCCTTCTCCTCACCTGAATCGTCTGATATTAAGTCCTTTACCGTAGTCCGGATCCGGGGTCGTTCCTTCTTCTTGTTAGAGATAAGATCCTTAGGTGATCTAACCTTCTTATCGTGCAAGTAAGGTCTGGCCCCTCTGGAGGCCACCGTGGCAGAAGTGGAAACCTGCCGTGGGGGGCTCCCAGTGGGCCAGCCTCGGTGCCCAAGGGAAAAAGCCGGAACGGCAGAAAAAACCCTTGAACGAAGATCTGCAGGCAAGGTGAGGAGTGGTTCCAGGCCAGGTATAAGGCAGGTTCTCCCAGGCTGAGATGATGAAGGTTCAGTTATGATGGATTGAGAAGCG